>NC_053047.1:33898971-35148971 GCF_003473485.1 Medicago truncatula
TACTCAAGTCAAGCGATAATAAAATGAAAGAATCCCTCCCACATAAACACAAGAGTGAAAACTAAAACACCAACAAAAAACCATCTAAATTTCCATCAGGAACACTCAACCACAACCGAACAAGATGAAGACTAAGAACAAAACCCCTCAATCAACCAATCTCAAGATAAATCTGCCACAAGTCCCTAACGGTGTCAACATAAAATGAGTTCATGATCCCACTCATAAAAGACAAGTGTGATCATAATATTTTTCTAAAAACCATTTCTAAATAGTGAATTTAACCCTATCCATCAATCGGAGCACATACGTCTCCTTCACTAAAAAGATGTGAGCGTTTTGTTTTTTGTTTTGAAAATTTAACATTTGTATAGTGAAATATAATGTTTATAAAGAGCTATTAAGCAAAATAATTCTATCTAGAAGATTTACTCATTTTTTTAATCAAAATCTAGAATTACTCTCTGAATTAGTTGATCTCTCCTCAAATCCTTGAAGTAATAATGGTAAGGTATTTTAACCTCCCACAACCCCAAATCAGAAGGTTAGTTTGAAACTGTCTATGGTAGTGCTTTTGGGGGTAGACTTGGTGACACACGCTTTGCACCATGGAGTCATGGACCACACGCCAACACATTTTTATTCCTTAAATAAAAAAAAAACTACTACTTTTTTTAGGGAAAAAAAAAACCACTACTTATATTATATCTATGCATGTGTTATTAGTGTGTCATGTTGACTTTTTGGTCCTCTTTGAGGTTTTTTAATTCTTAACAACCTTAACATAGACAGCTAGCCTCATTAACTAATGGAAACATATTTAATATATTTGGTTTTAATTTTTCATGTGCCTCTTTCAGACAAAAATAACTCTTTATTCACTTCAGAACTTATTCTCTCTAGTTGTTATTATAAACAAAACTCTACTTTTTAGATATATTGAATAATTAATGTATCTAATCTTTATTATAGACTGAATACATTAATTATTCAATATATATAAAAAGTGGAGTTTTTCTTATAATAGTGACCGGAGGGAGTACTATAAATGATATAATCGGTTGAAATCGAGGCTTAACTCATTTTTATAAAATCGATCTTATCTATTCGATGTGGGGGCAGTATTCTTAGGCTTGGTGTGTGTATATAAGTGGTGGGTACCCTGATCAATGAACTCTAATAGCATGCTATGATATCATCTTAAAAATTATGGATGAGTCTAATACAACTCTACAAAGTCGACTTATAAGGTGAGAAATGTCTTCTCTTTATAAACTCTCACAAAAAAATGTTATCTATTGAATGTGGGGTTAGGGTTTTTCCTAATATAATCTGATTGTTGTTTCTTCATGGAAATATCATCTGATGGTAAAGACTTGGAATAACAGATATTTCCAGCTGAATAATTGACCAAACAAAAGAAACAAATTGAATGTGGAGGAATTAGTCGACACCTTTGATGATTGGTTATCATCATAATCTATTTGAATATACAGAATTTTAAGAAATCGTACGTGGAAATTATTCTGTTATATATTCTTTCTTTGATGTGAGACTTTTGTGAATAAGTTAAATATTCTAAAATGCTCAATATGAACGAAGCTTGGATTTAGGATTAACTAATGAAGTCGGTGGAATACGCGGGAAACGTATACAAATTTTTTAGAGAAAATATTAATAGGTGCCCTAATTTTAAGGATTTGTTAAAAAGTTTAAAGAAAAAAATTTATATTGAAATTTGGATATGAGTACTTTTATACAACACGAACAACTTAACACGCGAAAGCCACACGACATGTATAACAACATGCAATTTTGTATTTTATGGAGTATATATTAATAAAACAATTATATCAAAGAAATACTTTCTTAACCCCATATTATTTGACATGGTTGACTCTATCACATATATCAAGACATAATTTTAATCTTAAATATTTTTAATAATATATTAAAAAAAATTATAAAAATTTGATATTCTGAAAATATTCATCAGACGAATCCAACATCTTATATACTACAATTTGTCTTTGTATATTAGTAAAAAAAATATGATCAAAACATGTTATATGAAAATGCACATTTTTGAAATAAGTCAGTTAAAATGGAACGGAGGGACTAACATCATAATCCACTTTTCCTTTGTTAATGGTGAGGTAAGAACACGGTACAAAAGTTGATTTGGAGAAACACCATGGAATGAGGTGTTTTTGTCATTCTGTGCAAATCAAAATCAAGAGAAAAATCTGAATGGCATTATAAACTTGTTCGTATAATTTTGACAACATATTGTTGTGCTTTTCAGCATTTTCCTTTGTATATTTAACACGTTAACACTTTAAAAAGCTTTTTTTTTTGTATATTAAATATATACGTTATTTTTTTTTATCCTTAACAATGTCTGTTTTAGCGTCAAAATGTACGGTGAGATTTAAAGGAGACACACCTCTTGAACAATATTTTATTTCTTGAACCTCAAATTTCTTACTTATTAGTTTCAAAGAGTAAAATTTTAGCTATCATAGACTATTTGATAAAAAAAAATATTACGTTAAAACAAATATAAATTATATTTTTAAAGAGGTGTTTAGGTTATAAATTTAATTTGTGATTTGAGAACTTTGATGTCTATTTTAAGTTTGACATACTATTTTTTTAGGTTATAATATATAGACACACACTCCTAAGAATCCTAAAAACAATAAACAATCGGTGCAGAAATGTTTCATTCTACTATCACTTTTTTATTTTTTAGGATTCTTAAGTGATCAGTGGACATCTTTTTTGTTTCATTTTAGTGTCATAACATAATCATCAGTGTCAGTGTTCAATATATTTTGTTGATCAGTGGACATCATTTATTATAAATTCTAGTGTCACTTTTTCTTTCAACATTTTATGTGTTTCTATAGGACGGAAGACAATCTTAGAACGGATCCTCTAGTGATATGTATCATCATGATATAGGAAGGTTTAATAAGTCTAGTGACTAGGAAACTTGGTGATGATTGAAATTGGTGATGATTAATGATACTTTGTCATATTGTTTTATTTTACTCATTTTAATGTCTTTTAATAAAGTTTTAGGGAGTTTTAGACTGTTTGGATGTTGGAATAGTACAAGAAAATCAAACTTTGAAGCTTAGAAATCGTGTTACGATTTATGGAGATCGTGACACGATTTTGGGACTAACTCGAGGATTCCAATTCACAAGACAATCATGGCACGATCTGGAGCATCATGGCGCAATTTTGCATTGAAGATGCTTGCTATGTAGGATAAGTGAAGAATCGCACCATGATCTATGAGAATCGTGGCACGATTTGTCGGAACGAGATTTGGGGTTCAATTTTTGGAGATTTTAAAGATGATTTTGCATCTCCAAACTTGAGGAATTCATAGTGATTCACCATTCAACTCATAATTGGTCCTTATTGCATGTAATGTATTCAAACTTATTAGTTGTTATGTTTTAGCCATGAGGAACTAATTTACCATTGATTAGGTCTTGGATGAATCGATTACAATTGTTTGAACCATGTAATTTTGAAACTCTATTCAATTCAATTACAATCCCAGTCTTTATTCAGTATATTTATTCTCGATGGCTTTTATATATTGAAAATATATGAATTCATCAAAACTTAGAGATTAGGGGGTTGTAATTAGAGAATAGGGTTTTGAATCAAGAGATTGATCAAAACTATTTTGTTAATTCATTGTTAAACTAGGAGAATAATTGTATAGAAAATGTGCAATTTACCGAACAGGAAATAGAGGATTTGAATCTCTGATCATTTTCCACTAGAAATATCTACCAAGTTATTTATATTTTCACAATTATGATTGTGAAACAAATTTATATGTTTGTTGATAGAGTAGTGATATATGAACAACTCTTTGGTATAACTTTCATGACAACTTTAGTTTTCTATCTTTTGATTGGTCAAAAATAATAGAGAGGGAAAAAGAAAGAGAGAAAATAAGAAAATAATGTGAGTATGAGAGAGAAAATTGTCAAAAAGTTGTTAAAAAATGGTTGTACAAATATCATTTCTCTTGTTGATAACAATGTTTGCCTAAAAGAAATTAGAGTAAATTACACTCCACTCCGCTCAGAGATGCTTGAATTACACTCATCTCCTCTCTTATGTTAGAATATACATTTTTCTCCCTTCTTATTCAAAATATATTAAAAAATATTTCACTCCCCTCCCTTGAGAGAAACTAGAAATTAAAGCAATTCTTGAGGAGACAAATTATTATATTACTCTGACACATTTTTATTACATTTGCTAAAATTTCATCATTTCTAAATGACTTAAGGGGACAACTCGATTGTTGAGAGCTACCACACAATCCTTAATAATTTTTGTATGTCGCATTGGAGAATCTCAGGGGAGTTGAGTGAGCATATGAGAATGTTAATGACCACCTCCGTTGGAGTATAGTGTTACATTCCTCGCCAAATATTTGGAGCAGTGGGTATCATACAAGTTAGAATTATCCCACAAATATGTATTTCTTCCGGCCACATTTATAAGTAAATTTTACTTTTTTAGATTCATTGAATAGTTGATGTATCTGAACTATGATATAGTCCAAATATAACACTTATTAAATGAATGTGAAAAGAAAATATTTGCTTATAAATATGATAGGATGAAGTATGCATCAAAGTGTTGAATTGTCATATGACTGCATTTGTTTAATGTGATGTGGTAAGTGTCTGGGTTGGTAGTGTGTCACAGCACAAAGACTTCATAGACTTGTGCATTGAAGAAATAGAATTATACGGTTCAAAGCGTGATTCACGTTAAACACATGCATGTCTCTCACAATTCAACAAGATGAAGAAGATTTTAATCAACATTTTGATATAATTTTCGATGACATGAACGTGGTAGCTAAGCAAATTTATTTATTCGTTAGGCCCTCTCTATTTGTACTATTTTTCCTCCTTTTGCAGGTTAAGTGCACCTTGCACTAACCTTACCTAATAATATTTGTCGTTTAAAAAAAACAATAATAATAATGGTTTTTATTTTAGTAATTCTTATAAACGTCGAATGTCTCATGATGCTGTATATAGTCAAGTACACATATAGTTAATCATTCACCAACTTTGCATCACATGTTGGAGCCACTTGAGGAAAGTATGACATGTAAATATATAAAGTTAACTCCTGGACACATGTCACTTTGTCATTGGCTCTGAGTTTTTTTTTTTTTACAAAAAAAATAATTATTTTTTTTAAAATATATATATTTAAAAAAAAAATCCCAAAGCCAATGACAACGTGACACGTGTCCCAGAGTTAACACGTGTCACCTTGTCATTGGTTCTAGGAATTTTTTACAAAAAAAATAAAATATATATATTAAAAAAAATTATAATTTTTTTTGTAAAAAAAAAAAAACTCAGAGCCAATGACAAGGTGACACGTGTCCACACTTAACGTTTTTTTATTAAAACTAACGGAAACCTAACAGAAGGGACCAAAACGAGACTAAAAAAAAACTTAAAATCCTCAAAGAATCTTTTTTTAGTTAAGGGACCAAAGCGATACCAATTAAATAGTTAAGGGACCAAAAGAGCATTTAAGCCTAATTATTATTAGGTCAAATGTATCTAAAGGTCCTTTAAGTTTTTCATTTTTCACAAAGTGGTCCTCTAAGTTTCAAAGGTCTCAAACAAGTCCTTTTAGTTTTTGAATCGTTTCAAAAAACTTCTATTGTAGATAGCATAGTTGGTAATTGCTTCCTTGAACTCATCTTTGGTACCAAATCTGGCTCCTAACACTCACTTAAAATTAGTCATCTTTTTAGGCATGACAAATGGTGGATAATGTTCTTTGTTGCTATCATCTGAATCATCACCATCATCCTCTAAAAGGACTTGTTTGAAACGATTCAAAAACTAAAAGGACTTGTTTGAGACTTTTGAAACTTAAAGGATCACTTTGGGACTTTTGAAACTTAAAGGACGACTTTGGGAAAAACGAAAAACTTAAAGGACCTTTAGATGCATTTGACCTTATTATTATTATAAACAAATTAACCTATTCAAAAAAATGGGAAATTTATTTTCAAGTTTAATCATTGTAAACAGATTAACCTAATTGAATCTTAAATAGATATCATGACATCTTTATAAACAATATATTAAGGTTGAATTGAGTCAAAAAACAAAATAAGGATGAATTTGGTATGAAAAGTAGTGCTATGTGAACATTCAATATAAATATTTTTTTTTCAACACTCGTTTTTTAATTCGATAAAATTCATACGGAGCCCATTATCTTACGATTTCTGTTCACCACTTTAAAAAATGAATTTTGAAAGACTAATTTAATAACAATTTTAGAAAAATATTGTGGTGACATTTTATATCTTAAGTATAAATTTAATGACTAAATACTTTATACATCTTAAGGATAAATTTAATGATTAAATACTTTATAATACTTTAGCTAATGATAAAATACATATACCTACTCTAAAAATCAGCTTGAAAGTTTAGACGATTAAAAAAATATGATTAAAATATTTTTTTAGACGAATATAGAGAAAATTAGAGCCTGTTTGAAACACTTCTGAAAAACTCTTTTTTAGTTTTCAAAAATTTGAAAATTAAAAACTTTTTTGCTAAACTATTTTAAAAATTTACAGTTTTAAATTTTTTAGTTTTGAGGACTAAAACTAAAACATGTAAAATGATAAATATTGCGAGAAGAAGATTTTTATATTTCAAAAACTGAAAACAAAAACTATTTCAAAGAGGCTCTTAGTCTCTAAACTATCACTTTCTCGTCAATTTCATCTTTAAACAATTTAAATAATCAACTAAAATATCTTTAAATTATGAAAAATAGATCAATCTAGCCACTAAATTATCATAAGAAAACAACCAATTTTATTAATTGAGTGACTAAATTGTTGGATGAAACAATAGTTTATGGACATTCTAGTTGATTTTAATAATCTAAGGACTAAATTGATGAGAGAGTGGTAATTTAAAAACTAAACTGATTTTTTATTCATTTTTAGTCCATGTAAATAGAAAAATGTTCATTTTTTGTCCCCCGGTCTTTTCGTCGAAAATGAATTTCATAAATTAAAAATTTTGAGGAAATAATATGGAGATCTTGACCATTTATTTTCACATTATCAATGGTTAAGGTGACTATTAACAAATGAAGATCAATGATTAAGATGGCCGAAAATGTGTGACTACGTAAATGCAGTATTGGGAAAAACTCATGTTCCACATCGGATAGATAAGACTCTTGATAAGAGTTTATATAGAGGAGGCAATCCTCACCTTAAGAACCGATTTTTAAGAATGACTTAGGCCTCCAATTTCATTATGCAGCAACGCACCGATCAATGTTAATTCATGTCAATTTGTAAATCATATATCTATCAAGGCTTAGTCTATGGGGAAAGAGTGTCTCATATCTCTCATTGTGCATAAATATTATGCATTCAATTATTACTTGTATTCCTTGTCTCCTCTCTTTCACACTTTCAAAGAGTATTTGTGTTTTAGAGTAGATAATCCATTTACAGAAAATGGAATTGTCTATTCATGTCCATTTTTAAGAATGACTTAGGCCTCCAATTTCATTATGCAGCAACGCACCGATCAATGTTAATTCATGTCCATTTGTAAATCATATATCTATCAAGGCTTAGTCTATGGGGAAAGAGTGTCTCATATCTCTCATTGTGCATAAATATTCTACATTCAATTATTACTTTTATTCCTTGTCTCCTCTCTTTCACACTTTCAAAGAGTATTTGTGTTTTAGAATAGACAATCTGTTTACAGAAAATGGAATTGGGTAGCTGCCAGCGGTGACTGTTTAGAGTGAGATCTGATGTTTCTTGATAAAGGAAAATTAGGTGTCACCAAAGAACACACATACACCATCAATCAAAGCCTTGTACTTCCTCCGTCCCAACATATAAATAAAAATAAATCAACATAAATTAATGTATTTTATACGAACTTTGAATTAAACACATTAATTTTTATTGACTAAATTTTACTTATATTGTGAGACTGACAAAATGTTGTAGAAGCTCCGTAAAATAAAAGAATTGCATCTCAATATCTCATCAAGAAAATCTTATTCTTTTTTTTGGTTACTCAAGAAAATCTTATTCAAGCAAAGGAATTCCCACCAAATTCAAAATTTTGACGAAAACTAGGAACATTTTTTTTTAATCAAAATTAGCCTATTTAAATTGACACACTGACACTGGGGAATCAAACTTGAGACGTTAAGAATGAGCACACTCTCATGTCCTAAGTCAATACCTCCAAACCAACTCATATGTTAACAAAACATTTATAGAGCAACGTTTACAAGTTAATCTAAAAAATTGGCTCTCTAATATATAGAGCAACGTTTACACGTAAAATCTCAAATAACCTAAAAAACTTAGACATTTTTGTACAAGTGAATAGTTCAGAGTATATATAAAGGAAGATGAATGATAGCAACACACATTTTAACATACATTTTGAACATTCGAAAATATAAGAATTTATATTATATTGTTGGTGTCATTTAAAAAAATAAGTATATTTTGTTTTTTGAACAAAATAAATATAGTTTGTTATAAGATGAAACTGCAAAATATATATACATATAATTTGAATCAAAATCAAAAAAATTTAAAAATTATTATTCGTAATTTATATGCATTATCATAATAAAAGGAGAAAGATGTGCTATCTTCACATTCTTTAGTTTTTTCCTATGAAATTTACCTTCTATTTACTATCTTCACATTCTTTACTTTTGTTTCCTATGAAATTTACCTTCTATATATTCATTGTGCAAGGTGTGCTTGGTCTCTGATTTTGACATCTTCAAACCATGCACTTATATTATTATTATAAACCATAGCCCTTTTCATTCATAATAAGCCACCCCTTTTTTATTTTGTTTTTCCAAGACCAAAGCCTTTGACTTTTTTTTCTTTCTCTTCAACGTATATTGCCCGAGTAAATGAAGAGAATAATACCTTTGAAATTTTTGGAACACATTGTTTGGATATTTTATTTCATTGTTTGAATATTTTATGGTAGAATAAAACTAATTTTTCACCCTATTGTTTGAAAAGTGGATGAAATAAGATGTGTAATAACTTTTTTATTTCATTTTCACCTTTTAGTTTAAAAATATCAATTTGTTTAAAAATTATTATAAAATAATTGTACAAATATCATTTCTCTAATTTTATATATGTTGAATGTCCCATGATGAATACAGTCGAGAATGCATATAGCCAATCGTTAATCAACTTTGTACCACATGTTGTAGCCACTTCAAGCAACTATGTCATATAATAAATGTCTGCCAAGGTTGGAACTGTGAAATTCATGAGACTTTAAGAAATGAATTTTTTAGTTACAATTATAAGAAAAATACCATGGTGACATTTTAATCTAAAGGAAATAATTTGTGATTACATTTTTATATAATACTTTTATGATCAAATGAGTAACTACTCTAAAGAATCAACTTGAAAATTTAGATGATTAAAATGCGACTAGAATATATTTTTAGACCGTGTAAAGTAAGTAGGAAACTGATCATTTTTTGTCCCAATTTTTAAGTTTCGTATTTTAATATTTGTTTACTCTCAAAAATGTGTTATAACTTATAATCACTCTTCTCCCTTTTGTTAATTGAAGCGTTAACATGGATGACAAAAAGCAAAGATGATTCTGATATGGCCACAACAATAAATCCAACTCGCACACGCACAAAACCACAGATTAATCAATATTTTCAATAATAATAATAATAACAATAATTGCTCGAAAAACAATCCACCACATGTCAGGTCTTCAAATAATTTTCCAATGTGTGCACTTTTTGGACGGTTTGGTTTGGGCTCGAGAGGAGGATGCGTGGAAGTGGCGTTTGGAGGACCGGGGGGTGTTCTCGGTGAAATCTTCTTCCTATGCTAAGTGGAAGGTTTGTTTTTGTGGGAGGATCGGTGGAGTGAAGAGGAGAGTGGGGTGTTTAGTAATATTTTGAAGGGTCGGGCACATAGCGTTCTCTTGGAAGCTATTACTTAACCGTATTTCGACTAGACATAATCTTGCCATTCGGAATATCTTACCTCCGGATGTCCCGATTGTGTGCACTTTTTGTGATAGAATGCCATAATCGTCCACCCACCTCTTCTTGCATTGTGATATAGCGCAAGGTGTTTGGTTAAAGATGATGGGGTGGCTTGATTGCTACTTTTTAATTCCTACAAACATGTTTGTTCATTGGAAGTGTTGGGATGAAAGATATCGAAATGATAGAATCCGGATGGGATTGAGGCTTATTTGGCATACAATGATTTGGGTGTTGCGGGAGGCTAGGAACAATAAAATTTTCAATAATTGGAATGGTGGAGTGGATGAGATAGTGGAAGAGATCAAGGTAATGTCTTGGCGATGGATGTTGGAGCGTACTAATAGCCCATCGTGTATGTTCTATGAATGGTGTTGGAATCTTTGAGGTGGTGTCTGCTGCGGTTTCAAAAAAAAAAAAAAAGGTCTTCAAATAATTTGACGCATCAGACAACACTCACCCATACCCATTTTCCCTCCCTCGCCTAGGCATCATCCCACAATGTATTAGAATGATAAATTCGTCTTGAAAAATCATCAAAAGAAATGTAATAAAGCATAATAATCTAAACTAAGCACTTTGCCACAAACAAATGAATGATAAACTTGTCTTAAAATATCATCAGGAGAAATGTAACAAAACATAATAATCTAAAAGAAGTCTATACGCAATAAACTGCCATTTTAACAACAGAACCATGTCAAACAAAATAAATAGCAGCATCTACGAGTTTTTCCTCAAAATGGCTTACCACACTGTTTTGTCTACTCAAAATCAAAGCATTGCGTGTTCTCTGAACACTCCATGAAATCCGTAGATGGATGCTTGATAGCTTTCCTCCCGAAACCATCACCAAATGATCCAAACTTAACTTCCTCGCCCATTTTGTCAAATCCCATATGGTAAAATGCAGAACCCAATTCAAGCTTCAGTTCCGTCCTGTTTGCACCAATATGAAATCTTACACAGTCAGCAGAACCTTGAACTTTGCAGCTACACATTCCTCGCCTTTCTCTCCCAACAAGATCTGTTTCTGTAGTAGGTTTTGAATCCTCATTAACAGGCCATACTTGTGTGCCTAAGCATTTAGAATCACTCTCATAAACTACACCAGTACATTGCGGGAGTTCCGCTTGGAAACGATGACCTACAGATGGCTTAGATTTTTTCTTTTTATTCACAACTGCTTTGGCAGTTGATTTTTTCTTTTCAGTTATGAAGCCGTGCAGTTTATTTCCAGCAACAGAAAGTGAAATGCAGCAAGAACAGCGGGGTTTTGAAGGGACGGGCTGCCTTTGACTATATCTCAATTTCACTACTGGATCCTCATACATGGAAGGATGCATCTTCTTCACCTTCTGTAAAGGATACACGTTCAGAAAATTCAGTAGATATTTTTTTGAAGAAAATATCATGGTCAGAGAAGCAAAAGCAAACTAAATTTAAGACAAGTTCAAAAGGAAAGTGTGTATCGAACGTAAATTTTTTTATTTGACTTCTTTCTTCATTAAGAAAATGTTTTTAATGTGAATCGTAAGAGTCTCACTCTGACGGGGTGTGTGAATTGCAAATCATGCAGTTCAAATTCAGGTTTCCCAGTTCAAGTTGAACATGCTAACGGATAACCGGGTCGACTGCAGTGTTAATTAGGGCTACAAAGGTTAGGTATAACCTGGACACATCTCATTTGTAATTTTTATTTTCCAAATCATTCCTCCTTTACACTTGAACTTGTAAATTGAAAACCCAGACCTTGTAATACAGACCTAATAAATTCTCTTGGCTCTAAGTTCAGTTCTTATTGCACACACAACATCGCAGGATGAAGATGGGATTAGAGCATGCAACCTTGCCTTATGAGTTTGTAAAGGCTATTTCCATGACTAGAACCCATGGCCACCAATTAACAAGGGAGCAAACTTGTAAAGACACGCTCTCTTTGTTATTGTGAAGTGCAGTCATTTTGTAGACTGGGCCAAAGCTATCCAACTTCCCGTATATTATTATTGTATTAACTCTTGTTGATCTATAGCAGTTAGCAAGCTGAGATTTTGGAATTTATGTGTATTATTTAAGGAAAGAAACCGATAGATTGCGAATATATCTTTATTAAATACGCAGAATTAAGTACATTGTAATGCTAATCATAAATACAATAAAAAGATAACTAGTCATTCATGCGAAAACATTCTGGTTCAGGATATGAAACGCACAAAAAATCCAATGTGTAAAATCATGTATAAAATCATTATGTGCATTGAAATTATACCTTCGATGATGACCCACTGTCTGGTTCTGCATGCTTTCTGACCGACAGAACATCTCTTGCCCACAGCATCTGATCTAAAAAGTCCTGGCCACCTTTATACTCCTCAGGATCAAACGGATGTATTGCGATATTCTTCGTCCAGTTTATCATTCCTGATAATGATTCCCTTTTACGTTTGCGAGAATGAAATTCATTCTCAGAAGTTTCCACAGAAGAGGTGGCTAGATCGTCCTCGACACCAGTGCTGAATTTTTCATTGCCATCCTCATTACCATCACCGTTAAAATTTTGGACACCCTCACATTTGTTGTTTTGGCTTTTAGCGTCCAATAAATTACCATCACTCTTGTGGTTAACCAAATCAAGGTGATCAAGGGAAGACTCGTTTGCCATGAACTTTTGACTCTCTAAATATGTGCTGAATTTGATCACAAAACTAGAGGCAAAAAAAAAAAAAAAACAGATTGCCCTTTTATATATGTTGATGGTACAAACGCAGAACAACAAATTTACAGTGAAAGCTGATCATATACTGGTGAAGGAGTAATGTAATAAGTATACAAAGACCTCTAACTGGTAAATAATACATCAAAAAACGGCAGTGACAACAAGGAAATGAAGGGTTTCATGGAAGTGTGAAAAGATAGGCACAATTACATCAAATCCTGAAAAATCATTGAGAATTGATGGTGGTGGAGGTGGTACAAACTGGTGCTGCTGTTCAATTTCATTCAATGCTGCAAACATCAAACACTAATACTAGGGTAGTTAAAAACATCAGTAGGCCAGGCCCATTTTAGTCCGGTCCGATAAAGCCCAAATCGATTGGGTCAAGTCAAACCTACGATAAAAAAAAATCAAACTTAGGGGGATGCACCAAATCCATTTCCTCAATCAAACTTAGGGAGATGTATTTGGTCAAATCTTAAAAGATTATTGTCATATGAAAATCTTATATATGGTAAAAGACAATATAAAAATATAATGATTTATAAAAGTTTGTAATTTTAAAATGGAATTATAATAATGTGTAGAGAAAAGAAAAAAAAGTATAATCAACACAAATTTTTCCTTATATATGATTTAGAATTTGAGTTGGGCCTAACTCAAGCTTATAAAACCAGACACAAGGTTGTGTCCACGTGAGCTTAGCTCAATTGGTATGGACAATACATAATATATGCAAGGTCCGGGGTTTGAACCCCGGCCACCAACCAAAAAAAAAAACCAGGTTGTAAGGTGAGAGCTTCCCACGCTTTATAAAAACTGCATGTGCCATATCTCTAAGCAATGTGGGACTATATCCACCATTCACATCCAACACAATGAAAGTGTTGGGTTGCAAGAAGGCAACCAAATGTCGCAATTAGGCAGCCCGCGATGAAAGCGGAATTCCAAGCAAAATATACTAATCTTTGTTGTATTGTTGATAATATTGTTCAATGATGATAAAATCTAACCTGATTAGGACAGGTATGCGATAATCAAGCGTAGGAGAATGTATTGGGTAAAAACTCAAGATTATTTTAACATATAAAAGTCTTATATATTTTAAAAGGAAATATAGAAATATAATGACGCATAAGATTTTGTAATTTTAAACTGGATTTTAAAAGATCAAACTCGTAAAAATTAGAAGATTTAAAATGATAATAAATTGCGAATAATTTTTTTGACAGGAAAAAATTATCAAGTTAGTAGTCATGTTCGTTTCAGGGGTTTGAACCCTGAACTTCCTTCTTAAAACTCTTTAGGTGTCCCTTGGAAAACAATAAAAAAAATAACTCGCATTGAATAACATTAGGATGGTAAATTTTGTTGACAATAAAGAGTTGACTCACCTGCAATGTGGTGCGTTCAACTCACATTGCCAGCGCGAGGACCTCTTTGAAGGGTGATCTGCAAGTACCTTTGTTAGCACTCGACGAGCCTTGAGGCCTGCCTTGACCTTGGTGAGCCCCCGAAGCTCAACTCACTTAAACTTTTTCTCATAAAAAAATAAAAATAAAGTATGACCTGGTTAGGTTAGGCATACAATAATCAAACTTAGCCAAATGTATTGGGTCAAATCTTAAAAGATTATTTTGACATATAAAAACCTTGTATAGACAATATAAAATGAATAATAAGATTTTGTAATTTTAAACTGAATTTTCAAAGATCTAACTTGTAAAAGTTTATAAAATTTAAAACGACAATAAACAAGGAAGCATTTTTTTGATAGCAAGATGTTATTAAGATAGTAGTCATGTTCGTTTCCAGGGTTTGAACCCTGAACTTCATACTTAAAGATCTTTTGTCCCTTAGAAAATAATGAACAACTCACATTTCATCAACATTAGGATTGTAAACTTTGATAACAAACCCCATAGAAGGAGACTTGTAAGGATAAATATCAGGTAGCTCCACTCTTTTCTTCCATACACCTTCTTGATATGGACCTGCAATGAGTCCTAATAAAAGTGAGTGATAACAAAGAGAAGAAGAAAAACCCACTTCAGTTCCCCCTCTAAACTCACAATTGTGTTATTTGAGCATCAAAATACAAACATTGTATGCGACACTTTATATGCTCAACTCTATCTCTCTCTTAACTTTTTACCTTCTGCAACTTACGCACATTTCATAAATAAACACAAAAGTGAAAGGATGCTTATTCGACATCAAAATTTTTATGACAAAAAACCATTTCTCCTGATAATTGTACACAATTACAATTCATCCTCATTGAGGAAAATGAGCAAACAAGAAGGTACACAATTTTTATAACTAAACAGTCATAGATCCTAATGCAATTCATCCTCATTGAGGAAAATGAGCAAACAAGTAAGGTACACAATTACAATGCATAATCCAAAGGTCAGCAGCAGCTGTTGACTGCTGATCGAAATAGATAACACGTTGCACGGACACTTCTGATTGAAGAAGTGTCTCGGTGTCCAACATGTATCGTGTCCGACACCGACACTTGTGATTACACTGAATTATGTCATTTTTTTTCAAAATTTTATCATTGTCGATCTGTCTGTGTCAGTGTCATGTCCGGTGTCCGTGTCCATGCTTCATAGAGTCCACACATTGAATTGAAACATACACAATCTATAGTACTAAAGGAGGAACATTTCAATTGGCACAAAGAAAAAGTTGTATAAATCATATTCAATGAAATTCCACAAAAAGAGGTTAGAAATTTACTATGTTTAGGTTTATGAAATTGAACAAAGAACTCTTGCATGCCATTGTTGATCATCTCCACCTTCAACCTGATTCACAACAACCCAATTACAAAAAGATTAGAAATTTTGAGGGAAAAAATCTGTTTGAAATTAGAAACAAAAAAAAAAATCAGAGAATTTCGTCAAGTACATGTCTCGGTGTTTGCTTGAGGAAGACATTCTCTTTCTTCTCTTTCGTTGGTGTTTGTTTTGTGATTGCTATCTTTGCACAGGAGAGTGAGCCGCCGGTTGAATAGGGCTGGGCATGGTTCAGTTCGGTTCGTAATGAAAACTAAACCGAACCGAACTGAACTGGACTGTTTGATAAATTTAAAATAACTGAATTGAACCAAACTGTTTGAATTTCAAACTGAACCGAGTTGTTTCAAATTGAATTGTTATTATTGGTACCATTGAAAAAAATATAAAAAACCAAACAAAATTGAATTTTAGAAGATAAAACCGAACCGAATTGGTCTGAACTAAACTGTTTTGAACCAAATCAAACTATTTTGAACTAAACCAAATTGTTTCAATTCAGTTACAAGTTACAAAACTGTTTGTAATGATATTTTTAGTTTGGTTCAGTTCAGCAATTCAGTTCGGTGTTTTTCCCACTCCTAGTTGAAATAATGATATGATTAAGACCAAAATATGAAGCAGAAGGAGAAATTTTGTGACTATGTTTAATTTTGTTAAGTGGAGTATGATTGATTGGTTCAAATGAGAGAGTTTTCATTTTGGTGATATGTTTATATGATTTTTTTTTCTTCAGAAAAATAAGTTTTGTCCGACCAATAATTATTTCGTCCATAAATAAAAAACGTAACACAGACTTAAGTGTGATGCATAATATTTATTTTGATACAGTTTTGTTTGGATATGACACTCATTGTGCAATAAAGGAAATGCATTTTTCTACTAGTAATAACATTTCATTAACCATCCAAATCGAAGAAAGTTGCACCAAGGGAATCATTACATATGGGAATGTATAATAAAGCAAAAGGAAATTCCTCAGATAAGTTGAAAGAAGCAGGGTGAGTTCGACGTGCAATAAGGTTTGCACATTTATTCATGTCGTGATCAATAAGATGTGATTCAAGGTTCATATAAGGAGTTTGGAAAATGTAAATGATATCCGCGAGTACAAGTTGCAGATTAGGAATATTGGTAAATCCACATTGAATCATATCAACCACCACTTTATAATCAGATTTGATTAACATATATTGCAGGTGTTGGGATTGAACAAGGTGAAGATCGGAAAGAGTTTCCCTAAGTTAAGTTGATAAAGTATTTGCAGAGGTAATTTTGCTTGTACAACCATACACATGGGGTGTGAGATTTGTACACACCCTTGTGGAATGTGAGTAACATCTTATGCTGAAATTTAGGTATTATCTTGTATTTGCAATTATACTTCGAAACAACACTATTAGGATTTTCCTTCTAAAAAAAAAAACATTATTAGGATTTCAAAGTGACATAACGAAATCATAACTATCTAAGGCAACATGTTACACACATGATCCACAAACTCTCTAGGTGCTTGAGGAGCATTTCAAATCCCCCACCCAAAAAATGAAGGGAAAAAAAAAAAACTCATACAAAAGAGGGCCCACATTAACAATATATTTGAAACGATCAGACAATTTTGTCTGCTCAAAATCAAAGCATTGCTTGTTCTTTGTACACTCCGTGTATTTCAAGAGGAATGCTTGATAGCTTTCCCTTCAAAACCATCACCAAAAGATTCAAATTCCACTTCGTCATCGTCATTGTCAACAGTGTTCGGAGTCACTCGATTTTGATAGATTCTTAGTTGAATAAGATATACATTGAAGTAATAGCTCACCGTCTTTTCTTGCATTCCTTTGAAAGCATCTAGATGGATTTTTCCAATATGACTTGCTTTGAGAGGGAATTTTTAACTTCATTGCATCCTTAAATCTCTTTTCTTCATCAGATGTCCATTGAAGTGAAACTTCTTCGCCCATTTTATCAAATCCTCAATGATAAAACACATAACGCAATTCAAGCTTCAACTTCATTCTGTCATCAACAATATGAATTCTGACTTAGTCAATATAACCTTGAAGGCTTGAACATTGCAGCTACACTTTCCTCATCTTCCTCTCCCAACAAGATCTGTTTCGGTAGTTACAACTTCCTTCCCAAGATTCAACTCTTCAATTCCGTCTTCCTAGTCTTCCTCTCCCAATAGAACTTTGTTGTTTATATTTTACTCCATCCGTTTCAAAATGAGTGTGGTTTAAGGTTGTTACACACATATTAATAAATGCAATAATGTTGTCTATAGACATGACACTTTTACTAAAATAGCCTTGTTAACTATTGGTGCAATAATGTGGTACTTTGGAAGTAGTGTGCATAGTAATAATTAAGGGGTACTTTTGGGGGAAAAAAGTAATTAATAGTGAAAGGTGGGAATGACATTCATTTTAAAATAATTTTATTTTGCTAAAATGACTCTCGTTTTGAAACGGATGGAGTATTAAATGTTGGGAATTTGGTCCTTAAAAATTGAAAGTTAGTTTTGAATACGGATTCATTTTGATAAGTATACGTTCAAAAGTACTCTTGATTCAAACTATCCAAATAACATAAACCGAACAAAAATTAATTTTACATTAATGTATCCAAACATAAAACAATTTATTCTCAACTCATTTTTAATCGAATTCAATTTTCCCAAAATCAATTACATCAAACTCAATTCTTGCCACAGCCAAACAACACATGTAAAATCACTTATTTAATCAATGACTTCTGACGTGAAAGTAACCCTAAACCACCCTCTTGTGTGGATGAAAAAGAAAAAGAGAGGTTGTGTGGAGGCAGCTAAGGTGGGTATGCTTTAAAGTCTTCTTCATTGACATTATTATCACAAGTTTAATCATTAAAAGAAAAGATTAATTTATTTTATCATAATATTATTTCTGGGTAGCTAAAAAAATCTAGTTGCCACGCTACTTGACAAAAAAAAAAAATTGTAAAATAGTTGAAAATATTTTAATAAAGCAATCGTTAATTCAATTAAAAATATTAAGTCTAATGAAAAAGATAATAATTATAGAGATGCAGGTAGTACCTTATCTCAATTAAATAATAATGGCAGGTTAACGGTTAAAGCAAATATATATATGTATATATTTTTTTTCAATTTAAGCTGCTCACTTATCAATATATAAGCTGTACAGACAACAAATCACCTCTGAATTTACAACCTCTCAAGCAAATTAGCTTATTTAACATGGGGGAAAAAATAATTATGAACCTGATCAGAAAGATCCTAAGAGACCAAAACAAAACAAAACATTTCACATAGGCCAGCCAAATGACCTCTCAGTCCTTCATAAATGCAATGCTTCGACAAATTCTGTGGAGCGGCGAGACTCCTTGCTCGTCATTTGGTATCCTGTCTCAAGGGTTATCAAATGTTGGGAATTCATTCCTGTCTGATGAAAGCAGAACTCATCTCTGTACTGTAAAATGATTCTTCAGGATTGATTTCATACAGTTCATCCTTCTCATCCTCCCATTTGATGATCTCCCTAATGTATTTGAATGCCTCGTCAACCGAGACACGGTCCCGACCACGAGTTTGCCCCACAAACAACTTCTGGCCAGTTAAGGAATAATAAAGCTCCTTGAATCTTACAGCTATATAGTAATATGCTTGGTGTGCTAGTACATGATTGTTGTGATGGGGCCTCACTGGAGCGAAATCCGAAAACCACTCACAGGTTGACAGAGGAGCTTTGTTAATCTTGTCTTCGAAGGCATCATACTTATTTAGCAAAAGCACAAAAGGGGTATCTTTAAAACAAGGATGCCTCACTAGACTCTCGAAAAGATCTCGGCTTGCTAGCAATTTGTTCTGAAGCTTGCCGGTGCTAGTGGGCCACATTTGGTCGTAGTCACTCAGGGCAACACAAAAAATGACCGCCCTCACATCTTCAAACATTTCCAACCATTTGCAGCCATCACGCAGTCCCTTCGAATTTATGCGAATAAGTTGAAATCTGAGACAAGGACAATGCTACGGAGTTAAAAATATTTTCAGAAGTTTACACAAAACAAGACAAAAGGAAATGGAAGAGAAGATTTACTTGGTCTGGGGGGCTGGGTTATTTAAATTCTCACTGTATATCTCAGACATAGGACTCCTATCATCAAATGAAAACTCCATGAAAGCAAGACCATTGCTCTGTGTAACTCCTTCAGCATATAATATATCCTTATCAGAAGGTTCATACTCGTTGCTTGATATTTCGATTGCCTGCGCAGGATCACATAACAAAACTATTATATTCACAGCACATTTTTAAAATGATTGCTATAGACAAATGACAAATCAAAACAATAAAACAGAGACATATTGAAGTTAGAAAAATCCAATCACATTCAACCTAGGAATATTTTTATATCAGAAAAGGCACAAAACAAACATATATTATTTTATATTGTACAAGCCAAATTTTAGATAGACCAAACAGTAGGGAACGAGTAATATAACTCAAGTTCATGATTTTCAAATTTACAGTATTTCATATATTCTTTTGAAGGTTATGTTCTAAATCATCAATCCATAGCAAAGTAAGCAAACATCGTAACATTGACGGGTAGAGGATATCATCCCAATAGCAGGTTTTCCAAGATGGTAATATCATATAAATCTATATCAACTGTCTGGTTATGATAGGAACCACAAAATTAAAGGACCAACACAAGCTGTATTGAAATTAACTCTAAACAGAGGATGAAACCCTCCTTTCCCTGTGATCTGAAATATGTGCTAGTAAGATATGAAAGTAACTAAAATGCTATGGAATGGACCTAGCTCCTTACAAGATGGTGACTGAAAAGGAAAATAACTATGAATGATGAACCTGCCAGTGAAGAACCACTTGTCTGCCCATCCCCAACCTCCAAACCATTTCCTAATTCTTCCATTCACGATTTTACACGCACCACGTTCTTACACTCATCATTCTCTCTCCTTCAATTCAACCAACCACATGTACCTCCACTCCCCTGATTAATAATGGGCCTCTAAATAATAGTGGGCCTAACAGGTTATTAAGCATTTCTGCAACGTCTAACAATTACTAACTTGACTTGAACACACCAATGAACCTTCTTA
The DNA here is from genome assembly GCF_003473485.1 of Medicago truncatula. NCBI lineage: Eukaryota > Viridiplantae > Streptophyta > Magnoliopsida > Fabales > Fabaceae > Medicago > Medicago truncatula. Next base: position 33,919,775 of record NC_053047.1, read on the forward strand.
AACATGTATTAGACATACCAAATTAAAAATAACGAGAAATTGTATTATTGATTGGAAAAAAGATATAGTACAGAAAGGAAAACTCCATGTATACCCCAGAGCGCAGCTCCTACAGAGAAGAGATAATTCTCTCTCTGCCCTGCCCAAACCTGCTAGGTTCTAACCAAAAATGATTCTCAATGCCTTTCCCTTACCATGCCCTCTCCCTAAATATATGGTTCCTCATCTAAGAAACTGCACATCAGAAAATGTAACTAATTCCCTATCCAACTCACTTGTTGGGCTTAGGCCCAAGCTGGGTATCTAACACATACTTTGAACAATTACTTTCTACATCTTTTTAGAGATCTGTGGCTCATTAAAAGATAGAAGTACATAATTACTTGTCGACAAGATAGACATAGCTCATACATCGTAAATAACATAACATACCATATCAACTAATAACATTTATTCACAATCGTTTGTTATGATGATTTAAACGTTACATTAATACCTAATAGGCTAATATGGAAGCCATTAAAGTTTTCACAAACTTTCTTTTCCTCGATATGGTTTAATGTTTCATAAATATCTAATTAAATAGGGTAAGGGCCAATCGAAAACGATCAAAGAACATAAGTAAACCATCCAATAATGGAAAGTTTAATATATTTAAGTTTTATGGCCAAATTACAAGTAAAATCAAATGCAAACTTGAGAAAATTCTCAATAAGTATTGACTCAAATGGTAAATAGTTTATACAATTGGGAAGTATAATATGTGTTAATACTAACGTACGCTGACAAGGTAAAAAAATCTTTGAGTGGATTAAACTGAAACACCGTGATAAAATCGCTCTAACAATAGTAATATCTAAGTGCAAACATGCAACTTTATTTAGATCCTGAGTGGTATAAGTGAATCTTGACAGATTTATAGATGTCTTAAACAATACTCCCTCCGCCCCAAATTGTATGTCACTTTAGAAAAAATATTTGTCCCAAATTGTATGTCACTTTACATTACCAATGAAACATTAATGTTACTTTTCCTATTATATCCTTAATTATTTATTACTCTTTCTTCTTTCAATTCTTTCATTTATCTTTCCCATATCATTTATTAAGGATAATTTTGTAAAACAACTCATAATATCTCTTTCCCATACAATATTAATTACATTTCTTAATATATGTGAAATGCCCAAAACGTCATACAATTTGGGACGGAGGGAGTAATATATCTATCAAGGCTTCCGGTGAGCCTTAACTTATGTGACGGCTAGATGATTATGGACCTCTGCTCTTGAGGTTGAATCCGAATACAATTAACCATTTTGAACTTCAAATAAAAGGTTACACTATAGGGCCATATCCTTGTGCATTGTACTTTTCTTCTAAACATAATGTCAATATTTAGCACAAATTTGTAGCTATGCATACATTCCACTATAGTTTCATATAAAAAATAATATTATGTAATGAAACTAAATACTTCCCCAGTTAGTTAAATGTGCTGCCACTTGATTTAGTAAATGTTTAAATGAATATTACCAAACAATAAACCCAATTTACAGGTGACTTAGATAGAACAGGCCAGGACAAAATCAACAGTTAAGTCCAGAAGAAGTTCATTTATTCTAAAGAGCTAACATATTTGATCTATCAACCCCTTTAAATTATTTTCTTTTAATTGATAATATATGGATTCTTCTTAAGTCCATTTTAAAGGAAAAATTGGTCTCCTCACAAAATAAATTCAAGCTCCTCCTCAGCATACACCTTTTTTTTACTAATCGGGTTTCTTTATGTAACCAGATAAGTTGCAATGCAACTATTGCATATAATGTAACAAAATTAACGAGGAAATATAGACGATAAACCCACACCAAATACTTCTCAAGACAACATAGAAAAAAAATGAAATGGTAGCAACATACCCGATCTAAGAAATATTTAGCAACATCAGGAAGATTATGCAATTCCTCTCTTCTCTTGTATGTTTCCTGAACAGCCGGATCTTTCCATATCTCGTCAACCATTGGAGCATACTCACGTGTAGCAGCAGGAAAGAAAGCCTCCAAATCCCCCGTAGCCATAATATCCAGCAACCAGTCAGAAAAATGCTTGAATCTTTGATTGATTGAGTAAATGCATGGTTTGTTTTCATCATTTGCTGTTTCTGCTAAATGTATAGCAGAGTTAATTACATTTAGTCACAAAACCCAGACTTTACGAAACATTTAGAACTCCAACCAAGACAGAAAGTAACTAATGATAAGGATATCAGTCCCAACGATTTTATTGAAAAATTGGTTTTTGATAGAGCTCAATGGTTCTGTACATATTGATCCATGCTGTCAAACCGTCTAGTGAGAATGTGAGATAAACCTTGGTGTTATTGCTGTTATCAGTTATAAGTTTGGATTGTCTTTATTAAAACAAATGTTCATTATTGTCGGACTCGGACAGAATACAAAGGGTGAACTAACGTTAAATTTGATGAAGTTAAACATCTGTATAACAAATGACCCAAGAGTACTAACAGTTTGATTTAAAACACCCAAGAAATATACAGAACAAATGTAAACCATTATTTAGTAAATTGAGATTGAGATTGAAAACAAATGCAATAAAATAGAACCATCGACTTAAAGAGAAACAGTGAGCCATCAACATATTAGCATTGAGTCGGTGACACTTTAACTTAAGTGAAACAGCACGCACCATCACAGAAAATAAAGAAAGGGAAGAAAAGTAAAGTCATACCAGGTCCAGATCCTTCAACTTCTAATGAAGTAGATTCTTTCTCTGCCAGAGCTTCCTCTTCAAACTGCTCTCTTCCTTCAAGCAGAATGCTGAGATACCTGTACATACTGCTTTGAATCATGAGTTTGATGTTTTGCGACTCTTCTGCAGAAAACTTGTTCCCGTATAAAAACTTGGCCTGTTCCAAGGATATGGATGGTAAAATTAAAACCATGAGAAAAATTGGTGCCAGCTATAGGATAAACACCAAATAGAATTATAAAAAAAATAAAAAAATAATTCCAAGATGTTAAAGGGAAATTGGCATTAGAAACTGATGGGAACCCGAAATTCAGAAACAGAAGTTAACAAAGAGAAATAGATAAAACAATGAAAAATAGAATATATATGATTGATGAAGAAAATAAAATTGTAGATGGAAATGAATTCCAAACTACCCCAGAGCAAAGCTCCTCAAAGAAAGAGAACACTCTTTCTATGCCTAACCATAATGGTTCCCACAATATTCTTGTATACCTACTACCATTCACCTACCTCATTATTTATACTACTTAAGCATAACAAACTTGAAAACTCAGCATCCTAAACCACACTTTATTTACCATATAACCTTATCATAATCTCCATTACATAATAGCCCTTTTTCCTTATCCCCTCATACTCAGCTCTCTATCAGAAACCATGTAAATTCTAATCATCCAGTTTTCGAATAAAAGAATTTCCTATGACACGTACACAGGAAACAACCATCCAAAATATGCACAACGAAAAAAAATACCTAAACAGGAAAAAGGGGGGGCAAATCCCATCTCCATCATCCAAAATTTAAAAGCAAAGCACACACATTCAAAATATTGAAACAAGATAAAATAAAACTTCTACACGTCATTTTTTAGATAAAAAACTTCTCTACATCTACATATACATTTAAGAGTATGCATATATGCAATCATATGCTATGAGCATGCATTGGCACATTTTATGATTGTGGAAAGCACACACGACATTTATGCATAGAACTATTACTAATACAATCATATTTAAAATTGATAGCTTGATGTGAATAATATATTAGGTGTTATTTTTTTATAGAAAATGTTAGTTGTCACTTGATATTTTGTTAGTGTAGGGGGAGCTGAATTGATGATCTTCTTGTTACTCCAACCCCCATGCTTTCCCGCCTAAAGCACCAAGCCACTATATCAACTGATATAATGGATGTTATTACAAATTGACAGAACACTAATCTTTATTTACACTAATATACAATACTACTAGAATCTTAATGTTAATCAAATAAGGAAACAAATCACTATATATATCAGGAACCAATCGGAAAGTAGTGTTAGGCACGAGAATAAAATGGAACAGAACAACTTGTTTGATTCCACCGGTTGGAATCAAAATGTAACACTGTTTCAACCTTTGTATGTTGCTATGCTTTTAATATACATCAAACATCTGTCACGTTCTAACCTATCTACCAAATCATACCTAATATTTAATCTAAGTTACCATGAATTATTCAAAAATACCATCAAATATTATACGACAATGTTCATATATTCTAACAACATTTAAAAACATTACAAAATAGTCTATTGACTGGGAACTATAATCAGCAGGAGTCCAACAGCATCAATTCCTCTATGAACTGGGCAAATAAACTATGACACTTCACTAAGTCCTTTATTGGCACAAAAAGAAAAGCTAAGTTATTGATCCCAAACCAGCCACATTGAAGGCATGATACAGGCAACAATTAGACAAGGTGGGTAATATAAAGGAGAAATAGACATGCCTGTTTAAAGAGGGTAGCTGTTCCAGATCCTTCCATGCCAAACAACAAAAGTTTTTGAACTCTACCATGGTCCAAATACTCAGGCACTGACCTTGTTGAATAGTTACTTGGATTGTCTCTGACCCCAGGAGGATTAGTAGACGGTACAGGCAAAGAGAATAATGAACAGATGAAACGAGTGGACGCCTGCCTACCATAAACCAAACCGATATTGTATAAAAAATAAAAACCAAATCAAGACAGACGCTTTCAAGCTCAAAATACAAAGCAGGTATAAACTACTATTATCAGATAAGAGAGAACCTTTCCCCATATGTTGCCCTTGATATTATTTTGGCCTTCTTCCTCATAAGATCCGTCATCATAAACCCAGAAATGGGTATCTCGCGGGCATTGAACGTTTGCTAGCTGAACAGATAAACAGACAAGTTACACATCATTTGATGATGATGACGAGTGCAATGAGTTACAAACAGGTGAAACAGGCATTAAAGAAAAAATAGACAGCAGACAAAAAAAGGAAAGTTTACCAAGCAAAGGTAGACACTTTAGATGCAAATTGTGCATAATAGATGACAAAGAAAAAATCGATTGACTATCATAAAAATCATGAGTGAGTGAATCCACTGGATACCAAATCTAAGAGATACCTAACCTATATGTCTGATAGAAGCATGATAATCAACAAATACGATTGTTAATCAATGTATACTAGAATCTTGAAGGGAATTGTTGACGATTTTACACCAAATCTATGAGATACCTAAGCTATATTTTCATTGATAATATTCTACCCTGCATGTATTAAGTAGCTCAGTTACTACCTTTTTCTTAAAACATTGTTAGTGTTTGACAACAATTTAAGTACAGACAAACCATGTCCAAAAGCTAAATGCTTCGCAGCAAAAATAGCCATAATCCAATATAGGAGGAAAAAGCTGTATATCCATTTGTGTTTTCTAAGACAGCAAATTTCCTAAAAATTGCAAAACTCTCAATGAACATGGAGTCAATAATCTTATTTATTTGCACATACCACTAGTGGAAGCCCTAGCATAGAAAACACTCACAAAAGGACATTAAAGAAGTTAGTATCTAACTTTTTCTAGTACACCTACAAGCTTTTTCTAGTACACCTATTAATCTGCATGTTTAATCATTCCATTCTAAATTGACTCCAAAAGCCAAAACGCAAGGAGAAACAAGATTTTACCTTTAACATTCTAAGCTCGATCTTTGTTATTTCACGGCCATTCATGTAGACTCTAGTATTCCCATTGCTTGCTTCCTGTTGAAGCTTCCCTCCAATATTAAGCTTTGAACTTATTATTTTGTCCGGCTTCTCTCCCTCCTGAAAACCCAACACTTCCAAATTAAGCAATTAAACAAATAATCCAAAAATAGCAATTTCCATAAACATCCTAATCTAGTTCTAAACACTAAATCTAGCTATTTCTAAACATTCAAACACTAAAATTAGTTATTTTTCTCATTTTTACCTTTCCCCAGAGTCCAGAATCCTTATCATACCAATACCTCCCCGGCTTCAACTTCTGAGGAGGAATCGAACAACCCAAAATCTCAGCCAACTCTTCCTGCCTCAACTGCCTACCATTAACAACAAGCTGCTCCGGCCTTAACTGATTCGCGGCACACTCTTTTTCAGCTCTCATAATCTGATTAATCTCCAAAGGACTACAAACCCTACTCAACATCCTCGAACACTTCCCTAAACTCGATCGCTTAATCTCATCAATAGCTTTCCCAATACAGCTCACACACTTTCTCCCTTCCGGCATTGAACCCATAGCTTTCAATACACAGTTATTACAATACCTTGCATCACAAACCAAACACGCTTCTTTCTCTTTTAACCTATTCTTATTCCCACACCTACTACAAACACCTCGTTTCACTAGCGAATTCTTCCTTGCCTCTGCCGGTGATCCTACCGGCTCAGTCGCAACCGATCGCGGCGACGAATAGCTGTCGCCGCCATCAGAGTCATAAACCCTAGGCTCGTTAAATGTTACCACAGTAGGTCGTTTTCCTTCAACGACTTGAGACGGTACCGGAGCTGAATTCGGTACCGGTGGTGACGAACCGGAAACATAACTACCTTCGCCGTTTTCACCGTCGTTTCCGTCGTCGCTGCCGTTGTCAACGGCAGCGACTTCACCGGAGAAATCAGACCGATCGGTTTCGAATTGAGATTGAGTTCTGGAAACAGAAACGGAGTGACGGTCGGCGGTGGCGGCAACTTCGTCGGAGAAATCAAACCGATCAGCTTCAAATTGAGATTGACTTCTAGAAACAGAAGAAGATCTTTGACTATCAACAGGACTTCGAATTTCGCGGTTGAAACCAAAACCGTTATTCGGAACTCTGTTAAACCTAGAAAACCGTGAATAAACCGGCATAGCAACAGGAATCGATGAATTCGCCTCATCGCCACGGTGACCTCGATCGGAGAGTACAGAAGCAGTACGAATCGGAGAAGAAGATGCGCTGATTTCCACCGGATCGATTCGAGGAACGTCGTAAGGAACCGGAGGACCTTCGTATTCGACGGCGATGGAGTAATCGAGGTGGTCTTCGTCGGGTAACGGTGCGCCGGCGGGAAGCATACGGCGGAGGATGTGTTCCCATGATTTGTTGCTGTTGTTGTTTTTGTCTTCTTCGGTTGATTCTGAAGCCATGTGAGAAGAGAAAGTGTGAGAAAATGCGAGAAAGTGTGAGAAAATGAAGGAAAAGATGAAATTGTAGTGAGAAAAGGGAAAAGAGTTTTTTCGTCAGTGTGTGTTGTTCAGTTGTTAGATGATGAGGTTGGTTGGAAAGAAAAGTAAACGGAAGCTTTTTACAAGATGACGTTTTCCGTTACGTTAAAACATTGTCATTGTCCTTTAGTGCAATTGAATTTGCATTTTCACCAACAAGTGTCCGTCTCAAGTCAACATGTTCCGACAATACGATATTGATAGACATAACACTTTTACTCGAGTTTGAATTTGGATTCACTAATAAATCTTTAAGTCAATATGTTCCAACAACGCGATATTGATGGATTGAACACTTTTACTCGGGTTTGAATTCGGAACTTCATAATACATGTGTTTGCAGCTTCAAGTTTAGCAAAAAACCGCAAAAACGTAATTTTGAAGTTTTTTTTTTTTTTTTTGCGATTAAAATCTATTGGGATGTGTGTTTGCAACATACGCCGTTAAATCAAACAGATTAACAATTATGTATGTGAGTTTCGATGTTTGCCAGCGTTCTTTAGAGATAACAAAAAAGAAACAAGTGTATGTAGACATTTTCAAACATTGTTTAAAAATGTGTTAAAAGGAAAATTTGTCTTGAAGTCATAAGTCAAACACTTTTTTCTAAAAAAAAATATGGAGAAAATTGATTAATTAAATTAATAGTAATGGTCATTTTACAACTACTTTTTAGAAAAGTTGAACTTTTTTCATTCCCTACTAGTGTTGTTTTTTTTTGTCAATGTTTATAATTTAATTCAGAGTTTTTTAAAAAAGCCAATTTTTTTAAAAAAATAATTTTCTTTGGCAGTAATTCTATTTTGTTTTGGATTAAGTAAGATTTGGCTAACGTATAATCATCATAAATTCATATAAATGGTAGCTTGGTGAGGAAGCAATGTTCCCATCGTAAGTTTTGACAAAAGTAAATGGGAGGTATTATAAAATATGTTTCCGAGTCAATATGGTACTTAGCATTAAGCAAGATTAGTAGCATTGGATAGATGATTTTAAATAGGTAGATTTATGGTAACATAAAGTAAAATGCAACTTCATTAATGAACATATTCAAATGTGGATTACACCACTTGCAGACGATGGCGCATTTTTTTTCATCATTGTATAAATTAGATTAATGGAATAATAATTTGGGTAAATAAGAATATATAAGGACTTTGGACTATCACCTTAAAAAAGAGGGACTTTGGACTGCTGTTTAATTTTTATTATAGATTAAGAATATAGAGGATGAACTTTTTGGAAATTGAATATATAAATTTAGGACATGGATCCTCTTAAAAGCATGGATCCTACCACTATATCCATTGTTAAAAATTTAAAGCGAATATCTTATTTTTTATATATATCACGAAAGAAGATACTCTACATGTATTTTAGTTAAAGAGGGTTTAATAATTGTCTTTTTTTTTTTTGGTTACTAATATTTGTCTAATATTAAACATTGTTATAGTATTATCATTATTATTTAATAAATTGATGACAAATAATACTTTATCAATGACTTCTCAACAAAAATTAGTTTATCAATGACAACTTATACCGTGTATCAGAGTTAATATTTTCAATGACAACTTATCTCATGCATTTGAGTTATTTCTAAAATTTTATAAGTGATGTCTTGTCTCATGTATTTTCCCCCCAAAAAAAAAAAAACTCGTTTTCTGTATTAAATTTAATTTAATCTAATCAGTAACAACTTGTGCCGTGTATTTTAATTCTTTTTCAAATTGTAGTCAATGTCAACTTCTTTTGTGCTTTGTAGCAAAAGAGGGCTTAAGATCAATGACTCTTTTGTGGAAAATTATTTTATCAATGATCACTCAACAAAAATTATTTTATCAGCGATAAATTGTCTCTTTTATCAAAGTTAATTCCATTTGTGATAACTTATCGCGTATATTTGAGTTATTTCTAGGATTTTATAGGTGACAACTTCTTTAGCGTATTTGCTCGTAAAATAAACTTGTCTTCTGTATGAAATTTAACTTTAGGCTAAAATATGTTTTTTGTAACACCCTAGTCGTTGATTTATTTATTTTGGATTTATTTAGAGTCTTTTATATGATTTTAAATAATATTGGTGATTTATGTGGTGTTTTATATTTTATTATATAGTTTATTTTATAATAATTGGATTAAGTGAGAAATTAATATTATTTTGGAGTTTGGGGAGTTATTAGAATTTATTAGAACTAAGGGGGAGTAAAATGAAATAAAGGGAAGTTAAGAAGGAAGTTAAGAAAGTAAGAAAAGAGTCAGAAACATTTATACGTGAAAACTGTCAAGTTGGGAGAAAAGGGAGAGAAGAGCAAGTAGAGCCAAGAATTGATTTTTGTTGTGCATTCTTTCTGCAAAATTAAGGTAAGGGTGAGTTTTACTTCAGTAAGTATAGGTATTGAATTCTGATTTGAGTTTAACAGGTTTTTGGTGAGAATTGGAAATTATGGGTTTGTGATGAATTAATGGTTTTTGGGGTAGAGTTTGTTGTTCTGATGTTAGAATTAGTTTCTGGTTGCATATAGTACTTAATTCTGCATTTGTAAACCAATTTGGGGAGTGAATTGGAGGAAAATGCAATTTTTGGGAAAAACCTGCATTCTGCCCGTACAGAAGTTCATCGCTCGCCTCGCGAGTAGCCTTGTTCGCCAAGGCGAGTGAGCAACTTCATGGCTCGTCTCGCGAGCAGAACCACTCACCATGGCGAGTTAGTGAGTGAAATTCTGGATTTTCAAATTGTTGTTATAAGCTGTATTTTCGTTAGTTTAATGTACCTAATTGATTTTAGAGAGGACTGGAGCAAGTTTTAGATTAAAAAGATGAATAGGGAGCTTAAAATTGAAGTTTTAGTGAGAAAAATGTCAAAACTCCCGAGAGCACCATATTTTCGTTCGCCTCGAGTTCGCCTTGAACTCACCATGGCGAGCAACCCGTTTCCTGAGTTCGCCATAGCGAGTAGATGTGCTTGCGAGGCGAGTTGCCCAATATTTTGAATTGTTGATTCTGTTTTTGGCATGTTGATGTTTAAGCATGATTATGATTAACCATGCAATTTTCTGGAAATACTGAATTGACTATGATGTTTGTTATTGATTGGAATGTATGCTTTTTATTGAATTAAGTCATACATGGGTTGCATTATGGAGTTGTGAGTCATATACATATATATATGCATTTGGTCGAGTTGTATGTAGGTATACACAAGTGAGTCAGTCGCATATGCATAAAAGCGGGAGGGCTTCTGTCCTGGAACGCCTTGTCGTTCAAAGCGGGAGGACTTATGTCCTGGAACACCTTGTTGTTCAAAGCGGTGAGGACTTATGTCCTGATGAATGCTTTAACCATTCAAAACAGCGGTGAGGGCTTCGGCCCTGATTATGATACCACATGCATATTTGCATTTATTGAGAAGTCTAAGGTGTTGTCTTAGCAGTGTTGTCATGTCAGTTGCATGAGTCGGTGTTGTCATGTCATTTGCATGAGTTGGTGTTGTTGGTTATAATTGCCATTTGATGATGATGATGTTGTTTGATGAGTATACATTTATACATTTATTATGATGAATTGATTTGATGATGATGATCTGATTATATTTAGGGTGTTAGATTCAGTTGATGAATTTTAATATCTATATTTTATTGTTGTGAATCTCACCCCTTCTGCTTGAAAATGTTGCCCTTCCTATGGATAACTTGTAGGTGATCCTGAGTAGTCGGTGGTAGCTCAAGTGTCGTGTCTAGGGCTCTGATACATTCGGGATGGGTTTACTTTATTTGCATTTCATTCCTTATGTATCTTATTTTGGAATTTGATGTTGTGGCCCTATGTTTGTTGAATTATGTTGTTAAGGCTTTATGCCAAGATTTTATTTTGGAGGTTTAAAAAGTTGTTGTTGTTTTGATGATAATATTCCGCTGTTAAATAAATGATGATTTCAATGGATGTTTAATAAATAGATTTTTATATTCTATTTTAGAAATTTTAAAAAAGTAGTGTGACATGCCCGTTGGGTTGCACTCTGATGTTGTGTGTTTAATTAGTATTAAATTACTTTTGGGTAACGGGGTGTTACATTTTTGGTCCCTACAAATATAACAAGTTTGGGTTTTGGTCCCTGGTAATTTTTTTTTAAAAACGTCCCTGCAAATTTTTTTGTTTTTTAAAATAGTCCCTGGGCGCACTTTCTTGTTGATTTGGATCATTTTAACTTATGTGGCAGATGCTGAGTATGCAAAGTTGACCATGTGGCAAAAATGTGGCATTTCCCTAATTTTAAACATTTTATAAATCATTTTACTAAAAACAAAATTAGTTTTACAAAATAAAAAAAAAACATTTAATTATTTTATTAAATCATTTATTAAGAACATGATTTTTATTAAATAGTTAGAATAAAATTAGGGCTCAGGCTACGGTACATGACCTCAATGGGTCTCCTACCATAGGTGACTTGATTTTTTTTTATTTTTTTTTATAAAATTGATGTCAACCATTAGATGTGCTTGAAAACTTTTGAAGACCATAGTATTATCATACTCTTTAAACATTAGATTATTTTCACACTATGTTCCATCATCTTTCTCTTTCCCTCTCCATATCTCTTACTCGCCCAACAACAACAACAACGCGATGCACCGCCGCCGGAAAATCACAACAACAACGACGAATTTTGGAAATCTTAATCCAATCCATTCAATCCAAAGTTGCAGAAAACAACATTCATTAAACTCAAATTTCATTTAATCTAATTCACCAGAAAACAAAATTGCAAGAAATATTGATTTCTCAATTATTCAATTCATTCAACCCAAAGTTTACATATTCATCACTAAACTCATATGAAAGTGATTAAATCCGTCGCCAGACCAAATGTTACACAACAAAACAATCAAAATTTGGAATGGAAAATCTCACAGAACTCAGATCTGAAGAGGGATGGTGTTTAAGTTCAGATGTGAACACAAGCTGGTCAATGGAAAATTACGAATGAAAATAGAATAAAAAGAACAAAAAAAGAAGTGTTGGTGTTGAAAAAAAACAACGATTTGCTGTTGAAGATCGATGAAGGATAATATATTGTGTTGGAGGTATAACAATCAACAGAAAGTGCAGCAACAACAATGGAGTTGCTATAGTACATGTCTCTCTCTTAGATCTACCAAATGAAAAAAAAAAAAAAAAAGCTAGTGCAGAGGGATTATGGTAAGATCAGTGTTCTTCGTCAATCTAACCGCAACACATGTCATTTTTGTTACAAAAAAAAAGAAAACAGTCTTTTTTATTGTCTCCTACCGTGGGAGACCTATTCAAGTCTCCTACCATAAACGGCGCCTAAAATTAGTTTACAGAATGGTAAATCCAATTTCCTCTCTTACTTCCCTTCAAAAAAAAAAAAAAATCCTCTCTTACTTCTCATCCTCCTTCTCCATACCATTCTTCTTCCTCCCATCATAACAAGACCCATATCAGATTCATTCTTTCTCCAGCCATTCCCAGGAAACGAAAACAACACTGCAACGGTAGGGTCGGATTGGCTTTCATGGCTGCGGGAAAATGTGGAAAGGTTCCAGATCTGCTATAGTAACCTTGTTTTTGCTCAACTTTCATCATCCTCTAAAAAGCCCCAAATTAAGGAAATACTGAAACTAGATTTGAACCTAAATTAGGTTTTTTGATAGATATGAAACATGGGATTTATGTTAAAGGTTATTGACACTCAAGACATCTTGTTGCTTGTGGTATTTGATTGTCGTAGGTTAATTGTGTTCTCTTGATTGCTGTTGTGTTTTTATCTTACCCATAACCATATTCAATTACTCTACCTTAGTGTCAGGTCTAAAGCTTTTGCTAACAAAGGAGCAAGCTTTCATTTGCTTCCTCTTATTGTTTCAAACAATTCTATTATTGTGAGATGATGAAATTTAGATTCGTTTTTGACAAATTTCAGAGTTTGGGCTATGTCAGTGAGTGATTTTGATGGTTGAAGAGGCATATAGAGACGATTATGATGGTGGAGAATGAAGGCGGCATTGCTGGCGGCTGCGGTTTAAAGTTGATGAAGTGTTTGAGAATTGATAGAATGAGATGAATTTTTTGGTTGAAAAATTTCTGGGTTGGTTGAAGATGATGAATATGAAGTTGAAGAGATGAATGTGATGTTGAAGATGTGATTTTGTTTTGTTGAAAAATAAATAAAAATAATTTAGTTATTATTAATTGATTTATGAAATGTTTAAAAAATAATGAAATGCAATGTGGTTGACTTTGCATAGTCATCATCTGCTACATAGGCAAAAATGAGACAAATCAGCAAGAAAGTGGATCCAATGACTATTTTAAAAAACAAAAAAATTTGCAGAGACGTTTTTCAAAAAAAAAATTACCAGGGACTAAAACTCAAATTCGCTATATTTGCAGAGACCAAAAACATGTTTTAGCCTTTAACTTTATTAGTGACAACTTATCACTTTTTTCATGCATTTTAGTTAAAGAGAGTTTAATATCGTTGTATAATAAAAGTTTTGGTATAAATAATGAGTGAAAGAAATATTCTACATTGAATCTTATTTGATATATCAATAAAAAATATTATTTTATCAATGATCACTCAACAAAAATTATTTTATCAAGGACAATATTAAATGGAAGAAATGTCGCACAACAAGATAGATCTATCATGAAATCGCAAAAACGAATGAAACTTTAATTTTGTAAGACAAACACAAAAAAAAAAGAAAAAAAAGAAATAGAGGGTTAGTTACTTTCATACATTATTTTTTTTGCACTATAGAAACAAAAGAGATTGGGAGAAATGTCTTGTTGATCTTCAACCTTCAACATAAGAATCACAGCAACATAGATTTAACATAAAATGACAAAAAAAAAAGAAATTTTAATTTTGTAAGTCAAGCATACAAAAATAAAAATAAGAAATTGAAGGGTTAGTTCGGTCATGCATTTTTTTTGCAATGTAGTAATAAAAGAGATTGAGAACAATGTCTCCTTTATCTTATTCACCATGGACAAGTGAACTTTCTTTTTGCTTCTACAAACCAAAAACAAAGCAAGCAACAATAATTTATTTTGTAATGAAAATAAACAACAACAACACCAAAGCTTCATAGAGAGAGTTTGACATGCTTACTTGAGTATGTAAGAATGAGAACATTGAGATCTGAATATGGAAAGAGATAAAACATGAGGACTTTTGTTTCAACAGAAGATAAAAATATAAAAAACATAAAAGATGAAGATATGTGAAGAACACAAAAGGTAATTTTGCAAAAAAATCGGAAGAGAGAAAGAGAGAAACATTTAGAGAGAGAGGCTTACTTGAGCATAGAAGAGAGAGAAGCTTGCAATGGAAAAATGAAATGAGAGAAAAAATTTGTTGAGACAGAGTTGCTTCTACCAATTTGACATTAGTTTGAGAAGAGTCAAAGAATATTGAGAATTGTTGTTTACATATTTGATAAGGTTGTGCTACACGAGTACTTTATTAAAATGTCATTCGGTAGTTTACTGTCGAAGTTTTAGTAAACCGGCGGCAGTTAACTTCCGAGGATTTCCTTGGCAGTTAACTGCCGATGCGAACTGAACTCCATAAACAGAAGCATAAACTCAGTTAACCCACTTTATCAATTTTTCACAAGTTTTTCCAAAATCAAGCAAGTTCTCCAATTTCATTTTTTGAGCAAAATCAAGTGCATCATCTCCATTTAATCACAATTCACAAGTTAGTATCTTGACTCATTTTTAATCATAATGTTAGTTTGGGTAGTTTTTTTTTTTTTTTTTAAAAAAAAGTAGTTTTCATGTGGTTAGGGTTGATGTAGGAATTGAATTTTTTATGATTGCATGTAGTTTATAATTGAATGTAGTGGCTTTAATTGATGATTGAATGATGTTAATTAGAGTGTAATATGGTTTTGAATGGTGGCAAAAGATCACATTTTGAGTATGTTTGATACTTTGCACACAAAGTGTTTGATAAAATGCCTCAATGACAATTTTATTGTTTATTTAGTTAGTTTATGTTATGGATATGATGTTGATTGTAATTCGAAAAAGTGTATATTGAATTAGGTTGAATGCATATTGAAAAAGTGTATATTGAATTAGGTTGAATGTATATATTGAATTATGTTTAGTTTAGGTTATGTTTGGGTTGAATGTGTATGATAATGCATTTGATTATTTACGTTTGAATGTGAATGATATTGTGTATGATAATGTTTAGGTTCAATCAATGTGTTTATTTTGGTCAAGTGGTTGAATGTGAAAGTGGTTATGTTTAGGTTGAATGTGAAAGTTTAGGTTATGTTTAGGTTTAGTGTTTTGGATAAAGTGGTTGAATGTATAAGTTGAATAATGTTTAGGTTCAATGTGTTTATTTTGGTCAAGTGGTTTAATGTGAAAGTGGTTATGTTTAGGTTATGTTTAGGTTTAGTGTTTTTGATAAAGTGGTTGAAAGTATAAGTTGAATGATGTTAATTTTATTATTTTTTGTGTAGATATGGCCGATCAGGACCCCATTGATCCATATAATATGATTGGTGGTAGGCGTGCGATGACTCAGAGCCACCGGAGGGAGAGGCAGAGCTGACACATCCCAAAGAGGGGTAGAGGTCGGAGGGGAGATGGTTCAGGGAGCTCTCAGGCTACACAGCCTGAGGAGTCACAGGTAGTTGACCTGTCACAGCTTGTTGACCAGTCTGGGGTGGAGTACCTGAATTATCAGGATCAGGTACACCACGATGTGACTGATGGTGGGTATGACTAGGATTATATACCACATCAGCAGCATGTAGGAGACAATGATGACATTGCAGCAGTTGCTGCACTGGAGGTGTTACCTGTGGACCTTCCCTTTCCTGGTGGACCGGCAGACTTATCTTTGCTCCACTCTTATGCCAGCCATGTGGCGTTGCCACTTTGGTATAATTCAGATAATGTAAGTGTAATTTTTTTAAATGTTTTTTCTTTATGTTTAATTATTTTCTTTAAATGTGTGTTTGTTTAATTATTATATCCACTTTTATATTTGTTTTTTTTTAATTCTTTTTCTTTATGTTTAATTATTTTCTTTAAATGTGTGTTTGTTTAATTATTATATCCACTTTTATAATGTTTTTTTTAAATTCTTTTTCTTTATGTTTAATTATTTTCTTTAAATGTGTGTTTGTTTAATTATTATATCCACTTTTATAATATTTTTTTTAATTCTTTTTCTTTATGTTTAATTATTTTCTTTAAATGTGTGTTTGTTTAATTATTATATCTACTTTTATATGTGTTTTTTTTTTAATTCTTTTTCTTTATGTTTAATTATTTTCTTTAAATGTGTGTTTGTTTAATTATTATATCCACTTTTATATGTGTGTTTTTTAATTCTTTTTCTTTATGTTTAATTATTTTCTTTAAATTTGTGTTTGTTTAATTATTATATCCACTTTTATATGTGTTTTTTTTAATTCTTTTCTTTATGTTTAATTGTTTTCTTTATATGCGTGTTTGTTTAAACTATATTTATTTTTCTATTATTTCAGGTTCGTAAGCTTCGTGTGGTTAAACCGATTAATCATGAGGCTAAGATCCTCAGTCTCGAACGCCCAAATGGGAATGAGAATTGATTTTGGGATCCGCTTAGGGAGAGCGAGCTACATGATTTAGTTTACTTGGGGTACTCCACTGTGCCTCATGCCCTGCTGATGACTTTATGCGAGATACGCATCTTCCGATTGAGGGGTAGATGTTGAGTCATGGGAAGAAGATGCCGAAACATGAGGGAGCGGCACTACCTATGAGGCATCTGGGTGTGTCGCAGCAGGAGGCGGAAAAGATTTGTGGGTAGGAGTACGGTGGGTACATTAGCTACCTGAGGCTAAGGGACTTTTATACGACGTACCTTGGTAGGGCCAACTTATTGGCTGGTACAGAGGATCCATAGGAGCTGGTGAGGGTTATGACTTACCGCGTCCGGTGTTACCTTCTCTACTTGGTCAGTTGCTTATTGTTTGCCGATAGAAGCAACAAGCGCATCGAGTTGGTCTATCTGACGACCATGAAGGACGGCTACGCAGGGATGCGTAATTATTCATGGGGAGGGATGACACTCGCTTACCTATACGGCGAGTTAGCTGATGCGTGTAGGCCTGGAGACAGAGCTCTTGGGGGGAGCATGACACTGCTCACTATAAGAAAACTTATATTATATTTTTTTGTTAACTTTATTTTTTTGTTAACTTTTATTTTTTTGTTATATTTTCCGTGCGTAATAATTTATAAATGTTATTTGTTTGGTTTGTGCAGGCTGTTGAGGCAAAATCCCTAATTAATTTTAAAGATAATAAACAAATATGATTAAAGAATTAATGGACTTTGATTAATTCCTTGGTATTTAACTTGTGCTCTTGAGTGTTTTACTAAGACAGGAACAAGGTTTGAATCATACCAAGAATCAAGAAATCAAAGGACATTTGAATTCATGATCTAACACTGAGGTCAGAAAGTTAGATCAGAATGTTGCTCGAAGATCAGAATGTTCAGAAGCAACCAAGTTCAGAAGCAACCTAGTTCAGAAGGTTGTTCAGAAGCAACCAGTTCAGAAGCAACCAGTTCAGAAGCAACCTAGTTCAGAAGGTTGTTCAGAAGCAACCTAGTTCAGAAGGTTGTTCTTATACAAGCCAAGAATCTCAAGAACTGTGATCAAGGTCATGCAAGGCACATGTGACATGAATATATGTCCAGGAAAGTACATTTGCATGGATCAATCAAGCAATAAAGGCATATACAAGAGTTATGTCAAAGAAGGCATTCAATGTTCATTTAAGACTATGAACATTGATGTACTAGGAATATTTCACAAAGGAATATCATCCTAGATGTTATCATCACTGCTCTTCATTATTGTTTCACTATTAGGATTTGATTACATCAAATGATAGTCTTACAAATCATCCTAAGTGAAACAGATGGAACATTCTGATGATCAGAATGTTCAAGCTCAGCTCATGCTTACTTTATGAACAGTATAGTAGGTGAAAAGCAAAAAGCAAAAGCAAAGCAAATCTGTCATCTTCAACAAGAGATAGACACGTCTGAGAGTTGGTACTGAACAAGGACAACACAATCTCTCAAAGCATGGGCATGAAGATGCAGAATCCCACTAAATCCTCCTGCACCGGTTCCAAGACAAAATCTGGGAAAGGAACATTCTGATGTATGAAGAAAAGTCCATACATTGGTTATTGTCCAGAAATTCATATGAAAAGCATATGCATAGCCCAGAACTTCATGTGTTCATTCATACATGATGAACCCAGATGAAGAACGTGATGAACCCAGATGAAGATCATCATGAACACAACAACATTCTGATGTTCATCAGAGATCAGAATGTTTGCCCAGAATTTCAAGTTAAAGCTTGTGGGACCCAAGACACATGGCATAACACCATTGGACACCCTACAACGGCTATATGAGCCCAAGGACTCTATAAATAGAGGGCTTGGCCTTAGCAAAACTTGCACCATTGCAAAGCATACAAGAAAACAACTCTTATTTTGTTTGAAGCTTTTGCAAACTGAAATTGATCAATCTCTAAGTCTTTTATCAACTTAGTGCAAATCAATACTCTTGTTATCTGTAAGATAACCTTTTCTTCTTCCTCCACTGTTTGTTTCACAAACACCCAACTTCCATACAAATTGTAACAAAGTCTCATCTAGCTTTTAGAGGTCCTAAAGTGTTAGGTTGAGCAAAGGTTGTAAAAGTCTAAGTGGTTAACTTAGCAAGAAGGTGCAAAGCCTGCTGAGGCTTAGAGAATACAGGATTGTAATTGTTCAGGTGAACAAGATTGTAAGGTGCAGGACTTGAGAGGTTATCTCAAGCATCTTAGTGGAAACTCTCACAGGATTGTGGGGAGTGGACTAGCCCACATTGGGTGAACCACTATAACTCCTTGTGTGTTCTTTCTTTCTTCTCTATACTCTTTTATTTACAGTATACACAACACACACTTACACTTATACTTTATTAAACAATTTTGTTTATGAACTTCAGAACATTCTGAAGTCAGAAAGTTAACATAATTCCAAGTAAACAACTTGAGAATCATTTTTAAGTTTCAGGATAATTTTTAAAGGGTCACAATTCAAACCCCCCTTCCTTGTGACTATTTTATATACTTCAATTGGTATCAGAGCAAGGCTCTAAGGGTTTGAACACTTAAACAAGTGTTAGAGAAAAGATTCAGGAAGTATGTCTAAAGTCAAGTACATAGCTGAAGGAGGATCTTCAAATAGACCACCACTCTTTGATGGATCAAACTACTACTTCTGGAAAGGCAAGATGGAACTCTTTCTCAGATCTCAAGACAATGATATGTGGGCAGTCATCACAGATGGAGACTTTGTTCCAACAACCAAAGAAGGAGCTGTCAAAGCAAAAAGTGCATGGTCAACAGATGAAAAAGCTCAGGTATTACTAAACTCTAAAGCTAGACTCTTTCTATCATGTGCACTAACCATGGAAGAAAGTGAAAGAGTTGATGAATGTACAAATGCTAAAGAAGTATGGGATACTCTGAAAATACATCATGAGGGTACATCTCATGTCAAAGAAACTAGAATTGACATTGGAGTCAGAAAATTTGAAGTCTTTGAAATGAGTGAAAATGAAACCATTGATGAGATGTATGCAAGATTTACTACAATAGTAAATGAAATGAGATCTCTTGGAAAGACATATTCCACTCATGATAGAATTAGAAAAATTCTGAGATGTCTTCCAAGTGTGTGGAGACCTATGGTCACTGCAATCACTCAGGCCAAAGATTTAAAATCTATGAACCTGGAAGATCTCATTGGTTCACTAAGAGCTCATGAAGTTGTACTTCAAGGAGACAAACCAGTGAAGAAGGTAAAAACACTTGTCTTAAAAGCATCTCAGCAAACCCCATCAGTTGCTGATGAAGATGTGCAAGAACCACAAGAATTAGAAGAAGTTCATGAAGAAGAAGCTGAAGATGAACTTGCACTAATCTCTAAAAGAATTCAAAGGATGATGTTGAGAAGAAATCAGATCAGAAAGAAGTTTCCAAAGACCAACATCAGCATCAAAACTGAAGCTGACAAAAGTCAAGTCACTTGCTATGGATGCAACAAAACTGGACATTTCAAAAATGAATGTCCTGACATCAAAAAGGTTCAGAGAAAACCTCCCTTCAAGAAGAAAGCAATGATCACATGGGATGACATGGAAGAATCAGATTCTCAAGAAGATGCAGATACAGACATGGGACTGATGGCTCAGTCAGATGATGAGGAAGAGGTAATTATCTATAAAACTGATTCTTTATATAAAGATCTTGAAAACAAAATTGATAGTCTCTTATATGATTCAAACTTCTTAACTAATAGATGTCACTCTTTAATCAAAGAACTTTCTGAGATAAAAGAAGAAAAAGAAATACTTCAGAACAAGTATGATGAGTCCAGAAAGACCATAAAAATTCTGCAAGATTCTCATTTTGACATGTCAGAAAAACAAAGAGAGATAAACAGAAAACAAAAAGGCATTATGTCTGTACCTTCTGAAGTACAAAAGGAAAACATACTTTTGAAAAAGGAAGTTGAAACATTGAAAAAGGATCTGACAGGGTTTATAAAATCTACAGAAACTTTTCAAAACATAGTAGGATCTCAAAATAAAAGTACTAAGAAATCTGGCTTAGGCTTTAAGGATCCAAGCAAAATTATTGGAAGTTTTGTACCTAAAGCTAAAATAAGAGTTAAATGTTGTTTTTGTGATAAGTATGGACATAATGAATCAGTATGTCATGTTAAGAAAAAATTTATCAAACAAAATAATTTAAATCTTAGTTCAGAACGTTCTCATCTCAATAGATCAGAAAGTTCACAAAAGGCTGAAAAGGCTAAGAAGACATGTTTCTACTGTAACAAATCTGATCATAAAAGACAGAATGTTACTTTCAGAAAAGATCTCTTAGAAGAACTAACCCTCAAGGACCCAACATTACATGGGTACCTAAAATTTTTATCTTGTCAAATGTAGGTCTTGCCTCAGGGTGCAAGAACAAAACCATGGTACCTGGATAGTGGTTGTTCTAGGCACATGACAGGTGACAGGGATTGTTTTCTAACTTTTGAAAAGAAGGATGGAGGACTAGTGACATTTGGAAACAATGACAAAGGTAAAATCAGAGGTAAAGGTACTATAGGTAATCTTAACTCTGCTAGAATAGAAAATGTTCAGTATGTGGAAGGTTTAAAACATAATCTACTTAGCATAAGTCAATTGTGTGATAGTGGATTTGAAGTTATCTTTAAACCTAACATATGTGAAGTCAGACAAACCTCCTCTAACAAATTGTTTTTCTCTGGTTCAAGAAGAAAGAACTTATATGTTTTAGAACTAAATGATATGCCTGCTGAATCTTGTTTTATGTCTCTTGAAAAAGACAAATGGATCTGGCACAAAAGGGCTGGTCATATAAGCATGAAAACCATTGCTAAACTTTCTCAACTTGATCTAGTTAGAGGTTTGCCTAAGATTAGCTTTGAAAAGGACAGAATCTGTGAAGCATGTGTTAAAGGTAAACAAGTAAAAAGTAGTTTTAAAACTATTGAGTTTATCTCAACTCAGAAACCTTTAGAGCTTCTTCACATTGATCTGTTTGGTCCTGTTCAAACTGCAAGTCTAACTGGCAAAAGATATGGATTTGTTATTGTTGATGATTTCTCCAGATTTACATGGGTGCTATTTTTAAAACATAAAGATGAATCTTTTGAAGCATTTCAAAACTTTTGCAAAAGAGTTCAAAATGAAAAAGGTTATAATATCATCACAGTTAGGAGTGATCATGGAGGAGAATTTGAAAATGCATCCTTCAAAACATTCTTTGATGAAAATGGTATTAAACATAATTTTTCTTGTGCAAGAACTCCACAACAAAATGGAGTTGTTGAAAGAAAAAATAGAACCTTGCAAGAAATGGCAAGAACAATGTTAAATGAATCAAATGTTGAAAATTACTTTTGGGCAGAAGCCATTAACACATCTTGTTACATTTTGAATAGAGTTTCTATAAGAAAGGTTCTTAACAAAACCCCATATGAACTCTGGAAAAATATTAAACCTAGCATATCTTACTTTCACATTTTTGGCTGCTATTGTTACATACTGAACAATAAAGAAAAATTGGGTAAGTTTGATCCTAAATCAGATAAAGCTATCTTTTTAGGATACTCTACAACTTCTAAAGGTTATAGAGTGTACAATCTAAAAACCCAGACAGTTGAAATTAGTATGCATATCATATTTGATGAATATGATGAACATTCTAAACCTAAAGAGAATGAAGACACTGAAGTACCAACACTTCAGAATGTTCCAGTTCAAAATACTGAGAACACAGTAGAGAAAGAAGATGATCAGAATGTTCAGGATCAATCTTTTCAAAGTTCACCTAGAAGCTGGAGAATGGTAGGGGATCATCCTACTGATCAAATCATTGGAAGCACAACTGATGGTGTAAGAACCAGATTGTCCTTTCAAGATAACAACATGGCAATGATTTCTCAAATGGAACCCAAGTCAATCAATGAAGCCATTATTGATGACTCTTGGATTAAGGCCATGAAGGAAGAACTTTCTCAGTTTGAAAGAAACAAAGTTTGGAACTTGGTTCCAAATAATCAAGATAAAACCATCATTGGAACAAGATGGATTTTTAGAAACAAGCTTGATGAAGAAGGTAAAGTTGTCAGAAACAAAGCAAGGTTAGTTGCTCAAGGTTACAACCAACAAGAAGGTATTGACTATGATGAGACCTTTGCACCAGTTGCAAGGTTAGAAGCCATCAGAATTCTTCTTGCTTATGCTGCACATAAAAGCATTAAACTTTTTCAAATGGATGTGAAAAGTGCATTTTTAAATGGTTTTCTAAATGAAGAAGTTTATGTAAGTCAACCACCTGGATTCATAAACAAAGAAAAACCAAATCATGTTTTCAAATTAACAAAAGCTCTTTATGGTCTTAAACAAGCTCCTAGAGCTTGGTATGACAGACTTAGTACATTTTTAATTGAAAATGGTTTTTCAAGAGGAAAAATTGATACCACACTTTTTAGAAAAACACATAATACTGACTTGCTTATTGTTCAAGTATATGTGGATTACATCATTTTTGGTGCTACTAAAATAAAAATGTGTGAAGAATTTTCCAACCTTATGCAAAGTGAATTTGAGATGAGCATGATGGGTGAACTTGGTTTTTTCCTTGGTTTACAAATCAAACAACATTCAAATGGAATTTTCATAAGTCAAGAAAAGTATGTCAAAGACATTCTTAATAAATATAAAATGAATGAGGCAAAAATCATGAGCACCCCTATGCATCCATCTTCAAGTTTAGATAAGGATGAGAGTGGAAAATCTATTTCTGAAAAAGAATATAGAGGCATGATAGGTTCATTATTATATTTGACTGCTAGCAGACCTGATATAGTGTTTGCAGTAGGATTATGTGCTAGATTTCAAACATGTGCAAAAGAATCTCACTTAACTGCAGTTAAAAGAATCTTTAGATATCTAGTAGGTACTACTGATCTTGGCCTTTGGTATAGAAAAGGTTCTAGTTTTGATCTTGTAGCCTATTGTGATGCTGATTATGCTGGAGACAAAGTTGAGAGGAAGAGCACAAGTGGATCCTGTCAATTCTTAGGACAAGCATTGATTGGATGGTCTTGCAGAAAGCAAAACACTATTGCACTCTCCACAACTGAAGCTGAGTATGTATCTGCAGCTAGCTGCTGCTCTCAAATTTTATGGGTAAGAAATCAGCTGGAAGATTACTCTCTAAGGTACACAAGTGTTCCTATTTATTGTGACAATACAAGTGCAATTAATCTTTCTAAGAATCCTATTCAGCATTCTAGGTCTAAACATATTGAAATAAAACATCATTTCATTAGAGACCATGTTCAGAAAAAGAATATTGCATTAAGCTTTGTTGATACTGAAAATCAATTGGCTGACATTTTCACAAAACCCCTTGTTGAGGATAGATTCAATTTTCTTAAAGAAAAATTGTTAATCATGAAAAATCCCAATAAAGATTGATTACTGATCACTAAGGGCCTTAAACTAAACCCCTTGATGTCATCTGATACAAATCAGATAGATCCATCTTTATCTCACTCTCATCAGAATGTTCCTGAGTTCAGAATGTTCCTGAGTTCAGAACGTTCATCAGGTCAGAATGTTCAAATGATCAGAATGTTCATTGCAATATTCATACGATCAGAACAGTCACAAGTATGTTCATCTGAGTTTATCCATTCATGATGTTCTTGAAACTTATTTTTTGTTCAGAACCCAAATTCTGGGTCAAACAATCTCATACGTGAGATCTTGTTTTGACTTATTCAAAAAATCCCTCCATAATCTTAAGCATTTAATGCTTGGTTATAAGAAGTCATGTTTAAGGTTTAACCACCATGTAATGGCTTAACCATCAAATCATCCAAAATCCATTCATCTTCCCAAACGGCTACTTTTTCCTTTCTCTCTCCTAGGCGTTGCTTTTTGACAGTTTTTCATCCTTCCCAATGCTAACTGTCATCATATCACTACTATTCTTTTTCTCTTGCACGTTTTGTCTATATAATCAGTTACCAACTCTGATTATTTCACTTCCATCTCATTTCCTAACCTCTCATCTCTCTCCTCGCAAAAAATTCAAACTGCTCTGTTCTTCATTTTCTGAAAAAATGGCTAGAACCAAAACCACCCCAAAACTTTCTGAAGAACACTTTCAACCACCACCATCCAACACTGCTGCTGATCAATCCTCTGATCAAACTCCCTTACGCACCATTCTTAAGGACAAAATCATTTATGCACCCAAAACTCAAAAATCCTCAAAACCTGGATCTTCTAAATCCATTAGACCTAGAACCAATCCTACCAGACGATCAACAAGGATGAAGAAACCTCTGAAGAAACCAAAGGTATCTCACGTGAATCTAGTATCTGATGAAGAGAAGAAAGATTCAAGTGTTGCTGAAGATTCTGAGGAAGAAACAGAGGAAGACCCAGAGGAAGAGGAGGAAGAAGACTCTGAGCAAACTCTCTCTGAATTGATAAAATCAGTGAGAGCATTTTCAAAGAAAGGAAAGAAGGTTGCTACTCCCTCTCCCTCCAAAGAAAGCTCATCATCTCAGGAAGAGAGTGATGAAAATGGTGAATCTGAAGAGAGCTCTCCAAATGAAGAAAAAAGAGTTTCTTCAAAGAAAAGTGGAAATGGAAAGGAGATGGCCAAAGCTGCAGAAAAGATTTATCAAAGGAGAAAGAAGATTGAGACTGAAGCTTTTTCTATGTCTGAGGAGGAAGATGAATCTGAGGAGGAAAAAGGTTCATCCAAGAAGCATGGAAAAGGTAAGGACATTGCTGTCTTAAGAGCATCTAGGGCTGAGAAAATTGTTCTCAGACCTATGAGCAGAACCAAGTATTTCAACCTTGAAAGTCTGGAAACCAAGGCATGGAATATGAAGGAGTTCACTGAACCTCAAGGATGGACCAACTTCATAACTCTTCAAGAACACACCTATGAAGACTTGGTCAGAGAGTTCTACTCCAACCTATCAGTTCAGGAAAAGAAGAATGGAAATGAGAAGTTTCTCATCTCATCAGTCAAAGGTGTAAAGATCAAGATGACTCAGGAATTTGTCTCTGAAGCATTCAAAATTCCTAATGAAGGTAATCAGCTATACTCTAGTTTTTGGTTTGATGAGTCTAGAGTTAACCGTAACAAACTCATAGTTAAATACACCAAAGAAAACCACACCTTTAACTCCACAAACCTGGAAGATACTCCCAAAATTCTTCACAATATGATTAGGCATTGTCTTTTACCTAGATGTGGATCTTTTGAACTTGTCTCTGACATAAATCTTTGTTTCATCTACCATCTCATGAAAAAGATTAAGTTAAATCTGTGTTTTATCATTATTCAACACATGATTGATTCATGCCTAGCCATAAAACAAACATCTGCTGGACTACCCTATGGAATGCATCTCACTTCCATTTTTCAAAAGGCAAAAGTGCCCCTTGAAGGAGAGAAACGCAAGCTGGATTTTATGACCTTTTCTTCCAAGACCTTAGGTCAACTCCATATTACTTCATCCAACATGCCAGCCTCCAAAACTTCTGGACCCTCTGGATCTGGTAAAAGAAATTTTGATCAGAATGTTCAGAAAGCTGTGAAGAAAAGAAGGGTTGAAGAGATTACAGATACCAAAACTCCCTCTCCACCAGCAGAAAATTTGTTCTCTGAAGTCTCCAAGCTTGCAAAGGAGATTGTTGAAGAAGGAAGCTCGCAGTTCAAAACCTTGATTGGAGAAGATGATGCTCAGAAGGTTGATGATGCATCTCTTCAAAAAGAAGCTGAGAAAGTCAATCAAGCTGAGGAAAGTGAAGAAATCCCTCAAGATGCTGCTTCCAATCCTGATGATCAAAGAGTTGAAGAAAATACTGAGTTTGGTACTCATAATGTTGATGGAGAAACTCAGGAAGTGGCTGAGCTCTTAGCTTCAAATATGAACATTGAAGAAGAAGCTCAAGATGTGGAGTTCTCAACTGGATTTGATCTCAATATTGAAGATATCAACATTGACTTCAATAGTGAGTTGTTTCAAGATGGACAAGAAACAACTCAGCAAGCTCCAAAAGGCCAGAATGTTGAAATTCCTGCTGTTCAGAATGTTCAGAATGTTGAAACTTCTGTTGGTCAGAATGTTGCAGTGTCTAAAGCCCAGAATGATGAAGATATTCATGTCATGGCTGATCAAGACAATCAAGAGCTTGATGATCAGCATGCCTCAAATGAACTTCCTCCAGATGGCCAGCTATCAGTTGATCCCATGCCTTTGGCATCAGGATCTCTGCCCTTTGAGGAGGTACAGCTCATGGCCCAAAATGGTCAGAATGTTAACCCATCATCCTCCACCATGGGTTCTGTTGCAGGTGCTACCAACTTCTTGGTCTCTGACCTTCCTACTCCACCTTTCATTCCTTCATCCACCCCACCACCACCACAAATGAAGACCACCACAAGAAGCAAACTTCCAAACATGGCTGCTTTATTTGACTCTCTCAACACCTTTGTGTCTGCAAACAGAGAGCAAGCTGAAGCCTCTGGTCCTGCTGAACCTGCTAAGCCTTCAAGAGCAGAGAAGATAGCCTCAAGGGCACTTAGAGTCTCCACCAAGACCCACAAAATTGCTTGTGTGCTGGCTGACTGGACTGTCAAAGTCCATGCTCCTGGTTTGGCCATTCCACCTCCAGTATTTGATGACCCCTCCATCTTTGAAGCAGAACCCTCTTCTGATTCTGGAGACTCCACTCCATGAATCTTTTCAGAAATCCTCCCTATCCTTTTTGCAGATGACAAAAGGGGGAGAAGCTTTAGGATTCAAAGTCTTTAAGTTTTTTTTAGTTATAGGCCCTAAGTAGGTCTAGGTGATCAATTGATATTGGAATTTATAAATACCATCTTTTGCTTTTCTTGATCACATGCACTTTGATTTTCTTTTTTGTTTTTGAACCATCTTTTCATGTAATGTACTTCATGTTATATCAAATGAATGAATATTGAATTTGGTTCAGTCTTGCATATTTTTACTTTATGCAAAAGATTATGAAATTGAGGGGGAGCTTTTTAAAGTTCTTAAAAACTCTGCATAATGGATTATAAAAATGAGGGGGAGCATTAAAATAAATTTTTTAGCTCTGTTATATAATCAAAATCCTTAATCCTAAATCATAAGTTTATCATCTTCAAAAAGGGGGAGATTGTTGAGGCAAAATCCCTAATTAATTTTAAAGATAATAAACAAATATGATTAAAGAATTAATGGACTTTGATTAATTCCTTGGTATTTAACTTGTGCTCTTGAGTGTTTTACTAAGACAGGAACAAGGTTTGAATCATACCAAGAATCAAGAAATCAACGGACATTTGAATTCATGATCTAACACTGAGGTCAGAAAGTTAGATCAGAATGTTGCTCGAAGATCAGAATGTTCAGAAGCAACCAAGTTCAGAAGCAACCTAGTTCAGAAGGTTGTTCAGAAGCAACCAGTTCAGAAGCAACCAGTTCAGAAGCAACCTAGTTCAGAAGGTTGTTCAGAAGCAACCTAGTTCAGAAGGTTGTTCTTATACAAGCCAAGAATCTCAAGAACTGTGATCAAGGTCATGCAAGGCACATGTGACATGAATATATGTCCAGGAAAGTACATTTGCATGGATCAATCAAGCAATAAAGGCATATACAAGAGTTATGTCAAAGAAGGCATTCAATGTTCATTTAAGACTATGAACATTGATGTACTAGGAATATTTCACAAAGGTATATCATCCTAGATGTTATCATCACTGCTCTTCATTATTGTTTCACTATTAGGATTTGATTACATCAAATGATAGTCTTACAAATCATCCTAAGTGAAACAGATGGAACATTCTGATGATCAGAATGTTCAAGCTCAGCTCATGCTTACTTTATGAACAGTATAGTAGGTGAAAAGCAAAAAGCAAAAGCAAAGCAAATCTGTCATCTTCAACAAGAGATAGACACGTCTGAGAGTTGGTACTGAACAAGGACAACACAATCTCTCAAAGCATGGGCATGAAGATGCAGAATCCCACTAAATCCTCCTGCACCGGTTCCAAGACAAAATCTGGGAAAGGAACATTCTGATGTATGAAGAAAAGTCCATACATTGGTTATTGTCCAGAAATTCATATGAAAAGCATATGCATAGCCCAGAACTTCATGTGTTCATTCATACATGATGAACCCAGATGAAGAACGTGATGAACCCAGATGAAGATCATCATGAACACAACAACATTCTGATGTTCATCAGAGATCAGAATGTTTGCCCAGAATTTCAAGTTAAAGCTTGTGGGACCCAAGACACATGGCATAACACCATTGGACACCCTACAACGGCTATATGAGCCCAAGGACTCTATAAATAGAGGGCTTGGCCTTAGCAAAACTTGCACCATTGCAAAGCATACAAGAAAACAACTCTGATTTTGTTTGAAGCTTTTGCAAACTGAAATTGATCAATCTCTAAGTCTTTTATCAACTTAGTGCAAATCAATACTCTTGTTATCTGTAAGATAACCTTTTCTTCTTCCTCCACTGTTTGTTTCACAAACACCCAACTTCCATACAAATTGTAACAAAGTCTCATCTAGCTTTTAGAGGTCCTAAAGTGTTAGGTTGAGCAAAGGTTGTAAAAGTCTAAGTGGTTAACTTAGCAAGAAGGTGCAAAGCCTGCTGAGGCTTAGAGAATACAGGATTGTAATTGTTCAGGTGAACAAGATTGTAAGGTGCAGGACTTGAGAGGTTATCTCAAGCATCTTAGTGGAAACTCTCACAGGATTGTGGGGAGTGGACTAGCCCACATTGGGTGAACCACTATAACTCCTTGTGTGTTCTTTCTTTCTTCTCTATACTCTTTTATTTACAGTATACACAACACACACTTACACTTATACTTTATTAAACAATTTTGTTTATGAACTTCAGAACATTCTGAAGTCAGAAAGTTAACATAATTCCAAGTAAACAACTTGAGAATCATTTTTAAGTTTCAGGATAATTTTTAAAGGGTCACAATTCAAACCCCCCCTTCCTTGTGACTATTTTATATACTTCACAGGCATGGTTTTTTGCGCATTTTCCTGGGTTTTATAGTGATGATCCCAACACTGACTACATGGAAAACTATCTGGTTACTGCGAGGTGGAAGCTCCAGAAGGGTCACGGGGAGGGGGTCACGTATCGGTCACTGCTTGATCGTATACAATTTGATGACGTATGCTGGAGGCCTTACGAGGAGCACAAGGAGATCCATGACTTTGAGGAGGTTTTCTGGTATTCTGGTTGGATTATGTGCGGTGTCCGTAGGGTGTACCGTCACTTGCCCGAGAGGGTTTTGAGGCAATACGGATACGTCCAGACCATCCCTAGACATCTGACTGATGTTGTAGACCTCCCACTGCCTTACATTGTGCAAGCGTTCGTCGACTTCCGCACTCACACGCTTAAGGCGACTGATTGGGGTGAGCCGGCAGGAGAGCAGACATGGCGGATGGCGGATGGCTAAGGAAAAAAAAATCAAACTGGAATTTTTTTTTTCAATAAGTTGCAACGTGGGGGTGAATTCATGTTGAATCTATAAATGTTAAAAGTTGGGTGAAAATGGATAAAATTGGCATTTTCAAATATTTGTAAGGGTGAAAGTATAATTGTAGGGGTGCAATGTAAAATTTCCAAAATATTATTAAACAAAATTTTGCTTGTAGGTTTGAAATTCAAATTTAGAAGTGGGAAGAAAGTGTGGGAAAAGTTTTTGGAAAGAAAAAGTTTTGCCACTTGTCGACACAGAATGAACCCGCTTGTCAAGCAATGCTTAAGCCAATTGTTACACATACAGCGAGCCACTAGTTGGACTCTGGTGCAGCGTGCACTCCTTTCTTATATTACTAGTGTTGTACCCGTGCGTTCGCACAGGTTGCGCCGTTGGCGTTTTTTTTCTTTTGCCAATGTTTATAATATAATTTGGGAGTGTATAAGCAATGCAAATTTGTTAAAATAACTTTATTTGGCATTAAATTTTATTTTTTTATTTTATTTTATTTTTTGACAAAAAAAAAATTATTGGAAAAAGCAAGATTAGGACAAACTAAACTTAGTTGCTTGGTGAATAAGTAATTCGCAGATTTGTACCTATAATAAGTAAATAATTGGATTGAAAATGATGAAAAGTATTATAAATATTTTTTCAGTCAACATGAAGGTTAATATTAAGAAAAATTGTTTATATAATTAGGTGAATATCTGGGGAACACAAAGGAAAAGGCAACTTTATTAATCAACATAGGTAAATGTGGAGTACACCACTTGATTCGATAAAAATAAAGCTGAGTGAAAACTTGTTTAGCATATTTGCTCCTAAAAAAAGTTCTGATCTTATGAAATTTAATTTTATTAGTGTCAATTTGTCACTTTTTTAATGCATTTTAGTTAAAGAGAGTATAATATTGTTGTATATTAAAAGTTTATCAGAGTTAATTACATTTATAACAACTTATCCCGTACATTTGAGTTATTTCTAAGATTTTATAAGTGACAGCTTGTCTTTTTTAACAAAGTTAATTTCATTTGTGACAACTTATTCATACATTTAAGTTATTTATAAGATTTTAAAAGTGACAACTCGTTTAGCGTATTTGCACCTAAATAAAACACTTATGTCGCATGAAGTTTAACTTTATTAGTAACAACTTATAATTTTTTTCATGCATTTTACTTAAAGAGAGTTTAATATCGTTGTATAATAAAAGTTTACTCAGTTAACTTTATTTGTGATAACTTATCCCGTACATTGAGTTATTTCTAAGATTTTATAAGTGACAACTTGTATTTTTTATCAAAGTTATTTCCATTTATGACAACTTATATTATACATTTGAGTTATTTTTAAGATTTTATAAGGGACAACTTGTTTGGTGTATTTGCTCCTAAAAAAAAAACCTGTCTACGGTATGAAATTTAACTTTATTAATGACAACTTATCACTTTTTTCATGCATTTTAGTTATGCTTGTTTGGGATGGAGTTTGCAAACAAAAAAGCAAGTTTGGGGGATTTCCAAAGTATAATTGCAGTGATTTTTAAAAGCTAGCAATTGGAGCTTTTGAGTTAAAGTGGGTTGCTGCCGTTGTTTTAGTGAAAACGTGGGTAGAAAAACTCGGTACCAAACAGGTCAAAAGATAGCTTAATTTCGTTGTATAATAAAAGTTTATAAGAGTTAATTTCATTTGTGAAAACTTATCCCGTTCATTTGAGTTATTTTTAAGATTTTATAATTGACAACTTGTCTTTTTATCTTAGTTAATTCTTTTTGTGACAACTGATCTCGTACATTAGAGTTATTTTTAAGAGTTTATAAGCGACAACTCGTTTAACGTATTTGCTCATAAAAAAAACTTGTCACTTTTTTCATGCATTTTAGTTAAAGAGAGCTTAATATCGTTGTATAATAAAAGTTTATTAGAGTTAATTTCATTTGTGAAAACTTATCTCGTACATTTGAGTTATTTCTAAGATTTTATAAGTGACAACTTGTCTTTTTTATTTTATGTGAGTTAATTCCATTAGTGACAACTGATCCGTACATTAGACTTATTTCTAAGATTTTATAAGTTAAAACTCGTTTAGCGTATTAACTACTAAAAAAAATTTGTACGTCGTATGAAATTTAACTTTATTAGTGACAACCAGGGGCTGACCTGAACAGATCCTGGTGTGGCAAGTGCCACACCTGCCCAGCCTGATTTTTTCTACATATATGAAGATTTTATCTAATTTTTTTCTGCATATATATATGAAGAAAATGAACTGAAATAATAAACTTAAAGTAAACCCATGAATCACAAACGGAGTTCCAGTAGAAAAGAAGAAGAAATCATATGTAGAAACCATGTAATCGTAGGAAGAAAGAAGCAGACAAGAAAAGTAGTGCAGCGTCTGTGTTAATGTGACTATGAGTATCAAATATTTAGGGTTATGTGTGTTTGTTGTTGTGGGCTTGGGCCTTATATTTGCATATGTTATTTAAAATTAATCTTCTCACTTTTAAAATTGCTCATTTACACCAAAAATTTATCCTAATAACCCCAATGCAAATTAATTGTCACTCGCTACAAATGACAATTAACTCACGCTCGGTACTTATGTGTACGTTTTATTTAATTATTTGACCGCAAAAAAATTGTTCCTCACTAATATTTTGAGTTCAGATCTGCCCCTGGTGACAACTTATCACTTTGTTCATGCATTTTATTTTAGTTAAAGATAACTTAATTTCGTTGTATAATAAAAGTTTATAAGAATTAATTTCATTTGTGAAAACTTATCCCGTCCACTTGAGTTATTTCTAAGATTTTATAAGTGACAACTTGTCTTTTTTATTTGAGTTAGTTTCATTTGTGACAACTGATCCCGTACATTAGAGTTATTTCTAAGATTTTATAAGTGACAACTCGTTTAGCGTATTAACTGCAAAAAAAAAAACTTGTATGTCGTATGAAATTTAACTTTATTAGTGACAACTTATCACTTTTTTCATGCATTTTAGTTAAAGAGAGCTTAATATCGTTGTATAATAAAAGTTTATCAGAGTTAATTTCATTTTTGAAAACTTATACCATACATTTGAGTTATTTCTAAGATTTTATAAGTGACAACTTGTCTTTTTTATAGTTAATTCCTTTTGTGACAACTGATCCCGTACATTAGAGTTGTTATTTCTAAGATTTTATAAGTGACAACTCGTTTAGCGTATTAACTACTAAAAAAACTTGTATGTCGTATGAAATTTAACTTTATCAATGACAACTTATCACTTTTTTCATGCATTTTAGTTAAAGAGAGTTTAATTTCGTTGTATGATAGAAACTATGGTGCAAATAATAGGAATATCGTTATAGTTATATCATGTTGATTTTTTTTATATATCATTGTAAGAATATATTCTATGTTGAATATTATTTAATATGTCGATAAAAAATATTATTTTATCAATCACCACTCAACAAAAATTATTTTATCAGTTTTTTCGTGCATTTTAGTTAAAGAGAACTTAATATCGTTGTATAATAAAAGTTTATTAGAGTTACAGATCCGTACATTTGAGTTATTTCTAAGATTTTATAAGTGACAACTCGTTTAGCGTGTTTGTTCCTAAAAATCGTGTCTGCCGTCTTAAGTTTAACTTTATCATTGACTTATCTGTTTTTCCATGCTTTTAGTTAAAGAGAGTTTAAATTATTTGTATGATAAATATTATGGTATAGGTTATCATTTATGGTGGCAGCATCCCCTTGTTTGTTTAGGGATAAGCTGAGGTTACTCTTTCTCTTATTTTTAGTTCCGGACAGGTTGTTATTTTGTTGCAACTGTGTTTTGCTTCTTAATGCACTCCTTGTGCTAGAGAGCAAAACTTTTTGTTATTAATATATATCTCATTTTAGCTTGTTAAAAAAAATAAAAATATTATGGTATAAATAATAGGAATATTGTTATAGTGATCTCATGTTTATTTTTTTATATATCATTGAAAGAAGATACTATACATTGAATCTTATTAAACATGTCGTTATAAAAATATTATTTTATCAATGATCATTCAACAAAAATTATTGGCTTAAACCTACTTTTCACCCTCTAAGTTTGCAAAAGTAGCAATTTTGGCCCCCTATTAAAAAAAATGGCAAAAGTGACCCCCCATGTTTACCTCCTTTTGCAAAAGCTCAATTTTGACCCAGTCAACCATATGTGGCATGCCACCTGTGCATTTTTTAATTTTTTTTTTAATTGGAAATTCCACAAGTTAATAAAATGAAATTAAAAAAAAAAGTAAAATAGAGAAGGCACGTGCAAGCTCTCATCAATTATCATTTTCATGTGTTCTTCCCCAAAACTTTGATCTTCATGATTATGTGTTAACCTAGTCAAAATTGAGCTTTTGCAAAAGGGGGTAAACATGGGGGGTCGCTTTTGCCATTTTTTTTAATAGGGGGTTAAAATTGCTACTTTTGCAAACTTAGAGGGTGAAAAGTGGGTTTAAGCCAAAATTATTTTATCAGTGACAGCTTGTCTTTTTTCAAAGTTAATTTCATTTGTGACAACTTATTGCATATATTTGAGTTATTTATAAGATTTTATAAGTGACGACTTGTTTAGCGTGTTTGCTCTTAAAATAAACTTGTCAGTTGTACGAAATTTAACATTATTAGTGACAAGTTATCACTTTTTTCATGTATTTTAGTTAAAGAGAGCTTAATATCGTTGTATAATAAAAGTTTATCAGAGTTAATTTCATTTGTGAAAACTTATCATGTACATATGAGTTATTTTTCTGATTTTATAAGTGACAACTTGTCTTTTCATCATAGTTAATTCCTTTTGAGACAACTGATCCCGTACGTTTGAGCTATTTCTTAGATTTTATAAGTGACAACTCGTTTAGCGTGTTTGCTCCTAAAAACAACTTGCCTGTCGTATGAAATTTAACTTTATTAGTGACAACTTATCACTTTTTTCAAGTGTTTTAGTTAAAGAGAGCTTAATATCGTTGAATAATAAAAGTTTATCAAGGTTAATTTCATTTGTGAAAACTTATCCTGCACATTTGAGTTATTTGTAAGATTTTATAAGTGACAACTTATCTTTTTATCATAGTTAATTCCTTTTGTGACAACTGATCCCGTACATTTGAGCTATTTCTAAGATTTTATAAGTAACAACTCGTTTAGGGTGTTTGCTCTTAAAAATACCTGTCTGCCGTATGAAATATAACTTTATTAGTGACAACTTATAACTTTTTTCATGCATTTTTAGTTAAAGAGAACTTAATTTCGTTTTATAATAACAGTTTATCAGATTTAATTTCATTTGTGAAAACTTACCCTGTACATTTGAGTTATTTTAAAGATTTTATAAGTGACAACTTGTCTTTTTTATCCTAGTTAATTCTTTTTGTGACAACTGATCCCGTACATTAGAGTTATTTCTAAGATTTTATAAGTGACCACTCGTTTAGCATATTTGCTCCTAAAAAAAACTTGTCTGCCGTATAAAATTTAATTTTATTAGTGAAAACATATCACTTTTTCATACATTTTAGTTAAAGAGAGCTTAATAGCGTTGTATAATAAGAGTTTATCAGAGTTAATTTCATTTGTGAAAACTTATCTCGTACATTTGAGTTATTTCTAAGATTTTATAAGTGACAACTCGTTTAGCGTGTTTGCTCCTAAAAAATCGTGTCTGTCGTCTTAAGTTTAACTTTATTACTGACGTATCTGTTTTTCCATGTAGTTAATGAGAGTTTAAATTATTTGTATGATAAATATTATGGTATAAATAATATGAATATTGTTATAGTGATCTCATGTTTATTTTTTTATATATCATTGAAAGAAGATACTCTACATTGAATCTTATTTAACATGTCGTTAACAAATATTATTTTATCAATAATCACTCAACAAAAATTATTTTATCAGTGACAACTTGGCTCTTTTTAAAGTTAATTTCATTTGTGACAACTTATTGCATATATTTGAGTTATTTATAAGAATTTATAAGTAGCAACTCGTTTAGCGTGTTTGCTCTTAAAAAAACCCTGTCTGCCGTATGAAATTTAACTTTATGGCTTAATGCATACGCATGTCCCTTAACTTATTTTTTCTTCTCACTTCAGTCTCTTAACTTTTAAATGTGTCAATTTGGTCCTGTAAGTACTCTTCTGTTTACTTAGTTGGTCCTTTCTATTAACTTTTTGAAAAAAACGTTAACTCTGTACAGGTGGCTGTCCAGCTTGGCATAATGGTTACAATTCTGATAAGCTAGAGAGAGAAGGAGAAAACGTAGAGAGAGAAGGAGAAGAAAAATAAAGAGAGAAGAAGAAGAAACGAACTGAAGATCTAAGGGAAAAGCTGCTGAATCTGGAACGACGACGAAAACGAAGACAAAATCCAGGTTTCTTTCATCTTCTTCCTCGCGAAAAAGTGTTTGTTTTTTATGATCAGGGTTTCGAAAAATGTTGACGTTTTTGAAAAATGTTGAAGTTTTGTATGATTGTGTTAGGTTTTAACGTTGAATTCATCTTCTTCTTCACGAATATGATACTCATGTTTGTTCTGATTAGGGTTTCGAAATTTTATAGGGTTTTGAAAAAAATTTTAGGGTTTTGCAGATTGGGATGATTTTTGTACGTTTTAAGGTTCTGTATGCATGGATTTGATATTTTATTGTATTTTCCCTTTTCAAAAGTTGATTTTTGTCTGTTGTGTTGAATTTTTTTGAAGGAAATAAAGAATGCTTTTATACTGTTGTGTTGTTTGTGGTCCATTTATTTCGATTTTTGTGCACAAATTTAATTAGGTTTTGTTCTTTTCTTTCTTTCCTGCCTTAATGGCTCAAAACAGATGGACCAATTGTTTGAGTGTGTCTTGCATCATGCTTGGGACTTAAGCTGTTTTAGTGACCCTGAGTATGTAGGTCCAGAAGAAGTACTTGATTGTAACCCAGATTTTTTCAGCTATTTTGCCTTGTTATCAACCTTAAAAGGTTTAGGTTATATTAGTCTTAAGTCTCTGTGGTATTTTGATCCTAGTTTGGAAGATGGAATGGTAGCTTTGAATAATGATTTAGGGTGTAGAAGGATGCAGAGTATTGCATATGAGTTTGATAAGGTCCATTTGTATGTTGTTCACCCCATGTCACAACCTGAAATTGTAGAGCTTAACCCATTGATAGAATATCCTATGATGGCCCCACATGTCCCACCTATTAGGAATGAAACAAATGAAGTTCCCACTAGTGTAGGTCCCACTGCTGAGTGTGATGGTGCAAATGTTGATGGTGGTGTAAGTGGTGTAGGTCCCAGTGATGGGTGTGAGGGTGCAAATGTTGATGGTGGTGTAAATGAGGTAGGTCCCTCTGCCGAGTGTACAAATGCTGATGGGCCTGAGTTGGATTTAAATGAACATGGCCCAATGATTGATGAGAATGAATTGTTTGCTGAGTATGATATTGGGCCTGAACTTGGACAAAATAATAATGGGCCTGAGCTAGGGAAGGAATGTGTTAATGTGAGTGAGCCAGCAGTGGAGGAAACTGTGAATGTGGGTGAACCTGGGCTAGGGAATGAAGATGAGAATGTGCCTGGTGAGAAGGAAGATAGTGCCCTTAATGTGCATTTTGGTGACTCAGAAGATGAGGGGGTAATAGGAGGAGACTTAGATAGTGAGGTAGGTGGAAATGGAGTAAATGCTGAGAGAGAGACTGTAATGGGTGAAGGATCTGAGTGGGTAGAGGGTGAAGTGAACAATGCTGATAATCAAATTGAAGTGGGTGAAGGATCTGTGAGTGTAGAGGGTGAAGGATCTATGAGGGTGGAGTGTGAAGATAACACTGCTGACAAGGGAAAAAAAAAGAAGACCAAGACCGACAAGGGGAAAAAGAGGAGGGGAAGACCAAAGAAAAAACAACCTGGACAAGATCCTGTGTTTGAAGATGACATTATTGAGCAACTACAAAAGTCTGTTAACATTGAAAGTGAAGCAGGAGCATCAGAGACTGTAGTAGCTGATAGGGGTTTAGATGAATTAGATGAAGTTAATTATGATGACTTGAATACTGGATCTGATAGTGATGATGATGGTGTGGAGAGAGCCAAATTCCCAACTTTCAAAATGCCAGAGAAAATGAAGGATTATAAATGGGAGGTTGGAACATATTTTGTGTCAA
The DNA here is from genome assembly GCF_003473485.1 of Medicago truncatula. Taxonomy (NCBI): domain Eukaryota; kingdom Viridiplantae; phylum Streptophyta; class Magnoliopsida; order Fabales; family Fabaceae; genus Medicago; species Medicago truncatula. The sequence goes on from NC_053047.1 coordinate 33,958,530, forward strand.
AGTTAGTTTTTATGGAAGCAATGAGGACTTATGCAGTACACTCTGGAAGGGCAATAAAATTTAGAAAGAATGATAAAGATAGAGTGAGGGTGAAATGCAAGGAAGGATGTCCATGGGAGGCATTCTGTGGTAAAATACCTGGTGAAGAGACATGGCAGTTGAGAAAGGTTTATGCTGGAGATCATGAGTGTGACACAGACTTCAATGTGAATTTGATGAATTCTAGATGGTTAGGTTCTAAACTTCATACAAGGGTTAGAGAGAATAGAGATCTTAAAATTTCAACTATAATGGAGAGGGCTCAGCATAAGTGGAATATTCAAATCTGTAGGAGCAAAGCATATAGAGCAAAAAAATTTGCAGTGGAATTTGTTGAAGGGAACTTTAGAGATCAATACACAAGGCTGCATGATTATGCTCATGAATTACTAAGGTCTAACCCTCATTCATCTGTCAAGATTACATCAACCCCTTATGAAGGTACTGAGGCTGACCTAGAGAACCCAAATGCAGTAGTTTGTCCTAGATTTCAGAGAATATATGTATGCTTTAAGGGGTGTATGGATAGCTTCTTCAAATGCAGAAAGATAATTGGGCTTGATGGTTGTTTCCTTAAGGGACCTTATGGTGGAATGTTGCTGGCTGCCATTGGTATGGATCCAAATGACCAAATACTTCCAATTGCATGGGTTGTTGTTGAAGGAGAGACTAAAGAGTCCTGGAAATGGTTCTTAGAGCTACTCATACATGATTTGGGAGGTAATGACATATGCAGAACATACACCATCATCAGTGATCAACAGAAGGTATTGTTTATAGCTTCATACAATTTTGATTTTTGTTTACATTTTTAAAAACAAATGCTTCTGGTTATAGTAATTTCTGACTGATTTTGTTGAATTGTGTGTTGTATTGTGTATTGTGTGAAATAGGGACTTTTACCAGCCATTGATTTGTTGCTTCCTAGGGTTGAGCAGAGATTTTGTGTAAGACATCTCTACAACAATTTTAGAAAGAGATTCCCTGGAAAAAAACTAAAAGAGTTAATGTGGAGAGCTGCCAAAGCTACTCACAGAAATGCTTGGGAAAATGAGATGAAGGAAATAAAGGCTATAAGTCATGAAGCCTTTAACTATCTGTGTGAAATAGACCCAAGACATTGGACTAGGTCAATGTTTAAAGGTGACTCAAAGTGTGACACATTAGTGAACAATATGTCAGAAGCCTTTAACTCTATGATTGTCATTCCAAAGTCTAAGCCAATTGTTTCCATGTTGGAGGATATAAGAGTTTATGTCATGCATAGGTGGGAGAAGAATAGGCAGAAAATTGCAAGGTTTAATGATGGTGATATTCTGCCAAATATCAAGAAGAAGCTAGAAAAGGAATCTGGTTATACAAATAACTGGATAGTAAGGTATTAAGTTTTCATTTGTATAGTAATTGTGTTTTGTTATGCATTAAGTTTCCATTTGTTCCATTTGTATGTTGCTGGCGTTTTCATTTGTATGTTTGTTTTCTTATGGTGGAATGTTTCTGGTTTATTTTCTTAGGCAAGGTGGAGATCATGATTTCCAAGTGATTCATCTCTCAAATTCTGGAGACAAGTATGCTGTTAACTTGCAGACAATGCTGTGTGATTGCAGGAAATGGAATTTGACAGGACTTCCATGCTGTCATGCCATTGCTTGCATGAAACACAAACATTACAACATTGCTGACTATGTACCATGCATGTACAAGAAAGAAGCATATGCTGAGTGTTATTCAAGCATGATATATCCTGCCAATGGAGAAAATCTTTGGTTGAGGACTGAATATACAGATCTTCAACCACCAGCTATCAAAAAACAACCTGGAAGACCTAAAAAGAAAAGGAGATTGGATGCAAGTGAGCTTCTCAGAGAAGAAGGACAATTGAAGAGAGCATCATATGGAATAAAGTGCAGTAGGTGCAAGCAATCTAGACACAATAAGTCAACATGCCCACTGCCGCCACATCCACCTCCTGAATCACAGCCTCAAGCTTCTCAGGTGCCACCTTCACAGCCTCAAGCACAAGTTGATACTCAAACCAGTCATGCACAAGTATCTCAGACTCAAGCTAGTCAGAGTCAAACTACTCAGGCACAAGCTACGCAGAGTCAAGCTTCTCAGACTCAAACTACTCACAAGCAAAATGCATCAACTAGGAAGAGAAAGGTTAAGGAGCCAAGTTCTGCAACTCAGACAACTCAGTCCCAAACTTCTTAGATTCCACCAACTTCTCAGATGCCACCAACTCAAAAACCAAGTGCATCAACTAAGAAGAGAAGGGCTAGTCAACAAGTTTCTGCTACTCAACCAAAACAAGCTGCAAAAACAGGAAACAAGAGGAGAAATAAGGGAGGATATGCTACTCAGCCAATGTGATGGACCAATAACTTCTGACTTGTAATATGGGATATTAGGCAATTTAGAATGTCTTTTTTTGGATATCTGACTTTTGACTGTTAAGCATTTGTGTGCTATTAAACACTTTTGACTATTAAGCAAATGTGTGCTATTAAGCACTTTTGATTGTTAAGCATTTGTTTTGATTGTTAAGCATTTGTGTGCTATTAAGCACTTTTGACTGTTAAGCAAATGTGTGCTATTAAGCAGTTTTGATTGTTAAGCATTTGTGTGCTATTAAGCACTTTTGACTATTAAGCAAATGTGTGCTATTTATGTAATATGTGCTATAATGCACTTATGACTTATTGAATATGTGTTATAATGCACATTTGATTCACTACTTATGATATTTTGTGGTTTCTGTAATTTGCAATTAGGTGATAAACTGCACTTTCATGTTATGTGCTATAATTCACCTACAACTCAAACAACAATTTCATTCATCAACAAACCATTTCATTAATTCATCATAATCAAAACATTACAATCATTCTTCAATCCATTACATTCTTTCATCATCACTCAAAATACAACAAATTTTTCTAAAATCCACCCAAAATTGTTCCTAACACCAACCCAATCCCAAACCATACAAATCCGAAAATCAGTGCCATTAACAACCATTTTCTTGTTCTTGATAACTCAAACTTCAACTTCTTAATCTTTTTACTCTGTTTTTCAATCTTCAATTCCCTTTCATCAATAAAATCATCTTCACCAACCAACTTAAAGTAGCTGCAACCTTTATCATAAGCATTCCTGTAGTTGTTGCAACCCCAAAATTTCTTCCCATAGTTAGGATTCAAAGAGTCAGTAACCGTTCGAACTACAGTTGGTTCTCCACACCTACAACTCGGATTTCCCCTTCTTCTCAAACTAGATCCAACAGATCCATAAGACTGCTCGTGAACCCACTCTGTTTTTGATGTCTGATTCGACATTCAGGTGAAGGTGATGCTTGGTTAAGGCTTTTCTGGGTTCTGGGTCATGAAAGAAGAAGAACAAGAGTGAAGGTTTTGGCTATGGTGGTCACTCACGATGGAGAAGAAGAGAGAAGGAGGAATGAGATCAATAAAACCCTAATTTTTGACATTTCATCCCCTTTTATATTGCTGATAGTGATTTGCCATGTCCTCAAGTGATTGGCCAACGTGGACAGCCACCTGAACATAGTTAACGTTTTTTTTTAACAAATTAACAGAAAGGACCAACTAAGTAAACGGAAGAGTACTTACAGGACCAAATTGACACATTTAAAAGTTAAGGGACTGAAGTGAGAAGAAAAAATAAGTTAAGGGACCTGCGTATGCATTAAGCCTAACTTTATTAGTGATAACTTATCACTTTTTTCATGCATTTTTAGTTAAAGAGAGCTTAATTTCGTTTTATAGTAATAGTTTATCAGAGTTAATTTCATTTGTGAAAACTTACCCCGTACATTTGAGTTATTTCAAAGATTTTATAAGTGACAACTTGTCTTTTTTATCCTAGTTAATTCTTTTTGTGATAACTGATTCCGTACATTAGAGTTATTTCTAAGATTTTATAAGTGACCACTCGTTTAGCATATTTGCTCCTAAAAAAACTTGTCTGCCGTATGAAATTTAACTTTATTAGTGAAAACATATCACTTTTTCATACATTTTAGTTAAAGAGAGCTTAAAAGCGTTGTATAATAAGAGTTTATCAGAGTTAATTTCATTTGTGAAAACTTATCCCGTACATTTGAGTTATTTCTAAGATTTTATAAGTGACAACTTTTCTTTTTTATTTGAGTTAATTTCATTTGCGACAACTAATCCCGTACATTAAAGTTATTTCTAAGATTTTATAAGTGACAATTCGTTTAGCGCATTAATTGCTAAAAAAACTTGTATGTCGTATGAAATTTAACTTTATTAGTGACAACTTATCGCTTTTTTCATGCATTTTAGTCAAAGAGAGATTAATTTCGTTGTATGATAGAAATTATGGTGCAAATAATAGGAATATCGTTATAGTTATATCATGTTGATTTTTTTTTTATATATCATTGAAAGAATATATTCTAGGTTGAATCTTATTTAGTATGTCGATAAAAAATATTATTTTATAAAATATAAAAGTGAACTTTATTACGTTTTTTTTTTTTTTTTTTTTTCCGGTACAAATGAACTTTATTAAGTTAAAAGGGTATCTAAAATGGATAGGTCTAGAATAACATCATGGATTTCTTTAATCTAAATCCAATTGTTATCTTAGAGTTAGTAGAGTCAAGGGATGGACGTTCACTTTTTTTTCTTTCTTAATTAAAATTAAACCTTCACTTTGAAAAACATAAAGTGCAATGCTTGTAAATCAAGTATGCAGTATTTCATTATAAGTATTGATAGTAATAGTAATTATGAGTAAAAAAAATAGCCAATAATAGTAATTTTTGTTTAGAAATAAAATAAGTAAAAAGAAAAAGTGATCAGAGCTGGGAGTAATAGTAATGGGATTGACCTTCACTTTTTTTTCTTCCCTTAATTAAATCAAACTAAACTATTTGAAAAAGAATTTTTTTGACCACATTAAATTAAAACGTAATGTGAAATGCTTGTAAATCAGGTATATGTAGTATTTCATTATAATTATTATTATTGCTAGTAATAATAATTATGAGTCATTTTTTTTTACTAGTAATAGTAATTTTGTTTTAGAAATAAAATAATTACAAAGAAAAAGTAATCGGAGCTGGGATTATATAAATACTAGCATCAACATAAGTCATTGATAAGTTCAATTTTCAAAATAAAATGAAGATGAATCATCTCATTATTTGTATCTTTTTTGCTATAGCAATTTTTTTATGTAAGGCTTCAATTGCAAAGCCTTTTCTACAATCTCCAACACAATTCCTCCCATCAACCTTAGAGGAACCAATTGCAAAACCCTTAGAGGAACCTGATGTAAGAAAAGGTAGGAAAAAGCCTCCACGACATCCTCAATCACCACCCGGTCCACCCCCACCCCCACCACATCTCACCTTCGACCATTTCAAGCTGGCGGAAACTTGGCCACCCACGTTCTGTAAAGATCCTGCGAATAATTGTTTTCATGACTGGCCAACCATTAACAGGTTTATAATTCACGGGTTATGGCCTGCGAAGAAGGGTAGCGATGAATTAAAAGATTGCGACAAGCATTATCACGCGCCATCTACTGAACATGTAAGCTATATTTAATTTTATGACATGTAAGTAAGCATCAATGGAATAACTTAACATTCTTTTTTTATTTTATTTATTTTACCAGCTCAATGGAATACATACCAAACTTACTGATTATTGGCCATCGTTACATAAAGCTCAGTTTCAAGTTCAAGCAAACATAAATTTTTGGTTATACGAGTGGAAAGAGCATGGAACATGTTCCGTTCAGCTTTTAAATTTTCACGACTACTTTAACGTGGCCATTAAACTTTATCAAAAACATAAGATATTGGATATCCTTAAAAATGCGGGAATTAAACCTGGTGGAACGTATTCTCCAGATGAAATTTCTGATGCGATAAGCAAGCACGTTCAGTTCACGCCACAGATTCAATGTAAGAAGATTGGAGAAATTTCTTATTTATCAGAAGTAAGACTTTGCTTCACTGCAAGCAAAGATCCACAGTACATTAATTGTGATCACCATGGTTCTCTTTTCGGTCATGAATGCGATGCTGAGGTGCATTTCTGAAAATTTCATAATAATATAATAAATAAAAGACGGAGCAATATAGTGCTTCGGTTCCTTTCTAGTCATGATTGATATTGTACCCTTCCTCTTTTTCCATAAATAAGCAAACAAATCAAACATATATATAATATGTATCTGAAACGAGTTTTGGATTCTTTTCACATAGAATCTTATTTATAAAACAGAATAAGTTTAGATTTTACTGAAATCATGGTTTTGTAATCAAATTCTGATATGCACCAGTCGAAAATACACAATTTTGATAAACATATATGTTGCGAATTCGTTGAAACAAATTAAAATATTTTATGTGTGAAACAAATTAATCAAACAACTAAAACAACGTGGGTAACAGTTGTAAACACAAGAAAAAGTAGGAAACTGCGAGAGAAAAAGAAAGAGAGAACACATGAAATTTGTTTATCCAGTTCAGTCCAATACTGACCATAAGACTGAAGTGTGCTAATTAAAGTCTAAAAAACACTAAGCGTAACGGAATAAATAAAGTGTGAGGGATTTCATAAGGATGTTGGATCCAAAATGAAAGTTCCATTTTCCTTGGAATTAATCTACACTAATTATTTTGATTTTAATTTTTTGTCCTTGGTTTTTCTTGATTTAGGTCTTGACATAAAGCGTAATAAATAAATATGCATGCAATGCAAGATTTTCATTTATATATTTACATTGTCCCTAAGTACATACATTCTAAGACATATAAAATAAAATGCATGAAATGATATAAATATGTATGCAATGCAATACTCTCATTTATATATTTACATTTTGTCCCTAAAATAAATTCTAGAGCATAATAAAAAAATAAATGACAAAGCAATAATAATAAAAAAAAAAGAGGACAAATGCATTGAAAGAAATAAATAAATATGTGGACCGTCATAATATTCCTTAGGGTTAAAAGCCCTCCAGAAGGGCCAAATCCACATTATTAATCACCACGCCTTGTTCCAAGCCTCGTGCTTGGGGGGCTATGGATCGTCATAATATTCCTAAGGGCTTAAAAGCCCTCCAGAAGGGTTTAGGCGCCCTATAGAAGGGACTTTGGAGGCCTAGGCGCGTCCTCCTCAGGGCGCCGTCTACCTCGGCTTCTAGAAACCTCTAGAAGTCGCCCTAAACCGCCTAAATGAGCTAAAAAGACTAAAAACCCTGCTTTCTTAGAGCTTAAGTCACGCAGGAAAAAGCCCATTAGCAGGCTATAAATAACCCTCTTGGGGTCATTCTAAAAGGATCCATGATTATTCAGTCTAAAACCCTAGATTAGAACCCTAGTCTACGATTCTTAACCCTAGAATCCTTACCGTACTTTTTCTGCAAGTACAGTTGGCGCCGTCTGTGGGAAAAGGTAAAACTAACCTTAGACCACGTTTCTGAATCACAAATAGTGATTTGGAAAACCCTAAACCTCTAATCGAAGCGTCCGACTACGATTTAACCCAACCCCGCCATCTTTCCGATGAGTTATTGTTCCTCCACCGTCCTAGGCTTCACCACGCTTTCTTTCAATTTTCTCATCAAGTTGCACGCATGATTGTTTTGCCAATTTTCCTCTCGCAGGTGTCGTATTTTGATCTGGTACATAAGTATTCGGCTATCTTCAATTTGAATCCAATCCATATACGTAAGTGTTTTGTTTTGATTCCAATTTGCCTATCTCGTATACCTTATACGTAAGTGTTTTGGTTCTTTTAAATCTCAATCCCACTGATCATTAATCCTAGTATCGTTATCTTTTATTCCCATAAATCCATCATCACTCTTTCATGAATCGTAACATGTGTTATGTGATGTTTTTTAATGGACACACATGGAATATCTGCCTAGCCATCATAATTCTGTTTATTGATGGAAGAGATTACAAGCCTGTCGATTTCATATAGACCAAATTATGGTACAAATTAATAGGGTAATTGTATTTTCAAAAATCAAAAACAATTTATCAGTCAAACCTATTTGTTACGACCCACCTAGAATAGAAACTTAAACAAATTTAAGCTCTGGTTGGTGTTACTATATAATGCATGATTGATGGTTTCCAACATCATGAAAAATTAAGGTTCTTGTAAGTACTGGATTCGCATCTATCTTTATTGAAATTTTAACATATTATTAAATTAGTTAGATAGGAGATAATTTGGGTTTGGTTTCTAGTAGAATCAATCAATATTTTAAAAGGAGTTTAATTCATATATCTGTTAATTGCATCATACGATTAGAAGCTGAGGCCAAATTTGATTTGCTTGACCGCAAATTAACTGTGCAATCAATATATATATATATTTATATACGCACTGTACCAATAATCTAGTATGATAATTGATATTTTGGAGACAATAGGTTGGACCTTCATTCTTGATTTCATTAATACCACAAGGGCGTTGTATTTCCTAAGTAATTTTCAGGGCCTCAAGATTCAACGAATGAACTCAATTTCTCATTTCCAACAACCCGGTTATCGGTAAAGGAAGTGGAATGGAAGTGGAATGTGCGGCTTTCTCTCAACACCAACGACGTCACGAAGATCTGATCGACAGTGGAGCCCAATTCGTCACCATCATAGTCATTCTTGTTGGTGCATACTCAACCCGGTTAATCGGATCTGGAAAAGGAATAGGAAAAACGGGGAAAGAGCAAAAGGGATAAAGCTAATTTCTGCTTCACGTTGATTAAACACTGCACAACCGTAACAACGTCACTCGAGAGTCAGAGAGAAAAATATAACGTCCAGGTTTTATCTTTCCGATTTTTACGTGTAGGACAATTGTATATTGAGAACTGACTTATTCTTCGATAGCCTATTATATTTTTGTCTTTACTCGGATTGGCGAATAGATAGGATAATGGGCGAGTTAGTTCCAATTTCTTATTATGCAACAAATAAGAAAAATAGCTAGAAGAAATAAGGTGAGTATTTACACTTTTGATTTGAAGAATATATTTTGAGAAAATATACTATTTGATTTGAAGAAAATTTATCGTCGAATATATTTTGAGAAAATATACTATTTGATTTGAAGAAAATTTATCGTCGAATATATTTTGAGAAAATAATACTGTTTGATTTGAAGAAAATTTATCGTCGAATATATTTGGAGAAAATAATACTGTTTGATTTGAAGAAAATTTATGGTCAAATATATTTCGAGAAAATAATACTGTTTGATCTGAAGAAAATTTATCATCAAATATATTTTGAGAAAATATACTGTTTAGATTTGAAGAAAATTTATTATCAAATACGAGCTAAATAAAAGAAGACAAAGAATAGTTAGTTTTGGTGAAGTATGATTGCATATGATTAAAGGACTCGTTTATTTATGATACTGATTACTTTGGAAGTTTGGAGAAATTGTTATATTTCAGATAAATCAAGGTTGGGATATTAACAAGCTCGCCAAGGGCTAGATGAATAAAAGAAGAGAACTCGCCAATCAACACGCCATGATTAAACGAGCATGGAAGCAATAGTCCCGCCATGGAAAACATAAAAATGAAACGCGGAGTTATATTCTAAAAAAACCTTTTTGACCTTTGAGATTTGTTTTGCAGGTTTTTTATAAAAGGAAGACTCAAAGCCAGTACGACCTTCTTAAAGGCGACTGAGACTCAAAGCCAGTACGACCTTCTTAAAGGCGACTGAGACTGAAAGCCAGTACGACCTTCTTAAAGGCGACTAAGATTCAAAGCCAGTATGACATTCTTAAAGGCTGCTGAGACTTTAAAAATTAGTACGACCTTCTTAAAGGCGACTAAAAATCCCGGCCAGTATGACCTTCCTAAAGGCTGCTGAGACTTTAAAAATTAGTACGACCTTCTTAAAGGCGACTAAAAATCCCGGCCAGTATGACCTTCTTAAAGGCTGCTGAGACTTTAAAAATTAGTACGACCTTCTTAAAGGCGACTAAAAATCCCGGCCAGTATGACCTTCTTAAAGGCTGCTGAGACTTTAAAAATTAGTACGACCTTCTTAAAGGCGACTAAAAATCCCGGCCAGTATGACCTTCTTAAAGGCTGCTGAGACTTTAAAAATTAGTACGACCTTCTTAAAGGCGACTAAAAATCCCGGCCAGTATGACCTTCTTAAAGGCTGCTGAGACTTTAAAAATCCCGGCCAGTATGACCTTCTTAAAGGCTGCTGAGACTTTAAAAATTAGTACGACCTTCTTAAAGGCGACTAATTAGTACGACCTTCTTAAAGGCTACTAATATTCGACCAACAAAGTCCGACCTTTTTTAAAAGGTGACTGATAGTTTAACATCAACAAAACGCCTATGAAAGGTTTTAAACCTTATAAGGGCTCTAATTCAGCGAATTCATGAAAGCGAAGTCTTATTATCATAGCAAAACGATTATTGTATGAGCAAATTATCTATAAAGGCTTAACTTCGCTCAGAAATTTAAAAGGAACGAATCCTTATTAAGGAGATTAAGCCAAATTTTGATAAAGGGAGAAAAGAAGATAATTCATAAAAAGAAGCCAACGAACGTTTATGGTATGAACAAATTGCCCATGAAGATTAAACTTCATCAACCCTTATAAGTTAAGGACGCCAAAAGAGGACGCCCAATCAAGGAACAAACGATAGTCTTCTCATAAACAGAACCATCCCGCCCAAACATTTTAAAGCGTCCCGACCGCATAAAGAATCAAAAGCACCACGCCTTGTACCAAGCCTCGTGCTTGGGGGGCTGTGGACCGTCATAATATTCCTTAGGGTTAAAATCCCTCCAGAAGGGCCAAATCCACATTATTAATCACCACGCCTTGTACCAAGCCTCGTGCTTGGGGGGCTGTGGACCGTCATAATATTCCTTAGGGTTAAAAGCCCTCCAGAAGGGTCAAATCCACATTATTAATCACCACGCCTTGTTCCAAGCCTCGTGCTTGGGGGGCTGTGGACCGTCATAATATTCCTAAGGGCTTAAAAGCCCTCCAGAAGGGTTTAGGCGCCCTATAGAAGGGACTTTGGAGGCCTAGGCGCGTCCTCCTCAGGGCGCCGTCTACCTCGGCTTCTAGAAACCTCTAGAAATCGCCCTAAACCGCCTAAATGAGCTAAAAAGACTAAAAACCCTGCTTTCTTAGAGCTTAAGTCACGCAGGAAAAAGCCCATTAGCAGGCTATAAATAACCCTCTTGGGGTCATTCTAAAAGGATCCATGATTATTCAGTCTAAAACCCTAGATTAGAACCCTAGTCTACGATTCTTAACCCTAGAATCCTTACCGTACTTTTTCTGCAAGTACAATATGCTAAATGAAGAAAAATAAAAGAAATAAAAAATGCATGAGATGATTTAAGACATTAAGTGAATATGCTAAATAAAATAAAATAAAAATAAAATAAAATAATGCATGAGATGATTTTAAACCTAAAATAAATGAATATGGTAGATAAAACGTTAAGTGAAAAGGAATAAATAAAACCAAAGAAATAAAAATGCAAGATAAAGGAAAATAAAAAAATGCAGGGGGGGTGTTGTTTACACTGAATTTTGGTAAACAACCACTGGTTTAAAAATATTTACTTGCAAGATCAACCGGTAAATCTTAAGGACATATTGTGTTTGTTATTTTCCAAAAAGTTTTTGAAGAACTTGATAAAAAGAAGTAAAAAACAATCAAACTCAACCCAGTTGAATTCAATCGAAGTTATGTTAAATGAAAGTAAAATGAATTGCTCAAAAGAAACAAGTAAATTGTAAAGACATTTAAGAAAATGAACTTAAATTGCATTGATTGAATGTAAATTGGTACACATGTTCATACATTGCAACTTGTGACTCGTTTATCTCTTCCATGCGGATAATTTGAGTGTAAGTTTTGTGTATGATTGGATTGTGACCACTTTCCCTTGCGAGAAACTACTATTTATACTAATAGAAATAACTACCTATATTTGAATTTGAAACTACAACTGCTATAAACTAACAATACTTATCCATTCGATTTGAATTTCGAATATATGCGCCTCGGAAATATTCGTTGCTTGACCTTATCCGAAACAAACTGCTCTTCGATACTCATTTCTGTCGAACTGAAACACGCGCTTCGAGCATTTCCACCAAGTCCAACTTCGATTTAAATACATAAGAGCAAAAGAGCATTCTTTATTTCTTCGATTATAAGGTCAACCTTGTTTTGACTGCATTTAAGATAGCTCTTAAAAATATTGGCTAACAAATTGCCCCCCAGAAACGTCATTTTCGACTCATCCTTTCGATAGGGAGAAAAATATGTTTTTGACCCCTATGAACATAATTTGTTTTAGTCGAGATAGAACTTATGACGTCATCGTCTGAAGAAGCAGTTCAAAGAAACCTTTATGGTGTCCCCACCATGGCTAGTGGGCCACGTTTTCAATCATTGGGAACTACCATTTTATTTATTTAAAAACTGCCAACATAAGATGCTGACACTTGTCCATATTAAAAGGCTATTAAACAAGGATTTTACATTTCCCTTTCACCTTTCTATCTTCAAATGTTTTTCACTGTTCTTTCTTCTTCTTCACAAAAAAACTTCATCGCCAATTTCTAAAAATTAGCTTTCACCCAGAAACTTCTCATTTCTTCGTCGTTTCAATCATTTATAAAAAATCGTCCGATCATGACGAACCCAAAAGGATCTTCCTCTAAGCCTTCAAATTGTGATGAACCCATAAATTTTTCAAGGGACATTTCACGTGGTAGTCTTCAATTCATAGAAGAACCGGATGTCAAGGAGGCTGAAGAAAAAATCTGGAAATCCTGGTAATCATTTCATGCCCTAATTCTTCACATGCATTTTTAGGACCTCTTCCAGATGACAAAGAAAACCTATAAAAGCTTAGCGCCATTTTTCCTAGTTTGAAAAAACATTCACCTTTGATTTTTTCCAAAGGTCCTTATGACCTTAACTTCCTGAAGTCAAAGTTTAGGACAGAACCCAAACATGATAACAATGAGAAATACATTTGCTGGTTAAACAAGGTAGAGGGAAAATAAGGGGTAGTTCTGGAAAGATATAAGTATATTTGACCTATTTTCAGCTGTCTAGGCAATTACCTAAATATCATAATGAAATGATAATTGATGCCCTTCATTTTTGGAACCCTTCGACCAGTAGCCTCCATTTGAAATGTGGCATGCTCATGCCCGCTCTATTAGATGTTTCTAGTCTCATTGGTCTCAAACCCACTGGCCAAACTTTCGATCCAGACAATCATGTTTCAAAATTTTCTTTTGACTTTCTCAGACTTGCGTATGGCAATTTCATAATAGACCAACATGTGACTACAAGTGTTAAAGTCACTGATAAAGAGCACATTGCCTTTTTAACCTATTGGTTATCCATGTATATCTTTTGTTCAAGATCCATACAAGTCCCTAAAGGCTTTAAAACCTTAGCCATCCAACTGCATGAAGGGAGAGACATTTGCCTTAGCACACTCATTTCAGGGTCCTTGTATGAGAATTTAAATCAAGCAGTGAGTAGCATTAAAGAATTCCAATCAGGAAGTAGCCTGATTATTCCTGGTCCTATTTGGCTTTTCCAACTGTGGGTTTTGGCCACTTTTAGAACAAAGCTGGCATTCAGCCTCCCCACCAATCTTTTGAAGGCATACGAAGAGAGATCCACCGAAGGAATAGGATTTTCCATGCTTCAATATGGCAATAGGAACTCGCAAGAGTTACTCTCCATTGCTTACAACGCTCTCCTAAGGTGTGATGTTTTTACCCCTCCTATGGCCCCATTTACAACCAGGATTCGAGGGCCAACTTAGTTTAGAAAAAGAATTCCCATCAACCTCAATCGAAGACGAAACAGAGATCAATGCCGTATGGAAAGTATACCTGACTCCCACGTTCCTTTCTAGCAGGATACCAACTGGTGGCCCTTATGGGGTGTATAGCTATCAGTCAAACCATGTAGCCAGACAGTTTGGTTTGGTTCAACCAAAACCTAGCTCCTTGTACAAATGCGCAGATGATATATGAGGCAGCCTTTGATAGAACATGTGTGGACATCAACCTTGCGCCAAACTCCGAAACAAAACTTTGTTTTCGAGCCTACTCTTTTTGCCTTATCTCATGCATGTACTGAAGCATTCTTTCGATCGTGGCAAGACTATTATAGACGTCAAGCCAATCGAGTGAATCCTGACACTTTGCTTACACAACTGATACTTGCTTTTAACGTTATGTAGAACAAATCGAAGAAGAGCAAAGGTACGCACATTCGAGAAATTCAAGCTTTCCAAAAATTCTTTCAAACTGCATATGATCCTTTGCATCTAAAAAGAACAGTTCACTATGCTGCCAAAACTTTAAGAGATATATAAATATTTTTAGGCTTAAATATGTATTTGATCCCTGCAATTAGGGGTCGTTTAAAAATTGGTCCCTGTATTCGTTAATCCTGGCAAATTACCCTTGCAAAGTTTAATCATTTAAAATTTCGTCCCTCATCCCAGTTAATCACTGCCACGTCACTGATTAACATCTGATTTCACAGAAAAACATGAAAGGACGAAAATGCCCTTGATTTCATCTTTTTTCTCCTTCTTCTTTCTCGTGTTCTTTGCCTTTGTTCGATATTGTTATTGTTATTGTCATCATCACCAGCAAACATCATCCACACCATGCCCTTTTCACTCTATCTTCAACCTCCCTCTTTTCACCACCACCAAACTCAATAACACCATTCTTAGCTTCAAGAGAATCATGTTCAAAATCAAAAACCTTTAGAAACATACTCATGGCTTCTTCTCTCATTCCCTTCCATTCATAACACTTTCAATGAATCAAAATTAAGACAAAACTTTCAATAAATCAATGAACCGCAATTGACTATAACATCTTGTGTGCGTTGTTTTTGTTGTTCTTGTCGACGGCGAAGGTACGATGGCGAAGGTATGTACAAGTATCAACTAGCAACACATGAAAACTTGAATTACATTTCTTAGCAGACAGAAACCATGTTGTAATGGTTTGATAACATGTGTTAATTCAAGAGACATTGACATCCTTGTTGTAAATTGTAGTTTGTATAACCCAACTCCTTCCCTTTCTGCAATGATTGTGAACCATGACAAGCTAAGAACAAACATTAAAAGCTATAATCTTGGAGGTATGGGTTGTAGTGCTGGTCTTATTTCAATTGATCTTGCTAAAATCTTTTGAAAGCAAGTCCAAATTCATAAGCTAAGAATTAATGGCTGTTGCAGAAGATGCTTCATGAAAAGAAAAAAAAAATCGAATTGAACCACGCGGAATGACAAAAACGGAAAACGGTTGGCGAATTCGGAGAGGACGAAGAGAGCACAATTAGCGGAAGAACAATTTGAAGGAGAAGACGAAAAAGTGGATTTGAGAAAATGAATGCGGATTTGAGAAGATGAATGGTGATTGTGGGGTTTTTTTTTTTTTTTTAAATCAGGTGGTTTGTTTATGAATGCAGGAACAAAAATCTAGAAAATTGAAGATGAAAATGGTTGTTGAAGTGGACGATATGCAGCAGAGAAAGAACCTCCTTCCATTGTTGTTCGTGTGTGTTGCTGGGAATTGCAGTTGAATCTGCAAGGAAACTGATAGGGAAAAGGAAGAAGATGAAGCCAGGGGTATTTTGGTCTTTTCGCAAGTTACATCCACTAATTAGCGATGTGGCACTGATTAACTAGGTTGAGGGATCAATTTTTAAGTGATTAATTTTTAGGAGGGAAAATTGCCAGGATTAACAAATACAGGGACCATTTTTTAAATGACCCCTAATTGCAGGGATGAAATACATATTTAAGCCATATTTTTATAAACTTCCCACAATGAAATTTCCACCTTCCACTCCTAGTAAATATCTTTTTGCATTACATTTTAAAATGAAATTCCCACCATTGCCATCCAGTAAATTGGCCCTGGCTTTCAGGCCACCATATCCAAAATGGCTACCTTGTGATTCTTTATTGGGAATGAATCAAAAATTAAAAACAAAAGAAAAGGATAAAGTGACTGCAACTAAATGAAACTTACACACATTTAGAGATCATCTTCATTTAGATCTACCCCATGTTCGAATCATTTCTGCAATAGGAGTAGGTAAGAAACTTTTTCAATTTTTTAGAACATGTATACAGTGTTTATAGAAAAAATGTTACTTATCTGTCTACCCATTTGCTTTGCAGCTGTTTCCCTAAAGTCAGAAGATGGAGGAAAGGATGATGATGAAAGTGCACAAGGACAATCGAAATACAAATCGGAGAAATCATCCAAGAGAAAGAAATCTTCCAAATCAGAGAAAAATAAGGCTACACGTTCCCCTGAGCCATCTCCCAAAGAGACGAAAGACTCCACAACTGAAGAGAATGTAAGTTCCTTTCCTTCGATTGATCTTTAATTGTTCCATTTATATGACGACATCTTAATGCCAGTCTTTGTGCTTTTGCATCCTGACATTCTACCTGAAGCTATCGAGGTTACTACTACCTCTGAGGTACCAAAAATCAAAGAGCGTCGAAGAAAAAGGAAACAAGAGATCCAGGAAATAACTGTTGAAGCAACACCCGCTGAAGGATCTCCAGACAAATCAACCTCTAAGAGGAGAAAGCGTAGTCATAAAGATTCGAAACCCAACATCGCTCACTCTTGTGTTGGTGATAATGTCTCAAAGGTGATCATCGAATCAAATTTGGTCCGTTAACTTTGGCCTTATTTACCCTATTCCAATAACACCCCATAAATACTTGCCTCATTTTCTTACCAGAGTATCGAGCATAGCCATGCTGACACATCTCAACAGGCACAACTTCCATCTACTGACCTAATGACGACATCTTCCAGTGCTCAAGGAGAAGAGGGTGTTGAGACTAGTACTCCTCCACCTAATCTCGAAGTGACTTCTCCCAACCACCCCTGGATCACCAGTATTTGAGGATCCTACTGTGTTTCATCTTCTTTGATGGGTCTTCATCTTCAATATGATTCGAAGTAAAGATGAAGACCCATCAAAGAAGATGGTTGCTTACGGAGGAACCTAACTTTTGCACAAATCTCATATGCTCATTCTTTGGCATAAGATTGTAAGTTCAAACAATCTCCCCAACGATTGTGAAGCTTTTACGGCACCGGTTATAATTCTTGGAAGCTCGGAATCCTAAGTTATAAGGCCAATAAAAATAAATTTGACAATTTTACTAACTATTAATTTAAATAAAATATTATTTTCAACCAAAAAATTTTAAAAAATAGTTAAACACTTAAAAATATAAAACATCATATAATCAAAGTGCTTACAATTCTAACAAAGTGATTAAACTCAAATAAATGGTTAATAAACTCCATAAAATAATGAATCTTTCGATAATTCAAGTTCACTTTGTGAGTAAAACAATTATTGATCGGGTTATACATATCTCACAACCAAACTTCGGATTATCGGGGCCCTTTCTCTTTGAACTAATGGTTAACATAAAATATGCATAACTCTCACTAATACATTATATTTATTATATATTATAGCCTTAAGATGGGCACTCTGTGTCTGACTGTCTACTTCTTTTATTGTGTTAATGCGAATAAATTAAGAATATTAGTTTTTATGAAATTTTAACTAAAATTATAGATATAGATATTAGATATTTTGCATTTTCATATTGCAACAAATTATACATATATTTTTTAATGAATACTTTTTATTTTCTTTTATTTTTTTTTAAAGAAATAGACAATGAAATAAATAATATTAAGTATGTGTAAAATCCTTATGCATTTAATAAACTTTATCTCTAGCCTAAAAACTAATACATGTTATACAATACCCCATCTCGAAAAGAAAAAAAAAAATTGAAGTTGTTATAGACATTTATTTTCTATGCACGCATTCTATGTCACTTCTTTCCGATAGTATTATCACCATGTTTGTGGTTTCCAATATGCATTTCATACAATCCAAAACTTCAAAACTAATATTTGGCAAAAGGAAAATGTTACATAAACACCCTTTATTCCTACACCCCATTGTACACTCCATGTATTAGGGTTATTTTGGTAAGTTCATCTCACAACCACACTTTATCTTCTATTTGTTTGGGGTTCAGGTTGCCACGTATCAGGATTTTGTATGGGTGTAAAAGGTGTATTGCCACATAGGGTGGTAAATGTATCATCACTCTTGGCAAAACTATCACGTTCATGCTACATGCTAGTATATACTTCATCGGTCTGTGACATATTTCTAACTTTATTAAAAATCCTATCTAAGTTTTGTCGGTTCTTTTCGAACAGGTCGTTCCTTTATAATTAAGGGTCATGCTAACCGGTGCCTCCGGGGCACTGGTTAGACATACCATAAAAGGGAATTATTACCATAAAAGGAAACTATTTTTGACTTTATTATAAATTAATTACACAATTTCAATGCATTAACTACTATATAATTTCCTTTTTCATATCCTTAACCGGTGCCCCGCCCCCGGGTAGCATTTCCATGTAAGTAATGATTGGGAAAACAAAGTTTCAGATATTATAGAAAGGGAAAAGATTGGTAAACACCCTTTAAAGGGTGTACCTCCCATACACTCTAACAAGGCAAAAAACTATTGAAAAATAATAAAAAAAAAAAAAAAATTGATCTTATCTTGGAGAAAGAAGAAGGCTCCACACATTAAAAAACACAACTTCCATTCCCCCACATTCTCTCTCTTCCGCTCCAATTCCAGTTCCCCCTCCCTCTCAACCCTCATGCTCTCTTCTCCATCATTTCTTTCTTTCTCTTCC
Organism: Medicago truncatula; assembly: GCF_003473485.1. Taxonomy (NCBI): domain Eukaryota; kingdom Viridiplantae; phylum Streptophyta; class Magnoliopsida; order Fabales; family Fabaceae; genus Medicago; species Medicago truncatula. The sequence continues at coordinate 33,977,435 of NC_053047.1, forward strand.
TCCCACCTCTACTGGCGTCCGACCCTATTCCGACCACCCTCTCTCTCCACCGTCTCTGTTTTTCATGTAATTGTTGTCCCCTCTAAAACACCTTTTGAATTCAAGTAACAAAACGATTAAAAAGATGTATCGGGAGTCAATTGCTATGGCTGCCACCACCGCCGCCACGACGCGATGGATGACTCTGCCAACTCAGTGGACTCGAGACCATGACAAGCTTTTTGAGCAAGCTCTGTTGATGGTGCCGGAGGATTTTCCGGTGAGATTCCCGATCTCGTAGTCTTGGTCGACGATGACGGTGGCTGAAGGTGAGGTTGTCGCCCCCGCTGTCATCATTTAAAAAGAATGGTGAGAGCTCCGCTGCCGTCGCCTAAAAAAGAGTGGTGAGAGAAATACAAAAACGGCAAAGAGAGAAGGAAATAGAGCAGATTGATGTTGAGGACGGCGGAGAGGAGGAAGGAGCGACAGACGGTATTGGTGGAAGAGAGAGGGGCGGTGAGGAGGAGAGGAAGAGAAAACGTGATTTTATTGAACTGTTTTTTTTTACACAGTTTGTGTGTTTTGACAAAACTGCCCTCAATTAAGTGTTGAAATAACTAAATTACCATGCCAGCTAGAGGATGTATAAGGTGGTTTTCCAGCTATGGATGTTCACCTATCATGACTCTTTAAAAAACATTCCCAGTCCCAGCAATACTTTGTTGTTACGCTTTCCCGGCATCATATACTTAAATAGTATTTGTTAGGAAGTTGGAAGTAATTATTTATTATTATAAGTGCACGAAGAACGAAGAGCATGTTTGCATAATATTAAGATGATTCAAGTTGTTTGCAAGAGCAATATCTACTCGCAGTGGCGGAGCCTTTCATGGGCTGGGATGGGCCACGGTCCACTTGGAAAAATTAAAAAATCAACTATTATAGGTCTATTTTGCGAGATTTTATACAATTTTGTGTCGGTTTTATAATTTGCTTGATCCAAATTCCTGCAAAGTGGTGTAGTGGCCCACCCGAAAATTTAAATAATTCAATTATAGGTCTATTTTGCGAGATTTTATACAATTTTATGTCAGTTTTAGGTTTCGGTTGATCCAAATTCCCGCAAATTGGTGTAGTGGCCTACCCGAAAAATTTAAATAATTCAATTATAGATCTAATTTGCGAGACTTTAAACAATTTTTCAATAGTTAATTTTAGTGGTCCACCCTAATATTTTTTTCTGGCTCCGCCACTGTCTGCTCGTATTTTAGTATTTGTTGTTTCTGAATCCATAGATTTTTCATTGGTAAAGAATCCATTATTTGTTCCACTCCTTAAACATTTTATAAACTTTTTCTCTGTAGTCTGAGAACAATACATATTATAGAACTTTTTCTCTGTAGTATGAGAACAAATACATATTTTAGTATTGGGTTAATAGGCATTTACCCCTTGTAATATATGTCACTTTTGATTTTGCCTCCTGTAAAAAAAAAAATTGGATTCGATCCTTGTAAAAATTTTTTGTTTTGGAAAACCCCCCTAGACCAACTGACTGCATTTTTGCTGATGTGGCATGCTGCGTCACCTTTTTTGGATGACGAGGCACGCTGACTGTATATTTTTTATTTTTTTTTTATTTTTTTATGGAATACACGTGGTATTAATGATTTTTTTAAGAAAATTCTTAAAAAATTTAAAAAAACAAAAAAATATTATATCAAAATATTCTAAAAATAAAAATATTCTTAAAAACGAATAAATTCTAGAAAAATAAAAATGATTAAAATAACGAAAATAATTGTGGAAAAATTAATAAATATCTGGTAAATGAAAAATAATGAAATAATCTAGAAAAATTTAGTAAAAAAAATTCTGGAATAATTTAAAAAATCTGGTAAAATGAAAAAAATATAGAAAATCTGGAAAAATTAATATATTTCAAAAAATTCATATTTCCATAATATTTTCAATAGAGGAAAAATTTAAAAATTCTGGAAAAATAAAAAAAAATCATTTTTTTCGACATTAAGAAGTTTTATTTTATAAAAAATTCAGCAACTTACAATATTTCAAAATTGATGAATCTAATAAGAATAGAATTAAAAATGAAAGTTCAGATTTTTCTTTCGAAATTAAAAAGTTTGTTTTTTTTATTTTTTATACAGAAAATCAAAATATTGGAAAGTATATTCATAATTAAAAAAACATAACATTAGATCATGAAGAATAGAATTTCGATTTTTTTTTATAATTTTAATTTAATTCAGATTTTTTTTTGAAAATTTCGATATATATTAATTTTTTTTTATTTTTCCAGATTTTTTTTATTAAATTTTCTAGATTTTACTAGAATTTTGATATTTTTCCAGATTTTGTTCATTTTTATTTATTTTTCCATAATTATTTTCGTTTTTTTAATCATTTTTATTTTTCCAGAATTTATTTTATTTTTTAAAATATTTTAAGAATATTTTATTTTTTATTTTTTAAAAAAATCATAAATGCCACTGTACCCCATAAAAAAATAAAAAATAAAAATAATTATACAGTCAGCGCGCCACGTCATCCAAAAAAGGTGACGCAGCATGCCACATCAGCAAAAATGCACAGTCAACTGGTCTAGGGGGTTTTCCAAAACAAAAAACTTTTTACAAAGACTGAGTCCTTTTTTTTTTTTTTTTTTTTACAGGGGGTATAACCAAAAGTTACCTATATTAGAGGGTGGGTAAATGCCTATTAACTCTTTAGTATTTGGCATTTCGAAAGAACACATCTTTATCATGAACTCTCAGTATCAAATCTCCCTCACTGTCTCTCTCCACCTCCTCCCATCTCTCCTCCCAACAGACTTCCTTCCACACCATCGGTGGCACCTACTCTTCCACCACCACCACCCCCTTCCCCACCCTCCTCCCACATCACCACTGCCATCCAAAATCAAATACACATATTTTTGAAAATGTATTGTTGATGATAATAAGAAAGTGTTGTATTAGATTTACTTGAAAATGGGTTGATGATTATGAGAAGCTTTATGGATTGTGTGGCTACCGCTTAAAAATGAACCCAGCACCCTTTGTTTCTAAGAACCCCGTGTCTCCTATTTTTGTGTTCTTCACCCTAAATATACTACCCCCTTTCCTTTTTAATTGTCACTTTTTGACATTTTACATAAACCAAGACAATCAATAATTGTTACTACTTTTGATGCAATAAGTTATACTTTTACTATAATGACCTTGTTCATTTAACATCTCATTTCATATATTTCTCTCTCCACAATAAATAACTAAGGATAATATTGGCAAAACAACATTTAATGTTGCATTGAACTTTGAAAGTGACAATTAAATAGGAACAAAAAATTTCTTCAAAAGAGACACTTAAAAAGGAACGGAGGGAGTAATATTTAATGACCTGTCAATTTTTTTTTTTTTTTTTAAAGAAGCATGGCCTGTCAAAATTATTTCATTGTTCATACTTATGCACACTATTTCTTTGTTCTACATCAAAAACAAAATTATTCAAAACCAAATTTGGGTATTTCTTCAACTTTCAACTTAAGATCTGGGTATTTCTACGAAAAAGAAGCATTGTTAATTTGTTAAGATTGGAGTAAAGAGGTGTTCTTGATGACTCAATTCAAGCAACATATGTAGTTTCATTGAATAAAGTGAACCAAATCACACAATCATGGCACCAAAATTTTTAAGCAGCAACTAATTATATTAACCGCTCACGTTCAGACTTTAGCGAAAGAAGAAGAATGATAGTTCGGACCAATTATGAAATAAGGCAGGTATTTAATTTTGAGATTTGGTGCAACGTTTTAATGGGTGTTGATTTGCTTCTTAACTATTTTAATCGATTTTAATTGATTTAGTTAGAAAATCAGTTTTGAAACTAGCTCTAAATAATCAATTTCAATCTCATGGGGTTGAAGATAATGAGGTTGAAGACAGTATGAAATAAATATATGGTGTAGGTAGACTATGATAAGATCAGTGTTCCTACAAAATTTAATGGTAAAAAGTCCACTTTCCCATAATGGGAAATAATATTCCTTTCTCATGCTATACCTCACCCGCACTTTATGTCCCTTCTTGTCATGGTATTATCACTATGTTAGATTTGATTTTCACATTTCATTACAAGTCAATTACATAATGGCATCTCAAAGACAATACATTCTAGCAGCAATTGAAAACCCACCTCTACCAACGGTTAATCAACGTATCTATGATTTTCCCATTTGGAAGGTACTGTTGAGCTTTCTTGCCATCATGGTTTTAAAACTTGTGTACTAACTCCTCCGTCCAAAGAATGGTGTTTCATCCCCATCTCCTGGTTAGAAGCAAGCTATAATGGTTTGAATCGAAGGAATATCAACATAGAATGCAGCCTCAACAATCTTATTATCATTTTTTAGGACGTTAATAGACAATTTAAGGTAGAGTTGGAATTGCTCTACTAGATTCTTGGATGAACCAAATCTAAATCCGTATCAAGAGCATCTTATATTCTTGTGGCGGATCTACGATTCGATCTTATTGTTCATCTTGAATGTGACGATCATTCTTCCCATTTCTCATCTTATTTCATCTTGTATGTTTTCTTTCTATTCCTCATTTAGGAGACAATAAATGAAGTTGGTCATGTGTTCGTCAAGATGCTACATTTCTAAATAGTTTTCAAGTTTTGGTTGATATTCTTCATTGTATTGAACTCATTCTAATCAATAGAATACTATAAGAAAATTTACGTCTAAAGAGTATAATTTTATTATGTGCCATGAAGGTAACTTGGACATAGGTTTGAGGTTTTATGATTCAAATATAGATATAAATTTTCCCCGAAATCACTGATCAGAGTAAAATTTGTGATTTTTTGACAAAAATTTCTTACAAGGCAAAGTCAATTTTTAATAAATAAAATAATAAAGTTCATCAAATGTAATGGATGAGATTATAAGCAGCCTAAATTTCAATCAATCTCAAAATTGTTGATTCTTAGATTATATAAATATGGGATTAATGGTGAAGGGTTGATAGTTCAAAACAATTTTGCACATACAAACAATCAAAAGATTTCTGAATTCCCACGTAAATTAAAAACATTAAGTGATGTGACAATTCAAAATGTTTTGATTGATTGTACGTGTAAAATTGTTTTGAACTGTCAACCTACCACTATTAAACTCTATAAATATATACTTCAACGTAGGTTTGCTTGTTTTTTTTTTTTTGAACAAATAGGTTTGCTTGTTTTTAAAAAAGATATAATTTAGGAATTTAGGTCACCTGTATAGGGACTAACTTAACTCTTTTCAGTTATTATCATGGACCATATTATCCCTTAATTTGATCACACGTAGGCAATATCATGACACAGTGGACATACGCATTTGATGAAAATATTACATGTCAGAAAAAAAAATGGAGGTTTAGTTAAGGGACTAAAGTGTCTCGATTTATTTTTATGAAATGACATAAAAATATAAAATGACATAAAAATATATAATTATATAATTTTAAAATTGTTTAATTTGTGAATAGAAATTATAACCCTTATCTTCAATCATTTATATCAATTAAATCAAATGTTAAATAAGTTTTTGTCTCTTTAATTATATCAATTTTTTTTAGTCCTTCTAAATTTTTTTCTTTAAATAATAGTCCTTCCAATATTTTCTATTAACCTTTTTGTTACTATTTTTAAATTAACTCATGTGTACCCTTTGAATTTTTTTTCTAGTCATGTTTGATAAATTTTATGAATATCCTTTGTAAAAGTTTAGATTTTTTTAACAAAAGATGAATTAAATATGAATCTTTAAGTTTTTGTCGCGGCAGATGGTCGGATTGAAATGTGCAGTTAATTCAAACCTTCTTGCTAAGTTGGGATCATCCGACATGCAATCAGTTTTACCTAGAATATCGATTAACAAACGGCTACATCAAATTAATTGTGCAAACATTTATGTTAACTCTAGAATATTTATTCTCCTTATTATTAAATGTGAATTAAAATTCAATTAAAAAAAAATAAAGTGCAGTGTATTTAAAGAAAGAGCGTAAATATAATTTTTTATTATTTTGTTTGACAAAAGTGGCCTTTTGTTTCTTCAAAAAAATAGTGATCTCTTGCTTTTATGTATCTCTCGGTGCGATATTTATATAGAATTCAAAACCACGTAACTCTTGGATGAAAAAACAACTGTGTATTGTTGATTTCAAAGAAAAGTTTGTTGTTGCGATGATTTTGATAAAAAAATTAATTTGGTAAAAAGATATTGTTGATTTGACAAAAAGAAGATATTGAGTCCAACAAATTGATTATAACGTGTTTGTTTATTTGATCATTACAAATATTCATCTTTTATTTTTGGAATTCAATAAGTGACAATTGTCTTTTTTAATTAAAGTTATTTTATTTTCCTTTACATTCTTGTTATTTACTTTTATGTTTTTCTTCTTTTTCTCCATGTCTACGATGAACATGAGTGAGTAGACTTCTCTTGTCTTGGGATTGTTGGATAAGTCTAATGATATAATCCTAATCAAACAAAGCTTAAACCCTAATCTTATGTAACCCTAATTTCTAATCTAAATTCACCGTTTTAACATGAATTAACCATTATCAAACTATAGAAGCGAAAATGGAGGGTTTGATAATTGTTAATCCATCATCTCAAATATCAATTCGTAAAACGAAAGTGGAGGTTTGATATTCGAACAAGTGAATTTAGACAAGAATTGCGAAACATGAGAATAGTCTAGCAAACCTTGGGACATATAAAGTTTCGAACTTCAAGGATTCTAATAGCAATCAACCATGATAATAGGCGTGATTGTTAGAGGAACACACTCACTGAGACCGAAAGGAGATGTGATAGGCTAAAGAGAAACTTGTCCTTAGAAATTAGGTCTAACATGAGATTTTAGGTTTAATGGTTTGGTTTGTGAAAGATTTGTCTCCTTGACGGACCAATAATCCCAAAGCTCTCTTTTATTATTAATTTCAACCGTTAAAAACTCCAACTTTGCAAATTAAACTCTCTCTAATCATCAACTAAAGTTAATTGAATTAAACAACTCCCTGTCGGTACGATACTCTCTTTTTACTACTTTGATAGACCGTGCACTTGCGGTTTTATCCCATCAACACCTCCGATCTACCTCCATCCTTTTGCCATCTACTCAATATCATTAAAAAAAGGAAAAATATTTACAAGAGAGGGGCCAAACCAAAACCCTCATGAAAAAGGTCTAAAAACGAAAATAAAGAAAAACATAGACTACAAAGGTTTAAGAAAATCTAAAGTCATTCCAAATCGGTCTCTAAAGAACTGCTTCCTAATAAACAAGGATAACGTCTTCCACCAAACTACATTCTGAATAGAGTGTACATGATTCACCAGTCTAACACTCATTTTCTTCACGGTAAATATGAGAAGCAATAACGTGTAATCCTCTATACAAACAATTATGTCAATTTAACCTTTATTCATTGTGTCAAAGTAATTTATATCTAATAATAACTTGGAGATATTTAATGATTTTCTTAACAACCCTAAGTTATAGTAAGTTTCATAAAACTATACGAGAAAGAAAAAACATAAAAAAAAAGAAGCAAATTTGACACTTATCAACTAACAAAAAAATTCATACATAAACAAACTATAAACAAAATACAAACCATGATTCCTCCATTCAATCTTAAACTATTTTTAAAGAACAAAGTTATGCATGTCGTGAGTTGAATTATCTCTATTTTTAAAAGTACATTTACATATATCAATATTGAGTATTAATATTAATATAGCAACAATCATGACTACCATGTTTGATATAAAATAAGATCCTAAGAATGTTTAGTGAATAAATTTAATGTAATTCTAGTTGTAACGTGCATTGCTAGCTTAAAATTGAAGCATTCTTGTCCCTTCTCAGAATTAATTTTTCATTCTGATTGCCGCCAAAATTTTATTTTAGACAAGTCAACTAAGGGAATTACATTGTACACCTGTTGACAGATATTTTCTGTTTCAATTCTATCCTTGCTAATGCTACTACTATGATTTGGTAGTTAGTTGGCCTAGTATAAACATAAGTTGTCTTTTAAATTTTTATAAGTATTAATTAAAGATTAATCATGACTGTTTTTGAGACGCATAAAAAGAAGGGTTAATAGTGTTTTACCCCTTGTAATATAGGTCATTTTTGGTTTTACCTCCTGTAAAATATTTTTTTTGGATTTCCTCCTTGTAATTTGAATATTTTTGGTTTTGGACCTTCATGAATTTTGACAGTACAAAATCGAAGATATAGCAGGGGGGTAAACCGAAATTTGCTAAAATTAACATGGGGTAAATCGAAATTTGCTCAAATTACAAGGGGGGTAAACATAAATTTTCTCAAATTACAGGGGGTGAAATTTTTCATGAAGGTCTAAAACCAAAAAATCTTCATATTACAAGGATGAAATTCAAAAAAATTATTTTACAGGGGGGAAAATCAGAAATGACCTAAATTACAGGGGGTTGAAGCACTATTAACCCTAAAAAGAAAATAAGATTGAACAATAATTTTAACTTTATTTTTGTGTGTTAACCTTCCGATTTTCAGGGAAACAGGACGTTGGTAATCTGAAATTCGGCCGTGAGGTTAGTATAATCTGAATAAGAATTGTTTCACTCATGAATTGAACTTGAGTTTTCCTACATGATTCGTCATTTGGTGAAACTCATTATTCACTTGGACCTAATTGCTTGGTTATTTGAACTTGAATTTTTTTTTTGCTTTCGCACCGGTTTCCATCCCATCATTGGTGGTGGACGACTAATCCGGCTCTGCCAAGCGTTGTTCCTCCTGAAAATCGTACCCGATATTCTCCAGGTACGTCCTTGGAAGGAGCTCCTCGCAACTGAAGCCCAAGCAACTTCGTTTATTTGAGCTTGAATTTTATTAACATGAAATTTTCTCTCCTTAAATGAATCCACTTGATTCAACTTGGAATAATTAGTTAAGCTCTAATATAACTTGAATAATGTCTAATAAAAAACAGAAAGGATAACATTTTGATGTTTTTTTTGAATGGAGGATAACATTTTGAAGTTGTCACAACTAAATAATAACATATATAATATCAAAATCCTAATTAAGTCAAATATAGGAATACACAACATGAATCAACCATTAGCAAAAAAAAAAAATTTGAATGCACAACATGAATCAACCAAAATACCCTTGAGTGCTATCCCAATCAACAATTAAATAATAAACAAAAGTTCAAAACAAACTTAATTTGCGAGCTAGTCAACTACATACACATCATTAATAAAATGATAATGGCATCATTATATATAGAAACATGCTTATCCTAAACACAAATCATTATCAAGTTAATTAGCATTTCCTTTGCATAAACCTCTTCATAACCATGAAAAGCCTTTTAAGTTTTCTTCTACTCATAGCAATTTCTCTGCTATCATTCTCAAAACCTTCCCTCACAATCTTTGTGAGTATCAATTGTGGATCCTCCAAATCATTCACTGATAAAAACAATATAAGATGGAGTGGTGATGATGATTACATTCAAAATGGTGTGTCTCAAGAGGTAATTTCATCAAGTTCTAACCCATTAAGCACTCTAAGATATTTCCCAACTAGAAAGAAAAATTGCTATTCCATCAAAGTTCCAAAAGGTGAAAAAATTCTTGCTAGGGCAAGCTTTTATTATGGAAATTATGATAATAAATTATCTCCACCAGTGTTTGATCTTCAATTTGATGGTAACTATTGGGCCACTGTTAATACCACAAATTATTATTATGTTGATTATGAAGCAATATATGTAACCAAAGGGAATTTCACTAGCATATGTGTTGCTCAAACAAAACCTACTCAATTTCCTTTTATATCATCACTTGAAATAAGAAGCTTGGATCCTACAATGTATAGTCATTTTGATACCAATCATGCTTTGATTTTGCAATGGAGATATGCTTTTGGTGGAAATGAAACTATCAGGTATTCCAAATTATTTCCTCTGTACCTTTTTAGTCGTCACTTTTGAAGAAACTTGTGTTTGTTTTAGCGTAAAATTGGTATTTTCCACGCGCAATTGTGAAGACTAATCCTTCCAGCCTTATGGGACTTAAATGGGTGGCAAACTCTCCCTAAGAATTTTAACGTTGCTGCATTTCCGAGGCTGGATTCAAATTCAAGATCTTGGTTAAGCTAAAATAGATCCGTGTCATCTCATTTAAGCGCTCTTGGATATAAAATTATCTTTCTATTTACATGTTATTTTTAAACTTGGTTAACCATGTTTGACACTTTTGTTTGGTGCATTGATTGGAACAAACTAGGTATCCGGACGACATTTACGATCGAATATGGACACCGGCATACGGTATCCTACTTTCCGAAGTAAAAAGCGAGGAATCAACCTTTGACATCAGTACAGCAGAAGATCGTCCACCAGAAGCTGCATTAAAAAATGCTATTGTTTCATCAAGCACAAATGAATACATGCAATTTATCAATAGGCTTCCAGCAGAGGAAAATGATGTTTATATAAATGCTTATTTCTCAGAAATAATGGAAAGTGCTTTTGGAAAAAGATCAATTCAGATGTATATAGATGATAAGCCATTTTTAAGTGCTATTGTTCCTCCTCTTGGAAGTGTGAAAGAAGTGTATATAACCAATATTACAGCTTCAGCAAATACTACATTTGTTCTCCAAGCTTCAGAGTCTTCTACTCTTCCTCCTATACTTAATGCTCTTGAAGTTTTTACAATAAGTGATGCATTCAATGCAGGAACTGATAGCAGAGATGGTAAGTGACTAAGTGTGTTATATCTTTGTTTGGATAAACAATTTAATGAAGCGCTTATCATATACTCCCTCTGGTCACATTTATAAGCAAAAAACTAAATACATTAGGTATTCAATAAACCTAAAAAGTAGTGTTTTGCTTATAAATGTAACCGAAGGAAGTAAGTGCTTATGTATAAACTATTTCTTAACAAACAAAAGATAAACTAAGGTCAAACGGTTTTGATATAAGCTTTCGTGAAGAGTTTATGGAAATAAGCTAAAAGTAATTTAAGACATGTCATAAGCTATTTCCATAAAGATGATATCAGAAATAATCTAAGATTTGTTTCGCCACTCACTATCAAACCACCTAGTTCAATTAACTTATTTATAGATTTGTATCCAGAGTCTCACATCGAATGAGTGATGGAGATTTCTCACCTTACAAGTCGATTTTAGAGTTGACTTATGTCTAACCCAAATTTTAAGAATAACAAGATGATAAAATATAATTAGATGTTTGAATAAAACTTATTTATACTTTGTTAAATAAAGCTTAATTTATACTAATTTACAATGAGTTCCATTTATTTTTCAATTAACTTTAAATTTTGTGTTTTATTTTGTCAAATTAGTGGAAGGTTTGTTACAACTTAAGTTGGCATTTGAAGTGCTTGTGGATTGGAGTGGAGACCCTTGTCTACCCTATCCTTATAGTTGGGATTGGATACAATGTACCACTGATGCCAAACCTCGTGTAACAGCATTGTAAGTACTTAAATTAATAGGCTTAATTATACTTTTGGACCCTTATCTTTCCAAAAGTTGCGATTATGGCCCCCTAACTAATTTAAATACAAAACATAGGGAGCTGTTTTGTATTTAAATTAGTTAGAGTGGACCATAACTGCAACTTTTGGAAAAATAGGGATCCAAAAGTGCAATTAAGCCAAATTAATATCACTTTAATATAAATCTCATAAACTATGTATATAATATAATAGCTACTAATAATTTGGTACGTGACATTAAAAAATATAGGTATCTTAGTGGTTATGAGTTGCAAGGCACTCTTCCAGATTTCAGTTCCATGACTGCACTTGAAACAATGTGAGATATATACTTTCAAAAAAAATTGTTCTATCTACTTTTAAATGATTAACCAATAGTTTATTATATTTTTATTTTATTTTATATTTGATATACTAAACTTTTATGTTTTTCAGTGATTTGCAAAACAATACTATTGAAGGACCTATTCCTAATTTCCTAGGCCTTTTGCCTAATCTCAAGACATTGTAAGTTTCACTTTATTCACATTTTTTGTTTCAACAAATGCAACACATTATTTGAGTTCAATAAAATGAAAACATTTTTTTTTCTTGGTTCATGCAGGAACTTGTCTTACAATAGGTTCAATGGTTCTATACCTGCATCTTTGGTGAATAAGAAAATTGAAATTGAGTAAGTTGAAATTTTCTATTATTTTTCCATTGCATTAGAAAATGGAAGAAGGAAAGTTGGTTGGAGTAAAATTTAGAGGAATATGTAAGATTAACCGATGAATCTATTATATGAAATTAGAAAACACTTGCTTGTTGAAGCTATGATCGTTAACCGATTCTAATTTCATTAAGTAAATGTGTTCTAATTTCATATATTAGATCATCGTTACATAAGTAGTTTTGAACAAAGTGTGATATAATCTTACGTACTGATCCTTTGATATTTTTTACTTTCATTATCGTTACATAAGTAGTTATGAAGACTACATTTTCATCAAATATTCATCTAAAACCTTAAAATATTAGATATATAGATTATTTTGTTTATAATTTATATGTTGCTCAATATTTTTTTTTAACAATATTTCTTGTTATATAGTTTCTAACTTTAATTATTTTCAGCACAACAAATAATTGTTTATCGGGAACGAAGTGTCAACCTCTTAAGGCATTGTCACCAAGTAAGCAAACATCATCACCACCACCACCTCAACTTATTTTAGGTGATGAACCAGATATAATTGGTTCACCACCACCACCACCTCGACTTATTCTAGGTGATGAACCAAATATAATTGGTTCGCCGCCGCCACCACCCCAACTTATTTTAGGAGATGATCCAAATATAATTGATTCACCACCTTTGCCAGAATTTCGTTCAGGGGATGCATCAGTGGGAAATGGAAGCTTGAAGAACAACAAACTAAACATATTATTCATACTAGCTGCACAAACTTTGCTACCAATGATTTTCACAAAGTTTATATGAAACGGATTTTTTGTTTTTTCATATATGTTTTTTGCATGATTATGAATATTATCAAGCAAGTCATGTATTGTGTGACTCTTCTAAAGATTTAAAGCTGTTTTCAATTAATTTCCTTATGTAATTTTTTACACATACACGTGTGTGTTGGAATGATAATGTGAGGTTGCAAGTATTTTGTATGCCATAAGCTATATGTTAATGTTAAAGAATGCCCTGCTTTGATAAATTTAGGACTATGAAAAACACATTTATCGGAAATATAACTCTTAAGATTTTGTTTGGGAGTTTGGAAGGGAAGGGAGGGGAGGGCTTTCGGGGGTTGGAAATATATAGAAAAATTGATAAAAAATTCACATTTTTTGAAAAAACAGTTTTTTAGAGAATGATAAACTAATACTTATGATTAATATACTTTTAATTTTAAGAATATTATAACAACGTAGATTGAATTTGAAAAATTCATATAAACCCTCCATAACTTCCCAAAATCCTCCCCCAATACAATTTTTGAGCTCCCCTAAATGAGGGGGATTTTTTTATTATGAGTAAAAAATTAACCTCCAAAGCCCTTCCAATGTCTTCTATTTCTTCCACTTGCTACTTCCTTTTTTTCAAAACCCTCCCCTCCCCTCCCCTCCAAACTCCCAAACAAAACCTGAATATATATTTCTTTTTTGACCCATTAAATAAATATTTCTATCTTGGATTAGTTACTATGTATGTGGTAAATATACATATAACTTTTCGTTGAAAAATAACAGACAGAGTTGACAAGTTAGATGATAACTTATAGTGGTGATTGATGGTTTAAAGCTTATAACTCATAGTTAATGATTGATGTTGACGACCGATATAATAATTAAAATGTTTGGTAAAATTAGATGTTTAAGTAACACATAAATCTATAAATCTAAAATGATAGAAAAAAGTATTGTTAAGTAATATTAAAAAATAGAAGTTGTGGGATGCAAAATCTGTTAAATTAGTCCATGTTATGTGTTACAATGTTGATGTAAAAGAATTAAATTCTAAACAATTTATAAAATATTCAAAATAATAAATTTATCAAAATAATTTAAATGCTAATTTTGTTTATAGTTTGATTCATATTCCTTTTTTAGGGGTTTGATTCATATTTTGTCAATTAAAAAGTTGTGGGATACATGTTTGAACTAGGTCCCTTCAATAATTTTTTTTTTTTTGAACTAGGTCAAAGACTGCTTATTTGCAAATCCGTCTTGCAGTCGAAAATGACTTTTTGCCATAAGCTGAATTATTTAATAGTGCATAAGAACGTGGAATGCAAGAACAGGTAGCTGGTTCATTTTTATAATAATAAGGAAGAGTAAAATATAACAACGATCATTGTATACTATTTCAATTCTAACTAATAGTAATTTGTTAATGTCCTACACCAAAATCAGATATTTTAGATGCCTTCACAGGAAAACCACATAATAGCAGTTTCTGTTTTCTTTCACACGTTTGGTATCCCACAAACCAAACTTTTAATAGAATATAGAATAATGGATATTCCACAAACCAATTGAAGAAATGAGCAAGCTTATATGTTAACTAACCAAAGAGGCAAAGAGTTATAGATATTTTTCCCGTAAATGCATTTTAGTTGGTGGCTCCCATATATATATATTAGATTATAGTGGTCGGAGTTTAAATCCTAGATTCTCTAATATTTAGACTTTTTTTTTATTTTTAAAAGATGTTAAAATGGAATTTCAATAACCAAACTTATTTATTTGTCCTGCATAAGGTGTGCTAGAATGAAGCAAAAAGAAAAATCAAGTTACGTCAGAAATAGGTAAGGAAGACCTAAATGAAAGTGAAAAGAACCATTACAAGAAATTTAAAAGAATAGTCCACCATAAATAAATGGTAATCAAAAGCAAGATTTTTATGTTTTGCTTCAGCCTACTAAAAGATCGCGCCTTTATGTTGTCAAGCAAGTGATGAATAGTATTTTGTGAATTCTTGAAGATTCTTGCATTTCTTTCATTTCATAAACACACAAACTGAAGAAAACCAAACTAAACGAGTGATGTCTTTCTTGCGTTTAAAAAAGCTTCTGAATGAACCAACCTGAACTAAATGATATGAAATATTAAATGGCGTAACCAAGATAAAGTCTAATCAATCATACACAACAAACCAAATTTGACGGTAAAAATTGCAACGAAGAAATAGATGAGCGGCGTCCTCTAGATTACGACACCACCCCCACACATTGATGAGAAGTATCCGAAAGTACCCATCTCTTTATCAAATTGTCGTTTGTTGGTAAACGGTTGAGAAAGAGGCGCCACACAAAAGATTGACTTTGACAGAGACATCTTTGTGCCAAAAAACATGGAAATGATCTTCATTGATATATCATAAACTACTTAAAAATTTGACATCCGTCAATTTTCAAATTTAAGATTTAAATCTATAATAAAATTATAGGAAATCTAAAAACTATCTTTTAAGTGAGCATTTTTTTTAAGGAATCTTTTAAGTGAGCATATTTGCCCTGAATAATCTAAGTTTATTTTTGAATTTATAAACATACAAATTAGATTAAACTAAAGTAAATATTTTATAGTAAAATATATAAAACGAAACAATTTTGTGAAGTTGTATTAGATTCAAACATAAATTTTAAGACGACATCACAACTATCTATAAAGTTCACTGGCCCATTTGATATTCGTTTTTCATATCAAGTCACTCATCATGAGTATTGATACGAAGGGTGTTAAAAAATTCAACATTAAACTTATTAACGGGAGTAATGTTCATAAAATTCAACATTAAACTTATTAACAGGAGTAATGTTCATTTCAAAAACCGATTTTGTGATTGTTCTTGAAAACCGTGGTTTACACTAACACAACTCCAAAAAACCAGTTTGTGAAGTGAAAATTTTCTCCATATATAAATATATTGTCAGACAATCTCTTATCTAATAATCTATTATCTAATTATAGGGCTTGAGCCTTAAATATTGAGCCCTAATTTTAATAGGGTTTTTTAGCCCGGCCCTAAAAAGTCCGGTATCCGTTAGGGCTAGCCTGAACGGGATGCGGATAGCCCGTTAGACTGCATAACAAAAAAATCCTATAAATTATATATATTTTTCAAATAATTCTTTACTTAGTTGATTATCCAAGTAAAAAATAAAAGTGAAAATTCAATGAATTAACACAAATATAAATGTAACATAAAATTATATTTACACGTTTCGTTATTTATAATTTTAAAGATCGAATATATAAATATCTATAACCATAACATACCTAATTTATTTAAAATTGTTTTCCTCGCCGTTTTAGTTTACAACGTTTGTACGAAAATGCTTACAATTTTTTTTTTTTTGTGCTAGACATTATTTAAACATATTAAAAATATTATTTATAAAAAAATTTATAGGAGTATTTTATAGTATTTTTTTTAAAAAAAATATAATTTTTAATACGGGCCGGCCCGTGTAGGGCCGGACTTGGATAGTATATTTCAAGTCCGTTTTTCAACCGGGCTTTTTGGCACGGCCCGATAAAGACCGAAGCCCGTTATTGCCGGCCCGAAACGGGCAGTCCGTTTTGACAGCTCTACCCTCCGGCCGTTATTATAAGAAACAATGACTTTTTATATTTGTTGTGTAAATGATGTATGTAGTCTATATTTATAACAAGATGCATTAATTATTCCATAAATCTAAAAACTATTGTTTCTTGTATTATAATAAAACGGAAGTACTCCCTCCGTTTTAAAATGAGTGCTGCTTTAATATGTTTAAATAATGTATTAAATTAACAAGTTCCGACCATAATTTTGTTTTACGCCCCTGACTCTTACTGTAACACCAATTTACCTTTCTCTCTCTAAAATCCAATCTCTTTCTCTCTCTCTAGGGTTTCATCATCATCATCCATATATTATCTCTCCCATTTCCCACAAAGTACGTTCAAATTCTTCATCTTCGTTAATTTTCGTGCATTTCGTTCATTCAACGCTCATTGCTTTGCTTTTATCACAGTTGAAAATGGAAGCGACACGCACAGCGTTAAACTTAACGGCAACTGTTCTTCCGTCATCTGCTCGTTCGTGCAAGCCTTCAATGTTCGTCGGAAGATCCTCTGTCTCGCTTTTTCGTTCCAATTTACCGCTGTCCTGTAAGGTATCGAATCATTTTTTCAATTATTTATTTATTTATTTTTATTTTTTATATTTTGATTTTTGGTTGTTATGTTATGAATGCATGTTCTGTTTTTTGGGGTTGAAATTGATGATTTGGTTTTTCTTTTTTGCCTATGTTTGTTGTTAATTTTCTCAAATTTTTATCCTTGTTGATGTGTCAGTGTTGTGTCCGTGTCTGTCTCCGTGCTTCATAGCTCTCTCACCAATTTGGTCCCTAAACTATTAAAAGCACCTCAAAATCCTAACTTTACTCTCATTTATCTATATGAGAGTTAACTGGTTTTAGGACCAAATTGATGAATGGGAGTACATTTTAAAGACCTTTTAGTTGATTTTAATAGTTCAGAGACCAAAAAGTTGGTGAGAGAGTGATGATATAGGGATTGAATTGATTGTTTATTCGAGCACTGGTACTTTGTACGGATTCATTTGAATGATGTAAGGGATTAATTTGATAATAGATCAAGATAGAGGATAGAATGTGATTAACATTTTGCAACTCTAGGAACCTTTTTGAAATATTGTTAATAAAGGGGATGAAGTTTATAGTTGTTCTGTTCCAACATAAAGTATTCCACACCACCTTCTGAGGTATTGTCCTCTTTGGGTGTAAGTCCTGCACGGTTTCATCCTTGATAAACGACGCCTCATTGGGTTGAGGTTCCCATGTAATGTGGGATCTTATTTTAAGGTGTACCGGAACAATAGTCTTACAATTTTACCGACTAAATTTGGTGTTCATTCTAAATAAATAAATTTATATAATCCAACCATGATTTCAAGTCTTCTAACTAATACTACCTCTGTTCCTTTTTAATTGTCACTTTTTGACATTTTACATAAACCAAGACATTCAATAAATGTTACTACTTTTGATACAATAATATATACTTTTACTATAATAACCTTATTCATTTAATATTTCATTTCATATATTTCTCTCCACAATAAATGAGAAAGGATAATATCAACAAACACGCTTTGATCTAACTTAGCCACACATGTATGAGATTTTTTATTGGTAAACATGCCAAATTCCAATACTTTTCACAATCGAGAAGTTTCTTTTAGGAGGAGCTTGAAATTTGATTTGAAGCTGATGCTGCTTGTTATGTTATCTATAATTTGCTTGCTTGGTTCGAGATCAAGAACCATAAGTTATCTTATAACTTATTTTAACATGTGTTTTAATACTTCGGTTTTGTGGTACAACTCCGTTTTTTTATTTAAAAATTACTGTTGATGTTTAAATTGAATCTTGCGTGAAAGCTGATTTGAGATACTTTTGTTTCTCCTGTGAACACTTGATGATTGACACCAGTTCTACATTGCATTTATATTTGATGAGTTATTGTCTTGACAAACAGCCATGGTGTTCATTGTGCTCCCGCTAAATTAACGTATTCTATTTTAATACACGAGATTTGAGGGATTATTTTTTTGCTTGCTGATTGTTTTTGGTGGTTGGTAGCTGCACACTTCTGTACCTAACTCCAAGCAAGGCAATGGGAGGAAACTTTCTGTTGGAAATAGAAGGGGTCTTGTAGTTAGAGCTGAATCATCGTCTGCAGAGTCATCTAGATCAAGTTCTAATATTGCCCCATTAAAGCTCGAGTCTCCAGTAGGGCAGTTTCTCTCTCAGATTTTGGTTAGTCACCCACATCTCATGTCTGCTGCAGTAGAGCGGCAGCTAGAGCAATTCCAAACCGATCGTGATGGTTATGAACAAAAGGAAAAGCCTTCTGCTTCAGGAACTGACTTAGTTTTGTACAGGTTTGGTCTATACACGATGATATCTGATATTTTGCTTTATCACCATATATGTTCTTAAATGTGAGGAAGTTAGTTTCTTGCTTATTAGTCAAACTTAGATAAAAGGTCTTTAATTGATCTATTGATTGATAGATGCTACATTTTACATAAATATTTTAAAGTATATTTACTTGTGCCCGTTTGAAGGTAGAATCTTGGCTATTAGTAACCTATTAGTGTCTCTCCTATCAGTGGCTATGTGCACTTCATTTTATCATACCACATCAAATTCATAGATATTAAATATGACCAGCACTATTATTTTATCGTGATAGCTAACTTGCATACTAGGTTTAAATATTTAGTACATTTTAAAAAAAAAATATATCATGTTGCTTTTGTATGCTTTTAATTGCATTAATCTATTAGAGCTTGTTAACAGCTGTGTTGACCTTCTTTCAAAAAAAAAAAAAAACAGCTGTATTGACCTTTAACCCCTGGGTATTTATGGTTCAGATCATTTTTTATCTGATTTGGGTTAGTTGTCACTTTTAAGTTTTATTTGTATTTTGGGAACAAATCATATCACATTGACATAATTTGATTCCTAATTTTTTTCTTTTCTTTTCAATTCTCTATTTATTAGTTAGTCTGGCAGCCTTGTATATATATGTGTACAACTTCTATTTCAATATACAATCAAGTTATTTCATTCCCTCTCTTTTGTTACTAGCCACACGTCCAAACCACAAATGTGTTTACATAGGCTATTCTAACCTAACGGGTCTTACTAAAGAACTAATGGGGTATACAAATTACTATTAATAGTAGTATAAAATACATTATTTACAACATAAAAGAATTACATCAATGATAAGGAAATGTAAAGTAAGTGTTTTATTTTACAAAGTAAAAGCTGTGGAGTGCATTAGATGAATAAATAATATATCAATGTAGATAGATAGACTGAGAAGTTCACATCAATTGGTTTCACTTAATGGCCATGTAAGACTTATGTGTCACATCGTAATTATTGTGAAACAAAAAACTGTGCAATCCTTACTTTTACCTATAAACAGGTTCTAAGTGATATACTTGTCTCCTATATAAAGTTTGCATTTCATGTATGTTTCAGATTTCATCTAATTGTTTTAAGTTAGCGTTTGGTGGAGAAGTATCATCAGTTTCTAGTCTCATGAAATGCACAATAAGTAGTCAGTGGAAGTTACACTTTATGCACTATATTTTATTGATGTATTTGTTGATTCAACCGTATTTAGTTTGAATCCATAAAAAAAAGGATATTGTTGTTAATAGAAAAATACTAGTCTCAATGAATTTTATTTTATCTCACAAAACAAGAGTACATAATGATTTTTTGTTTCTATTATATTGGAGAGTTTTTTCATAGTTATAAAGCACATATGCTTTACGAAAAGTGAAAAAAAGTGAGGTGCTGACCATTTTTGCTGGGTTCCAAAATTTTACAGGAGAATTGCTGAGGTAAAGGCGAAAGAGAGGAGAAAAGCTATAGAAGAAATAGTGTACACATTGGTAGTGCAGAAATTTATGGATGCCAATGTTTCTTTAGTACCCTCCATAACGGCAAATCCATCTGGTCAAGTCGATTCATGGCCAAGCGAAGATGGAAAACTAGAGGATCTTCACTCGCCTGAAGCCTATGAATTGATCCAAAGCCACTTGGCTCTCCTTCTCGGCAACCGATCAGGGGATTCAAAATCTGTAGCTCAGATCAGCAAACTAAGGGTAGGACAGGTCTATGCTGCGTCAGTAATGTACGGGTACTTTCTCAAGCGTGTTGTCCAACGGTTCCAGCTGGAAAAGACAATAAAAAATCTACCTGATGCAGCAGAAGAGAATACTATTAGCCAAACTTTGGAAGATGAAACAAGAAACGCTGGTCTTGAGTTCCCTTCTCAAGTTATGTCCCACCCCGAAGTCCCTGCTTGGCTTGAGAGTGGCATCAGTTCAGGTGCAAATGATCAGGAGATAACAGTGTCTAGGTTGCGGTCCTATATGATGTCCTTTGATATCGAGACATTACAGAGATATGCAACGATTAGATCCAAAGAGGCCGTCAGCATCATTGAGAATCATACTGAAGCATTGTTTGGTAGACCGGAAATTGTTATAACACCTGAGGGGAAAATCAACTCTTCGAAAGATGAAATCATCAAAATTCGCATCGGTGGTTTGAAAAGACTTGTTTTAGAAGCTGTTACTTTTGGTTCTTTTCTTTGGGATGTTGAGAGCTATGTTGACTCAAGGTACCATTTTGTCCTAAACTGAGTTCTGCTTAGTCCATGCATTCCAAGGGGGGGAATTTATCCATATGACTTGGTACTGAGTACTACTGACCAATTTTTATTGGCACAATTGAAATCCAAATACTTTTCACTGATTGGTGTTGTATATAGTGGATTTGGCTTTCAATGAGAATGAAAAGCTATCTATGAAGTTGGATATTTGCTTATTATCTGTTTAAGTTTTTGTTCGCACATCAAATCCTTCCTTACAAATAAATTCACAGCTTTTGTTAGACGTGATTTTATCATAGTTTATCATTAGTTGTTTCATTGCATTCTTTTATTTCCTTCTTTATATATCTTTTACAATTGAGGAATAGTGGAGGATATATATACAAGGACTTTCCAGAAGGTCACACTTTATTTGATGGCACATTATGGTAGCTTCGTTATACATAGAAGGTCCCAAAAGTCTGGGTATAAGGAGAGGGTTGTGTTAGTCCTCGACAACCAACGTAAAATTTTGTCGCATCTCTAGCTGACCCACTTAACTTAATGGGATGAGACTTTATTTGACTTCATATTATGGTAGGCTTGCTATACATTATTGGTCCCAAACCCAAGGAGAAGGAGAGCGTTGTGTAGACCTCAATGGGCAATGAATAATTTTGTCGAATCTCTAGCCGATTCACTTGGTGGGATTAAGCTTTTGGTTGTTGATTGAAATAATGTAGATCAGTGCTCCGTCAACCAATGAAATAACTGAAAATTTTAGTAAAAATGTATCAAATATAAGGAGTTTTGAGAGTGGATTCTCTGATGTTCGACAAAAATTGAGGGAGTCGTCTAAATGTTTGCTGTCCTTTTTGTCTCTAAAAATATATACATATTTCTTGTAGAAATGATATTAGAGAGTAGAGAGTGCTCTTTCATCAATCTGTTGCTGGCTTGAAAATGTTTTCCTTATCCAAAGTGTTTGTAAGATCCCCATCTCTTACAATGGATCTGCAAATTTACAATGTGTTGGCTCTTTTTTTTTTTTTTGGTGGTGGTTGGGGTTTGAACCCTGGACTTTGCATATTTTATACATTGTCCCTATCAACTGAGCTACGCTCACGGGGACCAATGGGTTGGCTCTAGTAATGATGAAAGCTAAACTAACTTTTTTAAATTACAAAATGTTATCTTTGAAATGTACAGGAGCGGATACTTGTTTTAGGTTAAGTCCAACAAACAAAACTTCTACAACATGACAAATCAACTAAAGATTGAATAAGGACTAAAAGAAAAATAGACTAAGCGGAATATCCATATTAAATGTCTAACACGCCTCAAATAAAATTATCTTTGATGCAAGAACTTACGAAAAGAAAAAAAAAATTTATCTTTGTTCTGTGAAATTTGAGTTCTCCATTTCGATTGGCGGGAAAACGATTTTGTTAAAACTTCAAACTCTTATTGAAATTGCGTAGTTTCGATTGACGGAGGTTTACCCACATTTAGTAACACAGACAGACAATGGCTTCACCACCAAGTCACCAACACAAAAAGATGCAACAAATGTGGATATCAAGAAATATTGGCTAGCTAGTTCATAAATAAACTTAACAGTTTATATTATATTGCCTGAAGCAAAATAAAAGTATGCCTCAGCTATATATTGCCTCAAGTGCTTTTTCTC
Source organism: Medicago truncatula (assembly GCF_003473485.1). Taxonomy (NCBI): domain Eukaryota; kingdom Viridiplantae; phylum Streptophyta; class Magnoliopsida; order Fabales; family Fabaceae; genus Medicago; species Medicago truncatula. Next base: position 34,000,411 of record NC_053047.1, read on the forward strand.
AATTACAGCCCATAAAATTGACCACTAAATGCTGGCTCTTCATCATTTTCTTTGGTATAAAATTCCATCATATTTCCCCCTCATTGCTTTAACTAATTTCACACTCTAATATTCAACCATTGAATTATATCTTCAGTGATATCCTCTCTTTCAGGTTCAAATAGTAGATCATGTGAAAATCCTTCATACAATTTGATACTTTTGTCACTTGATGAAGCTTCTTCATACAATTTTAGTGAGGCAGTTGGATCAGTCACACAATCACCAGTGCCGTGTAGAACAAGAAATGGAACTTTCATTTTTCTTAGATTTTGCTGCAAGTAGCTTGTAATTCGAAGAATCTCATAGCCAGTTCGTACTCTAAGTGATCCGGTGCATACCAACGGGTCTGAATATTTCGCAATAAGAGCCTCCGGATCTCGACAAACTGGCAACCCTTTCTTGTATGCAGAATTACATTTTAGCGTTGGCAGCAATAGTGATGCTATTGGAGCAAGTACCTGTAATCACAAAAATAGAGATGAATAACCATAATATACTTGTGTATGTACTATAATCACTTAAATAAAAAAGTTGGACGCAAGCTGCATCGTATGCTTACCAACAAAAATGGATGAGAAGTCTCAACTCCAACTGCAGGTGATGTGAATGTAGCACCAGCTATGCAAGCTTCAATCTTTGGGTCAAGAAATGCCTATAATACGTATAGTAATGAATACATTATACTCAATTGGTTGTTGAAATTTTTCTCCTAAAGGTAAGTTTAAAAAAAATTATACCTTAAGAGTAATTGCTGCACCTGTTGAGTGTCCATAGCAGAAACATGGAAGACCAGGATTTTCAGTTATAACCTTCTCAATAAATACTTTCTGTTTATAAAAAAATACAATGATATATATATCAGAACAATGATAACTCATGTAGCAACATACAGTCCAAACTTAAATATAAATCACAATCCCTTTTAGGCCCTGTTTGAATAAGCTTATAGCATAAGCACGTATATATAAGTGCGTACGTATATATAAGTAATACGTGCTTACTTAAAAGTCATTTCTATAGCAAAAGATAAAATAAAGTCATCCTGTTTTCATATGAGATATATACTATTATCATAAGCTAACCTGAAGAGCTTATGGAAATAAGGTAAAAACAACTTCTGAATATCTTTCCATCTAAGAAGCACTGACAGACATGGACAGGCGGACATGAAATTAACACTGACACATCGACGCTGGTAATAATATGAAAAAAATGAATGAATTGAATATAATCACGAGTGTCAGTATTGTGTCGGTGTTGGCCACTAACACGTGTCATAAACTGAACACACCTTCAATCATAAGTGAAGGCGAGTCAGATTTTTATGAGCTCTATCAAACCGTCTCGCAAGTACTTATGTCAATTGATAGACTCAAATGAGTCAATTCAAACAGGGCCTTGGTTATAGAATATCCAACAAAATTCCTGGAGATACATCGACATACCAAATCAGAAACTGCATGATCAAGAGAATGGACATATCCATGCAGACCATCACTGCCACCATGACCTAAAAGATGAGATGAGATGAGTAGACATCAGTAAAACGAAATCAGGTTTGAGCTAATACCGAAAAAGAGGAGAGCAAAGTGAACAGAACACAATATACCAGATTATACAATAAATATGAGGTTTCAAAACAGACTTATATATATCATACTATTGTGAAGACAACACATCCACTTTTCATGAAACTGTCATATCATATTCTTAATTGTGTTTTGTTTTATAAGCAAATGTTAGCAATGTTAGTAGTTATGTTAGTTTCCGGGAACGAACCCGAGAACTCCTCCTTCTAACTCTTACTATGTCCCTTAAAGCTAGAATTTAACTTCGACTGCATAATCAATGTTTTTACTTTTGAAGGAGGAAAATTGATTGCGAAATGTTTCAATGTTGTCGAGCAGACTTGATTTTGACTCTAGAATTGATTCTAACTTGAAGCTCTCACATCTACAATTGATTTTTAGCCTCGAATATATTGTTCAATCCACGTATACATAAATATATCCAAACATAAAACACTTTACATTCAACTCAATTTCACAGAATCAAGTCATTCAAAATTAATTGTCACGGCAAAACCAAACACGGAGCAAGTACCCCGTTTTCATTCAAAGCCAAAACTTTATCTTGTTCTTGAAAACCAACTACTTGAATAACATAATAATCAATGTCATGTCCAAAGCCTCATCGACGAGGCACCTAGGTAGCTTAACTAGGTTAATCCTATGCTCCTTCTAAACAATAAGAAAAGCATCTACACATGCTTTCATCAAAAGACCATATAAACCTCTAATGAAACACCAAAAAATGTTCAGATAAGAAAGTGAAAGAACACTTATCTGTGTAAGACTCATGAATTTATTAATCTTAAACATATGAGTCAGACACAATTCACACAGATGATAAGCTTACTTATATACAGGAGCTTCACATGTTACTTTATCGCACAAATACGCATCTTCCTGCAACATCCAAATATAGATGCATGTTGAAGAATGATGGTCACTAAACTATTAAATAAAATGATTATCATGTAAACAAAGGATGGCATAAAATTTGTCGAAACAATTTTTCTTCACAATTTCATATTGTTTGGACTAACAGCTTAATTTACTGTTTATAACATAAGTGCTTATAAGTGCTTATGTCTAAGTTTTCTTGGAGAGCTTATGGAAGTAAGCTCAAAACAACTGATGGCATGTCATAAGCTCTCCGAAACAGTCTCAAAGGTTATGCCAGAAGATAAGCTAGCTCAAGTAAGTCAATCCAAACAGACCCTTAACAATAGGCATAACTTCAAAGACGGACATATCCCCTATATGATATAGGGGATCTATATGTTAAAATGCTCAACATAACACCGACAATTCAAATCGAAGGCATGTCTGCTGTTACACCGATACATGTAGTTACATTCAATCACTTCTATTTTCTCAAATTGTTACTAGTGTCTGTGTATGTAGGTATCAGTGTCATGTACAAGCCCGTGCTTCATAAAAATGCTTTTATGGGTTATAAAAATAATCTAGTATTGAATTATACAAATCACTTGACTTTTGCAAATTGAAATTAGCCAAACATGTACATCCATTTTCACAATGAAGAATTTCCAAGAAAATTGCTGGCCAATCTCTCTAGTACTTCTCTATCCTTAACAAACTAAACACAAAAAACCACCGAGTTCTAGCACAAGTGATTGTTGCGCCGTGTATGTGGCTGTTGTAAACTCCTGAGGTAACAAATTCGATTCCTACTGATCAAAGAACAAATTAACTAAAAAGAAAATTTGAAAAGTCTACAGTAAAAATTACACAAATATTGGTCAATGAATCATCCTCAATACCAAACAATGTAAATGTGATGTAACGACAAGATCATGACGAATGTAAATTATATTAGTAAGATTCATATAATCTTCACTATGTTAGTACCAAATTCATGAAGTATAAGTTAAAAAGCTACTACCATTTTTCAGAGTTAATACAAGCTTAATAATTATAATTTGGTTCTTACTCACCAATCCAATCCATCCCATAAACCTTGTAGCCATTAGCATTCAGCTGCTTTGCAAAATTATTATATCGTCCGCTGTTAGAGAATAAAGGAAATCACTTCAGGAAAACAAGAAGCAATAGAAAAAAATCAAATTACTTAGAAATTGTCTAAAATTACAAACCTGTGTTCATTAAGACCATGCATAAGAATAACAAGTCCCCTGCACAAAGTAGGTAACATATCAGTCAATACTGTAAAATAGCGACGCTATAACACTTAAGTATATAGCAGAATTTGAACTAATTGCTATTGTTCTGCAATTCGCTATTTAGTACAAACTGTTGTCAAATTGCGGTTATAGAAACATGATTATCATATTAACTTCAAGGGACAAAAATTGTGAATGTCATGCTTTTGTTTTTGGCAATAAAAACAAAGCCAAACCCTACCTGGTGGAAAATGTTAGACTACTGTTTGTTGTTTTTATGCTACAACAAATTATTTGTTTTCAAGAAATAAAAAATTAACAAGTCAGAATATGCAATCAACATGAGAAACATGAGATATTTACAGATACCACTTATCAAGGTTACAAAAAAAGGTCCGCAACCGCGATTTTGGATATGGTGTCAAGATTTGTTTATGTCACTATAACTGCAATAACAGCAGCATCACCTATACTGGACCAGAGATAAGGGACCATGACTTCAATTAAGGTAAGGGACCTCTCAAATAGTTTTACATCAAAACAAGTACAGAAATTAAAATCTTTAGAAACCAACAAAACAATCAAGAGATTAACCCTTATGATTATTATCAGGAGAAAGCTGAAATATACACAAAAGAAACAGAACATTCACCATGAAACAAACAAGGCCTTAATTTTCCATTTTCCTGTTTTGTAGCTGTCACAAAACTTTTTTCTTTCTTCATCATATATCTATATCCCTGTATGGATAAATTAAAAATGACGCATAAACTATGAACAGGGACACGTAGGTGTCAGACACAACACGTGTCTGATCTGATACGGAGACACGCCTAATCCTGTCTCCTAATCCTAGAAGTGTCCGTGCCTCGTAGCTCATAAATCATAATTTTTCAAACACAAGGTCAATAGACTCAAACAAAATTATTTGATTATTATAATAATAAAAACTATGATTATTGAAGAATCCAAACCTATAAACATACCTAATCTTAACAGAAAGAGGAGTCCAACATTGTGTGAAAATTATATCACCCCTTTTGGTTCCAAAAAGCCAATACTCCCTCAAACATTTCTCATCACCATCCTCCAAAACTCTCCTTATAGCCAATTCCCTCCTCATCATAGGATCCAACACCTTCATGGAAACCACACCAACACCACCACCACTCTTCCATGGCACAATCTTTGCCGGAACGCGCACCACCGTGCCTTTCCGATGATGATGACAACACTCATGATTTTGTATCTTCTCTTCTTTTTCAACAGGAGATACCCTTCTTCTCCCTCTAAATGGTAACAAAAGTACCATAACAATAGCTGATATTAACACAAAAAGACTCTTCAATGCTCTTAATGAAAAATAGGCGCTTTCTTTTAACATAAACGCCTCGGTAGCCATTTTTTCTTGTTGATTCAATCACCCTTTTGAATTCTCTCAACAATCCCTTCTTCAAAATATATTTTTTCTTCTTCCAAAAAAATCATAAAAATTTATGAAAAGGAAGAAAAAAACAACAGATGTTTTTATGTTCGTCTTAGGTTGTTATTATGGTAAAAATAGTTTTGATGTTTTTGCCAAATATAGTAAACCTAAAACTGGATATTAATTATTTTCAGCAAATATAATAAACCTAAAACTGGATATTAATTATTTTCAGATGAAAAATATTAATATTAATGAAGATGATAAGAAAAAAGAACGTAAGAGAAGATATAGCTATAGAATAGGATCAATGTTTTGTGTTTGTTGTTTTGTTTCGGTTGATGAAAAACCTTTGTTTGTGTTTGAAGATGTTCTTGTTTTTTTGTTGTAAAATAAGATATGAATAGAATGGAAGTGTTTTTCTTTGTTGTTTTGAAGGTATTGTAGAATGATGATTATTGGTTTGAGGAAGTGGCACATGTGATGTGAGGGAGAAACGTTGGAATGAAGAAAGTATATAAAGATGACACATGGAATTCGAGAACATTTTTCGAGGAGAGAAGATTGAGATTAATATGAACCAGTTAAAAATTATTGTTATATGTTTCATCTAGAATCATCCTTGAAATATGGGGCGAATCGCCTACTATCAATTTTGTTTAGATTTTGTCTCATCATGTCACGCTTTTTTTGTTCAACCATTGCACTATGATACAATCACATTATCATGTCATCGAAATTTATTTAACTAATAACTGGTGGCTATAAATTTGATAAATCTATGAGGTTGATTACTCGTATGAGTTTATTGTGCTTACAGATGCTTGCTATGAAGCGATATCTCTTGGAGGGACACGTCCGAGCTTTAGCGAGCCTTTCTTGAGGGCACCTGTGCCTTTAGGAATGTAGATGGTCCACAATCTCCCAAACACGAGTCTTAGGCAAGACGAAGTGGTGAGGGCGTATGAACGAGTTGGCTTATTTTGAAGATTGCTAGGGTGAGTCGTTTGGTATATGATCAAACGACTTAGATTTCATGACCTTTCGTTGGTAGTGACGTGTTCGAATCCTTGCGCTTGTTGACACATGTCTCCAATCGCTGTTAAATCCAGCATGATTTTCGAGGCGACTTTAAATGATGGGTTTATAAAGGGTTTTGTCTCTTCTCTTCTTCCATTTTTCATTTACCCTTTCTTCGCTTTTTTTGCTTCCGGACTTTCTCCTTCAACGACGCGAGCTCTCTTCGGTTGATTTCTCGAATCTCGAAGCCTTTTCTCAATCTCTTCTAGATATTCTCTTGTTTCCTTACTCTCATTTTTCGAATTTCGCATTTGTGTAGCGATGGTTTTGATTAGAGAATGTGACGAAATGGGTAGGATTATATCTCCAGTTACTAGTGACAAAAAATCTAGGTTGTGGGAAGATAGCATGAACAATGCAACCATGCAGATGGATCGGTTAACTAGGCTGTTTTTGAACAGGGCTATTTTGGTTACGCGATAATATGTGATTCGTCGAGTAGTAGTGGTAGTGATAGCGATAGCTCCGACAGTGATTGTGTTCTCCTGTATTCTACTTCAGGACCAGATCTTAGGAAGGAGGTTTGTTGCTATATTCCTTCACAACCATTTCGTAGGGGAGATGATATATATCTTATGTCCTCGAGTGATTTAGAAATGGAAGCTTTTGCAAATGATGTTCTTCGGCCGATTTCCCTTTTTACTGAGCCGAAAGACATTACCTTTTTTTCGGAGTAAGTTGTCTATCTCGTCCATTGGACATGAGGAAGATGTAATCGTGACACCTTGCATTCCGGGCGAAAAGGTTTGTATTCAATGCCCCAAGGGCGTGAAAGACGAAATGTACCATATGTACGCTGCGGTCTTGGAGGAGTTCAGGGTAAAAATTCCTTTCACTCCTTTTGAGATGGATGTGCTTAGAGTTGGGCGTTCATCCGTGGCTTTGAGATTCTTTGTGAAGCCTTAGAGTAATATGGAAGTGATCTAGAATTGGATCGAGGATTATCAGGGCCATCCCTATGAAACTAGAGGCTCGGCTCTCATAGTAAAAATAGACCCCTAATAAAAAAAAGCGTACAATTTTTTTAAAAGATTAATCTTCTATTTAAATTGAAAAATAACACACGTATAATGATTATTAGCCACCGAAATCAAAATTAGCAATTATTTTTACTAAAGACGTGTTTTTTAACTTAGAAATAGAAACATGGAACATGATTTTTTTATTTAGAAATTGAAACATGAAACATGTTTATTTTTCTTTTTTCAGTGGGGGTGGGGATATTGAGCAATAATTTTTTTCTTGAGGCCCATCACTTTGAGAAGCCCAGCTCAATTGAGATCTTTGCACTCCCTAAAGAACGGCCCTGAGGATCATAAGAAGGAGGGAGTCACCATCATAGTAAAGGATAGAATTATGCTCTTTAGCCAAAACTTTTTGCTCATTCCCAACTAAAAAGACCAAAATGCCCCTGCGTGAGTTAACTCCCGCAACTTAAGTTAACTCACGCTAGCGCAAATCTTAGCATGAGTTAACTCACGCTAGTGTAAATCTCTGTGTAAATCTCTGCGTGAGTTAACTCACGCAGATTTAACACTAACGTGAGTTAACATGCGTAGGACTATTTCGGTAAGTTCAGTTAAAAATGAGAAAAAACTTTTGGGTAAAGAGCAAAATTCTAAATGATATTCTAGAAAGGCCTTTTGATATGTACAAAGCCCTTAGGAACATAGTCTGCGACCCATAAGGAGCCTAAGCAAAAGGCACCTCTAAAGGTAATGATGGGAAAATTGGGCATCTACACGAAATCATATCAAATACTTCTTTTGTTCTCAATTATAAATAAATTTAACTTTTTAGGTTCCTTCAATTAATGATGTATATGGTTCATATTATAGACCACATACATCATTAATTAAACGAACCTAAAAAGTCAAATTTGCTTATAATTGAGAACGAAGGAGTAGTAAAGTAGTAAATTATATTCGATACATGGATTGTCGTTCAACTTGGTAATTAGAGGAATTTATTAGAAGTAAAGAATTTATAAAAGACGAAGTTGTTTGTTGGGTTTTAATTGTCTTTCCCAAATTAATATTAGGTATCATGATTCAGAAGTATAACGACGATTAAGGAATCCTTGAATGATATCCCCTTTCTTCTTTGTTAGAATCAACTTGGTTGATTATTAGTTTATGACTTGTCCTTCAATTTAAGAAAGTGGGACAAGACCCCGTGATGAATGAATGGAAGTTTTATCTTAATATCGTCGCAATTCAAATAGCTGCAATTACGGCTTTCCCTTAATATGAGTCGTAGGCTCGTATTTGATTCAATTAAAATAATTTTATTTACAAAATAAGCAATTTACTACTATCGGGTTTGGACAGAATTAGGGTTGTCAATCCTAATATGATCCATTTAAGATGTGGTATTAAAACAAACATATACAAATTAAACCAGACACTTGAATCATAAATTGTATAAAAACTTTATTAATTCAATCCCGCAAATAAGAAGGGTTTCACCGTGAAACCTTAATCAAAGAGATTTAGTTGCACATGACAACAAACATAATTACAAAGCAATATAAAAACATACCTTAGAGAGAACAAGAGGAGGATGGAGATCATTTTCCTTGAAGATCTGATGCTTAACCCTTGCCTTGTGCCTCTAGCTTTCTGAATGAATAAGAGAGAGCAAGGGTCGCTATTTATAATACATCATAATTTAAGGATTAAGAGAAGAAAACTAGGGGTTTTTCCACTAAAACAACTTGAAAAACAAGCAATCAGCCTGCCTGCAAGGCATGCACATGGCACATGAAGTGGTGTGCAAGGGTGCATGGTCTGTATGCATATGTGCATCGAGCAACAACTCATGTGCAAATTTTGCAGTTTTCGTTCTTTTTCGAGCGTTGTTCCGTCTTGCAATGCCTTGAAACTTGAAATGAATTTTCTTTACTTTGTATTGTCTTCAAAAACCTTCTAAGAACCATTGATCTTCAATCTTCATATCCTCGATCTTTCACGTGGTATCTTGTTTTGCCGATTTGCATGATTTCTCACTAAAAACACTCATAACACCTATGAAATTACATGATTTAGGATAAAATCGAATTACAACGACTTGAATGAAAAAACAACATTGCTATAAGTGTGAAAGCTAGAGTACGGAATTTGACGAATAATAATTTTCTTAACTAATAATACAATTACTAAAAGAGCCCCACTTTCCACAATACATGGGATGGTTGGTTAAAAGCAGTGCATTAACATATTCGTTGAGATTCGTCTTCCATTTTTCTGTACTACCAAGCATTATCCATGCAAAAATGTTCCTAAAACCATTGACAAGTCCTCTAAATGACATACTAATTTCCTTCATTTGATTTTATATTTCTTTTTTATTTTACAAAAACTTTTTTAATAAAATTAATAAGTTGGATTATGCTTTTTATGTTTGATTTTATATTCTCTTTTTTATTTTACAAAAAATTTCTTTATAGGTTTAAATAGGTCATTCGTCCATGCAAATCTAGGTCATTTGAATTTTTGTCCATTGTTATACCCTGATTTTGGACCTAAAAATACTCGTTCAAATTTCTTTTCTAACACTGATATTTGTCAATTCTCTGTTATTTTACTTTGAACCCTTACTCTCTTTTCAAGCGTATTTTACTGCCTCTGTCTGTCTTTTCTTGCATTACAAGTCGTTTAAGCTCTCTCAGAAACATCGCATTACCTTTTCTTGCATTTTATTTCAAAAAATCATACAAAAGGGTATTTTGGTCATTTCCTGCAGTGGAACCCATTTTAGTCCCTGTGTTTGCCTCTGAGTCTTTTCAATTTGTCTGTACAAATCATTGTTGAGTCTTTGTTTAAAAAAATCATTTCAAAAATTGCATCTGAGTTAGTTTGGGTCAGTTTAGTCTCTGGGGGCATTTTGGTCTTTTCCTGTCAAAATTTCGACAGGGAGGTATTTTAAAATACCTCATGTCAGTAATTGGTTCGTTTTAGTCCTTTTGTTGATTTTATTTTTTGTTTCACTTTACGTTTTTCCAAATTACCAATTTTAATCCAATTTTATTTTAATTTGCATTTTAATCCAAAACTTTTTAAAATTGCATTTTTAGGTCCTTTTTTAATTGTAGTCCAGTCCTCCGTTTCTCTTATTTTTGCAGGAAGGTCCCTAAGTCCAAAAACAGGTGGCATTGCCCCATTGGTCCAAGAATACACATGGCAGGCTATAAATAACACACAGTGTCAGAAATTCCACACAGATCCATTCATTCCACGCCACATCACCAAAAACAGAATCAGTTTTTCTCTCTCTTGTCAGTTAGATCAAAACCCAGAAAATCACAAAGAACACAGAACATTCATGAACCCTAGAATTTCAGAATCACAATTCATCAACAATTTCCACTAAATTTGTTCAGTTCTCAGTGATTCTTCAAAGAATCATCATCATTGAACTGAAATCTCTACAATTCAAGTGCGAATCCGTCACCGTTTGGCGACAAATCCAAGCACGATCGCAGAGAATCCGTGAGAAGAAAAGAGAAAGAAGACGAAGAAGATTGAACCGGCGAAGAAGAAGAAGGAACAACACCGATCTATTTTCGGTTTTCACACAAAGGATCAACAAACCGCACCAAGATTCAAGTTTCCAAAGATTCCAGTTCGAGATCTCCAATCAAAATCTCAGGTAAACGCGCAAACTTCATCTCTCTCATGCTTAAGAACAATAACAAGAACGAATCAGCGTAGTTCTTTAAGGTTCTAAAAAGTTTCATTCAAAAACTGAAAACCTAAAAGAAAACATTTCCAAAACCGTAAAAGTTTTAGATCTACGTCGATTCAAACTTTATTTGTGAAAACCAGTGCCAAAATCATGCTTAGAATAGAGAGACGAATCGAGTGGGGTAAAAAAATTTAGGTTTCTGGAGGTTTAGGTCAGAATCTGGGTGTGCTCGCCGGAGAAGATGAAGATTCCGGTGAACCTTGAAGGTTCCGGCCGATCTTCATCTTCCTCAGCCGTTTCTTTCAGAAACCGGCAAAGGCGAGAAGAGAGAAGCAAGAACCTAGTGAGAGAAGACGAGAGAAGAGAGAGAAAGGATTGGTAAAAATGAAAAAAAACCGGCCTCAACACCTTTATATAAGCCAGTGAACCGGACCGGTCCAAGACCGTTCCAATCCCCTTCATTCCTGGCCGTTGGATCTAGGGTTTCCCTTTCTGGATCAATCCAACGCTCCCTGTGCATCCAGATCCGTGGGTTATGGGCTTGGGCTTGCAGTTTGTTTGTTTCTGCGTTCTTTTATTTTTTTTTGCTATGCGCACCTCCTGTTTTTGCTATGTGAACCTCCTGTTTGCTCTTATTTTCTCATAAAAATTCCTAAAAAATTTCTATGTGCTTCTTGATATGTTTCTGATACTTTTGTGATGCTTTTCACATGTTAAAAAAATAATAAAAAAATAGGTGTTATTTTCTTGATTAATTTGTTCTTTTTGGCATAATTTTGTGAATTTCTTGCCATATTTTTCTTCATAAATTTTGGCACATGTTATGAACAATTAGTATGCAATTTTATGTTAAATGTGATGTTGATTTTATGATTGTGCTACTGTTTTGGTATGATTTGTGTGTTTCTTGCATTTTAAGCAACTTTTCTTCTCATTATGTCTTGGTTATTCTCATCATTTCTTTACCATTTCATTTCATATTCAATTGATTGCTTTTTCCTATCATTCATGTTATATTTTTCATCTTGTTTTGCTAACATTGTTGACTCATGTTTCACTCATCTCATAGCATCTTACCACATCATTCTCATTTCTATTAGATTAGGTTTTATTTCTTGCAATTTTTCTTTTTTGTATTTCCAATGGTTATGTAATATTTTAGGCTAGTTTAAATTCATCTTTTAAATCCTTGCAAGACCATAGCATGTATTTAGGACTCGATGTAAAGGACTATGGACACTATAAGTGATGTACACCGACACAAGCACCGACACATGCACACACCCCACATGGATATTCTAGATGCATGATTAGGGGATGTATGTTTAGATGTATGCTTAGGTTTTATAACACTTAGACAAAAATCATTTTTCCCAAAAAATGTGAATAACCTCACTTGAAAACTTTTTTTCCAAAATAGGAGTCAAAACTCCTCATTTTCCTTTTATTTTCTTAAGTAAAAATCTTAACGAATTTTAATCATACTTAGACTTTATTTTGCAAAATAGCTAATTCCACCTCACATTTTCCAAATCTCATGCCCTTGAGGCCTCTCATCTCCATTCTTCAAAATTCCTGTTTTTTCTTTTCAAACTTAAAATCAACCAATAAAAAAAACAAAAAAAACAATTTTTGAGAATGAACTACGTTTGGTTTTGATCCCTTAAAAGGGTACGTAGGCAATGAGTCAGAACTCCTCCAAGCCAAATAAAATAAAATCTCAATCATCTTCTCTCCCCCCATTCTTCACTCAAATAAAACTTCTTTTTCAATAAGTAGGCAATAAAAGTAAAGCGTAAAAATAAACTTAGGAGAACGGTTCTTATGGAATACCATAATCGTTCCGGGTGCCTAACACCTTCCCGTAGCGAAAACGACCCCCGAACTTAGACTCTAAGGGTTTTTTCTCAATTTTGCCCTTCCCAAGAAAAAATAGAGAATATCAAAGATTGAAAGGTTCAAGCCTAATTAATGACTTGACACCCGAAAATCGTGACAACATCCATGAAGTTACTAATCCTTTCAATCTACCACTGCAAATATAAATCATTTGAAAAATGGTCCTAATTACATCTGATTAGTAACTTCAGGGACGAAAATTCAAATGACCTATATTTGCAGTGACAAAGACTTATTTAAGCCAACCACCTCGCCCAATCATGCACCACGTCGCTAATGACAACCCACCTCAGCAAAAAAAAAAAAAAAAATTAGGACCAAAAGTCAAATGATTAATATTTGCAGTGGCGGATTGGAAGGATTAATAACTTCATGGACGAAAATTCAAATGACTTATATTTGCAGGGACGAAAAACCTATTTAAGCCTTCTTTATAAAATAAAGTGAACTTTATTAAGTTAAAAGGGTCATATCTAAAGTGGATAGGTCCAGAATAACATCATGGATTTCTTTAATCTAAATCCAGTTGTGATCTTAGTAGAGTCAAGGGATTGACCTTCACTTATTATGAGTCAATTTTTTTTTGCCAGTAATAGTAATTTTTGTTTAGAAATAAAATAATTAAATTGACCAAAAAAATAAATAATAATAATAATTAAAAAGAAAAAGTCATCGGAGCTGTGAGTATATATAAATACTAACATCAACATAAGCCATTGATAATAAGTTCAATTTTCAAAACAAAATGAAGATGAATCATCTCATTATTTGTATCTTTTTTGCTATAACAATTTTTTTATGTAATGCTGCTGAGGATGCTTCAATTGCAAAGCCTTTTCTACCATCTCCAACACAATTCCTCCCATCAGCCTTGGAGGAACCTGATGTGAGAAAAGGTAGGAAAAAGCCTCCACCACCTCCTCGATCACCACCCCCACCCCCACCACTTCTTGAATTTAACCACTTTAAGCTCGCTGAAACTTGGCCACCGACATTTTGTAAGATTAATACTTGTATCGATGATTATAGGCCAATGAAGTTTATCATACACGGACTTTGGCCAGGTGATTTAACAGATTGCGACCCAGATAAAAAGATGAAACCAGATTATGAAAAGGTAAGCTATATTTTATTTGTTCACATTTATTTTTACTTTAACTTGCATGCATGCATGATCAAGAATTAACTTATCTTTTTTTTTTTTTGATTTATTTTACCAGCTTAGTGGAATATATCCTAAACTCATTGAAGATTGGCCAAATTTACATAAAGTTAAAAATAAGTTTCCAGTGGAAACAAACAAAGAGTTATGGTTTTTTGAGTGGTATAAGCATGGAACTTGTTCAGCCCAGCTGTTCACCTTTCCTGAATACATGGGCATGGCAATACAACTCTACGGTAATAAGCATAATATAGTGTTGATCCTTCGAAATGCGGGAATTAAACCTGGTGGAAAGTATTCTCGAGATGAAATTTCTGATGCGATAAGCAAGCACATTAAGTTCACGCCACAGATTCAATGTAAGAAGATTGGACAAATTTCTTATTTATTAGAAGTAAGATTTTGCTTCACTGCAAGCAAAGATCCACAGTACATTAATTGTGATGGACATGGTTCTCTTTTCGGTCAAGAATGCGATGCTGAGGTGCATTTCTGAAAATTTCATAATAATATATAAATAAAAGACGGAGCAATATAGTGCTTCGGTTCCTTTTTAGTCATGATATTGTACCCTTCCTCTTTTTCCATAAACAAGTAAACGAATCAAACATATATATAATATGTATCTGAAACGAGTTTTGGATTCTTTTTACATAGAATCTTATGTATAAAACAGAATAAGTTTAGAGTTCGCTGAAATCATGGTTTTGTAATCAAATTCTGATATGCGCCGGTCGAAAATACACAATTTTGATAAACATATATATTGCGAATTCGTTGAAAATCACATCAATAAAATATTTTATGTGTGGAACAAATTAATCAAACAACTAAAACAACGTGGGTAACAGTTGTAAACACAAGAAAAAGTAGAAAACAACGAGAGAAAAAGAAAGAGAGAACACATGAAATTTGTTTACCCAATTCAACGGTTATATGGATACAAGTATCCAGTCAATGGCAATATGGATATAACATCCGGCAATATGGATATAACATCCGACACGACATATGATACATGAACATATGACTCAATCCACCATGCATATTTTCACAACAATTCAACGGCTATAATCAACGACAATAATCAACGGCTATATGTATATACATGCATTCATCGCCAATCATATCCAAATTAGCATGTATAAACTCACCATCAACATTCAACATCATTTGCATGTAATAATTCAACAACATAATTCATCATCATGATTTAACATATGTGGATTCACCAACAATATCACCATTAATTAACATATATGCAAGTAATCAACATCAACAACATTATTACCACTCAACAAATAATTTCTCACGATCCAAGTAAATGAGAAAATACAACACATTTGATAAACATCATATTCAACACCTAACAATCATTCACATATCTTCATTTAATCATATCAAACTATCCACAAAAGATTTGCCAAGTAATTGGTCTTAAAGATTATTTTCGACAAAGTTCGTCTCTCATTTTACAACTTTAATATAATTGAGACAATGAGCCAAAACCAAGTAAATAAACTCTAGGGCCTCGACAATGTATATACTTAGATCACATATGAGTGTAGTTGAATGTACATGTGCGTTTCACCGGCCAACTACGACAAAATAATCAAAATCACAAAGTTACGACAAGTTCGTATTATCTTTGCAAAAACGGCCAACATTGACACTTTTCAAAGCCAAGTAACTTATCCAAGTTTGAAAACCTACAATTCAATCTTAATCAATCATATAAGTATGAGCATAGGCTACTTACGAACTATCAAACATTAGCCTAAGTTCGTATGAGAAAATCTCAAGTTCACATATTCCACAATCCCACCCGAAAATCAAGTTTGACAAGATTAAAACATTGTACCAACTTTACAAACTTTGCCTAAGTCCATATGAACTGTAGGCCAAGCTTGCAATCCTTTTTGTTCAAAATATTCCAAGTTCCGACAATTTCAGAAAAACCGAGACGACACAAACTCAAGTTTCAAACCATTTGGAAAATCCAAGTTTCGACAAAGCCAATTATGTTCCAGTAGAAAAGTAAGTGAAAACAGCAAAAGAACACTTCAAAACGATCGCCTAGGACCCCTACACGACTACCCCCAAGCACCCGGACACAGAACAACGTTCCCGTCGTCCTGTCCTGGGCGCCTGGCGCTAGAGGTGCAGCGCCTCACGCTAAATCTCTGACTATGGGCGCCTAGCGCCCTTGCTTAGGCGCATCGCTCCGTAAACGCACGTTTTTGCATGTTTCGGCCGCGGATTTTCGCCATTTTTGCCCTAAAATCGAATGTTTGAAACCCCCATTTGTCAAAAATGATCCGAGGCATAACCCAAGGCTCTAACACGTCGAACTCACTCGTTACGCGACATTTTAATAAGTTTTGAAATTGGTTTAAAACGGTTTTTCTCAAAACAACAAGTCTTAACAACAACAACAACAATTCATAATCATGATTCCAACCACAAATCAACAACAAACCGTCACTTTTCATCAATTGAGCATAATTCACAAACTACCCATTTATATATATATATATATATATATATATATATATATATATATATATATATATATCATGAACATGTAATTTCAACAACAACAATTCAAATATCATCAAATTCTTGTACCCAAACATATCTATACAACATAAGCACGATTAAAATAGTTTCTGCATAAATCTGCACAAGAACGTTAGAATGTTCTGAGGCAATTTCACTAACTTAACTTTTCGAAGTAAACCACTTGAGAATTAATTTTAAGTTGCAGGTTAATTTTAAAGGGTCACAATTCAACCCCCCTCCCTCCTTGTGACTATTTTATTTACTTCATAAGGGTGCATTAGATAGTAGCCTATGTGCAAATTTTGTAGTTTTCATCCATTTTTCGAGCGTTTTTCCTTCTTGAAATGCCTTGAAACTTGAGATGAATTTTTATCGTCTTGTATTGTGTTCACAGACCTTTTAAGAACCATTGATTTTCATCCTTCATATCCTTGATTCTTCACGTGTTTTCTTGTTTCATCGTTTACATGATTTCTCACTAGGAAGACTCAAAACAGCTATCGGGTTGCATGATCTAGGTTAAAAGTGAATTACAACGATTCGAATGAAAACAATACAAAATGTTACACAAACCATTGACAACTCCTCTACATGACCTCTTATTTGCCTTCAAATGCAAAAAAAATAACTAAAAACATAGTCTGAAATAACGTAATTAGTTACTCCTTCGTCAAGGCCCATAATATTAAAAAGATTATGAGTTTAACTAAGATTAATTATACAAATTGCCACAGTATGATTTTCTTATAAGAGTGGTAGATTTCTATACAAATAGTTAGCTTCCTAAAGCGACTAGTAGTATTATCGCAAAGAGTCATATTTCTACATGTCACCTCAAGAAATAGGGTAAAGAAAAATAATCAAGTGAGTAGTAATTGTATTTTTATTTTAACTTTTTTTTTTGAAGACATCAAAATGAAATATATTAACACTGGCTGTGAGCCACTATAGTACAAGATGTACTACAGTGCCACCCCAAAAAGAGAATAGTAACAAAGTACATACAAAAGTACGGTCAGTCGATACCCAGAAATAACATTGGGTCCGACCACCACATCTGTGTGCCGTGCATAAACGAGGCATTATTAGCCTTTAACCACCACAAAGAATGAAATTTTATCTTTTCTAATAATTGTGCTATGGTGGTTTGGTTATTATTAAAAATTATGTTGTTGCGGTCATTCCAAACCACCCAGACACAAAGTAACCACACTAGCTGTATGAACGATTTGCGTCTCCTTGAATAACCTGTACAATGAATGGACTGGAAGAAATGCTCACAGATATCCTTTGGATCGACACCTGAAACACCAATCCACAATCTGATGTGCCCCCATAAAGCACCAAAATTGTCACAATGAAGGAACAGATGCGCCGCTGATTCGTCTTGTCCGCAGCCAGCACCACACTCCTCTAACTCAGCCTGTAGCATACCCCGTCTGACAAGATTAGTCTTGGTCGGCAACCTATCCCGCAACAACTGCCAAGCAAAAATGGAAACCTTTAGAGGAACCTGCTTATGCCAAACAAGATCATTCCTTCCATCCGTTGTTGGAGCATTTGGAGTCGTCCATAAGTGATAAACACCGCTCACAGTGTAACCCGTTTGAGAGTCTAGATTCCACTGCCACCTGTCAGGAATGTCAATCTGCAAAACAATATTATTAAGAAGATACCTACACTCCTCTACCAACTCCTCCTCCCAAGCCCACAACCTCCTCCTCCAACTCCACGCCGCTCCCCCTACCTCCCAACCTAGAGAAAACATTTCAGCCACCGTACACAATTTATTATTCGATAAAGCAAAAAGACGACTAAACGGAAGACATAACGGCACATCACCTAACCACTTATAATGCCAAAAAAAGGTACTAGTTCCATCCCCCACCCTTTTTGACACCCTATCTGCAAACTACCCCCCATCAATGTCGCCTATCCCATCCCTAATCTTCGCTATCTCCCTCCACCAAATAGAACCACTCCGGCCCCCAACCTCCAAACTCCCTGCCTCCTCACCATACCGAGCCACCAACACTCTATACCAGAACCCCTCTCTATCCACCAGCATCCTCCAACACCTATTCCCTAATAAAGCACTATTAAATTCCCTTATCTGTCTCACCCCCAACCCTCCATACTCCTTTCGTAAACATACTGAGCTCCAAGCAATCCAGGAAATTTTCCTATTATCCTCACTCCCTCCCCAAAAAAATTTTGTTAAAAATAGATTCAATGATAGAGAGTATACCTGACAGAGCTTTGAAGAAAGAAAGAGCATAGACAGGAAGCGAGGTCAAGACCGACTTCAAAAGGACCAAACGACCACCAAAAGATAGAAAGCGACTATGCCACCCCGACAATCGAGACTTTATAATATGCAACACTGGGTCCCAAAAAGCTAACCGAGTCGGATTGCCTCCAACAGAAAGGCCCAGATACAAAAACGGAATCTTACCCACCTTACAATTTAAAATTGAGGCCGCCTCATGCAACCAAGTGATGAAAGATATTTACCTCTCATAAAACTATTTACACGTAAGTATATATAGGATCTTGTCCACAAGGAGTTGCGTATTTCATAAGCATTTTCACAATATTTGTCACATTAAGTGTTTGGGTATAAATTGTTTGTTTGTGTAAAACTATTTTCCTAATCGACATAAAAGTAAAACGAGAAGAGATAGGGCTATTCTGCTTGCGGTCAGAGACATCAACCAAGCGTAACAGCTGCAATCTCTCGATCGATTAACGGATTCTAGCTTTTTAAACTATATTATCACAATCACTCGACAATATCATTCGTGTCCAAATGATATCGTTATTTATAAAGGATCGTTTAAACATCGATTTCCCAAACATTTAAACTATCACAAAGTCGTTTGGGTAGTTTAATCGACGATTTCCCAACCGATTAAATTACCCAAAAGCATTAAGTTCTAGATTAAAAGTGATTATCAAATATTAACATCCATGTCCAGAGTGATAACTTAAGATAGATTGTTATTCTATTTCTAGATTCAAAAGTATGTGTCCATATCATTTTGAATCTCAATAAAACAATAAAAGGAAGAATAACAACAATATTGAATAAATAAGCTAGAACCATATATTAAAAGATCAAAAGATTACATAATAGCTTGTTTGAATACCTCAAAACTACAAGAGTAGATGTAGCTACATATGTCTATGATAGCTTTGCAAAGGATGAAGAAAGGGTGAAGATTCCATGACAAGATCCATGATGTCTCAACAAATCTTGGCTTGAATCTACTCCTAACTACCTTGCTTTGTGTTTCTCTCTCTAGAAAAGCCCTAGTCTCTCTCTAAAAACCAGAAAATATCAATAAAAATGTAATAGAATAGTTGGAAAAAGAAGAGAAAACTATTTATATGGGCTGACTACGTGCTAGTTCGCTTAAGCGAACATCCAGGAAATCTCATGTTGACCATTGAGGAGCTGCCACGTGGTCCTTATCTTAAGAAGTTGGATGAACTTCGCTTAAGCGAAACGCAAGCGAATGTGTGAGCGAACTTTCCTGGAGCTCTCTGGAACTTGTTCGCTTAAGCGAACCATAGGTCGCTTAAGCGAACTGACCTTTTCTTCATGAGCAAACTGGAAGCGTGCTAGTAAGCGAAGAATCCTGGTGCTCTCTAGAACTTGTTCGCTTAAGGGAACCATAGGTCGCTTAAGCGAACTGACCTTTTCTTCATGAGCGAACTGGAAGCGTGCTAGTAAGCGAAGAATCCTGGTGCTCTCTGGAACTGGTTCACTTAAGCGAACCATAGGTCGCTTAAGCGAACTGAGCTTTGTCATGAGCGAACTGAAGGCGTGCTTGTAAGCGAACAGAACAGTTGCTCTCTGTAACTGGTTCGCTTAAGCGAACAGGGGTTCGCTTAAGCGAACGGACCTTGGTTCAGGAGCTTCCTTCTTTTGGTCCTTGCTTGTCATTTCCTGCATAAATTGGGTAGAATCAGGCATGTAAAGCATAAATGGTAAAATTATACTCAAATGGTAGCTTTTCCTTAGATAACTTGCAAAACAAGTCACTAATTTGCCTAAGTTAACACATGAAATATGTTACTTTTGAGCACTTATCACCAAGACTCCGTAATGTTAATTCCAACCAGCATACTTTTGTTAAAGTTTACCTGCAGACCGGACATCTCTGCAAACAAAGTCAGCACCGCTCTCAAAGCACGCACGTTGGCCCAGCTTTTAGTACCCATTAGCTAAGTGTCATCTGCAAATTGTAAATGAGACACAACGGTTGGATTAGAGGAGCCCACCGTGTATCCTGTAAACAGATTATTCCCCACCACAGACGACATCAACACATTCATCCCCTCCGCAGCTAACAAAAACAGAAACGGAGAAAGAGGGTCTCCTTGACGTAACCCCCGTTGCAAAGGGAACTCTTCTGTAGGGCTACCATTAACTAAAATTGAAGCCGTCGCCGTTGTCACACATTCCTTTATCCACTTTCTCCAAAGCACTGGGAACTCCATTTTTTTCATAACCGCAACCAGATATCCCCAATCAACCGAATCATAAGCTTTCTCAAAGTCAACTTTAAATAGCATCAATTCCTTCTTAGCCTTTCTAGCCTCATCTACCACCTCATTAGCAATCAAAATACCATCAAGAATCTGTCTATTATTTACAAACGCTGTTTGGGTTTCCGAAACAACCGTTCCCATGACCTTTTTGAGCCTATTTGCTAAGACCTTAGCCAAAATTTTATAGAGGGAGCCCACCAAAGAAATAGGCCTGAAATCGTTAAGACGCTGCGGACTATCAATTTTAGGAATCAAAGCTATGAAAGTATTATTGATACCTCGAGACAATTGGTTGATATTTATTAATATACTTACGCAGAATCCAACTTATTTATTAATATGAGTTCTTATTTATGTTTTCATGTAATTAAAGATATTTATAAATAAATAAATTAAAGATATAAATAGATAAATAAAAGCTTTGAAATTGGTTTAAAACGGTTTTTCTCAAAACAACAAGTCTTAACAACAACAACAACAATTCATAATCATGATTCCAACCACAAATCAACAACAAACCATCACTTTTCATCAATTGAGCATAATTCACAAACTACCCATTTATATATATCATAAACATGTAATTTCAACAACAACAATTCAAATATCATCAAATTCTTGTACCCAAACATATCTCTACAAGATAAGCACGATTAAAATAGTTTATGCATAAATCTGCACAAGAACGTTAGAATGTTCTGAGGCAATTTCACTAACTTAACTTTTCGAAGTAGACCACTTGAGAATTAATTTTAAGCTTCAGGTTAATTTTAAAGGGTCACAATTCAACCCCCCTCCCTCCTTGTGACTATTTTATTTACTTCATAGGGGTGCATTAGATAGTAGCCTATGTGCAAATTTTGTAGTTTTCATCCATTTTCCGAGCGTTTTTCCTTCTTGAAATGCCTTGAAACTTGAGATGAATTTTTATCATCTTGTATTGTGTTCACAGACCTTTTAAGAACCATTGATCTTCATCCTTCATATCCTTGATTCTTCACATGTTTTCTTGTTTCATCGTTTACATGATTTCTCACTAGGAAGACTCAAAACAGCTATCGGGTTGCATGATCTAGGTTAAAAGTGAATTACAACGAATCGAATGAAAACAATACAAAATGTTACACAAACCATTGACAACTCCTCTAAATGACCTCTTATTTGCCTTCAAATGCAAACAAAATAACTAAAAACATAGTCTGAAATAACGTAATTAGTTACTCCTTCGTCAAGTCTCATAATATTAAAAAGATTATGAGTTTAACTAAGATTAATTATACAAATTTGCCGCAGTATGATTTTCTTATAAGAGTGGTAGATTTCTATACAAATAGTTAGCTTCCTAAAGCGACTAGTAGTATTATCGCAAAGAGTCATATTTCTACAGGTCACCTCAAGAAATAGGGTAAAGAAAAATAATCAAGTGAATAGTAATTGTATTTTTATTTTAACTTGTAAAACATGTTTGTATATTTTTGATTTATTTATTTATAAATATCTTTAATTACATGAAATCATAAATAAGAACTCATATTAATAAATAAGTTGGATTCTGCTTTTTATGTTTGATATGATATTCTCTATTTTATTTTACAATTTTTATTTTATATCTAAAATGGACCTTCATCCTTCATATCTTTGATACCTCATAATTTGTCATTTACATGATTTCTTATTAAGAAGATTCAAAATACCTATCAAGTTGCATGATCCTTGATAAAGGTGAATTACAACGACTCGAATGAAAACTATACAAAATGCAACACAAACTACTGACAACTCCTCTAAATGACATCTTATTTACCTTCAAATGCAAAATAAAATAACTAAAAAACATATCCTGAAATAACATAAGTTACTCCTTTATCAAGGCATATAATATTAAAAAGAATATGAATTTAAGTAAGATTAATTATAAAACTTTGTAGGAGTACGATTTTCACATAGCATTAGTAGATTTCTATACAAATAGTTAGGTTCCTAAACCAATTAGTAGTACTGTCACAAAGAGTCATATTTGTACAAGTCACCTCTAAAAAAGGGTAAAGACAATAAATAAATTGAAAAGTAATTTTATTTCTATTTTAACTTGTAAAATATTATATATATATATATATATGTATATATATGTATGTGTTTCTATGTGATTAATTGCCTCTGTGTGTATTTTAGTTGGGATTAGTAGAATTCGGTGTTAGAAGAGTATTTTAGTCATTTTGGATTCCGGGGTAATTTGGTCATTTTGTAAGCAAGGGTAAAATAGTAATTTTATGGTGAGAATTATTTTTAGTGTTTTAAGTGAGAACCATTATTTTTACTAAGTTACTAGTGGGTTGTGAGAATTAGTTAAGAGTCGGTAACTATTCGTTATTATAACTGTAAGTGAATAGAAACGTTGTGAATTAGTCTTGACTCAAGATAGTTAGTATGCCATATTCTGGACTTTCATGATTGATTTTTGTTCAATGGTTATCACTTATTCTCACGGTAATTGATTTATTTTTAGTTATCAATACTGAAGTGATTTTTTAATCTCTATATTTAACAATCAAATTTTATAATTTGTAGAATTATATGATGACAACAATGATGTTCAAGAAGATGAAACACATGGAAGTGGACAAGCATCAAATAGTACTGTGGATGTTGTGAACCTTGAAGAAGATTAAGTGACTTTGTTGGGAGTGACTTTTTGGATTAAAACTTTTGTTATGTTATTACTTATTCTGGATAATTAATATTTTGAATTTAGAATCTTCATTCTGGATAATTGGTGACTTGTGTTAATGTTACTATGGATAATTGTTATTCTCTTGGATCAATCTTAATTTATCTTTTGTTCACTATTAGCCTATTTGTGTATATTTAAGTTATTATGTTCAATCCTTAAAGAATGGGAAGGAAAAAAAATAATACAGATACGGGCCCGGGCTGGCCCGTTAGCCGGCATATTTATGTATGTTCAGTACTTAAAAGAATGGAAAAGAGAAGAAAAAAATACGGGCCAGGGCTGGCCCGTTAGCCCGGGAACCCGTATAGGGTCGGGCTCGGGCTCTATTTTTGCAGCCCATATTCAAACTGGGCTTTTTCGCCCGGCCCTTAAAAGCCCTTGGCCCGGCCGGGCCGGGCCTAAACGGGCCAGGCCACCCGTTTTGACAGCTCTAGTCTTGAGCCCATTAAGAGATTTTAAGGGTTAAGCCCAATTGCGTAGAGCCTATATAAACTCTAGTCATTAGAAAAAATAGGGTTTCATATTCATTTCATAAGTTTCTGAGAGAGGTAGAGAGAGAAAGTGCTAGAGGAAGAGAAAAAGGGTTTTGAAGAGAGAAGAACTTGGAGAGCAAGAAGAGGGTAGAGATTCAAAGGATTGGAGCTAATTTGAAGCTAAGGCTGGGTTGTGATTCAATTGAGGTAAGGGGGATAGATTTCATTCATAATCTCTTAGTATAATCTACTTTTCTCAAAAGTGCTTAATTGTGGAAAGTGATTATTGTGAATTTTAATTGGTGAAATTTGTGCTCTACTTTTGATGTAAAGTTTAAGTATGTGAATTTGATGATAATTGAGTTGATGTTGTTGAATTTGCATGTTTGAGATGTATATGTGGGTATACTTGTGTTTTGTTCAAAATTGATAAAGAATGATGTTGTTGTTGTTGAATTGTTCATGAATTCATGGTTAATTGACACCATGGGCTTTCATAATTATGGAATTGAGTTGTTGTTGAGAGTTTTTGTGAAAAATGGTTGAATTGTGTTGAAATGATGTTTTGATTTCAAGTTTTTTATGATTTTGAGTGCATTTTTATGCACATATACTTGTAAACAACCTTTGGGACGAGTTAAGACATTTGGGAGATAAAAATTTGGCTTTTTAGGTGAAAAAGGGTTGGAACCCGAAAGAAATTGTGCAGAACTGATGACTGCTCGCTTAAGCGAACTATAAGCGAACAACCATTGTAAGCTTCAGGAACTTGGTCGCTTAAGTGAGCAGATGGTCGTTTAAGGGAACGAATAATTTTATTTTTATTTTAACTTGTAAAATATTTTATATATATTTTTAATTTTTTTATTGATATCTTTATTTACATGAAAACGTAAAAAAAAGTAAAGACAAAAAATAAATTGAAAAATAATATTTTTATTTTAACTTGTAAAATATATTATATATATTTTTAATTTTTTTATTGATATCTTTATTTACATGAAAACTTAAATAAGAAGTCATATTAATAAGTTGGATTCTGCTTTTTTTTTTTTTGTCCGGGATTCAAACCTAAAACATTGTATATATTATGCATTGTCCTTACCAACTGAGCTAAACATAAAGAGCAATGCTTGTAAATCAAGTAGATGCATTATTTCATTACAAGTATTGCTAATAACAGTAATTATGAGTCAAAAAAATTGCCACTAATTGTAATTTTTGTTTAGAAATAAAATAAGTAAAAAGAAAAAGTGATCGGAGCTGGGAATGATATTGACCTTCACTCTTTTTTTCTTCCCTTAATTAAACCAAACTAAACTATTTAAAAAAGAATTTTTTTTGACCACATTAAATTAAAACATAATATGAAATGCTTGTAAATCAGGTATATAGTATTTCATCATAAGTATTATTGATAGTAATAGTAATCATGAGTCAATTTTCTTTTGCTAGTAGTAATAATTTTGTTTTAGAAATAAAATAAGTAAAAAGAAAAAGTGATCGGAGCTGGTATTACATAAATACTAGCATTAATATAAGCCATTGATAAGTTCAATTTTCAAAACAAAATGAAGATGAATCATCTCATTATATGTTAAAAATTGCTATAGCAAAAAAGATACATATAATGAGATGATTCATCTTCATTTTGTTTTAAAAATTGAACTTATCAATGGCTTATATTGATGTTAGTATTTATGTAATCCAGCTCCGATCACTTTTTCTTTCTACTTATTTTATTTCTAAAATAAAATTATTATTACTAGCAAATGAAAATTGACTCATAATTACTATTACTAGCAATAATACTTATAATGAAATACTACATATGCCTAATTTACAAGCATTTCACATTATCTTTTAGTTTAATGTGGTCAAAAAAATTCTTTTTCAAATAGTTTAGTTTGATTTAATTAAGGGAAGGAAAAAAAAGTGAAGGTCAATCCCATTCCCAGCTCCGATCACTTTTTCTTTTTACTTATTTTACTTCTAAACAAAAATTATTATTACTGGCAATTTC
Organism: Medicago truncatula; assembly: GCF_003473485.1. Classification (NCBI taxonomy): domain Eukaryota; kingdom Viridiplantae; phylum Streptophyta; class Magnoliopsida; order Fabales; family Fabaceae; genus Medicago; species Medicago truncatula. The sequence continues at coordinate 34,026,761 of NC_053047.1, forward strand.
TTTGACTCATAGTCTCATAATTACTATTACTAGCAGTACTTATAATGAAATACTGCATCTACCTGATTTACAAGCATTGCACTTTATATTTTAGTTTAATGTGCTCAAAAAAACTCTTTTTCAAAGTGAAGGTTTAATTTTAATTAAGAAAGAAAAAAAAGTGAAGGTCCATCCCTCGACTCTACTAACTCTAAGATAACAATTGGATTTAGATTAAAGAAATCCATGATGTTATTCTAGACCTATCCACTTTAGATACCCTTTCAACTTAATAAAGTTCATTTGTAGCAAAGAAAAAGAAAAAAAACTTAATAAAGTTCACTTTTATATTTTATAAAAAAAGCTTTTGTAAATAAATAAGAGAGTATAAAATCAAACATAAAAAGCAATTCATGTGAGCTTAGCTCAGTTGGTAAGGACAATGCATAATATATACAAGATTTCACGTTCGAATCCCGAACACCACAAAAAAAACATAAAAAGCAGAATCCAACTTATTAATATGACTTCTTATTTAAGTTTTCATGTAAATAAAATATCAATAAAAAAACTAAAAATATATATAAAATATTTTACATGTTAAAATAAAAATAAAATTACTTTTCAATTTATTTTTTGTCTTTCCCTCTTTTTAATAAAATTTTCTAGAGTTTGGCGGCATAGGATGGAGGTCTCTCGGGGTGCCAACCTAGTTGGGATGTCGATGATGCCTGTCCACTCTCCTTGTTCATAAAAAATATAAGAATAATAAAAAAAGGAAATCACCTGATTTTGGATCAAAGTTTGTTATAAAAATAATTTTTGTGATTTTGGATTATGTGAATGTTTTTGTTATTTTTGAATATTAGACATAAAAATTAAACTAACGTGATAAAATAATAAAGATGTGAGGAATTTCCGTAGTGACGGAAAAGCAGTAAATCTATGCATGATTTACATAAAAAAAAAAAAAACACACAGACACACATATTTGCTCATTTATGATTTACATTTGGCCTATATACATTCTAAATCTATGCAAATGAAGTCTTTTTGAAAAGTGATAAAAGAGAGACGAACTTTGTGATTTTTATGATTAAGTCGTATTTAATCGGTGAAAAGCACATGTATACTCAACTGCACTCATATGTGATCTAAGTGTATACATAGTTGAGGCAGTAGAATTTATTTGGTTAGTTTGGATTCAATTGTCTCAATTCTTCAAAGTTGTGAAACGACATACGAACTTGTCAGAAATGATCTTTAAGACCGAGTACTTTTCAAATCTTTTGTGTATAGCTTGATATGATTATACGAAGATGTGTGAATGATTAGTTAGGTGTTGAATATGATGATATAATAGTATGATGTATTTCTTTCGTTACTTGAATTGTGAGAAATTATATGAAATTGTGGAGTTGTAATAATCATGTTGTTGATTGTTAGTATGAAATATACATGCTAAATGTTTGGTGGTTTGTTGAGGTGATTGTATGTATTGAGTCTTGTTATAGAGTTATACATACAAATGTTGGTGAGTTGTTGTTGAACATGAGAATGGTGTGTCATATGTTCATGCATTCATAGTTGTGGGATATTTATATCCAATTGAGGTGTTTATGATGTGTTGTTGGCATCATGGAGTGACGGTCTAGACGTTGTTGGTGACGGTACCGCATGCATGTAAGAGTCGTGTCTAGGAACATAGTATGTTGTGGCATGAGTCCTAGTTGTTTTGATCCTTGGTGTTTGATGTGAATGGTAGCTGGCATATCTATAATGTTGTGTTGATGATTAATGTTGAAGATGAATTCTCTCTTAACTTGAATTATTTAAAGTTTGAATTGATGAGTAATTTGGTTTGATTGATTTGAAAGTTTGAGAAATGTTTTTTGAGAAGATAAGAAGTTGAAATGGCATAGAAGAATAAACTGTGAAGTTGATAGATTTTAATTGTGAAAAATAAAGTTTAGATGTGATTAAAATTGATTGAAGTTTGATTTAAAAAAAGAAATTAGGAATCACTTGGTTTGAAGTCCAATGTTTGTTCTATATTTTTGATTAAAAAGGATATTTTTGTTATTTTTGACTATTTGAATGTTTTTGTAGTTTTAGGTTATTCTAATTAAAGTCTAAAACAACTAAGCGTGACAGAATAAATTAAAATAAAGCGCGAGGGATTTTCCATAATGACGTTGCATTAAGATGGAAGTCCCTTTTTCCTTGGAATTAAACTATACTAATTATTTTTCTTTGCATTTTCGTTTTTGACATAAAGCGGAATAAATAAATATGCATGCAATGCAAGATTCTCATTTATATTTACATTGGTCTCTAAAATACATTCTAAAGCATAATAAATATAAAATGCATGAAATGATATAAGTATGTATGCAATGCAATATTTCATTTATATTTACATTGTCCCTAAATACATTCTAAAACATAATAAAATGATAAAGCAATAATAAAGGAAATAAAATGACAAATGCATGAAATAAATGAAAATGCTAAATAAAAAAAAAATATAAGAAATGAAAAATACATGAGGTGATTTAAGGCATTAAATAAATATGCTAAATAGACGAAAAAAATAAAAGAAATAAAAAATGCATGAGATGATTTAAGACATTAAATAAATATGCTAAATAATAGAAAAAAATAAAAGAAAATAAATAAATAAATGCATGAGGTGATTTTGAGATAAGTAAATATGCTAAAATTAAAGTGGTAGTAAATAAAAGGAAAAAAATGCAAAGAGAAAAAAAATTAAAGATGCAAAGAGGGTGCATGGGAATGGAGTGGGCTAGCGCGCGTGGGATCAAAGAGGGTGTATATATAGGCTGCCTGTTTTTTTCTCTTCATTTCTTTTATCCACTTCTCTCTCTACTTTTAAAACCTCCTCATTCTATCTAAAAAGCGCCACCCCCCACCTTTCTTCTCCGGTTGGTCTAACCGCTCCGGCGCGAAGAAAATTTTCATGGGATACTCTATTGCTAGGAAATTAGGGGGTCCTTGTTTATGCTACGAATGATTTTCGAACCTCTTCTTTATCTTAGTTTTTATGTAGGTTGTTTGTTTTTTGTTGGGCAATACCCCTTAAATTTTTCCCGATTTATGGATTAAATACTTTTGTACTTCTCTCATTATATAATAAAATTTTGATTTAAAAAAAAAGTAGTTCAAAGAATATTTCCATGGGATACAATGTAGAACCACCAAGTACTAGTTCAAAGACTAGTTCTTCATCTATTAGTAGTACATTTTTTTTTAGAAAGTCTATTAGTAGTACATAAAATGTTGTATTGCTCTCACGTAGTCAAAATTATCTAATATACTAATAATATAATTTTATGTTCATATATATAACTAGCAAAACTTAAGAATTGCCAAGACATAAAGCGGTGTGTGTGTTTGTGTGAAATCTTTAAATTGCATAGGGTCATAGACATATAATGATATGATATTTTCTCCTATTTTTTATTAGATTTGTATTCTTTTTGCCTCTTCTCTTTTTTTTAGGGGATTTTTGCATTTTCTCTTATGTTTTATAATTTTAGTACTTTACATATATATAACATAGTATATATTCTCTCAAAAAAAAAAAAACATAGTATATATTTTTTAGATTTAACATTTTATTTTGTTATATTCATTAACACATTTTTTTTTTTACTTTTTAAAAAATTTTCTTGGCCAGGTTTTCAAAAAACTACTTGAACCTATAATCGAACCAGACACGGTTGAGAAGCATCCCGTCACAGAGCTTCATGAAGTTTGTCAGAAGAAAAAATTTAATTTACAATTTGTAGACTTGTGGGAAAAATCAATGAACATTGATGTCTTCATCAATGAGAAATTTGTTGGAAGAGGCACTTATGGCTCTAAGAAAGACATTGTACATTATAGAGCTGCAAAAAATGCTTTGGATAAGTTTTTTTTTAAACAATAAAAAATGGAATATATATTAACACCAAAAGCAACTTCTCTAGCACAAGGTGTGCTAAAAGAATTACTGTACAAAAATAGAGTCAAAATAAACAACCAATACAAACCATTAAGCGATGTCCAAGCATTGGAAATGATTTAAGCACCATCTATCTGTACCAAACCTAAAAACAACCTTTTTAACTTTCAACCATGCTAAAGACATAAATTTAACTTTATCTAACAACCTGGGAATAGAAGTAACAACATTATTTGGATAAGTTGAAGATATGCTCTTGTAGATTGATGTTTATGTTTCTTTGGGAGCACTTTTGGTCTCTTTTCTTTGTTTCTTGGGTTTGATGTCTGCTAGTGGGTTGAGTGGATAACACTTTTATACTATAATGGTATCTACTATTGTTCAATTAGAATGTGTCACGTGACACACCCTTTAAATATAAATTAACATTGATAGGGTGCCCTCTCTAGGCATTTCATGGTCTTTTGTTTCTTCCTTTTCTTGTTCTTTTTGGTTGTTTTGGTTTTAATAAATAAAAAGAAAATTAATTAAAATAAAATAAAAAACACTAAAAAAAATGAAAAATAATAAAATAATAATAATAATAATAAAAACTTAAATCAGTCCCTTCGGAACCAAAAATGAGGTAATTCAAAGTAACCACTCTGCCGATATTTCGTCTGAAACGACGAAAATTCCCGACTTTTCAAGATGAGTAAAAAATGAGAAAAAATTGGAAAAATTAGGTCAAAAAATGGGATGACAGTCCCTATATTTTTTTTTCATGGACTAAAAATTGATTTTATTTTTCTAAGGGATCAAACGAATCATCTGGTAGTTTCTCTCAAAGATTAAAATAATTCACTTTAATATTAATCAGTTGGAGAAAATAAAACTAACACTTGTTTTGTGACAATTTTTTTTTAAATGTAACAATTATTATTAATTTATGAGATAGAGTGATCATAAAAAGGATAAGTCAAAACTAAATTTGAAACCAACACTAAAAAATCAATCCAAAATAGTAAAAAAGAAAAGCATATTTACTGGCATAGAGAAAGAGATAGGGATTAATATTCTCCCATAACCATTTTGAGTGTAACAAAGATATGGTCACATGGAAATTCAAGCCCACAAGGGTCAAGACGAATAACTTCTTCACTTAACCACACTGCAAAATCATACACCCTCCGATCACTATTATAAGCAAAAATCAACATTTTAGATACATTCATAAAATAATGTATGTAGTCTTTATTATAAACCACATACATCATTTAATGAATGAATCTAAAATGTTAATTTTTGCTTATAATAGTGAACGGAGGAAGTTCAAGCACACAAAGAGGTAGAAGAAGAAGAAGCACTTCTCCTCCAAACATGTGCACTCAAAATAGATGAGATAGAAGAACACTCTCCCAAGCTAGAAAAAGAAGTGCACATGAATGAAAGTGATTTTCCGCCTCCTTCACCACTACCACCGCCACTGCTGTATGAAGTGGAAGTGATTCCCCACACCATGGAAGCTCATGTTCACAAAGAAGAAGCACTCATCATCCAAACATGCGCACTGAAAATAGACGACAAAGAAGAACAGTCTCCTAAGCAAGGACAAGAAGAAGAAGAAGAAGAACACATGAAGGAAAATGAGAATGATGCGGAGACAGAAGAAAATGATTCTCCACCACCACCGCATGAAGTGGAAGCCATTCTTGAATACGAATTCAAGAACAAACTATTACTAGAAGAGGCTTTCACTCAACGTATGGTTTTCATTCAATTTGGTTATTCTTATTCAGTTATACATTTTGGGTCAATGATTTCTGGTACTATAGTACTTAGATGGTTATTCAACATGCCTTCTCCAATTTTATTTTATTTTTTTTACATAAAAATTGAGTTTCTGTTTTATAAAAAGAATTCCATATATTATTATAAGTTGCATTTAACTCTGAAGAAAATGCCAAGGATGCGTGTCGAATTTTTTTATTGAACTGTGAAATTTAACAATGAATTGTAACTGAATTTTTTTTTTTTCATTTTGGATAATTTTTTTTTACAGATTCAAGAATTTACTAAAGGGGTAGCTGAATATCCTTTACATTCCAATGGACTGATCGACGTTCCTAAAGATTTAGCAGATATTATCGAGTCTACCATTGGTGCGATCTTCGTTGATTGTAACTCATTGGTCGAAACTGTGTGGAAGGTACTCATTCATTTTACACTTTTTTGAACAAGCATTCATTTTTCACTTATATGGAATATTATTTAAAAAAGTCATAATTTTTTTTTTACTCAAAAAAATATTTTTATGAAATTATCCTTTTATAGTCATGAAACTATCCTTTACAAGCATTCATTTTACGTATTATCTTAAGACCTCGTATAAATTATTAGTACAATTGTTATTTCATAAGGATTTAATTACACTTGTTTTAGAATTTCATTAGTTACACTTTTATAGTCTTTTTATACATCTCAATTGTTCGATTTGAGTCTCAAGAGTTTCAATCGTTGCTCCTGTTGAGTCTACAATATATATAATAGATATATCATGTCCTATGAGCATAACTTAGTTGGTAGAACAATGCATTATTATATGCAGGGGTCGGGGTTCAAACCTCGGACACCCCACTTATTCACCTTATAAGGTAAATTTTAAACACTAGACTACCCGACAAAAAAAAAGATATATCGATGTCGATCATTCTATTAATATATGGTTAAAAAAAAAGGAGAAATGCGATGTTTTTTTAATAATTGATATTTTTTTTTGAAGGGGATATATATATATATATATATATATATATATGAGTTAGGATCCGTTGACACCAGGTGTCAACGCATTCGTTGACACCAAATCTCAACCGTCTCTTTTTTTAGATCAACGGCTTAAAACAATTTTAAAGTTAACCCATGCTAGTCCTGAATTTTGACCTCGCAGACATCTTGAATTTTAATCATATACTTTTATTGCTTCTGGAAAAATTATTCCCCTCCACTCATCGATATTCTATAACATCTTTATTCTTCTTGGGCTAATTGACTAATTCTTCATATAGATTAGATTGCAACAAACAATTTAGGTCAAAGTATGAAACCCTTCATAATTAGGGGAAAGTAGTATTTATATGATTGCTTCGATTGGTGGAATTGCAGGCGTGGAAATTGAGTTTTTGATGTGCTTGCTTCTATTGGTGGAATATTTTGCCATGATTAATAATTAAAAGCAATTGCATATTTGATTGTGTGATAGTTGTGATCATACGTAGTTCTTCGATGAGTTTTGTAAAATAAAAACCCTTCAAATTAAATTGAATTGGTGATTAGTTTTTGATAAACAAGAAATCATGTGTTGTGTGGTTGAGATCGGTGAGAAGACAGATGGTTTCATGGATGTTCTTTAAGACTTTGTTCTGTTAAAGCAGATTGAACAGACAAAATATGGTGCACTGTTAAGGAATGCCGATGTGAGGTAAACCATTGGATTAATTGAAATAGACGGTTGAGATTTGGTGTCAACGAATCCGTTGACACCTGGTGTCAACGGATCCTGACTCTATATATATATATATATATATATGTTATTATAGCTAGGTTAATGGTACAAAATAAATTTTTGAAATATGTGGTAAAAAGCAATATCTCTATATGGGATACTCGATAGAACCACTACATAGCTCAACGCCTCAACCAACCATGCATGACCACGATATATTGCAAAAAAGAGCAACTTGTATGTGTATCTATATAAAATGCTTTTTCACTCATGTAACCAAAATTATATAATTCTAATGATGTGATTTTTTATGCCGTTCAAAAGAATAATAATGTGATTTTATGTACATATATTTTAATCATAATATATGACAAATATAATAGTAAAGTTTAAGACTTGCATACACATAATAGTAAATAGTACTATAGTAGTATACAATAATATGCCATAGTCTTCAAAAAAAAAAATATGACATTTTCTCCTGATATTTTCATTATGTATGCAGAAATATTGCATTTTCTCTTATATTTATTTTATTGACATTTATATATAACATAATATAATTTTTTGAAACTAACATTTTATTTTATTTGTTTATATTCATTAATTCTATTTTTTATAATTTTTATTTTCATTTGGATAGGTTTTTAAAAAGTTACTCGAACCCATAATTGATCCCAACACTATTCAAAGGCATCCGATGGCAGAGCTTCATGAAGTTTGTCACAATAAAAGACTCAAGTTACAATTCAGAGATTTGTGGAAAGAGTCTATGAGAGTTGAAGTCCTTATAAATGAGGAGTTTGTTGGAAGTGGTGTTTATGGTTCTAAGAAAGAAATTGCACGCAATAGGGCAGCAAAAAATGTTTTGCAAAATATGGAAATTTTTTTTGGTATAAGTGCATCTACCAACGAAGTTGCTACCAAAGATTTAGATTTCCCTTCTAAGTGCGATGAAAGTTCAGATGCTACCGAAGATTTAAGTTCCCTACCTAAGTGCAATGGAGGTCCAAATGCTATTAAAGACTTACATTCCCCTCCTAAGTGTGATGGAAGTCCAAATGTTATCGAAGATTTAGGTTCCCCTCCTAAGTGCAATGGAGGTCTAGATGCTACCCAAGATTTAGGTTTCCCACCTAAGTGCATTGGAGGTTCAGATGCTGCCGAAGATTTGGGTTTCCCTATAAGTGCAATGGAGGTTCAAATGCTACCAAAGATTTAGGTTCCATGGCTAAGTGCATTGGAGGTGTAGATTTTTTTTTTTTTTTTTGGTACAATGGAGGTGTAGATTCTACCGAAGATTGATGTTTATGTTAGTGGTTGATTTGGGTATTTATTTGTTTGCTTATCACTTAATAGTGAGTTTATGCAATATGAAAGATTCTTGGGGTGCTCAGCCAAGAATTTCTCATACAGTATTCCAAACTAGAACAGAATAATTATGTATATTTCTAAGTTATTACATATTGCACCTATCTTTTAAAATATTGCTCTTCTGATGTTTTTTTGAAATTAATGCTATATTTTAATTATTTTTTACATTATGTTTTACATATGAATTCATTAATTTTATTTTTGCTCGCATGTCTTTTAATATTTCCTTACATGTTTTTAAAAGCTTATTGGAACCCTATAATAACTGATCTAATTAATAACTACTAATTAAAAGCATCTTCGTATGGAACTCTATAAAGTTTTTCATAAGAAAATTTAAAAGTAATCGTAGACTTATGGAAACAATCTATGAACTTCGATTATTAATTTTTTTGAGGTGATGAACGTTGATCTTTTGAATCAAACAGGCTATTAATCTTTTGAATTTGTGAGTGTAAAAATCACTTTATATTCCATATCAAGACTCTGGATGAACCAAATTGAGATTTACAATTTAAAAAAAAAATGTTTAAATCTAATTCAATCTAAACCGATAAATTAACAAAATTTAGATTTACATTTTTCACAAATAAATGTTTAAATGTAATTCAAATTAAACTGATATGAGGAACAAGAGAATTGAATCACACAAAAAAAAAAATCACAAGATGGAACAAGTGAATTGAACAAAATGACCAGCGATGCATATACCTGAGTTGAAGATGGAAGAGGGAGAAAACAAGGAGGAACAGTGTAGATTCATGAGCGCAGAGAAATCGACCGCAACGGCAAGGAAGTGGTTGGAGACCAACCTTCCGAAAAATCTATCAAGATGTAACGACGAGGACATCGACGAGAATGGTGGTGGAAATCATCTTGCCGAGAGAAAATGGAACAAGGGTGGGAGAGAAAGGACACAGTGAATGCGATGAGAGAGAGAATGTACAATTTTTTTTTTTTTTTTTTTTTCTTCTGGTATGACATGGATTAAAGTATTTCTTTTAATATTTAAATGTGCCACACAAGGGTGGTACATGAGTGGTAAAGCCACCTAAGGTGGTCTATCTTTGAGTGTTCTTTATACTATCATTAATAAGGAAGGCCTTTTTTATAGTTGAAAATGAAATCAAAATATAACATTTTTTTTTTGTTTCTTTTCCTTATTATTACATCTTGTTATTTTTACTATTACATCTTTGAGGTATGATCGTCATATTTTTTGGTAAACGAACACAACAGATTGATGGAGACCATGACTCACGAGCAAAAACATGTTTACGACACGATCATGTCAAGGGTTGACGCAAACCTACCCGATGTATTCTTTTTTTATGGATATGGTGGAGCTGAGAAAACTTTTATTTGGAGAGCTTTATCATCTGCAATTCGCTCTAGAGGTGAGATTGTGCTGACAAATGCTTCGAGTGGTATTGTTGCATTGCTCATACCAAGTGGAAGAACAACTCACTCAAGGTTTAATATTCCATTCATTGTTAAAGAGTGTTCAACTTGCGGCATACATCCCAAAACTAATTTAGCTGAACTGATTGATAATATGAAGCTCCTATGATGCACCGACACTGTTTCGAGGTCCTTGATCGAAAACTAAGAGACATTCTGAGACACCAGAATAACGACAGATTGGATATCCCTTTTGGTGGAAAAGTTGTTGTCCTTAGAGGTGATTTTTTACAGGTTCTTCCGGTTATACCCAAAGGTACAAGACAAGATATTGTCTGTGCTAGCATTAACTCTTCGTTTCTCTGGAATTATTGTGAAGTGTTAACGCTAACAACTATTATGAGGCTCCTGCACGAATGTTTAAGCAATGACTTTCAAGAAAGGAAGGATTGTGGTGAGTGGGTGCTAGGAATTGATGATGGCAGCATTGGTGAAGATAATGATGAGGATATTAAAGTGAAAATTCCAGATGATCTACATATTCACAGTTCAGGTGATCATATTGCATCAATTGTTGATTGCATTTATCCATCTCTTATAATGAATATGCATGATACATCGTTCTTCCAGGATAAAGGTATATTGACACCTAAAAATGTCATTGTTGAAGAAATTAATGATTATATGTTGTTTGTTATTCCTAGAGAAGAAATGACATATTTAAGTTGTGATTATCCATTAGCTAACCCATCCATGGTGAATAGGCCGGATGATGTACACACACCAAAGTTTCTGAACACAATTAATATGCATCTGGTTTACCTAATCACAAAATTAAATTGAAAGTTGGAGTTTCTGTTTTGTTATTGCGAAATCTTGACCAATCCGCAGGCTTGTGCAATGGTACTAGGTTGATAATTACTAGGATGGGTAGATATGTCCTTGAAGGAAAGGTGATAACAGGCGGCAACATTGGGGAAAAGGTGTATATACCTAGGCTCTCACTTACACCGTCTGATACAAGGCTTCCGTTTAAATTTTTGCGTAGACAGTTTCCTATATCAGTATGTTTTGCAATAACGGCAACAAGATTCAAGGACAGTCACTCAAACAAGTTGGTGTATACCTTCTACAACCCGTATTCTCTCATGGTCAACATTATGTTGCAATATCAAGGGTTATATCAAGGAGTGGTCTGAATATTCTAATGACTGGTGAGAATGGTGTTAGCATGAATAGTACTTCAAATGTTGTTTACAAAGAAATTTTCCGCAATGTACCAGCATGAACTCAATTTTATTTGTATTTTATTAGTCAAATTGTATTGGTGAGAATGGTGTTAGCATGAATAGTACTTCAAATGTTTATTTATTTATTTATTTGAATTATGTATCTACGGTCAATATGACCCGTGTGACAACACGGGTGGACGGTCTAGTAAAGCTAGTAAATGAACCTCCCCAATTTTTATCCATATTATCATATACAATATTTTGTCGTACAAATAATCCTAATTTAGTTTCTATCTTTATATGGAGTTAAAATCTTTAGCGAAAATTTCGCAATCGGTCTCAAAGTTGATGGATCTGAAACAACAAACGTATGCAAAACTAAACTAAACTTAATAGTCACATTTTATTGAATACGATAATGCATAAAACACAGAAACAGGTGAAGTAGTGCGATAAAATTAGCACTGTAGCTTTTTATTGTGAATCTCTTAGCAAAATAAGGCTCTCATAGAAAATGAACAACTAGTTCTATTTAATTCCATCAATGTATGTAAATGTAAATGTAAATAACACTATCACATATCACACATCCTTCATATTGTAAGGCCCCCATATAGGACACCAACGGTAAATGCAAATAAAAGTACATGATATTCAATAAATTAATAGACGCTCGATTTCAATAAAGGTTTTCATAGCTCTTAGATTAATATCTTAGAATTGACCATTTTTTTTTTAATCAACAAAAATTTATTAAACATCCAATCTCTCCACAAGAAGAACAGAGAACGATGAAGTACAAACAAAAGGCGTCGTATATAGGCGGAACACCTGAAAACAATACCAACAAAGACACCCCTGCAATAAACACCCAAAAGGACATCACCCACCTGATATAGACTCCTATACAACCAACCATTGAAAAACGGCATCCATAACACCTATCGTCACTACTCACCCCCAAAAGAACACCCGTGTAACAGAAAACCCAGTCATCATCACCCCTACTGAGCCACATCCACCTTTTCTAAAGATCAATCAGCTTCCACCACCGCACAACCTTCGGTCCACCGAAAGAACACCTAAAAAAGCCCAAAACCAAACTTGAACCAAAGAAGAACTGACTCCCAATCTCGAATCAAAAGTGATCGGCCCACCAGACTTCAGGACCAAATCAGAAGGCCACCTCACCCGCGGTCTACCAGAGAAACACCAAGTCTGCCAAAAGAAGATTGCAGAAAGACACCAGCTCCCGATCTCGAAGCAAAATAACCGGCCCCACCAGTATCCAACACACAAAAAGTAAGACAATTGACATAGTTTGCGGTTGTGCAAAGCGTCAATCAAATAAAAAAAAGGAAGTTGCTCAGCTCGAAGGACACCATCTTCAAAACACCCTAAACACAAACAAGAGTAAGCGACAACAGATATGGACCCGAATAACAGAGGCGGTCTCCACAAGGAATCACCCACAACAACCACCACAAAAAAACCCACCTCCTAACCACCCCCTGCAAAGGCTCCCGTCCGCAAAGCGTTTCAACACCAGATCCGCGACCATCCATCGAAACCACACCAAGACAGTCGAACACCCACACAAACTGAAACACCCCCACGACCACATCACTGCCGCCACCACCACCACCACCACTCAACAACACCGCCGATTTGAAGTGGAAACACAACCCAAATCTTAGAATTGACCATTGTTTGCGTCTTTACGAATATGTAGTGAGTTGCTCTATCAGACAGACCTTATTTATACATTATACATGAACACTTTGATGCATTAATCCAGTCTTTCACAAATTAATGTCGACATATATCGCTCCCAAAATGAATAGTTTTTCTATGTTGCCGCATTTTTTTACTACTACGCCAAATATTATAATCACCAATTTTGTAAATTGTAAAGATATTCAGATCCTCGTTACGGCTCTACTTCCCATAGTAAATTATGCACGAAGAAACATTATCGTAACACCAGTATTTGTGCACAACCAGCAAAACCAAATTTGCTCATAAATTATGCAGAAATTGTATAAAACCATATTTACAATTCTTCCAGCAATGCACACAAAAGTGTGGAATTTAATAAAAAATTATTCCCCAACAAAGAATGTAAAACAGATTAGAATGTGACAGAAATAATGCACGCAACAACATATGCACAAAACCAATTTGCATATGACAGAATTGCAACAACAGTGCAACAGCAGTGTAGTAACAAAACACAAACACTACGCGGCAACAGGAATGACCTTGAAGTGCAGTAACTACATAGAATATAAAAGCAAAGAATTAAAGTTGAATTCGGACAAATATATGTTTGCTATTTCTACATAGAATTGCAAACAGTTTGATTATCTAATGGCTTTTAAGTTTTTCATTTTTGAATACATGCGTAAAAAAAAAATTACATTGTCAATGCATAGAAATTGATCTCCTAATGTTATCATTCCTTGCAATTATACATTCCTAAATTGTTATCATTCTACTAAACATAACCATTAGGCTTCGACCCTTTATCATTTCTTCTCCGAATGTCAGCATCGTAATGTAACAAAGCAGCATCCAGAGCCTGCTGCATTGGATCGACAACAAGGGAAACCTGGTCCCGTAGGTTCGACTGTGCAGATACCTTTATTTCCTCAAGTTTAGAATATATTTGTGATATGGCGTCTTTCAGTCTTGTAGCCTTACTAACAAGACTTTGTGTTGATACTGGATAAGAAGACCAAAAGTGCCTCAGTAATTCCTGACTACAAACCCAATGATCTAGTAGTTTCTCCTTAGTTGAGTTGGGTAAAATATCAAGGACACACTCCTTAGTTGTGCTTGAGATGCTTTTATTCAATACAGTAAGGACCTTAAAAGCAACCTTATGACTCAATAGAGGATCCCTTAATCCCATAGTTTTGATGTTAGATATGGACTCCCTCAAAGAGTCATAGGCTTCCTCAGAACCCAAATTGCGTCTTATTTTCTCCTTATCGGCTAGGGACTCATCAAAGGTTTTTACTACGTTAGCTTGTTGAGAATCAAAATAGTCACGAGGATCCTTGATACAAAGTGGTACAAATGGATGATTATCTTGTGCCTGAAGATCTTCAATCTGGGCTGTCTTAGAAATTCTGTTTCGCCTCTCCTCCACAACCCCATCAGATTCATGTTTTCTCCGAGCAAGCACTTCTACTTCTGTTCTTGGATGTTCCATATCTATATCTAAAGTTTTTCCTTCAAGAACCACCTCACTTTGTCTGTTGAGATCTTGCAACAACGTTCTTCGATAAAGAGTATTTTGAGCTTCAGATGTTTCCTTGCAACCATCACGGAAGATCCCGTGGTCAGGAAGATGAGTGTAATCATCTCCTTGGTCTGCTTCCATGTCTAAAGTTGGATCAATCCGTCGAACCTTCTTTCGAGCTTCATTTTTTAATATCTCGTCATCTTTCAAAAAAACAGCAAGATCCTCATCTTCAGCAGCCTCAGCAGCTGCTGCAATAGCATTTTTGGTACTATGGAGATATTCAGCTTTGAAGTATTTGTTCCAGAAATCTACCTCGCTCATGTTACTCGGTACAAAATTGAGGAATGCCTGGTGAATTGCTGGTTTGAGAGCAAAAATCTGATATTTTATTTCTCGAGTCAATTGAAATTTAACTATATTTATCCGACCGTCACTAGTAGTAGGCTTTGTGTCGAAGATCAAACAATTTTTAAATCCAATCCTTTGTGTTAACTTTCGGCTTTCATCTTGGTCGAGCAATTTCTTCTTTGTAGCCCAAAATTCTGATTCTGTAAGCTTATCACTCATCACAAGTTCCTTATGAATCTTCTTCAATTTACTATCTTCTCCCAATAGCTTTATCCTCAGTGTCATTTCAGCAGTGCTAAGTTGTTCATCTGAAACAACTTTTGGAGCTTCTACAGGCTTGCTAATAATACCAGCAGCGAATTCCCGGCAAACATGAAGATCCGAAAAGCTTTCAAACTCAAAGATGTAACTGCCTTGAGAATGTAAAAGCTTAAGCCACGTTTGTTTGTTTGACCCCTCTTTGGTGTTTTTTTGACTTTTGATTAATCTGAAATCAACGTCAAGCTTGTTGTTTGATGTTGGATCATTAGGCTTGAAAACAAGTTTCGGTCGAGTCAATTTGATAACACCAGGAGTACCAGGATCTTTCACGGTGGATTTATATTTGGCACGCTTGACAACTTGTTGCACCGACGAAGACATCGTTAACCTAAAAGGAAACCGGCGTAGAATTCAATTCCGGTAAGGGTTTAATTCAAAAGCGCTTTTAGGATCGAGAAATCGCTAATGGAAACCGTCACGGTTGGGAGAGAGCATTCTATCTACTCCCGCTTTTTAGTTTTTCATATCTTTGATAATATATTAGGGCTTGGCCTTTAATATATATATGCCGATTCAATAAAAATAAAAATAAAAATAAAAAGATAATATTTATGATAAGTGTGATTGACAAATCACTATTTATTAAATAAGGTAAAATCTGAACTACCTCTTTCGACACTTTTGTGTTGGATTTTTCTTTTCAAAAATACCCTCAATTTTCAATATAAATAAGTAGTAACAAATAGATAAGAACTAATTTAAATATTAAATTGTAATAAACACGATATGAATACATATGTCTGTTTTCTTTTCCCTTTATCATTTAAAAAGTGTAACAAACTAGATGAATATATTTATACTTATTTTTTCATTATCTCAATTATACCCTTAAACAATTCTTTCTATAATAAAGATTGTTTTGATTTCCTTAAAAAAAAAGAATTTATATTATATTTTTTTGTTGTATTTTTTGTGTCAAAATAGATAATCATGGTTAGTTTGATTTGTTATAACTTGAAAGCAACTAACATTTATAATTTTTTAAAAAGTTATATTTAGAATTTATTGAGAAAGTTCATTAGAATTTTTTTTATCAAAATTCAACTAAACTATTTGAGACAGTTCACTAAAAAAAAGTCTTTACCATTAAACCATATATATATATATGTGTGTGTGTGTGTGAGAGAGAGCACTCGCGTGCGTGCCTACGTGTGTGCGTGTATCACTTAATATTTCATATAGTCTTCTTTTTTTCTTTAAAGATTTCATATACTTTTATAACTTTATCATCCTTCCATCCTAAATTATAAAAACAATAATTTTATTTGTCTTAAAATTTTAAGCAAAAGAAATAATTTTTTTACCCTATTTAATCATGTAGTTTAAAAAAAAAACATCTTTTTCATTTTATTTTACATATGATAAAATTAAATGCAAATTGTATTCAATTTGCACTCTCTGCGATTTTCTCCATATTAATCAATAAAAGTTGTTTATACTTCTTCTTGTGAAATTTATTCAAAGGAGAAAACAAAAAGTTATACTCCAAATTATTATGTTTTAATTTTTTTTTAGGGTTATGTTAACTAGTGTCCTAAGGGCACTAGTTAAGGAAACTAAAAATAGTAAGTTTGCATTGAATTCAACAATTTTTTTAATTTTTAAAAAGTCAAATCTATCAATTTTCATCATTTTTCAATACAATATTTCTAAGTTTGTTCTCTTAACTAATGCCCTAAAGGCACTCTTAGCATTTCCCTTTTTTTAATAAGTGTGAATTGATTGTTTTTTTTTTCTTCTTTTCTTCTTCAGAGACTATACCTATGATCACTTTGACTCAAAAAAACTATGATTGCTAATTTCTTATTATTTATGGTATTTATCTTTCAAATTCTAACTTTCATGTGATATATATTGTGATTAGTTATTTGATTGAAAAAAAAAATTATAAAATTAAAAGAAAAAATAACTACAAGAAACTTTGATATCTCTAATAAAGTTAGAAGTCTGAAGTCCTTGACCTACGATCTTGGCTATTGCGATTGGAGCCTCCTCAACAACACTTATGAGCCCAATAGCATTACATAAAAAAAAAAAAAAATTATATAGCCCGTAAATTAGAAACTTCGTTGGCCAATGATCAACACAATTATTCTCAGGATCTTTACAAAATGTGGGTGGCCAAGTTTCATCCAGCTTGAAATGGTCGATGGTAAGAGGTGGTGGGGGTGGGGTGGTGATCGAGGAGCTGGCGGAGGCCTTTTCTTACCTCTTCTATGAGGTTCCTCTAATGGCGGTGGAAGATCAGTAATGACGGGTATCATAGGAATTACCATTTATATGTTATGGATTAGTGGGAATTTTTTTATGCATTGTTGATGGGGTCATAAGTGTTGTTGAGAGGCTCCAATTGCAAAACCTTTTTCAGCAGCGTAGCCAAGATCATAGGTTAAGAACTTTGGACTTTTAATTTTATTAGAGATATCAAAGTTTCTTGTAGTTATTTTTTCTTTTAATTTTATTATTTTTTTACAATCAAATAACTAATTACAATATATATCATATGAAAGTTAGAATTTGATAGATAAATATCATAAACAATAAGAAGTTAGTCATCATAGTTTTTTTGAGTCAAAGTGATCATAGGTATAGTCTCTGAAGAAGAAAGGAAGAAAAATAAACAATCAATTCACACTTATTAAAAAAAACTAAAATATAATAATTTGGGGTTTAACTTTCTGTGTTCCCCTCTAAATAAGTTTCACTAGAAGAAGTATAAACAATTTTTATTGATTATTTGATATGGAGAAAATCAGAGAGAGTGTAAATTGAATACAATTTGCATTTAATTTTATCATAAGTAAAAAAAAATTGAAAATTAAGTTATTTTTTTAACTACATGATTAAATAGGGTTAAAAATTGTCTTTTTTGCTTATAATATTAGAAAATAATTGTTTTTATAATTTAGGATGGAAGGAGGATAAAGTTGTGAAATTATAGCAAATCTTTCAAAAAAAAAAGGAAACTATATGAAATATTAAGTAATACACGCACACACGTACGCGCGCACGTGCATCCATATATATATATATATGACATATCAAATGAGAGCACTCTTTATCATGAGAGGATGAGAGGGTTAAATCTCAACCCTTGGATGTAAATAAATGGTCGAGATTAAAATACTCCTTTTTTCCATTCACATGCACCCTTTTCCTATTTGTGCTCACCCTTGGACTTCCTGCTTGCTTTCATTCCCCATTCTTCAACAAATCCATCGTCAGCCTACATCTATTTTTCAATTTTGATATTATATACTTCTTTTCAATTCTTCCTTTATAGTTCTCTCTGAAGACGGGAATCAACAACAAATCATCCTAATATGTTATAAATTATTGTTATGGTTTTAGATATATCAATTGTAAACCCCTTGTTTTCAACTTCAGATCTGGCAGGATAACAACCCAGAAACAACAATGGATTTTCACCATTTTTCCTAAACTAAACCTCATTTTGATTTAATTTTTATAATTGAGAAATTCAAATAATCAGATTTAATTTTATGATGGATATGAAGTCGATGATTGATGTAAAGCTTGAGGAAGCAATTTTAAAAAAGATGAAATTGAAGAATTCCAATAAAATAAAATAAAATATAAAGCAATTGGGAAAGGTGGGGTGTCATATATATATATGAAGCGGTGGGTATAGAACCTAAATTGAAACACCGATTCACAAAATTGAAAAGAATTCCATCAGAACCTTCTCAAATCTCTCACAACCATATATGTTTCTTTTCAATTAGTGTTTTGTTGGACGGAACAAGGAAGGAGTTATTGTCAATTGCCAATTGCCATTGAGATTTGAGAGAGAAGAAGGAAGGAGAAACGTTTGGGACAAAGCAAGCGTGGAAAGAAAAAAGGGTTAAATATGTTTTTAGTCCCTATAAATATACCAACTTTTCGTTTTAATCCCTCTAAAATTTTCCTTCAACTTTTAGTCCCTATAAAATTTTCAATCACTACTTTTAGTCCCTATAAACATATTTATATTTATAGTCACTTGTCATTTAAAGTGCACCTTTTAATGTGAGCCATTCATTTTAATCTAAGAGTCATTATTTATTTCTCTCATCCTCTCATTATAACACTCTTCTCATTTGATACACCCTATATATATATATATATATATATATATATATATATATATTATTTGATTTAATGGTAAAGGCTTCTTATATGACTTATAAAAATTGTGTTCAATCCAAAGTGTCTCATTTTTACTTCAGCATAAATTTAATTATTAATAAGAAACTATTATGAATAAGAAAATAATATAAAAGGAATGTATGCTTAAAAAAATATGTAAAAGAAACGTAAGTGCCTTAAGATATGAAAAACCAAAAGATAAAGTATCTAAAACAAGTCATGAAACTGTGTCACATGTCATTTATATGAGGTGAGAAAAACTTAGGCTATAGATGCAAAATCTTTGGAGTAGATGCAATAGAAAAATTTCAAGCGGTTTAAATAAAAATAAAATTGAGCAGCACGGTGTAAATTTTGAAAGTTTAGGGGATACAGTTGCATCCCCCTCACTTATATTGTAAGATTCCTGAAAATACTTTTATCGATAAATGGTCAATGAAGTTTCTTATACATGGAATTTGTGGCCTGAATCCAATGTGTTTGATGCGGTAGTCCAAAATCTTTTTTTCCCATTTGGTTTTATAGAATCAAATTTGGAATGAGTTTTAGATTCTTATAATTTTATTTGTATCCTAAGTCTTGAAACATATGCTAATTGTTACTTGAAACCAATTACTAGTATAAGTACCAGAATGATAAACATATTCTAAAATCTAATTTTTCTGTGTAAAAAAAAAAAATCTATGAGTACATTTGTTTAAGATTTTTTTAGAAAAAAAAAATAATTTTTGTGTAAAAAAAATCACTTTTATCATTTTTAAGTGTTTGTTCAGGATTTTTAAACAAATCATTTTATCAAAAAAAATCTATTTTGACTCTAAAATGAAAAGCTATTAGGATTAACTTTTCTCAAAATCAATTTTTTTAAAAACAAAGAGGTAACACATGAACTAGTTAAAAATCATTTTTTTAAGGCTTAAATAGGTTTTTCGTCCCTTTACAAATATATGTCATTTGAATTTTCGTCCCTGAAGTTACTAATCATTTCAATCTGCCACTGCAAATATTTAATCATTTGAAAAATCGTCCTAATTACATCTGATTAGTAACTTCAGGGACGAAAATTCAAATGATCTATATTTGCAGATACGAAAGACCTATTTAAGCCAACAACTTTGCCCAATCATCACTTGCCACATGGGCACCACGTCGCTAATGACAGCCCACCTCAGCAAAAAAAAAATCTAATTAGGACCAAAAGTCAAATGATTAATATTTGCGGTGGCCGATTGAAATTATTAGTAACTTCAGAGACGAAAACTCAAATGACCTATATTTGCAGGGACGAAAGACCTAATTAAGCTTTTTTTTTAACAAAATCACTTTTTTTGGGTAGTTGACAAACACAATTTTTTTTTTAAAATCTCTAAAATAAAAACTCTAGATTTTTGTAACACAACTATTTTTTTTAAAGTTAAAACAAACGCACCCTAAATCATAATCCAAATCAACCTTTCATTGGACATATCCCTCATATCACCCCACAAATTATGATACTGATCGTGAGCCAGTGTTAGCATCTAATCCTAACCAAAATGCAAGCTTAGCAGGAAACTCTATGGATGAGATTGAAATTAAAGGATCAAAATTACATTTGATGTTGAATTCAAAATTATGGATCTTGGCAAGCTTAAGTACTTTTTAGGCATAGAAGTTGGTCACTCCACATCTGACATCACCATTTGTTACATGAAATACAACTTAGACCTACTGAATGACACTGGTTTGAGAGTTAAGAGTTGATTGCATCAAACCTCCTGTGCTTTACTGTGATAATCAAAGTGCAACCCACATTCGAGAAAATCTAGTATTTCATGAAAGAACAAAACATCTGGAAATTGACTGTTACTTTGTCGGAGAAAAGCTACAACAAAGAGTTTTCAAGCTTCTTTATGTCAAGTCCAAATCTCAACTTGCAAACTTCTTCACAAAGTCATTGCCTCCCAATTGAGCTTTCATTCATTTATCTCCAAGCTTAAAATGTTCAACATTTGTGATCCTAAGATTAAGGGGGGTGTTAAAGCTACGAATTCAAGTTTGTACACAGTTTAGTGTATAGTTTTTAAGACATACGTATACACCATAGATTAGCATAAGCTTGTTGAGATTAGTTAAAGACAAAGTTTCATCCGCAATCCGCTAAAGACAATCACGTAAGTCTTTGATTGACGTACCATTTTCCAAAGTATCCATTGCAATGCTCTTAACACTTCTAATCACCTGCAATGTATCCAGAGTATTCCTGACATGCCCCTCCTCAATTAGAACATCTACATTTGCCGCCCTATATGGTTCTCCCTCGTAGCAGTAGCAGTTGAATCTTCGACCACACCAAATAACTGTTGGTTTGCAAGTGTGAGTTATATGTCCCACATCGGATAAAATAGTAAAGGTTGAACACGTTATAAGTAAGAGGACCCATAAACCCACCGCCTTAAGGTTTTGAGTAAGAGTGTGATGTCTCTCTTGCTTGTGCGATTGTTCTAGCCTCAATGTGAAGAGTCCCCCGAGCTTCCCCAGTGACCCAACACTGGTATTAGAGCCCCGGTTCGATGAAGGGTGCGACCGAGGCAGCCGGTATTTGCGTAGAAAGCCGCAACGCTGGTACAAACAGCAAGTGGGGAGCATGATGAATGGACTCACACTTGAGGGGGAGCGGTGTCACAAAATTTGTATATTAAAACTCATATGACCCCCCTATGAAAAAAAACTTGGAGATTCCCCCTTGTAAAATAAAGATTCTTTGGTTTGCCCCCCACAGCCAACAGTCAGTATCTGACTGGATAAATTTGATGATTTGGCATGCTGACTGGTAACGATGGATGAAGTGGCACTGACACATCGTGATTTTTTTATTTTTTATTTTTAAAATTATGTTGAAAATGCGAAATACCTTAAATATCCCTAATACGAAATACCTTAAATACCCCTAATGATAAATGAAAAATTCTAAATCTTTTTCTTTTTCGTCTTCTCTTCCATCAAGCTTCTTCTCTTCTTCTCTCCTCTCCTCAACAACACAGCACAACACAACAACATCAACATCCCAGAAAAACAAAAAATATACAACAACAATTCCCTCTTCTTCTTCCCTCTCCAAATCCCTAACCTTTTTAATTTTCCAAAAACAAAATTCGAAACAATCTGAACAAGAAACTCAATTTGGGAAAGAGAAATTCGAATATGGGCAAGAAACTTAAAATCGTGTCTGAGTCGAATCTTACAAGAGAAATTCAAATTAAAATCGTTCCCCTCAGCACCTTTCATTTGATTTTGATATGTAAATTTGATAAATTTGGGGATTTGAGGGATTTAAAAAATTGGGGGTTTTTGAATAATTCGTTTCCATCTGATTTTGTGTTTAGCTGCTGCTATCATAGTCTGTTCTAGCCACTGTGTGCAACTGTTTCGGCAGCCATGTGATTGGGTGTGTTAGGAGAGCTTGTTTGTGGTGTTGTGGGTTTATTTGGTGTTTTTTTTTCTTCTGTTTTTTCAACTGGTTTGTGGCCTTGTTTTGGTGCTTGGTCAGCTGCGCCGTTTATATGCTCCTTGTGTAGTGGTATTGTTCTTATTGAATAGGGACAAGAGTGAAGAGAGGAAGGAGGAAATGTTGTTGTTATTGTTGTGGTATTGTTCTTGTTGATGAACATTAGAAAGACATGAAGATGATGATGATGTTTTTAATTTTGATATTTTTAAATTATTTTTGATAAAAATCTGGATATATTTTTTTTAAAATTCTAATTAAAATATGAAAAAAAAAATTGGAAAATTATATATAATCTGAAAAATTCTATTTTATTTTAATTGTCAAAATCTTAATTTCAGATTTTTTTTTTCTTCGAAATTAACAAATTAGCAAAAAATAAATTATGGAACTTAATTTTCGAAACAAAAAATTAGGTAATATTCATTTTTTCGAATTTTTTTATAATTTCCAAAATTGAAATTAAGCATTAGGGGTAGTTTAGGTATTTCACATCTTTAATATTAATTTTTTGTGAAAAATATATTATGTGTGCCACTTGGAAATAAAAAAATCAAAAAAATAAATAAATACATAGTCAATAAGCCACGTCATCTCATTTATCCAGTCAGATGGCCTTAGGGGTGTAAACCAAAGAATCTTTATTTTACAAGGGGGAATCTCCAAAAAAAAAAAAATCATAGGGGGGTAAACCAAAAGACCCTCAAATGGCAGGGGGTAAAAGCCTATTAACTCAAAAATAAGCATTGACTATTCTTTATTTTTGTACATGTGATCAAAATAAAAGTGTAAATCTTTCGTATAAATCATATTATGTTTTCAATCATATGTTAGGATATCAACAGAAACATCATAAAAGAACTCAAGACAAATTTTGTTTAAAATTGATTGATTGAATCTCCTTTCTCATTACCTTCATGCATAAAACACATGATTTTAAGTATTTTATTGAAAAACAGTCATACTAATTTTTATCTTATATTGAACCATATACATCTTTATTAAATCTTCACAACATTATCTCACTTTTTTACCCTTCATTTTTTTTTAAATACATGTATGTGAAGTATCTATTAAGTATTTATGAAATATCCTATAAGTTTTTGATACTTGTGGATACATATTCACAAATATCTACAAAATATCGATATCTATAAGGATATATCTCCGTGTTTAGAGCATCCCAATGTCATAGCTCTTAAATTATGCTAATTGACTCACTCATCTCCACCACACACCAAGTCATTTTGCTCTCCCTACACCTCACACACTATTTTTCCATGGAAAATTTAATTATATCATCTCTATCCGGTGTATCTGACTAGCATATATCTTTGTTTTTTTTTTTTTTTGGAGAGAGGAGCATAAATCTAATAAATTCTTTTTTTTTAAACATAAATCTAATAAATTCTTTCAGGCGCATTTCTTAATATAATATATTTGTGATATTTATTTTGGGAAATTACAAACATTTTTCATATTTTTTATTAACTATTTTTAAGGGATATTTTAAATTTTATTTACTTATATATTGAATAATATGTTAATTTTAAAAATTAAATCAATTAATCATTAACCGTTTATTGAAAAATACATAATTCAAATTAATTTATTGATATGAAGGTATATATGATAGAGACTTACTCTACTCCCATAGCTGACCATAATTCGTTTGATGATATTTTTACAAATATTTGAAAAAATGCGAGAGGATATAGCAAATGTACAAGCATTTCAAATTTAATTGAAATTCATATATTTAATTTAAAATGCTAAGATGAATAAAAGATTTTTATGTAAATAATACTCAATCATGTATTATAATTAACTAAATAATTAAGTTCAAATGTTTTTTTTATACCAATTGACTAAAATCATTTTACTGTCAATATACCATAAAAAAAGCATGCTAACAAATGTATTAAGAGAGAGTATTGTCTAAGAAAAGAATCTATAATAGAAAATTTTATTTTGAAGATATAAGTTAGATAATCGTTAAGAATAACTAAAACACAATTTTTTATATAAAATTTACCTCTTTTGATTTTTGAAACAATGCCCTAAAAATCTGTTAGTAGCATGATTCATAAAAGAAATCATACAGGTCACCGATTTCTAAACAATTTAAACAACAACTTGACCAATCCTTGTATAAAAAATAATCATAATAAAATAAAACAAACTTTTTGACTCAACAAATAGGAAAACATGGCCGGTTTCCTTAAAAAAAAGTACTTGGCCGGTCCAAAATAACATCTTCAAAGCACTTATATTAAAACAATAATAATTTTAATTATTTGCATTCATACTATAATTGCATGTGGTCCAAATGTTACATTTTGTTGACATATAGATTAAGTATTATTCATAAAAGAGCTTACCGGTAAATATAGGGATCATTATTTCTGATTCATTGGGTTGGAGAATCAATTCAACGAGGTTGGACGCGCTCTGACTAATGATGGTACTGGTCCTGGTCCATTGGTTAAATGGATAATCATATTTAATGTAGGTTTCCTCATTGCATAAAGATACAATCATGTGGTGGTTTTACTGTCCATCGAACAAGGGCAATGGGAAACCTTTTCCTCTACACGGTGCACCTTCACATAGAGACCGAATGATGTGTCTAACACATGTGAATGACAACCATTTCATGATGGTATATTTGAAGGACGGTTGATAAATTCCTTCTATTTCCGTACCATGGAGACAAAATTGTCGAGAAGATGAAAAAATACGGAAGGAAATATATGTATGTAGGATGATTGCCTATAATATAATGAACTAAGTCAAACGACGGGTTATGAGGTAATAGGAGATGATGATTTGTACCTTGTTGAAAACCTTGACCCTGAAAAGAATGTTGTTGCTCATAAGAAGGTCGGAGATAGAGTCAAGATAGAAAAGGATGAAAGTCTTGGACTTGATGATTGTTTGTAGTATAGATCTTGGCGCGGATTAGTTAAAATGTGTATCATTAACAACTATAATGATTTTTTGGATATTATTATAAACTCATTGCTTTTTATATTGTTTTATATAAAAAAAAATTGTGTCATTGTGAGCTTAACTCAATTAGTATGAACAATGTATAATATATGCAAGGTTCGGGGTTCAAACCCCAGCCACCACCAAAACAAAAAATATAATAAAAATTTGTTCAATCCTGGAAGACATTAACAACTACATAATGATTTTTTTCTATATTATTATAAATTCATTGTTTTTTTGTTTTGTTTTATATAATAAAAATTTGTTGAATCCACTTAGACATGAAATCATTGCAAGTATGTTGTTGAAATCTGAGCATGTTTTGGATTCCATAATCCAAAAAATTATTCGTATTTCCGAATCTCAGCAAAGAGTATTTTCAAAAAAAGAAAAAGACGCGCTTCGAACTTATAGTGTTGAAAAATTAATAGTCAAAAGAAAATATTACTCTTTCCAATTTTGAAATTCCTAAAAAACTTACTCAACGGTAGTTAATTACCATTCAACTTTTTTAGCAGTAGTTAACTGCAATTTGTCACTTTTTAAGGGGCCTAATCACCTTTTAAGTTGTTTATAGCCAACCTAAAAAATAATTGAACCATCGAACGATAGTTAAGTACCGTTGAGTATAAGTATTGTACTCTTTTTTGAAGCATTGTAGTATTGTACTAGCATTTTTTCTAATTTTTCTTTATAAGAAGCATTTTTCTTGGTTTCCTAAGAGGGTACACTCCTTCAAAAACTAAAAAAATTTACAATATTAATGAGTTTTTATTTTCAAGGTACTTCAGGAAAATAATAAATCTTTTGTCATTCATTTATTAATCAAAGAACATATTAAGATAGTTAAAGAAAGTCTTTTTGAGGGCTAAACAAAGACTTTTACCCAAAAACAAAAAAAAAAATTAAACAAAGACTTGGCCAGTCATTTAATAAAACAAAAACCTAGTCAAAAAGTGGGGTTTTCTTTTAAATTTTGTTGTGTGGTCGAAGTTTGAACTCCAGACCTTACATGTATTATGCAATGTCTCTACCAATTGAGTTAAATTTGCGAGGACTTTAATTTTTTTTTGTCAAGTTGAATAATGACTTGAAATTCTCTTTTAAAAGAGAATAAGTAAGATGTCCAAGGTTCGAATCCTGAATATTATGAAGATACCTTACCAACTGAGACTGTTTAAAATTTATTTATTATGAAGATATTTATTATGAAGATATTATTCCAAGAAAAATGACATGATAAGAAACTATTTTGTTTTCAAAATATAATGAATACACGGTTTTTTTATATAAAATTTACCTTTTGATTCTTTAAATACCATAAAAGACATCATAAAGGAAACCGATTTTTTTTCCTATTTATTTATGTGTCTAAGTCAAAGAACATATTCTAAAAATTAAAACAAAAACTTGGCCAATCACTTGTATAGAAGAACAAAAACAAAGACTTGGCCGGTCAAAAACTACATTTTCAAAGCACTTATTTAAAAATAAATAAATTAATATCAAATATTTGCATTGATACCATACTTGGATGTTGTCCAAATGGTAGTATATTTTTTTCATAAATCAAATGTATCTTTTACGCGCAAGTGTGGAGATTAATTCTTTCAAGAATATACTAAGATCCATTTAAAAGGTATCAATAGTTTTTGTCAATGTGAAATTTCTATTGTTGATTTTTTTTAACATATGTCATTAAGACATAAGTTACTAACATTTTATTTAAAAAAATTAATTTCAATTGTCTTATTATTTTATATTTTTGAAAAATTCAATTATCTTTGTTTACACTATAATAATTGCATGTTGTCCAAATGGTACGTTTAGTTGACAGATACTCATTTTCTTTCCATTGGTTGAACAATTATTGCATTTCATACATCATTGTCACTTTTTCCTTTTAAAACCATATTGTTTCTTTCTTTTTCCATCTCATTTCTTGTTTTGCTTTTTTCTGTTTTCATACAGAGAAAGAAGAAGAAGAAAAAAAAATGGCTACACTAATTTTACCTCCAATTCCTCCTTCTCCTAGAGATGATGCCATGCAACTTTACCGTGCTTTTAAAGGTACCATATTTCTCTCCTAACTTGTACTGATGATGTTGCATATATGCTTTTAATCATTTGTTATAGAGATAGCTTATGTAAGCTTATACATAAGTGCTTATCATTAGAAGTTATTGTGCTATAAGCTGTAAAATATGTTGTTTATCCAAACAGTCTGCTGGTATATGTTTGATTCCATTATGGAGGAATAAAAAATGATTATAGAGGTGTAGAATTGATTTTGACATGTTTGGTTGTACTCAACTAGAATTGATTTTGTCTCTAGAATTGATCTTGACATGTTTGGTTGTACTCAACTAGAATTGATTTTGTCTCTAGAATTGATCTTGACATGTTTGGTTGTACTCAACTAGAATTGATTTTGTCTCTAGAATTGATCTTGACATGTTTGGTTGTACTCAACTAGAATTGATTTTGTCTCTAGAATTGATTTTATCTTGAAGCAGAAATTAGGAGCTGTTGCCTCTAGAATTTACTTTTAGTCTAGCTAGAATTGAGTATGTTTGGTTCTGTGGTGATAAAACATGGATATTGAGTTAATTGATTATATAAAATTGATTCTGTCTAAAATTGAGGATTTTCCCTTGTTCTAACCATTATTCAACTCACCTTACTCATGCCTAAGACTGGATATCTAGAGCGTGTCTCACTTGGCTCAATAGTCTATGATAAACTCTGTATCGTCTTAGAACTTAAGTTTTGCCAAACATAAGTTTAACAAAACTGACTTCAGATGTGAGGGTTGCCCCTCGCTTTATAACTGCTTTTCAGCTATACCCAAATCATTACAAAATTGAAATTATTGTATCATAGACAGTATTTTACCATATTATGAAGAACTAGGGGAAAATGTACTTTGGAAACTTGTAAGAGCGTAAAACTTGAATGGTTTCATATTTCATAAGAGATAGTAAAATGTGATGTGCAAGACTAACTAACTAACTGGAAGAAACTTTTATCCTCCTAAGAAGTATTTTATGTCTAATTTAATTTTAGAAAAAAGTGTACTTTGATATCTTTATGATTCTTTGTATAAAGAGATTACTTATGAGTCTAATGATATTCCATGCATATGGAACCATTTTTTCCATTCTAATTCTATGGTTTTACAGGATTTGGGTGTGACACAACTGCTGTGATCAATATTCTTGCTCATCGAGACGCTACACAGCGTGCCTACCTCCAACAAGAATACAAAGCAACATATTCTGAGGAGCTATCGAAACGCTTAATTTCAGAGCTGAAAGGAAAATTAGAGGTACTAATTTACTTATAGTAAATGCAAAATCAATTATTCCAACATAATGTTAAATTGAAAGATCTTACAATAGTAGATCATGTTTTCAATAACTTAGAGTTGCTTTCTTTGAGCTTTCTACTGATTGTGTTTCGTGTAATATTTCATGGTTTATCTTACACTTTTCTATTTATCAGACTGCAGTTCTACTTTGGTTGCCTGACCCTGCCGCACGTGATGCAGAAATCATTAGGAAGTCGCTAGTTGTGGACAGAAACCTTGAAGCTGCCACCGAAGTAATTTGTTCACGTACTCCGTCCCAACTTCAATATCTAAAACAGTTATACCATTCAAAGTTTGGCGTTTATCTCGAGCATGAAATTGAATTAAACACATCCGGGGATCATCAAAAGGTGAGGTTTCTATGTGTGTAAATGCTGTTTATATTGAGAATGAAATCCTGAAACAGTTGTAGCTTCTTTTGTTGTTCTTGTGTGTGGATATTAGGAAAGAAAAACCTTAGCTATCATATCACAAATTAGTCACATTAAGGGTCATCCTTTTAGGATTGTTCATTGATCGATTCGAGAAGGAAACCAAATCGAACTTGTATGTTACATTATTTTGGTAAAACTGAACAGAATTGTTTGTCGTTCGTCCCAGACCAGACTGGTAGAAAGCTTAGGTGCATTGGTTCTGTGGTTCCAAGCAGTACCAAAACTACCTTTACAAAAATTCTCTAACATAGCTTTTTGAACTGAACTGATTCTATGTGAACAAAACTGTACTTAAGTGCTATTATTATTAACTGATAGTTAAGGACTCGTGTGAAAAAACCAAAAACCGATCCAACTGAAATATTAGCACTGTTTAAAAAACGGTTCAGATCGTTAAATCTCAGTTACAGTATGGTTTTTTCGTAGCTGTTCAGTTTGGTTCTGTTTATTGTTTTAGAACAGTTGAAATCATAATTCTTATGCCAATAACAGTGCATACCTTTAGATAAACACTTTTAAGTGTTTGTCTTTCTAGATTCAAAATGTTAAGATCTTGCTTAGGTATTTAAAACTAATCGCTTTATGCAAAAAACTTGTTAAGATCTTGCTTAGGTATTTAACCACCCCTCGCCACGAAGGCCTCGAGGTTAATAGAGAAATTGCACAGAAGGATGCAAAGGTTCTGTACAAAGCGGGGGAAAAGAAACTGGGAACCGATGAAAAGACATTTGTCCAAATATTCAGTGAAAGGAGCAGCGCGCATTTGGCTGCCGTCAGTTCATATTATCATGACATGTATGGTCACTCATTGAAAAAGGTAACTTGATCACTTTAATCCTATCAATTCAACTTCATTTATCTATTGAGATATTCAATTTCAAGTTAAATTCATATCAGGCAGTAAAGAATGAAGCATCCGGGAATTTCGGTCTCGCACTTTTGACAATAACTGAATGCGCTACTAATCCAGCAAAGTATTTTGCAAAGGTATTCATTCATCTTCACTTTAACTTTAGGAAAATTACTTTCTTCAGAGGTGTTTGTGCTTCATAGCATGCGATGTCACCGGCAAATGTGGTTATATTCAATCACTTCTATTTTTTAATATTATTACCGATTTTATACTTTACATGTCAGAGTTGTGTACGGTGTCAGTGTTTCATAGATTAGGAATATTATAGAACCTTTTAAATGTCTAAACTTTCAATTACACAAACTTTGTATATTCACACTTTTGCCTCGATGCAGGTGTTGTATAAGGCGATGAAAGGTATGGGGACTAATGATAGCACACTCATAAGGGTCATTGTAACAAGGACTGAGATTGATATGCAGTATATCAAAGCTGAATATGCAAAGAAATACAAGAAGACACTGAATGATGCAGTTCACTCTGAAACATCAGGCAACTACAGGGATTTTCTTCTCGCACTTTTGGGTCCGAATCACTAGTCAAAGATGTTCAATCATGTTTTCAAACTATGATGTTTAAATGTTTAAAATTTGGTAGTTTGCTGTGGTTTGTAAGCATTATCACAAACTTGCATTTGAGTTTCAATTAGGGACTTACGTATTTCTTGGTTGTGAACATAATCATTTGATTGTTTCACTTTATATAGTATTTCAAAGGCCTTTGTGGCCATTTCATTTCTGAGTATAATTTCACAGGTCTTTCCTACGTTGGTTTGTTTTTCTTTCTATCATGATATCTTCGTTGAAGCACGAATACATAGATGAACACCGACACGACACTGACACTGATATGCCGACATTAATAATAATTTAAAAAAATCACATAAATCAATGTATTTGTGTATCAAAAACCTATGTGTGTCTGACATCAGAACACGCCTAATTCGAGGAGTGTATGTGCTTCATAACTTCGGCCTGATGTGTATTGCCCACCTCCTATGTGGCTTGTACTGTAGTGCCTCTTGGTTTTCAAACTTGTTTTGCCTTGCCTCTTGTATCATTGCCTTGTATACTCTTGGTTGGAGTATACACCTACTCTTTTTTCTTTCTATATATTAATTTAGCAACTCAAAATAATGTAGACATTTAATCAGATTGATTCATTTTCATGTGTGCATTGTTGCTAATGCTAACTAGAAAGTTGTTATTACAGTTTGCTTCTTCAAAGTACTTTTACAGTTTGTCACATTCTCAGAGAAGGGAATCAATATGCAGATTTCCTTCCAAAGCTCAGAGCTTCTTCTGATGATGGCCTTATTATTTATGAGTCGCCCCCTGCCGATCCCACCAATCTTCTTAGAAGTGACGCCACTTGCACTCTCTTCCTTAGGGAATAGTTAGCTTTTTTTTTTTCTTTCTGTTTTCTTTTTTCTTCCCTGTTTTTTTTCCTTTTTATTATTTTTGTAACAAAAAAAAAAAAAACTAGAAAGTTCTTATTTTGTTTCTATAAAACATTTATTTTGTTAATCAATTCTTTTTAGTGGATATCTATCATGTTATTTTGTCTCAAATATAAGGGCATACAAGTTATAAATAAGAGGAATGATATTGTACAATCAATTTTAGACAACTTTTGAGACAATCATTTGTCCTCTCTCCTTATTAGATAAAAATAATAGAGCGAGAAAGAAGAAGAGAGAGAATGAAAAACACATGCGAGTATGAAAGAGATGGTTGTTCCAAAAATTGTCAAAAAGTGGTTGTGCATAGAGCTGTCAAAACGGGCGGCCCGGCCCTAAACGGGCCGGCCCTAGCGGGCTTCGGGCTTTAGCGGGCCGGGCCAAAAAGCTCGGTTGACAAAACGGGCTTGAAATATACTACCTGAGCCCGGCCCTACACGGGCCGCGGGCTAAACGGGCCGGCCCATATTAAAAATTATATATTTTTTATTTTAAAAAAGTACTATAAAACACTGCTATAATTTTTTTATAAATAATATTTTTAATATGTTTAAATAATGTCTAGGACAAAAGTAAATTGTAAACATTTTCGTACAAACGCCGTAAACTAAAACGACGAGGAAAATAATTTTAAATAAATTAGATATGTTATGGTTATAGATATTTATATATTCGATCTTTAAAACTATAAATAATGAAATGAATAAATATAATTTTATATTATATTTATGTTTGTGTTAATTCATTGACTTTTGTTTTTTACTTTGATAATCAACTAAGTAAATAATTATTTGAAAAATATATATAATTTATAGAATTTTTTTTTGTTATGCGGGCTAACTGGCTACCCGCGGCCCATTCGGGCTAACCCTAACGGGTACCGGGCTTTTAAGGGCCGGGCTAAAAAGCCCTATTAAAATTCGGGCTCAATATTTTAGGCCCAAGCCCTATATTTATTCGGGCTAAACGGGCTGGCCCATATGGGCCGTCCGGCCCGTTTTGACAGCTCTAGTTGTGCACATATCATTTCTCTATAAATAAATGGTTTAATTAATGTTGAGAATTTTTAGTTAGTTTAAAATAAAAAAGCTGTAATCTTTTGTAAGTCTTAATTCAGTTGACAAAAATGTCAAAATCATTATGTCGGATGCCTTGATCGTGGTTCGAACCTCGACTTTTCTATTTTTTTTTGTTTTTTGAGAGAGAACCTTTCTACTCATATGAGTGACTTTCCAACTATCTAAAAATAATTATAACCAAGTCCTCCAACCTCTATACAATATTTTTTCAATTAGGTCTTATGAAAGAAATTATATATTTTTTTTCATGAATGAAAGAAATTATAAATTGTTTTTCCATTTATTTATAAATTAAATAACATCGTACTCTACGAAATGAAAACTTAGCCGGTCATGTATATAAAACAAAAACTTTGTAAAAAATACATCATCAATGCACTTATTAAAAAATTTGTTTAAATTATTTGAAATGAGTGCATTTTTGTAGAGGGAAATGAGTACATTTTTTATAGAATCCGTTTCATTATAATAAATTTCTTTGTTTGAATTCACTTTAATCACAATTGATCTTTGATCTTCAATATCTTTAATTATATATTTGTAAAAATTATAAAAATTTGATAAATTTAAAAATGTTCATCGAGACAAATCCAACGACATTTTATATATTACCAATTATCTTTATAATAGTAGAAAAATTTGATCAAAATATGTTACATACAGGACACATAATCAAACAAGATCACTTATTTTGAGACAAAAGAAGTAGAAGTTTTTGCACTATACCAAATATTCCTCTTACTTTTTATTCACTTTCATTCTTTAATTTTGACATTATTTTCTCTTACTTTCTTTCTTTTTATCATTCAAACAAAGAACTTGAATCATTGACGCAGAACATAGATCATGAGTTATTTTAGTGTATTGTTTTATTCTAAGATGAGATGTGTTGCCGGAGATGTTCTTTTTTTTTATTTTATTGTGGCCGGGATTTGAACCCGCACTTTACATGTATTATGCATTATCTATATCAACTGAACTAAGCTCACGAAGACAGAGACGTTCTATTATAAAGACGAAGAAAAAGCATAGCTAGCTATTTATATTTTTATTAAGACAAAAAAATACTTGGTAAGAAAACCATCTTCGATGCACTTGTTTAGAAAATTAGTTTAGATTATATATTTATTAATATAATAAAACTTAAGTCGCTATTTTTTCTGTGAGCTTAGTTTAAGTTGTATGAACATTTTAAAAGGGAATTCCTAAATTCCTTAAAAAAAATGTGAATTCTTAACCATTAGATTAGACTACTTGATAAACAAAATCATTATGTTACCTTAAATGTCCTCATTTAAACTCTTAATCTCATTAACTTGGTGGATTTGATGGTCAATTTTCTATTTTTTAAATAATAATAATAATAATAATAATCATGATGATGATGATCATAAGAAAAACAATGTGTTATAACATAATATATGAAAACAATTCCTTATCCTCTTTAATTTTACAAAGAGCACAAAGTAAATATTTAATGAATTTTTGTATATAAAAGTAAAGTACATCGTACTCCACGAAAATCCTTCAAACAAAATCGTACTCTACGAAATTAAAAAAAAAAAAAAAACTTAGCCGGTCATTTATATAAAATTTATATAAAAACAAAAAGTTTGTCAAAAAGAAATATATCTTTAATGTAATCATTTAAAAATTTCGTTTAATTTATTTGAAATGAGTAAAAAAAAAAAAAACAAAGTATCAGTTTCACTATAAATTGCATGTTGTATGGTATGTTTTCGGGACAGGTTATTTCTTTGTTTGTTTTACTTTTATTGTTTTCATTGAAAGGAAGATGGCTACACTTGTTGTACCTCCAGCTCCTCCTTCTCCTCTAGACGATGCGATGCAACTTTACCGTGCTTTCAAAGGTACTCTCTTGAACATCGGTCCTTGCATATAATATGCAATATCTCAATCAACTGAGCTAAGTTTACGGGGATGTAACATGCATGCTTTTAATCATGCCTTATGAATATTGACTGAGACACTGCTTAGTAAAATGTCTGAAACTTCACTTTAAGTAACATTTATAAAAATATACGTATCCTTCTTATATAATGCATGCTCTTAGAATTTGATTTTACGTAATTTAATTCCACGAAATCGGCTTATAAGGCGATGATTGTTGTTAAAAGTTTTATTGGACGAGATAAAACCTAAACACAGATTGATAAGTGGAGGCAATTTTCATCTTATGAGTCAGTTTTGTAAGGGTAGATTTAGGTCCATCTCAAAGTTTAATATTGTGTTGGACCCTATCCAACATTCGTTAGTTCATTTGTTGTCCGATCACTAATATTAGGACAATCAAGTATGCTGATGGTTGTTGACGTGTCAGTAAGTTAAAAGTCTCGTATTGAATATAAGAGTAAATAATGTTGAGTAACATATAAATGAGAAAACTCATATCCTATATCTTAAGGTGTTGGATGAAGATGCGGTGTACAATCTTATTTATGTGATTGCTCTTTATCCAAAGTGACGACGATCATGCCCAATGTTGCTCCTCCGAAAGTCCCAACAAAGAATGTAATACATGACATTCTATTATAATGTACTGACAAACTCACATACTTTTTTTAATAACACTACTAACTCTAACAAACTTTTATCCCATATTTTCATTTTAGAAAAAAGTGTAGTTTGATTTGTGGTTATGCAGGATTTGGCTGTGACACAAGTGTTGTGATCAATATTCTGGCTCATCGAGATGCGACGCAGCGCGCCTTCATCCAACAAGAATATGAAACAACATACGCGGAGGAGCTTTCTAAATGCTTAGTTTCAGAGCTAAGAGGAAAGTTAGAGGTACTAAATTACTAATGAGAGTATACACTCAATGATCATGTTATTCAAATTATGAGACGTTGCAGACTTTATTTGGTTTTGCAGACTGCAGTCCTGCTTTGGATGCCTGACCCTGCAGGACGCGACGTAGAAATCATTAGGAAGTCTTTAATTGTGGACAAAAATCTTGAAGCTGCTACCGAAGTAATTTGTTCGCGTACTCCATCCCATCTACAATATCTAAAAAAGATATACCATTCAAAATTTGATGTTTATCTTGAGAAGGAAATTGAATCAAACACTTCCGGGGATCTGCAAAAGGTGAGGTTTCAATGTGTAGATGTCGTTTATATTGCGCATGAATCATAAAAAGTTGTTGCTCCTCTTGTTCTTGTGTGTGGCTTTTAGTAATAACTAATCCATTTATGCAAAAAAAACTTGTTAAGCTCTTGCTTGCATATGTAAGCACCCCTCGCCAGGAAGGCCCCGAGTTTAATAAAGAAATCGCTGAGAAGGATGCAAAAGTTCTCTACAAAACCTTAGAAAAGAAACTCGGATCCGATGAAAAGACTTTTGTCCAAATATTCAGTGAACGGAGTGGCACGCATTTGGCTGCCGTCAATTCTTATTATCATGACATGTATGGTCACTCACTGAAGAAGGTAACTGGATCAAATTGATCTTATCAAACTTCAACTTCATCTATCTATTGTGGTATATAATTTCATGCTGAATTTATATCAGGCAGTAAAGAATGAAACATCCGGGAATTTCGGTCGAGCACTGGTGACAATAATTCAATGTGCTACTAATCCAGCAAAGTATTTCGCAAAGGTATCCCTCAGCCCTTCAACTTTAGGAAAATGCTTCTTTTAGGATCAATAGAATTCCCTTTTTGACGTACAAAGTAGGCCAATTGTATTAGCTAATTAATTTGGATTAACTTATTTGAGTTTACCTACTGGCATAAGCATTTGTGAGACTGTTTGGAAGAACTTATGAAAACAACTTATGATATGTTCACAAGCTGTTTATTTCCTAAAGCCGTCTAGAATAGATTATGAAAACAATGTTAAACTTTTTTATAAACAATTTTACTTTATTATATTTTTGTTATAGAAATGGTTAATGCATAATCAGTTATATGATATGCGCAAATACTATAGCCACTTAATTAAACTGTTTATCCAAACATGGCATGAATGACTTAATTTTCCTATACAAATTTTTTTTATATTCATATGCTTTTGCCACCATGCAGGTATTGTATAAGGCAATGAAAGGTTTAGGGACTAATGATCACACACTCATAAGGGTCATTGTAACAAGGACTGAGATTGATATGAAATACATCAAAACTGAATATGCAAAGAAATATAAGAAGACATTGAATGATGCAGTTCACTCTGAAACATCCGGCAACTATAGGGCTTTTCTTCTCGCACTTTTGGGTCCCAATAATTAGTCAAAGATGTTCAATCTTGTATTAGTAGCCTCCTAACAAGTTTTAAAACAGTTCAGTTCAGCAGTTCAGTTCAATTTTTTGGTTTTTTTCTAAGCATGGAGGGAAAAGCCGAAGTAATTAGGCCCATTTTATGTTATTTGGTTTTGCTTTAAATAGAATAAGAACGACAATTAGTTGTCATGAGATTGTTGTTATTTGTAGTTTGGTCAAGGGAGAGACGAAGCTCAACAATTCCTAGAGGTTGATTATTGCTTTATTGCAGTTTTTTCCTTTTAATTGGCAGTTACACATTGTTGCTTGTTTATGTAAGTGTTGCCATATAATAAAGATATTTGCATTGTAACTTTTCCTTGCATACAATGGTTATCCTAAGAGATACGAACTTTATAAATTTTACTACTTGACTGCTATATAGTATACTTGCTAGTTGCTACTTTGTTCATCAAGATTTTGGCGTCAATGTCGGGGATTGTTGATCATTTCAGCAAGGCAACGGTAAAGTTGTTTTAAAAATTAAATTTAAGTTTTATTTTAGACAACTTGTTTTAAATCGTTTTTTTTATTATTTTATTTATTGCTTTTAAATTATGACATCTATTCCAACTTTCATATTGTTTGCAGGAACTGTCTTTTTGTTTATGCGTAACAAGAAAGCTTCTGAACTACTTCTGTACGATCCTGAGATAAAAAAGAGGAAGTAGATATGGGAGATAATCCATCACCACCACACTCTCGACGCACATTAGGGGATTTCCGCGGAAGGACGAATGAAGGACAAATCAGTTGCGATTTTCAACCAGTCCATCTGGTATCTTCTGATATTAAAAACTCGGTGCTCACTAGTCCGAAATAAAATGTTTATATCGGAGGAGCGGTAGAAGATCCAAATGAACATCTAAGTAGGTTTTATGAGACTTACCAGTATTGCTGCCTGGATGCAATAACAGAAGACTTACCGGTATGGTGAGAAAAATGCAAATAAGAAGGGAATTCTATAACTTAAAAAATCACTAAACTTTAATGGTAAGCCACAACATGATGTTCAACCAGTTTGAAGCAATGACGAAACAACTAATGGCTGCCCATTCAAAACCATCCACATCTGAAGGACACCCTTCGGTCACCTCTCAAGCCCATGGATGACGTACTATATTCTCTGCGTATCTTGCACCGATATCTGTCTTGATACTTTCCGATAAGAGTATCCGAAGATTAAATTTTATTTTAAAAAAATAATAATTATCCATTACTTTTCAGATACATGTGAGATACAAGGGATAGGCGGTGGAAAATTCATATATGCGGGCTATATGATGTTTCTACTATATTTTGTATATATGTAATTGACTAAATAACGACGTTTTTTATTTAGGATATATCATATATGACTAATTATCGCTTTCTTTATTATATTACTTACATTTATATTTCTATTGTTGTCGCCGTCTGTTTTATGTCTCTTTGTTTGTTTCAATGCATTGATTACAAGTTTTTTTCTTCTAAATTAAGCAATTGTCCTTAAAGAGTGCCCTGTGACACTCATTATCATTTCCTTTACGATAAAGGAGAATGCACATATTTGATAAAAACACTTAAAACTATTTTTCTCTCTCTTTCGCTTAGGCTCTGATTGACAAGACAAAAAAGCTAGCATATAGCTTATATCATATAGTTTATAAACTCGTCTAACAAAAAAAATCCCCATTTATTAACAAACTTTTTACAACGAGCTTATAGTTTATTTCAGGAGCTTATAACTTATTTTTCAAACGCTATTTCAAGTAGCGTTTGAGCTTTTCACTTATCACTTTTTATTTTATTTTTACCCTTATCATTTTAATTAAAACTAGTAGCGTACAGATGAGTGATGACTAACGTTTCCACTCTCCCCAGTGGCAGTACTTATGTGCAAGCGACAAAAAAAAAATTGTTTGATATAGACGAGTTATTTAACTTTTTTTTTTTGTTCTTGTAACATTTTTGTTTTTAAAATAAAATATTATACTTTTTATTTTGAAGTATGATTATTTTTAAAATAAAATTCTTTACTTTAATTTTTTTTGAAAAATATAAAAAAGTGAAATGGAATAAATTTAAGATAAAACTTTAGTAAAAATTAATAACTTAATAATATATAAAATATAAATATAATTTAAATTTTTTATTAGAATAAAAAATATCTTTTTATGTCATTTTACTAATTAAACCACTAACTTTATCAAACACATTAATTAACTTATCAGCTATCAACCATCAATTATAAACTATCAGTCATCAGCTATCAGCTAGCTTATAGCTATTCGCTATTTTATCAAACATAATCTTGTACACTTTTTTTAATATGTGTAGAATGAATAAATGACTTACATAATTTGAGATGGAGGAGTAACTTTGTATTGTCAACGACTAAAGGTATTATGAAAGAAATTATAATTTGTTTTTTCATTTGCTTATAAATTAAAGTAAATACCATCGTACTCTACGAAATGATAACAAAAACATAGCCGGTCATCTATATAAAACAAAAACTTTGTAAAAATTCGTTTAAATTATTTGAAATGAGTACTTTTTTTTTGAGAGGGAAATGATTACATTTTTTTAGAATCCGTTTCGTTATAAATT
Organism: Medicago truncatula; assembly: GCF_003473485.1. Taxonomy (NCBI): domain Eukaryota; kingdom Viridiplantae; phylum Streptophyta; class Magnoliopsida; order Fabales; family Fabaceae; genus Medicago; species Medicago truncatula. The sequence continues at coordinate 34,066,876 of NC_053047.1, forward strand.
GCATGTTGTACAAATGGTAAGTAATGGGGACAGGTTTATTAAATACTCATTCCATTTCTATGGTGGAGTAGTTGAACCACAGTTGCATTTAATTACAAGAATTTCTTGGTTGTTTCTTTGTTTCTTTTCATTTCTTTTCTTCTTGTTTTACACTTTTTCTGTTTTCACTGTGAGAAGAACAAGAAGATGGCTACACTTGTTGTACCTCCAATTCCACCTTCTCCTAGAGATGATGCCATGCAACTTTACCGTGCTTTCAAAGGTACTCTCTCTATCCCTCTCTTCTAGAGATGTAGCATGCATGCTTTTAATCATGCCTTATGAATTATAAAGCACAGATACGAACACAGACACCGCACGAACACGGACACGCCGACACTGCTAAAAATTTGAGAAAATCACATAATTCAGTGTAATTATATGTGTCGATGTCGTGTCGGTGTCGAACACGGCACATGTCCGATATAGAGACATGGCTAATCTGAGAAGTGTTCGTACTTCATTATGAATATTGACTGAGACACTGGTTAGTAAAATGTTTGAAACTTCATTTAAGTAATGTTTCTAAAAATTTATCCTTATGTTATGTAGAGTATACTCTTTGAATTTGATTTTACCTAATTTAATTTTACAAAATGAGCTAGTATCATGTGATAAGATAAGGCCTCAACATGGGTGCATGTTTATAAGTGAAGACATTTCTCCCCTTATAGACTTGTTTTATAAGGGTTGACTTAGGCTCAACTCAAATTTTAATATGGCATTAGACCCTATTCAAGATCCGCTACCATTTGCTATTTGGTCCTTATTGTTAGGCCACTCAGGTAATGTAAGTTGATGTGTCAGGTATGAGTTAAAAGTCTCACATTGAATATAAGTGTAGTTTCTAAGCAACGGATAAGTGAGAAGACTCATATACCTAATATTTTATCATGTTGGGTGAAGATGTGATTGCTTTTTGTCCAATGTGACGATCATGCCTAATGTTGCTCCCCCTAAAGTCCCAACAAAATTTGATTCTATTTATAATGCATTAACAAATTAACAAACTTTTTTCAATAACACTACTAACTCTAAGAAACTTTTATTCTCATAATATATAAGTACTTTGATATGTGGTTATACAGGATTTGGCTGTGACACAAGTGCTGTGATCAATATTCTTGCTCATCGAGATGCGACGCAGCGCGCCTATATCCAACAAGAATATCGAACAACATACGCGGAGGAGCTTTCTAAACGCCTAATTTCAGAGCTGAGCGGAAAGTTAGAGGTACCAGTGATCATGTTATTCAAATTACATGACTTTATATCGTCTACTTTATACATTTTTCGTTGTTTGTTTATTTTTCTGAAAGTCAATTTTGTAGCCTTATAAGTATATAACTTCGTAAAAGAGTATGTTAAGGAAGAGATCAATCTTCTACATTTACAAAATGTAAAAACTTTTCTGTGGTTGTTTTCGTAGAATATTTTGTTTACCTCACATTATTTCGGTTTTTCAGACTGCAGTTCTGCTTTGGATGCCTGACCCTGCAGGACGTGACGCAGAAATCATTAGGAAGTCTCTAATTGTGGACAAAAACCTTGAAGCTGCTACCGAAGTATTATGTTCGCGTGCTCCATCCCAACTCCAATATCTAAAACAGTTATACCATTCAAAATTCGGTGTTTATCTCGAGCATGAAATCGAATCAAACACTTCTGGGGATCTTCAAAAGGTGAGGTTTCTGTGTAAATGCCATTTATGTCGAGCCAGTACTAGAAAAAGTTGAAATAGCAATGGAAATTTAAAGATGAAAAATGTTAAATTCATTTCTAATTACGTCGTCGTCGATAAGTATTAGTGGGTGACCAATTTCTTTTTTCCGTCTCTAATTTTTTTCGCTGTTTCATCTTTTTCGGATTGTGAGCTAAGCACTTTTAAGTGCTTATGTTGTTCTAGACTCAAAAAGTTAAAAGGTCGAAATTCTCTATAGTTTATAGGTTTTTCTCATAGGGTGCAAAAACTTTGTCACATATGATTACATAATGTCTCTTAGTTCTTTGTTTTCAAGTTAATATAACAAAGGAACTGCAATTACTGAGAACTAATCTATTTATGCAAAAACCTTGGTAAGATCTTGCTCGCATATGTAAGCACCCCTCGCCTGGAAGGCCCCGAGGTCAATAGAGAAATCGCTGAGAAGGATGCAAAGGTTCTCTACAGAGCCGGGGAAAAGAAACTCGGAACTGATGAAAAGACTTTTATCCAAATATTCAGTGAACGAAGCGGCGCACATTTGGTTGCCGTCAGTGCTTATTATCATGACATGTACGGTCACTCATTGAAGAAGGTAATGTGATTACTTTCATCTTTTTATTTCAATTGCATTTATCTATTTTGGTATTCAATTTCAAGCTAACTTCATATCAGGCAGTAAAGAATGAAACATCGGGGAATTTTGGTCACGCACTTCGGACAATAATACAATGTGCTCATAATCCAGCAAAGTATTTTGCAAAGGTATTCCTCTGCCCTAGAACTTGAGAAAACTGCTTCTTTTACGATCGATAAAATTTCGCATTTCCAATTTGACTTTATTTTGTTTTTGTTATAGAAATGGCTTATGGATAAGCACTTATATGATAAGTGCATATGCTATAAGACTTAATAAATTGCTTATCCAAACATGGCATGAATGACTTTACTTTCTTATACAAAACATATGAATATTCATACTTTTGCAATCATGCAGGTGTTGTATAAGGCAATGAAAGGTTTAGGGACTAATGATACCACACTCATAAGGGTCATCGTAACAAGGACTGAGATTGATATGAAATACATCAAAGCTGAATATGCCAAGAAATATAAGAAGACATTGAATGATGCAGTTCACTCTGAAACATCTGGCAACTATAGGGCTTTTCTTCTCGCACTTTTGGGTCCGAATAATTAGTCAAAGATGTTCAATCATGTTTCGTTATGGGATATTTTCAAACTTCGATGTTTAGATGTTCTCAACTTGGTAGTTTTATGTTCTTTGTGTTGCATTTGTAAGCATTATCATGAACTTGCATTCGAGTTTCAGTTAGGGACGTGTATTGTCAGCATAATTTACATATTGAAGTGTTGTTATTTATTGAGTGGAACAATATTTTCAAAACCTACCGGAGATCGAGATCGAATTGGCGACGCCTTCAAGTGATGGTTCAATCGATTGAATCACAGTTCGATTTGGTTCCGATTTGGTTCCGATTTCTGACAAAGTAAAAACCATCTATGCGTTGAACCAATCGGTGGAGTAACCTGTTCAATTAGTTGATTGTCATAATATATGATTTTTTAGTTGATTTTGCAATTGTTTTTTAGATTCATTTTGTTTAATATATGAATTTATATGCCAAATATTTTTATAAACTTGCTATTATTCCAATGCCTTGTCTGATGATAACTACAATGTTTTGTTGCAGATAACTAAATAAGGTTAGAGACACAACATGGTAAAAAAAATGCGGATTGATGGCGGTTTTATAAAGGAATATTTTTGTTTGTTTCTTTTATGAAAAAAGAGAAAGTAAATTAGAAAAAGAAATAAGATGAAAAAGGAATTTGAATCCGAAAGAAATTATAAGAGAAAAAACTAAGGACCATGTGTTCTATTTGGAAGAGAATATAGAATATATTGAAGGCTTAGGAGATTATTGGGTAATTATGCTACCAAACTACTAGACTAAAAAACCCACATTAATTTATAATGTCTAATATGTATGTATTTTGTCAACTCAACATAATATCTACATTTTTTATTGTCAAATCTCACCAACGACCAAAAGTGAAATTTGAAATAACAGGTTGATTTTAAAAAAAATGCATAAAAACGAATGACATTCAAACACTAAAATTTAAGCTAAAAAAAATACAACAAATGACACACAGAAACTAACAAACAAGTCATGGAGCCTACAATGAGTTGTGTCATCACACTTGACTAACACTAACCATATATACATGTGAAATTAATATCATCTGATGTCTTAAGACATTAGATATATGAGTCACCTCACTAGTATGTTGTTCAAATTTACTTTTGCATACATTGTGAAATTTTTACTCAAACTTGATAATTTAACAGTTCTTTGTTAAGTATCATAGTCTCCATATCTGTAATCTACTGCCAAAAACTACTCACCCACAATGTTGAACTAAGATATGATACCATTATTGGACCTTTTGAAGGAGTCAACACTGATGTGGATCAATACATTAAAGAAAGAACACTCATACAAATGAGAATGATACATTATTTTCATCGAAAACTTTAAGGATGAAGTATGAGCATCTTTCACCCTCAAATATGAAGAAATTATAGCTCGTATTTGACACGGTATTCATACTAGTTTTAGTAACATTTATCATAAGACTCATACGAAAACACGTGTATTTGACTCGTGAAACTTGAAAGCAAGAAAGAACCATCAAATAAAATAATATGGAGTCAGATTTAATAATCATATATGGACCAGTTAAACAACTAAAATGTCTCCTGATATGTGATCATAATTAATGAATCAATTGTCCCACTGCCAAGTCACGCGTCTCTTTCGTATCTTCAAGTGTGTTTACTTTTAGCTTCAATATCCATTTTTTATGTTCCTTTTTTGAATAAATTTTTTAGTTTATATGAACTACTCTGTCTGTCTTAATATATATCATTTTAACAATTTCATATAAATTAAAAAATGTAATTTATGTTGTATAGAAAAGAGAAATATAAAATACTATTACAAAATTATTTCTTTTTAAAGGTATAGAAAAGAAATTAAAAAAAATGGAATAAGATAAAGTACTCTCTCCGTTTCTAAATACTTGTCGCAATCAACCACCTCGTATATGTCAATATACAACTTTGTCATTGATATCTTTAATTATCTATATTAAAAAATTATAACAAGTAGATATTTTAAAAATATTTGTTGAGATAAATTGAACAACGTTTTACATGCTACCATTTATATTTATATATTAGTTAAAAAAATATGATCAAAGTAAGTTATACGAATTGTTTGTAAATTTACGACATGCATTTAGGAATGGAGGAAGTAATAAGTAAATAAGTATATAATTTGGGACGGATGAAGTACAAAATTGTATTCCCTTTATTTCTTTTTAATTGTCGTTTCAAGAGATTTTAATGTGAGCTGTTCATTTTTATTTTTATTTTGGTCTTGGAAGAAGTGGTAAACCACTGAAACTAAATTCACACGCAATTGTGAGGTTTCGGCTTCAAACCCAGGTTATAACATTCAACCTTGTAGTTTTGGCGTTTGTCAATTCAGCTAGGACTTCTTGACTGAACCGTTCATTTTAATCAAAGGGTCAATATTTATTTCTCTCATTTCTCATTATAAATACTTCTCTAATTTAATACATCATCTATATATATTTATATATATCCGGAGCTTTGAACACGCTTGACTTAAGGTTACAGCTGTTGGAACTGATTTTTCCATCAAACATCTAGTCAATGGAATAAGCATATCTTAAATCAACTAAAAGGTATCAATTATTATTAGTAGGGCATTATGCAACCCACAATTACAACATCAACATGCTAATCACTGTCTAAGGCAGCGTGGATAATTTCAAACCATATATATCTTGACATTTTAAGCACAATTAATATCTGCTTTTCACATGAATGATTTTGTCAAAAGTTGTTGTTTTACTTATCAAACAAATATATTCTTCATATCTTTCACACCCACCCATCACTGCTTTCTAGATTTCCCTTGTGCACAAGTCAAGCGTAAATTAATCAATTAGGAATAGAATAATACACACACAAGATTTCATGTTTTCATCTATGAAACATTCACACAATCACATCAATACCAACAATTTGAAAAAAATTGGTTAATTAAATGTAATTATAATTGTCGGTGTCATGTTAATATCCGACATCAACGTATGTTCGTACATCAAACATGTCTTCCATTAAAAATATTGATGCATACAGATTTTCATACACAAACCATCAAGCATGCATAACCGATTTTAGGAATATGGCTATTAAAAAAAACAAAAAAATCGAACTCAATTGTTAAATCGAGCTGAATTGCACTAAAAATGAAATGTTACTAACAGTTCACGATCTGAATTAAATTAGTTTGGTTAAGTTCAGTTCGAGAACTATCTATTACAATGCAGTTCTTTTAGGTCAGTAGATTAATTCAGTTTTTCATATTTATAAACAGACCTAGGGCTTTATTTGGTTTGATTTTTTTGTTTTTCTTCAACAATCCTATTTGTTAGTTTAATAATACCAATTTGTTACAGTTTGATTCACAAATAATAAATTCAATTAAAAAAAAGTACAATTTGATTTTTTTTATAAATCAAATTCAGTTCGAAAACACAAGACCAATACGTTGACCTATATATCGGTTTCGTTCAGTTCAGAACAAACCATTAACAATTCGATTACCAAACTATCGTAAAGTTTTAGCCGGGTTCAATGTAGTTTTATTTCCTGAACCGAACGATCAACGGTCTTAATGAAGATCATGAGCCACAAAAGTTCACATATATGGACAAATCAGTAGGAACTTAGGGAAAATGAAGAAAAATGTAAAATAAAGGACACAATTAACAAAAGCTTTATAATACATTTGATTCCTTCTTTTTTCAACTTTTACTTTTAACAATAAAACTTTATATATCACCACTTAATAATCTTTGGCTAAAAAAAGCATATACAAAGTTTCTTGGATGTGTGGAAAGTGACATCTTCGTCTTCACAAAAGCATTACCTAACTAGCTATTTATATATATCTGTGCACTATTTTTTTTTTTTTTCTATGGCTAGTAGAGAGATCCATGAATCATGTAAATAACTAAAATTAATTTTATCTCCCTAATGTGAACTCCAAGTTTGGATTTGGACAGTCTATGTTTTGATCCTTGGAACTTCTTGATTGTATACAGTTGCTTCCCTGCATAAGTAAAGCAGTTGTGGCATTTCGTGAACATCAAAATACAAATATCATATATGATACGATATATTTTTTATCGAAAAATCATTATTTCTTCAAATAAGTAATCACCAGGAATCAAATTTCGAGTGAACGATGTATGTTACGGGTGCATTCTAAAGTTAGACCTTGTCATTTTTAATAAAATATTACATCATTTCCCCATTTCTAAATTTACTAAAAATAATAAAGGTTCACTTTAAACTGATTTTAAGGTCCATATTAGATCACTCTAAGGATTAATTTATGTGGAGCCTATATCTCTAACATGATCTTGGTCTAATGATGAACATAAGTGACTTGCTCTATATAACATGAACTGACTTGCTATATTTTTTTTTCTTGTGTATAGATTATACTAACTCAGTTAAATTGATATCAGGGAGAATCGAAACTGTAACTTTGATGAGGAACTCAATTGCTTTATATTATTAAGGGTTAAATATGTTTTTGGTCCCTATAAATATGTCAACTTTTCGTTTTAGTCCCTCTAAAATTTTCCTTCAACTTTTAGTCCTTATAAATTTTTCAATCACTACTTTTAGTCCCTATTTTAATTTAATTTTTGTATTTTTTAATGAAATTGCGCAGAAATATGTATAATATTCTAAAAAAATTAGAATTTTTTAACAAAACACAAATTAAATATGAATTTTTAACCATAAAACATATAAATATTCATATTAAATTCATGTTTTGTTAAAAAATTCTAAATTTTTTTTGGAGTGATTCTTGTAATATTTTAAATTTTTCTGGAAAATTTTATTAAAAAATATGAATTCTACATATGAGTTTACTTTAAAAGAGGGACCAAAAGTGAAGATTGAAAATTTTATAGGGGCTAAAAGTTGAAGGAAAATTTTTGAGGGACTAAAATGAAAAGTTGACATATTTATAGAGACCAAAAATATATTTAACCCTATTATTAATATGTTGTACCAAGTAAATCTCAAATGTCCAAATTTGAAATTATCTTTTTTAAAAGTTCCATATGTTTTTATTTTTGAAGGCATGCATTTATTTGACAAAGTAATTAAGTTTCCTAGCTATTATTTAGTATAGAATATAAGTGAGGATTAGGGTTTAAACCTGAGGAAGCTTTCCAATGTGGTGAGTTGATAGGATTTCTTGTGTGCTAAGCTCCTCAAAATGATCTCCAGAACTACCTTGTGTCCATGTTCCATTACTGCCAGTCATTAATATCAGGGAACAAAGATCATGTTAACAAAAGTGACCCATCATATCATATGTCATTGTCATATGTAACTTCTAATATCTTCTTCTATAAAAGTAATGCTACCAATTTGTGTGACAGATAAATAACATATGAGAATGACTTTTATAAGCTTGTAGCAAACATAAAAATGATATTTATAAGCTTGAACCACTTTCCTTGAACTTATGATTGCTGGTGCATAACCAAAAGAATAATATAGTTAATTAATGTGAGAATTCAATTCCATTGGAGTGAAATGAGAACAATAATGAATGATGAGTATGGGCTAGAGGTAATGTGATGTAGACAAGCTAGCTAGCAGCATGAATCGAGGACGAAGTGCGCGCAAGAAAGGTTCAGTCTGTAATGGTGCAGATTTTACATCCGGTGTCCGCCTTTTAATATTTTAGCAATTTCTAGAACTTTATCATATTTTTTCGTTTTGTTTTATTTCGGCCCACGAGTTTGTTATTTCTTTTGCTATTATGCAGCCTAAGAGCCACTTATTCATTCAATAAAATTATTCGAGATTTTCTCTCAATTCTAGCGGATTCCGAAAACCCCTATTTAATAGATTTGTCGCTTGCAACCTGTCTATTTATCTTTTAAGTTTAGCGCTTGCTATCCCTATCTTCCGTTCTGCGTCATAATGTGAATCTGCTGCATATATAACTTGAAGATTGTATTTGACAGATGAAAAGAGCTAAAAATTGACATGCATGTTCTCCAATATAGTCTTGAAAGTCTACCATTATTGAACATATCAAAGTTTAGCTATAGAAAACTAACTTGTCACAAATATAATTAAAAAACTAACTTGTTAAAAATATCAAACTTAAAATCCTAGAAGTTGTATTTGGCCTATAGTATGTATAATAGCAATACAAGTTCAAACCCATATGTAGAGAGAGCATCAAAGAAAGATTACAAGCATACATATACAAGGAAAACAGTAGCCAGTTGGAAACAGTTAGAGCTTCATGCAAAGTAGTACGAATTTGTTAGTATTAGTTATACTCATTAGGATGAGTTTGGTATCTCTTGTATATAAAAAAAATTCAGCAATGAATAAATTCAGAATGTGGATATCAGCCTTTTTTACAAACACATTTTTCTATGATTCTTAAACCACTTAGAGAAAATAAGGGGTTGTCTAATATGGACTCTTCAAAATGGACCCTACCATTTTTGTTAAAGTTTAATATAAAAATTATTCTTTATTTTTTAATTATTTATAAAATTCATTTTTTTATTAAAACTGGTAAAGATCATCTTTAGACTATTTTTGAGAGGTTTATATTACACACAAAGAACAAACACATAAACTAATTCCTAGATACATACCAAAAATGCAATCATTTATATTTGAAACATATCTTTTATTTTCTTCTCTTTTTTTTTTCAAAGAGCTTAACAACGAAACTCAAACGCATACAAAGTATAGAGATGTGAGAATTTGCAGATTTAAACTCGCGTTTCAACATATCAAATATATATGGAGAATGCTAACCATTGTCCTTGGGGCATTGGATAAGGGGATAAAAATAGAAATATAGGAAAATGATAAAAAGTGATAAATTTAATATTTTAAAAGTTAAAATATTGTTAAAACCAATGCAAACATGCTACTTTTGACTTCCTTAACCATTGCCCTGAGGGCAATGGTTAGCAAGACTCCATATATATACATCATTTTACCATATGAGTTGTACTGATGGAAAACAAACAACTATGTGTATTCTATATTAGCTTATTCTAATATCTTTACTAAGCACTGTAATTTCTTCTTTCATGTAGTACTGAGTTTAGTGGCGACCCTAATCATATTTAGGGCGGTGAGTCCTAATTTTCAAGGAACACCTATGTTTAGTTGGATATCTTTGTATTATGAAAGATTCAATATGTAATGAGCTTTAGAGACCCCACTTCTCTCACCCTATCAAATGTACATACATCATTCTACTATATGAGTTGCAATTACGGAAAACAAACAACTATGTGCATTCTAATATGTTTACTGAGCACTATAATTTCTTATTTTATTTTGTAATGAGTTTATTGGTGAGCCTAATCATGTCTAATGTGTGCAAGTTCTAATGGTTTTTTCCAATACATCTCTTCACGTCCAACGCCAATGGGTTTAAAGTGTGCATGTAAATGGTGGGTGACACAATTGATATGCTCTAATACCATATTAAATTTTTAAATTGTGCATAACTCAACCTTACAAAACCGACTTGTAAGATGAGGGGTGCCATGTTAGACACTCTTATCAGAAGTCCTATTTGGTCTATGTGGAACTTGAATTTTTCTCAATATAACTCATCTCGCTTAGTAATTTGATATTTAATTATTGAGTAAATAATCATTTTGATCCTTGAGTGATGATAATCTTTAAATATATGCAAGTTACAAAAACATATTTGTATTTTGCTTGTGAGTTTGATCCATGAAATTACTAGTAGAAGACACATTCGTGGATGGTTTCTGATCTCAATACATTTGAGGACTATAATGGTACTACTTAACATATTTAAAGACTAAAATAGCTGTTTAACCTCAATTATTTCCCTAATACATGTAGGACTTAAAAAATACTATTAACTATCCATGTTATTGCTGCATCTACAACTGAAAGATATTTTTTCAAATTGAAGTTTTTAAAATTTTATTTGTAATCTACTATCTCACAAAGTATATATTTAATAGTTTTCTCTAATTTCTATCAAAACTAATTTTTAAAGAACCTTGAATATAAACGAGTTATTAATGATTTTGAAGCAGAAACACATAAAATAAAATTATTCAAATAAACAATAGGACATTATATTATATTTTAGTTCACATACAACATCCAAAATATTAAAGACCACCATGAATAAGTTAGTCTTGTTCGATTATAATTGCCTAAAAATAGACTAAACCTCCTACCATTTTTAGTAACAATAAATTTTATAGCAAGAGTAACATAGAATGTTAGCAAAGTGGAAGTGTCATTTGCTGACTGATAATATGAATCCTTCGGAAGGAGTTGTTGATTTCTAAATATGGGAGTAGTGGTCATAACTATGTCTATACTAGAGATGTAAATGGATATGCATTGGCGCGGATTGTATGATATTCATGCATGTTCCGTCAGATACCATCAAATCTACGTCTGTATCCATTAAATAACGAATAGATAAAAATATCTGTTTATTTTATCTATGAATATCTATCAAGATATCCAACACATATTTATGGCAAATTTTATCCACATATATCCACATGTGCGGGTTCTTTTGTCACCCTTAACCTGTATGATCTATTTGTTCAGTTTAGATGGTTAACAAATTGAGAGAGGTAAAAAGGGAGGAATATATGCCTATATGACACTTGTTTGGGCAATTTGGTCACTTAGGAGTGGATGCATTGTTCCCAATGCCATTCCTAGAGGAGATGAAATTTGTAGAGAGCATAAATGTTGAATTTTGTTTGTTTTTTAAACAACATAAAGGTTCAATCTTGAAAATAGACTCCAAGCCTATATTATTAATGGACCACGTTTCCCTATGGTGAATATTTTAAAGCATTTACGCAGTGGTCATCAGTAGTAGTTTGATCAAAATCAGACTTTTTAAATTTAAATTCGGTATATTAAAATATAAAATAAGGCTTTGTTTGGGAGTTTGGTGGGGAAGGGAGGAGAGAGCTTTGGGGGGTTGGAAATATATTGAAAAATAGACAAAAAATTCACATTTTTTGAAAGAACAATTTTTTAGAGAATGATAAACTAATACTTATGATTAATATACTTTTAATTTTAAGAATATTATAACAACATAGATTGAATTTGAAAAATTCATATAAACCATCCATAACCCCCCAAAACCCTCCCCCAATACAATTTTTGAGTTCCCCCAAATGAGGGGGATTTTTTATTATGAGTAAAAAATTAACCTTCAAAGTCATCTCCTTCCAATGTCTTCTATTTCTTCCACTTGCTCCTTCCTTTTTTCCAAAACCCTCCCCTCCCCTCCAAACTCTCAAACAAAGTCTAACGTGTGCTTTTATTTTAGGCTAAAGTGCAATTTCCCACCTCTAACTTTCAAAAACTTGCAATTTTGAACCTCTAAGTACAAAAACTACATTTTGATCCCTTAAGATTTAGCCCCTTTGCAACTTTGATCTTTTTTGTCAATTTTGACCGATTAATGCCTACGTGTGTAATTAATGAATTAAAAAAAATAAAAAAAACCATATAATCATTTTTTAAATTAAATAAATGAAAAATGAAATTAAAAAAATAAAAAATCGGCATAAAAATTAATTACATATAATCAGGATAAAAAAAATATAAAAAACAATATAATCATTTTTTTAATTTTTTAATTTCTTTTTTCATTTATTTAATTTAAAAAATGATTATATGGTTTTTTTAATTCATTAATTACGCATGTGGCATGCCACGTAGACATTGACCGGTCAAAATTGGCAAAAAGGATCAAAGTTGCAAAGGAGTTAAATCTTAGGGGGCCAAAATTGTAGTTTTTGTACTTAAGGGGTTAAAATTGCAAGTTTTTGAAAGTTAGAGAGGAAAGTGCACTTTAATCTTTATTTTACTATCAGATTAATATGTAAATCTTTGAATGTCTACATCGGCTTTAAGTGATTAAGTTGAGTCTAATATATGTATCATGATCCATTTTAGACACACATATTCTAACTTAGCTTCTACACAAAAACTTCAGAGTCTGGCCACTACAATCACACTTATCCTATAAGCACGGACACTTCTCAAATTAAGCATCTCTTAAATTATATGATTTTTTTCAATTATTAGTGGTGTCGACGTGTCAGTATCTATATTGTATCTGGTATCCGTGTATGTATCTATGTTTTGTCGCTCTTATCAATCTTAAATGTGGTTGAATGATATTTGTAGGTCGAGTAGGCGGGGGGAGAGTGTGAGTTGGTTTTTGGAATGTATGCAGAAGAAAGTGTGTACTGGTTTATCAATTCTTTTTCTTTCATCAATCTCTAATATCATATTTCTTTCTTTTATTGTTTTTTTTTATAAAAGAAATATGAATATATTGTTTTGAAATTTACTACTCCCTCCGTTTTTAAATATAAACAAAATTGATTTTTTAGATTCATTCGTTTAATAATGAATGTGATTATAAATCACATTCATTATTAAACGAATGAATCTAAAAAATCAATTTTGCTTATATTTAGAAACGAATGGAGTATTTGATAAAAATTATAAAGGTCTATTTTTAGAAAGTTTATATTAGACAAACCATATATTCATATGTTATCTTAATTTTTTTAGCAACATGATTTTATTAACATTGTTTCTGTGTAAAAGCACAAAACTCAAAAAGGGTCAAGATGATGACTAACAAGTATGTTACCTTAATCCTTTTAAGAAAGTGATACCTTAATTAATCTATATTTAGAAATGCATATTAGTAAAGGTTGTCTAATATGAATATGATTCAATGGTGAACCCTTTTATTTTTGATAAGTTTTAATAAAATATTCTTTTTTATAATTTATTATTATAAGATTTAGTTACTACTAAAAATGGGAAAATCCCATCTTTAAACTATTTATGAGAGATCCTTGTTAGATTGACCAATTAATAAACCATCTCTTAGTGTTGCATTTTACCTTTAAAAATTTATTTCTTAATTATGTAAGATAAAAATTTATGCATTTTCATTTATATAGATGTTGAGTTGAGTTGGCTGAGTCTTTGTCCAAAGACCATAGTTAGGTTAGATTTTAGCCTTAAATCAAGAATTCGGTCAAGTTCAACAAGTCAAATCCAATACAACTGGACCTATATATGAACATATTTTAAAACAATAGGTAGGTATAGAATTGATGAATCAAAGTGAATTATTACTCTCTTATTTTTTAAATCCAGATTTAAAAACTACCCCTAATAATATAATCAAGATTAACTCTTATATCTTTAAAAAAACACATTCTAACCCAATGATGGCTTTATAATATTTTAAACAAAATTTGAAATATATAGTTATGCTCTCCTAATATTTTAAAAACTATTCATATTAACTCAATAAATTGACTCATAAATTTCAGTTAATAATAAAAAAAAAAGTATTAAAAATATATCAATGAATATCTCACTGTTTTTTGACATGCAGTTGAAAATAAATTTTCATTTTAAAATTTTTCTCTACCTAGGCCTAAATAATCTTTACTCCACATCTATTTTATCTTTTATTTTCTGTACTAATTTGAATTTATGAAAACACACACTAGCTAGTAATAAAGGTGTACGAAAAAGAGACAGTAAATTGAAGATTACTACCTGTCTTTCTGACTTGCAAGGAACCCTATTGCAGAAAAATAATGTGAAGACTGAGTACATTTTATTTGCATGTGATAGTCAAAACTGACATTAAGCCAACTCAATTATTAATCAACATTATTACTAGGATTTAGGGAACCTATAAAAGTGTGAATCTGTGTGATACTTTATACTCCAACACTCATGTCTTTAATGTTATTTCCAAAAAATGGGATATCTTATGGTATATTATCCATAATGTATTTTGGTGGTGCTTTTATCCATATTGTAATCACAAAGACCAAGGTACATGTTTTAGATCAATGTAATGCAATGTAATAGATTTTGATTATTTGAATAATTGATGTTCCATGTGATGTGTCCGTTCAATGATAAGAGTTTTAACTTTGTAATCTCGAGAGATAAGTTTGAACCAGATCAAAACAGATCTTGGTATTGGTTTATTGCATCAACGTGTTTTGTGCTACATTTTTCAAATAATTTCAAATTAGTATATTGTTTGTGTGAAGCATCTCATCCATTTCATAATTTATTTTTATAGTTGTTGTACATTTTGTAAAAATTATATTTTGCCTTAAAATAAATTATCAAGTCATGTCTATAAATTTTATTACAAATTTTAATTAACACCTTTAGTTAAACTAGATATTAAGACACTACATAATTTTTTTCTAAATGATCTTATTAATTTTATTTTAGTGGTTAGTAATCATTGTACGAGTTTTTTTTTTACCTAAAATCTACCCTCTTTTGTCCCATTAGGTTGACTCAAAATTTGAAAAACTATAGTACCAAAGCATTAATCTTTCACAAAGCTAAAATACAAAAGGTACTATTTCACAGGAAAAAAAATGACTCCCTTCAATTGTACATGTACTTTGTAACGGTATAGAGTATAATAAAATAAATATTTTAGTTATTAAGTTTTTCAATGATAGATGACTAAATAAAGTAAAAAAGGAAACAAGTCATTATAGAGAGGAAAATCTGTTGTGCTAAAATCGAGTAAGTTAATCAAAGTTAGGTCCTTTTATATTTTTCTCTTTTCATAACATATGTTTATTTGCACAAAACCACTAAGAATTCATCTAGGTTAATAATTTTTATTTTACCTTTTTGTACATTTAAAGAACTTGTACCAAAAAGGGGTATCACACATATGAGGACTAGCTACTTTGATCTTAAAAAAGCAGAATTGGTGAAATTGTATGAAAAAAGCTAAAGTTGTCAGAAAGAAAGCACTTTTGTGTTTCACAAAAGAATGGATTAACCATGCATTCATGCATATATATATTAATATAATTTCTCAAATATTCAAAAATATTAAACCAAGAAATTAAAAAAATGGTACCTTGAAGAAGAATTAGCCCATAGAGTGTTGGAAGTGTAGCCAATATCATGTTCTAGAGATGCATTATAGTTCTTATTTTGATCATGAGGTTGTGTTAGGGACATGAAATTCTCATCTCCATCTGTTACATTTCATTATATATAATCATTAAAAAAAATCATAGTATTATAGACAAATTTGAAATGGAAATAAATGTTCACATAGTTTGTACATTTTAATAATTAACTTTATATATATAAAGAAAAATTTGTTTAAATATGGATGGATTAATACAGTGAGTCATAAAGGTTTGTGAGAGGAATCTTCACAGGAATTAAGTAAAGTGGACTTCAAAATTTGGAACAAAGATCAAGGAATTAATAAGTATAAATTACATTAGGTATTAGGTAAAATACTATTAAAGTAACTTGGTAATTTCAATATGAATTATATACCTGAAGAAGCTGCTGGCTTGTCAGTGTTTTTAACAGTTCTATACATCTGCAGAAGCCAAAAGAAGGACAATTAAGATTATAATAATAAATGAGAAAATTTTGCAGTTAGTATCTACGGCTATCAATTTCAGTCGTCTGATCTTAAATCAATGGTAGCGATTATTTTGTTAAGGTGTAATGTGAATCTATCGACCTTGACCTTAACTCAATGACTGAGATCCAATCCAGAGTGTCGCCGTGAGATTTTTTTTCCAACTGAGAGATCTAGGTTTTAAAAAAATGAATTTGTGTATTGAAAAAATCAAGAATAATGATATATGTACGCCTCTAATTCTTCTTTACTCATTCAACACATCATTTTATTTCAATATTTCTCTTTCTATCATATCAACAACATATCATATCATGTTATGTATCCCTTTCACTCTCAAGATGTCAAAGAGTTTTGGATGTTCATCGATTTTCTCCATATCATATCAACAACATATCACATCACGTTTTATATCGCTTTCACTCTCAAGATGTCAGAGTTTTATATGTTCATCGATTATCTCCAAAAATCAAATATAAAAAGAAAAACAAAGAATAATAAAATAATGAAATCAGATGCTTCCTTCAAAAAAAAAATGAAATCAGATGCTTCTTTTTCCTCTAGGGGTTTGTTTAATTAAATAATAACAATAAGGTTGATATGTTTGGTAAGGTAAGTAATTGGTTCTATTATTGAGAAATGATGGCTACTTTTCTTACTTTCTTTTTCTAACTTTTTTCTCTCTCTCATGAAAAGTAGAACTTGTCTGGTTCTGTGCATCAAAACAAACAGATTCAACTATTCATCTCACTCATTCAATCACTGCATGCCTTGGCTCTTGTGCCTCTTAGAAGATAGAGTAGACTTTGGACAATCCCACTTCAGTCACACATAAAGAGAGAGTGTGTGTTTATAATTTTGTTTTATATGTGAAGAAAAATAGGGTAAGAAAAGAATTAGTTATATACCTGTAAATGACTCTTGACATGAGCTAGTGTTAGATCTTTCACATCCATTAGCTCCAAAACTGATTTAGGAGTAGCTCCTACCATCCAAAATTCAAAAGAAAAATACATGAGAGTTCAAAAATTTACTTTATATAGATATAGATGTATAGTATAGTATTCACACTCAGATCCAACGACACTCAGATCGATAAAGTGTAGGTTTAGATTGACAGTGAGATTGATAGAATCAGAGTAAGTTATCCAATTTCTTTTAAAAACTTTATTTGAGGGTTTTATCTCTGAGATTTTGTCAAATTCACTGTCAATCTAAACATACAAACCGACAATCCTATTATACTGGTGCCGATGATCTATACTCATATTAAAAGGGAGAGATTCAATAAGAGAAGAGATATACTTTCATGGCCGCCGAGAAGCTCAACGGCGTGAACAAATCGATTATGAAGCGAGCTAGTCCACCGCATTCTTGGAGCCCTCATGTTCCTCTTATTACTTTGTTGCCTTGGCATCATCATTCTTGACCTCACAAATCCATTTCCAAACTCAGAATTTCCAAACTGATTCACCTTCTGCTGTTGTTGATTCTGTAGAAGATGATGCTGATGATTCATGTATTGAAACTTTTGAGGTCTTAAACTCTCTATAGTTATCCCATTAAACCTTGAAAAAGTTGAAGAACTAGCAGAACAAGAAGGATATAGAGAAGAGTTTGAATCTTTCTCTATTATAGAAGGATTGTTATCACTATAAAGAGGGATTCCATTGAAGGGTCTTAATCTAACAAAGTTTTTTCTCTTCCAAACACTCTCAGCTTCAGAAAAAGTAGTTGTTTTTGTTTTGGAATTTGATAATGAAAGTTCTGTATCAGTTTTTTGTAGAGTACTATTTCTTATTGAAGATGAAAAACCATCACTATGAGATTTGAAACCTTCATGAGTAATAGCATCATTAATATTTTTCCATATATCAAAAGATGAATCTAAATCATCAACTTCATTTGTTGTGCAAATTGATGTTTGAGAACTGTTTGGTAGAGAAATTTGAAGTGAAAGATCAGGAATCTGATTCTGTGGCATTTTTGTGTGTGTTATTTTTAGAAATGATTAATTTCAACCTGAAAAAAACAAAGGAGAATTTAGAACTAAAATATTAAACAAAACATAAACATAGGACAATCAAGTTGAGGATGTTTGTTTATTTATTCCTCTAGAACTATATAGTAAAAGAAAACCCTTAAAAAAAATTATATTTTTGGTAACCCTTTAAAGAAAATTAAGCAATAAAGAAAGAAAAACAAGAAGATAGAATATATCTTAATTAAGATGAATAATTGTAAAGAGGTACTTTGGTCAAAAAAATAAAAATATCTTATCATGAGCAAAGTGATGATGAAATTATAGGTCTAACTTTTTTTTTTGAAAAGAAGGGTTTACTACTAATAATGAAAAAAAAAAAAAACAATACCCTTTATCATGAGCTTCATAAAACAAACATCCTTCAAAGACTCATGAAGAGAGAGAGTGATATATATATAGAGAGAGAGAGTTTTTTTTTTTCTTGAGAGAGAGTGAGAGAGAGATGTGGTGCATAAATAAACACAAAAAAAATGGAAAGGAGAGAGAAGGAGAGATGAGGTTTCTGGCTATAAGTTGAGTTAGAGAGTATATATAGGAAAGTGACACTTCAACAATTCCATTTTTTTCAATTCTATCATAAAATTCTTCTTTTCTGAATAGTCAAAACACGTAAACACTGCAAAGTTTGGACAATTAATATTTTATTTCTCCGGAGACAACGGGGTGAGTTATATATACATTATTGACTGTATAGTGTAAAGACAGTAAACAAGGAGTAAACAAGGGGTGAGTTATATATATACCTTGTTACTCCATTGAACCACTTGTATATCATTTTGAGAAATGGTTCTTTTACATCAGAATTTGATGTTGAATATGCTATCTTAGGGTTTCAATGAGTTTGACCTAAATAAGGTTAAAGGTTTATGATAGCGTAATTTGATTTATGTAACCGATCTTATTTAGTGGGATAAAGTTTGATTGTGGTTGTATAAAAATTGTAAAAGATAAAATATAAAAGAGATAAAAATAAAAAAATAATGATAGTTAGACATATTTTATTTTATCCTCGTGAGTTTAGTTCAATTAATAGAGACAATATATAATATATACAAAGTCGGAGTTCAAACCTCCTGCCACCACAAAAGAAACATCTTTTATTTTTCTACTTTTATTTAACACTTACTTTTTTTTTTTTGGCTTAGTACATGTTTTGGTCCCTTAACTTATTTTTGGATTTTATTTTGGTCCCTTAACTATAAAGTGACTCAATTTGGTCCCTTATATCTTTTGTCGTTACTCTTTTGGTCCTATCCGTTACATTTTAAATATTTAATCTATTTTTCAAATAGAAACCGTTGGATCATATAGCTTTATTGTAGCCTACGATGAATGATTAACACCTGATTTTTTTGAAGCCAAAAATATATAAAAAAATTCGAGTAAATAGTCAATTTCCCCCCTGAAATTGTCAGTTTCGTCAATTACCCCCTTGAAACTAACAAAACTTCAATTACCCCCCTGAAATTGCATAACGTTAATCAACTTACCCCTCCGTCAAATTTTTCTGTTAACTGTTTACGGTTAGGATCAAATACCTCCCTGAAATTTTGCATGTATGTGCAAAATGCCCCTAAACTTAAAAATATAGATTTTTTTTCTTACCAAAAATTATACATTTAGTTCTTCAAGTAGTATATTGTACCTATTGTCATAAAAGTTCTATTCACAAGAAAATGAATGAATATATGCCAAAGAAATTATGGTTTTGTCATGTGCAGCCTTTTCATTCATATTTATTTATCAACAAGGAGCAAGAGAAATTTTTTACAAAGAAGGTAAAACTAAAAACCAAACATTAAAAAGATATCAAGCTGTTGAAATACACCAAGACAAGAATGTCATAACAACAGAAAATTGATATCTATCACATAACTTTGTAGTACAATGTGATATACCGGCTTCATGTAGAAGGTCTATGACATAATCTATTTAACATGCTGCAGCTAATAGATATGACATTTCCTGCATTATAAAAATTATATCATTAATTAATTTCCAAATTCTGCAGATATTAACCTATGAATTTTCTTTATGGACACACAATTATCAAAGACTTGTGTACTTTATGGCTGCATAATCTACATAATTACCAACTTGTGTAAAAAAAATCTTTTATATATGTATATATTTAAAACACATGAGAGTAACATACCTTCCATAAAGATTTATATAACCAATAGCTGCATAAACATACATTCCATAAAGATTTATATGATCAATAATTGTTAATTGTTTGCCTTTAATATCTTGAGTCAAGGATAAAAAAAATATATAAATGTTCAAGTTTAGAGGGCATTTTGCACATAAGTGCAAAATTTCAGGGGGAGTATTTGATCATAACCGTAAACAGTTAACATAAAAATTTGATGGAGCGGGTAATTGAAGTTTTGTTAATTTCAGGGGGGAAATTGACTATTTACTAAAAAAAAAATCATATTTTTTATAAAATATGAAGAAAAAAATATTCCAGATTTTTTATAAAATCATTTTCAAAATTAAAAAAATTGAAAAAAAAAATTACTAAATTTTTAAAAAGGTCGGATTTTTTTTCGAAAAAAAAAAGGGTTTTTTTTTTATTTTTTCCTACAAAATTCTGGAAAATATTTTAATTTGGAAAAATATATCAAAAATTCAGATTTTAGAATTAGAAAAAAAAAATATTCCAGAATTTTTATAAAATCTTTTCCAATATTTAAAAATTTGAAAGAAAAAAAAATTTACGAAATTTCAAAAAAAGGTCAGATTTTTTAAAAATATTTAATTTTAATTTTTTTCTACAAAATTCTGAAAAATATTTAATTTTTAAAAATCTGGATTCAAATTTTTCTACAAAATTCTTGAAAATATTTTAATTTAAAAAATCCAGAATTCTGAATTTAAAAAGGTTATAAAAAGTTTTTTTTTAATTTTTTCTACAAAATTCTGGAAAATATATAAAAAAAATCAGATTTTTATAAAATATGAAAAAAAAAAAAAAATTACGAAATTTACAAAAAAAAGGTGAGATTTTTTTAAAAAAAATTTCTACAAAATTCTGAAAAATTTTAATTTTTAAAAATAAATTTCGTAAAAAAAAAAAAACAATTTTTTTAATTTTGAAAATGAATTTTTTTTATATATTTTTGCTTCAAAAAAATCAGGTGTTAATCATTCACCGTAGGCTACAATAAACCTACATGATCCAACGGTTTCTATTTGAAAAATAGATCAAACAGTTAAAATGTAACGGATACGACCAAAAGAGGTAACGGCAAAAGACATAAGGAACCAAATTGAGACACTTTATAGTTAGGGGACCAAAATAAAATCCGAAAATAAGTTAAGGGACCAAAACATGCATTAAGATTTTTTTTTATTTCTCTTCTCCTGTCATTTCATCAAACTAGCATATCCACCATATTACTTTCTTTTAGGGTTCATATACCCTCAAGTGGTGTACACAACATTTTCTAAAATAAAATATATATCTCATATATGGTATTGTATTTTGATGTTTAAATAATATAAGTGTTCATTTCATGTTTATAAATAGTGCTCATGACCTAGCCATACTCTTTCCTTTCCTTTTAACGCGCGACTTTGTAAAATAATCTCTTTATATTTCTTTATTATTTTTAAAGTTAAATACAACATTAACTATTATTTTGATAATCTAATAAATGTGAATGTTAAAGGAAAAAAAAAATATAGAAATAAAAGAAAAGTGAAGATTTGATAATGAAGAAAAATGACGTAAATGTTGAGCATATATAACATCAGCTGAAAGTTTACTTTTTTTTTAGCGAAGCTTAAAGTTAACTAAATCATGTATTATAAATTTATGATCCTCCACAACGATTATAAGTTGTGTGTGGAGGGTGCGGTGCGGTGGAGACGGCGGATCACCTTATTTTCAGCTGTGACATCTTTGGCAGTGTGTGGTCTGCGGCCTTGCAGATATCTTTTTTGCTCCAGCAGAGAGTAAGTATCATTTTCTTCAGTTCGGGCAGATGGTTAGCCTTCCGCACTCTTCATACACGTTCTTTTGGATAATCTTGATGGCTTATGTCTGGATTATTCAGAAGGAAATGAACAATCACATTTTTCATCAGAGGGCTGTAGATACTAAAACTTTATCCGAAAAGGTTAAACTGTTATCTTTTAATTGGTTAAGGGCAAATATGCTTACTTTTGTCTTTAGCTATCATGAATGGTGGGGGCATCCTTTATTTTGTATGGGTGTTGGGCTCTAACTTTCATGTTTCTTTTGTCTCATTACTTCGCTGCTTGTTTTTTTGGCATTTGTGACTAGACTTTGTATTATTTTGTGATGATTCTCTTTTGCATATCTTGTGCGAGATGAATCATCAATGGTAATTTAAATCTCATTTTGACTTGTTAAATTTTTTTTATCCTTGAACATTACTGATCCACATTGTAATTGCAGTAGTTTATTATTTATAATTTATCTAACAATTGTCTATATTTAATTATCAAATATTTCATCACAAATGAGATTAAGAAGGTGTTTTTTTTATTATCATCAAACATTTAAAAAATTTCTCATTTAAGAATGACACACTATCATCAAATAATTATATTTATAAAGATTCGTCTCCATGGGGATTGTGTCAATTTGTAATGAGCATATCATTTGAATTTTTAGGAAAATAAATAAATTTCCTTTAAAGTGTTTATTATTAATTTTGCTTATATAGTTTCAACAATAATAACATGAGGTTTTTATCTAACTCTTCGGTGAGTTTGTGTTTATTTAAATTTTATAGAATGAATAACTTTGATTTAATGAACGCTAGTTTTAAATATCACAATGAGATAATTTAATACTTCTAAAATAATTATTTATTAAACAATTGTCCTAAGTCAAGTTCAAATAATTACAGTTTTTTTTTTTTTTTAAGAAGCCAAAATGAAATATAATTAAACAAAAATGGTTCAACTAGTACAAGGTGTGCCAGAAAGAACCATCCAAAAGGATTACAAAGTTAATAGTTTGTTGCCATAGAGCACAACAAAAAAAACAACCAAAAGAAGACTACTCCCTAATACCCATACATAATAAAGGGCTCCGCCACCAGTCATTGTAACCGAAAGCGGAAGTGAGCAGCTTAGCTTGTAACCAAGTAAAACACATAAACTTGACATCATCTAACAACTTAGACAAACAATAGTATGCCAAATCATCTGATGGTAAGAGTGAACATATCGCGGGAAACCCGCCAAACTACCAAATTGATGACAATGATCAGCAACCGAGGCAGGGGATATGAAAGAAATACCAACCCACCTGTAAATTAGGTGCCATAAAATGCTAAAAATGTCACAGAACATAATGAGATGAACCGCCATATCTTGTCTGCCACACTCTCCTACACAAGCCATATCATCCTGATGAAGTATCATCATGTGACCCAGATTGTCTTTTGTTGGCAATCTGTTACGTAGAAGTCGCCAAACGAAAATAGACACCTTCAGCGGAACTTGCTTTAGCCACACCATGTCAGAAAGGCCCCGCTCCACCAGTGAATCAGATGTCGTGAGATATTGATAAGTTCCTTTGATAGAGTAACCTCGGATAGGATCAAGAAACCTTCGCCACCTGTCAACAGTAGTGTCCTACAAAACAATGTCAGATAGCAGTGCCATGCACTTCGTAACGGATTCCTCCTCCGAAGCCAAGAGGCGCCTTCTCCACACCCAGGCACCACCACCAACCGCCCACCCTTTCTCCTCCATCTCTCTCACAGTCGCTCCCTTATCTTGAGTCGGATCAAACAGGTGAGGGAATTGCACTTTTAACGGTGCTCCTCCTACCCAGAAGTAAGTACTGCTTCCTCCGCCCACAACTCGACGGATGTTATCTTCAAACCAACTCTCCACCCCCAAACCAACACCACATTGAATGTCAGATAACATTCTCCACCAAACAGAGCTATCTCTCCCTCCCTCCCTCAACCGCCCCCTTCCTCCCTGTACCTCGCCTTTAAGACTCGGTGCCAAAGTCCCTCCTTATCAACCAACATCCACCAACACCACTTCCCTAACAATGCAACATTAAATTCCCTCAACCTCCTAATACCTAACCCACCTTCCTCCTTCGGTAAACAAACAGTATCCTAGGCAACCCATACAATTTTCCTAACATCCTCACCACTCCGCCAAAAAAAAAATTAAAAATTGAATCAATGGAACAAATTATACCTGTGGGGGCCTTGAAGAAGGAAATAAAATAAACCGGTAAGGATGACAGGACATATTTGAGGAGAATCAGACTGCCACCAAACGACAAGAATTTGCTTTTCTATTTCGACAATCTAGATATAATACTGTTCAACACCGGTCTCCAAAAGTTAAGTCGACGTGGATCCCCTCCTATAGGAAACCCCAAGTACACAAAAGGAAAAGTCAATTCATAACTGTTTCAAATAATTACAGTTAGTAATCATTTGTTTTTTGGTGTCGATTCATACATTTGTCGTCATATAAAAATTGTTAAGAACAAGGATAAATGAATAATTCTAGGTTTGCAATTGTATACAAATAGTATTTAATAATTACATAGTTCAAATAGATGTCCCCGTGGGTTTAGCTCAGTTAGTAAGAACAATGCATAATATATGCAAGGTTCTGGGTTCGAATCCCGGCCACCACAAAAAAAAACATAGTTCAAGTAGATGAAAATAAATTCATCTCAAGACCTAATTAATAGGAAGTTATGTACTCATGATAAACATGTCCATAATAAAATAGTTTAAGAACTTTAAACAAGAAAGAATTATGAGCCTTAATGGTTGTTGGTCGGATGAAGTAAGTGTATCAAATCGTATACCACGTAATAAAGTGATAAGTAGGGTATCAGATTAAGACTAAGATCATTAACTATTCTTTTCAAGGTCAAATTTTGAATTCATAAACACTACATTAATCTCCTTAAATTTCCTTTGTTCAACAATATCATTACCTTCATTCATCACCGTAATTTCATCATAATTCACATTATAACAACACATCATACAAAGACTAAGATACCCCCATCATAGATTAAGATACCCTAAAGTGAAAAGATTCTCCCCTTTACCTCGAATTTCCGAAGTCACAACTTTTGGGTCTCTCCTTTTGAATTAGGGTTTTCTCCTCTTCTTCTCTCCTCTTCTCTTGTTTCTACGTTTCAGCAAAATTGAGACTAAGATCATTACCTACTCTTTTCAAGTTCAAATTTTCAATTCATTAACCCTACATTAATCTCCTTAAATTTCATTCGTTTAACAACATCATAACCTTCATTCATCACCATAATTTCATCTTAATTAACATTATAAAAACATGTCATACTAAGACTTAGTTACACCCATCATAGATTAAGATACCCTAAAGTGAAAGGAACCTCCCCCTTACCTCGAATCTCCGAAGTCACAACTTTTGGCTCTCTCCTCTTGAATTAGGATTTTCTCCTCTTCTTCTATCCTCTTCTCTTGTAGGATATATCATATACAATAACATGATCAACATCGCTAAAAACTTAAAGGGTGAAGCTGCAAACAAACTCACGACATCCAAGTTAAGAGCATACAACAGCAAAATGTCTAAAAATAATATGATAAAATCAAAATCACCCAAATACTCATGCTTCTGGATTTGCAACGTTGACATCCAAATCATTAATTGAATGTGTGATTGACTGAAGTTGATCTTTCAATATGAACCAAACGAACACCGCAACAAGACGGGAAATCAAACAACGCCGCACAAGACGACAATCAACACAACTCCGCACTCAAACGATGAATTCACACAAAAAAAAAAACTTGATATATGTGGAAACCACTTATTTAGATTAAAAGAAATGGAAAAAAAATGAAGATGGGTGATTATAGATCAAAAACTGACCTAAACTCAATCATCCTCGATGAGTGAAAGATAAAGATAGCTTAGAGAAGTTGGAGAACTAAAAAACTAGGGCCATCATAATGTCTACCATAACTGAAGGTGAGAAAAACACAAGAATGGGGGTTGAATTGTGTTAGCTTTTTCTTTTCTTTTTCTCCTAACTGAAACAAGCAGTTCAGAAGCAGATAGAGTTCTACTTCTGAATAGATGTTCAGAACTAGATGCAGCGGATAAGAACAGAGAGAAAGAGAGAAGCGAGACACAGGCAATTTATACAGGTTCCTTCCACAAACCGGAAGTCAGTCATGTCCCCCTTGCACTTCCAAGGAGAGTTCACTATGTAATATCTAATTACAAATTGCTCACTGCTAAAACTAGCAAGAGACTTCAACTTGCTCAAGCACAACTGCAAGAGACTTCCTATGCTCCTGAACAAGATCAAGAGACTTCTATTGCTCAAGCACAACTGCAAGAGACTTCTAAATTCAAACAGAATTACAATGAAAAATGTTTGAGGTTGAACACTTGATATACAATCAGTGGTGTTCACAATACAAATCATTTACAGACTCTAAAGACTCTAGAATTCCTAAGATGTAAGCTTTGTTAAGAAATTCTAAGTAAAATTTGAAGTGAAGAGCAATGTCAACAAAGTTTTTGCTTAGCTGATGCGTAGTATTGTTCTTGTGAAACTCTGTGTCTTCAGTCCCTTATATAGAGGTCTGAGAGAGACGTTGAATTGCCAGCACATCCAAAATAGAGTCGTTTGAAGCTTTGATGATTCACCATTGATCCTTTGCCTGGTATGGTTATTGTCCTATGAAGGATCGATTTCAAATGAGTTCCCAATGTGTATAAATATTGTTTGTAGGCAGGGCTGTTTTTCTTGTCTTGTAGCAGAGACAGAAACAGAGTAGTGGAAGTAGTGGTTGTACACTTTCGTACAGACGTACTATGTCAACGCTCTTTGAAAATCATTAGCATCCAATGCATTTCAAACTAGCTGTTGCCACACTCTTCTAGTCTTCTGTAATTTCTAGGCGAGTTAGAGTCATTGAAACAACTTTTGAAAACTTGAGTTCCATCTCTTGATGAACTGCAGCTTCTGGTGATACATAGCTTCAGATGAACTTGCTTCTGATGACCTTGCTTCTGATGAACTTGCTTCTGATGACGTCATTACTTCAGAAGCACTTTGTCTTCAGGAGCAGTTCAAACTTCAGGAGTAGTTTTCTTCAGACGCTTGAAGCTTCTCTTTTTGTTGATATTCTTGCTCTTTATTTGTTCTTTCAGGATCAATTTAAGATGTCAAAATTTTGTCTATAGTCCTGTACACTTGAACAAATATTAGCGAATCCAATTGACAATTTTTAATATTTTATTATCTTCAAAAATCTTAAGGGTTATTATTGCTAAACACATTTTGTTCCAACAATAACAACAAGTTTTACATCAAAAGGTTTAGTTATTTGTTGGTCCATTTAAAATTTATCACTTGATATTACTAAAGGAAGTTCAAATCCCTAAGTACGAAAGTCTTCAGATAACGATTGATTGGTCGTAAAAGAAGATAATCTTGAACAATCTAATGAAAATTGGAATGATGAAAATCTCATCAAATGATAATATTCTTGATGTGTTAAATGTTAATGTAGGCATCGATGACCACTTCATTTATCCTTTAGATATACATGATCCTAGAAATTGGGGTATTCTTGATGCTATAGCCAGATACATATTAATTGAAAAATGGTCTGTTAGGGAATTGAATTGAGTAATGGAGAGACTTTTGAAGAAAAATTGTTGGTTTACTCTAACGTATATTGTTTTTGTTGTAAATTATTCATGAAGTTTGATGTTTTTATTCTATTATTTTTTAACGTAATAAAAACACTCATCTTGAAGAAAATTATTCACAATGTATGAATTTAAAAATTGTATTTACTTACTAATTATGGCTCAAATTGTAGGTTTGTCTTTAGTCCACTAAAATTTTAGGAACGGTCCTGATAACATATACCATCGTCGTGCATGAGATAATTTTCTTTACCTCATTTATCTCCATAAATTAACCATGGAAATTAACCCATAGTTTGATTACCCCGTATCTCTATTTATTATCCAATTTGTACTATTTTATTCGTATTTCCAATTTTATCAAAGAATGTCCAACATTTATTGAAAATTCACTATAATAACATATATATATATCAGTTATGTGCATGACAAGTGTAAACTTGGTGAGTTTGGTTTGGATTTATATTATTGTGCTCTGACTCCGAGTATTCAAAAATTTATCATATCAAAACATAAAAATTTAGTTTCCAATATATAAGCACATAAAACTCGTAACAAACGTGGCACAAATATTTAACGGATTTTACCTATAAATAAACAAATATTTTAACGTATGAATTTTTTAAAATTGATGAAAATAAACAATTATTTTAAAAAAATGATGATGAATTTTAAAAATTTATCACATTGTCTTGATTATATCGGGACATAAAATTTGTTTATGTTTTCTCAAATACATATATATAATCTACAATGAAAACAATGTAAATATTTAGCAGCTTTTTACATGAAAATAAACAATTCTTTTATCCACTAAAATAACAATCTACTAACTTTTTATATAAAAATTGAAGTACGGAAAAATTTCATAATTATCATTATTCAAACTCATGATCTCCTTAAATTTATGTGCATAATGGTTGTTTTGAGAAATTTAATTTATTTTAAAAAAAAAATTAATTATAAATAATGCTTGTGTAACCAATTTCCACAAATAATTATGGAACTAATTTATTTATTTTATAAAAAAAATAATTACGGATAATGATCATATCTACTAAAAGTATATAAAAATCGAAGTCTAAAAAAATTTCATAATTGTCTTTATCAAAACACATGTTCTCCTTAATTCTATAATCGTCCAACAAACAATATTGAATAGTGTTTTACGTATAAAATAAAAATTTATTTAATAGAAACACTACAATCTACATTGATGTTTATATATTAGAAAATAATCATGTGTTTCCAATCTTTTATCATATTGACTTTCTCATATATATATATATAATTTGTTTATGCAGATATAAATATTTAAAATTTGCAACGGGAACGATGGAAACATCGAACGATATTTTGCATATAAAATAAAAATTTAATTCATAGAAACACCTCATTAATGTTAATATTTTGAAAATAGTCACAAGTTTTCAAAATTTTATCATATCGACTATCACATATCAGTATATATATATATTGGACATCTCACTTATATGCTCATAGATATCAAATCTTGTTGTCAATATAGAATTATAAGCACACATGATGCATTAACATCTTTACCTTAAGTGTGAGCCTCTCTATGTCTATGATAAGATAAAGTAGTTAAATAAGGTCAGATGCACAACATGGTAAAATATGCGTGTTGGTAGCGGATTGATAAATGGATGTTTTTCTTCTCCTTTCTTTCATGAGAAGAGAGAAACACCATTGGTCTCAAATTAGATGTTCTCTTTCCTATTTGTTTTTTTATCTTAAATTATATATTTGTCCATTTTATAATATCAATACAACATTTATTTTTCTTTATCAATAACATACCCTTATTTATTGCATTTCAATCATCTATAATTATTTCACTAACTATAATAAACAAGGGTATATTAGTAAATGATACACATTTTACCATTAAAATCAATATTATTAATCATTTCCTTAATAATTGCCTAAAACTCAAATAGGAATATGAGACGGATGGAGTAATTAGAAAAATAAAGATGATTTTTTTTCCTAAGCAAGGAGAGAGAACATGCATCAAGAGAGAACACTGACATTCCAACTAGGTTGGTACCTTGGGAAACCTCCATCCTATGCCGCCAAACTCTAAATATTTATTAAAAAAAGGGGAAATCTGTACAAGAAGATGGGGGACTAGGCCAAGACCCTCAGAAAAAACAAACAAATAAAAACGCAGACAACTACATGACCATAAGGAAACATGTAGTTAGGCAAACCTACTCTATCACGAAAGAAATCAAGATGCAACTCCGTGGGTAACGAATCTAACCAAACAGAGTCGTGTAAAGAATGACCCCTGTTTGCTAGCCTGACTGCACAACAGTTACGAATTTCAAGGCTACGGGCATTATACTCTCTAACTTCAGGATATGTGACCTGGAGGCGTACCCTTTCCCCGGGTGTTGTACGAAGCCTTTCCTAACGCTTCCTTTTTTACTTCTTTTTGCTGCTTTTTGGATAGTACTTGCATGAATCCTTCCTCTGCCATCCGTTTATCATATTCACGAATCCCTTATGTCATCTTCAACAACCAGTACGACCTAAACATCATACTGAACAGAGGTGATGGGAAGCGTTTCCTGCCTTATGTCCTATTCATCAACCGGTATGGGCTCAATATCATGTTGTTTCGTGGCAACTTCCTGAGCGGAAACATCATCCGAGCATTGTGCATTTACTGACTTGGTGTGAACAGATTGTAATTGTAATTTATTGGCATCCGCTTTTGGTACTGAAATGTCATCTGCATCGCTGTTACCCCCCAGAGCATTGAAGGCTTTTGATGACCCTATGCTGTCGGGGTTTTCTTTAGGTTGCCACTTCGGAGGTTGTTGTTTCTCTGAAACAATACTTTTTTTCTTTTGTCAATAACATTATTTCTTTCACGGGGTGCAACCATCGACAACTTGAAATATGATGTCCAATGTTCCCACAGTGTGTGCAAAACGCCGGCAAACGTTCATAGGTAATCTCAATTGAAAAAGAAAAGTTTGTTCTCTCAATCATAACCTCATTGAAGATATTCTTTGACAGGTCCATATCCACCAAAACGCGCGCATAGTGTCCAAATACTCGGTTTTGAGTGGCTGAATCAATAAGTATTGGGGTTCCAATTGCGCTTGCAATCTCTCTCAACGTGTGGTCCATCCAATATTCTTGCAACAGCTCAAGTAATCGAATCCAAACTTGTGCGTGTGTTTTTCGCTACGTGCGCGCACTAAAGTCCTTGGACCATTCGAAAAGCCGAAGCAAACCTGGCTTAAGGTTTAGAGTTCCCTTGGACCATACTGATCGCATATCCTCATAGGAAGAAAAATAGAATTCAAAATACCCCTTTCCCAATGGCGTCATTTTCCATGGCCCAACGTTCGTCCAAAGTTGCTGAAGCTTTGTGTGAACCTCCCGTGATCCATAGGGTTTGTCGCCCTTACTTAAGATGAGTCTGCCCCGTAAGTTTCTCTTTCAAGCATCGATTCCTTGTGCGTAGGTCTCATCAGATATAAGGATGCATAGCGTTTCACCACAGATAACCGAAGTTGGTAACGGTGTCGATGTGTCTGTCACAGTTGCGACAACAAGAGCCTGTGCAAATGATTTTTTTGGTGGATTACTGTTTGTTGGGAGTGCAACCACAGTGGAGGGAGAAGGAGGTTTCCCGTGGAAGCCAATTCAGATTTCCAATCAAAAGCCATGGCAGGGCTTGTGTCTGCTGGATGAATTAGCACCGTGAATCTTGAAATACGGTAGTTGTTCGGTGCAAGGAAGCAACACAAATCAATTGTGAGTGAATGGATCCCCAAAAGCAACACAAATCAATTGTATTGAAGAGGAACAAATGAATCACGTAAGCAAAGTGAATCACGTAGTATTGAATTCAATTGAAATTAGCAATTAGCAAGGAAAGACAAACGATGGGGAATGGCGCTAGTAAGACCTAGCGGAGCTCCATCTCTATTCTTTTTTTTTAACGCCGAAAAAATATTGAATTGAAAAATAAAGATGATGAAAAAGGAATTCGAACATGAGAAAAATGACAAGAAAAAAGAGTGAGTTGTTGGTAATTTTATGGATTTGTTTAAAGAGTTGTATATTACTAAGTAATTATGTTACCAAAAACATTAGACTCATTCAAAAATGCCACATCAATTTAAAATACTTATTAAACATGTATTTTTCAACTCAGCGTAACACATCTATGTTTTTCCTTAGTTAGATCCCACCAAATACTAAAAGTGAAGGATGCTAAAATAATAGAAGTTAAATGAAAAAGGTAATCGCCTTGACAAAAAAATTGCACGAAAGTGAACGACTATCAAAATCTAAAATTTAAAATAAAAATATTGACCAAATGACACCCAAAAACTAGCAATATAAAACATCATAATGTTGGGAATTCAAAGAACCTACATTGGATAGTATCATGGCATTGGACTAAAAGACACAACATAAATGATATTGACACCATATTTTATTTCATATTATTTAGGCATATGTATATGACTCATCTCAGTTATATCTTATTCAACATCTACTACAATATCCATTGTAGAACTTTAATTTTAGCATCTCTCCCACAAGTGTGCGATTCTCCTGTCTGTAATTATGTGACACAGCTAAATAAGGTCAAACCGAGGTAGAACATGCTAAAAAAGGTGAATTGGTTATAACTTAAGGAGGAGATGTGAAAAGATAAAGGAAATTAGAAAATGAAAGAAGATGAAAAAGAAATTTGAGATTGGCAGAAATGATACCGATAAAAAAATAAAAATAAGAATTGTGTGTTTTGTCAATGAGGTTATAAAGAATGGATTGAGTTCTAAGTGATTTTATATAAAAGAAATGATATTTGAACAACTATTTTTGATAACTTTTATAACAATTTTTTCTCTCATACTCACATTATGTTTTTACTTTCTCTCTCTATTGCTTTGGTTTTTGTGTCAATACCTCATTTTCTTTGTAAAATTTTGGTTGTTTCAAAAGTTGTCATATAAATGGATGTTCAAATAACACAACTCTTTATATAATTGTTGAAGGAGTTGAAAATTTTGTCCAATTAATTTACCACAAAATTAGACTTCATTAAAAAATGCAAAAACATTTAAAGATGTCTACTGAGCACGTATTTTGTCAACTTAGCATAATCTATCAATATTTTTTATGGTTAAATTCCACCAAAGGCGAATTTTTTTTATATATTAGAGATTAATTAAAAAATATTGCATGAAAGCGAACAACAACCAAATACTTAAATTTAATATAAAAATCAAACAATTGACATCCTAAAACTAATGAAACAGTTCATCTTAATATTCCGAGTTATGAGGGAGTCTAAAATGGGTTGGATCATGACATTAGGCTAGGAAAAACCACACAATTATGATTGACATCACATCATCATCCAAAACCTTAAGACATTAGGTGCATTGGTCATCTTACTTATATGTTTCTAAACATCTACTTTGACATCCAATGTAGAACTTTAAGTCACAATTGACATATCAACATATGTCCCTTTAAGTGTGAGACTTTATACGTTTGTGATCTGTTGACAATCAAATAAACTTAAAAGAAGGCACAACATGGTTACAAATTAAAGATAGATTGATGGTGTTTTCATGGAGGGAAGTTTATCTTCTTATCTTTCATGAAATGAGATAAATAAATTTAGAAAGGAAAAAAAAAAAGAATATGAAAAAGAAATTTGAGCATTAAAGAAATGATAGATGAAAAAAGTAGTGTCTTTTGCCCATAGAATTATTGAAAATAGAGCCACTTGCTGATAATTTTATGGGTTACTTAAAAGATTTAGAGATTTAAGAGTAAATATTTCACCAATTAATAGACTTAGTTAAAAAAAAGTCACATCATTTAAAAATGTCTAATAATCATGTACCTTTTATACTCATCATAACACATATGTATTTTTCCATTCACAAATTCAACCAAAGACTGAAATGTGAAGGTAATTTATATGATATTAATTGGATAAAAAAAAACGTGAAAGCAAACGACATCCAAAAATTTATATTTGATATAAAAAAAATTAAGCAAAAAAAAATTCAAAAACTTAAAAAATAGTTCATCGCAATGTTCGGAGTTTTGAGGGAGCCTACAATGGCTTGTACCATCACATTTGACTAAAAGAGAAATCCTACAAGTGAAATTGAGATCACATCTTCGCCTAAACTCTTAAGACATTAGGTATATTTTTCATCTCGCTTAATTGTTACTCAATATATTCTATTGCAGCCAATGTAGAAGTTTAAGTCACACATGATACATAAACATCTCTCCCTGAAATGTGAGACTTCATATGTTTGTGATCTGGTGAGATAGCCACATAAATTCAGAGGCACAACATGATAAAAAAAATATGGGTTGGCGGCAATTTCAAAGAGGGATGTATGTTCCATTCTTTCACGATAAGAGATAAAGTAAATTAGAAAAGAAAAGAAGATAACCAATGAATTTGAACTTGAGAAAAATGATAAGAGAAAAAATAAGGAGTGTGTTTTATCTCTAAGAGTCACTAAAAAATGCCACTTAATTTAAAATAAGTAATTATGCTACCAAAATATTAGACTCATTAAAAAATGTCACTTAATTTAAAATATTTAATAAACTTGTATTTTGTCAACACATCTACTCCCTCCGTTTCAAAATATAAACAAAATTCACTTTTTAGGTTCATTCATTTAATGATGTATGTGGTTCATAATATGGACCACATACATCATTAAATGAATGAACCTAAAAAGTGAATTTTGCTTATATTTTGAAACGGAGGGAGTACATTTTTCCACCGTAAGATCCGACGAAATAGCAAAAGTGAAGGAATTTGAAATCACAAAGAGGTTGAATAAAAAAAATGCATGAAAACGAACAACATTCAAAACAAAAAATTTAGATAAAAAAATCAAACAAATATACCCAAAACTAACGAAACAAATCACGGTGATGTTCAGACTTCCGTGAGAGCCTACATCGATTTGTATTATCACATTAGACTCGGATAAATCACACAAGTGAGATTCATATCATATATTCTTTCAAAGTCTTAAGGTATTATGTATATGAGTAATCTCATTTATATGTTCTGACATATACTTTTGCTTACAATGTAGAATTTTAGCTCACACTTGACATATTAACATCTCTCCATTAAGTGTCAGGATCTCCATGTCCGTCATTCATCACCAAGAACCACTTCCGCTCCCCTACAATATTGAACCAAGATGTGATACCACTATTGAAATTTCTGGAGGAGCATACACGTATGTTGATCGACAATTTGGAGAAAGGACAATCACGCAAGTGAAAATGATACCACCACATCTTCATCCAAAACTTTAAGGCTTTCATATAAGATTTTTGTTAACTTACACTTGATACATGATAATATTTTCTCCATAAAAAATGACGAAATTGTTATATGTGCTTGACACGGATGTCCATACTAGTTAAAAATGAAGAGATAAGTATTATTTTAACATGTGCATGCTTTTCATGATGACACATATGCTCGATTCATAATAATGCAATAAGCAATTAATATTGGTGACTTTATCATAAGCAATAAATGAACGGTGGTTATGATAATTGTGATAAAGAAACGTTGATTTTCTCCTAAAAAAAGAAACGTTGATTTTCTTGGTAAAAAATAAAATAAATGTTGATTTTTTTGGTGGACCTGGACCCCATTGACCAGAATGTGTGAATGCACACAGGGACACATAGAGAAGGAAAATGAGGGCCTAAAGGGTTATTTGTTTGCTTCTATATTTGTCATTGTAAACCCTATAATTAAAAATTCTTTTGTTAGTTTCTTAATTCCTTTTCATTCTCCCAAATATTCCCTTCTAATCATCCCCCAACAACTTGTCTAGTATTTATGCGTTTTCTTTGGTCATCCTCACATGTTTTATCCCTCACCTCCAACATAGATTTTCAATACACTGGCCCATTGCAAATTAAGACTATATTCATACTCTACAATTTTTTAGTTTCTTTATTTTAACCCTATTTAAATTAGGTTGTATCAATGTATTTTTTTTGTCAGGTAGCTTAATAGCTAGAATTCACCTTATAAGATAAATAAGTAGAGTGTTTGGAGTTCGAATCCGGCCCCTACATATAATAATGCATTGTCCTACCAATTGAGCTATGATCATGGACATCGTATCAACGTATTTAGATGTTCTTAAGTAGAGTTTTTTTTATCTTAATTTTGATTTTAACTTTATGCTAGAATTTATAGTTTTATCTCTTGTTGAAATTTTAGACATAACCCATCCTTACAGAACCGATTCAAAAGGTGAGGAATGTCTTCTCTTTTATAAATTATTATCAAGAGTTTTATCTATCTTATGTGGGGCTTGAGTTTTTCCCAATGCACCCCCTTCTCGCACATCACTCTTTTTGAGCTATGTGCGTGGATAGGTAGGTGGGATTTGAATTCGACAAGCTCTAATATCATGTTGAAATTTGGAGTCTAACTCATCTTTACAAAACCAATTCATAAAGCGAAGAGTGACTCCTCTTTATGAACTCTTGTATCTATTCAATGTGAGGTTTGACTTGAGTTTTTCGCGCGATACCTCTGCAATTAATTTTTAGACTTCAATGTATATGCGCAACTCATTTTTTACATCACATAGATAATTTACGATTATCATCTCATCTCATTTTTATAAATCCATCAATTTCTAATTTTTCATTTTTGAAGGATTTTTTTAATATTTTAATCTCCATCTTGAGACATGAATAATATGTTATCCAAAAGGTAAATATATACTATTTTTATTTTTTTACTATGTGTATCGTTTAAAAAAGGATAATCTACTCAATCAGTAGTTTTTTTTTTTTGTTGAGAAAAATAATCTTCACTGTGTTCTTTTGGTCCCTCTAATATTGGATTGGTCCCTCCAATATTTTCTTTGGGTCCAAAAATGTCAGACCCATATTGGCTTGGTCCTCCTACAGGTCATAGAGTTCACATATAATTGAAATCATAAGTGTAGTGTAATCACAAGTCGCAAGAACGTGTCCCTATTTTTTATCTTTAATTTGTGTGTTCAGTAAATAAGAAAAACCAAATTTGTCTGATACATTAAGCTAACCTAACGTGAATATTCTAGTATACTGTAGTAACTACTATCATCCAATTATTTTATATCATATCTCTGTTGAGCTATTTGGATTGACTTATCTCAATTTATCTATTAGTATAAGTTTTGTGAGATTGTTTGAAAGAATTTATCAAAATAACTTATAACTTATTCTTCAATATAGCCCCTAAAAATAGTGTATATCATACACAAATAATTTAACTATTTTATCTTTTTCTACAAAAATGTAAGATTGTACATAGGCATTTATCATGATAAATGTATGAGTTATGAGCTGCAAATAAATTGTTTATAATAGATTCTATTTTATATTAAATTATTTTAAAATAAATTTAAAACTAAAGTTAATTTCTCCTATAAATACCAATATCAAACAAAACTCTAAATACACAAATTTTAAATTCCTTTATGATAAATATTAGTATCTTAATTGTTATGTTAGTTTTTTTTCCTCCTTATTTGACTTTAAACTCTAGAACTTGAACTCTAGACCTATAATTCATTAATCTTTAGCTCAAATTTATTATTTAAGAAGTTCTCCAGTATGCGCCAACCTAATTGGGATATCCGTGCTTCCTCTTAATGTTTGTCCTCTCTCCTGGCTTATAAAAAAAAAAAAACTTGTTATTTCAGTTAATGCAATAATAGTATTAGTTTTTTTTTTTTTTTGAGAAAAATAATAGTATTAGTAATTGGCTATAGTTTTTTCAAGGCTAAATTATCTTTTTGGTCCTCTAACTATTAAATTGGTATCGGATTAGTCCTCTAACTAAAAATTAATTTATTTCGGTCCTCTAAGTTTATCACCGTTACTACATTTAGTCATTTCTGTTAGTTTTATTCAAATAAACGTTAGGGTTTGTGTTATGTGGGTCCTCTAACTTTATTTATTAGTATCATTTTGGTCATATTCCTTATTAAGGTATTATGATTAAATAGTGACCGATATTATTGGTAACTGTTATTATGTGTGAAACAGGGGGTCAGGTACCCACATAACACAAACCCTAACGTTTATTTGAATAAAACTAACAGAAATGACTAAATGTAGTAACAGTGAGAAACTTAGAGGACCGAAATAAATCAATTTTTAGTTAGAAGACCAATCCAATACCAACTAAATAGTTAGAGGACAAAAAAATAATTAACAACTTGTTTAAACTACGTGTTGAAAAATGTACCAAAAAAACTACGTGTTGGACCCACCTATTTATACTAACGCCCATGTAAATGAGTCATGTTTGACATCTTAATTATATCCACATGCTCTGAACACTGGTAGTTTACTTGAGACATGATAGAGTGACCAAAATACGTACGATTGGGGTACCATATTCATTATTCAACAACGAGAAAAACAGAGAAAGAGCCCTCAATAAATTGTGTTATAAGAATCAGGTCGATTTAGAGAGATAAATACAAAAAATAGATAATTGATTCTATAATTAAGTAGATTTCATCATAATTAATTATTTTTCATTTTTACAAACTTTTTGTGTCTTTTCCTCTTTAAACGGAAGAAATAAAGATGATTTTAAATTGAGAGGATCCTCTTAATTTCAATTATTGACGTTCCACTATCTTAGTTGATCAAGATGATGACCTTCTTTCCTCGCTGATACAAGTTCAAAATTTTGACTCAATAAAACTTAAGTTTTTTTTTTGTTTAAAAAAAACTCAAGTTTTTTTTTTTTTTTTTTATATTTGTATGCCATTTTTTTGTAAGA
Source organism: Medicago truncatula (assembly GCF_003473485.1). NCBI lineage: Eukaryota > Viridiplantae > Streptophyta > Magnoliopsida > Fabales > Fabaceae > Medicago > Medicago truncatula. Next base: position 34,105,920 of record NC_053047.1, read on the forward strand.
TAATCTAGGGACAATTAAGTGTTGTTTTAATTTTATTTTGAAAGGCCACAAAGAAAAATTTGCACTAGATCTCTTAAAAAAAAAATAGGTTTAATAACAGTTTTATCTCCTTAACTTTTTTAAAGTTGCGATTTTGGCCCCTAAGAAAAAAAATTACAAAACCACCCCCTAAGTTTTGCATCTGTGACAGCTTTGGTCCCCAAGACCAATTTTGACTCGGTCTACGCTGATGTAGCACCCTTAGTGAGGTGTCACGTGCTATTATTTTTACCAAATATTAGCCTGGGGGGATCAAAACTGCTACAGTTGCAAAATTTAGGGGGCGGTTTTATAGTTTTTTTCTTAAGGGGCAGAAATCGCAACTTCGTGAAAGTTAGGAGGCAAAAACTGCTATTATGCCAAAAAAAAAAAAATGCACTAGACGTCTAAAGATGTTGAACCGATGGTCTTGTTATGAAGATGACTAACAAAAATTCTCTCATCATGAGTTGGTTCACTGAATCTACAAGGTGAGATGATTAAATGTGGTCGAGCCAGGACATTCTAATAGTAATGTTGCATTAGTGTGACCATTCTAATAGTGTTAATCATTCTATTGGAGGCAGAGTTTTTAACTTGGAATGAAGATCAAGCAATATAGGCTATAGCTTATGTATTTTGTCTCGATGGTTACTACATCTCACTTTGAAGATAAATGAGTGTCTGTGGTTGATGTAGGTGCAAGATTCTCAATGAGATCGACATATATGACATGTTGGAAGATCAACTCCTTAACGAGAACCATCAAGTTCAAATGAATTATTCACTGCGTCTCACAATATATGTTTTTATCAATACAACATTTACTTTTCCACTACCTACCCTTAATTTATTGCATTTCAGTTATCTATAATTATTCCACTAACTATATAATTAATAAAAGTGTTTTGATAAATGAAATATATTTTATTACTACCTCCGGTCCTATTTATAAGAGAAATTTAGGTCAACAAAAGTGAATGTATTTGGACTGAATTTTTAACTAGATACATCAACTTTTGTTGACCCAAAATTCTCTTATAAATAGGACCGGAGGGAGTATTAAAATTAGCGTTTTTCAGTTATCATGATAAGAAGTTTAAAGTAGTAACTTTGACTTAATATGTAAGTTTTTAATAATTAATTGTTGGTTTTCAGTGAAAAATTACTACTTTTAGTTTCCTTAATATGTGCAATATTGCACATGTTAGACAAACCCTTAAAAATTAATCATTTTCTTAATAATCGTGTAAAACTCAAATAGAACACCTATGATGAGATGGAGGGATTATATTTGAAGTTGTGATAACACAAATGTTCCTCAAAATGTTATTAACGTTCTTGTGTGTCTCTTGTCTTGTAATTTAAGTTAAGTATTGATAAGTGCTCAAATGCAAGGTGATTAAAACCGGACCGAACCGGCCGGTCCGATCGGTTGAACCGGGAACCGGGTATACGTCCGGTACGGAAGACCCTCCAAACCGGACTGTATTAGAACCGGGTAGAAAACCGGGAAATCGGCGTAAAACCGCAAAATTTGGCTAAAACCGGCGGTTCAGACGGTTTATCAGGTTGGACCGCGTTTCAGTTTTCCTTTCATTTTCATTAGCATTTCAGTGCAATTACAGAAGAATAATTGATTGAAAGTCCCATTCATATTCAGTCATAAGTAAAAACAGATAGAGAACATTGGAGGAAGGGAGATTTAGGATAGATAAATGGAAGAAAGTGAGAGGAAATCAAAGAAATGAAGTACTGAAGTCTGAAACAATCAAATTAAGAGAAGAAATGAGAGAATGTGTGCGGCGGCTACTTCTTTCACTAACAAATTTAGGGTTACAGCTTTACAAGTAGTACCAAGTGAGCTATTGGGCCAAACATGTAAAGATGGGGGCATGGGTAAAAGCCAATACCCATGACATGATTTTATTCTTGCTGAACCTGATGCTACTTATTAATTTTTTTTTTAAGGAATTTATTAACTATTTTAACTCTTCTTTTATTTAAAAATGTATATATTATTTATTTATTGTTGAATTTTTTTTATGTTTATACGAAATATTTTATCAATACTGAAAAGTTCAAGATATTTTTATTTTTTTATCATAGAATAATATAAATATAATTATTTACATACTACCGGTCGAACCCCGGTTGAACCCCGGTTGGACCCTTAAACCTTGAACCCATACCTACACCGGTTCAATGTCCGGTCCGGTTTTAATTACCTTGCTCAAAAGTGATATATTTCATGTGTTAATTTAGGCATTTTAGTGACTTGTTTTGCAAGTTATCTAAGGAAAATGTACCAATTGTTGTACTTTTACCATTTATGCTTTACATGCCTGATTCTACTCAATTTGTGCAGGAAATGACAAGCAAGCACCAAGAAAGAAGCATCTGAGCCAAAGCCAAACCGCTTGAAGCGACTACAGCTCGCGTAAGCGAGCAAATTCCATAGAGCAGTTCTTCAGTACGCTTCTACCACGCTTCCCGTCCACTCCTGAATTTCAGTCCATTCGCTTAAAGCGACTTCAGCTTGCTTTAGCGAATACAACGTCGAGAGCAAAAGAAAATTCGCTCCTAGTACGCTTCCAGCTCGCTTATGAAGAAATGTCAATTCGCTTAAAGCGACTTCAGCTCGCTTTAAGCGACCAAGTTCCAAAGAGCACAAGAGTGGCTCGCTTCTGACGCGCTTTAAGCGAGATTCATCAATCTCAGAGGGATAAGGTCCACGTGGAAACCTTCCAATGGCCAACAAATGATTTCTTGGCCATTCGCTTGAAGCGACTTCAGCTCGCTTAAGCATATGTGCTCGACTTTTGCCCATATAAATAGTTTTCTCTTCTCTTTCTTGGGGATCTTTTTACTGTTTTGTTGTTTTTCTGGTTTTAGAGAGAGAGAGAGAGAGAGAGAGAGAGAGAGAGAGAGTAGGGCATTTCTAGAGAGAGAAACACAAAGCAAGGGTGTTAGAAGTAGATTCTTCCCAAGATTTGTTGAGACATCATGAATCTTAGCATGGAATCTTCATCTTTCTTCCATCTTTTGCAAAGCTTTCATAGACATATGTAGCTACATCTATCCTTGTGGGTATTGAGGTATTCAAAAAAGCTATTATGTAATCTTTGATCATTTAATATAAGATTCTAGCTTATTTATTCAATATTGTTATTATTCTTGTTTTTAATGCTTTATTTAAGATTTGAAATGTTATTGAAAAATACTTTTGGATGTAGGGTTAGAATAATAATCTATCAAAGTTTTTATTCTAGACATAGAGTTTAAGTTTTGATAATCACTTTGTAATCAAGAACTTAATGCTATTTGATCGTTTAATAGATTGGGAAATCGTCGATTAAACGATCCGATTGAACTCATGAAGTAATTTAGACATAAATAACGATTGAAATCATGACATTATTTAGACATGAATAATGTTGAGTGATTGTGATAATATTGTTTAAAAAGCTAGAATCCGTTATTTGCTCGTGAGATTGCAGCTGTTACGCTTGGTTGATTATCTCTAACCCCAAGCGAAATGGCCCTCTCTCGTCTCCATTTATTTTTATGTCAAATAGTTAAAATAGTTTTAAACAAACAAACTTTTATACCCAAACACTTAAGATGATAAATATCGTTAAAATGCTTATCAGATACGCTAGTCCGTGTGAAAATGATCCTAATATACTCACGTATAAATAGAAAAATGACTTATAAAAATCTTACATCAACTATCCCTACTCCTCTTGTGGTATTATTGAATTCTCTTTGTTGTTAGAAAAATTATATATAAAGTTAAAATAAATGCTAATTATATCTTAAAACTTTTAAACACTAAAAGATCAAAGATAGTTAAATTGAGGCAGTGCAACATATTGATGGAAAACATTAATCTAGCTAGCGAAACACATAGAAGAGAACAATTTTCTCTGTTAATTCTATGTCAAGCAACTGGTACAGCCTTGAGAGGGGGCCATATTAGAAAGATACTGGTGCAAATTCCAAAGCATTGCAAACAAACATGAGAGAAGTGTAGTGAAAAATGATTTTCCAATCAATTGCTTTATGATTGAAGACTATAAAAGGTTAAAAAGATGCATAAAAGCAATTTCTTTTTCTTCATTTCAAACAACTTTTTGACACATTAAAAAAGAGTAGGGTAGCGCATCAAAAGCAATCATCCAGCATTTTCATAAAAATAAATAGTGGGATGTTTTTACTTGTGCCAAATACATCAAGCATTTTCACTTCTAAGTTTTTTTTTTTTCAACTTTACTTAGTTTTTAATTCCATTTTTTACTTTTTTGGCTACATAAAATTTAGCCTCACCCGTTTGGTCTAGCACTAGTGATTGATTCGTAGAATCTACGAGTGTTGCAAATCTCACAAGTTCGATTTCTATTATGTTAAGATGGTAAAATATTACTACAAGTTGGTAAAAATTTTACGTTCATCCAATCAATATAGATAATTACACTGAAAGATAAACGAGCAACAAACCGTATTTTCAAAGATGCACTTTGCGTCAATAGCTTGAAAGGGTTAGGATTATAGGAGACAGAAAAGGAAGTGATTTTGTGAGAGAAAAGTAGATGCAAACATTGTTGTCACTTAGCTTTCCCGTTTCCTTTGAATTGCTAAGATTGGATGGGTCCTTTGCATGTCTAATTAGTTATTATTCACACACAGAACGAGAGCTATTCTTCCATGATCATAAGACTAAATAAATGGCTTTTAGACACACACGTATGAAGAGATTATCTTCAAAATATTGAATTATTTTTTTTATCAATTTTCTTTTTATCATTAAAAAAATACTTGTTTATGTGTGTGTGACCAAACACTTTTTGTTCGGTATTGTGACCATGTTAGAATTTCTCCACAGGACGATGCAATCTAAGCAAACCACATAATTATTCCTTTCTTTATTCACTTTTAATACCCCTTTTTCATTTTTACTAAAAAAAATACCCCCTTTTCATTTTATTAGTGATCAAATGATATCTATTTTTTTTTTAGAAAACCAGCATAATATAAGTTCTTTTGCATAGTAAATTTTTATAGTATCTTTTACAATTTTCGGTCCTTTAAATCAGCTATGAGACTAATTTTCACTCGGATACTTAGATAGTAACTTAAAACATATTGTCTCTACCTTGTTAAGTAAAGAATTGAACATGCAGTCCTCTCCCATAAGCTCAATTGCTTAACCACTCGAATTACACTTATTGAGCATTCTAATGAGTGTAGTTCGATCAGTGTTAGCATTGAAGTTGTATAGGAATCTCATATTGCCAACGTAACTAGATTGTTGGATGTGTGTGCTTTTGACACCTTTATCCTTTGAATTGACTTATGGGAGGGAGATTCAAACCATTTAATAGTGTGTAACATTTAAAATTAATTTGGATAAACTTATCTGCTAACACACATAAATTTGCTAAAACAAATACATAAATTCTTGGCAAGGGACAAAATACTAACATAACAACTAACATAATAATTTGCTAAAAAAAAAACAATAACATACTAATTTTTATTATTAAAAAAAACACATACACGTAAATTAGTAGTTAAAGGACCTTACAACAATTATGAGTTTGATCATGCCAGTGACAATATTCCTGAAATAACAGGGCATCTTATTAAAGTCAAAAAGAAAAAGCAACGTGTCATATTTAATATCAAGTACAATTATTAGTAAATATATAGGGGGAAAAGGGTAGGAAGAAAGTTGATCATGCCACTCAACTCTTTTGGATCACTAAAATGTCATTCAGCAACTTTGCATTTGCTTGCAAGAAAATTATATGTGATGGGAATAACCTTTAATCACACTGCAAATGATTCTTTATACATTCACATACACACATATATGCACAAATATGCATGCGACAACCCATGTTGATCCAATTGTTAAGGAGTTCACTCATACTATTCAAGAACGTGGGTTCAACTTCCACTGCCGGCGTGAGAATTTCGTTTGTCGATAATTTGTATGTGTCTCTGTCATAGCTCTCTTAAGCTTGAGACCGGCCCTGACAATCCCCAAAGACGCAAAATTTTAACCATGAACACAAAATTTCCAATTCCCTTCATATATTGTATCCCCTATATATTTTTTTCTGGTGTAACTTGTGGCACAAGGAAATCTTCCTTGAACTTGTAGAGGAAGGTGTGAGCCTGTAACTGGTGTCACCTTTCTAAGGCTTGATCCCTTTGATTTCCTAATTAGATTCTGATGAAATGTATATTATGCTAAAGGAACTTATCCTAATCACCTAGCAATTACATTTTGGAATTTCTAATTTTGAATGCTTAAATGTCAATTTGGACAAGATATTGAAGCAATGGAATATTATACTAGTATAAGTTAAGTATAATTGCCCCAAAATTCCCATCATTGCATAAAAAGGCCATGCTTGAAAATGATTTGGCCCTTATCCATCTTTTGATTATTTCTCTTAATCATTTTCTTCTTCAATTAGATAAAAAAAAAACAAAAAAACTTGTGATTAATGAAGCTTTCACTCAAGCAATTGTCTAACAAGTAAATATGATCCATTTTTTAGGAATTTGATACCTTCAAATATATGATCCATTTTTTTTTTTTAGAATATGATAAAATGGTATTTGATAATAAACACATAGGAAGAATCCTCTATGTTTGATAAGAGAATAAAATTCTAATATTTTCTTATCCTCTGATCACAAGTTAATGCCACTGTCACATGTCCAATTGTTATAGCTTCCTATCTCCCTTCTAACAGTTTTACTCTATACTCGTTGTACTTTGTCGTGTGACTATCACCATTTAGTGTAAAACCAAACACTCATGTTTGTCCATATTCGGGTCTAAATCAAACCAAACCAATCAAATATGATCTCCATTAAATATATATTTGTTTCACGTCTTTTAAACCGATCACTCGAGAACTGAATCAAAACATTATTTATTGTAGGGTCATGTTGTTCAGTGTCCCTAAGGCATACTCGTTAAAGAAGTAAAGCATGCACAATTTACAATGTAAGTGCCTTTGAGCAATGATTAACATTTTCCTTTATTGTATTATTGTATTTTTTTATTAATTTTTTATTTTATTTTTCTTGTTGGAGCTTAAGTACTTTCTTTTAATGGTATAGAAATGATAAAGCATTAGAACCAAACCAAACTAAGTTGTTCTTGATCAATTTGATCTTATTCAGATTTTGTGAAGAAAAAAAAAAATCATAAAAGCTGAACCAAATCAAATCCTCTCGAAGACGGTGGTGAAATGACCATTAGTATCAATTTAATCGATAAAAAAAGTTATATATCTAAAAATTATATAAGAAATTGACGTAAAGCAAACAAATTATGTCAAAGAAAATTCTAAAACGTAAAATAAAAGCATTATATTGTACACATTATAAAATAAATTATATAATAATAGGGTAAATAGTAAAAATTACTCAAAAAATAGTAAAAATATATTTACTTTATGGATCTTGTTAACCAGTGCTCCGGGGACACAAGTTAAGGAATCTAAAAATAAAAAGTTGTCTTGAAAATATAAACTGTTACTTTTGACTAGCTAATTATTACATCACTTTTTAATAAAATCTTATCTCTTTTAACTGCTTAACCAATGCTCTGGAAGCACATGTTAACATTGTCCTTACTTTATAAACTAGCATGTGATCTTGGTATGATTTAAAAATATTTATTTACTACATATAATTATTTTAATACAAGAGTGCTTCAATGAGATGATATATGTCTTCTAATTTAATCAAAAGTTCTAATTCGAATTCAACATTGAAAATGCAGCAACATTAAAACTATTGATTGAGAGTTTGGCTCATTGTAGTCTTACTCAGCTTGAGCGACTACCCTCTATAATTGCGCTTAAAAATATCTAATTTACACCCAAAAATATAAAATGTTTGAAGAAACTTGTTCTAAGATGGATCAATAAAATTTTGGGAATGAAGATTGAATATTAATGGCAGGAGGGTGTATAATAAAGTATGGCGATGTTGATAGTATTTCCCAAAATTGGGAAGAGCTCATAACAGTGTCCACAAAACAATGAAACTAAGCTGCAGCCCAAAATATCACAGGCTTCACCAAGAAATATCAAATGGCAGTTTCTTTTTCCACCCCACCCTCTTCTCACGAGCTCTACAGATTTTCGAAAATGCCCTTGGAGTTTTTTGATTATATAATCTGAAATATGTTTTTCCCCAATGTTGTGGGAAAATGCGCTTTTCATCAATTCGGATTTTAAAATCCGAAAAAATAAGTACTTTAGATTTTATAATGAGTAAATAGTCAATTTTCCCCCTGAAATTGTAAAGTTTCATCAATTACCCCCCTGAAATTAATAAAACTTCAATTATCCCTCTGAAATTTCACAACGTTAGTCAATTTACCTCATCCGTCAAATTTTTCTGTGAGTGAACATGACATTTTGCAAATACCCTCCTGAAGTTTTGCACTTATGTGCAAAATGCCCCCCAAACTTAAAAATTTATATTATATTTTTCTTAAAAACAAACAATTAATAGTTAAATATTAAAACTAACTATTAATTTTGGAATTTGGGAAAACTACATGCATATATACATCAAAATAGGCTCCAAAATGGGATGATTTGTGGATTAATATTGGGGGATGTGTAGTTTAAATGGTTTGAGCAAATTGTTGAAGGAGTTGGAGGAGTTAAAAGACTAAGATGGTGAAGGAGAAAATATAAATTTATTATTAATTTGTTTATAAACCTCTAAAAATAATAATTTGTCTATTAGAAATAACCATTATTGTCACTTTAAAAATACACATTTTTACCTATTTTGATGTATATATGTATGTAGTTTTTCCAAACTCCAAAATTAATAGTTAGCTTTAATATTTAACTATTAATTGTTTGTTTTTAAGAAAAAAATAATATAAATTTTTAAGTTTAGGGGGCATTTTGCACATAAGTGCAAAACTTCAGGGGGATATTTGCAAAACGGCATGTTCACTAACAGAAAAATTTGATGGAGGGGGTAAATTGACTAACGTTGTGAAATTTCAGGGGGGGTAATTGAAGTTTTGTTAATTTCAGGGGGGTAATTGATGAAACTTACAATTTCAGGGGAGAAATTGACTATTTACTCGTTTTATAATATGAACACCCCTAAGACCCTACTTCGAAGCATGTATAGGACACATTCCTTGTTTTTTTTTTTTGGATTATAAAATTCTAACATCCTATATACACCCTTTTGTGTCAAGAATTCAAGAGAAAAATATATTCGGATTATATAATCCAAATTATATCAGCACAAGGACTGAGCATGTTTGTGATAGGTAACCATCCTAACCTTCATCTTAGTGTATCAAGTCATTGCTAGTTGTTCCCGCCGTGTCCTAGTAAAAGACCTGATTTTTGAACTACTTGATCGGATTGCTCCGAAAATTCCAATAATAATTTTAGATTATATAATTCTAACGGATGTATTTTCGAAATATAATAGGGCATTTGAGAAGAGAGTGTGATGGGAAAAAAACGCAGGACCTGGTGTTTTCATTCAACATTTATTTATTCTACCTAAAAAAGCTTTGCATTTATCAGTCTTTTAATATTTTAATCGTTGTATTTTTTTTTTTTGTGGTGACCGAGGTTTAAACCGTAGATCTTACATATATTATGCATTGTTCATATCAACTGAATTAATCTAATAAAAGAGGAAAATTGGATGAATCATAAAATTATTATGATTAAGATTTTGTATAACTATATATTATGATTGCTCATACTCTTAACATTGTGATTCTCGAATGCTACCTTTCAAGTATTTTAAGACATGCCAATTTGAGAGGTCCACTATTTTTACTTTATTTTACATATATTATCCATTGTTACTATTAAATGAGCTAAATTCTCTATTATATATACTTTGACTCTATAATGCTATCACTCAAGTATTTTATGACATGCCAATTTGAGAGATAGTATGTTGTTTTTTCTTTCTTTTAATTGATGTGAACTTGCACTTGACGATAGATCCTTTATTTTATTTTTTTTACAAAGAGAGATCCTTTATTATATGACAATTTCTATGGTACACTCGATAATTTTGATTGTACCAGTACACCCGTATATTTAAATGAATAGCTTAATGATTTATTTTTTAGAAAAAAATATTTTCTATCATTTATAATTATAATAATTATATTTAATTTCTCAAAAGTGTTGGCAAAGCAAAATTCAAATTTTTTTGATTTTTATTACTCATAATAGTGAATATTGATTTTTTTTTTAATAAAATATTAAAAAATTTAGTATAATTCTTATAAAAAATGAAATTATGTTTTTTCTTATGGGATAACATTTTCTAAAATATGAAAGTCGATAAATATCTCTTTATTACATAAAAATTATCGTTAACTTGTAAATTTATGAAACAGGTGTACCGATACACCTTAATTTAAAAGTATACCGTAAAAACTCTCTTATTATATATCCTCCGATAGGATTATTTTTATACGCTATCACTCCTTTATATATTTTTAGCATATATATGTACATATATAGCTTGAATTATCATCCTGACATTCTACCTCACATCAATATACCACCCCTTTACACAATCATCTAAATCCACTCATACACTCTTGTATAATAATAACCTTGCATGCTTCATATTTCCCGTTCAAAAAATGGACAGTAACAACAATAGAATACCTATAGATTATTTGGTCTAAAAAAATTACCTATAAATTACTTTCCTCTAAAACCATCCAAAACCATCACCAATCATAAAAAATAAAAAAAATAAAAACATATCTTTCTCTCTTTTTCCTCCATGATTACAATAATTTTGTGCTATAAGAAATGTCTTGTAAATCTTAATTGATATTGATCCCTTCTTCAATATAAAGATTTCGCATATAAACAATAAACGTTGTGTTCTAAAGGTTCGATTTCTCAGCCCAATTTACCTTCAATTTCTTATTGATCATATGAAAAATTTATAAGTATCATATTCATTCATATTACAATATCCACCATATTTTTTGCAAGATCATATGTATTCGAGAGAAGAGATTATTGGAGGTTAGAATTAGAAGATAGTTTTTAAATGCTTTCTCTTATCAAATATATATCAAACTTTCTTATCTACTAGACATTGGACTCCTTGCATTATTATAAGAGTATTTAACAATATTATTTTCTGACAAGTAGAAATGTTTCTTATACTGAAATTTAAACCATGTGCATTAGTGCATGTGTACATATTATAATTATAATTATTCCCTCCGCAATTGTGACCAATCATTTGACAAAAAAAGGAAAGAGTTGTTAATCTTGCTTGATTATGCAACCCAATAATGTCCTGGTACATTTTATTTTTTTATGTATCCCAAGAAGGAAGAGTTGGGAACAAAAGGAAAATAATGTTTATTTATATACTTCTTTCATCTCTATTTTTTATTTTTTTTGTTAAGTAGTTTAAGGACCGAGCCTTACACATTTTAAATTTGGATAAATGAAGAGTTTGAAGTTCGAGCTCATACTCTTAAATAATATTATCTTTGCAGCTACCAACTGAGTTGTGTTTCTATTTATAAGATCTCTTAACATTTATTAAACAAATTGAGAAAATTTAATTTTTTTTAGGAAAAGAAAAATTTATAGCATAATTAATGTGTATTAATACATTTATGCTTGATTATCATATTATTACAAGACAAATTTGTAGCATTAATAAAAAAATATCTAAAAAAGAGTAATAATAATACAAGACAAGTTGGTAGCATTACATATCCATATACTAAAAAACAAATAAATATTCTTAAAATGTCTCATAATTATGGACTAAAGTGTTTTTTTTTTTTTAAATAGTTTAGTGACTAAAATTTTATTTTTAGGTGAATAAGTGAGGAATTTAATATCTCTGTCAACCAGAAATAAGTGTATTTCTTTTTTATTTCTATGCAAGAAACCAATTATTATGTAGAAGTAGGAGAACATTACAATTTAAAGCGGCAGAACAAGTATAATTGAATTGAAAAAGAGCATAAGAATATTCTAATTCATATTCCTTCATGAAACTTTACCATGCCTAAAATGAAAAAGAATATGCTATAGCATTTAGCATATGCCTCCTAAATCAACTGTAACACATACAACTGCACCCATAATATCCACTAGTTTTCTTTTGTTGCAACTTTTGTTTGTGAAACAGAGAATATTGTGTGAAACCCATCACCATTTCTCTTTCATTTCTGACATATTTAAGCCAATTGCAAAATTAACTGACACATAAAAAACATAGAAGTGAGTTTCATTCAAATCTCATAATTTTTTTTTTTTTTTCCTATTTGAGAAAACTATATTTCTTATTTAAATGTTTTAAAGATAACATTAAAACATTTTAAAAACCGGATCGAACCAGACGGTTAAAGATAAAACCCACAATTTTGTTTTTCGTTGTTGAATGTTGATTGATCTTGATTGTACTGCATTCTGGTTGAACCTGATTGATACACAGTTAGTTCTTACCGTTTTTCCTTTTCATTTACTTTCCATTTATATTTTTTTATTTATCATTTAACGGAAGCGTGATTGAATTAATTGAACCATGATTCAGATATCTAATTCTGATATCCGATTCAATCTTCAGTCTGATTTTTAAAAATTGAGTAACATATACAATTCCTTTACAAAATACTAGTTTATATTAGTTTTTTAAAATCTATAACAATATTTTACACTTTCACTTTATTATTATATCATATGATATCATTATACATGCACATTATATATAACATTGTATTATTGATTATAGGAGACACACCAAGTGCTATCAACATTCACTATAGCAATGGCAAGTTTCAGTGCAAAATCCATGACAATGTTCTTTCTCTTCACAATTATCTTTGGTTTTGGATTTCTTCATGCATCTGCACAATTGCAAAGATTTACACACACACCAAAAACTGATGGTTCTCTTAATTTCTTGGTTATTGGTGACTGGGGAAGGAGAGGTAAATACAATCAATCCGAGGTTGCTTTCCAGGTTCGATTAATTTTTTTCTTCTTCTTATCTTTGATTTAATTTATATGTGTGTATCAAAATTAAATTGCGAGTTTCATTCGAGCATATAAACAAAGTAACAAAATATAAGCAAAAATGAAACTACGTGTATCTGGTCTAAACTTTTGATCAGATACATGTACTTTTTTTGCGTATATTTTATACGGGGGAGTATTAAATAAGTTGTTGTCGTATAAGCTATTTTTATAAGTTATGATCATTCATTCATTCAAATCATAAGCACTTTTTGTACAAAATAAAAACTTACAAAATGAAATTTATTTGATTGCAGATGGGAGTGGTTGGAGAGAAGCTTGACATTGATTTTGTAGTTTCAACTGGTGACAATTTCTATGATGATGGCTTAACTGGTGAACATGATCCTAATTTTGAGGAATCATTCTCCAAAATTTACGCAGCAAAAAGCCTGCAAAAGCAGTGGTACAGTGGTAAGTTCAAAAACTAAATTCATCAATGTTTGATAATAGGTTCTAAATTGTGATTGCAGTCATGAAGCACAGACACCAGACACGACACTAACAGTGACACGTGTCAGATATCAGACACGTATGAAAAAACTGCAGCCACAATTACGGTTGTAAAAACCTTAAAATCTTTACATCGTTACTGTAATTGTATACCGCAATTTAGGATTTTTTCTGTAATTTGTATTCTTGACTATAAATTACAAATGTAATAACATGGTTAATGATCTGCATGCAGTGTTGGGAAACCATGACTACAGGGGTGATGTAGAGGCTCAATTGAGCCCATTCCTTAGACAAATTGATAGTAGGTGGCTTTGTTTAAGGTCTTTCATTGTAGATTCAGGTATTTTCTTTGTTGCATGTTATTTTCAAGTTAATGAAATGTTTAAAAATCATGTTCATGTAGTTTTTTTTTTCTTATGTATATTTTTGTTCTTGTGCAGAGCTGGTTGAGATTTTCTTTGTTGACACAACCCCTTTTGTTGAAGAATACTTCACTGTACCAGAACACCATTATGATTGGAATGGAGTTAACCCACCACAAACTTATATTGCCAATTTACTAAAGGTATGAATAGATTGATTTTTCACATTTAAATTTTTCTTAGTATTTATATTATGTAGCACTGACACTTTAGATTAAATATGAGTATAGTGTTTGACATGTGTCGGTGTCGGACACCGGCACGACACAAATACATTATATTTAATTTCTTCTATTTCTCAAAATATTATTATTGCCGCGTCAGTGTAATTGTCGTTTTAAGTATTCGTATTTGTTTCGGTGCTTCATACACTCATTATTCTACATTGTGGAGCAGGGCACATGATATCCAAATTTTAAATTGAGAGTGTTTCTGAAGGATCATTCTAATTTGAAAAGTTCTATATTTCAATTGGATTCAAGCTAACAGCATTTGTTCCTACTTCCTAGTTTACTTTGTAATGGAATTTTATTACAACAAGTGACTAAAAATGGTGCATTCATCTGACATTAGTGGTAGACTATAAATTACCGATACATGACATAGGCATTAGACATGTCACTGACACGTAGACACTAATAATAACTTGAGAAAATGAAAGTTACTTAAATGTAACCACATGAATCAGTGTCGTGACGTTGATACAGAAGTCGGACACCAGACACGCCTTTAATCTAAAATGTTGGTGCTATATAGGTGGTTGAAGTTAAGATTTACATAACAATATTTTGGATTATTATGTTCCAGGATGTAGAAATGGCATTGAGAGAATCAACAGCAAAGTGGAAGATTGTTGTTGGTCACCATGCAATTAGAAGTGCTGGTCATCATGGTGATACTAAAGAACTTGTTAACCTGCTTCTTCCAATTCTTCAGGTAAAGATAAAACTGAGATTAAGATGAATGAATAACATGATCTTCCTTTTCTCTATTCTTATTTTAAACACTGATGAAGTTACTATCAAATTTCAGGCAAATCATGTTGATTTTTACATGAATGGGCATGATCACTGTCTTGAACATATCAGTGATTTAAGCAGGTAAACATTAAATGAAAGCATATAAAGTTTAATTTTAATTTTGATCAATCAATTATAGATCATGGGCATGATATTTTAAGGCAGTTAAGAACAAAATTAAATATTTTATTTAAATTTAACAATTATGATTGATCAATAATATAAACTTTTCTTTATATTGACGATTCATATGAACAAAGACCGTGTTTGGATATATATATATAACCTACTTATAGTTCTTATAGCATATAAGTGCTTATGTATACGGCTACAAGTTGTTTTCGTAAACTCTCCCAAATAGTCTCACAAGTCTTCGTATCAATAGATAAACTCAAATAAGTCGATCCTAACAGACCCTAATTTCTTAAAATATTTATACAAAAACAAAGTTTATATATATTTTGTTGTATAAAATGCTACGAAGACCTGCAAAACAAGATCAATAAGAAAGATCTGAGACGTGCTGGACGCACTGTCCTCAAGGATTTTCCGCGTGTAAAACGCTAACCCTTCCAAGATATAACAGACCCTTCCCGGCAAACCGAGGATTCAGAACTGACAAGAGATATGAGACAGGTAGTGTAACCAGAAAGAAAGATGGAAGTGTGAAAGGGATATGTTTTGTTGTTTACGTGAGTTGTGTTTTTTCCTGTGTTTTAATATGTGCTCCTCCAAACAATTTATATAGGCCATTTCCAATAACAAACTGCTGAGCATAATAAAACGTGGGATGTACACATACTCGGCACTGCCACTTCTTGGCATAAAAATAGGGATACTAGTAAAACTAATTTATTGTGCACGTTATAGTGATGTCAAGACCAAGTAAAACCAATGCAAAGTAATTGAAAAGGAAGTTCCACAAATCATGGCAACCTGATATTCTGCCAAATCAGCTTCTTAGGAATAAGTCAACAAGGCTAATTTTCTTAATAAAATTAGTTAAACCATTTTTATAATAAATAAAAAATGAATAACTTTTGAAATATCTCAAATATACAACATATTTGTCTAATATAGGAGCTTGTTTTGTTTGCAGTCCTATTCAGTTCCTGGTTAGTGGGGCAGGATCAAAGGCATGGAGAGGAGACGTTCGAGAAACTACCGGAAACGGTGTAAATTTCTTCTATGATGGACAAGGTTTCATGTCTGTTCAATTGACTAGAACAGATGCAAACATTGTGTTCTATGATGTTTCTGGCCAGGTTTTGCACAAAACCACTTCATCAAAGCAGCTACATTCTTCCATATAAAGTTCAGAACATGTATAAGATCGATAGAAAGAAAATGAGATTAAAAAGGTTTTGGGGACTATAGGATTGGTTTTTAAATTCAAGTCACCAATTCTTGAATACATTACTATAAGTTGTATATATATTTCTATTGCTTAGGATTTTCATGATTTGAAATTTTGAAGTTCTATTTCTTGGTATATTGTATTTTGTAAATAAATATTTTGAATGGATGAGTTTTACTAGAAGTTCATGTGTTTTATTTTGGATTTTAGAATTACCTACCAGTGTAAGGGTGTGTGTGTGTGTATGTGTCTTTTGAATCAAATTGGCATAACAATCACTATGTCAAGAAGTTTCATCATAATCTTAGTGTTCTAAATTTTGTATAGAACAAATCAAAATTTAAATATAATCATTATTTTAGATGAGATTAGGTATCATTCTTCACCTTAGGGAGACCGTGGTCTTTTCTAGTCCATCCGAATGGACCCTCGCCCACTACCCGGAACAAATAATATTTTTTTATTTTATTTTGCTCAGTATAAACAATATCTCATGTTGTGTAAAACTAATCTTTTGAACGACATAGGATCGTGCAACTTTAACTTTGCTACATTCTCGTAGCTGTGGTTGAATTCAAGACAAACGATTAAGTAATTGCAATATATTTTTTTGAAAGTCATTGTCAATATGGAGCTAATTAATTTTTTTTTTACAATGTTACTGCTAAAAATATTTTTAATACTCCGTTATTATCTTCGGTTACTCATGATGTGCCTGTTTCGAAGTTCGAGAGAGATAATGTCTATTCAGTTAAAAGTGCTTACAAGGATATTCTGAATCATGATGTGGCCGTTGTACAACACCGTGTGTCGGGTAATTGAAATTGTATTTGGAGTTTAAAATTGCCCCCGAAGGTCAAGAATTTCATTTGGAGAGTTTGTCGTAATTGTTTGCCCATAAGAATCCGATTGCAATCAAGAGGAGTTTAGTGTACTGATAGGTGTGCAGTGTGTGATGATTTTGGCGAGGATAGTACCCATTTGTTCTTTAGTGTGATAAAAGCAAGATTTATTGGCAGCAGAGTGGATTATGGAGTCTTTTGATGGCTGTTTTTGATATTGATGCAAGCTTTCCAGCCAATGTGTTTGCTATCTTACAACACTTGGACCAGCAACAAAAGCAAGTTTTCAGTGTGACCCTCTAGAGTATATGGAAGCATTGAAACAATAAAGTATGGAACAATGTTACTGAAACAGCTCAAGCTATTTGTGCTCGTGCAGGATCTCTTCTTACTAGTTGGAGGAATGCTCAGTCTATTCGTCATTCTATCCCTCAGCATCCCGCTACCCTGAACGACTTGAAGTGGATTAATCCAAGTCCCGACAGATTTAAATGTAATGTTGATGCGTCCTTTTCTCAAGCTCGGAATCGGGTTGGCATTGGTGTGTGCATTCGAGATAATGAATGTCGTTATGTTTTGGCCAAGACTGGATGGATGTTTCCACTCCTTGATGTGGATTTGGGTGAGGCTTTAGGTTTATTATCAGCCATGTATTGGGTTCGCGATCTGCAGCTAGGTATTGTGGACTTTGAGCTTGATTCCAAAACTATGGTAGATAGTCTTTATGGCAGTATAAATGGTGTCTCTAATTTTAGTGCAGTAATCAATGATTGTAGACGCCTGTTATCTTCTGATTTCGTAACCTCTGATTTTAGGTTTATTCGGAGACAAGCCAACGAAGTCGCTCATAGCTTTGCTAGAGTGGCTTTGCGTCATGCTAGTTTTCATATTCATATTAGAATTTCATCTTGTATCTCTGCTATTATTATGAATGAAATGCAATAAGTTTTTTCTTGTAAAAAAAAAAAAAAGTCATTGCAATATTAAACTATGTGATATTTCAATACTTAAATATTATTTTTATCCCCTGAAAAAAAATTACCTATAATTTTTTTTGACAAAAAAAAATCATCTATAATTAACGGTGATATTTTTGTCTTAAGAAAAAAAAGGATGAGATTAGTAATTAATTTCTAATTCAACAAACCCATTTGGGGTTGGCCTACTGGTTGGCTTAGGATCTTGGAGTTTGCTTTTCAAGAGGTCTCATGTTTGATTCTCTCTTATGCCAATTTCGGTGGAATTGGTCCCCTCGAATTAGTCGATTTTTGGATCGAATACCAAGTAATTCAACATTTAATTGGTCAAATCGTAGTAAAAGTTTTACTTGTACAAAAGTGTTGTGCTTTCAAAACTCGAATTAAGATGCTGGCAGAATCGACAAATATATATGGTTGTGATCAGACCCCAGATGAGAATCCATGTAATGTATAGAACAACTTCTGTTGATAGAGAATATTTCCAAATATAACGAAGCCTATGAGCTACGGTTATAAACTATAGCACAACAAATTAGCATGTGGTAACAATGACCCTAAGTGCAAAACTTCATAACATAAGAGAGAAAAATTGCACCTAGCGTTTAATAAAAGTAGAGTACTATAGTAGTTATTTTAAAAAACGGTTATAAATAGAGAAATAGAGAAAAGGAAATGTACACCGCCGGTGTAAATTAAATTTACACTAACATCCAATAAGACTATACAATTTCTGATATATAGTAATCACTTTTATCGCTCACGTGAAGATTGTAAGTCTGTGGTGTGAAAATTGATGATAGTGTCAAAATTTTTACACTATCATTGTACCCTCATTAAACTATGCAAAATATGTATATATGGTAAGATGATGTGTTCTATTTGGATGTCAGTTTAAAACTATTTGACATCGCAAAGACACTAAACTCTAAAAATGCACCATAGCAGATATTACACGTCATCAAATGGTTAGACATTATCACCAACTAGGTATACTTGCTTGGATACAAACTAAAATAAATATATTTGGACACACACAAAATCAAAAAAATAAATTAAAGTGAATAAAATTGAATAATGTCAATTGATATGACTAAATATTTTTTCTTAAATTTTGCTCATTTAATGTGAGAGTGAGTGTTTAAATGATACTTCCTCCGGTCCTTATTATAAGAAAAAGTTGACTTTTTTACGTTCATAGAATAATTAATGTATCTTATTATAAATATAGACTAGATACATCACTTATATAATAAACCAAAAAAGTTAATTGTTTTTTATAATAAGGACCGGAGGAAATATTAATTTGTGATTGTGTCAATGCAAGATTTTCCCATTACCATAATAATATGACATGACCATAGATGGAGTTTTCCCTACACCATGTTATTGCACTTGATATTGTAATTATTTTTCTATTTTAGCTATGAAATAGAAGGCAGAGGAGCTCTTGAGTAGACAAGTCACTAATATAGGTGATGGGTCAAGTTTGTGTTTCTTCCATCATGTCAAAGTTGTATTTTCAAGAGAAATACTAAAGTGTCATTTGGGTCTCGAGTACTTGTTAAAAAAACGAATGTAGAAATATTGTGTTAAAAAGTGGTAAAAAATGATTTATTCAACTTTTTTTAAAAGTAAAAATGCTGTGTTTGATACCTGAAAACAAATAACAACGAGAATGAGATTAGTTGTTTGAATGAGTTTTCAAAAAGGAATAAAACATAAACTTTTGCTTGAAAAAAAGCATTATCCCTTTACTATTTTACACTTACCACCATGTCTTACTATCTATGAAACATTTACATTCATACTTACACTTAATGGACCATGCTTTCATACTTGTTCTTACTTGTGTTTTCTCACTATATTTTTCATATTCATGAACTAAGCATATCTTAACATTCCTACTAATGTTGCCTAGTTGCTTAATTACACAACTACAAATATTGACATCTTATATAATTTGCTCGTGGTTTGACGCCTCCTATTTGCGTCAATGATAACACATTAACATAATTTATTGACCACCTCAAATAGAATTCTAAGTAGGAAAATTCTATGGCAAAGTTATGAGAATGATTTTTCTGGTGAAATTAAATGGTCAATCATTGAGCATTTGTGTATTTAATTCATGTCACGTCAGATTATATGGTGTATTGCGCATTTGCCCATAAGGTATGTTATTATATATTTACTTATTCCAATTGTGTCCCTGATTAAATCAAAATAAACATAGATTCTCATTTGTGCACTAAGATTGAAATTTCCCTTAATATTTTGTACGATGACTGATTTGTAATAAGGTAAAGTTTAGTTCTAGAGTGATCCACCAACATGACACTAGCTGACATGACATCGGCAGTTATACTATTGGCTTAACAAAATAACTTTTCTAAAAAAGTCAGCTTTTTTACTGCATCGTAGAAGCTCCTTCTAAGAATAGTAACCAAACCAAATATATGTACCAATATATAAAAAATTATGCATGTGTCGATAGAATAAATATCAGTTGAAAATGACAAAGTTGAGGAGGACTTAGTAGTTCAACAACTTGATGCACTTGGAATAATAAATTCTCTCTTTCACCTATCCAGAAAAGAAAGTATAATTATTAATATTAGTATATAAGTATGATATGAATCTGATGATTACAAGTCGTTTTCATATGGCATGATATAGTGCCTATAATAAAAGGATTTGAGTGATTATGTCATGAAGAAGATGCGTATGGTCCGTCCGTGTCATATATGATTTTGTTTACAACATAAAATATTGAAATAGAGCACTTAGTGTGACATTTGTACTTAGAACATTCGATAGCTAGAGCAATACGAGACTATTTATGTATCATGTTCAATAATTTAGTATTATATACTTTATTATTAAATTAGAAGCAATAATCTACACCTAACATGGAAGGAGTCACACTTTTCATGTTAGAGCAATCACTTGTTGTCCAAAGAGGAAGGACAATTGAAATCAAAATTATAAGATGGTCGTTAAATTATGATTAAAAATTGAAAGGAAGGATATTTTTATTTCTACTTAAACTAATTATATAGATTTCACATTGAATATTTTGTTTATAAAAATCTAGCATTTGGGGTGGGTGGGAGTCCTAATTAACTTGTCGATAAATTTTGTTCCGATCGGTTCATAATTTAAACCCTGTTTGCCATTTGGTTGAACAACTCTAGTGCTTTTGCAGGATCAAATGAGACAAAAACTAAACCCGATTCTTAGGATCGGGTCCTGGTCATCTTGGAAATACAAATACAGGTTGTTAATGTTTATTAAGTAATAACTACACCACTTTTGAATGAAAACTTAATTGTTTTAGTTACTTAACCAAATTCCCCTAGAACACTATTTAACATTCTCAAACCTTTCCTTTTTACAATGTAGACGCATTGGTGGGTGGTGCAATGATCGACGTTTTGCCATCTGCACCACTACGACACCAATTCTTCAGGTGCATGCGTCGGTGGTTCGTGGTGGGGGTTAGATCTTGATATGTGTGACATCCTTGTCTGCTCAAATTCAAGATGGGTTAAGTGGGGTTCACGTTCGTTGGCTCTACTGGTTTGCGATCCAACGGCGGTGGACTTCGAGGAGGTGGTGTCCATCGCTTCTAGTTGTCTTCACTATGGTGGATCTGGTCTGGTTTTAAACGGCGGCTGTCTCTTCGTGTATAGTGCGGATTGGCGATGGGATTAGATATATCTGAGTCACTCTGTGTGGTTATGGATTGTTGGGTTCTATGAGCTCGGATCTAGTTTTTTCTCAGGTTTGAGTTGTTGATTGAAACTGGTGTTTGTTCATACACAATCTGGACTTCGATTGGTACTTTTTCTAATACAAGACCTACTCATCGTGGTCGTTTGGATATGGTAAAAGATTTGGTTTTTTGTGAGCGAGCTTGCTATGTTTTGAACAGGGGTTGTGGCACGTGAACCTATCCGTGTTGGCGGATGGTTCATTCACCTTTACAAATGAGGACATTCACCAAGCATTTTTTTTTTTTGCTATCTCGTTTTATGCCTGTACACAAGTTCGCTGGGTAGTGCATGTGTTATGTGGATGTTTGTTTTGAAGTCTCTTTAATTACATGTTTGGGTTGCTTTTAAAATCACTTTTGTTGTAGTTTGACGTTAAGTTTTATTCTGGTTCAGATTGTTTGCTATGTGATTTGTTTGGTCAGGTCTATGCCCCAGATCTTTATGACCTCTTCGTCTTTTTTTTTAATATATTTAGGGTTGCAAACAGTTTACCATCTGCCCCATATGCTTAAAAAATATATATTTAGCATTCTCCATTATTGATTTGGATGTTTATTCGGCATTTTCCTTAATGCTTTTTTTTTTTTTTCTTTTCAAATAATGAAATGGATCCTCCTTGGATAGTTGGATTCAACGAATATGATATTTGTGTTCTTCTGTTCGAATTGTGCATGTTTCTTGAATAAATTACTCCCTCCGTATCAAAATATAAGCAAAATTCACTTTTTAGGTTCATTTATTTAATGATGTATGTGGTTCATAATATAGACCGCATACATCATTAAATGAATGAATCTAAAAAGTGAATTTTTCTTATATTTTGAAACGGATGGAGTATTGTTTTACATGAAAATTTTGACAATTAAACTAAATTCAACAATTTAAATTTTTCTACACTTAAATTGAATTGAAACAACTTTAAATCAACAGAAAAAAAATATTAAACTATATTAACAAAAAAAATTAAAAAATACTTTTGAGTTCATGGATTTATAAAATTGGAATCATAAACTCAATATTGAAAAAGGACTGCTACATATTTGAATGAATTGATTCATGTTGTATATGAATTTGAACATATTCAATTTAAACGCAATACTGAGGCACACACCAAAATATATTTAATTATTTAAATATGTATAATTATTTTTTCTACCTTTATAAAATATGTGAATATATTCATTATTATGTTCAAATAGTTGTGACTATTCAAAAGAATTTTCATTTTCCTTAAAAAAAAAAAAAAAAAAAAGAGTCTTCATTTTATGAAACCAAACAGCGGATAGTAAGCCCTTGTAACATTTTTCTTATGAGCAAACCGAATAATTGGACTGGTTAAGGGTCTACGGAAATTCTCAGCCGTCCATTCCTTTTAGAGGGTGCTTTCCATTTGTTGCCACATCATCATAGACGGCTATGATGTTCTTGTCGGCCCTACAAGTGCCGACCAATTATCGAAAGTGTTGTTGTCCCTATTGGATCCACCTCCTCTCTATCAATTGATCTACCAAACAATCAATGAACCCATGGAATTATTCAATATTAATATTGAAAATTTGAAATATAGTTTAAGCGTGTGTTTGGTCGTGCAAATGAGATAATTGATTTTGATAGAATAGATTATGGATAAAAATAATTTTGATTAAGGATAATTTGTAAATGATTTGAATTGTAAATTTACATGTAAAAATCAATATTAAAAGCAAAGGTTTCTTCAAAAGAAATATTAAAATTAAAAGTTATAAATAAATTCTAAAAGCATAATCAATTCCACTCGACAACAATAAACTCTCTAAATTCAATTCAGATCAATTTATAAGTGAAACTAAGCATACACATGTTAGCAAGAAAAATTGGATTAATGTGTTAAGAAATTCAACAAACGGGGACGGAAAAAGACCGCAGGTAAAGAAAAATGAAAAGTGGAAGGAATAACAAAAGCGTTGAATTTAAAAAATGTGTTTCCAAGTTCCACTCAAAAGCAAAATCAAAGTACCGCGTAAAATTACTACAATTCTTAAAGATAAATAAATTTTGAGAAAGTCACATGAGTTTGACTCAATTGATATAAATATCGTATAATATATGCATGGATTGAGGTTTAAATCTAGACACCTTACAAATCAAAACTGTTGTCTATGCTATTAAAATGAACAATATAAAAAAATTGTTTGTTTAGAATACAAATTTTATTGTTACTAATAATGACAACAATCTAAAACTTTGTCTATGCTATTAAGGAGAACAGTTAAAAATGGGCCTTTGGCCCTCTTTTGTATAAAAAAAAAAAAAAAATTAAAAACTACAGTCTTTGACTTTTTTTTATCATATTAACATGAAACAATTATTTATATGTAGCATGAATCAAAGTAAATGTCAAACCAAACTCATGATCACTTTCATAATGCATATTGACAATTTGGCTTTACCTTACATAAGCAATTAACTAGGAATTACTTCTATTAACCAAACCACATCCTTATCAGTAAGTTGGGCTTCTCTTTTAGAGAAGCTCTATATAACTCTAGCAAAGTTGATCCAATATAGAATAGGAGTACTTAGTATCATAATGCATATTTGCAGCATCATTTAATTCAAATCTCATTCCATTTACATTAATGGCAATAATAACTCTAACAAAGTGACCAATCCTAAGAATTGGCACATCTTCAAACAATCAATCAGAATGAACTAGCTGATTCCTGCTTGAACTTTTATCTTTCATATCATGATTCCATCTTAGGCTTGAGCACTGACTTGTGCTTGAAGCAAAAATCCACTGTCAATATCTCCCCTTCTACTTCTTCGATTTCCGATTTGGAGGGATTAAGAGGAGAGATGTTAAGAGTGGATTTTCATAATACATTCCTATGACAACCTCAATGCGGATCCAATCATCTCAGTAAGTTAACAACCCTATATACAACAACATTTTTATCTTTTGAAAGCGGATATTATAAGGCGCATTACGAAGAGGAACATAAACTATGAATGAACTAGAATTGAAAAGAATGGAAATATCTTGAGCAAACAGAGAGTACTGATAGAAATTGTAACTTGATTAGACACAATTATGAAGAGGAACATAAACTTTGCAATGATAACACGCTCTTCATGATCAGAATGAATATGCTATAAGTTTTAGGAGAGATTTGACCCATTGTGGTCCTATCAGCCTCAATAGACTACTCTCTGCATTTACGCGCATATGATACCAAGTTACAAAAAAGGTCAATATTTTTTTATTTAACAAAATAAAAATGAAAAGGTACTTGTTTTCCAGGATTTTGTTTTAATAATTAGTCTTAGACTATTATTAATTTGTTATAACCCCACAATATTTTCATATTCTTTGTGGGTTATGTCGCAATAGCTTTAGCTCATTGTAAAAATGAAACAAATAATATCATTCCACTCTATCATGAAAGAAATGAATAGACATCCATAAAAATACACATCACCACCTAAAACAAACTCCTTCTCAAAAACGACCTCTATAAAAACGATATCCAACCACACATCGTCACTACTCGCCCCAAGAAATACCCTTCAAAAATAAACTTCAATCCTCAACACCAAAGCAGAGCCACATTCGAAAAGCTCCTGTCCGAAAAGATTATTCAGCTTCCACCAACTCTCGACCTCCGATCCACCGAAAGAAACCATAAAAAGCCCAAAACCAAACTTGAGCCAAAGAACTGACTTCCGATCTCGAATCAAAAGTGATCGGCCCACCAGACTTTAGGACCAAATCAGAAGGGCACCCCTCACCTTTGGTATACCAGAGAAACATCAAATTAAGCCAAAACAAGAATGCAGCTAGACACCGACTCCCGATCTCGAAGCAAAATTAACCGACCCATCGGGAACCAGCATACAAACAGTAAGACAAACGACATGATAGATGGTGGTGCAAACAACAAACATATCTAAAGGAAAAGGCTCAGCTCAATGGGACCGGCTCCCTCTGTAACGCCCTTTCTAATTATTTGATTATTTTAATGAGTTTAGAATATACTTATATGATTTGTGTGATTTATATGATTTATTTTGATGAGTGATATTTTGATATGTTATATGTTGGTATTTATTAGTATAATATATATACTATT
Source organism: Medicago truncatula (assembly GCF_003473485.1). Taxonomy (NCBI): domain Eukaryota; kingdom Viridiplantae; phylum Streptophyta; class Magnoliopsida; order Fabales; family Fabaceae; genus Medicago; species Medicago truncatula. The sequence continues at coordinate 34,132,008 of NC_053047.1, forward strand.
TGATTTAGAAATATATATATATATATATATATATATATATATATATATGTTATTTGATTTAGAAATATAAATGTTATTTGTTGTAGAAATATATGTCATTTGTTATAGAAATATATATATGATTTGTTATAGAAATATATGTCATTTGTTATAGAAATATATATGATTTGTTGTAGAAATATATGTAATTTGCTATAGAAGTATAAATGTTTTGTTATGGAAATATATATATATATATATATATATATATATATATATTGGGATAGAATATTAAGATTGAGATTTAAGAGAAAAATAAGTAGGTTAAGATTTTTATAAAAAGGAGATAAAACCTAGTTTTAGAAAAACAATTGCCCGTACGACTGTTTTTGGAAAAAGGAGGAAAAAGCCAATAGAAGAGGGAGAAGACCTAGAGGCTGCGATTTTCATTCTTTAAGGTAAGGGTGGGACTAACATTCAATCTTCTTACGCCTATGATTCTGAATTTGTGATTTAACATGTTGTTGTTCTTAGGTTGGATAATTGGGATTAGGTTTTGATTATTGATTTTTGAATTGAAAAGTGTAGAAACCATCGAAATTGTGTTAAGAATTGAAGTTCAGGCTGTAGAATAAACATAGGTTGAGTTTCCTATCAAATTTGGGATTTGGGTTGATGAAAGTGGGGCTTTTGGAGTGAAAACTGATCTGTTCCCGTAGATTTTTCCGTCGCAACTCGCCACAGCGAGTACACTTACTCGCCTCGCGAGCTTCACTTTGACAGCATTCCCTGTTTCGCGTTCTTGCGTCTTTTTCACACGTTTCTGTTTTGAATTGGCTTTTGGTGTAAACGTGAAAGTTGTAGATAATTGTGTTAGCTTTCCAGTGGCTTTTGTTTGACATGAAAATAATTTTTGGTGTTTGAGATATGATGAAAATACTCCAAGGAGGTCTTAGTGAATTTTTATGAATTTCAGCACAACTTTGTCCGAATTTGAAATGAAAACTGGTATTGATTGGTACAGAATTGGTCTTAGGTGTAAACACAAAAGTTGTAGGTATGGATGTTAGCTTTCTAATACCATTGGTCTGACGTCAAAATGATTTATAGAACTTGAGTTATGGTCAAATTACTGCACATAGGTCACAGTGAAATCTTATGAAAATTCAGCATAACCATTTCTAAGTTTATCCAAAACTTATGGGATAATACCAACCCTCAAAACTATAAGTTCTATGAGTTCAATTAAGATGTTTAAGAGTATAATAATATGATTTAGTGTTGGGGTAGGAATGTGGGTTGAATATAATATTACTGATGATCTGTGAAGCTATTATAATATGATTTAGTGTTGATAGTAATGTAATATATTTGTATATGTATTATGTGAATTATATATGATGTTTAAGTTGTTGTTGATTATCATTTGATATTGTTATATCTTGAGATGTTTACGTGTCGCCTATGTTGCTGTTGTTGGTTATGTGAAATATTTATATGCCTTATGTGGAAGATGTATGATGTTTAAGTTGTTGATGCTTCACATTAATATTGTTATGTTGTGAATTGCTTGTGCTGTTTATGTTGCTGTTATGAACTGCTAAGTTGTTTGTAATGTGATTTAATGATTAAATGCATTACTCGAAATATTATTGAATGATCAAGATGTTGTTGAAATGAATTGTTATTAAGCTTGATGTGATTTGATTATGCTGCAATTGTTATTTAACTAAGTTGCATGAGTATGAATAAGTTGATGATGAACTCCAAATTATTGGATGTATAAGTGATAAGTTGATTAAGGTGTCTTGTTGATAGAGTCCATGTATTAGCATTCATTGAGCTTTGTCCTCACCATGATTAGGAGCTTTGTCCTCCACACGATTAAAGTATATTAATACTTATGATGAAGATTGGTACCACATGCATAAAGAGTGTCTAAGTTGCATTGTCGCATTTGTTGAGTCAAAGTCATTGTTGATGAATTATCATCCATGAGTTGTTAAGTTGTTGATGAATTATCATCTACGAGTTGTCGAGTTGTCTTCTACCCATGTCTTGTTAAAGAAGTACCTATGAAGATTATACGATGTTTATGATGTGAATTATATGATGTTGACTAAGATATTGCTATGTGTTTAAGATATTGATTATGATATTGTTATGTTGTTATGATGTTGTATATGATACTGATTATAATGTTATGATGTTGTTTACGATGATTATGTTGTGATTGATTATTATCATAAAGTGATGATTATGTTGTGTGGTCTAAGTTATTATGTGATGATGAATATGTTGTTGTTATATTTTCATAAGATGATGAATACATTGTTGTTATATTTTTATAAGATGATGAATACGTTGTTGTTATATTAATATAAGAAGATGAATATGTTGTTGTTATATTATTATATTATGACGAGATGATGTATATGTTGTTATTATATTATTAAGATGATTAATATGTGTTGTTCATATCATTATAAGATGATGATTTATGTTGTATTGTATATGATTATTATTATCAAGTGATGATTGTGTTGTGTCGTATATGATTATTATTATAGTGAGATGCTGATTACATTGTGTTGTTTTAAAGTTATTAGTGATGATGATATCTAGGAGTTGTTAAGTGTACTTGATGATGGTTATGTTAAGTTGATAAGTTGTATTTTATTCATGAATAGATAATGAGATGCTTGGTGGAGAAATGTTATTATGATTAAGATGTTGTTATGTTGTATATGAGTTAGGATTAAGATGTTGTTATGTTGTATATGAATTAGGATTAAGATGTTGTTATGTTGTATATGAATTATAATTAAGATGTTATTATGTTGTATATGAACTATGATTATGATGTGATGATCTATGATGTTATGATTTGGTTAATATGTGCTATATAATGATGTTTATAATGTGATGAATATGAAGTAAATGATGATTAGAAGTTGGTTGAACTATTAAGAATTATTGCGTGAAGAATTATTATTATTAATAGATGAAGTTATTTATGTTGTTAAATATAATTATTGAATTATATGCTTGATATTATTGTTTTTTGAAATCTCACCCCTTCTGCTTGTAAATGTTGCTCTTCGTATGAGTAACTTGCAGGTGATCGAGTTTAAGATACTGTTAGATTGCTGTCGTGAGTGGATTAGCTCTCATGTGTGTCTTTAGGTGCTCTGATACGTAACGGGATGGGAATTTTATTGTTGTCTTTCTATTCCTTACGTATTATTTAAGAAGATTTATGACTATGTTTTTAGATTGCATTATATGAGATAATTATGAAGAGGCCTTCGTGCCAAAGACTGTTTTAGTTATTGAATAAATTCCGCTGCGAAGTATTAAAGATTTTGTTATTGAATTTTAAAGGATAAATAGTTATTTATTCAGTTTATGATTTTAAGAAAAGAATGTGACATTCCGTTTATGTGAATACTCTGATTAATTAAATGAAATTTTTACCTTGGGAAAACGGGTGTTACACCCTCCAAACACCATAAACACTTTAACAATCCCAAAAACGCAAACAAGAGCTAGTGACGACGAAACAAGGACCCGAGTAACAGAGGCAACCTCCAGAAGAAATCACCCCCAACAAACACCCGCCTCCTCACCTAACATAACACTAGCAACCCCCTTATAAAGCTCCCTAAAAAAACGAACGCACGACGTATATATATATAGACATTGATCATACACTTTTGTTTCAAACTTGAAAATAGGGTTGCTGTCATAATTCTTTAATACCAATCTCTAGACCTGCAGATGATGATGTTCTTGGCCAAGCATAAGGAATCACATATGCGCCTTTCAAAAGATATCTGATAAATCCGAGAACATAACATGATGAACTAGAGAATATATTCTCGAGTTTATCATATCACAATTAATCTCATATTCATGACAGTGAACCTCCCTCGGATACAACATCGTTTTTATTTTCTATTGATCTAGATGTATTGGCTACCTTGGTGATGGTTATAAGTCTCATAATGTATGGAACTTTTCAACTGCTCATTTGTGATTTGCAAATGTTCAAAAAATCCTTCGGGGTTTCTCTGATCTGAATCACACATCATTAGTGATTTGCAATTTGTGGTTTTAATTGAATATACTCATGATTTGTGATTCTCAATTTCAGATTCATGTTTCACCCTAACATAAGCTAGAATCTCATATTTGCAGATTTCAGGTTGTGATGATTAATTTGTTTATGATTTTAGAAATTGTATACGTTCCCGTTCATTATGGTATGAACTTGCTTTTGAATTGGTTCTCTTGTTAACTTGTTTGTTCTTTCTGATGCAATGTAATAGATTGATTGATTACCAATTTGGTTGACCTGGTTGGTGCAATTTGAACTATATTTTTTCATGAATGTCTAGTTGTTGGTGCAATTTGAACTGAAACACTTCATTCAGAATATTGTTAGCTAGTTACCCCCATCCATGAAATCAGTATTAGAAGTAGATGGTTTTTATTTTGGTACATTCTCCTTCTATGTTTTCTATATGCTAGATTTGTGATTGTCTCAACAATGTTATTCTCTTTCTTAAACTACTCACATCATTTGCATCGTGGCAGAGATTAGGATCGGAAGTTTGTTGCAGATAAGGTAAAGTGGTCCTACACTGGAAGAATTCAAAATTTCAAGCCTAAGATGGAATAATAATATGAAAGATACAAGTCGGGGCAGGGGTAAGCTATTTCCTTCTGGTTGGTTATTTGAAGACGTGTCAATTCTTAGGATTGGTCACTTTGTTTGAATTATTAGCAATGAAATTTGAATTAAATGGTGCTGCAATAATGCATTATGATAAAGTAGTAGGTACTCCTATTCTATATTGGCTCAACTTTGATAGGGTTATATAGAGCTTCTTTAAAAGAGAAGTTCAACTTACTAATAAGGATGTATTTTGGTTAACAGAAGTAATTCCTAGTTGTTTGTCTGATGTAAGGCAATGCCAAATTGTTGATATGCATTATGTTATACCCTGCTTTTGGACCTAAAAATACTGGGCCCAATTTCATTTCAAACTTTGTCAATTATCAAATTTCAACTGCACAGTTCAGATTGTCTCTGCCTCGCGGTATTTTCAATCACACTTTTACCTATGTTTTTCTTGCATAAAACCTTTCGAAATGTCTTTACTTGTCTTGTAAGTCATTCAAAAGTGTCCCTGAATCATTACATTGCTTTTTTCTACAGTTTATTTCAAAATTTGCAAAAAGTCATACAGAAGGGTATTTTGGTCATTTCCTGCAGTGGGACCCATTTTCATCCTTGTGACTGTCTCTGAGTCTTTTCAGATTGTTTTTTTTTGCATTTCATCAGTAAACCTTGTTAAATTCATTTCAAACTTGCATCTGAGTCAGTGTCAAGTCAATTTGAATCTGTTTAGGTCATTTTTAGCCCTAGGGGCATTTTGGTCATTTCACACAAAATTTTGGCATAGAGAGGTTACTTTGAAGTACCTCATTTAAGCCATTGGTTCGTTTTAGTCCGTTTTGTCAATTTTATTTTTTGTTTCGCTTTACGTTTGGTCAAATTACGTTTTATTCAATTTTATTTTTAATTGCATTTTGGTCCCTCAATTGAGGTCTCAAAATTGCATTTTTTGTCCAAACAGTTTTTATTTCATTTCAGTCCTTACTTTCATTTTTTAGTCCACTGCCACATGTCAGCCTTTTAATGGTCCAATCACTCACACATCAGCTATAAATACTGTTCACAGTGCCACATAATCCAGATTCCATTCACACAGTGCCACATAATCAACAGATCCATTCATTACAATACACATCACCAAAAAAAACAGAATCAATTTTTCTCTCCCAAATTCAGTTAGATCAAAAACAGAAATCACCAAGAACACAGAAAAATTCATCAAACCCTAACACACAAATTCATAACAAAATCATCAAAATCCATTGAAATTTCCGCAAATCTCAGAAGATTTGTCAAAGAATCATCATCATCGACTTGTTCCTTTCGCAATACGAGTGCGAATCCGTCACCGGACTCCAGCACGATCACGAAAGGTGTGCGAATCCGAGAAGAAGAGGAACAGCGCGAATCTGAGAAGAAGAGAGAAAGCACGCAAGGCGCAAATCAGAAAGAAGAAACACGATCAAGAACAGTGCGAGCTTAGAACGAGGCCAAAGCCGTGAGTGTCGCGAATCCAAGTCGTGCAAACGACGGCTCCAACGACAACGGTTTCAACAACGCCGAAGAGGTATCCTCCTTCGTCTCCTGTTCCTTTTTTTTCCAAAATTTCATCGAAGTTCAAACTCAGATCTACTCCGATTCAAACTTTCTTTGAAAAATCTAAGCTCGGATTCGAGAAGTACGTAAAAAAGGATGTTTAAAAACGTAAAAAAAATTTGAATCGGAGAAGTTTCGAACTCCGGCGCGGAGGCGCCACCGCCGTCCGCCGCGCCGGAAAAGCCATGCAAATCGGAGAAGATGATCGGAAAGTTAGAGAGAAGAAAGAGAAAGAGGAGTAACAAATAAAAAAAAAACCGGATTTCACAGATATATATAGAGATTTGAACCGGTCCGGTTTATTTTCGGTTTTACTCTCTCATTCTCAGCCTTCAGATCAATCTAACGCTCCCTGATGCTCCAGATTTTCTTGTCATGGTTTGGGCCTTTCATTTTCGTTTTTGCTTCTTTTTTTTGCTATCTGCACCCTGTTTCTTTGTTATTGGAACCTCTGCATGCTTAAATTTTCTTAATAAAATTTCTAAAAATTATCACATGTTTCTTGATGTATTTTCATGCTTTTGTGATACTTTTCAATAGTTTTAAAAATGATAAAAAAATGCATGTGATATTTTTCGTTTAATTAGGTATTTTGATACAAATTTGTGCATTTTTTTTAGTAGTGCATTTTCTCAAAAGATGATGGCATATGTTGTGAATGATTAATAGGCAATTTTATGATAAATTTGTTGCTGATCCTATGTGTGGCTTGCTGCTTGTGGATATGAATCTTATTTTTCTTCTTGCCTTGCAATTAGTATGTGTTTTAATAATAAATAAGGTGCAAAGTGTCTTAAAAATGTGCCATGAGTTTTAGCTTGAATATGTCCTATTAATTCTCACCTTATGGCACAAAGCAAGACTTCTAAAAATTTGCCATAATGAAGGGATCATAGGCCATACACATGCTAGAGTTTTATGGCCACTTTCAGGCACATTTTGTCACTTTATTAGTCTCTTTTATGTCTTTCCTCTTAATATTTTTGTGCACTTCTTTTATTCTATGCTTTATTTTATTAATCATCTCACTTCTTTTGTTCCATTCATTTCATGAGCATTTCTCCATTTCACCACTATCTCCTCCACTTTCTTTAGCTTAGCATTTATTTTTGCAAATTTTAATTCATTTGGTGATGTAATTTGTTATCATTGGTATGTAGCTTGGCAAAGGGGCCATAGAATGTATTTAGGCAATTTTTGTAATATGGACTATGGACACTATGACGCACCGGCACGCACATACTCACCCTAGATGTATGCCTAGGATTGTATGTGTAGATGTATGGCTAAGATTGCATGGTTAGATAAACGCTTAGGTTTAAACACTTAGAGAAAATCCAACTTTTTCCAAAACATGCAAATAACCTCACTTGAAAACCTTTTTGAAAATAAGATAGGAGTCAAAACTCCTTATTTCCCTTTTATTTTCTTAAGTAAAATTTCTAATAAATTTTAACTATACTTGGACTTCATTTTGAAAAAGTTAAATCCACCTCACCTTTTTCCAAATCTCATGCCTTTGAGGCCTCTCATCTCTATTCTTCAAAATCTCTTTTCAAACTTAAAATCAACCAACAAAAACAAAAGCCATTTTTGAGAATGAACTACGATCGGTTTTGATCCCTTAAAAGGGTACGTAGGCAATGAGTCAAAACTCCTCCAAGCCGAAATAAAAATCCAATTCTACTTCTTCTCACCCCCATTCTTCACTAATCATACCTTCCCTTTTTTACAAATAGTCTCTAAAACTAAAGCGTAGAAATAAACTTAGGAGAGCGGTTCTTATGGAATACCATAATCGCTCCGGGTGCCTAACACCTTCCCGTAGTGAAAACGACCCCCGAACTTAGAACTTTTTAAGGGTTTTTCTCCTTTTACCCTTCCCAAGAAAAAAGAGATATCAACGGTCAAAAGGTTCAAGTCCAATTAATGGCTTGGCACCCAAAAACCATGATAACACATTATGAAAATGATTTTGAGTATGGTTTGACACTTAATTTGATTCATACTAAATATAAATATACTTGATTCATACAACATATAAATACTTGATTCATGTTAGTAGAAAATCACACACTCCAACAGCTGGAAGCCTCACAAATTCATGATGAATTTGTTCCTTAATTTCAATTTGTTCCTTTTTGTCCATTTTCATATGAATTTTTAAGCTTAAAATTCATGATTTTATTTTCTTATGGTCTTTCAATCTTCAAATTTATGATCCTCGTCTATGTTTGCATAAGAATATTAGATTTGAAGCTTAAAAATGTATATAAAAATGGACAAAAAGGACCAAATTGAAATGAAAAAAAAAAAGATAAAGGACAAAACTATTACTTGAAATTAAGTTAAGGAACTAAAAGTGTAATTTTACCAATTAGTTAATACCTTTGTTTTTGAAAGATTAAAGAATTAGAATTGATTTAAACATGCATCAAAATAAATTAAGAACAAAATATTTAATGGAAGCAAATGAAACAACATGAATTAAAAAATAGAGTAAAAAAAGTTGCACCGTTGTTTAAAGGTTGCACCATTTTGATCCCTCATTTCTATTTCAAGGTTCATATTGGTTCATTAACTCAAAAAATGTGCATATTAGTCCTTTAAATTGATTAAATGGTATCACCTTAGTCCTTTCCATCCATTCGTATAGTCAAATAAACAAAATTAACAGTTGAAACCATGTGGCATTGATCTTCTGAGATACAAAATAGGAAAATGAAAGGACTCATAAGCGTTTTTATCTTTCAAAATCAATCGTTGATTAAGACGATGGTGGAAAAATATTAAATCGTTGGCTTCCTAAAGAATTGTTGCCGATCTTTTTTTTGTTTGTTTTGGATTCGAGTGTTTAATAGTATATCGTTGTCTGATATTCATTTTTCTTCTCCGTTTTTAGGGTTTGTAAATGTTTTATTGTTTGTGAACATTTTTAAAATGAAAAACAACACAGTATATTGCATTTCTTGAAACGGATTTGAATATAATGTGTGTCTTAGTTTTTGTTTTTGTTTTTTTTGTTTTAGGGTTTAGGTTTTACAACGGATGAAAAACAATGACAGTCAAGATGAAATTTGTAATCAAGATAACACAATGTATATAGACTGTAACTAGCATTTCAGTAAGACCTACAATTGGCCTAGCACCTAATTTTGTTTCTCCTTATTCTTTGGTTGCAATAAAAACTATATAAATAAAATACAACGATCTCTATGAAGTAATGATAAAGAACTCGTTTTAGATTATGTTCCCTCAAGTTTTATTTATCTAATGATATTAGAGGTAGGTTATGAATTTGAATTTGCATAATATTTTTTTATCTCCATTTAGTATTTATTTATGAGAGAGATAGACAATATGATTGAATAATGAACTTCATTTTAATAAATAAATCACTAGTGATTTTAACTAACCTTTCATTTCTAATTCTACATATCTTTCTCGTAAATAGCAATAAATTAAAGATAGATAAATTGAGTAGATTCAAACTCGTAAATTGCATTGTGGTTCTTAGTTTTTCCTTTTCGTTTCTTATAAAAAAAAAAGTAAGTAGTTTACTTTAGATATAAAAAAAACTAGTGGTTATCTTTATCTTTATTATATATATTTGCCTTAATTTTTTTTGATAGTACACGTGTCATTCTCTCTATGCTAATTGTCATTAAATGTTTTAATTTGGGTATATGTCATGGTAGTATCATTCATGTGTTTGATGATTGATTTTATTAAGAAATGATTTTAATTTGTGAATTCTTATAAAGGTACCAGCTTGATCATTGATTTTATTAAGAAATAATTTTAATTTTTGAATTCTTAAAAAGGTGTATAAGGGATACAAAATCGGTACAATAATTATATCATTAATTAAAAATTATCTTATTTGGTATCATGCTTTCACAATCTCTAGAGTTTTGATCAATTATTGATTTAAATCAAATTGTAACCAAAACTCATTTGTGGTTGAAAATTCTTAATCATGTCTTTAAAAAATTATCATTCAATGATATTTTGACGTGTGTCATTATTGTGTAGTTGAATCAATCATATTGCATCGTTTTGTCTTTTTTGCATCATATTACTTATTTTTATATTGCTTTGCATAATATTTCATTTATATTGTTTACCTATATATACTCCGTTCTTATTCAATTGTCTCATTCATCTATTCCTCCTCCCCATCAATCTAAAAAACGAGATTATAATGGCATCAAGATCTGATAACATCTCAGAGATCAGCCTTGAGAAGGAATCATAGATCATGGTTGTTCGGATTATCCGTGTTTTGTTTGTTTGTGATGTCTCTCTAGATATTTTTAGGTTGTAAGCCAATCAAGCATTTTAGGATTAGCCAATTTTGTATCATATTTTTTATTTGTTCATGATGTCATTTGCTTTTATTATTTTTCCTATACATAGTATATGTTTCTTTCATCATTTCCACTTGCACATTTCTTCCAAATAGTGTTGTCAAACTCCAAAAGATTGTCATGACACCAATATTTGATAACATCTATGAAATCAACTCGATCAAAGAATCATGAAGTGAGTTGTTCGAATAATTCATGTTTGGTTTGTTAATAATATCAACTGTGATAGACACCCGTTCTATGTAGATATGATTCCCATTGATGCACCTATTTGTATATAATGAATGTAAAAAAACGACATTTTAAATTAATCTAATTTTTGTATATAATTCATGCCATTATGAGTAACTTGGGTGGTGATGTAAATCTTAGGATTGTATCAAACTAAAGAGAATGAATACAAACTCAATTGTATAAGTTTTCCAAGACTTTTTTTGATTTTCATTTGAATTTCAATATGGATGAATAATAACTATATTGTGTTTGACAAATTATGTATTTTAAAATCTCTTCTTTGTCTTCTCATTTTAATAATAAATTATAATTATATTGATACATTAATACATTGATATACGTAAACATCACTAATACGTGCGTACACGTTACCATCTAAATATATTTTGCTTATTCGCTATTGCCTAATCACATCCACATTGACACATATACATCTTAATCTCTATCTCTATCTTTATCTTTATTATATACATTTGCACTATTTTTTTTTTTTGTTGAAAAGTACACGTGTCACTCCTTCTTGCTTCCTCTCATTAATTGCTCGATCAAATATTCAAATCATCACATATTTACTCACATGCTATTTATGTCATTTGCATCACTCACACAAAATTGATTTATTTCAATTAATTTATTAAAAACAAAAATGGAAATTATAACATTTTAATAGCTTATCATGAATAAATTTTGTATTATCAGCCAATAAAAATTGAGATGATTTAAATTATTAGCCAATCATGATTCATGATTGAAATTACTAACCAATCAAAATTGAGATTGTAACGCCCACTTTCGTTTAATCGTTATTTAATCGAGTTTAGGCAATTATATTATAATTATATAATATATACATGATTTTGATATATTTTGATGATTTGTGGTGATTTTGATGATTTGATTGATGACGTGTTAAGTTATGAGTTTTGGAGAATTTGATAAGATTAGAGAATATATTTTATTGTTAAATAAAATAAAGATTTGAAAATAATATAAAATATTTAGTTGAGGGTTGTTTTGATATTTTAGATAGTTTTGGGGGAGAAAGTGAGATAAAATAAGTAATTGGAAAAAGATATAAATAGGAGAAGACCTAATATTTTAGAAACTTATTGTACGGGAAAACTTTTGGAAAAGGGAGAAAAAGCTTAGAGAGGAGCAAGAGACCAAGAGGGCTGCGATTTTCTTCATAACCAGGTAAGGGTGGGACTAATAACTCAGTAGCATTAACCTCTGTAATTCTGATGATTAGTTGACAAAGTTAGGATTGATTTAGAGAAGTTTTGGAATTAGGTCAAAACCCTAAAATTTGAGAATAAACGGTAAAACTTGTTTAGATTGATGTAAGAATTGCCCTGTAACCTTAGAATATGTTTAGGATGAATTCTGGAACCAAAACCAAGCTTAGAACCATGTGAAACGTCAGATTTTTGTGATTTTAGGGAGCCTGGCCGTAGCGACATTCATCGCTCGCCACGGCGAGCTAAGATCCTCGCCTCGCGAGTGATGATCTTCATCGCTCGCCACGCGAGCCCCTTTTCTTCGCCTCGCGAGTTGTTTGGTCCAACTCGCCATGGCGAGCAACCCTTTCTCGCCTCGCGAGCTCAGGCAGAGTGCATGTCATATTTTGTATTTTTGACTTTTTAGTTGGACCTTGAGTGCCTTTAAGTGCCTAGACATACCTAGAGATGATTAGGAATGATTTTAGGACAGGATTGAACCCAGAACAACATCAGTTTGGGAGATTAGTGTTACTCGCCATGGCGAGTAAGTACTCTCGCCTCGCGAGTACAACCAGAATGTAGTTGCTTGAGTGGTTGTGCGATCTGTGTCGCATGTGTTGATCAAGAGTGAACCCCTAAGTGGTGTTGAGACCTAGTGGAGACGTTTAATGCAGCCTGTAGAGTTGTTTAAGTTATGTTGATATTAAATGGACATGAACTAATGTATTGTACATTCATGCAAGATATGAAAACTTGATAATGATGTAATTTATGTGCTATTGATATAATGATATCATTTTGTTTATGTGATCTGTTTATGCTGCTTCCGTTGTTTAACTAAGTGCATAAGTATAAGATGAAGTTTAGCTCCAAATTATTGGATGCATGTTGATAAGTCGATTACGTTGTTTTGTTCATATGTGTCCATGCATAGCATAACATTGAGCTTTGTCCTCACCACGAAAATTAGGAGCTTTGTCCTCCGCACGTTTTATAGGAGCTTTGTCCTCCGCACGATTAAAGTATATTAATACTTATGATGACGATTGGTACCACATGCATATATGGAGTCTAGGAGCATTGTCACATTGTCATGATTAAGATGCCTTGTTGATAATGATTGAATATGTGATTACGTGATACGTGCTTATTGATTATGTTATGTTATCCCTAATTAATGGATACATGGTTACGTGTTAAAAGTTTAGCAATTATGCAAAGTTAATTAATGAAATGACCATGTTGTTAACTTATGATTCTTAATTGCATTGTTTAATGTTAATCTGTTATGAAATCTCACCCCTTCTGTTTGAATGTTACCTCGACCGTGGGTAACGTGCAGGTGACCGAGCTTAGTGTGCTGTTTCCGTCGTGAGTGGCCTTGCCTTCACTGTGTCTTCTAGGTCGCTCTGATACGTAACGGGATGGGGCTTTATGAATTATGCATGCTTCATTCTATTACGTGACTTTTATGCTATTTATGATTATGAACTGATTTCTTTTAAGAATTATGATGAGGCCTGCGTGCCAAAACCGGATTATGGATTACGAACTAAATTCCGCTGCAATGTTAAGGATATTATGTTAAATCATTATTTAACCGTCTTGGATTATGTTATATGTGATATCCCGTTGTTTATGATGCTACTCTGATAAATGCTATGTTTTTTTTAAAGAAATTTTGATGTTGGGAAAACGGGGTGTTACAGAGATAACATGTCATCGTTATAACATTTACTTTGTTAGTCAATATGTTTGTCATCATTTTCATCATCTCTCTCTCTCATATGTTTTTAATTCTATTTGTTTTCGTTTTCTTTATTCATCTATTGTGTTTTAATTTTGTTTTTGTTTTCGTTTTCTTTATTTTTGTTTTTGTTTTCTTTTTAAATATTTCAACGAAGGGAAAGCTCTCTAAATTTTTGTAATGTCTTCCATAATATGTTTATACACATTTTTAGTTTTTTTTTTTACACATTTAAATTAAATAAAAATATATTTGGTCAAAAAATAGTGTGTGTAAATGTCAAATACATGTTATCAATTGGTTTTGTAAAAAAAAATAAAAAAATCAATTGGTTTGAATTACTGCGATTTTGTTTCTAAGATCAAATGTATCGATTGATGAATATTAATGTACAATATTATTTTTTTCGTTATTGTTTGCATGAATCAAGCACTTGATTATTTTGTTTATTTTATGTCTTTGGTTATAAATATCGATTTTGACTCCCACACTTTTCACACCACTCTATATTCACAATTCATATTATTAATGCACATATAAATATCGATTTTGAAGTCGTATGTCACTATATGATTCTAAATCTCATTATAATGGCTATTACACTAATCTACATCATCATGTTTTTAAATTGTTTTGTTCAACAAGATTAATGGGAATTATAGCCTATCAACATTTCAAAAAACAATGGTCAACTTTTAAATATTAATTTTTATTAAGAATTTTAAATTTCAAAATAATCTCTCCTAATTTATGTCTTTTATGGCTATATATTCCCCCATGATTTTTCTCAGTTTCGTTCATTACGTGGATCTCGCTCCTTCATCATTTTCTTCGTTTTTGGTCACTTTCACAATGTTTAACTTCACTACTTTAATCTTTTTCTCTTAGTATTTAATTTTACATATCAATAATCATCATTCATGATTTATTTGTGGTGAAAGGTTATCTATGCGATGAAGATATCAAACACATATTTTGTCAATCATGTCAATTTGATACATCTATATGGCAATATAATGTTTTGAACAATTATTTGAGTGTATTTGGGTTTTTTTTTTTTTTTTTTTTGTGGACAAACCTTATTTATGGGTGTTGTAATGTTTATCAAGCCAATACATGGTTTTCAATTTTGATTGCATTTATGTTGTTGTATATAGTAAATATTTGGTGTGATCAAAAGATGATAACATTATAATTCAAGATTTGAACGATTATATGGTTTGAATAAAATCATCGACAACCAGAATTGAAATTCTTCCCTTTGATTTAAAAGCAAAATCATTGCCTTTTGAGGTGTATAATGTCATTTCTTTTACTTAACTAATCTCAAACTATGTAAAATCTATTGTGGTCTCCTACTTGAATCAATGAGATATTTACTTTATATTTTTTTTTATAGGATAGCTCAATATAATTATGAGGCATTATATCTAAATCATATAATTGTATTAAGATGGATCATTTTTATGTTGAAATAAGAAATGTTAAAATCCAACAAAATACCATCAATCTAAACGTTTTGATATTGAAATAATTTCTTTATATTACCAATTGATTCATGTGTCATTTGTGGTGGTAATTGTGACAAACATTGAAAGAGCTATCATGATAGAATGATACAGCTAGGAGGACTCATGAAAATAAAACAGGTTTATTTCCCTTTGTAAAAATAACATTTTTAAAATAGCATATAAGACAAAACAATTAAGAAAATAGCATAAAAAACCAAAATATTTCATCATAATGTTGGGACTTCGGCAAATGGGTGGGGTGGGGGCTCAACTGAGTTGGATAATCGCATTATGCTAAGAGCAACCACAATTAAATTGACAACACACATTCAACCAAAACCATAAGGCATTACGTATATCAATCATCTCACTTTGCTCAACATCTATTTTTGCATTTAATGTGGAACTTTAACCCACACTTGATACATCTAAATAAGGTCAAACAGATGCACAACATGCTAAAAAAGGTGGATTTGTGGTGGTTTCATACAAGGAGGTTTTTTTTTTTCATTTGTTTTAAGAAAAGAGAGAAAGGGAATTAGAAAACGAAAAAGATGAGAAAAGGGATTTGAAAATGATAGAAATTATAAGGGAAAAAAATAAGTATTGTGTACTTTGTCCGTGAGAGTATAAGAAATATAATGAATTGTAGGTAATTTGATGAGTTTGTTGAAGGAGTTCAAGATTTTTGGCTAATTATTTTACCAAAAAATTATACCCACTATTACAAAAAGCTACATCATTTTAAAATGTCTAATAAGTATGTATTTCTTCAACTCAGTATAACGCATGCATTTTTCCATTTTCATATTCAATCCAACACCAAATGTATTGAAATTTAAAATGATAGAGGTCGAATAAAAAAATTGCATGAAAGAAAATGATAGCAAAAAAACTAAATTTTAGGATAAGAAATTAAAAAAATGACATGAAAACACTAACAAAGATTTGTTCATCATAGTGTTTGGACTTTCAGATGGGAGCCTACACTGGGTTGAATTATCACATTATGATAAAAGCAACCACACAAATGAGATTTATACCACATCTTCACTTAAAATGTTTAATAAACATGTATTTTGTTAGCTCAATATAACATGTATATTTTGCCAATGTCATATCCCACAAAACACTAAAGTGAATGAATTTGAAATGACATATAAATACTAAAATTCAAGATGAAATAACTAAGTAGATAACATCTAAAAATGAAAAACAAATAGTTCATCATGATGTTGAGATTTCCCATGGGGTTAAAGTGGGTTAGATAATCACATTTAGGCTAAGAGAAACCACATAAGTGAGATTGACACCCCAATATTTAACCAAGACCTTAAAGCATTAGGTATTATGGTCATCTTACTATATGTTGCTCAACATCTATATTTGCATCTAATGTAAATCTTTAACTCACATTTGACACATTAACATCTCTCCCTTAAGCGTGAAACTCTCTGCATGCATGTGTAATAAAGAGACATAGCCAAATAAGATCAAAAGAAATGACATTTAAAAATTAAAATATAAGATAAAAGAATCAAGTAAATGACATTCAAAAACGAAGAAAACTACTCATCAAAATATTGAGACTTTTAGGGGGATGAGGGATGGCTAAACTGGGTTGGATAATCACATCTATATTATCACAATATACACATGCATCCAACGTGTAACTTTAATGGGTAGAATGCATTTAATTGGACTAAGACCAACCACACAAGTGAAATGGATATCAATCTTTCAATGAAAATCTTAAGACATTAGATATACGGACCACCTCACTATATGTTTCTCAATATTACTCTTGCATATAATGTGAAATTTTTACTCACACTTGACACAGTATCTGTGTTCCCCCACCAAGAACTGCTCCCCCACAATTTTGAATCGGGATATCATATCATCGTTATACTTTTTGTTGGAGCCAACATTTATGTGGATCGACACATTGGAGAAGGAACAACCACACAAGTGCGAATGCTACTACATCTTCATCCCAAATTTTAATGCTTACGTACGATTTTTTTTCCACTTATTTGTTAATCAACCTCCACTATTTTATCCAATGTTTGGTTTTAACTGATGCTCAATACATCATAATATTCTCTCCCTACACTATAATGTATTTTGTCAATTCAGCATAACAAATGACATCCAAAAGCTGACATAACACTTCATCCTAATTTTGAAACCTTCGAGGGATCATAGTCTAAGTTTGATCACCATATTCGACTAAGAAAAACCACACATGTCTGACTGATATCAAATTTTTGTCCTAAACCTTAAGGCATCAGATATATATGTCATCTCACTTATATGTTGTTTAAAATTTACCATATATCCCATCCTAACATAGAACTTTGACTCACACTAGACACACTAATATTTCTTAACCAACTGGGCAACTATTTGTGTTCGTAATCACGTGACATAGTAAAATAAGGTCAAGCGGAGGAACACCATGTTCCAGAAGGTTGGTTGGTGATTGTTTCATGAAGAGAGTTTTATATTCCTTTCTTTTATGTGAAGAAAAAAAGGAAATTAGAAGGAAAAGTAACGGATTTGAAAAAGGAATTTGAACATGAGAGAAGATAAGGGAAAAATAATTATTGTGCGTTATGTTTGTGAGAGTATAGAGAGTAGTGTGAGTTATCGGTGATTTTAGGAGTTTGTTAAAGGAGTTGGAGATTTTTGGGTAATTATTTTACTAAAAAAATTGATTCAATTAAGAAATGCCACATAATTTTTAATGTCTAATAAACATGTATTTTGTGAACTCAACATAACACATCTGCAATTTTCCATTGCCACTTGCCGCCAAAGTCCAAAAGTTGATGAATTTAAATTAATAGAGGTTGAATGAAAAAATTCAGATGAAAAACAATGACATTTAAAAACTAAATTTTAAGATAAAAAATGCAAACAAACGACATCAAAAAATTAAAAGACAAATTATTTGTGACTTTCGGGAGATTATGCATCGAGTTTGATAATCACATTAAACAAAGAGAACAATACACGTGAGTTTGAAAACACATCTTCACCCAAACCTTATGAAATTAGGTATATGGATCATAACACTTATATCTTACTCAACATCTATTCTTACATCCAATGTGACTTTAACTCACATTTGACACGTTAACATTTCTCCCTCAAGTACGAGACTCTCCGCATATGAGATCTACCACCATAAACCAATTCTGCTTTTCCACATAGTCGATCTGAGCTATGATATCATTGTTAGGCCTTACGAGGGAGCCAACACTGGCATGGATTGACCCATTGCACAGAGAACAACCAGACAAATAAGAATGATATCAAATCTTTACTTAATATTTTAAATATCACGAAATTCTAGCCCGTGCTTGGCACGGGTTTCTAAGCTAGTATATAACTAAATAACTATGGTTAGAATAATAAACTTTCCTAATCAGACATAGTGTATATTAATTATTGGCGGAAGGATATCACATCTTCCATAGTAGCTCACCAGACCAATTCAGTTGTGTCATACTCCAATTTTTGACCTAAGAACCTACATTCATACACCCTTTGATCCAGAATATTCACTGGCTTTTTAGAGAAAAATTCGGCAGAAAGGTATTTTAAAGTACCTCATCTTTGTACGGATTCCGACCTCTCTTCTCACTTTTTATTTTCTTAGTCTTTTAGTTTTATCTTGCCTTTTATTTTCCATCAATAAATTTTATTTTACTTTACATAATTTATTTTAATTTGTTTTTATTTTATTTTGTATTAGATTTATTTTATTTCTTTTTTAATTAATTAGTGTCCAAAAAAAACAAAGTGTCAATAGGTCCAAAAATAAAATGTCCAAGGTCTAAAAAAAATTTCAAGTCAAGTGTCAACTTTAACATTCATTTTTCAAAAGTCATCATAATTGTCCATCATTTCCATTAAACCAATTTTCCATTTTCATCAACCTCCTCACCTATAAATAGAGCCCTCATTCCTCACAATTTCACACACCAAAAGTTCTCTTGAGTTGTCAAAGAACTTTTCTCTCTTCTCCATGTTTAGCTTGTGTTGACGAGCTATTATTTTCTTCTCCCTCTTTTTTCTGTCCCTTCGGAAAAGTCTGTTCGAAATTTTGTCCCTTCGGTTGTCCCTTTCTTTTATTTTCTTGAATTTTATTTCTTTTTAGCATTTTAGCATTTTATTTTATTTCTATTTAGCATTTTAATTATTGTTATTTATTTTTCAGCAATTAGAATGTATTTAGATCCAATGTAAATATAAATGAGAAAAGTGTGCGTGTGTGTGTCCTTTTATTTCTTTACGGCCTTATATATATCCAATAATGCAAAAAAAAAAATTAGATTGGGGATTTTGTGGTGATCCAATGTCACTACAAAAATCCACGCGCTTTAATTTTTATTGCTCCGTTAGTTTAATTTTCATTTATTATTCCAAAAACAACAAAAACATGCAAATAATCAAAATCACAAAAATATTTTCATAATAAAACTTGATTCCAAAATCAGGTGATCTTTTTTTTTTTTTTTTTTTTAATCAAACTTTCAATCAATTTAATCATACCTTGAGTCCATTTTCTTTTAAATTAAAAAATACAAACCAAATCTTATTTTTCACTTGGCTTTTCTTTTAAAACCTTTTTCAAAACTAATAAAAATCACAAAACCAATCAAACGTTAATTTGTACCCCAAACTACGATGTTTTGTTCCCTCACGGGTACGTAGGCAAAGGACACTCGTCCTTCCAAATCATAAAAAATGTAGATAAATTAGGTCTCACTTTCTTTTTCTTTTAATCACCACTTTTAAATTCCTTCTTTTAAGCAAAAAAACAAGCATGTTAAAGTACGAAAAATAAATAAAATCAAGAGGTTCTCGTAGAGTACTACGAATATTTAGAGTGCTAATACCTTTCCTAAATATAACCAACCCCCGAACCTTAAATCTCTCAATATGGGGTGTTTTGAACTTTTTCCCCTTTTTCTTAAAAAATCAAATGTTCAGTCGTGAAATTTAGTGAGTCAAAAGCTAATCAAATAGCCTTGATCTCCGAAAAATGACGCGGCAAGTTGATATGATTTCCGGGTTTGATTCCCAGCTGAGGAATTGTTTTTTGCAATCTTTATTTTTTTATTATTTTAATACATACCCTTCTGTTCTATTATTTTTTCTTTGTGAGGAAATGTCCCTTATTTTTTTCTTGTGCGAGTACAATATCCCTTCTTTTTCCGTCAAAAATGAATCACCTTTTTTTTTTGTTGTTGAAAGGGACACTTAGGAGGTGTTTGGATGGAGGGTTTAGGATGGGAGGGTAGGGCTGGACATCGGTCGGTTTCGGCCGAAATTCGGTGCCAAAATCCGTAACCGACTCAACCGACGGTTGGAATATCTCAAGCCATTTCCGCCCATATGAGACTTTCAGTTTCGGCAGTCTCGGTTCAACAATTATCACGGGTGAAACAGTCGATAGTACCGGTTTGGCATTAAACAAAAGTTTGATATAAAAAGTTCACACTTCGAACAATAAAATTCTCCAGAAACAAGAAACAGAACAAACGAAAAAATATCAAAAATTAGAGTCAAATCAGATCTATTCTTGAAGAAGGAAGAAGGAAGAAGTGATACAGATAGATATGGGTTGAGAATGATGAATATGAAGATCATCAAGTATAAACAATGGTTGGATTAAATTTTGTTTACTTTGTTGAAACAACAGTCATGTAAAAAAACATGTATGTGTGGAGAAGAAAGATTGTGGGAGATGGGAGAGTGAAGAGAGAGCAAGGAGTGTAAAACTACGGATGTAGAGATTGAAAGTATCCATGGAGGTTGGATTGTTGAAAGTGTTGTGCGACAGAGAAAGAGGCTGCCCACGGCACAATATTGTTGCTGTGTTAGACTGCGAGGGAGAAAATGGAATGAAAATAAGGTTTTGTTCTAATTGTTGGGCTGAACTTAGCATTGAGCCTTAGTAAAAAAACATATAAACGGTCGGTCCAGTTTTCGACGAGTCTATCCACACAACCCGAAATCGACCAACCCAAACCAATTAATTTGAACCGCTTAACCCGGTTTGACCGTGTAACCCAAACCGACATGCTTCGAGCCAAACGGGTCGGCCAATTTGGGCCGGTTTGGTGTTTTATGTCCAGCCCTAGGGGAGAGATTGCTTTTCTTTTTTAAATTACAGACAATATAAGATGATTTTTAGAAAACTTAATTAACAACATGATAAGTGATCATATAACACTTCAAAAACACTTGATTTATTTTAAAAAAACATTTTACATTGTTCGTAATTTAAAAAATAAAAGTGAGCCCTCCCCTTCCTTGCCCTCCTAAATCCTCAATTCAAACGCACCCTTAGGTTTTGTGAGTTTGGAGGGGAGGAGAATGAAAGACTTTGAGGGGTAGAAAATATGAGGGAGAATTGAGAAATCTTTTAAATTTTTTAAAAGAGTAGTTTTTTTAGAGAATGATAAATTAATGCATATGATTACTATATTTTTAATTTTAAAAATAATATAACAACATATATTAAATTTGAAGAATTCATATAAACCCTCCAAAATCTCTCAAAACCCTCATTCAATACAATTTTTTTAGTTCCCCAAATGATGAGGGTTTAGCATTATGAATATAAGTTAACCCCCCAAAGTCCTCTTCTTCCATTTTCCTCGATTTCTTCCACTTGCTCATTCATTTTTTTTTCCAAGTCTTTCCTTTCTTTCCCCTCCAAACTTGCAAACAAAGCCCTTGGTCACTAATGCCTCTATATACTCTTGAAAAGTGAAAATTTAAATATTTGACAATTATTAATATGAAACTTTAAAAGATTGTTAGCACAACCATCATATCTTCCTCTCTTCACAAACTTTTATCAATGGACTAGTAACTTCTTCGTTTATTTTGTCATTAACTCTATCACATATCATAATCAAATATGGGGTGATTTATCTTTCAAAATAGTCTATATCCATTGAAAGCAAGACCAAAGTGCTAGTTACAGTCTATCTTCCAAGTAATGATGATATTGATGATGATTTTTCTAAGTTGATCAACCTTTTGATTTGGAGTTAGGTAAGTTGTTTCCCACTATGGGAAAACTAATTTTGACTGTTAGATAACATACTTCTACCATAGACACTCAACACCAGATTTTTTCTCGCACTCACTACTCAACAACATACGACTGCTCCAACTCTCTTTCTTCCTCTTCTTCAAGCCTTGTCATCACATAAAATTGATTTTCTAAAAACCATTCCATTGTCTCCGTCACTGCAATTTCACAATTAAAATGAGTATGAGGTAGTAGATCCCCTTTTCTAGAGGAACAAAATTTCCTTGGACACGTGATTCTCTACTTCAGCCTACATTCACATAGTGGTCTTCAACGACAAAAGTGTATGAAGTCCTTTAAATTGAGATCACCTTATTGCATAAACACCTTGTGTAAAGTCCTCTAATTGAAATTATAAAATGTAGAGAAAAAAAATAGCATAAAGGTCAAAAGGATTGTAATACTACCATTTAAGGATTGATACATATTTATATCTTGAACAATGTTGTTATCTACACTAAAAAGCCAATTGCCTATGAACGAGGCTTCATTATTTTTCCCATTTCCTATCTAAAACGATGCTATCGTTTGATAAATTGTTGTTGTAATGGACGTGCAAAGCATATAAATGGATGTGACAGATCTAATTTCTCTTTATTTTGCGATTCGTTTTGGGATTTTGGGGCATTTTGTGATACATATTTATATTTTGAACAATGTTGTTATCTACACTAAAAAAGCCAATTGCCTATGAATGAGGCTTCATTATTTTTCCCATTTCATATCTAAAACGATGCAACCGTTTAATAAATTGTTGTTGTAATGGACGTGCAAAGCATATAAATGGATGTGACAGATCTAATTTCTCTTTATTTTGCGATTCGTTTTGGGATTTTGGGGCATTTTGTTATTTTTATTTATTTGGTTTATTCTTAAACAAAGCACTGTTGCCCTAATTCCACCTAATATTTAACCTAAAAAATTGTAGCCACTTTTGCAACTATTCCTTATGAACACTTCAAGATAGGAGGGCGTTGGAAAAGGTTTGTGGAAGCTCGCAAACTCGCAAGATTTCATCCACATCTCTAAAATATGTTTTGGGTGGAAACAAACTAAAATCCTAATCTTAATTTCTCTCATTCAAGTAACTAAGAGATTTCATCCACATCTCTAAAGTATCTTTTGGGTGGAAACAAACTAAAATCCTTATTTCTCTCATTTAAATAAGTAAGAGATTTCATCTACATCTCTAAAATATATTTTGGGTGGAAACAAACTAAAAATCCTAATTCCTGTCATTCAAATAACTACTACATTTCACCCGAGTCAACTATCGTAATCATTTGTTTTGCGCCCCCTCCCTATTTACATGCCAATTCTTAAGTCAAACAAAGTGCCCCATCAACAATATTAATTTCATTTGATTCATATTAATCTTTATCCTAAAATGTTGGTCATTTCCTAATTTTGTTCCACTATTTTGTGCTTATCGTGATAAGTAATACTCTTTATTACTCAACCATCATATCCTACTCACACGTATTGCACTTTTTTCCTATAAATACATCATAACCTATTAGCCAGACCATCTCAATCTAAATAAGCATCCTCTTTCTTGGAAAGAAAAAAATCGGCCAATGATGTCTGCCAAATACACTCCAATCTCAGCTGTTTCTGGAGGAAGAAAAAACCTTAAGATGCGTGTGCGAGTTGCTCACATTTTGTTGATTTGAGAGAAGAAGGTCCCCACTAGCATCATTTTCATGAACATGTTACTGGTCGATGAAAAGGTTTCTACATGTTTGCACTCTTAACTTTAAAATTAAACTAATGTCATTGTTGTTTTTTAGTTATGTAATTTAACCAGCTGTTTACTGATGTTGTTGTCGTCAATAGGGTGGACGTATTCACGCCACAGCTAGAAAAGATTTGGTGGCAAAGTTCAGGTCCATGGGTGAAGAGGGGGGTACATATCAGCTTGAAAATGCAATCATAGGGAAATCAAATGTGTAGGAGTTTTTTGTGTACTATTCATTTTCTTACTTATTGAAACTATTTGCATGTCAACGAACTTCAGTTTCCCTTTTAAAATTAAATGTTATGTTAAAGTAACAGGAACTACGTACTAGAATTATGGAACAATAACAAAGTCTATGGTAATTGACATTATGCTTTGATTCACAACAATTTTTACATTCAAGCGAACTACATTGTTTTATTTTGCCAGTGAATATTAACTTCTTAAAATGACCCGTGCGTTAGCACGGGTCAATTGTCTAGTTTAAGTGTGGAGAAGTGAGGTGTCCAAAGTTCGAACCCCGATCCATGTATATAATATGTCATATCTCTACCAGCTAAGCTCACGGGAATGAAAACATTTAATTTTTTGATAATTTTTTTAATCCCAAACAAACATTAAAAAAAGTAGATTTGTTTTTTTTTTTAAAGAAAAAAAACCTACATTGGGTTTTTACTTTATACCACCCACATCGTTGCACTATTTGTTGTAGTTGATTAGAAATTACGACTGCGCGATTCCCAAACGAAACGACAACCCATCTCTCTGCAACTTCTCTTCACACTCCGCCATGTATGTATCTAAGCTTCTCTATTTCTTTCATTTTTCATCTCTTTCATCCACTATTTATATTCGATTCGAATGCAAATACTTCTTATTCCCCTAATTTTTAAATCTAGGGTTTTGAAACCTTGCTCCGATTAGATGTTGTTTAAATCTAGAAATTGATGATCTGAATCTGTCTGATTATGTGCTTGTTGTTGATTTAGTGAATATTAATCTAGGAAAAAATTATTATGAATTTCATTTAATCATTTTGACACCCCTTGTTTAACGTGTATATGCTTTTATTTTATTTTATTTTATTATTATTCTTTGTATTAAGGTATGTTTGGATTTTATTGTGAATTCAGGGCTGACGAGGAACCTGTTGATCAGAAGAGATTTTTTGAAGACTCTTGCAAACCAAAATGTGTCAGGCCGTTGATTGAATATCAGGTTTCTAAATTTTTATTCACTAATATATCATCACTTTTACATTCGTAAAATTTATTAAGATATGGTTTATTCAAAGAAAAATATGATCGGAGAAATAGTAGCATTAAGGTCAAACAAAGAAATTCAATGTAGCGAAGGTAATGTTTTAGGAATCATCTGGCTAGATAGTGATGAAACTAAACTTTTATTACAGTCTAACTTCTTACTGCCTTTCCTTAAGATTAAAGACCCAATTTTGTTGCGGCCCAATTTACTCAGACAAAAAATAATACCAAACTAGTCCCTGACGTTTTCAAATTCGGGATAAAAATTAGTCCTTTTGTCCGGGGCTAAATTGAACCTTGAGAAAATATTGAGGGAATAAATTGAAAATGCAGGTAGATTGATTATGTCCGTGTGAGAGTGTTTTCTATATTCTGTTGGAAATCTGACTTAATGGATCGTGATATAAACAAGGCTAGTATGACTACAAATTTGTTATTATTTGTTGAATATAATTCAAACCAGTATTCTAAAATCTGAGCCGTTTATCAACCCAGATAAAGTACAAGATAATTGATCGAACAACTAGGTCATTGAACCTAATGACTGAATTAAATGACTCTACTTCAATAAACAGATGTATAGGTATTAAATCGAATTGAATCAAACAAATGAGTAAAAAAAAAAGTTAAAATAAAACTCATGACATATATAGTAATGTAAAAAAAATCATTACATAAGAAAATATACTTATAATCAAGTACAATAATGAAATATATTTTAATTTAATAAAGAATATAGTATTTTTTTACCTAAAAAATAGTGTTTATACAATTAAATATTTTAATGATATCATGTTTTTTAAGGATATTTTAACATTTATGTTATATTTTATGCGTTATAAAAGATAGTTGAGGTCCTCTTTTATATAAAAAATATGTTATGTGTTTTAAAAGAGAATTTTTTTGACAAAAAAAGAGTTGAAGTCCCTTTGTATAAAAAAAAAGAGTAAGGAGACAGTTGTACCCAAGAATAAGAGTAAGGAAGATTATATTAAATTGAATAAAGGAGTTATGTTTTATTAAAGAAAGAAGGATGATTTTAACAATTATGAATTATGTTTTTTTTTTTTTTTTTTTTTATACAAAAGAAAATAAAAGACTAAATGAAAATGACTTTAGCAGGAGTTGAACCTAGCACATAAGACTTGGCAAAAAGGCTCTTAACCACTACAGCATGCTACAAAACATTGTAATATTACAAAACATAATATATAATAAGAATTTGTTTTTTGGGGGTGGGCCATGGCCCATGAGGGGCTCCGCCTCTGAATGTGGCCTTCCCTCCATTGCACATGCGTTCTCCAAACATCCCACACTGCCTCACCTTCTCTGTCTGTCCTAGTCCCATGCAACCACGCTTTTTACAACTTAGTTGTTCTATTCTGTCTTGGATGGGTGGCTATGGAAGTCACGGCTTGTGAGTAGCAGAAAGTGGGTTTTTTGGGGGGCGGTGTTGTGGAAATTTGGCCTTTGGATGTCAGAGATTATGGTAGATTTTTATGGTCTCTCTCTCTATTTCTCTCTGGTTTGGGATAGATGCAGTAGAGAGGTTGAGTTATGGGGAAAAAATGCAATTCTCTTCTGTTTTTTCTTTAAAAGCTGAACCGACCACCTAAACCTAATGAACCCGTATTTCATCAGGTTAGCTTGGTTCGGGTCCAGTCACATTAATAGTGTAAAACCGAACCAAACCAACATGTACATATTTGATTTATTTGGGTTTCCTATGTATATGGATGGAGAGACGATGGTATCAGCTGTGTGTTGAATTGAAGTTAATTTTAGCAGGGGTTGCGTTTTACATCCCCTTCCTTCTTTTGAGTTGAGAGAACCAACATTGTATGAAATTAGTGGGAAAACCGTAGGTTCTGACTTGTTTAGCTAAATTGATACCCTGAGTGAGTATTAATGGACAAAATATAGAGAAGCTCTATTGTGGGTCTGGGGAAGGGTAGGCCCAATGTGTGTCTATTGCAGGTTGTCTTATCTTACATTTTGGCTGATTCCACTCAAACTCACAAGATAGCCACTCCAATTGTTATGCCTAGACAAATTTAAAATAAAGAATAAGTGTTGGCAAATATTTGTTCCGCCTTATTTTTGTTTATGAAAGAAGGTCTTGCAAAGAAAAGTAATTCTCTAAATTGCTACAGGCATGCATGAAAAGGATACATGGTGATGATTCTGGGCAGAAACACTGCACTGGACAATATTTCGATTATTGGTATTGTGTTGACAAATGTGTAAGTATTGATGTTTAGTTTGTAAATAACCATTTAGCTACTTGATTTTCTTTTGTATTCCCTGATAAATTATAATCTTGCAATGCAGGTTGCACCAAAGCTATTCACCAAATTGAAGTAATAGGGTAGAATGTTTTGGTATTATAATACCGTTCTGTTTTATCTTCATTCCCAAATAACTGCTCCTAAACATGTGATTTTGTAACCAAAACTCATGCCCTGTATGGTTATTTATTTTGCTCATTGGGAAATTTTGATCCCATGGAGACATTAGATGATTATGAATGAATAATTACATTATGCCAATTTGGCAGTCATTTCCTTCATGAGTACCGCTATTTATTACGAAACAAATCACACACGAAACACAAGAATGTGAAATTTGTTACTAGTATTGTTCATAATTTCATCTGCTTGTATTATACATGCACTCGTATTGCCGAATACAAAGCTTTATATTAGGTTTTTTTTTAATAGAAAATTAACAAATATTGTTCAGTGTAGCATTTGACACGATACAAGAGTAGTAGACAAGCAGTGGGTGAAATAGCATAATACAAAAGCAGGAGGTAATATGTTAACATAGAATCAATGTGTACATATCCTAAGTGAGCGTGTATTCTTTAAACTTTCATCCAATATAATTTCAGGTTCCATTGTATTACATGCCACTTGTGATATGTATTGTAAATTTAGGAAATCATGAACCAGAAGGAAAATAAAGACTTCAAGTCTAAACCTTCCCAGCCCAGTAAATGTATCCCAAATAATAATGCTTGAAAAATAATTAGTTATTCAATAGTAATACATTAAGCTAGTTTATTGCATGGAATTGATTAACATCATTAAGATTGGATATGAGCAATTTTTTTATAATGGTGGGACCCCTTCCCGGATCCTGTGTATGCGGGAGCTTTTAGTGCACCGGATTGCCCTTTGTTTTTTGTGTACTTTGCGGCTGATCAACTAACGGTAAGCCAAACTCTTGTAAAAAAAACAAACTCCAAATAATTCAACACTTATAACAGTCCTAAAAAACAATGTTGACAATTGATCTATTTCAAGACTATCGTTGAATTGTTTCTCACCTATTAAAATCAAAATAAAATAGTGAAAGGTAATGATTCTTTTTGTCACAAAAAGGAAATAAAATAGCTCAGATCTTTTTCTCCCATCCTATTCTCATCATTATTACTATTTTTCAAGAATGGTTTTGAGAATGGTAAGAAGATCAAGAACAACTTTAGTTCTTACAATTTCATCAAATTTTATTGTTGATTGCATTAGACCGTTCCCCTTCATCATGTTTTGTTATCATAGTTTAGGGTTTTATAGCTAATAGTTGGATATTTAGCTGCACAGGAGAAAATAAGAGGAGAAGGTTAGTTATCACAATGATTTATATTAATTGCTCCTCGTGTTTTAGAGGTATAAATATTTGTCTACTAAATATCAATTTTGAAAATGCTTCATTTGTTTGAGTCATTATTTTCATCAGATAACGAGATCATCTTATTCATTAAACTTCTTTTGCTATTAACGTTCAAAATATTTATTTTCCCATATATTTGTTTGTGGAAGACCATATTGCTACTCAATGTTCCACAAATTTATGAAGAAATTATCGGATTTATACATTAAAGTATATCTCAGCTTTATCAACTTTAACACCTTCCAGTTTGTCTACTAAATATCATTTTTGTGCATTTATCTATTTATTTTATTTTTAAACTGAACCTCCACTAGATAGAACTAAAAAATTAAGTGTAGAACATAGTGGCTAGATCTGTGGTTTTTTAGAATATACCTTTAACATATAACTTATGAATGAATTTGGTCATTCATTTGCATGTTTGAGGTTTCATGTGGGGTGAAAAAATTTTGAGTGGTGCGTGGAAATGCTTGATTAAGTTTGATGAATATCATAATTAGTGCAGCTCCATCCATATTATTATTTTTATTATTCAATTTTTCTCTTTGATTTGTATTTTTTTGTTTGTTTCTGAGCATCGATTTCTCTCTATTATTAATTAATTTTTATTTGATTTCTTAAAGAAAAATCAGTGTTATTATGTTA
Source organism: Medicago truncatula (assembly GCF_003473485.1). Lineage (NCBI taxonomy): Eukaryota > Viridiplantae > Streptophyta > Magnoliopsida > Fabales > Fabaceae > Medicago > Medicago truncatula. The sequence goes on from NC_053047.1 coordinate 34,161,789, forward strand.
AAAAGAGATGCTTGATATGTGCATATTTTCTCAAGTGTTGAATATTAATGCTTGATATGCTCCAAATTTGTTGGTAAATGTTAAAGAGCATATTAATGCTCTTTCTTGATTAAAATTTGAAGATTGGAGCATACCTGGTTTGAAGATGGTACATTTCAACCGTATTGCATAGCATCAGATGTAGGTGAAAACAGTTGCCTATGTGCTCAGCATATTATGCTTTCAATTCAATTATAAATTTGTTAACATTTTCAGTCATTTAAGTATATTAGTTTATATTAATTTTTTGCATATTTAAATATATTACTATAGTATAATTGAAATATAATATCATATGAATTGTATTTTCTAAACTATCATTCAAAATGGAACTAGTTTTTTTTTTCGGTACAAAAAATGGATCGAGCTTAATCTCACTGATCAATTAGTTTGTTGTTCTATTTAATCATATGTTAGGATACTCATTTAAATACATTCATGAAAAATAAATCTTTAAATAAACTAACAAATCAAACTAAACTTTCAAAAAGGTCACACTTATGTTTAAAAATTAACATGTCCGGCTAAGTCTAGAACTTGAAATTTTCAACCAAATCAGCTTTACAAAGTCTAGCTCGATCTGCAATTTTTTTTTATTAATCCTCTAATTCTTAGAGGAATCAGCTTTCCATAAGCAGATGCTTATCGTAGCTGTCATTCATATTAAGCAAACGAAACTTGCTGCTATGGTCTAATCATAGTATTTATACTCATGGAGTTAAAGGTCCAGGGGTGGATACTTTTAAAAAAGTTCTATAACCATAGTGTGTTGAGAATCTCAACAAAATCACCATTTCTTGGGCCTCAATTTAGTCCTTCTGTAAAAGTTTTGATGTAATATATATAGGTTATGTTTTTATTGGTGTACTTCTTGTATTTACTCCATATTTGCACATCTGTTTCATGTGGGTCTAGGCAATTCAATAAAATCCATTCTTTACTTTGCAAAAAAATTGATACGACAGAAAATGAATAATAAAAACTCTCTTTTAGCGATATTCCTTTCACATGCTTTGCACTTATTTAACTTTAGCTTTATTAAAAAAGAAGTTAATAAAAGAAAAAAAAAATCATTAAAAAATATTGAACCATATGAGGTATTCAATTTGAAAAGAAAGATTAGTCGGTATAAAGAGATAAATTACCATCCAAATTAAAATCAAAGTATGAACGCATTAGATTCCAAATTAAAAGTTATTAAAGTGGTCTAGAAGTCCTAGCTCAACTGGCAAATACCGAAATTGCAAGGCCGGACGTTGTGATCCGGGTTCGAACCCGGGACCTCACAGTTGTGTGTGAGTTTATTTTCAGTGGATTACCACTTCATCTAAGACCAAAAAAAAAAAAAAAAGTTATTAAAGTGTATACGTTGAGTTTTCACGCGTGGCACCCACTAATTTAATTCTATAAATACCTTTATCCGAAGGCGTGTGTCTTCCACACTTCAATATCCAATATTCACAACTCATATAGTTTCATTTCACATATTTAGATCTATGGCAGAAATTCAGCACCACCATGCAGCTACACTAGCACGTAGTGAATCAAAAGTGTACAGCATGGATGTTGAAAAAAAAGGAGAAGAAGAAAATGATGAAAAAGATTATACACAAAGAGCACAATGGCTTAGGGCAGCTGTTTTAGGTGCTAATGATGGTTTACTCTCAACAGCATCCCTAATGATGGGTGTTGGTGCCGTTACAAAAGATGTTAAGACAATGATTCTAACTGGAATTGCTGGTCTTGTAGCTGGTGCATGTAGCATGGCAATTGGTGAATTTGTGTCTGTCTATTCACAATATGATATTGAATTTGCACAAATGAAAAGACAAGGAAACATTTCTCAAAAAGATAAATTGCCTAACCCTTATTATGCTGCTTTTGCTTCGGCCATCGCTTTTGCGGTCGGCGCCTTTGTGCCGCTACTCGGCGCGGCGTTTGTGAAAGATTATAAGGTGAGGTTGGGAGTAGTGGTTGGTGTTGTTAGCCTTGCTTTGTTTGGCTTTGGATTGTTGAGTGCTGTTCTTGGGAAAGCACCCTTGGTGAAGTCTTCTTTGAGGGTTTTGATTGGTGGATGGCTTGCTATGTCTCTTACTTTTGGTTTAACTAAGCTTGTAAACCATGTTGTAGTTTGATCATTTTGATCAACTTTAAATCTTTCTTTCCATGGTACTTAATTTGTAATTTTATTCCACGTACATCTTCCTTTTGTTATAAGATAAGTTTAGTTTGATGATATGAACATTTCTTATTTTTGTTAATTAGATCTAAAGTTTGATGTATCCTTTATGGTCTCAAGATTTCATTTTGAATAGTTAAAGGTATAATTTCATGAATTAATAGTCTTCCAATTTACTAAATTATTTTATTTTGTTCCCAACTTAGTTCAGTTAGAAAATTGGTCTTTTTTTTAGTATAACTAAATTATAAGATAATTAATTTTACTATTAAATTTCTGATCTATATATTCCTTTCGGTTCTAATACATAAGAGAAAGTTGTGTCAACAAAATTAGTTGACGTATCTGATTCAAAATTTAGATCAATTCTAACGAGGCTAGAGGATGTTTAAAACTATAGATATTTCAAATTTAATTCCAATACAAAATTTATTCATTTTAAGTGTCCACTTTAGAGGTCTTGGATTTGAATTTATCCTAAAAAATATAGTATTAAATCTCTTGAGGGAGAGTTTAGCCATCAATTATGGTATTTTCTAACTCGAGATAGTCATTACAATTGCACGAAGATTATAACTGATTTACCCTAAAGAAATTATCTACCAAATACATTGATAAAAATAATATTCCTAATAATAATGTTTAGGCTTAAGTGCAATTTTGCCCCCCCTATTTTGACTGTATCGAAATTTTACCCCTCCAATTTAAATTTTTTCAGGAGTTGGCTGACGTGGCTTAAATAATATTAAAAAAAATATCCACCTATTTAAAATATTTATATAAAGTATTCTAAATTAAAAAAAAAGATAAAAAATAATAAATAAAAAATGTAACTTAAAATAATAATAATAATTTTCCGTATATTTCCTTCAAAATATCATTTTCCTTATATTTGCGTACAAAAATCCTTTCCGATCCTTTCTTCCTTTTTAAAATAATAATAATAATTTTCTTTTATTCTAATTTTTTCCCTACATTTTATCTCTATTTTCTAGTATTTTTTTTGCATTTTATGGTATTTTTTTAATGTTTTTTCGTTTTTAAAAAAAAATTAATTTTGTAATTAAAAAATATTTAATTTAAATAATTAATTATGTGGATGATAAAATAATATTTTAAAATCCATATGATCATTGTCACATCAGCCAAAATGCATTTTAATGTGTTGGGGAGGCAAAATTCCAAAAAAACATTAAATTGGGGGGGGGGGGGGGGGGGCGCGGTGGGTAATATTCCGAATTTAAAAATTGGGGGGTAAAATCCAGATTCAATCAAAATAGGGGACAAAACTGTACTTAAGCTTAATATTTAAAGGTATATAATAATTCCTGAATTGTGATTTTAAACTTTGAAACAAACACATCTTTAATATTTATTTTGAATATATCAAATTTAAACTTTGCAAAAATCATGGGAGACTCGCACAAACACAATCTATTCCACCTTTATATAGGAGACAAAGCCACAAAGGGAGTAATTCTTTTCACATCATACATGAATGCATATATTTATTTCAAGTAAAAAATCGTAAATGCAGCTGACTTTATTGAACTATATATTTAGCTAGTCAATACAAATATTGTGTAACATAAAGTCCCTCTCAAAATATATAAAGTAAAAAGGCTAAATATATGATTTTGGTCCATGTAAATATGTCTCGTTTTGGTTTTGGTTTTAGTCTTTGTATATTCTTTTTTGTTGTTTTTGGTCCCTGCAAAATATGTTGTTTTTGAAAATAGTCATTTTAGAGACTATTTTCAAAATTAAAATATTTTGCAGAGACCTTTTTAAAAATCAAAAGATTTTGCAGGGACTATTTTTCTAATAAATGGGTTCAGTCATCATGTGCCACATGTGCAAATCATCACAAAAGTGGAGTCAGGGACCAAAACCAAAATGAGACATATTTGCAGTGACAAAAAACAACTAAAAAAATTACAGGGACTAAAACCAAAACGAGATATATTTGCAGGGACCAAAATCATATTTTAGCCAAGTAAAAAATACTCTCAAACAAAGATTAAAAATATTCATGAAATATAATACGTATTACGATGGAATATTACAAGTATACAACTCTCTTTTTTCTATAAAAGTGAAAATTACAACGAATGTGAGAAAAAGACATCCTTCATCCCCTCAAAAAAGAAAAAAAGGTATACTTCTTTTTTTCGGTTACGAGTTAGATATAGGTTGGCTAACTTGTGAGCACACACACCGTGGTCTTGTCTTTGACAATCAAAGTTAGGCACTAAAACAAATCTTACATCATACATAAATAATTATTTATTTTATAAGATTTCCCTTCAATTATTGTGATTCATATTTTTTTTTTCACTGAATAAATTATTGTCCTAAGTTTTAAATAATTAATTTTTTCCTAAAAAAATAAATAAAATTTGTAAATCAACACTTGTTGGATTAGGGATCGGAACTTTTATAGTAGGACAGACAACGCTAAAAGCTGCGTCAAACAAAATGGCCAAACATGAGAAAACATGTTCTGACAATAAACATGTTTTTATACTTTTTTTTTTTTGAAGAAGTGTTTTTATGCCATTTTTTTTTACACTTTTGGTTTCCTAGCACCAAGGTTATTGACTTTCTACATAGAGTTCAAAGGGTCATGCATAGTAATATCATGTTTCCTGTGTCTATGAATTTTTTGTTTATGAGAATTGATTTTATAATCCAAAAAGGTCTAAAGATGCAGCTTGTTGTTTGTTTACCTTCCATTCATGTGAAAGTAATTATATATATATATATATATATATATATATAGGGGAGGGATATTTTGACTCCAAGAGTAAGTTTGTTATGTTACTCCACATCTTGGCCTTTAATTCTAATATCAATTAATGGTTAAGATTGATTAATAATAATTGTTATAGTGAGTTTAATACTTGTCCGTACTAGAAAATATGAAAACATCAAAAAACGCTAATCACGCACAAACACCCAAAACCCTTTTCACGATCAAACTCAGATTGGCAATTGGTTTGATAATTGGAAGAATACAAGTAATTCAGATTGGCTATTGAAGAATTACCAAGAATATATAAGAAGCATAGAAAATGAAAATGATAAAGAATCGTGTCAAATTAATGGTAGTTGTATTAAAAAAAACAATTATAGGTAGCAAAGGGAAGTAATCAATCAATGGAGTTTGATGTATCCTCCTTCAGTTTTTGCCGTGATAAGTGTTTTCATTGTTTCTGTATTTTTTCCGGTAAAGAGAAGAATTAAACCTCATTATAACAATTATTATTAATCAATCCTAGCCATTAATTCATATTAGAATTAAAGGCCAAGATGTGGAGTAACATAACAAACTTACTCTTAGAGTGAAAATATCTCTCCCCATATATATATATATATATATGGGCAATGCTACAACACATCCACCAATTTTGGTGAAGATGTGTTTTAACATTGAACACCTTCTTTATTTGGACAAAACACACCAACTTTCCTTTATTAAAATAAGTGAAACTAAAGGGCAAATATGTAAAACACAATTTATAATTAATATTTTTTTATTCTAGCTCTTCTTTCCCTTCAGAACAAAAAAAAATCTTTCCTCCCTAATCAAATACATTATGCAGAATTGGGGTTTCTAATCCATAGATATTGGCGATGTGTTCAATGCTAAAACACACCTTCATCAAAATTGATGGGTATAGGGATTTGATAGAACACACCAACTAGTTTTTATATGGAAGTGTTTTAGCAAGTTATAACTAAAAAGTTAATAAATACATCTTAAGATGTATGTTGTTATAACACACCTTCTAAAAAAAACAAGTGGGTGTGTTCTAGCAAATTCTATAGGCATTTGTTAGAATACACCCACTTATTTTTTAGAAGGAGTATTTTAGTAAGTGTATAACTAAAAAAGAGAAATAATTTAAGAAGAAAAAAAGAGAGACTTGCAAATCCTATAGGCATTTGTTAAAATACACCCACTTATATATATTAACATTAATACATCACATTTAATAATTAAGAGGAACAATTTAAGAAAAAAAGAGAGAGACTAATAATAGGAGAGGTGGAAATATATTTTATTCGGTGGTGGACAAGGAACCTATATTCTTCTTTAGTGTTCTTTAGTGAGCTCACAATAAAGCCATTAATTTTTAACATTTTCTTTTTTAAAGCAACAATGCTAACTTTTAAGCTAGGTAGGTTAGTGCGTATAAAGTATAAACTGCTCAATATCTATTTTTGCTTCATCAATGTCGGCTAGCTAATAGCTTATGCATATTTATGCTAATAAGATATGTCTCAAAAACTCAATCTTAATTAAAGTGGGAGAGTAGTGGAATGATTGATTTCTTACTATAAAAAAGAGAATAATTTAAAGAGAAATGATATTTGTACAATCATTTTGCTATAATTTTTTGATAATTTTCTCTCTTATACTCACATCATGTTATTATCCTCTCTCTTCCTTTTTCTCTTTTTATTATTTTTGATCAATCAAAAGAGAGGAAAACAAAGTTGTCTAATTCAAAACTTTGGTTAAAATTTCTACTTAATTTTTCAATTATACATGTACTAATATCTTGGATGTTGGGGAGATAATCAACTAAATTAATTGGATGGACTCAAATTCAAAGCTTTAGCTAAACTAAGTGGAACCAACCATTAAAGTATTGGTATGTTCTGTCACTAATCCAACTATAGATAGATAATGGAGATTAAATAAACTATTGTCCTGTTCGTTATGACCAAACCATTACACATGCATAAAACAATGAATGGGAAATTAAATTGTGATTTCTAAACTGAGCCGACGATTTGGAAAGCAAATAAGCAAAGTAAAGGAGTGTGTCCTCCACACGAATCAACTAAGCCATTCATGTATTTCAAACGGTATTCCCTCCGTTTTAAAATGAGTGTCGCTTTAGGCTTTAGCACAAAGATTAAGAAATATAATGAAATAATTATTGGATATAACGTTTTTACTAAATTGCCCTTACTTTATAAGAAAAAGACAAAATTAAAGTTGCATTGAAAATTATGTGAGAGAAAAGTTGGAGATTTTATTGAGGATAAAGTTGGATGACAAAAATTAAAGTTGTATTGGAAATATAAAGTGACATTCATTTTGACTTTTTTTGTTTGTTAAAGCGACACTCATTTTAAAACGGATGGAGTAAATTTTTAATGAAAAGTTATGTATTAAATACAGTGAAAATTGTAATAGTTGACTTTTTAAAAGAATAATTATTAAATATGAAGTGCTTAAAGAGTGTCCTAAACACCCGTTAACAAAACCCATTTTATTATTATCTTGAATCTTTGATATAAGCCGTTAACAAGACCCATTTTATTATTATCTTGAATCTTTGATATAAGTAAATATAAGATAACCACAAAGATAATATTTTACACCACTTGTATTGATCTCCATCTCAATTGAGAGGAGATATCACACTTTTAGTCCCATAATTTGGACTATTAAATTTTGTGGTTCCTCAATTTTTTTTTTTTTTTTTGTCAAGTAGTTTAGTGGCTAGAATTCACCTTTTTCAAGGTGAATAAGTGGGGTGTCTGGGGTTCGAACCCCAGCCCCTACATATAATTATGCATGTCCCTACCAACTGAGCTATGCTCACGGGGACTCAACTTTTTTTATTTTTCCAGATAATTAATGGTAAAGTGCTCTACTAAAAATTAAGCAAATATATGGGTCGTTACAATAGACTTGAGTTAGTACAGTACAGTTGACCCACCATGGTTAGATCCCTAAAACAAGTTTTACAATATTTTTTTAAAAGAGCGGTGATATATGTACCACCTCATGTGGCAATACACCCTTTACACCCACACAAAATTCTGACACGTGGCAACCTGGACTCCACACAAATAGAAGATAAAGTGTGGTTGTGAGATGAACTTACCAAAATATCCCTAATACATGAGGTGTACAATGAGGTGTAGGAATAAAGGGTGTTCATGTAACATTTTCCTTTTTAAAATTAGAAGAAAAAAAATTAACACACGTATAAAACCAGAGGAGAGCTAAATATCGCGACAAAGTGTATCGCGAAGCACCCATGAATTCTATTCTATGTAACTTAATTGAATAAGTTTATGGCCGAAAAACACACTAGAGGATGTCGTTCTCATGCCTTCGTGATCAATTTCCTATCCCATTTGTTGTTATATGTATATATTTATATCATTTTCCATATAACTTATAAAGTCAGGTTTTGTTGAGTTTAAGGTTTGAATTTGGATCATTTGATGTTCAACATTTTTATGTGCAACGTCGGCTTAGTTTAGTGTCCATTGTATGTATTTAGTACTCCTATTAAAGAATGTAGATTATATTATATCAATAAATAAAGATTTCTACATAAATCACTCCAAATAGTTATTTTGCAATTTGGGTAAGTGTTGTAAACTTTTAAATATCATGTTTTTTAATATCCGACCTGTTTAATGTTACTCCTCACCCCTAGTAACCTATTAGCTAATGAGAAAATTACACTCACCTCCCTTGAGGTTTATTAAAATGACACACACCCCTTCTAGTTTCAAAACTAACGGTAACCTCCCTAATGTTCTAATGAAATAGACAAACACCTCCCTTCTTTATTAACACCGTTAACTTTCAATCAATTTTCTTTTTTCGATCGGTTTCATGGATCCCTCGGTCACGGTAAAATAGAAAACAACCACCATCGAAGACAACGAACAACAAACCTCAATCATTGCTCACCATTTCGTCCTCTTTCCATTCCATCAACAAGGTGGTCTTGTTCTTGTTCATTGTTGACAAGGTATTTCTAGATCAACCTCTTTTGTCATTGCTTATCTCTGTAGAGAAAAGGACAAATATTTGAAGATGCTTTTCAATTTCAATATTATGTGAAGAATGCTCGTGTTACAAATCCTAACATGGATTTTGCTTGTCAAATTTTACAAGTGTCAGAAAAGAGTTGTAAATGTAAATTCAAATGCAAATGTTAATGCTAGCCTTCAAGTCCTATTTATGTTCTTGGGATGTTATAAAATGGCTCCTCATTCACCTAATGGCCCTCTTAATTTGGTGCCTAAAATGGTGATAAGCCAATAAAACATCAAATGCAAAGCGTTTGTTTCTCGTGGTTCTTTTACTGTTCATGTTTCTTCTGCTACATACGTAAGTTTGTATTGTAAAAATTGTAGTTCTGTTATGCAAGATCAGCAGCTACGTTGATCGTTCATTATGAGAAATAAATGCTTCAAATCACAACATATGTGTAAATGATGAGCCAGTTGACTTTTTGGTTGCTCGCTCTAAAAACAAACAATTTGACGGAGAATCAAGGGTGTTAATATAAAAGAGAGGTATTTTGTTTATTTGATAGAAATTTAAGGGGGTTAGTGTTGGTTTTAAAACTAGAGGGGGTCTAACTGTCATTTTAATAAACTTTAGGGGAGGTAAATGTAATTTTCCCTTAACCAATTTGCGAGATTGTCTTTTACATGAGTTGGGACCACTATCAAGATTGGTAGTCGAGTTCAGCTCCCACATAAGGTGGCGAGCATTACAATGAGTAGGTTCAACTCCTGGTTTTGAATCTCTTCTCACTTTTTCTTTGACTCAGAAACCAATGAAAGATAAAAATCATAGTGACTCTAAGAAAGCTTTCTTTTCCACAAGTTTTCATCCATCCGTTTTTTTAACTAACTTGGTAATTGCAGCTTTCGCTGTGGAAACTGAACAATATATGATCAATAACAAGCCAAGTAATGGCTATTTGACCAAATTTATAAGTACTAACAATATAAGGCCAAGTAAGTACGATAGCAAAGACGATTCTAAATCTTATATAAGTGCATCACAGTGCTGATAAAACACAGCACATAAAAAACTCGAAACAAACAACTACCGTTGTAAACTCTAGCTAGGTTCTATTAGATGCTACAATTACTTATGCTGAGCACATAGGCAACTGTTTTCACCTACATCTGATGCTATGCAATACGGTTGAAATGTACCATCTTCAAACCAGGTAGCACGCTTCTGCACAAGCTCGTTTAGAAAATCATCAAGCTTCTCAATAGTGACGTTTGGCATCACCACCACATGAGCGATGTTCCCCTTGCATGCTAACTGCCACTTGCGTATAAATTCTTCATCATGTGGTCGCTCAAATACAACCGTGCTGCTAAGCTCATTAAGCATTGCACCAATCCCAGCCTCGATAAGGCGGTCTTTGAAGTAGTATGCATTCCGCAAGCATTTCTGCACTTCTTTCTGAAAGCCTCTGTATCCTTTCCGGTTCAAGGTATACCAAAGGAATATGGGAGCATGGCCATTTCGACTACCCATGATCGATAGTCGCATCCCTAGAAGCAAGGTATTCCACATTCCTGGAAAGACCATTAATATGCTCCAATCTTGTTATCTGCACACCACAAGGCATTGGGCACCCCACAAATTTGTGGCCAGAAACACTGACACTGCCAATAGGCTTCTTAAAAGTAACTTTTGGAGCCTGACAAAGCACAATTTATTTTTTATTAAATAAAATATTATAAATATCAACTCTGTCGATGCATATGAAATGGATACAAAATAACAGAATATGGCACGATCCAAGAAACTACAGGAATAGTTCTCATTTTATAAAGCTAGCAGCCAAACAATCACATATCGTCCAACATAGATGTATTGACAAAGAAGCAACAAACTTAATATTCTCTATTTTTTAAATATAACCAGGTCAGAATAAAGACAAAATTCTCAGACTTAAATTTGAAATAAGGGGTGCCATTTCTTCTGAATGTAAATAGTCACCAATAGTAATGATCATATTTGTATAAATTAGGCTAATCAATAAGCATTAGAAAAGCAACTCAACTATCATATATGAACAAAGTTTGATCATATAATAATTGGAATAAGGTCTACGAATATGACCTTATTGCTAAAGTGAAAATGCAGAACAAGCTGGGTAAGATAGAAAGGGCATGCATGGAAGAACCAAAATGCAGTGTGCAAATATCAAATATGCAAACAACCAAAACAAATGGCAATGACACATAAGCATTCCCTATCAGAACATATGGAGATAGCAGATGGAGGTTTCAGCATTATATCTCACATGTTACATGATTTATTCATGGTAACATTAGCACTTACTCGTTTCACAAAAGGCATCATGAGACCAAACAAAGCTCCATCAACGTGGATGTAGAACCTGTCCTGTGAAAATCCAGCTTCTTCAAGTTTTTGTATGACCAGATCAAGATCATCCACAGCTCCTTTCACAGTTGTACCTGCAAAATTTCAGTTCTATGAGCCAGAACCAAAAGAATGAAGATGAGGGGAGGCATGGGACTATTGGAGAGACAGTGTGGAGAAACTTACCGATGTTCACATTTATAATTGCTGGTTTGTCCTGGTGGCGAAGAAGTTTGGCCTTGAAATCATCACAATCAATCTCGCCAGAACTAAGAGTCTCAACCTTTTCACATTCCATTCTGTACATACGGGCAGCTTTAAAAATTGAAAGGATCTCCAAGGTTGTTTATGGAAAAGTGCTGAAGTTGAGAGAGTGCGCCATAATCGAAATCCAAATTGTAGGGGTAGCCTGCAATAGATTTTTCATAAATTAAATGAGATGCTAGGCCGAATTAACTACAGAGATTAGTTGAAGAAATGAGCTTCAACGGATACACAAACAACAACCAAGTCATATCTCACCATGTACATGGATCAAATGCCGCCATAATGTTCTATAATATAGCATATCCCTATCCAACTCATTAATTAATCTCTAGATCTTTCTCAATGGTTACACAAAATCCTAGTAAAATAAAGTTACTTCAAAAATGGAAATGGAAATAAAAATCATTTAAATGCACTGTTAGAGATTCCAAAAATATATGCAAGACTACAATTTTTTTTAAATTCCCTCTTGTATATAGAACATCTTATGTGTCTTTTCGAATGTTTTTGTATTGTATAAATCTACTTTCTCACATGCACAACTTTCAAAGGGGTCTTTTTGTGAATCAAGGCAACATCCACTGAAATTGTAATAGCGCCGACGCAGTTGCAAATTCATTCTGAACACAAGATAACATAATAAAACACTCAAGCGAAGTCTGGATGGAAAAAGGATTCAAATTATTTTCTTGATGTCAGCATGGAAAATATCAAAACTATATTTACTTTTTTTCCTAAGTAAAATGAGGTGCTATTCACCTCCAGGATAAGCCATAATACTTGGTAATAAAAGAACAAATAATCTGATAGACTCTGGTTCATAGCCCATACACTTGAGAAAGAATGAAAGAAACAAGATGATTTTATCAATAAGATCTTTCTTAGCTCTAGATCAATGACTAACCTGGTATCACTCCCCCTAAGACCAATTTCCAACCATACAATACACTACTTTACCCTGTCTTCCTAGTTCCTACATCTTAATATCCTATTTCTGACAGATTTTACAGAATTCTAATTAACAATGAAAACTGTAACTCCCTTTACGAACAGAAAGTAACCCGTTGAGTTATCTAGAACTTAAGCTGTCATTTCCTACAGACACAATTGAGCTTACTTCCTAATATGGGAATAAAGATTTGAAATAGAATGATCAAGGGAAATAAAGAACAAGAATGGAATACCCCACCAAAATGGTTATGGGTCCATTTACTGAAAAAATAATAAGAACTCCTCATGTCAAAATCTCCAAAATATAAAAATAAAAAAACAGGATTCTACATGATGTTCATTCACTAAAAGCTTCTTAAGGGTGTACATGGTTAACCAAATCAAGTGAACCAAACCACTTTATAATTCGGTTTTGATAAACCAAACCAAACCAAACCGTTTGTCACAAACCTTCTTCAGGGCATTGCATTTGCTGTTAGTAGTGCAAATCAGGTTTGCACAATCCTATATTGCCTACGGTGTTGCAACTGTCTACTGTGATGCGTTGCTTGTTTGGTCTCTTTTGTGCAGGGATTTTTTTTTTAGGGCTTGTAATTGGCTCGTTAGAATGAACATGAATACTTAAGTTTTAATAAATATTTCCTATGAGTAAACACTATTTTCTTCTATATCCAGAACTAGCACCTACAATACCCCCAGATACAACAATGACATCCATGTAATGTAATCAGCAAAGTAAAAGGATCAAGAGAGCAAGCATTGTCAAACCTAAATGATACTTTGTCCTTTCAGTTAAGGATTTTCTGTATCTGGCCAGCACACTTGCCATATGAGCATCACGATCGCCAGTAATTTCATCATCTGCTTCTGGCTCCGTGACTTCTAGACACGTGGTGTGAATATTTCTACCCAGAACTATTTCTCTTTTCTCTTTTCCTCCATTGATCTTTGCCTCCTCCTTGTCAATGCCGTTGTCTGCAACTACAGGAGGCACTGGATCTTTGATGATGGCTGACACATCAAAATCATCAGGCAATAGTTCGACTGCTCCATTAGTGCTCAAACCATTGACCAAAACATCAGCACTTCCAACCATTTTGTTATCCACAACAGAGGAACAGCTGACAAAAATTGGATTACACAATTAAGGGTAAATCATAAAAAATGGGAACCAAATCCAATTTTTTTTAAAGATATCCCAAAACGTCAGCAAAAGGAAAATGTTTCACTTCCACTATATATAGAGCCTGTTTGTAACAACTTTTTTCAAACAAAATAATCAATTATAAAAAATTCCATCCATTTGTTACGTATTTTCAAAAAATTGGGGAAAAAAATCTAAAAATTGCTTCAAACAAGAAGCTGTTTTGATCGATTTTTCTGAAAATCAATTTTTTTATACCTGACTTTATTTTTTAAAAAGTGATTTTCATTTTTATAAATAAACACAAAAACCTAGCCATTTCTATTCATTGTGTTAAGAAGAACATGACATAAAAATGCATAAATGCAAGCAAGAACACATAAAAGGAAGTGAAACAATACATCACACAAAATCTACGTAAATCTCCTTTAAATTCATAATAACTGTAAGTATGTTCAAGTGCATCTTTGGTTCCCCTTTTGGAGGAGATTTTGACATGTTTGATTACTCTGGATTAGAACTAGTTTTGCCTCTACTTGAAGCTAGAAATTGCTGCTTCTGATTCTATAATTGTAAGTAAAAATTCGTAGCTTCTGATTATTGAATTGATTTTTACAGTCAAGTTTATTGTTCAACTTGTATGTTTGGTTCCACTGTAACAAAAACTGATTATGTTTGAATTGATAATGTAAATCTGATTTAGGCAAATCTAAATAGAGTGTAAAAATGAATTATAGAATTAAAAGCTACAATTTATAGCTAGCATGCAAAATCAATTAGAATCAATTACATTCATATATTGTATCGAAACACAATAAATTCAATAAAAATGCATTAAAGTATATATAAAAATCAGATAAGCATAATGAAAATGCAAGAAGATGATAGAGATCTGAAAGAAACTTACAGAAGAATGAGATTTGGAAGAGAACAGTGGCAAAAGACGCGGAAACTTTATTTTTATTACATTCAAATTTGTACCCAAATACTTTTTTATCCTCTCTCTCTATTAATTCAAGATTCTTTTTAATACTTTTTTCCTATTCATTCACCAACTCATGTTAATCTTTCAATGATTTTTTGGTTACAATAATTTTTCAATGATTTGAATCTACTAATATATAACTCTCCTATCTTAAATGTAATAAATAAAAATGATAAAATTGTTAATAAAATAAAGGTGTTATGAATATTACAAGTGGATGTCCATGTAGCAATTGAGTTTTTTGATCATACTGTTAGTTTATTGGGCCTTATTGTGCTTGCTCCCAAGTCATTGTATTTCTCTATAAATAGAGCTCATATGTAACCTAATTATACATCACAAGAGAATAACATAATCCTCTTTCTTCTATCTCTATTCTCTCTGCTTCTCTTTATTCTTATTCTTATTCTAATAGTTTCATAACACGTTATTAGCACGAGCTTACCAACTGAGGTATGCAATTCTTCTTAATCTATTTTTTATGTAAATAAGTTTTAATTTTGTATCAATGATTACAGGATATACTGTTACAATTCCATCAATTAAATAAGTTTTAATTTTGTATCAATGATTATAGGCTATACTGTTACAATTCCATCAATTGAAATCAGTGCCTTATAGATACATTAAATCATTGTTATGTGAATTGTAATATATTATTGTGTTTATTTATTCCATATGCAATCATGAAGTATTGCATAAGAATTAATCTCATATTATAAAATCAAAGAGATCTATTATATGGTTCCTGAAAAACTCAATATTACTCTATGTGAATTTTGGAAGAATTCAAAAGCGTGGTTCCTGAAGAACTCACTATTATTCTTTGTGAATTCCTGAAGAATTCAAAACCGTAGTTCCTGAAGAACTAAATATTATTCTATGTGAATTTCTAAAGAATTCAACAACGTAGTTCCTGAAGAACTTAATATTTTTCTCTTTGAATTCCTGAAAAATTCAAAATCGTTAATCTATGAAGGAATGATTGCTTGGAGAATTATTTTATGGTTTAAATTTATTACATAGTTCTTGAAGAACTTAAAAATCAATCTTTATCCTCCACGAATTCCTGAAGAATTCAGTAGTGATACATCCATGAAGGATCGTACAAATAACATATTAGATCTGTTATATAGTTCTTGAAAAGCTTAAAAAAACTTAAAAATCAACCAATTTTATTCTCCATGAATTCCTGAAGAATTCAATAGTGATGCATGGATTGCACAAATAATTGATTTGATTGTGAGTAGTTCGTGAAAAAGTTCTTGAAAAAACTCATTTTTCTTTTGTGAATTGGTGTGTATTTTTTTTCCACCAAATTTCCATGTTTTATTGATTTAAGATTCAGTTGAAATTATCCCTTGATTTAATTATTATTTTATCTTTTTAATTTAATTTTAAAAATTAAGATTGTTTCCTTTAATTGTGGATTATTTCTAAAATTTTTGTTGAAACCAGTTTTGTTGGTTTAAAATAAACCAACTAGTTTTTATTTGGATCTAAGTTAAATATATATATATATATATATATTATAATTGATCTTAAATCTAAAATCAAATATATGTTTGACTAATTAAAACCAAACACATCATTAATCATATCATTAAAACCAAACACATCATTAATTATATCATCATAAATTATGATTTGTGGTTTTTGCTTTTTGTCTGCATTAATTTGAAGATTTTAAATGTAAAACCACATTAATCATTGATGATCTCGTCATACATGAACCTCCGTATCTCATGGTTAGGCAAATGTAAAATAAATTAATATGTAAAATGCTACCATATAGTATACTTTTCACTAAAAAAATATAATAATTTAATATGCCTAATCTATAAGTACTTTTCGGCTTAATCATAGCTTTAGCATGAGCCTATGCTTGCTACCATTCAAATTCAAATGGGATTTTATCTTTAGGATGAATTTGATCATTTTCTGGGGTATGAGGTATGAATATTTATGCTAGCCTGCACATGGGTCAGAATTAAAAGGAGTGTAATGAAAATTGGCCAACAAATCGATGTAAAACGCCAAATAATCACTAGAGTCTAGTTCCACTTGGAAAAGTTTACCACCGCCACACATAGTTTTATATAAAAAAAATGTATCTTGACATAGGAACATGATTGAACTTGCAATTTTTTCTTTTTTCTTTACAAAATGATTGAACTTGCAATTTGTTTCATCATTTCATGCTCTCAAATAAGCTCAAAGGCTTATTATTGGTGTTTAATCTTCAATTTCCTTTCAAATTCACATCAATGTTCCATCATATGTATTGATAGAACAATCATTTAAAATTAGGGTTAAATATGTTTTTGGTCCCTATAAATATACCAACTTTTCGTTTTAGTCCCTCTAAAATTTTCCTTCAAGTTTTAGTCCCTATAAAATTTTCAATCACTACTTTTGATCCCTATTTTTAAGTAAACTTTTGTATTTTTTAATGAAATTGTGCAGAAATGTATGGAATATTGTAAAAATCACTCCCAACAAAAAATTCATTTTTTAACAAAAACATGAATTAAATATAAATTGTTTACCTCCAAACATATAAAAATTCATATTTAATTCATGTTTTGGTAAAAAATTCTAATTTTTTTGGGAGAGATACTTATAATATTATGCATTTTTCTGCAAAATTTTATTTAAAAATATGAATTCTACATATGAGTTTACTTTAAACGGGGGACCAAAAATAAAAATTGAAAATTTTATAGGGACTAAAACTTGAAGGAAAATTTTAGAGGGACTAAAACAAAAAGTTGTTATATTTATAGGGACCAAAAACATATTTAACCCTTAAAATTATGACAAAGTTGTGTAGGACTTTGTAGTTTCCCTTAGGCTTTGTTTACGAGTTTGAAGAGAAAGGAAAGAGAGGTTTGAAAAAAAAAAAAAAAAAAAAAGGAGTAAGTGGAAGAAATAGATGACGGAGGAGGCTTTAGGGGGTCTTTTTTTTTTTTTTTTTTTCCATAATACAGAGGAGTGTTTTAGAGGGTTTACATGAATTCTTCAAATTTAATTTATATAATTATAAAATTCTTAAAATTAAAAATATATTAATCACAAGCATTAATTTATCATTCTCAAAAAATTACTCTTTCAAAAAATATGAAAGATTTATCATTTTCTCCTATATTTTCAACCCTCTAAAACTTTATCTTCCTCTCCCTCCAAAAAAAAAAAAGCCTTAGTAGTTAAACAACTTGAAGCACTTGGAATAATAAATTATCTCTTTCACCTATCTAAAATTTATGAGGGTTCCTGAATACCACTTCACTCCTCTGAGATTGAAAACAATTATTCATTACTTTCTTCTTCACCCATATATAACTTATGTCAATGCTGCTATATCTCAGCCAATCGAATAGGCTTGTTGTGACGGATTCTCATAGCAATGAAGCATGCATAAGGTAGGTCATACAATATCCTTTGAACACAATTGCAAGTTTTCTTGTGCATGCACAAGGTTTTCCTAGCACGCTCTTCTTCCAAAAAAATATTGTTCATGTCTTCTCTACGCATATTACCCTCAACCCAGAGTACAAAATGACATTTTTGTATCTATGTTCCAAGACAGCAACGCTCCTACCAAATGATGATTGTATCTCTCCAAACTCGATTACCAATATCTCATCTATTTTTTTTCCAACAAGTACCCAAATCACCCTTGGAGGTGGTCAAATATTCCTTCACTCTACCATGAGCCCCTTCAACTCTGTTCGTGGTCCTGCACCCAAGATGTAACACAAGGTCTGTCCATGCCCTCATTATTTTGTCCTTAACAGTGTCCAAAATGGTAGTTTGAACATAGTGAAGAAACTTTGGAAAAATACTTACAAGCATCTTGGAATTCCATAACATTACTTGCATATAACTCTTGAGTAGGAGATTCAACCACTTTTTCCCATGTATCAAATATGGTATCAACTATCTCACTAGGCTTCATCCCGTCGACAAGCTTTTCTTTCCCATCCACTCTATGACAACCTTTGCTTTCACTCTACAATCGTTGATGATTTTTGCTCTAACATTTTTACCAACATGGAAATAACAAAGTATTGCACTACTATCAGGGAGAACAGTTGCTACGACATTCATCAAAGTCGTGTCTCTGTCAGTCATTACCACCTTAGACATATCACTATTTGGTTTAAGAAGTTTAAGCAACATTTGTAAAGTCCAAGTAAAGTTATTCTCCTTCTCCGTCGTCATAAATGCAAAACCAACCTAATATGTCATATCGGTTGAGGTGACTCCAACTATTTCAAACAATGACATCTTGTACAAGTTGATTTTGTAAGTGGAATCCATTATCAAAACAGTCGGGAAATTGTTGAACAACTTTACCGATTGTGGATGAGTATAAAATATGTCTTGAATAGTATGATTGTCACATTTTTTTCTTATGAAATAAACATATTTATTCCCTTCCAACTTTGAGATTAGAAACTACATCTCCATCAAATCGTCCCTTTTTGCCTTTTTGAGTTTATGACGTTCATTGTAAACTTGTTTTATATTTGTCATGGACTCTTGTCTTTTCTTCTTCAAATTTGTCAAAATATTTTTTGGTTTTCAGAACTATTGATCAAGTCATGTACAATCGTCTTGTCGTCCTCCATTAATCTTCCCGCAAGAAGGTGCCCTGCTACATATGACAACATATCATGGTTGTGAACACCATTAAGAATAGCCAACTTCCAAGCATTTCCTTCTTTAACAACATATCCTCGCAACTTGAACAAATACCCACATTTTCTTGACCCCGTTGCTTCGTGCTTCAATTTTTTCATCGGTACTTTGTGATCGCCGCTCCTTTCATAAACCAACTCCAACATTGGATTTCTTATTGCACAAGATCTTTTTATGATAAACGTAAATTCAGCCATATTTACTTGTCGACGTATCCAACCAAACAATTCGTCTTTATCTTTCCATGTCTCTCGGCTCAAAAAAAATGAGATGTGTCCACTTCGCTGTCACAAAGTTTGGACACATCGAAATTGACGCTCGAAGAAACCGAAGTCAATAAAAGCAATTTTCTTCATGTTAATGCTAAATAATCACTAAATTCTAGTCCCCTGGCCATAGGTGTGGCTATGTGAGTTTAAAAAAATTATATGAAAGTGAGTCTGAATCTGAACTGACATTAGTTAAAAATATATTGAAAAAGTTTTCCACCACCACATATAGTTGTATGTCAAAATGTAACTTGACATAGTAACATGATTGAACTTGACTAGTGGAACATGGGACTTGAAAATATTGATTTGGCTTCTTATAAAGGTAACTCCCAAATAGACTTCAATGAAAGTGACGTAGATTCAAAGTATACTACATATTACTATATTTGGAAAAATAGTCTAATCAAATTCTAAATTCAATAATCCATCCAATTTCATTTAAGCAAAAAAAAAAGTCTTGAGAAAAATAGAGACGTTTTAATTTTGAAAGGACCGAACCAAACTTGGAACTATTTTGAACAAAAACAAATATTTGAAGGACTAATTAAAATGAAAAAACATGGTTTGGTCATAAAAAAAAATATTAAGCAATTAAATAACAGGAATGATTAAACTATTCATAATTTTTTAAATAAAATAGTATATATATAGGGCAAGGATTCTCTAACATTAAAGAGGAAAAATCACCTACATTTCTTTCTATCATTCACCTCATATTTTCTCTCTCATCTTTTTCTCCATATTTCTTTACATTTTTTCACATTATCTTTTCATTTTTAACCTAAAGTAACTCTCATATTTTCTCTCTCATCTTTTTCTCCATATTTCTCTAAAAATTTCCACATTATCTTTTCATTTTTAACTTAAACTCACTCGTAGTTAGAGAATCTAAATATATTGAATAATTGAATGCTATGTCAAATAATAACACATTGTCATTCCATAGTTTATACTATCACGTCATAATTATTTCACTTTGATAAAAGCATAGTAGTGTAAAATAATTTTACACAAAACAAGAAATATTGAAACAAGCTAAGCATATGACAAAAATATTCCTCCATAGACCAAACAAGCATATGAAAAAGACATCAGGTTTTTTCTGTTTGTCCCTAGCTAGATAGCTAGACCTATAACTTGTCATAAAAAATTGTCAATCAATTCAAATTCAATCATGATACTCATTTGCATGTGCCTATAAGTCCCTTTCCTCCTCCATTGATCCATTCCTCTTGATATCTTGTTCAAGTCTCTTTCTTCCTAGCCATTCTTTAGTTTGGTATATACATTTATTTATTAGTACTATAGTAGAAAATCACTGGTGAGAGAGTAAAGATTGCTATTAACAACAAGTAAGTATCTCTTTTCTTCTATTAGTCTCATTTAGGTAGTCTTTACATGATTCAGATCTTCTTCTACGATACAGCGATGTAGGAAAAAGAAAGTGGATGCATCGCTGCAGCGTAAAAGAAGATTTGAATCCGTCTTTTTAGTGTTAATTACTTCTTCCTCTTTCTATTTTGATTTTTATTTATATATCAATGTTTATAAAAACTAGACTGAACCGGCCAGTTCAACCGTTTGAACAAGTAACTCACTAGTCCAACAGTTGATTTGATCTTTGTTACATACGATCTATAGTTGAACCAAATTGGACCAAAGTTGAATCAGATTAAACCGGTTCAACTTGCTTCAACCGGTTTCATTTTTTACATTCTTTTTGTTTATTAATACGCATTTATTTATTTGTCATCTGGTTGAATCGTGATTGAACCATGAGTCGGAGGTCTCATCAGTTCGGTCTAACATTACTATTAAATGCATCATGAGTGTATATTTTGTCCAAAGATCATGCAGGGCATCAAGCTTAGTGAGAGCAAGATCCTAAGGAAGATACTAAGCAGGAACTCATCAGAGACCAAGCAGGAAACTACTAGTTTGAATCAAGCATCTGAAAACTCAACAAGACAATTCTATCATCAAACCAAAAAGTATGAGATCATATAATATCATACATTCTTTTGAACAATTGTTTATGTAACTTTTTGTAATATATTTTTATTACCTTGAAAGTAACTTTGATATGGATATTATTTTGAATTAGGATCTTTGTTGGTTCCTGGAATATTGGAGGCATTGCACCACCTCATAATTTGGACATTGAAGATTGGCTTGACACACAAAATGATTCTGCAGATATTTATGTTTTGGGGTAAAATTTTCTCTTATTACTTTACATTATTTGTAAGAATCAACTTCATAGACACTAAATTGTTGTAAGATTGATTCCTTTGGCGATTAGATCCTATACAAGTGCTTCTGCATCTCCGACAAAATCCTAACCCTTAGATTAATCTAATATCTCAAACAGTTAGACTAACGGTTGAGAGATCAACACACTCATCAGATCCCAATAAATCTCAACGGTTAGATTAATCTGGTGATTAAGATTTGGTTTGAGGATCAAAGAGGATCAAAGCCTATAAAGTCCCTCCTTTTCACTACAATCATTGACTAGGGATTTAGATTTGATGTAGTCACAAATCTCACCGTTTACATAGTCAACACATCGATGACCGTAGGATTAAGATCAAATGATCCATATTTCAAGTTCAGTATTTTAGAGTTTTAAAAAAAAATCAAAATTAGTTTATTTTATACATCATCCGATCTCGATTCATCGATGTTTTGACTTCATGAATTTGTGACCACAGAAAATCCAAATGCATTGATTAGTTTAGTAGTATTTGATGTGATAAACTTGTAGCAGGTTCCAAGAAATTGTACCTCTAAATGCAGCAAATGTATTAGGTCCTCAAAACAAGAAAATTTCCATGAAGTGGAATTCCCTCATTGGGGCAACCCTTAACAATAAAAGACCTATGAAGGTAGTTGAAGAAGACAAAAAGGCAGAACCTCAAAAGATATATCCATTGAAGGAACAAACTTGTGAAGAGGTTGAAAATGTTGATGATTTTCAATGCATCATAAGTAGGCAATTGGTAGGAATGTTCATTACTATTTGGGCAAGATGTGACCTTTATCAATCTATCAAGCACTTGAATGTCTCATCTGTTGGATGTGGAGTCCTGGGTTGCTTGGCGAACAAGGTCAGTTTCGGCATAGCATATAGAAATTAATGTTTTAAAAACTGAATCGCCGATTAGATCGTGAATTTGGTACCGTCAACGATTTGGTTATTTGAGCAGTTCGATCGCAGTTTCATTCCGGTTCGATCATGATTTAGAAGTCTCGCAAGCTCGATTAAGTTTTTAAAACATTGAGAGAAATAGAAAGCATATTTTTTTTTAAAAAATAAGTTAAGGTTTGAGAATTTAGTTGCTAGTTTTAAAATTTGAAAAGAATTATTAAATATTTTGTTGATCTTAAAATGCAGGGTTCAATATCAATTAGATTTTTCTTGCATGAAACAAGCTTCTGCTTTATATGCAGCCATCTAGCTTCAGGTGGGAAAGAAGAAGACAAGAGACAAAGAAATGCTAATGCAGCTGATATTTTGTCCCAAACAAACTTCCCTGTTGGTCCTCTGCATGATCTGCCTCAGAAAATTATTGATCATGAGTAAGATATATATTTCAATTATATGTACAACTTTAATCATGCACAATTTCATATATTGAGTTATACAAAATTAAAAGATATCATTTAGAAATTAAGGAATAAGCCACTAACTAGAAGATATGTGTTTGATTACAATTACAATGAAAACCTAACACTTCCCTTAATCCCCCTAGTTGTTGGATTTAAGATCATGGTTTCAAAGTTTTTTTGGAATAACAAATTCTTAAAAGTTGTGAGTTTTTTTTTATTTATTTAATACGACTTGCATACTAAAATAACTTGGTGAATATTTGGATTGACGGTAAGTTTGGTCAAATCACATTCTGTCGCCAAAATTTTGACAAAAGCTACACTTTAGAGTCTTAACAATTTTGCGTCATTGTGGTTTTGTTAAACTCACCGACAATTTATACATGCACTTAGACCATTATATAAGTTTGGTAAATTTCATTTCATTGAACTTCATCTGAAATGGGTACTTGGTAAAACATGCAGCCGAGTTGTGTGGCTAGGAGACTTGAACTACAGGATAGATATGTCACATTCTGCAACACAGTCCTTGATCAAGAAAAGAGAATGGGAAACCTTATTGAAACATGATCAAGTAAGGTTTATAAGTTTTGTTTTTGCATAGCAATATTTTTAGATGTATTTGCACTTTTATTCCCTCTTATTAGTACGATGAAGGCTCAACGGTATTATCATATCCAGATTCAACATTGTGGAAGAGAAGAAGCGGTTCTTACTGTGGACCATAGACACATAGAGTGATTTTGGTCTCTCAAGATTTTTGAACAAATTAATCTCTATTTTTAAAGTATAAGTCGGTCGCATATCCAAATACAATGTTTTAAAATAAGATTGAATCGGTCAATTCAACCTTTAAAATGAGTAATTCACCATTTGATTTGATTTCAGTTGTATTTTAATTTGATTGAGCTGAATTACGTAGTGTTAAACTGGTTGAACCAATTATTATTTACTTTTTATATTTATTTATTTGTAATCCGATTCAACCATGTTTAAATCTATTGAACCATTACTTGGAGGCCACACTGGTTCGATCTCTGGTCCAAATTCATTTTTTAAAAATATTTAGAGGGACTAAGGGGGAATCAATATTATTTTATTTACCACAATTGTATTCATAATTTGAAACTCTTTCCAAATTATATAGCTAAAGATGGAGCTGAAAGAGGGTCGTGTATTCCAAGGTTGGCATGAAGGATCTATAGAATTTCCACCTACATACAAATACCATCCAAATTCTGATGATTATATAGGTTGTAATCAGCAACACATGAGCAAAAAGAGACGTTCCCCAGCATGGTAATCAACTAATCATAGTAACATATTTTCAATATATGCATTTTTTTTTTCTCAGCTTTAGTCTAACTTAGGTTTGAAGGCATCATCATTTGCCTAGCAGTAATTGTTCCTGAAATATCAAGGTTTGAGTAAAGGTTCAGAAGCTCTCCTTAAAATCTCCAACAGGTTGATCTACTTACAAAGACGCATAGCCTGTTTGGAGTCACAGTAGGAATGTGGCCTGACGAACGGTAGCTTCCAAGTGAAAGTGAATTGTCACCATAGTTTGTTACTTTTCCGAAGTATGTTTGATTCTGAGTTCTCTCTCAGCCAAAAAATCGAAGCTAAATACATGTTTTGTAACTTAAATACTTGCAAATTTTCTCATACAATTTTTTTCATGTACGAATTGGATTGTCTTCAGTATATACACCACTAACAATCCATTGAAAGCTTGAAGAAGAGCTTTTTCACCTTTACTCAAACTTGTGTTTCAGGAAGAAACAATAATCAAACATTTGTATTTTTATTTTAATCATGTCTAACTAGGGAAAAATAAAATATATTATCCTCCACCGTGAAACCAACCAAACACACATATAATGAACAAATTCATGCTTCAAATGCTTTCTTTTCAACTATTAACACACAATGATATACTCTAACCACAAGAAAGTACTACTGCAGGTGTGATAGAATAATATGGTTTGGAAAGGGAATGAGGCAAATTCAATACAACAGGAGTGAGTCAAAACTTTCCGATCATAGACCAGTACAAGCAATGTTCACAGCTGATATCAAGGTGGCAGCAACGAATTATAAATGATTCAAAGTACTACAAAGGCATTTCATCCAAGAGATTTTAGTTCTCATTGTATACCATTCTTGAAAGAGGTTTTAGAATCTAAGAAAGGCATGTATATGGCTGAAATCTTTGAGTGATGTGATTCTTTTGCCTTTAAGGATAAACATTACTATTTGTGTTTTCCCGCTTCTTGTAATAGAGAATACATAGGGGAGCAGCAGAAAGAATGATTTTCTCTATTTTTTGAGAGGGTTGTTGTGATTTATGAAACATTCCCCTCAAATTGTTACTTGGTGATGCATGTGTTTTACTCAAATGTAATAAGTTATGGTATCAGAACAAACTCATCAAAATTTAATATCCTTTATGTAGTTAGTATTAAAATGTAAGAAGTTCTGGTATCAGAACAATAAAGAACATATTAAAAAAGTTAGTAGTAATGCTCAGAAAGTGCAGACACCTATATGAAAGTTGTTTGGCCGAGCAAGCTAAATCAGACTTCAATGCGAATTGTTAAACACCACAAACAGAAATAAGATAGATATCAGTAGCTCCTCTGCTGTTGCAAAAGCAAAGCGTGTCGTTTCAATATCACATTGCGGAAAATCTTAACATGTCATTGGAAAAGTGAAAATATGATTTGTGTGAACATCAAGGGATTGCGATTGTCGATAACCACAACGAGTGAAAAGTTATCTTCATCATATCTTTCATGTAACAGGAGAATGTTGTCAATCTAACCTATAACAAAATAAATACAAGTCTTCCTATTTAATAACTAATACTGGTGGTGGGGAAAATCCAGGCCAGCTTACTACTTACAACATACGATGGCTGCATGCAACAGTACTAGGTGGCTAAGAAGTAGGTTCAAATGCAGCTTGTTGATGCCAAACACCGTTGAGATTAGACTGCCATAATCGGACCATTCCATCGTTACCTGTAGTAGCCAACGTCATTCCACTCATATCCCACTCCATTTGCCACACCTGAACAACATTTAATGAAACTTTAATTCAAGCATCTATATGATGTTTGAAAGAAGACAACGTGAAAAGTAGACTTGAACCAAAAAATATAGTCAAAATCATACCGCGCCTTCATGACCAGATAACACTGCAACTCTATCTACTGGAAGTCTCCCATTATGATCAGGATTCAATCCTAGTTGCCATATTCCAATTCCCTTGTGAGTTGCAACAGCTATGATCTCATAGGGTCTACAAGAAATTCATATTAGTAAGTAACAACTCATCTTTCTTTGACTACATAAGAAAATAGTGCTAGAGTTAATTACAGCCTATGCAGTGCATAACCGCATACTTCCTTGTGTTGATGTGTAATTGGTTTTACAATATGACAAAAATTTATTTAAACAGAATTGATTTTGTAAAATAGATTTTGGCAAAAAGTGAGTTGAATATAAACTGGTTTATGTGTAGATACATTCATATAAACGTGGGTGAAACAATAAATTTGAGGGTAAAAATTAATTGATTGTAAAGCTCAAATTAGAATAAATCCTGGAGGCAAGATTAAATTTACACCCCTAGAATCCATTTTGCCTCCACTTAACTGACACGAAATCATGTCTACACAGCAGTGCAACATTTTGATGCCGGCAGCAATGCTATATAAGGAAGTGAAACTAATAGATATGACAGAAATGTTTCTAACTTTATGCAACTTTTACCTGCCAATATTTGGTGCCCATGCGACGGCATAAACCTGATCACCCTTGTCCTCGGGCAGTGATAATTCTGCCACGGGAAGCCATCTTTGATGAGCTTGATCAAACTCCCATACCTGCGCAAAAAACATACTATACGTCAGAGATGTGGAAATAGCCCAAACCTAGAAAGAGAAGGTTGGGGAGAACATTCTTTGGTGATTTGTTCAGACTATTTGCAAGTTCAGACTTAAACATAGATGGCGAGACGATAGCCATACCAAGGAAATTTAAGATATGCGGCTCAAATAAAATTGAAATAAACAGTGTTATCAATCACAGATCGCAGAAAATAGCGATTTGTTCGGGACTCTGCTACACTATAGTGCTATAATGCTGCTATTGTTGTTATGAAACAACACTTTGTACTAAATAGCATATTATGGAACAATAGCGATTTGTTTAAATTCCCCTACGACGAAGGCACTATTTGACAACACTGGAAATAACAGAGACAAAATTCGGACTAGGGTTTACCTTGGAAGAATTAAGCTCGGGTGTATTTGAGTTGAAACCTACAAGGAAGCAGGATTCCTGGCTTCCACCCTTCTGTGGATTCAAGGTTATGGACGCAGAGAGACACAAAGCCTTTCCAAATGAAGATACTGATTCAATAACATTTTGAAATTCAGCCTAACAGAAAGAAAAGTAATAATATGTTAGTTTATTGTAAGAAGAACATTAAGTATCACATTTCATGAATTGGAGAGAGAAGGTAGAAGAAGCCAGTTTCACCTGAAGCTGCCAGTTTGTCAGTTCCAAAGGATCCAAGAGTTCAAAAACTCGCATATGACCATCTGAATATGCAGCAACCTATGGTGTTCATAAAAATGTAAACCAGTGTAAATCAATAGTATTTACTTTCAAGCATTCTTACAGGATTTAATGTGAAAAGTATGGCACATAGATGTAAAATGTTACGATCAATCAAATATATGTTATTACTAATGGTCATTGGCTACATTTGAAATTTGTTTTTTTTTTTTAAATAAAAACTTAAAAAACTAACCATTTTCAAACGAGTCGAAGAGATTCCAAATTGAACATCAAGGACTTTGCTCGCACTGCTTCCTAAGGTTTTGCGAACTTTCCACTGAAGAGGCTGTGAATCTATTTAAACAAATTTAAAATTTAGGTTTTCAGCATTGACGGAATAAAATTTATGAAAAGCTGAGAGCTTTTTAACTGAAATGTTAATGAAGAAAATGTGACACAAGACAAGTAAATGAAGAAACCGAATCAATGATACCTTCCACAATCTCTTCCAACAATGAGACAATTCCATCAGCGGAAACACATGCAACTGCATCACCATACTCTGGTGGAAACCAAACTATCTTCACAATGTTTCCTTCATGAACCTTGACAGTTTAAGAAGAAAAAAATATAAATGTAAAAATCACTGAGAGAAGCACAAGAGCTGAGCAACTTAGGCACTGTTTGGATAAACAGTTTAATTAAGCGCTTACAGAATAATCCTATATCATATAAGACCTGTTTGATACAGCTCTTTCTTAAAAATAAAAAAAGAAAAAAAAAAAAAAAAAACACTCAAAAAAAATATGCTCACTTTAGAAAGTTTTCATCTCTTTGTTAAGGCTTTTTGAAAAGATGATAAACTGAAAGAAATAAATCTAAAAGGTGCTTCAAATGAGAAGTTGCTTTTAGAAGCATTTCATGAAAATCATTTCTGTGAAGTGTTTTTTTTTTTTAAAAGAAGTGATTTTCACTACGGTAGACAAACACGAAACAGCTTCTGCTTTTCCTAAAAATATCTTATGAATAATTTCTAAATAATTATTGAATATCAATAGATAAGCTCAAATAAGTTCATCCAAGCATGAGCTGAGCAGCTCAAATAAAGACTTAGGCATTGCTTTGAATCTTGATAGACAATTTAAGTAAACACTTATAGCATAAACACTTATCATATGAGTCGTTAGGTGAGCTATTTTTATAACAAAACATAAAATAAAGACCGTGTATGGATAAACAGCTTATTTGCAGCTTAGCACAAACATTTATCATGATAATTCCTCAGTATATCAACTGTTTCTATAGCATAAGATAAAAAAAAAAAGTTAAATTGTTTCCGTATATGTTATAAATTGTTTTCATAAACTATCTTGAAGAACTTATGAAAATAAGCTGAAAACTGTTTATTATCATGAAAATAAAAAAAATAAAAAAAAATAGAATTGAATTGAATATGAAAGTGACCTTAGATTTGAAAGAAGAGCGAAGAGAGTTAGAAGAAGAAGAAGGAGGATCCTTAAAATCGAATATTTGAAAAGTGGCATCAGTGGAACCAGTAGCGAGTCTCGTAGAAGAGTAATTCCATGATGAACAAGTTGTGCCGTTATCAAGACTCAACAATTCCTTCGCCATAGTTAAGAAGTTAAGAACAAATTTCAAATCAAGTTATTGGTTGCAACACATTTATGACAAAATTAGAGTGGTGGTTGAAGAGGGTTCGCACTTCGCAGGTTGGAGGCTGAACGGTGCAGATTTTGAAAAGGGGTTTTGGGTTTGAACGAACACTTGAACTCAGTTAGGATTTTTTGTTAGAGTTTTTTTCTAACAAATGGGTCAACCCGGCCCGAGAATATTTTATTGGAGTTTCCTTTTACATTTTTTATATATATATGTTGGTTAGAGCTCACACATTTTAAACGAAGAGAAGTGGAGTGCCCGGAATTCGTACCCCTACCCCATATAATATGTAATATCCTACCAACTGAACTAAATTCAAGGAAATATATATTTTTTTAATTAAATAAATCATCCAATAAATATTTATAATTTCGTTTTTAGTCTCTGAAAAAATTGCTCTTTTTAATTGGTAACATTTTTCTTTAGCATTTTAAGGATAAAAAAATGTTCAGGGTGATATTTACAGGGATTAAAAATATTAATGGAAAATTTTACATGAATTAAAAAGTATGATTTTGTTGGAACTAAGAACAAAATTTTAATAATTCTTTTATCATACTATGGATTCTTGAAAATAACTTTTTATGAATTTATCTATTAAGACCGTTTGTTTTGTCCTGATTTTACCAATTTGAAGTGTTTTTCTCGATCTAGATTGGTAAATCTTAAGAGGAGTAATTTAAGTTCGATTAATATGTGAAAGTGTCTTAGAAAATATAAGTTAAAAGTGTGTTGACCACACTCCACTATAGAGTAAGTCATACTTATTATAGATAAGTGATCAAATATCTCAAGGCATAATCATGATTGAAATCATTATAGAGAAAGTCAAACAACTCTTGTAGAAACAATAGCAGTATTTTAAGTCTTTTAAGCAAAAATATGTGTTTTTGGGAAAATCCAAATGATTAATTACATAAATAGTATAATTCAAGTTATCTAGAGCGATGTACTATATCAAAAAGCTCAATATCAAAAGACCCACACTCTTCAACATCCCAAGCTTCTTACAATTATTGACTTTGGTACTGAACTTACACACTGCCTCAATAACTTGTGAGGAAAGTCACAATTTACAAGTTAAAACCATGACTTCCAATTCACAATGTTAGGAAAGCAGATGTTCCTCAAATGTAGTTCTCTGTTACAAACAATATAAATGCTCAAAATTGGCATAGCTGCTGAAACTATACTTGATGCTAGTTATACCAAAACGAAAATGAGAGCAATAAGATAACATCAGAAGACGATTTTTGCTTCTTCCATTTGTAACTTGTAAACAGCTTCCAAAAATCTCGTGATTGGTTGTCTAAGTTTCCACAGCGGATAGATAGTCTGTAAATTCTTCAAGTCTGCAAATCAAATTGAGAATAATGAAGTAAGATGCAAAAAATATTGCGAAAAATTCTGTTGATTCACAATTTGACAGCAAGACAGACATAGACAACTAACTGGCTAAAGTCAACTGCTTAATGTCGAATGTGTTATGTTATGTGTGGACATCAGGAAGAAATTCCAGAGAAAGCAATGACTAGGTTGCAAACAAAATAAGCTTCTAGAAACACCCCTAGTATAGGAACAAAACAAAATGCAAAGGGAATCATAAAATTATTCCAATGAAGTTCAAACTTAAACCATACAATCATGACAATAGCATATGAACATAAAATTGGGATCACATACTTCTGGTACGATGAATGCATTGCTGATTTTGTTCTTGTTCTGATAAGTTTAAACTCTCGTCATCAATTTCTGTCAAGTTAAGAATTTAACATCTTGGATCGAACAAACGGTGGCACATTCTTGACCAGACACCACCAACCCAATCATTACAATATTATGAACATCTCTTTCACTCCAAAACACTTGCCATTTCTGTAGGAATTGAGACATTGAGGAAAGAAACTAAATGGCCCTTGTCAGCATATATGCTGCCTTGACAAGTTTTTAATAGCTTTCTTCTTGGTGAGTACCTGCAAAAATGGACCTAATTAATTTTTTGTTCAATAACTACAATCAGGAATTTGGGCCAAAAGCTGAAATGATGGATTTTCACCTTTCCTCAATGCATTTCAGCTTCTTCCCTCTAATAAGGGCATTGTTGCTCAAACTGCTTGGAAAGAGCATATTTCGTGGTAGTAAAAGACGTAAACATTAGATAACTTGAAAAAGAATAGGGCAAAGATAAAATAAACATTGTCAATTTCTACTGGCTTGTTGGGCTATTAATTATTGAATTATGCTAGCAACACACTCTTATTAACATACACGCTCTCTAATTGGTTGAAAATCAAATGAGACCCGCTAAATCTATGTGGGGCCAACATGATTTAGTGGGACCCATTTAAATTTCAATCAATTAGAGAGTGTGTGTTGAAAAGAGCTGTGTTAGAGAGTGTGTTGTTACCACTCCTCTTAATTATTTATTCGACCAAATAACAAAAGGTTACTTGCATCCTATTCATATAGCAGAAACACTAATCGTGGGTCTGTTAGTAATACAGTGGAAATGAATAAGGATCAAAGTTGTGTCAAGGTTAAAAATATTAACGGCAAACATTAACAAAAAGTCAAAAACACACTTCAACAATATAAAGGTCATTGCAGTCCAACTTTTCTGACAGACGGAAAAGAAGCATTTGCCAAACATTCTAACTAGTTCAACATTAACCACTATATTTGAAATCAAAACAAAAGTAATTGGACCTCATTGTATCTTCTTACATTACCTCTAGAGACCAATTCATGAATAAGTTTCTCTACTTAATATTCTTATTTTGTTTTCAGAAGAGCTAGAATTACTTTCTTGAAATTTTTTAGCATTTCAGAAGCAGACATTTTACAACCTTTTAAAGCATGGCCATTGCTTCATTGGTCGTGGTGTCATATCTTGACGGTCAGGGATTTATAAAAACCTAGTTCCTTTGGAACACAACAAACACAATGACAAATCCATTGAACAATTGTTACTGTCATTATACTGACATATATTGGTTAAAAATTGCAATTATTTAGCTCAACCATTTAATATTTCTTAAAATGTCCTGGGTCTCTTTTCTCGATTGAATGGTGGATACACTACTATAGATTGCCCATAAGTGTAAAGTGAGACCCAGATCTTCGTAAGCAAGTATATGAGCACAGTAAGATGAAGCTGAAATCAATCTTAAACTTTGATTTGCATTATATCACTACAGAAAAAGGAAATAGCAGCCATGGGGAGCTGATACTGATAGCTCATGTAACATGGTATTTACGTATGCTACTAAGCTTAATATCATAGATACAGTCCCTGCCTTTCCCTCTTCCCTGATCTATAAGGCCCATTACATAATAAAAGGAAAAGGATACAATAGTTTTAATACTATGTATTTTGAATTCTAAAGTAAGAACCAAAAAGTACCTTTCATCCGAAAAAAATTGCATATGCTGCACTAGTACTTCGTTCCTGGCAGTCCGTTGCACGAAGGTGATAATCATAAAGGCCGAACTGGGTGAATAGCCAGACAGTGCATATACATCATTTCCATTGTTGCTTTTCTGCATTTGTCAAACAGATAATTATAAATATGAAGCTATTATAAAAGGTTAAGCAGTGTCAAAAGAAATGACGATCTGAAATTAGATGTAGTATGTCGAACCCCAAGCATGTGTTGACTAACTGATGTCTGCAGAGATCCTGCGTAAGATGCGAACTCCTTCAGAAAACTTTCATCATTTCAATAATGGAAGACTTTAACAGCTCAAATAGATAACAAAATATTAAGTTTTGCCTTGTGTTCAATTTGTGCTGCATTCTTCACAGTTATCTAGATCTGGAAAAGTCACCTACATTCAATAACAGGTTGCTGTCAGAATTGAACACAGCAAAAAAGCAGGATGCTTGAATCATACCAGAAAGAAAAAAAAAAAAAAAAAAAAAAAAAAAAGGATTTATAGAGCCAAATTAATAATAAAAAAATGATTTGAGAAAGTAGGAAGGACGCAGTGGCAAGGCATATAGCATGTAGCTTAAACATAATATAAAAAACAGTCATTGGATCCTATCAAGAAATGTATAGTTTTGTTACAAAAGATAAATCAAATGCAAGGGAGGGACTTATAATTTCAATCTACAATTGACGAAGTGCGCAATTTTCCTATCAAAATGGTTCATTTCAAAAAAATGGTTGCAGGTCTTTAAGTTACATTACATTTAAGGCCAAACTTGATGGTGCCAAACTTTATGTGCAGAGATGGACCACTCATTTGACATCAACTATAACTGGAATAAACTTATGTGTCCCTACATGTTTGTTAACTGCATTAAGCATGTATGAAAAATCTCAGTACGGTATTTAGTATGACAAGTTGACAACATCCTTCAATCAGAAGATGCATAGAAAATCATGTGCACTTTATATTCCAACTTCATACATAAAATCAGTAAGTACTTACAATAACAAATTCCTCTGCTAACAATTGGCTGAAGCAAGGCACTTGTAGTCAAGATGCTCACTTTTGCAAAGTGCGGCTAGGTATTTGAGAACACGAGGAGGTGGATTAATGTCACGAATCACATTAACAAACTTCCATTCATACGAGTTGCTCCCAGATTTGAACACAGCATTGAAAAGTATTGTGTAAGTTACAATATCAGGAACCAAATTTTTCATATGCATTTCTCTGAAAAGGTTTATTGCTTCATCTATCCTCTCACTCTTGCAATATCCATCAATCATGATAGTATAACACATAACGTCAGGTTCCAAACCCCTTTTAATCATTTGGTTAAATAAGAAAACTGCCTCGTCAAGATGTTGCTTTTTCCATAAAGCATCTAACAAGATACTGTAAGTTATAGTATCTGGGAGTGGACCTTTAACATGCATCTCGTTAAGAAGCCTCCATGCATTTGAGATTCTCCCAGATCTGCACAAGCCATCAATAAGACAACTATAAGTTACAATATGAGGAACCAAATTCTTAAGATGCATATCTCTCAATAAATTCATGGCCTCACCCATTCTTCGACTCGTACAACACCCATGAATCAAAATGGTATAACTCCAAACATCAGGTGTCAAGCCACTTTCAACCAGTTGATTAAATAACAAAATCGCTTGGTCAAGACGCTTGCTTTTACACAAACCATCTAACAAGATACAACAAGTAACAATATCTGGCGTCAAACCGCTCCTATGCATTGTCTTTACGATCTCCCAAGCACCTGAGACTTCCCCAGCTTTACACAAGCAGTCAATCAAAGAATTATAAGTAACAATGTTCGGAACCACACCCTCACGACACATTTCATCAAAAACTCTCACAGCATCACGCACTCTCCCAACCTTACAATATCCATGAATAAAAACATTATACGTCCAAACATCACGCTTAAAACCCCACTCACCAATCGCATCAAACAACTCCCTCGCCATATCCACATTCCCCTTCAAACAATACCCACCCATCAAAGCGGTACACGTTACAATATTCGGCTCATAACCTCTGTTCACCATTTCATCAAACATCTCACGAGCTTCCACCAACATCCCATTTTTACACAACCCGTCAATCAAAACAGTAAAAACATAAACACTAACATCCAAACCCCTTCGAATCATCTCATCCACCAATCCAAAACCCTCCAAAAATTTCCCAACACCACACAATCCACGTATCAACGAACCATACGTAAATTCGTTCGGACAAACCCCATTTCCCATCATCTCATTATAAAACTCAAAACCCTCATCAACAAATCCATTTCTACACAAACAATCAATCACAATACTATACATAACAACATTTCCTTTCACAAAAAAACCATCCTTTTCCTTCTCCTTCTCCTTCTCAATCATTCTCAACAAATTCACAGCTTCATTCACCCTCCCGTTTTCACATAACCCATTAATCAAAATCCCATAACTAACCTCATTCAAACTAAACCCATTATTCACAATCTCATCATGAAACTCCAATGCTTTCAAAACACCACCATTAACACATAAACCTTTAAGAACAGTGTTTAATGCCACAGTATCTAAACCATAACCGCGTTTAAGTATCTTACCGAATATCGAAAAAGAAAAAGAGACATGACCCAGATGGAAAAAACATGTGATAATAATAGTGAGAGTGATAATACAAGGTGTAATGAAGTTATTGTATTCATTCTGGTTGAAAAGTGCAATGGCGGTTGAATGTTGATTGGTTTTCATTAAGCATGTAAGGTGTTTGTTGAAATGAGCGAGTGAAGAATGAGAATGGAATGAATTTATGAAGCGAGGGAGAGAAGAGGTTTTTGCAGCGGTTGATCGATGGAAGAGTGTTGTGTGGCGTAATAACATTCTCTTCATGTTTTGGTGAAACATGAAGAGAATGGAGAATGGAGAACGGTTTTATGTTATGTGTTATTGAAGAAGGAAGTGGATGAAGATGAGTTTGAATGATTCGGCGGCGGGGTGGGGACTTGGAAGGTTTCCATGGCTGGTTTGGGGTTTTTTTACAGCTTATTTTCAACTTAGCCACTCAAGTATTACAACTTTTTTTTTTTTTTTTTTTTTTTAAATAATTTACCCATTTTTTCTAGAGGAAATTTGATGTTGACACATTTCATTAGGCTGAGGCACACAAATAAAATATGATTTTGCCCACTCGACAGTTAACTCTCGAGGAAAACCTCGTTAGTTAACTGCCGAAAATTATGTTTCATCAGATGAAACAGTCACCTGCTCCCCTACACAATATTTCATCATCAACTTTCATACCACTTTCATCCAAACCCCAAATCCAAAAAAAAAATTCATCAAATCTTGCTCCAAAATCATTCAAGCATCAAGCATAGGAGGTATCAACACACTTTTGACGTAAAAAACAGGTATTGAGCATTTTAATCTGTTCATTTTTTGGCTTTGTTATGGGTTTTTACGTCAATTTACGTAGAACTCTGTCATGGAAATCCTCGGTAGCCTACTACCGAAGTAAATTTCGGTAGTTTACTGCCGAGGAAAACTTGTGAAAAATTTTCACAACGAAAAAATGGCAGCATGCCATTTTTTTCCAATTTTTTTTTTTAATTCATTATGACATTGATGTTTATGCATTAGTTAGTTGTTAATTCATATTTTTGTGTTGTTTAATTATAGTAATGGTAGAGAACGCGGAAGATGTTCCGGGAGAGACAAAACAAAATTTTGTCGAAATTTTCGGAGATGTAAAACCGCCTAAGGTTGAAGCGGAAGATGTCATATTTTTGTGTTGTTTAATTATGGACACTTTGTAACGTTTTGATGAATTTCAAACTTTTGTGTAATTTGAACCAAATGTCGGTTTATTTAATTATGGACAATTGTAAAAGATATTGTATTTTTCTTGTTTATGACCGAATTTCTATGTTGTATGATTTATACTGCCTTTGGAAATGCTCTGATTTAATTACATGTAAAAATTGGTCGAAAAATGGGCTTTAGAATTATGCAGAACCCACTGTCTGCATAATTGTTTTCCTCAGTTAACTATCGAGGTTTTTCTCGGCATGTCGATGGGATAAAAGCGTATTTTACTCGTGTGACACAGCCTTATGCAATGTGTCAACAACAATTTTCTTTTTAGAGTGAATATTTTACCCTTTCTTTCTGATATTTTTAAAAGAGATTAATTTATTTATTTTTTTACAATAAAGTTAGTTTCATTCAAATGTTGAAATAACAAGAGTAGAATTAAATTAATCGTGTTCCCTAAAAAAAACTGACGTGAGTTTGGATATTCCTCATCCATATTTCAAAGTCAAGGACATGTTATCAATACACATGGAAATTTCATAAGTCAAAAGTGCGTTAACAAATCAAACTCTTTCGGGTCTTGTTAACAAGTGTCTCAGGACACTTTGTAAGCATTGATTACACGTTTTTTCATAAATGCTTACTACTTATGGTCATTAAACCATGTTCGGGGAGACATTCGTTAACATTTCTCAAATTTTAATTCTAACGACCAAACTTAATTCTTCCAACTATGGACAATGGTGAAAAATAATGAAAGATACATCGTCTTTGATTGCATTCATCCTCGGAGAAAAAAAATGTTATTGGTGATCATTGATTCCGACTATATGTTGTTTTGAAATGACTGATTCAATCACATATTGACAATTTGTATGGCTGAGATAATGTTAAATTTGATGATAATCAGAATAAGCTCTTTATTTAAAATATGGTATCGAAAAAAGAGTCATTCATAAATATTTCATCAAACACAGGTAGTATAAACTTGAAGTCGATTAAAAATAACAATAGAACACAAATGAAGAAACAAAACAAGAAAATAATAAAAAACTTCAACACAATTATTAGACCTCAAACCATAAAGCGATGGAGTGATCAAAACACAATTTTCATGGTGGCTTTCTAAGAGGGCACTTAGAGGTTCTTTCTTTAATTGAAGTTGTGATCACATAAATCTAGGCCCCGTTTGGATAAACAGCTTATATAGGTGCTTATAGCATTAGTGCTTATAACATTAGAGCTTATATGATAAGCTCTTATACTTGATAAGCTATTTATGTTTGGATATGTACACTAAAAAGTACTTACATAAATTGAAGTGTTTGGATGTGATATTACATAAGCAATTATCGAAATTTTAAATATTTTTAATTTAACAAAAAAATTAAAGAATTGAACCACAATTATCAAGATTTTTTTTGATAAATTAATCAAGGCGTAAAAAAACAATATTATAATATATTAATTATATATATATATATATATATATATATATATATATATATTAATATAGTATAATCAATATTTGTCCTTAAAAAATATCAATATTCATATAAGACAAAATTAACATTAGAGGTGTAAATAAACATATCATATATATATATATTAGTGTGCAGTTTGTTACAAAAAAAAACAAGTTAAATTTGTTTTTTTATTCAGTTTCATTTTGTTACGTAACAAAAAAATAATAAAAATC
This sequence comes from Medicago truncatula, assembly GCF_003473485.1. Taxonomy (NCBI): domain Eukaryota; kingdom Viridiplantae; phylum Streptophyta; class Magnoliopsida; order Fabales; family Fabaceae; genus Medicago; species Medicago truncatula. The sequence continues at coordinate 34,200,338 of NC_053047.1, forward strand.
TTCTTAAAAAAAAATTAATAAAAATCTTAGTTACGTGTGTTACTTCAATAAGATAAGTATATAACAATTTTGTTACTCATGCACCGCCAAAGATAACTAACATTATAATTAAAATATTCCTTAAAAAAAATTATAATTTAAATATATGTTTTGGAAAAGTGGATCCAGAGAGAATCGAAGGAGGTTACATAAATTCATAAGCTCCTTGTTAAGCCAGAGGGTAAGCTGAAAATTTAGGCTTATTAAAATATGGCATAAGCAGCTTATGAAACTATGATAAGCTATTTTTATTTATTTACCCAAACACCTTTAAAAAGGCTTATAGGAGTAGATAAGCCCACGTAAGCTCAAAATAAACCAATCCAAACGGGGCCCTAGTATTGATGGGACACAATGACTGTCGTCACAAACCAGGTGAAACAAATTAACATCATTTATTTGGAGATAAACGAAGTGACAATAGTCATTGAAAACTAATACATGTAAGTGAAGAAGCCAAACTTCAAAACTCAAACACGACGTTCGACCTAACAATTTTAACATTTTTAGCAGTTAAGCTATAATTTGTGGATAAATTAACACAATTTGGGTAACTGCTACAAACGATTTTATCACAAAAATCATTACAAGCTACTTGATGCGATATATGAGATAAAACTCATGTTTCAAAAAATAGCATGTAAAGAACAAATCGAAATATATCATTTTATTTTTATATCTATAATAAGCTAAAGCATGTGTTCCATTATTATTTTTTATTTTTTTGAAAGAAGCATGTGTTCCATTATTTTGATACCCTGATTTAATGGAATTGAATTTTAGTCACTTAGTTGTTCGCTCAATAAAGATCAGACAATCAATTATAAATTGGGAGATTATTCACTTTAGTCCATGAATAAAAAAGAAGTTGTCACTTTAGTCAATTTAGTCCCTGAATGCAGATTTCGTTAATCAATTTAGTCCCTGAATATAGAATCCGTTAGTCAATTTAGTCCCTGAATGTAGAACCCGTTAGTCACTTTAGTCCCTGAAATTGACCAACAACGTCTACATTCAGGGACTGTTTTGCAATTTCTCTACATTCAGGGACTAAAGTGACTACTCTTTTTCCATTCAGGAACTAAAGTGACTAATTCCCCATTATAAATTTGATTCAGTTAGGTCATTTCTTTATGATAAGGAAAACACAAATAGAAAAGTAGAGAGACATGGATGATAGTTTGAGACACTAAAATTCAGACAACAAATTTTTTTATCCCTCCTCTTAATTTCTATCTTTTAGTTATGCAATTAGGAGCAAATATTTTCAGAAAAAACCACACATGATTCCAGAAATGTCCTTCCGGAAAAAAAATGTGTAATTGTGTTTTCGTCCGAAAATACACATCCAAACGGCAAAAAAAAATTGTACCTTGTTTGGACGTGTACTTCCAAACGAACTTGGTGTGGCAAAAGTGGCTTCCATAAATTTTAGTCTCATGCCCACGCCCCAGTCTGGAGATCAATTACTAACGTATTGTCATTTTGTTTCATGTTCTTATCAATGCAACCTATATTGCAAGCACATTCAACAAAAGCAACATGAGGCTACTAAGCATATTTTCGATTGCATGACAGCTTTATCATTCTTATGTCCCGATGCAGTTAACATGAGAAGCTACAATTTACAGTTTTAGCTCGAACTTGCAGTAGTTAGGTTAACAGTTAACATACAAAGCATGAGAAATTGACTTGTGTACACCAAGTTTAAGTTGAAAGTCGAGATAGAATTCCACCAGGTATAAATTTTGATAGGAAACTCTAAAAGAACCATCTTATCTACACAAGAAACACCTCAGTAGATATGATAGACTTAAATTGCGCATGGAGGAGAGTAAAATCAAACAGTTATGCCATTAAACAACTTAATTTCCTTTCTTTATTGCTTTATTTTTTATTTTAATTTCCTTTCTTTGTTGCTTTTTTTATCTAAGCTCATTAAAAAAATTGTAAATAAAAACAGTTACACCACAATCTGGTATGATATCCATTACTGTGAATCTAAATAAAAATTGTAATCAAGAGCTTTTTCTCTCAGTCACCTACAAACAGTTACAATCAGATGAGTTTAATTGAAATAGACAACGCCTCATCCCGCAAAAAGTAGAAGAAAAATGATTTCTTTCATTTAACAACCATCATCATGTTCACATTGGACATATATAATTGGAAATATAATCATCAGAGAGAAATCGCGATAATTCCAATATAAGAAAGATAGTAGATTTTGCAAGGAGAAGATCCTTAAGTATTGATAAGAAGGGCCAACAAGAATGCGGGTAATCCAACAGTTATAGATTAATGGAGATTAAAAATTAACTGGTTCATTTTCAAACTTAGTACATCCAAGATATCATTTGTTGTTACAATCTAATGGTGCAGTGAGTGGTTTACCTCAAAAATAGTTTTAGCTTCATCATTAAATGTTCTGCAAAGAATTTCATAACTCTTCTCCATCTGCATATGAGAACAGAAAAATTAACTTGTGCATAGAAATTTATAACACTTATGATTTTGGAGGAGGGTACATACCATTGGATAAACTTTAGAAGGTGACGTGGCTGATATGATATATCTGTAACAGAAATATTTCATCCGTCAACAAAATGAAGACTAAACATAAAAAGGGAGGGGAAAAGTAATATAACAGAAAAATCTAGAAAGTAATTAGGATGATATCTTGATAGATAACCTGGGCTAAAACCAAATATTATGAGAATTATGAAAGTAGAAAATAGAAACGGTTACAAGACCTGCAAAGATCCTTAACTTTTTATTTTGAGAATCAAGATACAGCAATAGCTCTAACGATAATATTGTTCTTACTTCAAGTTCATGTATAATCATCACATATACCAACTAACATTATCATTACAAATTTATAAAGTGAAATTAGAATTGCAACAATGATTGACATGTCGAGGATTTGTGGAAATAACTACGTGATGCTAGGGTGAACATACCCTTGTATATAAGTGTAATACACATAGAATATAGTTCTATATGTGGATTTCATAATGAAACTAATGAATCATTCTCTTTTTGTAGACATATGCGGTTCAGGAATGCCTGCTAAAAAGCAGACACAAATATTTTCTGGAATGCATTAAGGTTGAAATACAATTAATTAAAAGGCTTATGCGAGCAGTTAGGGATATAACATACTTTTTTTTTGCCTTTCATTCATATCAAACTTGACATGTACTTTTCGTAAGCGATAAAAAAATCAATGATGGCATACATCTCTGAAAATGTCACCTTAGTTTACTTGTGTAAAAATTCATAGCTGATAGGTTCATCTTTTGAACGGTTAGCACAACAGCACCCATGCAGTTCTACAAGAAATGTTAAAAAAATATGAGAGACCATATTAGATGCGTCATTAAACTCAAAAGCAGAAAATAAATCAATAAATTGAACAGTATAAATCAATCAATAAATAAATAAACTCAAGCCTGTAAATAGATCAATAAATTGAACAGTATAAATCAATCAATAAATAAAATTAGTTTCTTCAAAGATAACAAATCACACAATTCATCATCTTTTCCTAGACTACAAGCTGTGTCCTTTGTAACATAGCAATAATTCTCTATTATTATCAAAAGTCAGAGTAAGTTTAGAAAACACTTCAGAACCTTTTGGGCGATAAGCTCAATAAGTTCCATTAGAAGCTTTCCCAATCCTTTTCCCTGGACACGAGACTCGAGCTGTAGTTCATACACATAAAGTACCGGTACCTCTTCTTCCAAAACAAAGCGGTAATGTACAAACCCAACCAAGGGACCACTATCTTCTTGACGACTAGTTGAAGGGTCTTCCTCAGTGAACAATGTTGTCTTCTCATCAGCATTTGAGTTATCAACCTCATGCACAAATATGTAGAGTGCTTCGGGATCAACCATTTCTATACGCTTCACCTTTTCTTCCTCTTGCCACTCAGCCCCATATGGCCCTTCCATGTTAAGCTGTAGATTTAGACAAGATAAGTTTTTTTTTGTCAGCCCACCCATTTCAATGAATAAGCTAACACGGGCATATCATTAACATAAAAAAGGGAACAGCTGTTCTGATTTATGATAGTATAAACAAAAATAAGGCGGCAAAGTGTGATCCACGAGGTTTCAAGGCAAAAACCTTGCTATTGGGCCAATACTCGCCCTCATGATAAAAACAAAATTAAAAGCTTTGATTAACTAATTGTCTGATTCTTCTTTCTCTTACAAGTTACAATGAAGGTGAATTTTTGGAACAGAGCACAAACCAAATAGGGAAAAATGATAAATATCTCTCATGACTCATGACTATACAGGAAACCCAACTCTACACAAACAGATAAATAAACGCAGACAAGAACAGACAATGGAATTCAGCCAATTGTGCCTACATCTCAAACAACAGAATGACTGTTGTAGTTTTCCAATAATGCAATGCTGGAAGGTACAGAGCACAAAGCTGTGTTTAAAATTTAAATACTACACTCTAAATTACAAGTTTACCCCTAAACTGTACCATGGGGGGGTTTTCCCCCGCACTCTCAACCCTCCTAGACCGTAGTCATAACCCTAGGAATGAGCCAAGCTCAAAGGTATGACTTCTTAATCCACTACGCTGCGCTTACAGATCTACTCACTATGCTCGAGTGTCTGGCCACTTATCCGTGAATTTGAGCCATACTCAACACGTATAATTGTAATTTGTTTAAACATATATACATTTCAGTTAACTCTAGTATTGTTTGGCTTCTTAAAAAAAAAAAAAAAAAGTAACTCTAGTATTATTTTTACCTTAAGAAGTCTCTGTATATATTGTTTAACAGGAGAGGAAAGTTTAGTGCCATGTCCTGACTTTAAGCACACTGATAGACCTGGAAATAAGGTCAAAATTAGGCACTTACTTAGAAGCAACAAACAAGAATTTCAAACATATGAACATCAATATCATCACATTACCATAATTATGTTGAAATATTAATGATTATTATAGTCTTATAAACTATAGGTTACTATCACTGTTCACTCCTGTAATTAGTAATGTAGTTAGTACAAGTTGGGTGTAGCTTAAATTTTGAGGGAAAACTTGATAATAAGCTTGTATCAGATACAAATTTAGATAAGTTATAAGTAGATAGAAAATTAGTTAAGTTTGTTCGTTGAATTAGCAGTTTGTTACAGTTCAGTTAGAAAGTCAGACAGTCGTCATTTTAGGCTTTGGTTGGCAAGGCCAAACTGCTAACTTATAGCGGATAGTTTCTATCATATGAGCTTGTATCTTTGGTAATGGTCATTGTCTCACGATCTTATAGTATTTATTCTCAGAAAAATAGCTTACAACATGTTTAGAATTTGTTTCCAGCTTATTTTCATAAGCTCCTCATGACATCTTAGGAAATTCAAGTTCAATGCTAATTTTACCAAACACTTCAAGTTCAATAAGCTAGTTTATCCACTATCAGCTAGTGTATCCCCTATACGTTAGCTTATGAGTTATCTGTTGTTTTTCTATCAAACAGTAACAAAAATTCTTAGGAGGTGTTTGGATTCGCCTAGTTGAGTCTATAGCACTTGTGATACTATTTTGAAGAACTTGTGAAAACAGCTTATGACATGTTTATAATTTATTTTTATTTTCATAGGCTCCTAATGATATCATATGAAAACAGCTTATAGATTACAATATCTAACTGCATTACTAATCTAACTGCATTCAACAAACTCAAAAGCGGTTACCGTTAATTTCGAAGCGGCGATAATCGGGAAAAGAATCGAGGTGATCCTTTTTGGTATAAGCTGCTTTGATGAGCTGTTGATTGGCGTTCTTCTTTGCGAGTATCTGCAAAACGGAAAGGTTTTGTTCGAATTAAAAAACACTCGTGAATGAGGAAAAAGTTTTGAGGATTTTTAATTTGAACTTACTTCGCTGCGTGTTAACCTTCTCTCTGTTGAGACGGCGTTGTTGTGAGTTGCATTGAGGGTCTCGGAGTTCATTGCTGGTTTTCCGAGCTCACTAAGATCACTTTTTCATTTTTTTAGAACACTAAACTCTTTCTTTACTTAAATAGTTAAAAGGTAATAGCCATTTATTTATTTTTTTTAGGCTAAAGTGCACTTTTCACTTTCTATATTTCGAAATGTTGCAATTTTGGCCTCTTATTAAAAAAAATGGCAATTTCGGCCCCTTCATCCCAAAATTACTGAGAAGATGCCACGTGTCCCAAAAAAGGGGCCATAATCGCAACTTTTTGTAAAGATAAGGGGTCAAAAAACATATTTTCCTTATGTTAGGAGGTCAAAAGAGCATATTTCCCTAAACATAGGGGGTCGCTTTTGCCATTTTTTTTAATAGGGGGCCAAAATCGCAACATTTTGAAACTTAGAGGGCGAAAAGTGAAGTTTAGCCATTTTTTTAATAAAAAGAGTAATAGCCATTTTGATCCTTAACGTATAATAAATAGCTACAATAATTCTTTTTTTTTTTTAACAAGGCAAAATGAGATATATTAACAAAGAGTTTTGTTCCTTAGCACAAGGAGTGTCAAAGGAGACAAAACAAGGTTACAAAATAGTTCCAATCAAACCACAAAAGACATGAACGATAAATACATCAGCCAATCCCTAAACAAGCAAGGGGACGCTGCCACCACAAATGATAACCAAAAGGAAAGCACACATTTTTTGCTTTCAACCATTTGAGAGATGTAATCTTAACATTCTCAAGAAGTTGCTCTGTTGTTTTAGCTGTGTTGACAAACATTTTTTTATTTCTTTCATTCTAAAGAACCCAAATACCACAAAGGCAAATCAAATGAAGAAAATACATTCTTGGAGCATAACCACCTGAAGAATAAACAAACTGATAATAATGGTCCAAAACCTGATGAGGATCCACAGAAAACACACCAATCCAAGTTTTAATTTGTTGCCAGAGATCACCAAAAATAGGACAACGAATAATTAAGTGGTCTATTGTTTCATTTTGTCCACAACCTGTAATACATAATTGAGAATCATGAGAAATAACACTCGTCGCACCAAGTTATCCTTTGTTGGCCATCTATTGCGGAGAAGACGCCACACGCAAATAGAGACTTTCAAAGGAGCACTCTTATGCCACAAAGCATTCGAAACAACGTCATAGTTGTGCATCTCCTACCGCATGAGCATTTGATACACACCACGAACAGTATACCCATCATCAATGTTGGGCCGCCAAAGCCAGACATCTAATTCAGTATCCTGCAAAGTAACATTAGTAAGTAAATTCCTAATCTCCATTACCAACTCCTACTCCCAAGCTAACAAACGTCGCCTCCACCACTCCAAGCCTCTACATTTTCACCCCAATCCAAAATGTTCATCTCTCCCACTGACAGGTCCTTATGAATCAATAAAACATACAACCTCCTAAATCTCTCCATGAACGACACTGTCCCTAACCAACAATCCGACCAAAAGAAAGTATTTAAGCCATTGCCTAAACATTTTGAGATACTTTCTTCGAACCAACTCCCACCTTCCACGCCTAACCAATAATACTTGGCTTTTTAAAGCTTATCGAAAGAAAAAAAAATGGCTTAAGAAGATCATACGTTTAAAAAAAGATAGTTATGAAATTTTGTTGGAGTACCATTTTTATGTTTTTATATTGTTAAGAAAAAAAGATACATTATGTATTTTTTTAAGAATCTTTCCAAAAAAAATGTATTTTTGAAGAATATATTGTTATATATAATTTTTTTTTTGTTAAGAATATATAGTTATGTAGATACATGAGAATTGCTGTTCCCACATATGGTAGGCTGTGCCAAACGAGTAAGTTACGGAAATGCCCTTCGGTAGTAAACTGCCGAAGTTTTTAGGAAATCGGCGGCAGTTAACTGCCGAGGAAAACCTCGGTAGTTAACTGCCGAGGAAAACTCAACATAACCAGAACCCATAACCACAGGTAGTTTTTAGAATGATGAAGATTTTCTCGGCAGTTAACTACCGAGGTTTTCTTCGGCAGTTTTCTTCGGTAGTTAACTACCGAGGTTTTCCTCGGCAGTTAACTGCCGCCGGTTTCCTAAAAACTTCGTTAGCAAACTGCCGAAGGGTATTTTCATATTTTACTCGTGTGGCACAGCTAAACAACATGTGGGAACATCAATTCGCTAGATACATTGATTAATTTTTTTTTTGAAATTGTTTAAAATAAAATTAAAAGTGAAAAAAGAGTATAAAAAGCGAAAGAAAACAAGTCGAGAGAGAACAGAACATCGAAACCTCTCTCTCTTCGCCGCCACAAAACCTATCGCAGAACTCGTTACTAAGAGCGATCGACTACAAAAACTTATTTTTTCCATTAAAGTATGGAAAGTTTTCTCTCAAAAATTGATAAACCGCAACCCTTTGGTACTTCCGGCGCTAACAACGGCGGTAAGGGAAGTGAAACTCCTGGTAATGGTGTAGTCAAACAGAATAATGTCAAACCAAAAAGAAAAAAGAAACGAGTTGAATCATTGCAGTTATACAATTCCAAGAATAACGAGATGGAGGTCTTTGAACCTGAAGTAAAAGGTAAGGTTTCCATGTATGTCTGTGGAGTCACATCTTATGATTACAGTCATCTCGGGCACGCACGTGCCGCCATTTCTTTTGATATCCTCGTTAGGTATCCAATCTCTCTCTCTCTCTCTCTCTCTCTCTCTCTCTTCTTCTTCTTCTTCTTCTTCTTCTTTTCTCTTTGATTCTTAATTGGGTTTTGTTTTGAAGTTATCATGTTTGTTGCCTCCATCTGTATTTTGCATAATCTATTGGGGGCGCGGTTCTGTGAATTGTACTCCAAAACCCTCTAAAACCATTAGATGTACTTAATGGTTTATAGCACCCTGGCATAAGGATTTCCAGCACCATGCATAAAATTATGCCAAAACCATTTTGATGTGGAAATGGTTTCTGGGAGCTGTACTCCAAAATCATTTCTGAATTTATATAGGGTGCATAAGGATTTCTTATGCACCATAACCGCACCCATCTATTGGGGTTTCAGTGTTTTTGTCCAAATTACTACCATTGTCATTGAAGCATGAAGATTAAAAGGATGAAAAACATAATAATAATAATTGCTTGCAGCACAAGTAATCTAGTTAGAGGGCTTTTAGGTCTTTTTGCTTCGCTGTTATAGATTGTTCTATGTTAGTTGGTTCATTATTGTATAACTATAAATACATATTGTAGTTGTACACATTGAATCAATAATGAGAATTGTCCTCTTTCATTCATTCCATATTATGGTTTTTAATTTTGTTTTCTTTAATTTTAGATATTTGAAACATAAATTATGTCGTTGTTTGTACTTTGCTTAGTTTATGTCGTTGTTTAATTGTGAAAACATGCAGGTACCTTAAACATTTGAAATATGAGGTGACATATGTGCGGAATTTCACTGATATTATTATTATTTATTTATTTATTTATTTTTTTGAAGAAGCTAAACTAGCCCCCACTCAAACTGACACCGAGGAGAATCGAACCTGATGCCTTAAGGCTTTGTTTGCGAGTTTGGAGGGGAAGGGAGGGGAGGGTTTTGGAATAAAGGAAGGAGCAAGTGGAAGAAATAGAGTACATTGGGAGGGGAGGGCTTTGAGGGGTTAATTTTTCTTCATGATAAGAAAATCCTCCTCATTTGGGGAACTCAAAAATTGTATTGGAGGAGGGTTTTGGAGGGTTTATATGAATTCTTCAAATTTATTCTATGTTGTTATATTATTCTTAATATTAAAAATATATGAATCATAAGCATTAGTTTATCATTCTATAAAAAAAAACACTCTTTTAAAAATATCAGTCCTTTTGAATTACAGTTTGAATGAGAAGCCGGTTTTTAACAATATCAGTGTTCCCGCTTGATACATGAAAACTCGTAACTGTCAATTAATGCTACAAGTTCATCTATCCCTTAAAACTTGTATGCTGAACTGGTACTGTTTTACATGAATTCCTCATATGATTCTTGTGTGCTTATTTGAAACTGCTAATATCGCTATTGCTGCAGATAATTAAGCGAGCAAATGAGAAAGGTGTGGATCCTTTGGAGTTAAGCAGACATTTTTGCGATGAATATAATGTTGATATGTCTGATCTTCTGTGTGAGAGACCGACTAAGGAGCCTCGTGTTTCTGACCACATTGACCAGATAAAGGACATGATAACCAAGGTTTTACTCTTCCATTTTGATTGCCTTCTTTTGCTTTTGTTCGAAAATTTAGAGGAATTGCCGAAGTGAAAATATTTTTTTCTGCATGACTTTCATTTCAATAGAATGCCAATGTTGACAGTGCATTTATAATTTGTTAATTACCTGATGACTGCGACAGATAAATGTGAAGGCCACTTTTTTTATGAAATGATATGTATCTTTTATGTTGTGTCATGTACTCTGCTCATTGCTCTAGTGATATTTAATTTAGATTTTCTGTCTTCCACCTCAACCCCCTTAAATTATTGATGCTTTTTGCCCTAATGTGGCATGTTTTCCTTTAGTTTGAAGGAATTAATTAAGCATTTGATAGGAGGTTAATCATTAAGGTACTTTTCAGATTATCAACAATGACTTTGCTTACGAGGTTGACGGAGATGTTTTCTATTCTGTTGAGAAATTCCCAAATTACGGTGCGCTGTCTGGGCAAAGGCTAGAACATAATATAGCTGGGCAATGAGTGGCTGTCGACTCAAGAAAGCGTCACCCAGCTGATTTTGCACTATGGAAGGTGCGAGAACCCTTGCCAGTTTTGCTAACATATTCTTAGTTATAATTGGGATATTACTCATTTCATTTTCATGATAATAATTGCAGGCTGCTAAGCCAGGAGAGCCCAGCTGGGACAGTCCATGGGGTCCCGGAAGGCCTGGATGGCACATTGAATGCAGTGCAATGAGTGCGTGTTATTTATCTCATAAATTTGATATTCATGGTGGTGGAATTGATTTGATCTTTCCTCATCATGAAAATGAGATTGCTCAAAACCGGGCTGCTGACAAAGAGAGTCGCATCAAGTATTGGTTGCACAACGGGCATGTGACTAACAACAATGAGAAGATGTCGAAATCCTTGGGGAATTTTTTCACTGTTCGCGAGGTTACACCTTGAACAACCTTTTGATATTCATGTTTTAACAAGTGTTGTCAAATTTTCACGCGATTTTGTTTCTATTGCAGATCACTGAACGTTACCATCCACTTGCTTTGAGACATTTCTTGATTAGTGCTCATTATAGAGCTCCACTAAATTACTCCATCGCACAGCTGGAGACTTCGTCTGATGCTATTTATTATATATTTCAGGTATGCAGCCTCTTATAATTTGTTTCACAAATTCTGCTTCGTTGGTTATGTGTTGACAGACAAGTTCATCTCTCAAGGTTAACAGTCTCATCACATAACCTGAAATTGATTTGTTTTTATATGGAGATGTGTTCATCGAAATGTTAACAGCTGGAGACTTTAAAGTTTAGCATCCCTAGAGAAATTGTTTTTAGCTATTATGATGTACTTTGAATTTAAGAAGGATTTTGTTATTTGGTTGTTAGACTCTTGAAGATTGTAGAGATGCTTTATCGTCATTTCTACAAGAAGACTCTGAGAAGAAAGATCAAATTAATGCTGCCGAAAAGTGTATTAATAAGTTGAAAGAGGAGTTTCAAACAGAAATGAATGATGATTTGCAGACACATGTAATACTAAAAGGTGCTCTCCTAGAGGCCTTGAAATTCATGAACAGATCTTTGCAATTCAAACAATCCCTATTGAAAGTAGAGCAAGAAGTTAGAGAAGTTTTGAAAGTACTAGGATTATTGTCCTCTTTGTCCTATGCCGAGGTAACACGTTTTACTTAAGTGAACTTGTCTGTTGTGCATTTAATCTTTACAGATGCCTATACTTTCGGAAAGCCATCACGAAAAGGAAGGATGATAATTTTTATTGGTGCATCAGGTTCTGCAGCAGTTGAAAGATAAGGCGTTGAAGAGAGCAGGTTTGACGGAAAAGGAAGTGCTAAAACTGATTGAAGAAAGAAAGCAAGCTAGGATTAATAAGGATTTTGCTAAGAGCGATAATATTAGAACTGATCTAACTGCAAAGGGCATTGCACTTGAGGATGTCGACAATGAAATGATTTGGAGGCCATGCATCCCGAGTAAACCACTTGTTGCACAAGCTGTTTCGACAGACAACAAGGTACCTGAAGTAGAAGAAAAGCTATCAACACTTGCGGTGAGTCAAAAGGTAGAGGAAATACCTGCTGATCGAGAAGGGAAGGGATCGCATGCATCATCATCAACATGAAGGTTGCATTAATACCCCTGTATAGCTATATGGACTGGGGGTCCAAAACTGCCAAAAAATCAAAACATAGGGGGCTGTTTTGTATTTAAGTTAGTTAGGGGGCCATAACCGCAACTTTTGGAAAGATAGGGGTCCAAAAGTGCAATTAAGCCTAAAATAAAATAAAATCCAATTTTTTTTCTTTCAAAAACAATATTAAGATCCTTTTCACAAATTTAAAGGCAAAACAGCTATTTTTGCAACTTCACTAAAAGAATCTCAAATTTTCATTAACAGCATATGGATATGAAAAGCTACATACACACAAATACATTGGTAACAAGGTGCTACAATTGCTGCTATACTCACCAGTCACACCAGCTAAAGGATACAAAAAGATTAACAACAAAGGATTTGGATCTTGAATAATACTCCCTCCGGTCACATTTATAAGCCAAAAAACACTTTTTAAATTCTTTCATTGCTTAATGTATTTGGTCAATATATAGATCAAATACATTATAAGTATTTGGTTAATTACATAGGTGGCATGCCAATTAAGCATTGACTTGGTCAAAATTGATCAAAAGGATCAAAGTTGCAAAAGAGCTAAATCTTAAGGGGTCAAAATTGCAAGTTTCTGAAACTTAAGGGGGGAAAAGTGCACTTTAGTCTTTAAAAAATTGTCGAACACACCAAATTAACTTGTCTTTTTATTTCACTTTAAAGAGTTTATGTGCATGCGTTAATTAAAGTATCAATTGGCAGTGGCGGAGCCAGGAAATAAATCTGGGGTGGGCCGTAAATACTTATGGAGCTTGACTTTTTTGTGGACGGCCAATTTGTTTAGTGTATGAAAATATATATTTTCTTATCGGTACATTTTATCATTGGTTAGTTCGAATGACTATAGATTTATTATTTGTTGAATATAGTTCAAACCAATATTTTTAAATCTTAACCGATTATCAACTCGGACAAAGTACAAGATAATTGATTGAACAACTAGGTCATAGATTGAACCTCATGGTTAAATTAAATGACTCTCGACTTCTATAAACAAATGTATATTTATTAAATTGAATTGAATCAGATGACCGAGTAAAAAAAAAAACCATAACATATAGTAATGCAAAAAAGATCATTACATAAGAAAATATACTTATAATCAAGTACAATAATGAAATATATTTTTATTTAATAAAGAATATAGTATTTTTGCACCTAAAAAATATAGTGTTTATACAATTAAATATTTTTATGTAACGAAAAAAAAATTAAATATTTTTACGATATTTAGTTTTTTTTAAGGATTTTATAATATGATGTTATTTAAGGATCTTTTAACATTTATATATTTTATTTTATAAGTTTTATGAATTTTAACTTTAGATTTCTAGCATGCAGGATGTTTTTTTCTAATAAAAAATAATGGAAAAAGAAAAGGGAAATGGCTTAGGCAGGAGTTGAACCTAGAACAATATACTTGGCAAAAAGCATCACAACCACTACAACACGCTGCACTATTAAAACAAATTTGCACAAAATAAGATATATAATATCAATTTAGGATGTAATATTTATATATACCTACTAAGAATTATTATTTTTGGGGTGGGCCGTGGCCCACCTCGGCCCATAGGGTGCTCCGCCCCTGTCAATTGGTAATAAAATTATCTTATCTAAAAAAAATCCTTTTAACAAAAATCTCTTCATTCATCCCACAGTGGAGCACAACCCAAAATAATAGATTGTTGATGAAGATTAACTCTGGTGAACGGAACAAAATGCATTTTGTATTTAATTGTTATGTTGAGTCAAAAATCACCATAATATATGTAAGCCCTTCTAAACCTTGAATCAACCCAAAAACAGTTTGATAAGTGACCTTCTACATCCATTTAGAATGCATAAAAAATTCAGTATTCTTCAATTTATAGTTCTTTTATAGCTAACACTTCTCCAAACCAACCTTTTAAAATTCAAAACATGTACACACAAATCCTAAAACTCCACAAACAAGCGGCCTCGAAAACCAAAGTTCTGCATCGAATCGCCATCAACCCCATATCACCAGCTATGACCGAGACTCCCACGAACTTTTCGATGTAGAAATAGGAGAAAAAGCAGATCACAAACAGCAAAACTATTCTTAAACTATACTTGTTATTTATGCGACACCAAGATAACGCCGGGATGATAGGAAGAATGCAGGAAATAAGGGTCGTTGCAATGAGCCATTGAAGTGAGATTGATGGAAAAAAAGGATAAAGAATGAAGAAGAAAGCAGAAGCAGGAATCATAAAATTGCTGAATAATGTGCTAACTGAATTACAAAGTGATACTTCATCAAAATACATAATATAAATAATATTATGTGATGTCAAAGTAGACAATGTTACTACATACTTGATCAATTTAAGCCTTCAATTTGACTATGCAAGGGCAGAGGATCACAAACAACAAACTTAAAACAGAAAAACTACCTAATTAACCAACTAACTAACTAACTAACTATAACAACTCATAACGATCTGTTAAAGACGACTGAGCAATACCCACCTGCATGGTCTCTTTAGACTGGCTCTACTTAATTGATTGGCTGAGGTGCGACTGCTGCCGTTGAGGGTGAATGTCGACAACACTTGATGAAGATTTTTTTGAGCAGCCAGATTATGAAACAGATGGCAAGTAAAGCCACCAGAACATACATAAAAATGTCACCTATGACGGAGCCTAAACTCGTTGCCATTGTTCTATTGTATGGTAATATGAATTGAATGAGTCCAAAAATTTATATACAAATGGAAATGTACTATTAAGCTACTAAGATTTGTCCTACACAGTAGTTACTTGTACTACAAGTAATAGGTGTCTCTTCCCTATTGGTTGAGATTTGCTCATGGTGTAATAAGCCCCCACAAGTTTAAGGTTTGTAAAAGTGGAATTAACACATTTTGTTGAGGAGAGTTAACACATGTACTTTGATAAACTATCCCATGTTCCTTAAAAAACATTTAAGTTATTTTATTTTTGATGCCTAGTCTCTGCCTCAATTATGTTGCTGCCCTCAACACAACCTTTCACTTTTATGCAAGTTTTTCTTCATGTTTCTATTTACATATCCTGATAGTAACATAACCCTTCAAACTACAAAAGGTAGAGAAATAGAGTGAGTAGGGAAAATATGCCAAAACTTATGGCAAATATGCCTAGTTATGGTAGGTGGGTTCCATGAAATGATGACAGGGTAAAATAGGGAGCATAGAAACGTGTCCCCTCCATTAATAGATATGCCAATATAAAGACCTTAGCAAATGTGTATATTATCTTGGTAGATAAACAAAATGACAAATCATTTGAGAACTCACTGTGGAATTAAACAAAATGTGTATATTTATCTATCATTGTGTGCTATTTTTGGTCCCTTTATTTAGTGTTTTTAAGCTATATATATGATTTTTGAGATCCAATCACAATCACATTATATCTCCTTTCATGCTGATGGTGCTTCCCTTAAGTTTTACCTTTTTCTTTTTTCTTCTTTTAAGACATTCATAATCACATTGCTTTACAGAAATTACATGGAAAGAGCAGGTAGCAAAAGTGGTGGTTATTTTACAGAGGATAGAAAATGAGAAGGAAGTTTCCAACTTGGTAAAAGTGCAGATTCAAATAAAAAATACTAATAAAAAATGTGCAACATATATTGGTCTTGATATGAGAACAATAAGCGTAATTTTTTTATTCTTATTTTTTATATATTTTTTTTAATCTATTCATTTATTCTGATTAAATTAATTTAATGGATGATAAATAATCACAACAAATATATTAAGAAAGGATGATAAGTTTTGTAACTTAAAATTACTTGCATTCTTATAATTATTAGATAGAAAAAGAAAGGATGAGAAGTTATACTATATTTAAGAATATATTTTTAGAGGTGGCACATATGCATAATCATAACTTCGGAATAATGACTCAAGTTTGATGGAAAGTATGAATGTCAGTCAATTTCATGGTCAAGGGTTAAATTTTCATATTCCTACATTTAAATCATCAAAACATGAATGTCTCTCTAATTTCAGAAAGATCAAGAGCATTCCATTAGAGTTTTGTGTAGATGTGTGCTTCTACAATTAGTTACCTAGATATCGATGTTAACAACTCTTATAAAAAACTATTAATTAAAAACATAAACACGCGGGCTTGGGATTAAAATGAATAAAAAATATATTACTTTTTTAATGCATTTTTAATATGTTCCCTTCCACATCTTTAATGGACTCTTGATCTCGTAACAATGTTGAATAACAAATAATAATGAAAAAAAAATACTTTAATTTCAATGAAAACAACCACCTTTTCATATATGAAGTGCACTTTCAACAAAATCCCCCCTTTTCTCAAAACTTATGCATGTGAAATCAAAGAAAGTATACTCATCCGAAAATACAAAAAATGATAGAAATATACATATACAACTTGAAGAGAAAATCAAAATTATCATAAAATAAAATGAAAGAAGAAATTAAAAGGATAACATAAGCAACAAATATATATATATATATATATATATATATATATATATATATATATATATATATATAAAAGCTTGAAAAAAGAATGAAGAGCTTTGTTGTAAACTTGTGTGTGTTGTGTGTAAGAGGATTGAATATGTGTGTGTGTGTATATATATATATTTTTTTAGGGAGGATTGAATAAGAATATATTATAATGCATTCATTGTACAACAATTGCATGAAGTGAAGTAAATGAAGTGTTTTTGCAAAAAGAAAATAATAAAGATGCGAACAATTATCATTACATTTCTTACAACCTTTCATTAACTTTCAATCAATTTATTTTTTTACTTTTTTTCAAAAATATAAACTATTTGGACAACCTAAAATTAACTTTAGTCTCTATTAAGTCATAAAACCAATGACTAGCAAATAGATGAAGAGTAAAAAATAGAAGTAAAAATATAATACCAAATTGAAGAGGTACCATCCATTAGTTTCTTGGAAAAATTAATGATGAACAACCATTTTCTTATAAACTTCTTCATGTGTAACAATGATGCAACAAAATAAAAAATAGAATAATTATTTATCCTATTCTCATAATGCACATAAAAAAAATTCGACATACATATTAAGGAATAAAAGAAAATATAAAAGAAAGTCGGAAAAATGGACTAACAAACATCATATAAAAAAATAAAAATAGAGCTCAAATATTTGACTAATCTAAGAGTAACTTGATTTCCTATCATGTCATAGAAACCAATTAATAATCAAGAGATGAAGAGTTAAAATGAGTGAAAAGAACAATAATACAAAATTGAAGATGATCTAACCAATTGTTAATTGAATGTGGTGACGAACAAAACCCAAAATTTGGTGCCCAAAATGTAGGACAAATAGTCTCATCAGTAGAAATTAAAAATATAGAGATCATATTAGTGGTTGTATATATAATGAGTAAATGAATGGTCATAGTTAAGAAATATCAGTTATGGAATAAAAAAATAAAAAATAATAGTATTCCACATTCGTGTTATCCTATGTTTAAATTGGTCTTTGTTGTAGCATTAAATTAAATAAGGTGAAGGATAATAGTTTTTTTTCGGTTACAAAAATGTTGATAGTCTTTTTTTACCACTAAAATAAATGTTGATAAAAATACCCTAACATTTCTTATTTAAAAACAAATATAGATGAAGGGAAATTACGTAAATCACAATATGATTCAACATTTAATTTTTGTTCTAGCTCTTCTCCCATGTCAATATTTTTTTCCTCGACAAGTATTTCAACAAACGACGCACCACCATCGCCAATAACGATTGACGCATCCTCCTCCACCATAACCCAACAACACAACCTTTGTCAAAAACGAAATTCGCAGTGTGTTTGATTTCAGTTACATGTCAAAGTCTGAGAAACCCCAATTTTGTTTTCCTGTACTTGCATAATGCTATCCATTGTGAGAGAAGAGTTTTTTTATTTTTTGGACGAGAAGAGGAAGAGAGAAAAGTTGAAATAAAAAAAAATATTAACATAAATTAAATCGTGATTTACGTAATTACCTTCATCTTTACTTGTTTTTAAAAAGGAAAGTTGGGGTATTTTTAATGTTTAAACACAAATGATGAAGAAAGTAGCATACTAACATTTCTACTATTACTATATTCCGCTTTTAAACTTTCCTATTCTTGTCTGATTTTGGAGCTCACAGAACAATCATTTATTTTAATTTCATGTACTATATATACTATTAATTTACTCTCATGATGTAACAGAATGATTGCAGTAGTAAAAATGAAAAAGTTTAAGAACTCAAATCAATAACATGCCACAAGAGCAACAAAGATAATGGTTCTGCAGTGATTTTCACCACAGTAAAAGTTGAACAATAATTGATCCACACAGATTAGGGAAGTGAGAAGAAAGTTTCGCCACTAATGTTAAATAAATGGACACTCGTAAATAACTCTTAGGTGAAACTTATTTCTTAGTTTATTTTCTTGTTTCTCCAAAGTACTCTCACTATCATTTTCTTTTCATGGCTATGCAATCTCCTTCTTCCTCCTCTTCTTCTATCTCTTATGATTTCAGCTTCGATGCGTTCGTCAGTTTTCGGGGGGCTGATACTCGATCTCGGGCTTCACCGGCAATCTCTATAAAGCTCTTTGTGACAAAGGAGTCCGAACCTTCATTGATGACAAGGAGCTTCAGAGAGGTGATGAAATCACACCTTCGCTCGCATTGAAAACTCAAGAATTGCCATTGTTGTCTTCTCTAAAGACTATGCTTCTTCTTCATTTTGTTTAGATGAACTTGTCCATGTTGAGTAATGTGCTGTACCATAAATGCTTGTATTGGAAAAATGTACTTAGAGTATTGTAGAAGCATGTACCTAGGCTAATGTAAGTTCATGTATCAGAAAATTAATGCTTTCTAGAGAGCTCTATCACTCACTATAAATGAGAGTTCTCCACCATCTGATATGTAAGCAAAAAAAAAAAAAAAAAAAAAAAAAGAACCAAATAAGCATTATTCAGCACCAAATTATTATTATTCCTCCTATTCTTATTTTCTGCATAACTTAGCAGACCGATTCTCTCTAGAATATCACCAACAGTCCACATCATTCATTCACTACTTAAAGGAAAATAGTCGCCTTGTTCTTCCAGTTTTCTATGATGTGGAACCTTCTGAAGTACGACATTACAATAACAGGTATGGTGAAGCACTTACTGAGTTTGAAGAAAGGTTCCAAAATAACAAGGAAAACATGGAGCGGTTGCAGAAATGGAAGATAGCTCTTAACCAAGCTTATAACTTATCTGGCTATCATTTCAAGCACACTTCTTCATTTCACTCTTATTTTTCTTTCTTATGGATATTGTTTGTCTTCAATTTCAATTGACAATTCATTTTACACTTACATGTTAAAAAGGAAATATATGTTTTTTGAGTTTTCTTTCATGTTTAGAAAGTTTGTTCTTTGCATGTTGAAAAAATTTGTATCATAATATCATCATCATCGCAATACATGGCTGTGATTGAGATTCTGATGTATTTACTTAAACTTGTCTGGTTGGGCGCAGGGAAGATGAATATGAATACGAGTTTATTAAGAAGATAGTTACAGAGATTTGGAACAAGATCAATTGTGGTCTTTTAGAAGTTGCTGATCACCTAGTTGTTGGACTTGACTCTCGACTGCTACGTGTAAAGTCGCTTCTGGTTTTTGTCTATAATAATGGTGTCTGAATGATTGGGATATATGGAAGTGGAGGATTGGGTAAAACGACACTTACTCGAGCAGTTTATGATTTGATTGCTGATCAATTTGAAGGGTTGTGTTTCCTTCACAATGTGAGAGAAAATTCAATTAAATATGGCTTAGAATATCTCCAAGAGAAGCTCCTCTCCAAATTAATCGGATTGGAATTTAAGTTCGGAGATGTTAGTGAAGGGATTTCAATCATAAAACACAGGCTACGTCAAAAGAAAGTGTAATCGCATGTAAAAATTCAGTTATTTTATCTTTGGAATTTTTTGTAAGGAAGGACAAATGGTAATTCTGCATAAGACTTTTCGTGACTAAAACATATTATTACCAGACTACGGGGAAAGAAATATTTCGCTTAAAATATTTACGATATTTTATCGGATATTTTAGTTTGAAGAAGAGTGTAGAAAAGGGCATTTTGGACATTTCTTACATAAGGATATAAATAAGACAAAACATGAAATTTCTACACTTTTTCTCCATCTTTCTCTCTCCAAATTTCAGATTTTTCTTCTCTCTTCCTCTCCTCACCCAATCCACCAAAAATCATTAATTCTTCATGAAATCATCATGAAAATTGTTTAAGAGTGTCCCTTGTAGTGATTAGTCCAAGAAATAAGCTTCAAAATTAATCTCTCTTCCTTCAAATCAGCCATCTACCCATCCTTCTAGACTTTGGGAAAATTTCATTTGCAAGCAAGAGGGAAAGAGTTCAAGAGAGGAAATTCATGGTGGTGTTTTGTTTGGTTGCTAGGTTCAAGGTTTGAAGTGGAATCTCAAGTGGGAAGCTTATTCTAGTAAGGGTTTTATTTTAAACAAGGTGAGAATCCTATATTTAAGCTTGAATTTGAATTGTTATAGATTGAATTGTTGATTAAGTTAATGGGTATGTGAATTGTGTGAGAAAGTTTGAATTTCTATGATAATTTTCATGTTAGAGTAGCTTGGTTCATGAAATGAGATAATTAGAGAATTGTTGTTGAAGATCATTGTTAATGGTTTGTTGTTGATGTAAGAAAGATGAGTTGGTGATCAAAATGGTGTATTATTGTTAATGGTGATTGTACTTGAACATTATGAAAATTGGGTAAAAATTTGTATGGCATATTGGTATTATATTCGTCATATCTCTTTCTGTGTAATCTGGAATTAAGTAATTGTTGAAGTCTCGGATTCTACACTTATTTCCCTTCAGTTCGGATATAAACTTTGCATGATTCGGATTAAGAATGGACTCAGAAAACGCATTTAAAGTTTGTAAAATTCTGCTGAAATTTACTTACGGGTTTGAGATAGATTTTTTCCGAAATAAGCTAAAGCGTTAATCTAAGTTGGGTGAATGACTCCAGAACTTAATATGTATGTTCAAAGGGCTGAATAAGTGTTTGTTTTCAAGTTGAAATACAGAAAGTTAAAAGCAGAAAAGATAACCCGAAATCAGCCGTTTTGCAGAAGCGTGATTATGAAGCTGACAGAAGTTATTTGAGACCTAAATGGTGTAGAGAATTCAGGAAAATGCTAAGGTGAGTTCCTTTAGCTTAGAACCCACCTTTGGGGATCAATTATAATTATGTTAGATTATTGAGATAACATGAATAATTAGACCATTTTTATGATTACTTGCCGATTGTGCAAGCATGACTATCATACCATATGAATGGTACATTTGAAACAGAATAGATATGAGATTGTAGAATGATTATTTTTGAATTAGGTATTCTTATTTTTTTATTCTAAAATCTCATTTATGTTAATAAAATATGTTTATGCTAGTATAAATGTTGGATGGGAATTCTATCAACGCAATTGATGTAAATAATTATAGTAATCATTTGAAAGAAAATTGTAATGTGAAAAAAAAAATTGAAATGAGTAACATGCTCATAGAAAGAAAAAAAATTGAGAAAAACTCCGTTTGCTACAACGAAGAGATAATGTAGCCTGAGGTACGGCTCATAGTAACGAATGTGAAACTCCGTTTGCTACAACGAAGAGATAATGTAGCTTATGAGGTACGGCTCATAGTAACGAATGTGAAACTTCGTTTGCTACAACGAAGAGATAATGTAGCCTATGAGGTACGGCTTATAGTAACGAATGCGAAAACTCCGTTTGCTACAACGAAGAGATAATGTAGCCTATGAGGTACGACTCATAGTAACAAAATGAAATAGTTACCATTCGCCACAATGAATAGGCAATATGATATATACGCACATAATGAAATGTATAACTAATGATATGAAATTTTAAGTCAAGAATTATTCGGTTAGTATTTGAAAAACTTGTATTTTTCAATTATGGAACCATGGAAAAATTCTAAGGACCCTCCAACATGAATACTAACATAGCATACACATATTAACATGAAAATTATGTTTAGAATGAATTAGCTACGAAGTAATATTTTATGGGCATTTTGCCAATCATTGGAAAATGAGGAATTTTAGTTACGGAACTCCGGCTCAGTTAGCCCAAACTAGTTGTTATCATAAAAGAATCAGAGACATACTCAGATAAGTATGTCAAAGTATAAGTTATACCAGAATACGATATATTGGATAAGTATGTCAAATTATTCTTGAACTATAATTACAACCTATATGCATATACTCTTTCCAAAGTGAATCATGACCTTTCGTTTCCCTTGCTGACAGAATTAGTGAATGTTGCAAGTATAGTACTTAATGTCCTCATCAGATGAGACTTGATATAAGATCCTATGGAAGGTGATTTCGCAAGTCTAAAATATTGATTGAATCTTCTGTTTTTATTTGCATGGATTTACAAGAATACGTATAGCTTGTAGAATCGACACAATATTTGAACTCTCATAACTGCTTTATAATGAGTTTCTGCATGTTTATCATGAGCATACCAAACACCTAGACATTGACTCCAACTTAGTGCGTGAGAAGATTCAGGCTGGAGTCATGCGTTTGCTCCCCATCACCTCTCAACACCAGACAACTGATGTTTTTACCAAAGCAGAAGGACCTAGGCAATTTCATGATTGCATTGTCAAGCTTGGGATGGTAGATAACTACCAACCTCCAGCTTGCGAGGGGTTATTAGCATACCAAGAAAAAGAGAAAGAAATAACAAAAGAATCCTAGCTTGGCGCGCAAGTTACCTACTAACTAAATTTGAATTTACTTGTAATTTCATTTGCATTTCACTTTCATTTAGTTAGTTAAGGTAGTTATTGTGAACTGACATTACCAGACTGTATATAAGCACTTATCATGAGAAGTCTATATTTTACCCATTTTCCAGAGGTCTGTACTACAATGCCCCATCAAAAGCTCCCATTCTTAACATTTTATTTATTTTTATTCAAACTTGCATCTGGCATATAAAAAATCTGGATCCTTCTACCTTTTTAGTTATACTTATGAAACTATTAACCATATATTTTCGAATAACTTTCATTTATCAATTAAAAAACCAAATAAATAAAGATATAAAATTGACCAAAAAAATAAAATAAAGATATAAAACATTTTCGTGAGCATAACATTTTCAGCACTATAAAGTTCCAAGCCAATAGCTTAGAAAAATCCTATGAAAAAATTGGAAGAGTTCTTAAACTGGCTCAACCATGCCAACAACTTTCTGTCTAAGAATTCATGAAACCTGAGATGTTAACATAATAAGAAGCAAAAATTGGAATATTAGTTAGAAGAATAAACTTGTGCATGTATAATATTTCAACCGACAGAATCAAGCATTCTGATTTTTTTTCTTTCTTTTTTAATTAATTAAATGTGATCCAAATATCCTGCAAGATTCACACGGATTTAAGGTAATGATCAAATGATAACCACTCATCCAACTCTTGCACGTGAATATGCAAAAACAATGTGAATATGACAAAACAATATTTGTGTGAGTTAACTCACGCAGGTGTTAATTTCAGCGCGAGTTAACTTACGCAGCATGATTTATGTCACACATGTGTAAAGATTAAATTAAGTTTTTTTTACATTTGCGTTAGTTATCTATTTATTTTTTATTTTTGATCTGAATCATTAAATTTAATAGGCCCACCAATTGTTATTCTAGACTCACTTGTATATTATATCATTCATTACACTTTGAATATTGTGTTTGTCCTCACCAAAAGGAAGTTTCATAGTAAATAAACTAACACCCATAAAATAATCATCCAACGTTAGCCCCCGGCATCTAATTCTTTGATACAATTATTATATTAATGTGTGATTGATTGGTCCACACGTATAAAGGAAGAAATTCTATCAAACTTCACATTTGTCAAAGTTTGAATTCTCATTTTTATGTTCAGTGATAGAGGATTGTTTTTTACACTTGAAAATGGTAAGGAAGTTCTTTCACACTTGAAATTTTTATATATAGTCACATATTACAGACACCAACAATAACATACGCACTCATCCCTATTCTATACTCTCAAATACTTATCTTCAACTAATTTGTTATCAATTATCATGGCTATGCAATCACCATCCTCTTCCTCTTCAATTTCCTATCAATTCAAATACCAAGTGTTCCTAAGTTTCAGAGGCAGTGACACTCGGTACGGTTTCACTGGAAATCTCTACAAGGCTCTTACTGACAAGGGAATCCACACCTTCATTGATGATCGTGAACTTCAAAGAGGGGACGAAATCAAACCATCACTTGACAATGCTATCGAAGAGTCTAGGATTTTTATTCCTGTGTTTTCTCCCAACTATGCATATTCTTCATTTTGTTTGGATGAACTTGTCCACATCATTCACTGCTACAAAACAAAGGGTCGTCTCGTTTTGCCCGTCTTCTATGGCGTGGATCCTACTCACATACGGCATCAAACTGGGAGTTATGGCGAAGCACTTGCTAAGCATGCAAAGAGGTTCCATAATAATAATACATATAATATGGAGAGGTTGCAAAAATGGAAGATAGCTCTTGCACAAGCAGCTAACTTGTCTGGAGACCATCGTCATCCTGGGTAGCCTACTTCACTTCAATCTTGTTTTGCCTTCATATATGCTTTATTTCTTCAATTCTTATTCCCCAATCATTCCATATTAATGCTTAAAAGGGAAACACAATTTTTTGTTTATATATTTAAACAAATATTAGGTATTTGTATATCAAAACATTTAGAATTGTATGACATAATTGTTAAGATATAAATGTGATTATTTTTTTATTTGTGCAACAAATCTTGTTGGCATTAATAGATATGAATACAAGCTTACTAGGAAGATAACTCTTGACCAGACACCGGACTCGTCAAGCGACCATTGTAGTCAAGGGTACTCTACTTCACTTGAATCTTGTTTTGCCTTCTTTATTTTATATTCCTAAATCATTCAATCTTAAAGCTTAAATGGGAAAAACAATTTATATATTCTTAAACTAAAATTAGTTTTTTTATAACTCAACAATTAAAATTTATAATATAATTATTAATACATGAATGTTATTGTCATGTTGATGTTTCTACTAACATATCTAGCTGGACATGAACAGATATGAATATGATTTTATTGAAAAGATAGTCAAATACATCTCCAACAAGATCAATCGTGTGCCCTTACATGTTGCTAAATACCCTGTTGGATTACAGTCTCAACTACAACAAGTGAAATCACTTCTTGATAATGGATCTGATGATGGGGTCCATATGGTTGGAATGTATGGGATTGGAGGCTTGGGCAAATCAACACTTGCAAGAGCAATCTATAACTTTGTTGCTGATCAATTTGAAGGTTTATGTTTTCTTCATGATGTGAGAGAGAATTCAGCTCAAAATAACTTGAAACATCTCCAAGAGAAGCTCCTTTTTAAAACAACTGGATTGGAAATTAAGTTGGACCATGTTAGTGAGGGAATTTCAATCATTAAGGAAAGGCTATGTAGAAAGAAGATTCTTTTGATTCTCGATGATGTAGACAGTATAAGGCAACTGGATGCTTTGGCTGGAGGGCTTGATTGGTTCGGACGTGGAAGCAGGGTCATAATTACCACTCGAAACAAACACCTACTAAGCACTCATGGGATAAAAAGCACACATGCAGTAGAAGGGTTGTATGGGACAGACGGTCATGAATTGTTGAGGTGGATGGCTTTTAAAAGTGACAAAGTTCCTTCAGGTTATGAAGACATTTTAAACCGTGCAGTTGCATATGCTTCTGGCCTTCCGTTAGTTTTAGAAATTGTGGGTTCCAACTTGTTTGGAAAGAGCATAGAAGAATGGAAGTATACATTAGATGGGTATGACAGGATTCCCAATAAAGAGATCCAAAAGATACTTAAAGTGAGCTATGATGCTTTGGAAGAAGAGGAGCAGAGTGTCTTTCTAGATATTGCTTGTTGCTCGAAAGGATGTGGATGGAGGGAGTTCGAAGATATGCTTCGTGCTCATTATGGCCATTGCATAACACATCATCTAGGAGTGTTGGTTGACAAATGTCTCATATATCAATCTTATGGTGATATGACCTTACATGACTTGATAGAGGACATGGGTAAAGCAATCGTCCGACAAGAATCACCTAAAGAGCCTGGAGAACGAAGTAGATTATGGTGTCAAGATGATATATTTCATGTTTTAAAAGAAAACAGTGTGAGTAAGATTGATATCTATGATCAATTTATTATTTAGTTTTAATACTACTTTGCTCTTTTTGGAAATATATGTAAATTTCTCTATATCTTATTTTTATTGTGGTTGATTCATGTTTTTCTTTTTTGTTAAAAAGGGAACTAGTAAAATTGAAATGATATATATGAATTTTCCCTCTATGGAATCCGTAATAGACCAGAAAGGAAAGGCCTTCAGGAAGATGACAAAACTCAAAACACTTATCATTGAAGATGGTCGGTTTTCTAAAGGTCTCAAGTATCTTCCAAGCAGTTTGAGAGTATTGAAATGGAAAGGATGTTTATCGGAGTCTCTATCAGCTAGTTTTTTGAACAAGGCAAGTGAAATGATTTCATTTTCTAATTGTATATATTTATAAACTCACAATGATTTTGTTTATGTCAACAAAGAAGTCACTATGAGAGTATAGTGTTTGATTTTTAATTTATTTATTGTTTCTTCCTTGTGTTTATGCAGAAGTTCCAGAATATGAAAGTATTAACATTGGACGAATGTGAACATTTAACACATATACCCGATATCTCAGGCCTTTCAAATTTACAAAAGTTGACATTTAATTTTTGTAAAAATTTAATTACAATTGATGACTCAATTGGGCACCTAAATAAACTTGAACTAGTAAGTGCATCCTGTTGCAAAAAGCTCGAGAACTTTCCACCCTTATGGTTGGTATCTCTTAAGAATTTGGAACTCTCTCTCCACCCTTGTGTTTCGGGAATGCTGAGGTTCCCAAAACATAATGATAAAATGTATTCAAATGTGACAGAGCTTTGTCTCAGGGAATGCAACCTCTCAGATGAATATCTCCCAATAATTCTCAAGTGGTTTGTTAATGTGAAACATCTAGACTTATCGGAGAACGTCGGTATCAAAATTCTTCCTGAATGCCTTAATGAATGTCACCTTCTTAGGATCCTTAATTTAGATGGCTGCGAGTCTCTTGAGGAAATTAGAGGGATTCCACCAAATCTAAATTACTTGTCTGCAACGGAATGCTTATCATTGAGTTCCTCAACTAGAAGAATGTTATTAAGTCAGGTTTGTTGTGGTTTTTTCTTGCAATAGTATAAAACACATAGTATTTTATATATAATTGATAATGTAATATATTTTATTCTAAACAAACAGAAAGTACATGAGGCTGGATGCACCAATATTCGTTTCCATAACGCCAAAGAGGGGATTCCAGATTGGTTCGAGCATCAAATCAGGGGACACAACACAATTTCTTTCTGGTTTCGTAAAAAGATCCCTTCTATTACTTCTTTTCTTTATTTTAAAGGAGAAGATATGATTGCAGGTGTCCATTTGTTTGTCAATGGATATGAATGTCCTTTAGAATCATGTGAATATTTATTGTGTGGATCTTACTCGTTTGCGGGCTTGTACACAAAACATGCATATTTGTTTGATCTGAAATTGGAAGAAAAGATTAAATGCTGTGGGATTAAATTTGAGTCTGAAATGGACAAAACACTTTTAAAAAATGAATGGATCCATGTGGAGCTTAGGTATAGAATTATTTACGATAAGATTAAAATATTAAGGAGTGCACAAATGGGAATCCATGTGTTGAAGGAGAAAAGCAACACAGATGAGGATGTCATATTCACCAATCCTTATCGTCACTTCGACAACAAATGGATTGATGGAAATGGGGCTTTCAGAGATTATAGCAATACTTCATTATCACAGTTTGAGCCTCCTCTGAAAAAGCAAAGATTGGTGGAAATGGGAGTTTCAGAGACAGAAAGTTTGCAGCAGCAGCAACATCTAGCTTTACTGTCACAGCAACAACAAATGGCTTTATTACCACAGCAACAACGTATAACTGTTTTGTCAGGCATGTGGAATTTGGTGCTGAATGAAACAAAAGAAAAGGAACAACATGACTGGATTCCTTAGTCAAGGTACATCATTATCGTTATTATCGTTAAGATTATGTGGAGGATGCTTTGTAGAACAAACACTTCTCATTGAAGGCATGACTGGTATGCAACATGTGTCCGTGTACAACACCAACACGATACCGCGACACATGCGATTACATCTAAATATGTTATTTTTTTAAATTACTATCGGAGTCGATGAATCAGTCACTATCAAGTCCAGTGTCCATGTCCGTGTCAGTGCTTAATAAGGGGGATAATTTTTCCCTCTTGATTTATAGAAATTATAAATAAAAACATTTTACACAAAAAGCTTACCAATTATTATTTTTTTAATTTTCCTCCCTTTCCTGATGGTTGAAAATGTCGAAATGAAGGCTTTGAAAGAGTTTGCAACTTCACAAAGTTCAACAAGTAGACTACCTTAATTTAAATTTTAGCATATAAAGTTTACATTTGATGTTGAATTCTTCATAAGTTATTGTATCTTGATGTGGGATTTTAAATGGACCTTTTGAGTGAAATTTAACGTCATTGCCATTGAAACATGATACATAGTTGATATTCCACTAACTTATAAGCACGCAGAAGGTTTACAGTGATCTAAATACTTTGCTTATATCGATATAATTTCTTAGCTTATATATATCGGTCGTCTCTGTTGCAGCATAATTGTATATTATGTTACTTATCACATCTACTTGAATGCTTGTGCCCTGCAGAAAGGAGAAGCCATATCTATCAACTTGTTGTTTAACTATTACATAAGGGTGCTTCAGAGACATCAGAAGCAATCGGGTCTAATGAAAGGTTGGCCACTTTCACACAACATCTAATAAATAGTGCCGAATCCAAGATGAATGGTGTTACAAGTAAGATCCTTATACTTCGAAAGCATAAATGCTTTTAATCATAATCTTTATGAAAGATCATTTGAAAAAGACCGTTAATGTAAATGAGTAGCTTTTGTCCGACAGGTAGGGAGATACAAACTTCATCTTATAGTATAAAATGAGGAAGTGATGTTTTTAACATCTTCCTTCAATCTCCCTATCCCCTTTTTTAAATAACATTCTCTCTCGCAGAGTTGAACATGAAGAATCCATTCCCGATGATTTCAGCCTGTCGTCGGTAATTTACGCAACTTTTCTCTAACCAAAACTAAGTATTTTTTTGTTCTTTGACTGTACATTGTCAGGAAACCACATTTAGTCATCTGGCTCTCTGCATTGTCATGCAAGATGTCTAGAGGTTGCTTGCACAACAAAATCCGTTGGCTGTTCGAATGGGAAGTGAGTAATGATATGCATTACATCTCAGTTGGAGTGCTTTGAGAATTTCAATCTTATGTTATGGTACTCATGCGTTTAGCTATATATAGCTTTGTAACCATTGATCAACTAAGCAATAATAATACATTTTTCTAGTTTGATAATATGGTATCAGATTTTCCCTCAAGGGAAAGTTTGTTACGGTCCTTGTAACCGTTTTCCGTTGTGCCTTGTAAATGAAGCTTTGTTGAATCTTCATCTTCATCCTTCTTTTTCCGCCATTTTTTGTTGCTCTATTCTACAACAACTCTCGTTGATTTTGCGAAGAAGTTTCTGATTCTTCTTCATTGTTGAGTTTTGTTTTCACTTAACTTGTTTTTCTCAGTTCTTTGATTTTGCTCCTCTTCTCTGATTTGTCTTTCGCCATTGTTGCTACTTCATCTTCTTCATTTTCTTTCTCATGGCGCGTAACAACAATCTGACTCTGAATCTGCGTATTTTGTTCATCCAAGTGAAGGTCCAAATTCTGTTGTAGTTTCCCCCAATTTCAATGGTTCTAACTACCTCGCATGGAGTCGTTCTATGCAACGTGCTTTAGGTGCCAAGAATAAGCTTCCTTTCATCAATGGAACTCTTCCCGTGCCTGATATTGATGATCTGAACCGTAACGCTTGGGAACAATGCAATCACCTCGTTCATTCTTGGTTAATTAACTTGGTTTCAGATTCAATTGCACAAACAATTGTCTTTCTAGAGTTAAGTAGTTAATAGCCTAAACACAGTATTAATGGTTAATTAATATCAATCTTCTCTACAGCAGCAACCATCTACCAGGGCCTCCAGCTGCATACCTTCCTAAATGAATGTTACAAGTAAGATTCTTATCCTTTGAAACCATAAACGCTTTTAATCATAATCTTTATGAAAGATCTTCTGAAAAAGAAATTGATGGCTATACAATAGTAATATATTTATAAAAGTGCATGACTTGTCATTTCTTAGAAAGTATGAAGACAGTTATAAAAATCTGTATCTTTTGTCCAACAGGTCAAATTAGATACAAATTTCATCTTATATCACACTGAAATAGATAATTCAAAGAATTAAAAATTGCAAAAAAAATATATGTTTTGGAAACATTTATATGTATGAACTTGATGGTATAAAGAAGGCCTTTTTCCTATCAAATTTTCTTTTGATTTGTGAATGGAAGTAGAAAATTTCCTTTTATCTGCTACTCCATATATTTTTTCTTCCAAACTGATACTCCATTTCTATTTAAAGTATCTCATGAAATAATATTTCCTTTATTGTTATGAGTTGTAAATCATTTAAAATGAATTTCATTTTTGTTTTTCTCATTTTGACCGTAACATTGTAGAATTTTTTGTTTTCTACATAATGGTTTATATGACAATTTCAAGAGTGGATCCTCTCATGTTGGAATAAACATAAGGAAGTTATGTTTCAAATTTAGGCTTTGTTTGCGAGTTTAAAGGGAAGGAAAGGAAAGGCTAAGGAGGGGAAGGGAAGGAAAGGGAGGGAAGGGAGAAAGAAGGGAAAACCTTCCCCTTGTTTGGGAGTTAAAAAGCCAATAAGGAAAGGAGATGGAGGGTTTATTTTATAATTTTACTATTTTACCCTTTTTCCTCTTAAAATCAATACATTGTTATACTTTGTAATTTAACTTCTAATTTATTCAAAACAACTTAACTCATGAAAAACAAATTATTACGATCTATTTTTAAAAAATAACTTATTGAAAACAACTTATTTATAAAAAAAAAAGCTTATTACAATCACTTTTTAAAAACAACTTATTTATACAAAACAACTTATTACGGCATCTTTTTAAAAAACAGCTTATCTTATAAAAACAAATTATTACGATCTTCTTTTAATAAACAACTTATTTATACAAAACAGCTTATTATGACCTCTTTTAAAAAAAACAACTTATTCAAAACAGCTTAGTACGATCTCTTTTTCAAAAAGAACTTATCCAAAACAACTTATGTATACAAAACAGCTTATTACGATCTCTTTTCAAAAAACAATTTGTTCAAAACAACTTATTTATAAAAAACAACTTATTACAATCTCTTTTTCAAAAACAACTTATTCAAAACAGCTTATTTATGCAAAAACAGCTTATTACGACCTCATTTTCAAAAACTGCTTATTCAAAACAACTTATTTGTGTAAAACAGCTTCATACGACCTCTATTTCAAAAACAGCTTATTCAAAACAGCTTATTTATACAAAATAGCTTATTACGACCTCATTTTCAAAAACAACTTATTTATAGAAAACAGCTTATTACGACCTCATTTTCAAAAACTGCTTATTCAAAACAACTTATTTATACAAAACAGCTTATTACGATCTCATTTTCAAAAAAACCTTATTCAAAACAACTTATTTATGCAAAACAGCTTAATACGATCTCTTTTTCAAAAACAACTTATTCAAAACAGCTTATTTATACAAAACAACTTATTACGACCTCATTTTCAAAAACCGCTTATTCAAAACAACTTATTTATACAACAAACAGCTTATTACATCCTCATTTTCAAAAACCGCTTATTCTAAACAACTTATTTATACAAAACAGCTTATTCTAAATAAGTTGTTTTGAATAAGAGGTTTTTGAAAATGAGGTTGTAATAAGTTGTTTTGTATAAATAAGTTGTGTTGAATAAGTTGTTTTTGAAAATGAGGTCGTAATAAGCTGTTTTGCATAAATAAGTAGTTTTGAATAAGCGGTTTTTGAAAATGAGGTCGTAATAAGCTGTTTTGTATAAATTGAATAAGCGGTTTTTGAAAATGAGGTCGTAATAAGCTATTTTTTTTTATAAATAAGCTGTTTTTGAAAAAGAGATCATATTAAGCTGTTTTACATAAATAAGTTGTTTTGAATAAGCGATTTTTAAAAATGAGGTCGTAATAAGTTGTTTTGTATATATAAGTTGTTTTGAATAAGCAGTTTTTGAAAATGAGGTCGTAATAAACTGTTTTGTATAAATAAGTTGTTTTGACTAAGTTATTTTAAAAAAGATTGTAATAATTTTAGTAATGTATAAAATTGGAATGTTGAATTATTAAGAGGGCAAAATTGTCAATTTGTATGTTTAACCCCCCAAAATCCTCCAATTTGGGGGAACTTTAAAATTGGATAAATGAAGCCGTTCAAAACCCCCCAAAACCTTTCCTTTGTTTTTTTAAAACTCGCAAACAAGGGTTTACCACTCCATAAGCCTTTCCTTCCCTCCCCCTCCCCTCCAAAACCCAACTCGCAAACAAAGCCTTAGGCAACTTTTCTCTAACCAAAACAAAGCATTTACTTGCTCTTGGAATGTACATTTTCAGGAAGCCATCTGTAGTCATCTGGCCACTTGCATTGTCCTCAACATGTCTAGAGGTTGCTCGCAGCACAGAATCCGTTTACTTGTTCCAAAGGGCAGTGAGTAATGCTATGCTTCGCAGCTCAGTTATACTGGTTGCAGAGTTTTGAGAATTTCAATATTAGTACACAAATTGGAATCCGTATAGAAAGAGTAATCAGATGAAGATCCGAACTCGGAAGTTTCCGAGACAGAACTTGTGTAGCTGCAACAACATTGTATGGCTCTTGTGATTAATAAGGTATTCTTGTGTAAAAACACTTTTCTCCCAAATCTGTTTTCTGAGACAGAACTTGTGTCGCATAAACAGCAAATGTATGTATGATTCTGACAGATGGTTAATGTCAAATCTCTATTCAATGATGTTAACTTCCATTTCTCAAATAAAGTGTTTGATTATTAATTATAACTAGACATTGAATATTCTCTTAAAAAAAAAAAAAGTATTGTAAACATTATATTATAATATCTTTTTAAATATAGTTATAGGACATCATCTCATAATATATGGTACGTAACACAGTAGTTGGACATAAACACCATCAATCCTACAAAACATTTGTACCATCAAGAATGGTTACAAAGACTAAGCCAAAAGCCATTAAAACGAGAAAAAACTAGGAATTAAGACCACATCCAAAGAGAAAAACCACTAACTGCAGCTGCTAAAAACTAATTAGTGCGTGGTTAACAGAGCAATCACTAGAGTTCACCCCCCACTGAACCAAAAACCAAAGTCAGGGAATTCTAAACAAACACAGAATGTGAAACCAGCAACTTATTCATAAGTAAAAAAAAACAATAACAGCCAGCTTTACACATGCTAATCTTATTGGAAGTGAGTAGGAAATGGTAAAAGCACATTACTTTGTAATGAACTATGGGAAGGTAACCAACGAATCAGTTTCTATTTCCTGAACTGTACATATTGGCTGCTGACAGATGCAATACAATGTCGCAGAAGCACAAGTTTGGTTTTGGTTCTGGCGGTGAAATCTGAATTGGAATGAGATCATAATGGTGGAAAATTTACTCCTGAAGCAACCTGTATCAAAGGTTGTTAAATGGTTTCCGGAGAGGGAAACAGATTCTCGGTGAAAGGATGTTATCAAGAGTAGTGAAATTTTGTTTTTCACGATGATTTCGATGATGAATTATTGGAAGATTTCCTATGGACATTCCTTGACCCAATCCCTTAAACATTTCATCCCGGTCAAATCTTCGTAGTTCCGTTCACTGATGCAGTGGTGGAAACATCACAACACCCGACCTTCAGCTTCAGTATCCCTGGTATCTGCATCCTAATCTTTGATCAGTGCAGATATCTTTCTCTGGTGGCGATTCCCTGCTACCAATAGATCACATCAGTATGATATTGATTTTCAGGTTTCCTTGTTTTTTAAACCTATACTACAGAATAGTTTTTTCTGTCTGTTTACTTTATTCACAAATGTTAGTGTCCATGCCTAACTATTTGTTCTATGATAAAGAAAGTAGTGACCGTTATTTGAAATAATCTTCTTAATATATTTAGCTTCTCATTGAATCATTTATTGTTTTAACAGAAGCAAAAGAACAAAAGGTTATTTTGAACAATATGCAGGCACAGTCACTCTTGATACATTTAAGTTTGGATATGTATATAAGTAAATTTTAATCAAATATTAACAGTGAGATGTTATATATTCTGGACACTTGATGATTTGATCTATATGAAAAACAATTCCTTGCAATAATTTTTTTGTTCATATGCCAAACAAAACTGAAGAGAAAGGCTATATTATTGAAAATTTAGGTATGCAGGAACATGTGACATCCAGAATCCATCAGCATGATAAAAATATTTCAAATAGTCATTTTCAACTGTATTGTTGGAAGTGGTAAGATATTGTGAATATGTGATAAGAAACTCAAAGACACAAATAATATTATGCTTGCTAGGATTGGTGAGAGAGAGAGAGTTAGAAAGACTGCTAGGATAAATATTCAAGTCCAGTGGTTGGTTCTGTGCTAGTATAATCATCAAGTGCTCTGGAGAAAATTAGAGAGAGTTACCTCTTTTCTTTGGGATGGTGAACTTATTTTTTATTTTAAATTGTGTTTTTTAGGTCAAGTAAATGAATTTTTATCTCAAATTAAAATATTCCTCTGATCCTCTTAAATTGAAAAATTAAGTTCATGTCATAAACAGTTTTCCATGGCTATAGCTTGTAGAACAAACGAAGGCGCCACCGTCCTCCGAAGATCCAAAATCTTCACTCTTCCCTATCATCACAAACTCTTCTCTTACGTTCCTCTATGGTTCAGCAACACGACAGCGATGAAAATCTCTTACCTCCGATGAAAAGGAGAGAGAGGAGAGGAAGACAAGCAACAAGAAGAAGCGGAAGCTTGATCGGTGTTATGAGAGAATTGGGTTCAAGGAAGTCGCGTGTTAGAGCTTTGGCTAGTTATGAAGGTATATTGGATGGAGCAATTAAAATTTGAATTTAAGTTAATGGTTTTGGTTATGATTTTAATTATTGCTGTTTCTGTAGTCTATTTGGTGCTGTTAGGCCTAATCATGCTTTTAATGGAATTTTGAATCTTAATTAACTATTTATGGTTTGTTTCGATTGACTTAATTGAGCTTATAAACTGATAGAAGCACTTGTGAGACTGTTGTTTTAAATCGACTTATAGCTTATTTGAATGCAACTTAACTTATATGAAAATGATTTGACATTATTTTATGTAGTGTACCAGGTCAAAAAGGTTATGGTTGGATGGATTTCTCAAACTAGTCTGTCCTTACTAGTAATTAAAGATATCTTTGATCTAGAAGAATTAATGTGTGATAAAGAACTAAATCTAAGAACCGACATTTATGAAATCCTTCTGCAAGAGTCGTGACCCTTTAATTTGTTCTCTAGAATCCGACTTAAAGAACTGCTATTGGTCAGATATAATGTGATCTAGTGTTAGATATGATGCATTCTAATATATTTTTGGAATTTGCTGTTTTTACATGCTTAAGTTTAGGACCATGCTCCCGTAAAAAAAAAAATTTACTACCATGCTTATAGGATTGTGCTATTCTTGTTGAGAAACTAGTTTTCAGCTTTATGTGATTTTTGAGGTCCTTTCATATTGATGTTTCCCTCAAACTTTTACCTTTATTTCCTTTCTTCTTCTTTAAGACATTCACATTGCTTTATAGAAATGACATGGTAGGAGAATGTAGGAAAAGTGATGGTTACTTACTTTTACTGAAGATATCAAATGGGAAGGAAGTTACCCACTTGGTGATAGCCTCTAACCAAACAAAATTAGAGGGCCACACAATATATGTCATTCTTGTCCAAAATAATTGTCTAATTTTATATTTCCTTCTACAATATCAGGGAAGTCTTAATGTCTCTTTTACTATTAAACCTTTACTATTTATTATTCTATTTTTTAAAATTCTTTTAACTTCTGTTTCTCATATAGTTAATGAAGAATGATTTTGTAAAGTAACTCAAAATAACTACATTTATTATAGTTTTTGTGAAATTGTAAAATGGCTTTTAATTTGAAGGGGTGTTTCAGTGATATCATTGAGTGATTGGGGACCACACGGATAATTGAAAGGAAAGCAACATGAAACCGCGACTTCATTCTGACGTTGACTTCAAGTCAACCTCTCTTTTTCCAACACAACAAACTAATGGTTCTGCAATGAGTTTCACAAAAGAAAAAGTTGAACAATAATTCATCATTTTAGCAAAAGCGACAGTAGAAAAAAATAGGATGTGGTACAATAAATGTGTGACTGGTCCACACGCATATAGTAAAACTGTGAAGGATGTTTCACTATTAATGTTAAAAATGGACACTCATAAATAACTCTTACTGCAAACTCATTTCCTGCTTTTGGTTTTTACAGATCCTGATACTAAATCAACACTCCTAACTGAAATACTATCGCTGCCATTTACTCTCATGGCTATGCAATTACCATATTCTTCCTCCTCTTTCGTCTCTAATGATTTCACCTACGACGTGTTCATTAGTTTCAGGGGCACCGACACTCAATTCGGTTTCACCGGTAACCTCTATAAAGCTCTTTCTGACAAAGGAATCAACACCTTCATTGATGACAAGGAGCTTAAAAAAGGGGATGAAATCACACCTTCGCTCCTCAAGAGCATTGAAGAGTCGAGGATTGCCATTATCGTTTTCTCTAAGGAATATGCTTCTTCTTTGTTTTGTTTGGATGAACTTGTCCACATCATTCATTGCTCCAATGAAAAGGGTAGCAAGGTTATTCCTGTTTTCTATGGCACCGAACCTTCTCATGTGCGAAAACTAAATGACAGTTATGGTGAAGCGCTTGCTAAGCATGAAGATCAGTTTCAAAATAGCAAGGAAAACATGGAGTGGTTGCTGAAATGGAAGAAAGCTCTTAACCAAGCTGCTAACTTATCTGGCCACCATTTCAATCTTGGGTACCCTTTTTTATTTATATCTTGTTTTACCCCACCACCCTCCCCTAAATGTTTTCTATTTTTCTATCATATAGTAAACAATTAGGTCATTGTTAGTTAAAACAATTTTAATTGCAATATTATATATCAATACATATACGTGATTGTTATTCTGATACATGTATTTAAATATTCATGATTGGACAGAAATGAATATGAACGTGATTTTATTGAAAAAATAGTTACAGACGTCTCCTACAAGATCAACCACGTTCCTCTACATGTTGCTGATTACCTTGTTGGACTCAAATCTCGAATATCAGAAGTGAACTCACTTCTAGACTTGGGGTCTACTGATGGAGTCTGCATAATAGGAATCCTTGGAACCGAAGGAATGGGCAAGACAAAACTTGCTCAAGCAATTTATAATTTGATTTCTAATCAATTTGAATGTTTGTGTTTCCTTCACAATGTGAGAGAAAATTCAGTTAAACATGGCTTAGAGTATCTCCAAGAGCAGATCCTCTCCAAATCAATCGGATTTGAAACTAAGTTTGGACATGTTAATGAAGGAATTCCAGTCATAAAACGAAGGCTATATTAGAAGAAAGATTTGTTGATTCTCGATGACGTTGACAAAATAAAGCAATTGCAGGTTTTGATCGGACAGGCTGGTTGGCTTGGTCGTGGCAGCAGAGTAATCATCACCACTCGAGACAAACAATTGTTATCATCTCATGGGATTAAATTTTTTTACGAAGCATATGGTTTAAATAAGGAACAAGCTCTTGAATTGTTAAGAACAAAGGCTTTTAAAAGTAAGAAAAATGATTCAAGCTATGATTACATTTTAAACCGTGCAGTTAAATATGCTTCTGGCCTTCCATTAGCTTTAGAAGTAGTGGGTTCCAACTTGTTTGGAAAGAGTATAGCAGAATGTGAGTCTTTATTAGATAAGTATGACAGAATTCCACATGAAGATATCCAAAAGATTCTTAAAGTTAGCTATGACGCTTTGGATGAAGAACAACAGAGTGTCTTTTTAGATATTGCTTGTTTCTTTAAAGAGCGTAGAAAGGAGTTTGTCCAAGAGGTACTTCATGATCATTATGGTTATTGCATAAAAAGCCACATTGGAGTGCTAGTTGATAAATCTCTTATAAAGATTAGTTTTTATGGTGGGGTGACATTACATGACTTGATAGAGGATATGGGTATAGAAATCGTCCGACAAGAATCACGTAATAAGCCTGGAGAACGCAGTAGGTTGTGGTGTCATGACGATATAGTTCATGTTTTACAGAAAAACATAGTGACCATGACTTTGCTCTTTTTACACTTAATTACATGTACATGTTCTCTATATCTTATTTGTATTGTCATTGATTAATTTTATTTTTTTTGTTAAAAGGGAACTAGTAAAATTCAAATGATATATCTGAATTGTCCCTCAGAGGAACCTGTAATAGAGTGGAATGGAGAGGCCTTTAAGAAGATGACAATCTCAAAACACTTGTCATAAAAAGTGGTCAATTTTCCAAAAGTCCTATGTATATTCCAAGTACTTTGAGAGTATTGATATGGGAAAGATATTCTTTGAAGTCTCTATCATCTAGTATTTTTAGCGAGGCAAGTGAATTTTCCAATTGTGCATATTTATAAATTCACTATTAGATTTTAGTTTTTAGTTACTTATTTCTTATTTTTTTATGCAGAAGTTCAACTATATGAAAGTCTTGACATTGAACCATTGTCACTATTTAACTCATATACCCGATGTCTCAGGTCTATCAAATTTTGAAAAGTTCTCGTTTAAAAAGTGTAAAAATTGAATTACAATTCACGATTCGATTGGGCAGCTAAGTAAACTTAAAATCTTAAATGCAAAAAATTGCAACTCGCTAGAGAGTTTTCCACCCTTACGGTTGCCCTCTCTTAAGCAAGTGAAACTCGCTTATTGTAGGAGTCTCAAGAGTTTTATAGTGATTCTATAGTGATTTCAAATGTGGATCACGTTCTTCTCAACCAAAGCAACTTATCAGATGAATGTCTCCCAATACTTCTCAAGTGGTGTGCTAATGTGAAATTGTTATACTTATCTGGTAACAATTTCAAAATTCTTCCTGAGTGCCTTAGTGTATGTCACCTTCTTAGGATCCTTAATTTGGATGAATGCAAGGCTCTTGAAGAAATTAGAGGGATTCCACCAAATCTAAATTACTTGTCTGCAATGGAATGCGATTCATTGAGTTCCTCAAGTAGAAGAAGGCTATTGAGTCAGGTTTGTTGTTGTTGTTTTATCTTGCCATAGTATTTGTTATATAGTATTTCATATATATTTGATAATGTGTAATATATCTTATACTAAACTAACAGAAACTACATGAAGCTGGATGCACTGATATTCGTTTTCCAACCAGAACAGAGGAGATTCCAGATTGGTTCGAGCATCAAAGCAGGGGACATGGCACAATTTCTTTCTGGTTTCGTAAAAAGATCCCTTCTATTACTTCTATTCTTCTTTGTCCTGGAACCGGGCAGATTTCAGAAGTCGATTTGTTTGTCAATGGCGATGAATGTTATGATTCTAATTATTTATGGTGTGGTTCTAACTTTATGGCGAGTCCAGACTCAGAACATGCATTTTTGTTTGACTTGAAATTGGAAGAACAGATTGACTTACAGTATGAAGTGGACTTAGCAGAATGGACTCATGTGGAGCTTAAGTTGACGATTGAGGATGATTATAGTGACACGGAGGAGAATGATATTAGTGAGGATGAGAAGATTAATATATTAAGGAGTGCACCAATGGGAATCCACGTTTTAAAGGAGAAAAGCAACACGGAGGAGGATGTGATATTCACCAATCCTTATAATAGAAAGAGAAAATTAGATGAATATCTGAATGCTTCATTATCACAATTTGAGTCTCCTTTGAAAAAGCAAAGATTGGTAGGAGTGGGAGTTTTAGAGATAGAAATTTTTCAGCAGCAACATCTAGAAGCTTTACTGTCAGGCATGCGGAACATGGTGCTAACTGAAACAAAATAAAAGTAACACCAAGGCTAAATTCCTTGGTCCAGGTACATTATTATCATAATTATAAACTGATTAATTGTTTCTATTTGCAGAAGTTTTTCAAATGATTGAGACTTGTTTAGTCGCTGACATATGTTTGCATCCAACACCGAAACATGTGATTAAATTCAAATATGTTATTTTCTCAATTTCCTATCCATGTTGAGGAAACAGTGTCGAGTCCATTGTCATCTGTGTCAGTGTGGGAGATGTTTTTTTCCCTCTTGTCTGATAGAAATTTTAGAAATTAAAAATGAAATTTTTTTTACACATAAAGCTTACTTATAGTGAGTATATACGTTTCATGAACCTCTATTAATCTAATTAGTTATGATTCATATTTAACTTTAATGTGAAGTATATAATGTGATTGCAATTGAAACTTGATACATTACTGTAAAATTAACACGAGGTTTACAGTGAGCTAAATGCACAGATTAGGCAGGTCATAGAAGCTTTTTGTCTGTTCATCAATGTCAATCTTTTCTGTTGCAGCTATAACATAAGGATTCTTCAAATTTATCATAAGCAATCAGTTCTGATAAAAGTTTAGGAATCCATCTCTCGGTCCGACTATATTCCTTCAATCCGGGTGTAGTGGAAGTTGGGGACTTTCACACAACATCTATTAGATTGCGTCGAATCCTAGATTTATGTTGTTACAAGTAAGATCCTTATACTTTGAAAACATAAATGCTTTT
Source organism: Medicago truncatula (assembly GCF_003473485.1). Lineage (NCBI taxonomy): Eukaryota > Viridiplantae > Streptophyta > Magnoliopsida > Fabales > Fabaceae > Medicago > Medicago truncatula. Next base: position 34,241,920 of record NC_053047.1, read on the forward strand.
AATCATAATCTTTGTGAGAGGTCTTTTAAAAAAGAAATTGATTATTATCCCACAATATTATATTTCTAAATATGCATAACTTGTCATTTCTTAGGGAATATGAATACAGTTAATGTAAATGTGTTGCTTTCGTCCAACAGGTCAAATTAGATACACACTTCATCTTATATTATAGATCATAGTATTACACAATAAAGTATCTGCAACTGAGAAGCATGAGAACACAGTGACTTGCAGTACAAGCAATTGAATTAGTATAGTACAATATGATATTTTGTATAGTACACTTGAGATTAGATAGTACAATTCACAAATGTACATATATTATGATGTACTCTCATTTCAATCTAATGAATAAATTCTACTTTTCACTATTTCTTAATACATGGATAGTTCCAAAGATTAAAAATTGCAAAAAAAAAAAAAAAAAAAAAAAATTCTGCTGTGAAAACAATTATATGTATGAACTTGATGGTATGATCTGGCAAATGGAAATGGAGAATTTCGTTTCATAACTCAGTTTTGGTTTTGTACTTCCAAGCATGAATTTACAAAATGGTTAACGATTTCTCTTTATTGTATCTCATGAATTAACATTTCCTTCATTCGTATGACATATAGTCGTTTAAATTGATGAAATGAATTTCATTTCATTTTCTCACTTTGACTGCACGTTTCCTTTTTAAAACTGAAACATGTTAGAACTTTTGTTATCAATACTGGATCTTCTCATATTGAAATAAAGTTATAAACATGACAAAGTGATGTTGGTAACATCTTCCTTCAATCTCCCTATCCCCATTTTTAACAACTTTCTCACTTATAACATTGAACATAGAGAATCCATTCCCGTCAATTTCAGCTTGTTGTCGATAATTTACGGAGCTTTTCTCTATCCAAAACTAAGCATTTACTAGTTCTTTGACTGTACATTGTCAGGAAACCATCTGTAGTGATCTGGCTATTCGCATTGTCATGCGGGATGATGTGATTGTTCAAGAATGGAGGATGTTTGAAAATTAATGATATGCTTTGAATCTCGGTTGAAGAGTTTTGAAAATTTCAATGTTGAGTAATATATGCATTGTTCAAGAAGAAAAGAAGAATGGAGGATGATGTGATTTTCATCAATCCTTACAGAGAGAGTAAATCAGATAAGGATATCAGAGTTTCTGAGACAGAACTTGTGTAGACGCAACAACACTGTATGGCTCTTGTGTTTACAAGGACCATATTTTCATCACTAAACATGTTTTTTTTCCGCATTTGGCAGAAAAGTGATTTGTCCAGCTAGCCACATAATAGAAGACGCTGAAGTATTCTTGTGTTTCGTTAAAGTCTGGGTTTGTAATAAATAGAAAGTCTATTTTTTTTTATTCGTATTTTTCCTTTTTATTGGATCAACAATGCACTACTCATGTTCATATGATTAAATTGATTTTAGGAATACAAGTGTTTCTACATACTGTGATATTGACAGATGGTTCATCACAATCTCAGTTCAATGATGTGAACTTCCATTTCAAAAATTTGGATGCATAGTTTAAATTTTTTTATAATTTTTTTAGTTCAACTGTTTGATCGTTAGTTACCGAAATATTACATTATGGTATTTCAATGTAATGTAGATTGCATTTCAAAACAAGTATAGTCACACTCTATAGAGGGAGATTTCCACATCAAAGGAAAAAAAGTAAATAAATATCCAAATGTGTGTTTGTATTGTGAGGAGTACTAGCAATAACACAGCCTTTAACACGCATTTGCGTTTATAATTCTGGGAGAAGAGTTTTGGAGTGAGGATAGTAAGAACATGTGCGAGGAAAACTCTTATGTCTTGCAAAAGATATTTCCTTATGGATCGGATTGTCTATCACTGCATAGAGCTGATCAAGCTGTCACAGGGATTCCCCTATATGTAACTTTATGTCGTCATCTGTTGATGCAATTCATATTTACTTGTGTATGTTAACGTTTCTCTTTTTTCAAATTTATTCGGTGAATGTTTTTTCGTTTTCATATTTACTTGCCAAATTTCAGAATTTTGATCCATAACGTCCATTTACGCACTTTTAGTCGGAGGATTACTGTAATTACCATGATCTGATTCTTTGGGTTAGGCAGTAAATTTGCTTTATTCACAACCTGTTCATGTTATTCACAATTTTTACAGCATAACATATGTTACTTGGGGTTAAGCTCTTTATTAATTCTATAAATAAATGGATGCATAACAAGGACTCCAATAGTATAGATTTTAAATTCGTAGGCAATCTTTTTATAAATGGATACACATGTAGTTTCGTTAACAATGTCAATCATTTCTATCTCGTGATAGTACCAGATGACACATATCTAAGGATTGTATATCAAACTTCTTCTAGCAGAAGCACAAAGACTAAAGATTTGTTCTTTTAATGGCAAAATACTACGTACAGTCGCTATTGAAACCTTTTAATCAAGTTGTTAATTAGTAGTTGGATGCAATAGGCATACACAAAAGGAAACAACAAATAAAATGAATTTCATGAAACTTAAATAATGCATATTGTTGGAAGTGATGAGATATTGTGATTGAAACTAAAAGAGACAAAAAGAATGACGACAAGTTTAGAGGGAGTATGAAAACTGTTGTGTTGTTCTGGAAAACAAATGTTCTTTTTGCTGAAAAGACAGAGTTGTTCTGTTTTTGTTCCTATTATGATTGTTGCTATTATTAATACTAGATATTGTGATCTTTGTTCCTATGCATCTACACTCTTTCCAAAGTGGATATCCTTCACTACTTTTTTTAAGTAGTAATATGAGATCCTTTTGCAAAGTGGATATCCTTTTATAAGTAGTGAATGTTGCAAGTATAGTACTTAATATATTGTTGTTGTTCTCATCAGATGAGACTTGATATAAGATCCTATGGATGGTGATTTTGCAAGTCTAAAATATTGTTTGAATTTTCTGTTTTTATTTGCATGTATTTACGAGAATAGGTATAGCTTGTAGAATCGACACAATATTTGAAGTGCTTGTATTTGAATGTGTGAGAGTTAACTTAAAATCAGGAATCTGGAGAAACGTGCCACGATGGAGAAGGAACGTGCAACGATTGTTGAAACAAGATTCTGAAGCAGTCACTGGAAACTTCGTGCAACGATGGAATCGTAACGTGGCACGATGGTACGTTGAAGGAAATAACAGAAACGTATTTTCAGGGAAGATTTATTCCATATTTTAAGGGTTACTTTCCACTATAAATATAAGTCTTGTATCAGATGAGAAACAGAATAGAAAACAAGGTTTAGAAGCCAACATACAAACTAGGGTTTATAGAGAATTTCTCTTGCCCACAACACTAGGGTTGGGATTGTTTTGATTCACCTCGAACAAATCACTATTAGGATTGAGTCTCTTGGTCACAGGAAGATGCTGGGACTTGGGTAGAATTAGGTTGGAAGACTAATTCTTGTAACTCAATATCTCTTTGTAAAGAAACTCATATCATTATAGTTGAACGGAGAGCTGCTCTCCCCCAGACCAGGTCATCTTTACACCGAACTGGGTAAACAAATTCTTGTGTTCTCCTTCTTCCTTCTATCTCTTACTGTTTACTTTTGTTTGAATTATTTTCTATCCGCTTGATTTCATTACTTGGTATTAATTTGCTCCACGCATCAAGTTTTATTGGTGTGCTTTTACAACTAATTCACATCACTATTTTCTAAAATTATACATATTCTATCACACCCCCGCAGTCGAAGCGGGAGGCTCGCGTATGCTGAGACTGTCTCTAAAATCTTGAAATAGTACTAGGGGAAGACCTTTCGCGAAAATATCGACAATTTGATATCGTGAGGGGACATGTAGAACACATACTTGTCCACGAGCCACTTTTTCATGAACGAAGTGAATATCCATCTCGATGTGTTTAGTGCGTTGATGTTGAAAAGGGTTCCCAGATAAATATATCGCACTAACATTGTCACAGTAGACCATGGTAGCCTTGTATATAGGACAATGTAACTCCAAAAGTAGGTTGCGTAACCAACAAGACTCAGATACGACATTGGCAACACCTCAGTATTCGGCTTCAGCACTAGAACGAGATAATTAGGGCTGGAAATGAGTCGAGTCGAACCTGTCTGTGCTCGACTCGTTAAGAATTGGCTCGGTTCGAACCTCGTTTCGAGTTTGACACGAACTTTTTTTTTCACCTCAAGTTCGGCTCGTTTAAAGTTGACGAACAGGTTGGTTCGGCTCATTAGGTTCATTTCGTTTGTTCAAAGCACATTAGTTTAGAGGGTTAATAGACCTTTACCCCTGTAATATAGGTCACTTTTGGTTTTCCCTCTGTAAATTTTTTTTTGTCAGATTTCATCCTTGTAATTTCTTTTTGTTTTAGAATACCCCCATAGGCATGCTGACTGTGCCTTTTATATGATGTGGCATGATGCGTCACCTTTTTCTGATGACGTGACGCGCTGACTGTATCATTATTTTAATAAGTACACGTGGCATTTGTGATTTTTTTTTTAAATAAAAATAAAAAAATTTCTTAAAAAATTTTTAAAAACGAAAAAAATTTACAAAATAAATAAAATTTTTAAAAAAATGGAAAAATTAGTAATGATTAAAAAAATAATGAAAAAAATTATAAAAAAAATCTGGAAATATATAAAAAAATTGTGGAAAAGATTAATATATATATATTGAAATTTTCAAATTTTTTTTTCCAGAATATCATATTTAAAAAAAAAATCGAAAAAAAATTATACAGTCAGTGTGCCATGTCATCAAAAAAAGGTGACCCAACAATCCACATCAGCAAAAATGCACAGTCAGCATGCCTAGGGGGTATTCTAAAACAAAAAAAATTTACAAAGATGAAATCTTACATAAAATTTTTACAGGGGAAAACCAAAAGTGACCTATATTACAAGGGGAAAAGACCTATTAACCCTATTTTAGATATGGAAATGAGTAAAGCCACTTGAACGACATAACTCAAAAGTCAAAGAATTTAAATTTTTGACCCATAAATATATTAGAATTTATACCAATTTTTAAAGGACTCGATGAGGCTATTATTACACATAATAAGTAACACTGGTATGCAACCACCAAATCTCAGATAATGTGGGTTGGCGGCATTTGGAAGACCACGAGAGTAGATTGTCACAAAGAAATACACAATAACGAGAAGTAGATCTCCTGGTATCTAGACATCCGCCCAAATCAGAATCTGCGTAGGATATCAAGGATGTAGTGGATGAGGGATAAAGATGCAGTCCATACTGACGAGTTCCTTGAACATAGCGCAGGATGCGCCTGAGAGCTTGCATGTGATCATCTATCGGATTATGCATAAATAAACAAATCTATTGTACTGCATAGGAAATGTCAGACCTAGTAAATGTGAGATATTGTAGAGCTCCAGCAAGGCTGCGATAGAGAGATGGGTCCTCATATGGGGTGGTACTTTTGGTGCTAAGCTTCGGTTTTGTGTCGACTAGGGTAGGACACGGCTTACACGAGGACATGCCAACACTTTCAATGATCTCTTCTGCATACTTTTTCTGAGATAAAAATAGACCATCAATGTATCTTGTGACTGCAATACCCAAGAAATAGTTAAGGGACCCCAAATCGAACCAAACCAAACCGCATATTTTTTTACCTTACGGTTCGGATGACTTTTAACCTCAAAACCAAACTAAACCTCACCGTGAACACCTCTACATTGAAATACCATAATGTATTATTATTATAGTTAATAATCCAAGAGAAGACCCGTACTTTTGATGGGGCACAAATTTCTCACACATTGGATAGTAACTAACTCACCCTTTTAACTGAGGTTGGATCTAGAGGAAGGAGTTTGGTTATCACAACAAAGTGAAACAATATTTGAATTCTGACTATAACAGGTGTCCATATTTAGTATCCGGCGCGATTAAAATAGAAATACTTTTGGTGGAAGGGATCCTATGAAAAAAAAAAAAAACAGTTTATGATTAACTACCATTTACTTTTGATCTACTCTTCAATTTATTTATATTTACTTTTGATCTGAATCATTAAATTGAACAGGCCTTAATTCATCACACCTTCAAAATTGATGTTGTCCACAGTAAAAGGAAATTTCATGGTAAATAAAATAATCATTCAACGTTATCCCCCGGCATATCTACTTCCTGTCGCTACACTTTGAGAGTGATACAATTATCATATTAATTAATGTGTGACTGATTGGTCCACACGTATAAAGGAAGAAATTCTATCAAATTTCACATTTGTCAAAAGTTTGAATTATCATTTTTATGTTCAGTGCGAGAGTTGTTAAAATTGGCTTGTTATTTAGTTATATTTTAACAGACTGGACACAAGCCACGCGGAGGAGAAAATGGTAAGAAAGTTCTATTTAGTGTTATATTACAGAGGCCAACAATAACATACACCAACTCATCCATATTCTGTATTCTTAAACAATATCCTCCTATCTTCCATTAATTTCCTTTCAATTCTCATGGCTATGCAATCTCCTTCCTATTCCTCTTCCTCTTTAATTTCCTACGGATTCACCTACCAGGTCTTCCTCAACTTCAGGGGCAGTGACACTCGTGACGGTTTTACTGGACATCTCTACAAGGCTCTTACTGACAAGGGAATTCACACCTTCATTGATGATTGTGATCTTAAGAGAGGAGATGAAATCACACCATCACTCATCAAGGCCATTGAAGAATCTAGGATTTTTATTCCTGTGTTTTCTATCAACTATGCCTCTTCTAAATTTTGTTTGGACGAACTTGTCCACATCATTCATTGCTACAAGACAAAGGGTCGTCTCGTTTTGCCCGTTTTCTATGGCGTGGATCCTACTCAGATACGGCATCAAAGTGGGAGTTATGGTGAACATCTCACTAAGCACGAAGAGAGTTTCCAAAATAACAAGAAAAACAAGGAACGATTGCATCAATGGAAGTTGGCTCTGACCCAAGCTGCTAACTTGTCCGGATACCATTATAGTCCTGGGTACCCCACTTTACTTAAACCTTGTTTTTCCTTTTTATATTTTCTTTATTTAATTTTTTTTCCACAAAATCTCATCTTAAAGCTTAAATAGGAAACACATATTTTTATTAATGTTTTTAAACAAGTATAAATTATTTATATGTCAAAAGAGTTAGAACTGTATAATATATTCTCGGTACATCAATGTATTTGTGATGTTGGTGCATGTACTAACTTATCTTGTGGGACATGAATAGATATGAATACAAGTTTATTGGGAAGATAGTCGAAGACATCTCCAACAAGATCAATCGTGTCATTTTACATGTAGCCAAATACCCTGTTGGATTAGAGTCCCGATTAGAACAAGTGAAATTGCTTCTTGATAAAGAATCTGATGAAGGGGTCCATATGGTAGGACTTTATGGTACTGGAGGTTTGGGTAAATCAACACTTGCCAAAGCGATTTATAATTTTGTTGCTGATCAATTTGAAGGTGTATGCTTTCTTCATAATGTCAGAGAGAATTCAGCTCATAATAACTTGAAACATCTCCAGAAGGAGCTCCTTTCAAAAACAGTTAAAGTGAACATTAAGTTTGGACATATTTGTGAGGGAATTCCAATCATTAAGGAAAGGCTATGTAGAAAGAAGATTCTTTTGATTCTCGATGATGTTAACCAACTGGATCAGCTAGAGGCTTTGGCTGGAGGACTTGATTGGTTCGGTCCTGGAAGCAGAGTCATCATCACCACCCGAGATAAACACTTACTAACCTGTCATGGGATAGAAAGAACATATGCAGTAAGAGGGCTATATGGGACAGAAGCTCTTGAATTGTTGAGGTGGATGGCGTTTAAGAATAACAAAGTACCGCCAAGTTATGAAGACGTTTTAAACCGTGCAGTTTCATATGCTTCAGGCCTTCCCTTAGTTTTAGAAATAGTGGGTTCCAACTTATATGGAAAGAGCATAGAAGAATGGAAGGGTACATTAGATGGATATGAAAAGATTCCCAATAAAAAGATCCACGAGATACTTAAAGTAAGCTATGATGCTTTGGAGGAAGAGCAGCAGAGTGTCTTTCTAGACATTGCTTGTTGCTTCAAAGGATGTAGATGGGAGGAGTTTGAAGATATACTTCGTTATCATTATGGCCATTGCATAACACATCATCTTGGAGTGTTGGCTGAAAAATCTCTCATTTACCAAAATCATGGTTATCTGAGATTACATGACTTGATAAAGGACATGGGTAAGGAAGTAGTCCGACAAGAATCACGTAAAGAGCCTGGAGAACAAAGTAGGTTATGGTGTCAAGATGAAATAGTTCATGTTTTAAAAGAAAACACTGTGAGTAAGATTAATATCTATGATCAATTTGTTATTTAGTTTTAATACGACTTTGCTCAATTTGGATAAATATATATGACCATCTCATACATGTAAATATTTTTTTATGATTGATTAATTTTTTTTTTTGTTGAAAGGGAACTAGTAAAATTGAAATGATATATATGAATTTCCACTCCATGGAATCCGTAATAGACCAGAAAGGAAAGGCCTTCAAGAAGATGACAAAACTCAAAACACTTATCATTGAAAATGGTCATTTTTCTAAAGGTCTTAAATATCTTCCAAGCAGTTTGAGAGTATTGAAATGGAAAGGATGTTTATCAGAGTCTCTATCATCTAGTATTTTAAGCAAGGCAAGTTATATAACTTCATTTTCTAATTGTATATATTTATAAATTCACAATGATTTTGTTTCCGTCAACAAAAACAAATCACTATGAGAGTATAGTGTTTGATTTTTAATTTATTTATTTGTTTGTTCCTTGTGTTTATGCAGAAGTTCCAGAATATGAAAGTCTTGACATTGAACTGTTGTGAATATTTAACTCATATACCTGATGTCTCAGATCTTCAAAATTTAGAAAAGTTCTCATTTATGTTTTGTAAGAATTTAATTACAATTGACGACTCAATTGGGCACCTAAATAAACTTGAAAGCTTAGATGCAGGTTGTTGCAGCAAGCTCAAGCGTTTTCCACCCTTAGGGTTGACATCTCTTAAGCAATTGGAACTCAGTGGTTGTGAGAGTCTAAAGAATTTTCCAGAATTATTATGCAAAATGAGAAATATAAAACATATTTTTTTGTCTAGAACTTCAATAGGAGAATTGCCATCTTCATTTCATAATCTCAGTGAACTTCGTAGTTTACACATATTTGGAATGTTTAGGTTCCCAAAACCTAATGATAAAATTTATTCTGTAGTGTTTTCAAATGTGGATCATCTTGTTCTCGAAAATTGCAACCTCTTTGATGAAAGTCTCCTAATAATTCTCAAATGGTGTGTTAATCTGAAAAATCTAGTCTTAGCAAAGAACAATTTCAAAATTCTTCCCGAGTTCCTTAGTGAATGTCACCATCTTGTTGAAATTATCGTGGACGGCTGTACCTCTCTTGAGGAAATTAGGGGGATTCCACCAAATCTTAAATGGCTTTCTGCATTGAGATGTGAATCATTGAGTTCCTCAAGTAGAAGAATGTTATTGAGTCAGGTTCGTTGTTGTTTTATCTTGCAATATATGGTATTTCATGTATATAATTGGTAGTGTAATTATTATTATGTTGTATAAACTAACAGAAACTACACAAGGCTGGATGCATTGAGGAGATTCTTATGCCAAACGGAATAGAGGGGATTCCAGATTGGTTCGAACACCAAATCGTTAGGGGAGACACAATTTCTTTTTGGTTTCGTAAAAATATCCCTTCTATAACATGTATCATTGTTATTCCGGAATCTGTGGAAATTGAAAAATTCAATGTGTTTCTCAATGACAAGGAAATTACTACTATGGAGTGTTTATTATATCCTAAAGATATCTCGCCGGGACATTCAATTTTGTTTGATATGAAATTGGATGAGAATATTTACGAGAGTTTTGCAAATAAGTCTGAACTGTACGGAGCATTTAAAAATAATGAATGGAACCATGTGGAGCTTATTTGGAAGTTATATTATTGGAGTGACATGGAGGAGGATGATTGGAGTGACACGGAGGAGGGTGAGAAAGAGATGATCATATTAAGCAGTGGTGTACAGATGGGAATCCACGTGTCGTGGAATGGGTATGATTGGAGTGACACGGAGGTGGAGAAAAGCAACAAGGAGGGGGAAGTGAGATTCACTAATCCTTATAGTAGAAAGAGAAAACTTGATGAATATCTTTTCATTTACAGCAATACTTTATTATCACAATTTGTGCCTCCTCTAAAAAAGCAAAGATTGGTGGAAGTGGGAGTTTCAAAGACAGAAATTTTGCAGCAGCATAATCTAGTAGCTTTAGTGTCAGACATGCGGGATTTGGTCCTCACTGAAACAAAACAAAAGGAACATCATGGCTAGTTTCCTTGGTCAAGGTACATCATGTGATTACATTCAAATATGTTATTTTCTTAAATTACCGCCGGTGTCGAATCTGGTGTCCATATTTGTGTCGGTGCGCTATATAGGGAGAGGATGTTTTGTCACAGTATTAATAGCCTAAACACAGTATTAATGGTTAATTAATATCAATCTTCTCTATAGCAGCAACCATCTCTCAGGGCATCCAGCTGCATCCCTTCAGTCCAGAAACGTGTAGTGAGCTTGGCAAATTTCATAAATTGGGACGCATCCTAAATGAATGTTGTTACAAGTAAGATCCTTATACTTTGAAACCATAAATGCTTTTAATCATAATCTTTATGAAAGATCTTTTGAAGAAGAGATTGATTTCTATTCCATAGTATTATTTTTATAAATACGCATGACTTGTCATTTCTTAGGGAGGATGTAAACCGTTATAAAAAATTGCGCATCTTTTGTCAAACAGGTCAAATTAGATACAAACTTCATCTTATATCACAGTGAAACAGTCTATGCTGTCGTGGAAACGTTTATATGTATGAAATTGATGGTATACAGAAGCCTTTTTCCAATCAAATTTTGTTTCGAATTTGCAAATGGAAGTGGAGAATTTCCTTTCATAACTCAGTTTATCTTCTACTCCTTATATTTTTTCTTCCTTATCTTTGTGAAGTCTTACAAACTGGTACTCCGTTTCTCTTTAATGTATCTCGTGAATTAACATTTCCTTTATTCATATGACTTAAAAATATTTTAAAATGAATTTCATTTCTCATTTTGACCAAAACGTGTGAGAAATTTTTGGTTTTTGCATAGTGGTTTGTTTGACAATTTCAAAAGTGGATCCTCTCTTGTTGAAATAAACATAAGGTAGTTATGTTTCAAATTCAGGCAAGTTTTCTTTAACCAAAACTACGAATTAACTTGTTCTTTGTCTGTACATTGTCAGGAAACCATCTGTAGTCACCTGTCTATGTGCATTGTCATGCGATATGTCTAGAGATTTCTCGCACCACAGAATCTGTTGGTTGTTCGAAAGGGCAGTGAGTAATGCTATGCTTTGAGCTTAGTTATACTGGTTGCAGATTTTTGAGAATTTCAATTTCAGTACACAAATTGGAATCCTTATAGAAAGAGTAAATAAGAACTCTGACAACAGCAAATGTATGTATGTATGATGTGAACTTCCATTTCTCAAATAAAGTGTTTGATTATTAATTACAACTAGACTTTGAATATTCTCCTAAATTTGTTTTTTGTAAATATTATATTGTAATAGCTTTTTAAATATAATTATAAGGCAACATCTCATAATATATGGTACGTAACACTCTTTCAAAAAAAAATAAAAAATGGTAAGTAACACTTTCACCGAGAAAAAAACTTTCACCGAATGAACCTCCTAAGAGGCCAAAATCCACTTTCACCGAATGAACTAAAAACCAAAGACCAAAGACCAAAATCCACTACCCATACTTTCCATATTTTAAGTTATTACAATATATAATCACAGAAAATATTAGAAGCTGTAAATTAATATTCAGATGATCAACTTCAAAAACCTTGGCACATATTTGACATTGAACGAAACTGGTTAGCAACTCTTGTTAGTAGTGAGATAGGAAATGGTGAAACCACTTTACTTTCGAATGAATTATGGAAGGGTACCAACCAATCAGTTTCTATTTCCTGAACTGTACATTACTTTGCAGAGAATAGTGGCAAATTTACAGCTGCAGAAACCTGTATTGGATGTTGATAAATGGTTGCCAGAGAGTGCAACAGATTCTCGGTGAAAGGATGTTATGAAGATCTGTGATATTTGCGTTTTTCCAATGATTTCAAGGATGAATTATTGAAGGCAGTGCAGAGATTATGGTTCACATCATTGCCAAAAAAAATGTGTTTGGTTTGGGACTCTTACAAGATAGACTTCATAACCGGCTCGATTGTGAGGATTCCCTATGGACATTCCTTGATGTGATCCCTCAAACTTTTGATCTCAGTCAAATGTTCGCAGTTCCGCTCAATGACGCATTGGCAGAAACATCACATCACCCGACCTTCAGCTTCAATATCCCTGGCACAAACAAAATGTATTGTTGTCTCTCGTGTTGTATGAGTGACATCCATGGCACTCTTTGTCAGCTATGGAGACCATTGCAAATAGGAAATAAGAGTAGGAAATGGATGAATACTGTTCTTTTGGTGGTCACAGAGTATCGTTTGGGCACAAACAAAATGTATTGTTTGTCCTTGCAGCATTTCAACCAGTAAATTTTCTTTCGTCACAATTTGTTCCCGATATTATTCCTATAATTTAATGTCAAGTTGTGCGTTCATCATGTTTTGGTTTCAACAAAATATCCGCTCTCAATTAATTTTGAAGTTCCCACTTGGAAATGTCACTTTGATTTTAAGGCATTGACATTGATTTTTAAGGCACACATTGGCTTACACATAGCATATTTCTGACTTTGAAATGTGATTGTTACTTCAATTAGCTTCTCTGTCTCATCTTCAATTGAAAATTTAAATTCAAAGTCATTTTTCCTTAACGTTGAGCTAGCCAGAGCTTGTCATCATATTTGGGATGAAATATATATAAATTCTGTATGGCTAATTAAGCATTAAACATAATAACCTACACTAATAATTGTGTGTGAACGGTTAATTAATCATTTTGAAGACATAGTTGGTTACCAATGACACGCAAATCCATTTTTAAAGCAAAAATTTGATTGTGTATTAAGCACTGTCATACATGAGATGTGAGTGAGTAATGTTATGCTTTGCAACTCAGTTGTACTATGGCGTTGCTACATTGGGCATAAACCTTTGGCAGCTCGACCTATTTTTAAGGCATTCAGATAGGAAATGGGAAAGAAATTTCCCACATTGGTCTTACTAATAATTAAGCTCTTTTATTGCTTTAGTTAACATGAATATATCAAAGTTTTTGATGCATTAGTTTATTAAGCTGTTTGATGCTGCCTTCAACTCAACCTTTCTTCTTCCAACATTTAAAATAATTGTAAAATTAACAATGAAAAATATAAGGGTCATGCTAACTTGTGCCTTTAGGGCACAAGTTAAATAGCTTAAGATGGGGATTAAAAATAAATTTCATATTGAAAATATAACTTTTGAAACTTTTAAGACATTGAATGTACAATTTTCAAGAAAAAAGTTTTACATTTAGCTTCTTAATTTATGCCACAGGAGCACAAGTTAACATTTCCCAAAATATAATATAGATATAGATAGTACAATGTAAAATTAACATTTAGTTATTGTATAAATATCAAGTTACTGTATAAACTTGTATGAACAGCTAAGACCATTTACAATGGCTTGTTGAATGCCATATTCAACATGTTGAGACCATTGGAGGAGGCTATTGAATATGAGGGAAGGGGAGAGAGGTGTTGAAAAGGTTCAACATGTTGAAAGCCTGGCCCGCAGTGACACGTGGCTTGTTACGATTGGCTGCTTGGATTTTTATTTTCTTAATAATTTGGACTCAATTATTTCATAGCAAATAAAAAAAAATTAATTTTTTTTTACCAAAATTCGTGATTTTTTTTTTCTCTACAAATAGAAACTTGGATCATTTGATTTGGACACAGAAAAAAAATCAAATTTTTCACTCTCTTAATCTTATTATTAGCATTTCTTTTGAAGTTTTAGTCTTTGTTTAGTAAAATGGATTCCAATAATAATCAATTCAACACCCAAAATTCTTCTGATTACTCATTTAGCTACCAAAATCTCTACGATCATCAACAGCCAAATCAATTTCCCAACCAACATCTTCAAAACCCAAATCAATTTTAAGTTATACTTAAATAATTACTTGTGTGTTGTATGCTTAGTTTGTTGTCTTCCATTTTAAGTTATTTGTGTCGCATTTTAAGTTAAGAAAATAAAAATAAATTATTTTACAAAATTTTGTTTTTCCAAAAAAAAAAACAAAAAAATAAATAGTTGATTGTATTATTTTAATTTAATTATAATCGATAATTTTAGTTAATTATAAAAACAAAAATATAAAATTAAATAAGAATAAGAAATAAAAGGTGGTGGGGTAGGGTGTTGAATGAAAAAACTATTGGAGAGGTAAAAATTGAATGGGTGTTGAATTATGAGAGAGAAAATGACATAGAGTGTTGAGAATTGAAAAAGTAGGTGTTGAGAGTATTGAAATTTTTTTCCCATTGTACATGGTCTAAGTATTTTGTTTGGACACACATAATATATATCAGAACCACTTTTGACTTTTGAAGTCTAAACAAAATATCACAGCTGTCAATTCATTTCTAAGGTCTCACTTGAAAATGTCAGTTTGATTTTTAAGGCATTGACATTAATTTTTAAGGCACACATTGGTTTAGATAAGTATTAATAGTCTTCATCAACCTATCCATCCTTCATTGATGGGTACAGATGTAGAAAATTTAAAGGAAAGTGTCCACATGGAAGATGAGAAGGAAGTTTCGGACTTGACATGGTAGTAAAATTAAAGTGTTGACTTTGGTAGCCAAAACTTGAGAAAATATATGAAAGAAATAATATTTCAGATCTATGCTACCCTAATCTTGTTAACTAACAAATTATGTTACAATTGTATAATTAAGCATTCAATATTGCAACTTACACTAATAATTGTGTGTGCATGGTTAATTAATCATTTAGTTCAAGAGGTCATATTTTGAAGACATGTATAGTTGGTTACCAATGACATGCAAATCCATTTTTAAAGCAAAATAATTCACTAGAACTAGTCTTCATCTATCCTCATGCTAAAAAAGGATGGGGATTTAATACAAATATTCAATACTATCACTTACGTACTAGTCTTCATACAACTTCTTTTACTTACTTTTAATTTTCAACCATATGTACATCCAATAATTAACATAAAAAAAAAAATGAAAAAGTAGTGATTGAATAACAGATTAATTTTTGCAACTGTCTTATTAGATGTTAGAAGAGCATGGTTTGCATTTATTTTTATTTCATGTTATTTACCACTGATTAATTAACTTACTAAGTGAAAAATCACACAGTTGAAAAATAAAACTTGTAAAATGTCTTGTAGAATATATATGTGTGTGTGTGTGTATATATATATATATATATATATATATATATATATATTTATTTGTTTCATAGTTTTAAACATTTTTTTTTCTCTTCTCAGGTGGTCGTGCTCACATCTCGGAACCAACATCACTCTTGATGATATAAAATATCAAAATACAGTATCGGAAATCATGTTTCCAAATAACAAAATAGAAAGCCTTATATTGCAGTATTAGGCAAAAAGAAAAAGAAAAATAATAGTTCACTACTATTTAGTGTCACATTGAACAGTTATCACATTGAAGAAATTTGCAAGAATAGGTGGAAGTACAATGATATTTAGTATGTGATTGGGTCCACACGGCTATAACAAGTGGCCACAAAGTTTCACAGATCATTTTTTTCATAAGTTTTCTCCTTGTTATAAAGTTACTTACCAAAGACTTTACATCACAGACCACAAAAACTTACTCATTCATATTCTGCATTCCCAAACTCTTTTTTCATCCATTTTCTCTCAATTCTCATGGCTATACAATCACCTTCCTCATCCTCTTCATTTTCCTATGGGTTTAAATACCAAGTGTTCCTCAGTTTTAGGGGCATTGACACCCGGCACGGTTTTACCGGCAATCTCTACAAGGCTCTTATTGATAAGGGAATCCATACTTTCATTGATGACAATGATCTTCTCAGAGGAGATGAAATCACACCATCACTCGTTAAGGCCATTGAAGAATCCAGGATTTTTATTCCCATATTTTCTGCCAACTATGCATCTTCTTCATTTTGTTTGGACGAACTTGTCCACATCATTCATTGCTATAAGACAAAGGGTTGTTCGGTTTTGCCTGTTTTCTATGGTGTGGATCCTACTCACATACGACATCAGACTGGAAGTTACGGTGAGCATCTTACTAAGCATGAAAAGAAGTTCCAAAATAACAAGGAAAACATGCAGAGGTTGGAGCAATGGAAGATGGCTCTGACCAAAGCTGCCAACTTGTCTGGCTACCATTGTAGTCAAGGGTACCCCACTTTACTTAAATCTTGTTTTTCCTGTAATTTATATTTTCTTTTCTTTAACTTCTTTTCCCCAATAATCTCATTTTAAATCTTAGAAAGGAAGCATGTTTTTTATTTATGTATTTAAACAAGTATAAGTTATTTATATGTTAAAACATGTATGTGATTGTGATTAATGTAGTCTGTGTACTAACTTATCTCTTGTACATGAATAGATATGAATACAAGTTTATTGAGAATATAGTCAAAGACATCTCCGACAAGATCAATCGTGTTTTTTTACATGTTGCCAAATACCCTGTTGGATTAGAGTCTCGAGTACAACAAGTGAAATTGCTTCTTGATAAGGGATCTAAGGATGAGGTTCTCATGGTAGGACTTTATGGTACTGGAGGCATGGGTAAATCAACACTTGCCAAAGCAATTTATAATTTTGTCGCTGATCAATTTGAAGGTGTATGTTTTCTTCACAATGTCAGAGAGAATTCAGCTCATAATAATTTGAAACATCTCCAGGAGGAGCTCCTTTCAAAAACTGTTAGAGTGAATATTAAGTTAGGAGATGTTAGTGAGGGAATTCCAATCATAAAGGAAAGACTATCTAGAAAGAAGATTCTTTTGATTCTCGATGATGTTGACAAACTGGAGCAGCTAGAGGCTTTGGCAGGAGGACTTGATTGGTTCGGTTGTGGAAGCAGAGTCATCATTACCACTAGAGATAAACACTTGCTAAACTGTCACGGGATAGAAATAACATATGCCGTAAAAGGGCTATATGGGACAGAAGCACTTGAATTGTTGAGATGGATGGCTTTTAGAGACAATGTTCCTTCAGGTTATGAAGAAATTTTAAGCCGTGCAGTTTCATATGCTTCAGGACTTCCCTTAGTTATAGAAGTAGTGGCTTCAAACTTGTTTGGAAAGAGCATCGAAAAATGGAAGAGTACATTAGATGGATATGAAAAGATTCCCAATAAAAAGATTCAAGAGATACTTAAAGTAAGCTATGATGATTTGGAGGAAGAGGAGCAAAGTGTCTTTTTAGATATAGCTTGTTTTTTCAAAGGATGTAGATTGAGTGAGGTCGAAGAGACACTTCTTGCTCACTATGGTCATTGCATAAAACATCATGTTGGAGTGTTGGTTGAAAAATCTCTCATAGAGATTAATACACAAAGCCATCGGTCATATAATGATGATGTGGCATTACACGATTTGATAGAGGACATGGGTAAAGAAATCGTCCGACAAGAATCAAGTAAAGAGCCCGGAGAACGTAGTAGGTTATGGTGTCACAATGACATAGTTCATGTTTTACAGAAAGATACCGTAAGATTGATATCTATGAACAATTTGTTATTTTAGCTGTAACCATGATTTTCGCTCTTTATGGACTTATATATGATCATCTTATACTAGGTTCTTTTTTCACTTCAATACATGTATATTTCTATACATATTATTTGTATTGTGGCTTATTCGTATATTTTTTGGTTAAAAGGGAACCAGTAACATTGAAATGATATATCTGAATTGTCCCTCGATGGAAACCATAATAGACTGGAATGGAAAGCCCTTCAGGAAGATGACAAATCTCAAAACTCTTATCATTGAAAATGGCCGTTTTTCTAAAGGTCCAAAACATCTTCCAAGTAGTTTGAGATTTTTGAAATGGAAAGGATGTCCTTCGAAGTCTCTATCATCTTGTATTTCAAACAAGGCAAGTGAAATAAGTTCATTTTTCGATCGTGTATATTTATAAATTCAGTATTATATTATAATTATAATTATAATTATAATTTTAACTTCTTTTTTATGCAGGAGTTCAATAATATGAAATTCATGACATTGGACGATTGTGAATATTTAACCCATATACCCAATGTCTCAGGTCTCTCAAATTTAGAAAAGTTCTCATTTCGAAATTGTGCTAATTTAATTACAATTCACAATTCAGTTGGATACCTAAATAAACTTGAAATCTTAGATGCATATGGTTGCAGAAAGATCGTAAGTTTTCCACCCTTACGGCTTCCCTCTCTTAAGGAATTTCAACTCAGTTGGTGTAAGAGTCTCAAGAAATTTCCAGAATTACTATGCAAGATGTCAAATATAAGAGAAATTCAGTTAATTGAATGTCTTGACGTAGAAGAATTTCCATTTCCATTTCAAAATCTCAGTGAACTTAGTGATTTAGTGATAAACAGATGTGAAATGCTCAGGTTCCCAAGACACGATGATAAATTGGATTTCATAGTGTTTTCAAATGTGCAAATGCTCGATCTCAATAACAGCAATCTCTCAGATGACTGTCTTCCAATACTTCTCAAGTGGTGTGTTAATGTGAAATATCTAAACTTATCAAAGAACAATTTCAAAATTCTACCCGAGTGCCTTAGTGAATGTCACCTTCTTAAGCATCTTTATTTGGATAAATGCCAATATCTTGAGGAAATTAGAGGGATTCCACAGAATCTCGAACACTTGGATGCAGTGAACTGTTATTCATTGACATCCTCATGTAGAAGAATGTTATTGAGCCAGGTTTGATGTTTTTTCTTGTAATAGTATTCAATATATAGTTTTTAATATAATTCAGTGTAGTAATATATTTTATGCTAAACTAACAGAAACTACATGAGGCTGGATGTACTCGTTATTATTTTCCAACCGGGGCTGAGAGGATCCCAGATTGGTTCGAGCACCAAATCAGGGGACAAACAGTTTCTTTCTGGTTTCGTAAAAAGATCCCTTCTATTATTTGTATTCTTCTTCTTCCGGGATCTAAGCTGATTCCAAGATTCAATTTGTTTATCAATGGCCGTAGAGGTGATTATTCTACTGATTATTTATCGTCTTGTCCCTCTTACATGAATCTGTCAGAACATACATTTTTGTTTGATCTGACTTTGGAAGAAACCAGTGAACATTTCAGTCCCACGTCTGAAATGGACAATGCACTTTTAAAAAATGAATGGATCCATATCGAGCTTAAGTTGGAGAATTTCAATCTTCCTGAAATAGAGATAAAAAAATTAAGCAGTGCGCAAATTGGAATCCATGTGTTGAAGGAGAAAAGCAACACGGATGAGGATATGATATTCAGCAGTCGTAATAGAAAGCGAAAATTAGATGAAGATGTCAATGCTTCATTACCACAATTTCATCCTGCGCAGAAAAAGCATAGATTTGTGGAAGTGGAACTTACAGAGACAGAAATTTTGCAGCAACAGTATCTAGCTTTAGTGTCAGACATGCAGAACTTGGTGCTTACTGAAACAAAAGAAAAGGAACACCATCTAGCTTTAGTGTCAGGCATGCACAACTTGGTGCTTATTGAAACAAAAGAAAAGGAACACTGTGACTAGGTACATCAATATCGTTATTATAAACAAATTAATTGTTTCTAGCTGTAAAAGTTTTTTAAACGACAAGACACGATGTAATATTCTGGGGACGATGCTTTGTAGCACATAAACTTCTGGTTGATGGCGTGTCTGACATGTGTTTGTGTCTAACACCAACCCGACACGGACGCATATTATTACTTTCAAATATATTATTTTCTCAAATTTCAATCACTATCGACGAATCAGTGTCAGTGTCGAGTTTGGTTTTCGTTATGCATAATCCTTACCAACATTTTGTTATTTATCTCCCTGTTCTAATGGTTCAAAATGTCGAAATGAAGGTTCACAGAGTTTGCAACTGCTCAAAGTTCAACAAGTAGACTATCTTATTTTAAATTTTATCCACTTTAAGCTTACAAACTTGACAATTTATGTTAAAGTCTTCATGAGGTATTATAAAAATTTAAGAGAAGTCGGTATGGTGGATTGAATCGATCTTTTGAGTGAAATAGTTAGTAGCCTAAACACAGTATTAATGGTTAATGAATAAATTTTTGAATATTGCTCTGCATTTTGTTGATAAAGTTAAATGTACTATTAGTAGGTATACAGAAATCATGACCCTGTAAATGTACTGTACTATCTCTCCCAATGTCATATAATTTCACATATGGAGAAATTAATAGCCCATATGCATTTTTTATCTTTTATGTGAAGTATAAAGTGCATATCGCTCAAATTTCATGAACACATTTTACCATATCACACGAACATTCTATAGACGAAATTATGAGTTCAATAATAGTAACTTTTTTTTTTTTGACAAGTTCAATAATATTAACTTAAAATTAGGAGATAAAGGTTTTAAATAACGGTTGCGGTCGAGTATAGGATTTCACAATTTCGGCCGTTACGAGTGTTGCGATACGAATTGCGGTTGTCACGGTGTGAATTAATCACAACATTGCACAACTCTTAAATCACAATAGTAACTTAAATAATTTAAACTAAAGAAAGATTTGGAGTTCTAAACTATACAAGGAGATAACACAAATGATGAAGAAAGTAGCATACTAACATTTCTAATATTACTATACTATTATTCTGCTTCTTAAATTTCCTATTTTTGTCTGATTTTGGAGTCCACAAAACAACTTCATTTATTTTTATTTTATATATACTGTTATTTTACTCTCATGAAGTAACAAAGAAAGATTGCATTTATAGTAGTAAAAATGAAAAAATATAAGAAGTCTAATAAATAACGAGATACGAGGGCAATGAAAATAAAAGTGGTGGTACAATTATTGTGACTGGTCCACACAACAGCTATAGAAAAGGGAGAAGGAAGTGTTGGATATATAACATTTACTCCCTTCAAGTTTATTGATCATACACCATGAAATTGTACCGTCGTATATATAAATGTTATTATGTTATTTTGACAAAATTTATGAAGCTAAAAATTATGTTATAAATTATCTAATTTTTTATATTATTGAAATGATAAAGCATAATAATAAAGGAATTAATAATTTTTTAGTCTAAAAAGCTATTATAAATATTCGAATTTTCTGTCGGTTTTTGGTTTGTGATGGAAAGTGAAGTCCTTGGAACCTTTGGATGTACATTGTTATGGATGACTCAAAATTTGGTGATTTAAGAAAGCGAAGAATCATGACACGATTTGACATCCGTGTCACGATATCTGATGTTGAATGCATGGTTGGTCCTGGAGGCAAAACGTGACACGATTTTGGGAAAATGTGACAAGATTTTCGACTTGCTGGACTCGTTTTCAGGATAAGGTTGGTCGTACCTTGGGTCGTACGCACCAACATTGTCACGATTTGGGAAAACGTGACATGATTATGCCCGGATCTGAACACTGCATATGCATTCTATGACCAATTTGTTGGGTAAGCTTGGTGAATCTCATGGAAACTGTTATCATGGTTTTTGGGTGCCAAGCCATTAATTGGACTTGAACCTTTTGACCGTTGATATCCCTCTTTTTTCTTGGGAAGGGTAAAAGGAGAAAAACCCTTGAGTTTTCGGATTCGGGGGTCGTTTTCGCTACGGGAAGGTGTTAGGCACCCGGAGCGATTATGGTATTCCATAAGAACCGCTTTCCTAAGTTTATTTCTACGCTTTAATTTTATTGCTTATTTGTAAAAAAGGAAGGTGTGATTAGTTAAGAATGGAGGTGAGAAGAAGTAGAATTTGATTTTTATTTCGGCTTGGATGAGTTTTGACTCATTGCCTACGTACCGTTTTACGGGATCAAAACCGGCGTAGTTCTTGCTAAAAAGACTTGTTTTTTTGTTTTAATTGTTTGATTTTAAGTTTTGAAAATGGTTTTGAAGAAGGAGATTGGGAGGCTTCATGAGCATTAGATTTAGCAAAAAAGTGAGGTTTGATTAGTGATTAAAAAGAAAGTCTAAATGATTAAGATGAATTGAATTTTTCTTAAGAAAAAAGAAAGGAAAAAAAAAATGAAGTGTTGACTTCATATTTATTATGAAAATTTTTTGAAGTGAAGTTCAATTGTTTTTTTTTAAAAAAAGGATGGATTTTCTCTAAGTGTTTAAACCTAAACGCTTATCTAACCATACAATCCTATGCATACATCTAAGGTGAGTGTGTGCGTGTCGGTGCGTCATAGTGTCCATAGTCCATATTACAAAAATTGCCTAAATACATTCTATGGCCCCTTTGCCAAGCTACAAACCAATGATAACAAATTACATCACCAAATGAGTTAAAACTTGCAAAGAGAATAAATGCTAAGCTAAAGAAAGTGGAAGAGATAGTGGGATGCTATGAAATGTATGTCACATGAGATGAAATGGTTAGTAATCATAAAGCATGAAATAGTAAGAAATAAATAAAAAGAGATTGTATAAGAATAGCAAAAAAAGAAGTAATAAAGTGGTAAAAACCTATAAAAAATTTGATATGATACCTAAATGTGCTTGTGACCCATAATCATCACATCATGGCAATTTTGAAAGAGATTTAGTTTCAAGCCATGATGTGGAATTAATAGAGACACATGCAAGCAAAGTATCACACCAAATTCATAGAGGAATTTGACACTTTATCCCTTAAAACACACACTTGTTGCTTGCAAAACAAGAAATTTACAAAATCATATCCAAAAACCAGCAAGAAAGCACATGACCAGAGGCATATTCATCACAAGATTGGGTATCATTTATTCATGTCACACATCAAAGTGTCAAGAACAAAAACATAACCAAAATAATACCCAAAAATGTAAACACACATGGAAATTAATTCATGCCATTTTACCATTTTTTTTATGCAAAAACACCATAGAAATACCAAAAATATATCAAGAAACAATCTAGGATTTTTTTAGGAATTTTTTTGTAAAAAAAGTGAGCAAGCAACAGGTGCAGATAGCAAAGACATATGGTGCAGATAGCAGGAAAATAACAAAAAAACGTAAAAACCTAAGCCCAAACCAAAGCCCAATACACAAAACTCAGATTGCACAGGAGACGTTGGATTGATCTAGAGGCTGAGAAAGAAAGGAAAAAACCGAAAATAAACCGGACCGGTTCAAAGCTCTATATATATGCTTCAAGTCCGGTTTTTTTCATTTCTTTCTTTTCCTTCTCTCTCTTCTCCCCTCTAGTGAGAGAAGCTCTCACTTCTCTCTAAGATTCCGGTCATCTTCTCCGGCTAACTCCTCCGTTCCGGCGCGGCGGATGGCGGCGGCGCCACCGTGCCGGAAAATCAAACTGCTCCGATTCGAGAAATTTTTACATTTTTAGATATCCTTTTTTATATACTTCTCGAATCCGAACTTAGATTTTTTCGAAAAAAGCTTGAATCGGAGTAGATCTGAGTTTGAATCTTGACAAAAAAACTTAAGAAAACGGAAAGGAAAAGAGGGAGAACGACGGCGGTTACCTCACGATTGCGATGACTCTTGGCCTGGCGTTGTTGCTTCGTGTTTGTGTTTCTGTTGTTTCGCGTTCTGCTGCTGTGCTTCGTGTGCTTGCTTGCGTGTTTGCTCGCTCGCGCTTGCTTGCTCACGTTTGCTTGCTCTTTTGCTTGCTGTTTTTGCTTGCTGTTTTTCGGTTTCTTCTTCTTCCTTGCAGATTCGGTTCCTTCTTCTTCTCCCACCGTGATCGGTGCTTGAGTTCTTCACTTCCGGTGAGGAATTCGCACCTTGTATTGCGGTGGAATCGATTCGATGATGAAGATTCGTACACGAATCTCTGAGAATTGATGATGAATTTCGGTTAGGGTTCTTTTTTGTTCTTGAGAAATTTCTGTTTTTGATCTAACAGAAAAGAGAGAGAAAATGGGAATTTGTTTTTGGTGATGTGTATTGTAATGAGTGGATCTGATCTATGTGGCACTGTGAATAGTATTTATAGCTGACATGTGTGAGTGATTGGACCATTAGAAAGCTGACATGTGGCATTGGAAAAAAAAAAAGGCGCTGCCCTGTAATTTTTGACTTGAAGGACCTGTTTGCAATTTTGAAAGAAATAGGGACTGGACTGAAAAAATAAAAGTAAGGACTGAAATGAAATTAAAAAACTTTTTGGACAAAAATGCAATTTTGGAACCTCAATTGAGGGACCAAAATGTAATTGAAATAAAATTGAATAAAAAACGCAATTTGACCAAACGTAAAGCGAAACAAAAGTAAAATTGACAAAACGGACTAAAACGAACCAATGGCCTAAATGAGGTACTTCAAAGTAACCTCTCTATGCCAAAATTTTGTGTGAAATGACCAAAATGCCCCTAGGGCTAAAAATGACCTAAACTGACTCAAACAGACTTGACACTGACTCAGATGCAAGTTTGAAATGAATTTAACAAGATTTACTGATGAAATGTTAAAATCAATCTGAAAAGACTCAGAGACAGTCGCAAGGATGAAAATGGGTCCCACTGCAGGAAATGACCAAAATACCCTTCTGTACGACTTTTTGCAAATTTTGAAATAAACTGTAGAAGAAAGCAATGCAATGATTCAGAGACATTTTTGAATGACTTACAAGACAAGTAGAGACATTTTGAAAGGTTTTATGCAAGAAAAACATAGGTAAAATTGTGATTGAAAATACTGCGAAGCAGGGACAATTTGAACTGTGCAGTTGAAATTTGATGATTGACAAAGTTTGAAATGAAATTGGGCCCAGTATTTTTAGGTCCAAAAACAGGGTATAACAGCTGCCCCTATTTAAGTTTCTTTGTCTGGAGAGTCAAGAGACGGAGTCTTTGGCTTGACAGGACGAAGATACTTAAATATTAGCATTTGCACTGTGTTTGGACGTAAAAATACGCCTACCCATTTTCAAATAATATGCATGCCATGCATCATCTGGATTATGAATGCAAGACCTCATGGGGATTGGAATTAACAAAATATGTCGTATCCATTGCGGGATTGGTAGACATTGACAAAGATAGTGAATAGCAGAGTAACGGGAAACTAGAAACAAGTTGGACAGGTACAAGCTGTTCTTGGATTCAAACTAGCCACTTGACCGGGGATGAAACAAACAGACAACTGCGAGTTGTTCTTATGGATTCGAACTGGTCACTTCACAGGGGATAGAGGTTACTGGACAAACACGAGTTGTTCTTATGGATTCGAACTGGTAACTCACTTGGGGATGTTGGAAAGTGCGAGTTGTTCTTATGGATTCGAACTGGTGACTCGACTGAAAACATGTAAAATTGGCAGGTACGAGTTGTTCTTAGGGATTCGAACTAGTTACTCGACTGAAAGCAAGGCAAATAGACAGGTGCGAGCTTGTTCTTGGATGCGAACTGGTTACTCCACCGGGCAGAAACAGATAGACAGGTACAAGCTGCTCTTGGATCGAGCTAGCCACTTGACCAAACGGAAACATATTGACAGGTACGAGCTGCTTTTGGATTGAGCTGGGCACTCGACCGATAACATGAGCAAATTGATAGGTACAAGCTGTTCTTGGACTTGAACTAGCCACCTGACCAAACAGAAACATATTCACTGGGGATTGGTTTGTTCTGACAAAATATAGATTGAGATTGACTTGACGTCGATTTGAATTGAAAGTTAGAAATTGACTGATATTATTGGCTCACAAGGTTTTGACAGAGAACCTGACATGAGTATTGAATTGAGACTGATGTTGACGTTGGAAATGTGATATGCATGGATGATATAACAGTTTCATTAAATGCATGGGCACGTAATATGCATGATTATGCATGTATGAATGCTTGTAATGTATGACTGTTGGCAGTTTGTAGGCACGACTTCACGGGGAAGACAAGACATTAGAGTATTGGGCACGTAGTGGCTCGTGCTATATGACACATTCTTGGAAATCCTCTTTGGAGATGACGTCGTTGGGAGACGTTTCGGGACCTAGGCTGAGGGTGGGCAGGTATGCAACTTGCTGGAGATAGAATCTTGGAAGACTTTACTGGGGAAAACGCCGTTGTGCTGGGCATTTCAGTGCTGGGTACGTTGTAGACATTGCATCTGTGGTCAATGCTTTTTGCATGTTATTTTCTCAACTTTCATTCATCATTTTTTTATCCCATTTTTGCCTGGATCGCCCTTTCGGGTTTTCGATCCACCGGGGAAATAAATTCTTTTTAATGCCCCTTTTTTGCCTGAACTGCCCTTTCGGGTCGTCAATCCAGCGGGGTGCTCATTTTTGCCTAAGCCGCCCTTCCGGGTTTTCGACTTAGCGAGCCTATTTATTTTCATGCATTTTCATTCTGTTTTTTCATTCTTGCCATTGACCACAGACTATCCTGGAGGAGAACCTGCTTGTAGCATATATTGAAATAGACATTCACATACCCTCGCTCATGCATGTTTCATTTGATTGTACCCTGTTGCTCAGGTTTGTTTTTCAAAATAGACAAAAAGTTTTCAATCTTCAAAAATGTTTGTTTCAAGCATTGTCATTATCAAAATAGAAAGAAAATGTTTTGTATATAGCTTTGAAAGTAGAAGAAAATAGAATTTCAAACAAAAGCACAAGCTCAAATTGATGTATAAGAGTGGTGGTCAGCCAAAGGCGTGACTCCACGGATTCACAAAGCTTGGAAAATGGTAATTTTATTGGTTGGTGGTACATTGAACACAGTAATCACTACATTTCTTAGAAACTTTGAATCCACAAGTGCAGAAGCTTTTGATGAAGACGGTCATTAACAGCTGCAGATGCCCCAAGGGGGACGGTGGTTGGCCAGATATAGTTACTTGCCTCTTGTTTCAATCTCATTTTTGCATGAACCGCCCTTCCGGGTTTTCGGCTCATCGAGACGCTCATTCTTGCCTGAGTTGTATACAATCTCAGCGAGCTTTTCATATTTGTTTTTTGTCCCTTATTTTGCCTGGACCGCCCTTTCGGGTTTTCGATCCACCGGGAAGCGCATTTTTGCCTAGGCCGCCCTTTCGGGTTTTCGACCTACCACGCTGTTCTTTTCATATTTTTAGGCAAAGTATTTCTTGACTATATCGGCATTCACTGGATTTGGAAGTTCTACACCATCCATGTGTGTAAGGATTAAAGCACCACCGGAGAAGGCCTTCTTGACAACATAAGGACCTTCATAGTTAGGTGTCCACTTGCCCCTTGGGTCGGGTTGCTGGCTTATCCTTCTTTTCAATACAAGTTCCCCTACCTTGAATTCTCGAGGATGAACTTTCTTGTCAAAAGCAGTCTTCATTCTTGCTTGATATGAATGTCCACGAGCCATGGCATCCATACGTTTTTCCTCAATCAAATTCAACTGATCATACCGGCTTTGGCACCATTCAGCCTCAGATAACTTTGCTTCCATGATTACCCGGAGAGACGGGATCTTCACTTCCAAAGGAAGAACTGCTTCCATACCATATACAAGAGAAAAAGGGGTTGCCCCGGTTGAACTGCGCACTGTAGTACGGTAACCATGCAGAGCATAGGGTAACATCTCATGCCAGTCCTTGTAAGTGGTCACCATCTTTTGGACAATTCTCTTGATATTCTTGTTGGCGGCCTCAACTGCACCATTCATCTGAGGTCTATAGGGAGAAGAGTTATGATGCTCAATTTTGAATTCTTCACAAAGAGCTTGCACCACATTATTGTTCAGGTTGGTACCATTGTCGGTAATAATCTTGCTGGGAACACCATATCGACAGATGATGTTGTTTTTGATGAACTTAGCTACCACTTGCTTGGTCACATTGGTATAAGATGCTGCTTCAACCCACTTGGTGAAGTAGTCAATTGCCACTAAGATGAAACGATGACCATTTGAAGCCTTCGGTTCAATTCTTCCAATCATGTCGATGCCCCACATTGAGAACGGCCCTGGGGATGACATAACATTGAGAGCATGCGGAGGCACATGAATCTTATCAGCATAGATTTGACATTTGTGGCATTTTCTGGCGTATTGGTAGCAATCATGCTCCATGGTCATCCAGTAGTAACCTGCTCGTAACAACTTCCTTGACATAGTATGCCCTGTAGCATGGGTCCCGAAGGTACCGTCATGTACATCATGCATTAACTGCTCCGCTTCATGTTCATCAACACATCTTAACAATACCATGTCATAGTTTCTCTTGTACAGAATATCTCCATCTAACAGGAATCTACTGGCCAATCTTCTCAAGGTCTTCTTGTCTTGCTTGGAAGCACCCGGCGGATACTCACGGCTCAGCAAGAACTGTTTGATGTCGTAGTACCAGGGTCTATAGTCAACCACATTTTCACCAGCCTGATCGATCACATCCCCAATAGCAAACACATGCGAAGGTCTTTCGAGGCGTTGTACTTTGATTAATGGCACGTCATTCCAATGGTTTACTCGGAACATGGAAGATAGAGTAGCAAGAGCATCAGCCATTTGGTTCTCATCACGAGGGATATGGTGCAACTCAACCTTTGTAAAATATGTCAGCAAACGTCTCGCATAATCACGATAAGGAATCAACTTAGCATGATGGGTCTCCCATTCACCCTTTATCTGATTGATGACGAGCGCGGAATCTCCATAGATGTCGAGGTGTTTGATTCTCATGTCAATTGCTTCCTCGATCCCAAAAATACATGCTTCATACTCAGCCATGTTGTTGGTACATTCAAACAGAATTCGGGCGGTAAAAGGAATGTGATGCCCCTGCGGGGATACAATGACTGCCCCAATTCCTTTACCATAAGCATTGACAGCACCATCAAAGACTAAACCCCACTTGCTATTGGGATCTGGACCTTCATCAATCAACGGTTCTTCGCAGTCTTTGGATTTCAAATACATGATCTCTTCATCAGGGAAATCGAACTCAATTGGTTGGTAATCATCAAGAGGTTGGTAAGCAAGATGATCGGCAAGAATGCTACCTTTGATTGCCTTTTGAGTTTTGAACACGATATCGTATTCAGACAAAAGCATCTGCCAGCGTGCAATCTTCCCAGTAACAGCAGCTTTCTCGAAGATATACTTTATCGGATCCATTTTGGATATCAACCAAGTTGTATGATTCACCAAATAATGACGCAGGCGTTTAGCGGCCCAGGCCAGAGCACAACAAGTCTTCTCGAGCATTGTATACCGAGTTTCACAGTCGGTGAACTTCTTGCTTAGATAGTAGATAGCGTGCTCTTTCTTTCCAGTTTCATCTTGTTGACCAAGCACGCATCCCATGGATTCATCAAATACTGCCAAATACATAATCAAAGGCCTTCCTTCCACGGGTGGGACAAGGATAGGTGGTTCCAGCAGGTAATTCTTGATGCTATCAAAAGCTTCCTGGCATTCATCGTTCCATACAATAGGCTGATTCTTGCTCAAGCAGTCGAGTGATCTCATATGGTATATCATCATCCTCTTCATCTTCGGCTTCATACACAGGGAATTCAAAATTTGGAGGAACCGTAGGATTACTGTGTTCAACGGGTTTATTATGGTTCAACCTGCATATAATGATTGGATGATTTTAGAAAGAGTTTTTTTTTCATGCAGATTTTTGAAATTAATAAGAAAATACAGACGTTTTGGTTTTTTCTGGCATTACCATTGTTTCCAAGGGAAAAAGCACTAAAAAAAAAGTAGTCGTGGAAGAAACGACAAAATTTTATTAATCAACGGCAATGCCGAAACAAACATGCCCTTACAGAAAATATCACTCTCGCTTTGGGCAGAGCGAGAGGATTGTTATTTTGAAAACAAAGCACTAAAGCAACAAGACACATTACTCAGAAACATGCATGATTGAAGGAATGTCAATGGCATCCCAATCCGTCGCAATGCCTCCTGGTGTAACAAATGCAGGCCTGAGACCAGATCCAGTGGCTTCTTCAGAGATAGCATTAACAAACCCTGCACTGTGGAAGACTCCCGAGGAAACCCTTGATGACGGGGAGAACCCGAGACCTTCTTTACGCTTGTTCTCACAGAGCTGTATCACCTTGCCCCATCCGGCAGTCTGACCTTCCTGGATAACCTTCTGAGCATCTTTCAATGAAGCCATAGCAGCCCCAGCTTTCTTAAGCTCCGCACCTTCAATGGTCAAACCTTGGAAAGCAGTCCCTTCAGCAGACCCTGCTTCAATACAAGAAAAGGAAGACAGCTGGCTGACTAAGTATGCCTCTTCACCATGAATGGTAACGAGCTTTTCATTCCTTACGAATTTCAACTTCTGATGTAAGGTAGAGGTTACCGCACCTGCATCGTGTATCCACGGTCTTCCCAGCAGGCAACTGTAGGATGCATTAATGTCCATCACTTGGAAGGTAACCAAGAAATTCTCAGGGCCAATGGTTATCGGCAAGTCTATCTCCCCCAGCACATTCTTTCGAGATCCGTCAAAAGCTTTGACCAAGAAAGTACTTCTCCTCAAAGGGACCCCACGGTAGCTCAACTGATCTAGAGTTGTCTTGGGCATTACATTGAGAGAGGAACCGGTATCCACCAACACATTTGATATCATATCTGATTCACAATTCACCGAGATGTGCAAAGCCAGATTGTGACTCTTTCCCACTTCCGGCAACTCTTCTTCACTAAACCAGAGATTGTTACAAGCAGTAATTTTTCCCACTATGCCACCAAACCGATCTACCGTAACTTCGTGGTCAACATATGCCTGCTCCAGCACTTTCAACAAGGTATTCCTGTGAGCCTCAGAGCTTAAGAGTAATGACAAGACAGATATCTTTGAAGGAGTCTGCAGCAATTGATCAACGATCTTGTAGTCGCTCCTCTTTATTATCCTCAGAATCTCATCTAAATTCGAATCCTCTATAGATTTGCCTGACTGGTTCGCATCTGTAGCAATAGGTGAAACAACGGTTGGAGTTGCTTCTTCAACTGGTGGAATGGTCGGTGTAGCTACCTTCTGCTGGAATAACGGCGGACGAACCTTCCCGCTTCTTAGTGCTGCAGAAGTCCCTTCGGCAATATTGCTTACTGTGGCAAAGGAGGCTAGAGGCACCTCTACTCCATTTTCTATCAAAGTAGCATTGTACTTGTATGGCACTGCCTTGTCCGAAACATAAGGAATTGGTCCTGGCAACCTTATCACCAAAGGCTCAGCATTCTTCTTCAAAGGTACACTCTTGACAGGCGGATCGTGAAAAACTGGCACGACCACGCAAACATCACTGACAGTCAGAAGATTATCATCCATCAAGCTTTGGATGTCGTCTTGAACAGTATAGCAGCCCAAAGGATCACAGAGGCATCCTAGACACTTGGCATGATCATGGCTGAACAGAGAGGCTTTGCACAGCTTGACGTGCAGAGCAGAGGCACCAGAGGAGTGGCAACATTGTGGACATCAAGTCTAGGATTTTCCTCACACACTTCGATCATATTCACAGCGGCATGATTTGGTAGCGGATTGTCGAGGACATGTGGGACATTATTCTCAAAAGTCAGCTTCCCTTGATCAATGAGTTTCTTCACGATATACTTCAAAGCATAACACCCCTCGACATCATGACCTAAGGCACCTTGATGAAAGTCACATTTGAGATCAGACCTGAACCTTGGAGGCAACGGATCAGGTGGTGGCTTGCCCTGTCTAGTTGTACAATGACCTCTCTGGAGTAGAGTTGGAAGAAGTTCGGCATACAACATCGGTATAGGAGGGAAGGTTGGTCTAGCATATTGCTGCTGCTGCTGTTGTTGTTGTTGTTGTTGAACCGGCAACTGTTGTTTCATCTGTTGGGCAATTGCATTGACGGGCACTTGAGGCTGGCCCGGTGGCAAAGGGTACTGATGATAAAACGGTGGGAAGAAAGGATGCTGAGAATACGGCATGTATGGGTATGACGGAGGCATTTGGGCTGTATTGATAGGTGCAACAGTAGCCATTGATTGCCCGGCTCCAGCTGACACCATCCCCACTTCCGTTTCTTTCTTCTTGTGGTGTCCATTACCATACCTCTTCGATGCGCTCGTAGAAGATTCAGCTTTCTCAAACACAATGATTCCATCCCTGACGGCTTCCTCAAGACGGGTTCCCATAGTGACCATCTCCGAAAAGTTGTTCGGGGCAGCGATGATCATCCTCTCAACATAATCTTTCTTCAAGGTCTTTAAGAACGTCTGGGTCATTTCTTCTTCATCTAAAGCAGGAGTGATACGGGCAGCTGCCCCTCTCCACCTTTGCGCATATTCACGGAAACTTTCCTCCTTTTTCTGAGATAGGGACCTGAGGAACTCCCTATTCGGCTTCAATCGAGTGTTAAACCCGTAGTGACTCCTGAAAGCGGTGGCTAGCTCATCAAAGGTGTGGACATCATCTTTGCTCAGACTAGTATACCACTCTGCAGCATCTTCCATCAGACTGTCTTGGAAGTAATGGATCATAAGGGAATCATTGTCCTTGTAGTTGCCCATCTTCCGGACATATTTGACAATATGATTTTGAGGACAAGTCAGCCCGTTATATTTGTCGAACTCCGGGACTTTGAACTTTTTTGGAACATCTACCTTCGATACCAAGCAGAGATCCTGGGTTTTAATGGAGTCTCCATTTCCCCTGTTGGCCTTAATTTCCCGTCGGAGCTCTTTGGCAAGTTCTTCCATTCTCTCTTCCATAGTTCCGGTTGTGGCAATACTCCCGTGGTGTGCATTAGCATGAACAAATAGAGGCACCGCATTCACAATGGGCTCGGTAACAGTTGTTGCGGCTTGAGTCAAGGCGGTACTAACAGGAGTTAAGTTTGCCCCTGGGATTTGGGCCATTGTTGGTAGTACCAGAGGTCCCTGCCCCTGTATTAGCAGTATAGTACAGCGGAAGTCCGTAAGGATACCCGGATGGCATGATAGAGCGGGGATCAGTTGTTACGGTAGGAGTCACATTTGCAGCTGTAGAAACTACAGGAACTGGTTGTTCCTGAGCAGCCAACAGAGCAGTCATAGCATCATGAGCTTTGGCCAATTCCTCCCTTAGAGATGCCAATTCGGTACGAAGCTGTGTGTTCTCTTCTTCCATAGCCCTTTTCTTTCTTCTGTATTCTCTGGTTCGATCGGTTCTATCAGGTTCGTAAACTCTCTGAGCACGAGCCACTTTTCACACTGCGGCAGAGAAACCAGGAGGTGGTAAGCACTTGGAAGCCTTTGTGATCAATGCATGATGCATATGATGCATGATATGCAAATGCAAATGCGAAAGACTTATTTTTTTTCATCGAAGGATTTTTAAACAAATTAGAAATCTTGCAAATAAACAAAACTACATAGTATTCTCAACAGAAAGACTTTGAAATAAACACATGAAGCCCTCAAGCATAGGAAGTAGTCGGAGGATCATCGGACTCGGAATCTGAATCACAGTATCTGGTAAAGAAATCTCGTCGTCCTCGAGCTCTCTTGGAATCCCTCATAAGCAGCTCATCTTTCTCTTCCAATTCCCTCCGGGCCTTAGCTAGCTCTTTCTTCAACATTAGATTCTCATGAGTCTTCTGCTCATCTCTACCATCCAAAGTCATGATTAGATTCTCGGCTTGATTGTACCGAGCTTTCCACACTTGCTTCTCACGACTCTCCATAGCTAGATGCTCCTGATACATATCCTGAGTCGCGGGGAGTAGAGGTAGAGGCATAGATGGAGTAGATGAAGACACGTATCTCATAGCTGGATAAGGCATACCAATCTCCTTAGCCCGATCTATTACCCACTGAGTATAGGCTTCATGAGCGACACCGGATCTCACACCTAGATGCTTCACACTTTTCCTTCGAACCTTGGACCAAGCATCCACGAAAGCTTTCCTTTGTCCGGTAGGAGCATTCGCATAGAAGAAGAACTCTGGAGATGTGGCAAGATTGATGGGCTTCGACTTCATAGGAAAACCAAACTGTCTCATAGCAAGCTCGGGGTTATAGTTAATTCCTCCACGAGTACCAAGAAGAGGTACGTTGAGAAAGTCTCCACAACCCATGATGATTTCCTTCACCTGAGCGGCCGGAGTGAGCCAGACGACCTCGTCAGGAGTGAGGGCCATAATCCGCTGAGAGTAGGACCAATTTTCCGAGTTGTCATGGAAGGAACTCGGAAGGTGCGAAATAAACCACCTATACAAAAGAGATGTGCAGCAAAGAATATACCCACGGCCCTTGAGAGTCCTGTCATGAATGGCGTGGTAGGTATCCGCTAGCAAAGTAGGAACCGGGTTCTTGGAATGAAAGATCTCGATAGCGTTCATGTCCACGAAGTTGTCGAGGTTCGGAAAGAGAATGAGCCCGTAGATAAGCAAAGCAAGAATAGCCTCGAGTGTGTCCTGACGAGTAGTACCGAGATTAGCCTGATCAAGAAGATACTTCGAAGTGAAACCCCGGATGTGAGACTTGGTAATAAGATGGTTGGAGACGTCGGAAGTCTTGAGGTAGAGATCCTTAGCAATAATCAGAGGAGTAAGAGAAGTCCCGGGACCGGTGAAAGGCGTTTTCTCGGCTATAGGTAAACCCACTAGATTGGAGTAAGCCTCGAGAGTAGGAACCAACTGGAAGTCCGGGAAAGTGAAGCAACGGAAGCTCGGATCATAAAATTGCACCAGAGTGTGCACTAGCTTCTCGTCTACATCGGTTCGGAGCAAAGTAAGCAATCCCCCATACCGGAGTCGGAACCCTGTTTGACTCTTGACCTTGAGTGCCAACTCTCTCAAACTAACCAAATCCACTTCCTTGAACTTGTAGCACTTTGTCTTCTTCATACCTGTGATTATTTACAAAAATTTCCATTTGTTTAAACCCTTCGATGAATGCATGAAAAATGTTTATGCATGAATGCATGTATGCATGATTGTGTTGTTTAGTTACAATGTGGGTTGAGATTCAAAGTAACAGGGCCACGGATGGACACGGCGTCCGGTGAACTAAGGCTTTGGATAGTAGTAACCAAGGTTCTAACACAGTTCCCAAACTGCAGCCTCTCTCACATATATCATGGTAGTACAGGACGACACCCGTTCCATGATTATTTGTGAGAAGGTCTAGTTTGAGTGTAGTATCGCGTGACGACTAAAGTTTGAGACAACACTCAATTTAGCCACCGCACTACGTCCTAAAAAGGCTAGGATGGGTTTGGTAACTACGGTTCATAGCTTCGTCGAACAATTGAAAGTGAAGTGCCTAAGCATGACAACACACGCCGACAATATCACCTTCAAAATGCCTCAGCTATGTGAGATTGATCGCATAATCCAATACACGAGGCAACCCCCGGATCGAATTGTCGATTATATCTCTACCTAAACATAAGTTCACTCAGCCCGGGTATAGGACTTTTGATATTCTCACCCCACACGTCAAATGAAAATAAACAAGTATCCACATATGTAAGCAATAAAACAAAACGTAAATATAAACTAAGGAAAACTAGGCGCGACCCGCTAAAAAAAGATCCCCAGTGAAGTCGCCATTTCTGTTATCAAGGTTTTTGGGTGCCAAGCCATTAATTGGACTTGAACCTTTTGACCGTTGATATCCCTCTTTTTTCTTGGGAAGGGTAAAAGGAGAAAAACCCTTGAGTTTCCGGATTCGGGGGTCGTTTTCGCTACGGGAAGGTGTTAGGCACCCGGAGCGATTATGGTATTCCATAAGAACCGCTTTCCTAAGTTTATTTCTACGTGTTATACCCTGTTTTTGGACCTAAAAATACTGGGCCCAATTTCATTTCAAACTTTGTCAATTATCAAATTTCAACTGCACAGTTCAAATTGTCTCTGCCTCGCAGTATTTTCAATCACAATTTTACCTATGTTTTTCTTGCATAAAACCTTTCGAAATGTCTTTACTTGTCTTGTAAGTCATTCAAAAGTGTCTCTGAATCATTACATTGCTTTTTCTACAGTTTATTTCAAAATTTGCAAAAAGTCGTACAGAAGGGTATTTTGGTCATTTCCTGCAGTGGGACCCATTTTCATCCTTGTGACTGTCTCTGAGTCTTTTCAGATTGATTTTTAACATTTCATCAGTAAACCTTGTTAAATTCATTTCAAACTTGCATCTGAGTCAGTGTCAAGTCAATTTGAATCTGTTTAGGTCATTTTTAGCCCTAGGGGCATTTTGGTCATTTCACACAAAATTTCGGCATAGAGAGGTTACTTTGAAGTACCTCATTTAAGCCATTGGTTCGTTTTAGTCCGTTTTGTCAGTTTTATTTTTGTTTCACTTTACGTTTGGTCAAATTACGTTTTTTATTCAAATTTTATTTTTTATTGCATTTTGGTCCCTCAATTGAGGTCCCAAAATTGCATTTTTGTCCAAACTGTTTTTTATTTTATTTTATTTCATTTCAAGCTTTTTTAATTTTGCAGTTTAGTCCTCAATTTCTTTGTTTTTGCAGAAAGGTCCAGAATCCATTTTAAGTCCAAGCCGTGCCATCTTCATACAAATCCAGGTGTCACTATCCTATTGGTTCCAATGCACACATGTCAGCTATAAAAGCATTGAGTCAGAATCAGAAGCATATGATTACACGCCAACTCATAAACACAAATACAATTTTCTTTTTCTCAGCAACTGAATCAAAACAGGAAAATTTCTCAGATTCATCAAGAACACCAAGAACAAAAACCCTAACCGTTTTTCCAGAAAGCAAGAATCATCAAAATTCGTTGGATTTTCCATTGATTCTCAGAGATTCCTTAGGAATCATCATCATTGAATCATCTCCTTCGCAATTCAAGGCACGGATTCACTGCAGAAGCAGCAAATTCCAGTACCGATCACGAAGAAGGTTCAGCGAGAAGAAGAGGGAAAGAAACAAGGTTCTAAACCGGCGAAGAAGATGAAGAAACAGAACCGGTGAATCACCGATTTATTTTCGGTCCAAAGAACAAGCAGAAGCATCAAAAATCAGCAAGAACAGAATCAAGTTTTCTGAAGAATCTCACAAAATCTCCAATCAAAAATTTCAGGTAAAACTCAGAATCTTTTTTAAAAAAGTATAATATCACAGTTGAACCTGTAAAAACATGCAAGCGACACAGATCTAAGATTTCCAGAATTCAAAAGCGAAGCCGTAACCGTAAACACAAAACCTAGATCCATAAGGATCTAAGTTTTGAAAGCAAGAACGAATACCAGAAAAGTAATCAAGCGACGAAACGATGTAGATCTTTAAAGATCTAAATGTTTTTGTTCAAAAATCAAAGAAAACATTTCAAGACCGTATGAAATTTCCTAGATCTGCGTCGTTTCAAGCTGTTTTTGAAAAGATAATTGCCAGATTCTTGATTAGGGTTTAAAAACGAATGGATTGGTGAAGAAATTTTGGCATTCTGGAAATTTTAGGTCACCGGAGTTCATGAACTCGCCGGAGAAGATGAAGCTTCCGGCGGACCTTCAAGGTCTCCGCCGTGGCTTCATCCTCACCGGCGGTGAGGGTTAGAGAGAGGCGAGAGAAGCGGTGAAGCTTAGAGAGAGAAAGAGATGGAAGAAATGGACTGGACCGGCGTCTACGTCCTTATATAGACGTTTGAACCGGTCCGGTTTATTTTGCTTCCATTTTGAACCGTAGGATCTAGGGTTTCTTTTGTTGAATGGCTGTGATGCGTTGTTACTGTATGCTTGATTTACGTTACCATGCGCTGCGTGTTTTGAACCGTTAGATCTGGATCCGGATCAATCCAACGCCTCTGAGGCCTTTGGATGATCCAGGTCCAGTCTGTTTTGGGTTTTGGTTTGGGCCTCAGTTTTCTTTCACGTTTTTTTTTGCTTTTTTTACTATTTGCACTGTTTTTTTTTGCTACCTGCACCTATGTCTTGATTAAAATTGTGATAAATTTCCTAGAAAAATTCATACATGTTTCTTGATATTTTCTTAGTGTTTTTATGACATTTTTGCACATTAAGGATCTATGAAATTTTTGTATAATTAATTCATAGCATTTTAATTCTCTTTGAATTATTTGTTATGGATTCTTCTTCACACATTTGTCCTTGATGTGAGAATATGTAATAAAAGCTACTTGACGTGTTAATATGAGAGATTTGTGCCTATAATTTCATGTTGATTTGCTGTTTTGATTTGGTTCATAAGTTCTTGATTTTATGAACAATATATGCATATTTTGAAAGATATAAAATGCCAAGTTTATTCTAGAAAATATGGCATGAAACCATGCTTGCATGTTTCCAATAATTCCATGCTATAACTTGAGATAAAGAAAACTCTTTCAAAATTTGTTAAAGCATGAGAATTAGAGGCCAAGAATGCTTTAGGTTTCATACCTAAGCTTTTAGGGTTTAATGTCATTTTGTTAACTTTTTGTGCCATCTTGCATGCTTTTATTTCTTAGTACTTGTTATGTTTTTTTTTTTCACTAACAAGTTTACGTTGGTACTTCATACATATCATTTAGCATTCCCTCCACTTTCTTTAGCCTAGCATTTATCTTTTGCAAGTTTTAATTCATTTGGTAATGTAATTTGTTATCATTGGTTTGTAGCTTGGCAAAGGGGCCATAGAATGTATTTAGGCAATTTTTGTAATATGGACTATGGACACTATGATGCACCGACACGCACACACTCACCTTAGATGTATGCATAGGATTGTATGGTTAAATAAGCGTTTAGGTTTTAAACACTTAGAGAAAATCCATCTTTTTTTTCAAAAAAAACAATTGAACTTCACTTCAAAAATTTTCATAATAAATATGAAGTCAACACTTCATTTTTTTTTCCTTTCTTTTTTTTCTTAAGAAAAATTCAATTCATCTTAATCATTTAGACTTTCTTTTCAATCACCAATCAAACCTCACTTTTTTGCTAAAACTCATGCTCATGAAGCCTCCCAATCTCCTTCTTCAAAACCATTTTCAAAACTAAAAATCAAACAATTAAAACGAAAAAACAAGTCTTTTTAGCAAGAACTACGCCGGTTTTGATCCCGTAAAACGGTACGTAGGCAATGAGTCAAAACTCATCCAAGCCGAAATAAAAAAACAAATTCTACTTCTTCTCACCCCCATTCTTCACTAATCATACTTTCTTTTTTACAAATAAGCAATAAAACTAAAGCGTAGAAATAAACTTAGGAAAGCGGTTCTTATGGAATACCATAATCGCTCCGGGTGCCTAACACCTTCCCGTAGCGAAAACGACCCCCGAACTTAGAATCTAAGGGTTTTTTCTCAATTTTGCCCTTCCCAAGAAAAAATAGAGATATCAACGGTCGAAAGGTTCAAGTCCAATTAATGGCTTGGCACCCAAAAACCATGATAACGGAAATGGCGACTTCACTGGGGATTGTTTTTAGCGGGTCGCGCCTAGTTTTCCTTAGTTTATATTTACGCTTTGTTTTATTGCTTACATATGTGAATACTTGTTTATTTTCATTTGACGTGTGGGGTGAGAATATCAAAAGTCCTATACCCGGGCTGAGTGAACTTATGTTTAGGTAGAGATATAATCGACAATTCGATCCGGGGGTTGCCTCGTGTATTGGATTATGCGATCAATCTCACATAGCTGAGGCATTTTGAAGGTGATATTGTCGGCGTGTGTTGTCATGCTTAGGCACTTCACTTTCAATTGTTCGACGAAGCTATGAACCGTAGTTACCAAACCCATCCTAGCCTTTTTAGGACGTAGTGCGGTGGCTAAATTGAGTGTTGTCTCAAACTTTAGTCGTCACGCGATACTACACTCAAACTAGACCTTCTCACAAATAATCATGGAACGGGTGTCGTCCTGTACTACCATGATATATGTGAGAGAGGTTGCAGTTTGGGAACTATGTTAGAACCGTGGTTACTATTATCTAAAGCCTTAGTTCACCGGACGCCGTGTCCATCCGTGGTCTTGTTACTTTGAATCTCAACCCACATTGTAACTAAACAACACAATCATGCATACATGCATTCATGCATAAACATTTTTCATGCATTCATCGAAGGGTTTAAACAAATGGAAATTTTTGTAAATAATCACAGGTATGAAGAAGACTAAGTGCTACAAGTTCAAGGAAGTGGATTTGGTTAGTTTAAGAGAGTTGGCACTCAAGGTCAAGAGTCAAACAGGGTTCCGACTCCGATATGGGGGATTGCTTACTTTGCTCCGAACCGATGTGGACGAGAAGCTAGTGCACACTCTAGTGCAATTTTATGATCCAAGCTTCCGTTGCTTCACTTTTCCGGACTTCCAGTTGGTTCCTACTCTCGAGGCTTACTCCAATCTAGTGGGTTTACCTATAGCCGAGAAGACGCCTTTCACCGGTCCCGGGACTTCTCTTACTCCTCTGGTTATTGCTAAGGATCTCTACCTCAAGACTTCCGACGTCTCCAACCATCTTATTACCAAGTCTCACATCCGGGGGTTCACTTCAAAGTATCTTCTTGATCAAGCTAATCTCAGTACTACTTGTCAGGATACGCTCGAGGCTATTCTTGCTTTGCTTATCTACGGGCTCATTCTCTTTCCGAACCTCGACAACTTCGTGGACATGAATGTTATCGAGATCTTCCATTCCAAGAACCCGGTTCCTACTTTGCTAGCGGATACCTACCACGCCATTCATGACAGGACTCTCAAGGGCCGTGGGTATATTCTTTGCTGCATATCTCTTTTGTATAGGTGGTTTATTTCGCACCTTCCGAGTTCCTTCCATGATAACTCGGAGAACTGGTCCTACTCGCAGCGGATTATGGCCCTCACTCCTAATGAGGTCGTCTGGCTCACTCCTGCCGCTCAAGTGAAGGAAATCATTATGGGTTGTGGAGACTTTCTCAATGTACCTCTTCTTGGTACCCGTGGAGGAATCAACTACAATCCCGAGCTTGCTATGAGACAGTTTGGTTTCCCTATGAAGTCGAAGCCCATCAATCTTGCTACATCTCCAGAGTTCTTCTTCTACACGAATGCTCCTACCGGACAAAGGAAAGCTTTCATGGATGCTTGGTCCAAGGTTCGAAGGAAGAGTGTGAAGCATCTAGGTGTGAGATCCGGTGTTGCTCATGAGGCCTATACTCAGTGGGTGATAGATCGAGCTGAGGAGATTGGTATGCCTTATCCAGCTATGAGATACGTGTCTTCATCCACTCCGTCTATGCCTCTACCTCTGCTTCCCGCAACTCAGGATATGTATCAGGAGCATCTAGCTATGGAGAGTCGTGAGAAGCAAGTGTGGAAAGCTCGGTACAATCAAGCCGAGAATCTAATCATGACTTTGGATGGTAGAGATGAGCAGAAGACTCATGAGAATCTAATGTTGAAGAAAGAACTAGCTAAGGCCCGGAAGGAATTGGAAGAGAAAGACGAGCTGCTTATGAGGGATTCCAAGAGAGCCAGAGGACGACGAGACTTCTTTGCTAGATACTGTGATTCAGATTCCGAGTCCGATGATCTTCCGACTACTTCCTATGCTTGAGAGCTTCATTTGTTTACCTTGTTGAAAATGTTGTGTAATTTTGTTTATTTGCAAGATTTCTAATTTGTTTAAAAATCCTTCGATGAAAAAACAGGTCTTTTGCATTTGCATTTGCACATCATGCATCATATGCATCATGCATTGGTCACAAAGGCTTCCAAGTGCTCACTAGCTCCTGGTTTCTCTGCCGCAGTGTGAAAAGTGGCTCGTGCTCAGAGAGTTTACGAACCGGATAGAACCAATCAAACCAGAGAATACAGAAGAAGGAAAAAGGCTATGGAAGAAGAGAACACGCAGCTCCGTACCGAGTTAACTTCTCTGAGGGAAGAATTGGCTAAGGTCAATGACACCATGACTGCTCTGCTAGCCGCCCAGGAACAATCATCCACCGGTTCACCAACAACGACAGCAGCAACAAGCTAGACCTACCTTTCCTCTGATACCAATGCTATATGCTGAGTTGCTCCCGACTCTACTTCTCAGAGGGCACTGCGCAATCAGACAGGGGAAGCCTCCACCTGATCCGTTACCTCCCAGGTTCCGGTCTGACCTCAAATGTGATTTCCATCAAGGTGCTCTGGGTCATGATGTCGAAGGATGCTATGCTTTGAAATACATTGTGAAGAAGCTCATTAACCAAGGAAAGTTGACTTTTGAGAACAACGTCCCTCATGTCCTCGACAACCCTCTTCCAAATCACGCTGCTGTGAACATGATTGAGGTATATGAGGAAGCTCCCGGACTTGACGTCCGTAATGTTACAACTCCTCTGGTGCCACTACACATCAAGTTATGCCAAGCCTCTCTGTTTGACCATGATCATGCCAATTGCCAAGAATGATTCTGTAATCCTTTGGGTTGCTGCGTTGTTTAAAATGACATCCAGAGCTTGATGAACAACAATTATTTGACTGTCAGCGACGTCTGTGTGATTGTGCCAGTCTTTCATGATCCGCCCGTCAAGAGCGTGCCTTCAAAAGAGAATGTTGAGCCTCTAGTGATAAGGCTGCCCGAACCAGTACCTTATACTTCTACAAAGGCTATTCCTTACAAGTACAATGCCACATGAATCTTCTACAGTGCTGAGTTATCAATGCAATTACTGAAGAGGCGACTGGATGTAGTCCTAGGCCTATGTTTGTTATACCAGGAGGCATTGCGAGAAATTGTGATGCCATCAACATTCATTCAATCATGCATGTTTCCGAATAATGTGTCTTGTTGCTTAAGTGTTTTGTTTTTCAAAATAACCATCCTCTCGCTCTGCCCGAAGCGAAAGTGATATTTCTGGAAGGGCGTGTTTGTTTCGGCATCGCCGTTATCAACAAAAATCGTCGTTTCTTTCACGACTTTTATTTTTTAGTGATTTTTTTTTTCTTGGAAATAATGGTAATACCAGAAAAAACCAAAACATCTTTATTTTTCTTATCAATTTCAAAGAACTGCATAAAAGAAAAAAAAACCATTTTCTAAAATCATTCAACCATTCTATGCAGTTTGAACCATAATAAACCCGTTGAACACAGTAATCCTACGGTTCTTCCAAATTTTGAATTCCCTGTGTATGAAGCCGAAGATGAAGAGGATGATGATATACCATATGAGATCACTCGATTGCTTGAGCAAGAATCAGCCTATTGTATGGAACGATGAATGCCAGGAAGCTTTTGATAGCATCAAGAATTACCTGCTGGAACCACCTATCCTTGTCCCTCCCGTGGAAGGAAGGCCTTTGATTTTGTATTTGTCAGTGTTTGATGAATCTGTGGGATGCGTGCTTGGTCAACGAGATGAGACTGGAAAGAAAGAACATGCTATCTACTATCTGAGCAAGAAGTTCACCGACTGTGAAACTCGGTATACAATGCTTGAGAAGACTTGTTGTGCTCTAGCTTGGGCTGCCAAAAGCCTGCGTCATTATTTGGTGAATCATACAACTTGGTTGATATCCAGAATGGATCCGATAAAGTATATCTTTGAGAAAGCTGTTGTTACTGGGAAGATTGCACGCTGGCAGATGCTTTTGTCTGAATATGATATTGTGTTCAAAACTCAAAAGGCAATCAAAGGTAGCATTCTTGCCGATCATCTTGCCTACCAACCTCTTGATGATTATCAACCAATTGAATTCGACTTCCCCGATGAAGAAATCATGTATTTGAAATCAAAAGACTGCGAAGAACCGTTGATTAATGAAGGTCCAGATCCCAATAGCAGGTGCGGTTTAGTCTTTGATGGTGCTGTCAATGCTTATGGTAAAGGAATTGGGGCAGTCATTGTATCCCCGCAGGGGCATCACATCCCTTTTACCGCCCGAATTTTGTTCGAATGTACCAACAATATGGCTGAGTATGAAGCATGTATCTTTGGGATCGAGGAAGCAATTGACATGAGAATCAAACACCTCGACATCTATGGAGATTCTGCGCTCGTCATCAATCAGATAAAGGGTGAATGGGAGACCCACCATGCTAAGTTGATTCCTTATCGTGATTATGCGAGACGTCTTCTGACATATTTTACAAAGGTTGAGCTGCACCATATTCCTCGTGATGAGAACCAAATGGCTGACGCTCTTGCTACTCTATCTTCCATGTTT
The DNA here is from genome assembly GCF_003473485.1 of Medicago truncatula. Lineage (NCBI taxonomy): Eukaryota > Viridiplantae > Streptophyta > Magnoliopsida > Fabales > Fabaceae > Medicago > Medicago truncatula. The sequence goes on from NC_053047.1 coordinate 34,286,288, forward strand.
CGAGTGAACCATTGGAATGATGTGCCAATAATCAAAGTGCAACGCCTTGAAAGACCTTCGCATGTGTTTGCTATTGAGGATGTAATTGATCAGGCTGGTGAAAATGTGGTTGACTATAGACCCTGGTACTACGACATCAAACAGTTCTTGCTGAGCCGTGAGTATCCGCCGGGTGCTTCCAAACAAGACAAGAAGACCTTGAGAAGATTGGCCGGTAGATTCCTGTTAGATGGAGATATTCTGTACAAGAGGAACTATGACATGGTACTGTTGAGGTGTGTTGATGAACATGAAGCAGAGCAGTTAATGCATGATATACATGACGGTACCTTCGGGACCCATGCTACAGGGCATACTATGTCAAGGAAGTTGTTGCGAGCAGGTTACTACTGGATGACTATGGAGCATGATTGCTACCAGTACGCCAGAAAATGCCACAAATGTCAAATCTATGCTGATAAGATTCATGTGCCTCCGCACGCTCTCAATGTTATGTCATCCCCATGGCCGTTCTCGATGTGGGGCATCGACATGATTGGAAGAATTGAACCGAAGGCTTCAAATGGTCATCGTTTCATCTTAGTGGCAATTGACTACTTTACCAAATGGGTTGAAGCAGCATCTTATACCAATGTGACCAAGCAAGTGGTAGCTAAGTTCATCAAGAACAATATCATCTGTCGATATGGTGTTCCCAGCAAGATCATTACCGACGATGGTACCAACCTGAACAACAATGTGGTGCAAGCTCTTTGTGAAGAATTCAAAATTGAGCATCATAACTCTTCTCCTTATAGACCTCAGATGAATGGTGCAGTTGAGGCCGCCAACAAGAATATCAAGAGAATTGTCCAGAAGATGGTAACCACTTACAAGGACTGGCATGAGATGTTACCCTATGCTCTGCATGGCTACCGTACTACCGTGCGCAGTTCAACCGGGGCAACCCCTTTCTCTCTTGTATATGGTATGGAAGCAGTTCTTCCTTTGGAAGTGGAGATCCCATCTCTCCGTGTGATAATGGAAGCAAAGTTATCTGAGGCTGAATGGTGCCAAAGCCGGTATGATCAGTTGAATTTGATTGAGGAAAAACGTATGGATGCCATGGCTCGTGGACAGTCATATCAAGCAAGAATGAAGACTGCCTTTGACAAGAAAGTCCGTCCTCGAGAATTCAAGGTAGGGGAACTTGTATTGAAAAGGAGGGTAAGCCAGCAACCCGACCCAAGGGGCAAGTGGACGCCTAACTATGAAGGTCCTTATGTTGTCAAGAAGGCCTTCTCTGGTGGTGCTCTAATCCTTACACACATGGATGGTGTAGAACTTCCAAATCCAGTGAATGCCGATATAGTCAAGAAATACTTTGCCTAGAAATATGAAAAGAACAACGTGGTAGGTCGAAAACCCGAAAGGGCGGCCTAGGCAAAAATGCGCTTCCCGGTGGATCGAAAACCCGAAAGGGCGGTCCAGGCAAAAATAAGGGACAAAAAAATATATATGAAAAAGCTCGCTGAGATTGCAGGCAACTCAGGCAAGAATGAGCGTCTCGATGGATCGAAAACCCGGAAGGGCGGTTCATGCAAAAATGAGATTGAAACAAAAGGCAAGTAACTATATCTGGCCAACCACCGTCCCCCTTGGGGCATCTGCAGCTGTTAATGACCGTCTTCATCAAAAGCTCCTATGCTTGCGAATTCAAAGTTTCTAGGAAATGTCATGATTACTGTGTTCAATGTACCACCAACCAATAAAATTACCATTTTCCAAGCTTTGTAAATCCGTGGAATCACGCCTTTGGCTGACCACCACTCTTATACGTCAATTTGAGCTTGTGCTTTTGTTTGAAAACTCTATTTTCTTCTACTTTCAAAGCTATATACAAATCATTTTCCTTCTATTTTGATAATGACAATGCTTGAAACAAACATTTTTGAAAATTGAAAACTTTTTGTCTATTTTGAAAAGCAAACCTGAGCAACAGGGTACAATCAAATGAAACATGCATGAGCGAGGGTATGTGAATGTCTATTTCAATATATGCTACAAGCAGGTTCTCCTTCAGGATAGTCTGTGGTCAATGGCAAGAATGAAAAAACAGAATGAAAATGCATGAAAATAAATGAGCTCGCTAAGTTGAAAACCCGGAAGGGCGGCTTAGGCAAAAATGAGCACCCTGCTGGATTGACAACCCGAAAGGGCAGTTCAGGCAAAAATGGGGCATTGAAAAGAATTTATTTCCCCGATGGATCGAAAACCCGAAAGGGCGATCCAGGCAAAAATGGGATGAAAAAAAAATGATGAATGAAAATTGAGAAAATAACATGCAAAAAGCGTTGACCACAGATACGATGTCCACGATACATCCGGCATTATCCCCAGTAAAGTCTCTCAAGATTCTATCCCCAGCAAGTTGCATACCTACCTGCCCTCAGCCATGGTTCCAATACGTCTCCCAACGACGTCGTCTCCAAAGAGGATTTCCAAGAATGTGTAATATAGCACGAGCCACTACGTGCCCAATACTCTGATGTCTTGTCTTCCCCGTGAAGTCGTGCCTACAAACTGCCAACAGTCATGCATTACAAGCATTCATACATGCATAATCATGCATATTACGTGCCCATGCATTTAATGAAACTGTTATATCATCCATGAATATTGCATTTCCAATGTCAACATCAGTCTCAATTCAATACTCATGTCAGGTTCTCTGTCAAAACCTTGTAAGCCAATAATATCAGTCAATTTCTACCTTTCAATTCGAATCGACGTCAAGTCAATCTCAATCTATATTTTGTCAAAACCAATCCCCAGTGAATATGTTTCTGTTTGGTCAAGTGACTAGTTCAAGTCCAAGAACAGCTTGTACCTATCAATTTGCTTATGTTATCGGTCGAGTGCCCAGCTCAATCCAAGAGCAGCTTGTACCCGTCTATCTGTTTCTGTTCGCTCAAGTGGCTAGCTCGATCCAAGAGCAGCTTGCGCCTGTCTATTTTGTATTTGTCTCCGGTGGAGTAACCAGTTCGCATCCAAGAACAAGCTCGCACCTGTCTATTTGCCTTGCTTTCAGTCGAGTAACCAGTTCGAATCCATAAGAACAACTCGTACTTGCCAATTTTCTCTTTTTCCCAGTCGGGTCACCAGTTCGAATCCATAAGAACAACTCGCACTTTCCAATATCCCCAAGTGAGTTACCAGTTCGAATCCATAAGAACAACTCATATTTGTCCAGTAACCTCTATCCCCTGTGAAGTGACCAGTTCGAATCCATAAGAACAACTCGCAGTTGTCTGTTTGTTTCATCCCCGGTCAAGTGGCTAGTTTGAATCCAAGAACAGCTTGTACCTGTCCAACTTGTTTCTAGTTTCCCGTTACTCTGCTATTCACTATCTTTGTCAATGTCTACCAATCTCGCAATGGATACGACATATTTTGTTAATTCCAATCCCCATGAGGTCTTGCATTCATAATCCAAATGATGCATGGCATGCATATTATTTGAAAATGGGTAGGCGTATTTTTACGTCCAAACACAGTGCAAATGCTAATATTTAAGTATCTTCGTCCTGTCAAGCCAAAGACTCCGTCTCTTGACTCTCCAGACAAAGAAACTTAAATAGGGGCAGCTGTTATACCCTGTTTTTGGACCTAAAAATACTGGGCCCAATTTCATTTCAAACTTTGTCAATTATCAAATTTCAACTGCACAGTTCAAATTGTCTCTGCCTCGCAGTATTTTCAATCACAATTTTACCTATGTTTTTCTTGCATAAAACCTTTCGAAATGTCTTTACTTGTCTTGTAAGTCATTCAAAAGTGTCTCTGAATCATTACATTGCTTTTTCTACAGTTTATTTCAAAATTTGCAAAAAGTCGTACAGAAGGGTATTTTGGTCATTTCCTGCAGTGGGACCCATTTTCATCCTTGTGACTGTCTCTGAGTCTTTTCAGATTGATTTTTAACATTTCATCAGTAAACCTTGTTAAATTCATTTCAAACTTGCATCTGAGTCAGTGTCAAGTCAATTTGAATCTGTTTAGGTCATTTTTAGCCCTAGGGGCATTTTGGTCATTTCACACAAAATTTCGGCATAGAGAGGTTACTTTGAAGTACCTCATTTAAGCCATTGGTTCGTTTTAGTCCGTTTTGTCAGTTTTATTTTTGTTTCACTTTACGTTTGGTCAAATTACGTTTTTTATTCAAATTTTATTTTTTATTGCATTTTGGTCCCTCAATTGAGGTCCCAAAATTGCATTTTTGTCCAAACTGTTTTTTTTTTTATTTTATTTCATTTCAAGCTTTTTTAATTTTGCAGTTTAGTCCTCAATTTCTTTGTTTTTGCAGAAAGGTCCAGAATCCATTTTAAGTCCAAGCCGTGCCATCTTCATACAAATCCAGGTGTCACTATCCTATTGGTTCCAATGCACACATGTCAGCTATAAAAGCATTGAGTCAGAATCAGAAGCATATGATTACACGCCAACTCATAAACACAAATACAATTTTCTTTTTCTCAGCAACTGAATCAAAACAGGAAAATTTCTCAGATTCATCAAGAACACCAAGAACAAAAACCCTAACCGTTTTTCCAGAAAGCAAGAATCATCAAAATTCGTTGGATTTTCCATTGATTCTCAGAGATTCCTTAGGAATCATCATCATTGAATCATCTCCTTCGCAATTCAAGGCACGGATTCACTGCAGAAGCAGCAAATTCCAGTACCGATCACGAAGAAGGTTCAGCGAGAAGAAGAGGGAAAGAAACAAGGTTCTAAACCGGCGAAGAAGATGAAGAAACAGAACCGGTGAATCACCGATTTATTTTCGGTCCAAAGAACAAGCAGAAGCATCAAAAATCAGCAAGAACAGAATCAAGTTTTCTGAAGAATCTCACAAAATCTCCAATCAAAAATTTCAGGTAAAACTCAGAATCTTTTTTAAAAAAGTATAATATCACAGTTGAACCTGTAAAAACATGCAAGCGACACAGATCTAAGATTTCCAGAATTCAAAAGCGAAGCCGTAACCGTAAACACAAAACCTAGATCCATAAGGATCTAAGTTTTGAAAGCAAGAACGAATACCAGAAAAGTAATCAAGCGACGAAACGATGTAGATCTTTAAAGATCTAAATGTTTTTGTTCAAAAATCAAAGAAAACATTTCAAGACCGTATGAAATTTCCTAGATCTGCGTCGTTTCAAGCTGTTTTTGAAAAGATAATTGCCAGATTCTTGATTAGGGTTTAAAAACGAATGGATTGGTGAAGAAATTTTGGCATTCTGGAAATTTTAGGTCACCGGAGTTCATGAACTCGCCGGAGAAGATGAAGCTTCCGGCGGACCTTCAAGGTCTCCGCCGTGGCTTCATCCTCACCGGCGGTGAGGGTTAGAGAGAGGCGAGAGAAGCGGTGAAGCTTAGAGAGAGAAAGAGATGGAAGAAATGGACTGGACCGGCGTCTACGTCCTTATATAGACGTTTGAACCGGTCCGGTTTATTTTGCTTCCATTTTGAACCGTAGGATCTAGGGTTTCTTTTGTTGAATGGCTGTGATGCGTTGTTACTGTATGCTTGATTTACGTTACCATGCGCTGCGTGTTTTGAACCGTTAGATCTGGATCCGGATCAATCCAACGCCTCTGAGGCCTTTGGATGATCCAGGTCCAGTCTGTTTTGGGTTTTGGTTTGGGCCTCAGTTTTCTTTCACGTTTTTTTTTGCTTTTTTTACTATTTGCACTGTTTTTTTTTGCTACCTGCACCTATGTCTTGATTAAAATTGTGATAAATTTCCTAGAAAAATTCATACATGTTTCTTGATATTTTCTTAGTGTTTTTATGACATTTTTGCACATTAAGGATCTATGAAATTTTTGTATAATTAATTCATAGCATTTTAATTCTCTTTGAATTATTTGTTATGGATTCTTCTTCACACATTTGTCCTTGATGTGAGAATATGTAATAAAAGCTACTTGACGTGTTAATATGAGAGATTTGTGCCTATAATTTCATGTTGATTTGCTGTTTTGATTTGGTTCATAAGTTCTTGATTTTATGAACAATATATGCATATTTTGAAAGATATAAAATGCCAAGTTTATTCTAGAAAATATGGCATGAAACCATGCTTGCATGTTTCCAATAATTCCATGCTATAACTTGAGATAAAGAAAACTCTTTCAAAATTTGTTAAAGCATGAGAATTAGAGGCCAAGAATGCTTTAGGTTTCATACCTAAGCTTTTAGGGTTTAATGTCATTTTGTTAACTTTTTGTGCCATCTTGCATGCTTTTATTTCTTAGTACTTGTTATGTTTTTTTTTTTCACTAACAAGTTTACGTTGGTACTTCATACATATCATTTAGCATTCCCTCCACTTTCTTTAGCCTAGCATTTATCTTTTGCAAGTTTTAATTCATTTGGTAATGTAATTTGTTATCATTGGTTTGTAGCTTGGCAAAGGGGCCATAGAATGTATTTAGGCAATTTTTGTAATATGGACTATGGACACTATGATGCACCGACACGCACACACTCACCTTAGATGTATGCATAGGATTGTATGGTTAAATAAGCGTTTAGGTTTTAAACACTTAGAGAAAATCCATCTTTTTTTTCAAAAAAAACAATTGAACTTCACTTCAAAAATTTTCATAATAAATATGAAGTCAACACTTCATTTTTTTTTCCTTTCTTTTTTTTTCTTAAGAAAAATTCAATTCATCTTAATCATTTAGACTTTCTTTTCAATCACCAATCAAACCTCACTTTTTTGCTAAAACTCATGCTCATGAAGCCTCCCAATCTCCTTCTTCAAAACCATTTTCAAAACTAAAAATCAAACAATTAAAACGAAAAAACAAGTCTTTTTAGCAAGAACTACGCCGGTTTTGATCCTGTAAAACGGTACGTAGGCAATGAGTCAAAACTCATCCAAGCCGAAATAAAAAAACAAATTCTACTTCTTCTCACCCCCATTCTTCACTAATCATACTTTCTTTTTTACAAATAAGCAATAAAACTAAAGCGTAGAAATAAACTTAGGAAAGCGGTTCTTATGGAATACCATAATCGCTCCGGGTGCCTAACACCTTCCCGTAGCGAAAACGACCCCCGAACTTAGAATCTAAGGGTTTTTTCTCAATTTTGCCCTTCCCAAGAAAAAATAGAGATATCAACGGTCGAAAGGTTCAAGTCCAATTAATGGCTTGGCACCCAAAAACCATGATAACACTACGCTTTAATTTTATTGCTTATTTGTAAAAAAGGAAGGTGTGATTAGTTAAGAATGGAGGTGAGAAGAAGTAGAATTTGATTTTTATTTCGGCTTGGATGAGTTTTGACTCATTGCCTACGTACCGTTTTACGGGATCAAAACCGGCGTAGTTCTTGCTAAAAAGACTTGTTTTTTTGTTTTAATTGTTTGATTTTAAGTTTTGAAAATGGTTTTGAAGAAGGAGATTGGGAGGCTTCATGAGCATTAGATTTAGCAAAAAAGTGAGGTTTGATTAGTGATTAAAAAGAAAGTCTAAATGATTAAGATGAATTGAATTTTTCTTAAGAAAAAAGAAAGGAAAAAAAAAATGAAGTGTTGACTTCATATTTATTATGAAATTTTTTTGAAGTGAAGTTCAATTGTTTTTTTTTTAAAAAAGGATGGATTTTCTCTAAGTGTTTAAACCTAAACGCTTATCTAACCATACAATCCTATGCATACATCTAAGGTGAGTGTGTGCGTGTCGGTGCGTCATAGTGTCCATAGTCCATATTACAAAAATTGCCTAAATACATTCTATGGCCCCTTTGCCAAGCTACAAACCAATGATAACAAATTACATCACCAAATGAGTTAAAACTTGCAAAGAGAATAAATGCTAAGCTAAAGAAAGTGGAAGAGATAGTGGGATGCTATGAAATGTATGTCACATGAGATGAAATGGTTAGTAATCATAAAGCATGAAATAGTAAGAAATAAATAAAAAGAGATTGTATAAGAATAGCAAAAAAAGAAGTAATAAAGTGGTAAAAACCTATAAAAAATTTGATATGATACCTAAATGTGCTTGTGACCCATAATCATCACATCATGGCAATTTTGAAAGAGATTTAGTTTCAAGCCATGATGTGGAATTAATAGAGACACATGCAAGCAAAGTATCACACCAAATTCATAGAGGAATTTGACACTTTATCCCTTAAAACACACACTTGTTGCTTGCAAAACAAGAAATTTACAAAATCATATCCAAAAACCAGCAAGAAAGCACATGACCAGAGACATATTCATCACAAGATTGGGTATCATTTATTCATGTCACACATCAAAGTGTCAAGAACAAAAACATAACCAAAATAATACCCAAAAATGTAAACACACATGGAAATTAATTCATGCCATTTTACCATTTTTTTTATGCAAAAACACCATAGAAATACCAAAAATATATCAAGAAACAATCTAGGATTTTTTTAGGAATTTTTTTGTAAAAAAAGTGAGCAAGCAACAGGTGCAGATAGCAAAGACATATGGTGCAGATAGCAGGAAAATAACAAAAAAACGTAAAAACCTAAGCCCAAACCAAAGCCCAATACACAAAACTCAGATTGCACAGGAGACGTTGGATTGATCTAGAGGCTGAGAAAGAAAGGAAAAAACCGAAAATAAACCGGACCGGTTCAAAGCTCTATATATATGCTTCAAGTCCGGTTTTTTTCATTTCTTTCTTTTCCTTCTCTCTCTTCTCCCCTCTAGTGAGAGAAGCTCTCACTTCTCTCTAAGATTCCGGTCATCTTCTCCGGCTAACTCCTCCGTTCCGGCGCGGCGGATGGCGGCGGCGCCACCGTGCCGGAAAATCAAACTGCTCCGATTCGAGAAATTTTTACATTTTTAGATATCCTTTTTTATATACTTCTCGAATCCGAACTTAGATTTTTTTCGAAAAAAGCTTGAATCGGAGTAGATCTGAGTTTGAATCTTGACAAAAAAACTTAAGAAAACGGAAAGGAAAAGTGGGAGAACGACGGCGGTTACCTCACGATTGCGATGACTCTTGGCCTGGCGTTGTTGCTTCGTGTTTGTGTTTCTGTTGTTTCGCGTTCTGCTGCTGTGCTTCGTGTGCTTGCTTGCGTGTTTGCTCGCTCGCGCTTGCTTGCTCACGTTTGCTTGCTCTTTTGCTTGCTGTTTTTGCTTGCTGTTTTTCGGTTTCTTCTTCTTCCTTGCAGATTCGGTTCCTTCTTCTTCTCCCACCGTGATCGGTGCTTGAGTTCTTCACTTCCGGTGAGGAATTCGCACCTTGTATTGCGGTGGAATCGATTCGATGATGAAGATTCGTACACGAATCTCTGAGAATTGATGATGAATTTCGGTTAGGGTTCTTTTTTGTTCTTGAGAAATTTCTGTTTTTGATCTAACAGAAAAGAGAGAGAAAATGGGAATTTGTTTTTGGTGATGTGTATTGTAATGAGTGGATCTGATCTATGTGGCACTGTGAACAGTATTTATAGCTGACATGTGTGAGTGATTGGACCATTAGAAAGCTGACATGTGGCATTGGAAAAAAAAAAAGGCGCTGCCCTGTAATTTTTGACTTGAAGGACCTGTTTGCAATTTTGAAAGAAATAGGGACTGGACTGAAAAAATAAAAGTAAGGACTGAAATGAAATTAAAAAACTTTTTGGACAAAAATGCAATTTTGGAACCTCAATTGAGGGACCAAAATGTAATTGAAATAAAATTGAATAAAAAACGCAATTTGACCAAACGTAAAGCGAAACAAAAGTAAAATTGACAAAACGGACTAAAACGAACCAATGGCCTAAATGAGGTACTTCAAAGTAACCTCTCTATGCCAAAATTTTGTGTGAAATGACCAAAATGCCCCTAGGGCTAAAAATGACCTAAACTGACTCAAACAGACTTGACACTGACTCAGATGCAAGTTTGAAATGAATTTAACAAGATTTACTGATGAAATGTTAAAATCAATCTGAAAAGACTCAGAGACAGTCGCAAGGATGAAAATGGGTCCCACTGCAGGAAATGACCAAAATACCCTTCTGTACGACTTTTTGCAAATTTTGAAATAAACTGTAGAAGAAAGCAATGCAATGATTCAGAGACATTTTTGAATGACTTACAAGACAAGTAGAGACATTTTGAAAGGTTTTATGCAAGAAAAACATAGGTAAAATTGTGATTGAAAATACTGCGAAGCAGGGACAATTTGAACTGTGCAGTTGAAATTTGATGATTGACAAAGTTTGAAATGAAATTGGGCCCAGTATTTTTAGGTCCAAAAACAGGGTATAACAGAAACCAAAGGAGAAAACTTTTAGGGTATGTAGATACTAAAGGTTGAGGGTCTTTGGGTGAGGTTCAAAGCTTCAAGATGTGGATCATGGATAACCAAAAGAGGGGGCTCTTGGGAAAAAGGTTGGTGCCTTTTGGGGAAGATTCATGGGATGGGAAACACATGAGTGGAGAGTCTATTGAGAGCAACTTGGGTGAGCTTGTTGAAGCTAATTTCTTGTAACTAATTTTGTATCTCTTTGTAAGAACTCATTATAGTGGATTGGAGAGATCAATCTCTCCTCCAGAGTAGGTCATTGTTGGACCGAACTGGATGAACATTTCTTGGTGTTGTTATCTTTTCTCTACTCTTTTTATCTTGTTTATCTTTTGGTTAGATTGTGGTTTTGCTATGCACTTGTTTTCTAGACTAGATCTAGATTGTTGTTATTGCTTGTGGTAATTTACATTTGGTTATTGGTTGCCATTGATACTTGCTCCACGAATCTAAATTTCATTGATGTGAGGTTTGAATTTGAGTCCGAATTCACAACATACATGATGTGGGATAATTCTTAGTCCATATTTTAGTTGTTTGCATGGAGTTGATATGGAAATGGATTCCCAGAAATAACAGCACCAATCTAGTCCATCCGATTTAAATCCATAGCTGAGATGGATGGAAACTAAATTAGTGAATCTGTAATCTGAACCATCCTATCAGAGATTAACAACTGCGTAAAACTGTGGACTTTAAATGTATGGAATCCAGGTCCAGTCGATACTACTACTGTTGAAAGCACAACTTAAAGCAAATGCGAGATTCAAATAATATGTCATTTGATGATATTTGAAATGCAAAATGTATCTTAGTGGTGTAATGGAGCTTCATTTTATTTATTTTTACATCGATACGGTAGTAAATGGGTTTAAGTAACATGTGAATGGGGTATTTAACATGTGGTTACAAATTATTTGAGAGGATTTGAGAAACAGTAATTTATGAATTTGATAATCTATGTGGTTAAAGCTTAATGAAGAATCTACAAGAGGTGAGTCAAACTCCAAATATAATACAAAAATGTTACTAATAAACACAAGAGTGAGTTAAAAAGTCTGTTAAAATTGATGCTTAGGATTCAACTAGATAGGCTCCTTATAGGTTATAGCATTCTACCCAATTTAAGGAGACAAAAAAATTTACCTGTTTTTTTTTAGTTTTCTTTTTCTTCTTTTAAGACATTCATTGCTTTACTGAAATTACATGGAAGAAGGATGAGATGGTTACTTTACATAAGATAGGAAATGGGAAAGAAGTTTCCAACTTGGAAAAAGTGTAAAAAATAAATAAAAGCATGTGATAAAATTGGGGACATAATATGAGAGAAAATAAATGAAATGCAAATCTACATGGAAGATGAGAAGGAATTTCAGACATGGTGGTAAAATGTAAAGCCAAACTTGAGAAAATAAATGTTAAGTAACCTAATCTTGTTAAAATGAAAATACGATCAGAACTTTTTGATGCATTCATTACCAACTTTCTTTAATTAGATGTTTGAATGGAAGAGCTTGCATTTATTTTAATTTCATGTAGTTTAACACACTGATTAATTAAGTAACAAAGTGAAAAATTACATGCAACAGAAGAGTAAAAGTAGTTGAAAACTAAATCATGTTAAAAGTCTTGTACACTTATATTTATTGTATGATTGGTCCACACGGCTATAGGAAGTGGCCAGGAAGTGGTTATAAAGTTAGTGATCAAAGATTTCACATCAGTCATCACAGACCACAAAAACTTACTCATTCATATTCTGCATTCTCAAACTCTTTTTTTTTTCATCCAATTTCTCACAATTTTCATGGCTATGCAGTCTCCTTCCTCATCCTCTTCATTTTCTTATGGATTCACTTACCAAGTGTTCCTCAGTTTTAGGGGCACTGACACTCGGTACGGTTTTACGGGCAATCTCTACAAGGCTCTTATTGACAAGGGAATCCATACCTTCATTGATGACAATGATCTTCAAAGAGGAGATGAAATCACACCATCACTCATCAAGGCCATTGAAGAATCTAGAATTTTTATTCCTGTGTTTTCTATCAACTATGCCTCTTCAAAATTTTGCTTGGACGAACTTGTTCACATTATTCATTGCTATAAGACAAAGGGTCGCCTCGTCTTGCCTATTTTCTTTGGTGTGGATCCTACTAATGTGCGCCATCATACATGTAGCTATGGTGAAGCATTGGCTGAGCATGAAAAAAGGTTTCAAAATGATAAGGATAACATGGAGAGGTTGGAGCGATGGAAAGTGGCTCTGAGCCAGGCTGCTAACTTGTCCGGCTACCATGATAGTCCTCCTCGGTACCCAACTTTACTTAAATCCTATTTTTCCCTTTTATATTTTATTTCTTCAACTTCAATTTCCCAATAATCTCATCTTAAAGGTTAAATGGGAAATACCTTTCTTATATACGTTTTTAAACAAGTATTAGTTATTTATATGTTGAAATAGTTAGAAATGTATAATATATTATGAGTACATGGATGTGATTGTGATGTTGTTAGTACATACTAACTTATCTTGTTGGACATGAATAGATATGAATACAAGTTGATTGGAGAGATAGTCAAATACATCTCCAACAAGATCAATCGTCAGCCCTTACATGTTGCTAATTACCCTGTTGGATTGCACTCTCGAGTACAAGAAGTGAAATCGCTTCTTGATGAGGGACCTGATGATGGGGTCCATATGGTTGGAATTTATGGGATTGGAGGCTTGGGTAAATCAGCACTTGCAAGAGCAATCTATAATTTTGTTGCTGATCAATTTGAAGGTTTATGTTTTCTTCATGATGTGAGAGAGAATTCAGCTCAAAATAACTTGAAACATCTCCAAGAGAAGCTTCTTCTAAAAACAACTGGATTGAAAATCAAGTTAGATCATGTTTGTGAGGGGATTCCAATTATAAAGGAAAGACTGTGTAGAAATAAGATTCTTTTGATTCTCGATGATGTTGACGATATGGAGCAACTACATGCTTTGGCTGGAGGACCTGATTGGTTTGGCCATGGAAGCAGGGTCATCATTACCACTCGAGACAAACATTTACTGACCAGTCATGATATAGAAAGAACATATGCAGTAGAGGGGTTGTATGGGACAGAAGCTCTTGAATTGTTGAGGTGGATGGCTTTTAAAAATAACAAAGTACCTTCAAGTTATGAAGACATTTTAAATCGTGCAGTTTCATATGCTTCAGGTCTTCCCTTAGTTTTAGAGATAGTGGGTTCCAACTTGTTTGGAAAGAGCATAAAAGAATGGAAGGGTACATTAGATGGATATGAAAAGATTCCCAATAAAAAGATCCACGAGATACTTAAAGTAAGCTATGATGCTTTGGAGGAAGAGCAGCAGAGTGTCTTTCTAGACATTGCTTGTTGCTTCAAAGGATGTGGATGGGAGGAGTTTGAAGATATACTTCATGTTCATTATGGCCATTGCATAACACATCATCTAGGAGTGTTGGCTGAAAAATCTCTCATTAAGATTAGTACTTGTTACCATTCGGGATCTATTGATGTTGTAAGAGTACATGACTTGATAAAGGACATGGGTAAAGAAGTCGTCCGACAAGAATCACCTAAAGATCCTGAAAAACGAAGTAGGTTATGGCGTCATGAAGATATAGTTCATGTTATAAAAGAAAACATTGTGAGTAAGATTGATATTTATGTTCAATTTGTTATTTAGTTTAAATACGACTTTGCATTTTTAGGACTACATATGACCATCTCATACTAGTATTTTTTTTTCACTTAATTACATATAAATTTCTCTATATCTTATTGTTATTGTGATTGATTATGTTATTTTTTTTTTTTTTTGTGTTAAAAGGGAACTAGTAAAATTGAAATGATAAATATGAATTTCCACTCCATGGAATCCGTAATAGACCAGAAAGGAAAGGCCTTCAAAAAGATGACAAAACTGAGAACACTTATCATTGAAAATGGACATTTTTCTGAAGGTCTCAAGTATCTTCCAAGCAGTTTGATAGTATTGAAATGGAAAGGATGTTTATCGGAGTCTCTATCATCTAGTATTTTAAGCAAGGCAAGTGAAATAACTTCATTTTATAAAAGTATATATTTGTAAATTTATTATGATTTTGTTTCTGTCAACAAAAACAATTCACTATGAGAGTATTGTGTTTGGTTTTGAATTTATTTATTTGTTTCTTCCTTGTGTTTATGCAGAATTTCCAAAATATGAAAGTCTTGACATTGGACGATAATGAATATTTAACCCACATACCTGATCTCTCAGGTCTTCAAAATTTAGAAAAGTTCTCGTTTAAATATTGTGAGAATTTAATTACAATTGACAATTCGATTGGACACCTAAATAAACTTGAAAGGTTAAGTGCATTTGGTTGCAGCAAGCTTGAACGTTTTCCACCTTTAGGTTTGGCATCTCTTAAAGAATTGAATCTATGTTGTTGTGATAGTCTCAAGAGTTTTCCAAAATTATTATGCGAGATGACAAACATAGACTGTATTTGGTTGAATTATACTCCCATAGGAGAATTGCTATCTTCATTTCAAAATCTGAGTGAACTTGATGAGTTATCAGTACGGGAATGTGGAATGCTGAATGATAAAATGTATTCTATAATGTTTTCAAATGTGACAGAGCTTAGTCTCAAAGATTGCAACCTCTCAGATGAATACCTCCAAATAGTTCTTAAGTGGTGTGTTAATGTTGAAGAACTAGAGTTATCAAACAACAATTTCAAAATTCTTCCTGAGTGTCTTAGTGAATGTCACCATCTTAAGCATCTTGATTTGTCTTACTGCACATCTCTTGAGGAAATTAGAGGGATTCCACCGAATCTAAAAGAGCTTTCTGCAGAAGGATGTAAATCATTGAGTTCATCAAGTAGAAGAATGTTAATGAGTCAGGTTTGTTGTTGTTTTTTATTGCACTATAGTATTTGACATCTTTTATTGTATTTCATATATATATATATATTTGATAATGTGTAATATATATTTATATTTCATATAAACCAACAGCAACTACATGAGGCTCAATGGACCTATTTTGTTTTCCCAAACGGAACAGAGGGGATACCAGATTGGTTTGAGCACCAAAGCAAGGGACCCACAATTTCTTTCTGGTTTCGTAAAGAAATCCCTTCTATAACATGTATTTTTATTCTTCCGGAAGGCAAAAATGGGGTAGCTGACTCAGGAGTCAATTATTTTGTGAATGGATATGAAATTGAGTTAGATGGTTCTTTTTACCAGTTTAGCTATGTGTACTTGAAGCAGACAAGTTTGTTTCATACCCTGAAATGGAATGAACTCAGTGGAAGACAATATGACTATGATATAATGGACAAAGTACTTTCGAAAAATGAATGGATCCATGTGGAGCTTAAGTTGGATGATTCGAGTTTGAATCGACTTAGTGAGGAAGAGATGAATAAAATATTAAGGAGTGCTCAAATCGGAATCCACGTGTTAATGGAGAAAAGCAACACGGAGGAGAATGTGGTATTCACCAATCCTTATATTAGAAAGACAAAATCAGATGAATATCTTAATGCTTCATTATCATTATCACAAGAGAAAATGAAACGAAAGAAATTTTCAATCCGTATAAATCTTCGGAGAAAGATTTGGGTGCTTCTTAAATTCAGGGCTAGGTTCAGAAAACAAAAAGAGCACCGGAGCTAGATTCTCTCAATGGATTGCAGGTTTGTCTTTTGCTGTTTACAGTTTAATATAAACGTTGATTGATTTATGTATTTGTGCAGTCTAGAATATTGTTTGAATTTAATGTTGAGGATGTTTTGTAGCACAAACACTTCCCGTTGAAGCATGTCTGGTGCCCAACATGTGTTTGTTTTCAACACTAACACGCACCAACACATGCGATTACATGTAAGTGTCAAGTCCGGTGTCGTGCTTCATAGGGAGGATGGTTTTTCATACTTGATTGGTGGAAATTATGAATAAAACATTTTTACGCATAAATCTACCAACTTTTATTTATTTTATTTTCTCCCTGTTCATATGGTTCATAATGTCGAATTTTAATCAGAGTTTGTAAGTGCTTTAGTTCAATTAGTAGATTGTCTTATTGTAAAGTTTAGCCACTTTCCTATTGATTTTTTTTGGGAGTTATTGTAAAGGTTAAGAAAGCTTAGGATTGAATTAGTAGACTGTATTATTGGAATTTGTTTGGTCCCTTTTCACAGGGGTTTCTGCTAGGAAGGGACATCTATTGTGTCTGAATGTACTAATTCATGCATCTCACCCAAGGTCCTGTGAATTCACTTATGGAAAAATTAATAACACATGCATTTTTAACTTTCATATGAAGTATATACAATTGAAACATTACCGACAAATATTCGACTATCTTATATAAGCACACATGAGGTTTACATTGAGCTAAATGTTTGGATTTTGCAGATCATACAGATTTATTTTGTCGGGTAATCAATGTGGGTTGTTTCTATTCAAGCATAAATGTATATTGTGTTACTTATCACATGTATTTGAATTCTTTTGACCTGCAGAAAGGAGAATCCGTTGCTATCACATAAGGATGCTGAATCCCTATGGTCCAGAAAGAATGTTGTTACAAGTAAGATCCTTATACTTTGAAAGCATAAATGCTTTTAGTCATAATCTTTGTGAAAGATCTTTTGAAAAAGAAATTGGTTATTATCCCCAAAGTAATATATTAATGAATATGCATAACTTGTCATTTCTTAGGGAGTATAAATACTGTTAATGTATATTTCTGTAATACATTTTCTTTTCAGAATATCGTATCAGTATTCATTCTCCGTTGACTGTACTTTGTCAGGAAACCATCTGTAGTCGTCTGGCCTTTTGTGTTATCATACGCATTGTGTAGAGATGGCTCACACCACAGAATCTGTGGCTTGTCCGAAAGGTCATTTGTTAATGATATACTTTACAGCTCAGTTGTACTGTTTTGTTGCGAACTGGGTATGAATTGAACATTGCGCATAACCCATGCTAGACCATGTGACAAAACAACATAGATATTTGGCTTGCCGAAATATCTTAGTGAGTACTTGTGTTTTAGATTACTTCTCTAGTGCTAAAAACCGTGCCATCTCCCCAAAAATGTGGACAAAACAACATAGATATTTGGTATAACTAGAAAGGACTATAGTGGTATCTTTTTTTGCTATAAGGGAGGAACATATATCTTTTTTTGCTAAATAGGATCAGTTGTTATACACGAAATTTTTTATAATGAAATGTGTCTACTTTTTATCGCTATATTGTAAGTTGTTATTATTAATTGATTTATTTATGCATATGTGTATACCAGGTTGAACGACTATGGTTGGACGGGTTTCTCAAACTAAACTGTTTTTACTAGAAAAGAACTTTCTGATATACAAAAAGTAATTCGGGATAAAGAACTGAACTCGAGACGCAACACTTATTTGGTCTTTTTCAAGAGTCGCGACTTTTCTCCGGAATCCAAGTGTAATGAAAGTTATTGGTATAGCTCAAGCACTGCTCTGGTCTTGAAATGGTGAGACCCGATGTATGTTCTTACGACGGATGTTTGTGTTGCAGATATTGTTTGAATTTTACGATTTAATTAATGTACGTTTACAAACATGCATTAGCTTGTAGAATGAATAGCATGGTAGAAGTACATGTAGCTCTGGTCGTTTATCAGGAACTTGCTGTTGCTAACTTTTGTTGTTCAATGACGTTGATTTTCTGAATATATAAAAGATGTTGCTACAATCTTTTAATAAATCTTTAGCTTTTGACATCTATACCAGCTTTATTGTCTGGCCTAACTGATTTTTAAAATTAAGATTTGGCTATTGCAAGGGTGCATGGAAGAATAGAGAATAGAGAGGGTAGGCAAAAACAGTGTAATATTTAAAAGCCTTATACAACTTATACCCTAATTCATAGTGTTATATTTTTGATGCTAAACTAACAGAACCTACATGAGGCTGTATCCACCAATATTTGTTTGCCAAAAAGAACAGAGGGGATTCCAGATTGGTTCGAGCACCAAATCAAGGGACGCACTATTTCTTACTGCTACAATAGTCAATTTGTCCGACAGTGGCGATGAAAAAGTATTTTAGATTCCAATGAATCAAATATATCTATTTGATATGACATCTAAGATTGGATGAAAGGATTAAACTCATTTCTAACCTTAATGAAGAATTTTTAAAAAATGAATGGATCCATGTTGAGCTTAAATTGTTAAAGAGTAGCTCAAATTTCAACTAACATGACGAACAAGCGCAAATGAGAATCGACTTGTGCAGGGGGGAAGAAACATGGAGGTCCTTTGAGTTATTTAATTGTGCAAGGAAGAAGTATTCTCGTTGATGAACTTTGATGAACTATCCCATTTTTCATAACAAAATTCTCAGAATTGTGTTAAAATATGCACTTATGTAAACTTGGATAGTTGAATATAAAATTCTTGACAATTTGTTCTACCATTTTTCTTATAATAAGTTCTTGACAACAAGAAATTTTCTCTCTGCAATTCCACTTTGATGAGGTGAGTTAACAGATGTACTTTGATGAACTATCCCATTTTCCATAAAAAAATTCCCAAAATAGTGTTAAAATATATTTTTCTTTTAATAAGATTTCTTGACAATTTGTGCTACCTCTAATTTTTCTTTAATAAATATACTCCAACCAAGTCAAGCATAACAAACCAGTTTGTAAGGTGAGGTGTGCATACTCTTAATAAACTTTTATCAAGAGTCCTGCGTAACTGATGTGGGACTAAATCCACCCCCTCAAAGCCAACACAAGGCAAGCCAACACAACACAACTCAAATGTCGCGATTTGGCGACTAGGGGCAGATCGGAATAAAGATGGAATTTCGAACACACCCCCTCACACTCGGACCCAATGGGAAACGTGGCAATGCGGAATCCCAACGATAAATCTTGGATAGACTCCGATACCGTGTAAAGATTAATTTATAACTTGATTAGTAGTAATCAACTCCTAATTTTAGGAGTGACATAATGAAAAATAAACAACTTTTAAAATAAATAATAATAATAATAAAAGAAAATGATATATATTTCAACATTAACTTATTTTATTTTTGTGCCTAGTCTCTGCCTCCATTATGATGCTGCTCTCAACTCAACCTTTCGTATTCAAACATTTATATCTGTAAAATTTTCAATGAAAAATATGACATAGTATTAGGGTAAATTATTATTCGAAATAAAAAAAAAAATTGATGTTAAATATAGTGTCATTTGGTTTTTGTGTATTTTTAAAATGCAGTGATGTTAAAATAACACAACTAGTATACTTTATTAACAGTTCATTATTATTCTTCATTTTAAATTTGTTATTCCTGTCTGTTTTTTGAGTCCACAAAAGAACTTCTTTATTTTCATTTCATATACTATTATTTTACTCTAATGAAATAACAAAATAAAAGTTTAAGAAGTGTAATTAATAACGTGGCACGAGGGCAACAAAAATAACAGGTTCTGCAATGTAATTAAGAACTTCTTTATTTTCATTTCATAAACTATTTTTTAGCTTGCTTTTTTCCTGATATCATATCTTTAATGTATCAGTGTGTGCTATTCCTTTTCTTGTTAAGAAACTAGTTTACTGGGGAATTAAAATATCACAACTTTTTGGTCCCTTTATTTAGTGTTTTTAAGCCATATGATTTTTTATGATGATGCTTCCCGCAAGCTTTTACCTTTTTTCTTTTTCTTCTTTAAGACATTCACACTGCTTTATAAATCATTACATGGAAAGAGGAGGTTGGAAAGTAATAATTATTTTAGTAGAAGATAGGAAATGTGACGGAAATTTCTCATTTCTAGAGACAAAGTGTAGAGCTAAATAAAAGCAGAGGGTCCTACTAATAATAGAAGAAAAACTATAGACAAATAAATGGGAGAGATTAATATATGCAATCTCACTATATTTTGCTGTATATTTTTTTTAGAAATTAAGGGGAAATTAATATTAATAATTGTGACGATAAGGACCATTTTACAACTGTCTAATATAAAATTTCAACTTGAGCTTGAGCTGACAACTTGTAAGATACTAATGTTTAAATAACACGAATGATGAAGGTAGTGGCATACTAACATTTCTACTATTACTATTATTCCACAGACCAACATCATTTATTTTTATTTAATATTCTATATTATTATTTTTACTCTCAACAAGTAACAAACAAAGATTGCAGTAGTAAAAATGTAAAATTTTAAGTCTAATTAATAACGTGCCATGGGCGCAACAAAAATAAGGTAAATTCTATGGTACACCTAATAAATTTAGGTGTATCGGTACACCAAATCGTAAAATTAATAATAAATGAGTTGTTTTTTTGAAGAAAAATAATTATTTTCTATCATTGACAACTAAGATAATTAAATTTTATATACCAAAAGTTTCGACGAAATTAAATTAAATTTTTAAGAATTTTTATTACTCATAACAATGAATATTGATTATTTTTTATGACAAAATGTAAATTTTGTAACATGATCCTTATAAACAATGAAATGATGGTTTTCTAAAATATAAATATTGACAAATACCTTTTTATTTCATTAAAATGATCTTTAATTTATATATTTTACGAAACAAAAGTAGTTGTACATTCAAAATTGTGAGTGTACTATAGAAGTTCCCAAAATAATGGTTCTGCAATGATTTTCACTAAAGAAAAAGTTGAACAATAATTGATCATTTTAGAAAGAACCAACAGTGGAAGGATATTGGAGGAAGAGGTGGTACAATAATTGTGTGACTGTTCTTGTAATTTTTACAGATCTGATAGTAACACAATACTCCAAACCAAACTCTCATGGCTATGCAATTACCTTCTTCCTCCTCGTCCTCCTCCCTCTCTAATGATTTCATCTATGACGTGTTCATTAGTTTCAGGGGTATCGACACTCGATCTGGCTTCACCGGTCATCTCTATAAAGCTCTTTGTGACAAAGGAATCCGAACCTTCATTGATGACAAGGAGCTTCAGAGAGGTGACGAAATCACACCTTCGCTCCTCAAGAGCATTGAACACTCTAGGATTGCCATTATTGTATTCTCTGAGAACTATGCAACTTCGTCGTTTTGTTTAGATGAGCTTGTCCACATCATTAACTACTTCAAGGAAAAAGGTCGCCTTGTTCTACCAGTTTTCTATGGTGTGGAACCTTCTCACGTGCGACATCAAAATAACAAGTATGGTGAAGCACTTACTGAGTTTGAAGAAATGTTCCAAAATAACAAGGAAAACATGGATCGGTTGCAGAAATGGAAGATAGCTCTTAACCAAGTTGGTAACTTATCTGGCTTTCATTTCAAGTAAGCTATTCTTCATTTCACTCTTATTTTTCTTTTTTATGTATATTGTTTGTCTTCAATTTCAATTGACAATTCATTTTAGCCTTAAATGTTAAAAAGGAAAGATATCTTTTTAGGGTTTTATTTCATCTTTAGAAAGATTGTTCTTTGTATGTTGAAACAATTTGAATTGTAATATCACATCATCACAATATATGGGTGTAATTGTGATTCTGATGCATTTACTCAAACTTGTCTGATTGGGCGCAGGAAAGATGCATATGAATATGAGTTTATTAAGAAGATAGTTACAGAGATTTCCAAAAAGATCAACCGTGGTCTTTTAGAAGTTGCTGATCACCCTATTGTGGGACTTGAGTCTCGACTGCTGCATGTAATGTCACTTCTGGATGTTGGGTGTGATGATGGAGCATGTATGATTGGGATATGTGGAAGTGGAGGATTGGGTAAAACGACACTTACTCGTGCACTTTATAATTTGATTGCTGATCAATTTGATGGTTTGTGTTTCCTTCACAGTGTGCGAGAAAATTCAATTAAATATGGCTTAGAACATCTCCAGAAGCAACTCCTCTCCAAAACACTCGGAGAGGAATTTAATTTTGGACATGTTAGTGAAGGAATTCCAATCATAAAAGATAGGCTGCATCAAAAGAAAGTTTTGTTGATTCTCGATGATGTTGACAAACCAAAGCAATTGAAGGTTTTGGTTGGAGAGCCTGGTTGGCTCGGTCCTGGAAGTAGAGTCATCATTACCACTCGAGACAGACATTTGCTATCATGTCATGGGATAACTAGAATTTATGACTTAGATGGATTAAATGACAAAGAAGCTCTTGAATTGTTTATAAAGATGGCATTTAAAAGTAACATAATTGATTCAAGTTATGATTACATTTTAAATCGCGCAGTAAAATATACTTCTGGCCTTCCATTAGCTATAGAAGTAGTGGGTTCCAACTTGTTTGGAAAGAGTATTGAAGAGTGGGAATCTACATTAGATAAGTATGAAAGGACGCCACCTGAAGATATCCAAAATATATTCAAAGTAAGCTTTGATGCTTTGGACAAAGAAGAAAAGAGTGTTTTTTTGGATATTGTATGTTGCTTTAAAGGGTGTCCATTGGCATATGTCGAAAAAATACTCCATTTTCATTATGGATATTGCATAAAAAGCCACATTGGAGTGTTGGTTGAAAAATCTCTCATAAAGACTTATATTGAATATGATTGGAGAAGGAGACCAACGAATGTTATAGTGACATTACATGACTTGATAGAGCACACGGGTAAAGAAATTGTCCAACAAGAATCACCTGAAGAACCAGGAGAACGAAGTAGGCTATGGTGTCAAGATGATATAGTTCATGTTTTAAAAGAAAACATTGTGAGTAAGATTGATATCTAGGGACAATTTGTCATTTTAGCTTTAACCATGACTTAATTTCTCTATATCGTATTTCTATAATTGTTTTATTCATGTTTTTTTTTTTTTTTTGTTAAAAGGGAACTAGTAAAATTGAAATGATATATCTAAATTTCCCCACAAAGAATTCCGAGATAGATTGGAATGGAAAGGCCTTCAAGAAGATGACAAAACTCAAAACACTTATTATTGAAAATGGTCAATTTTCTAAAGGTCCCAAGCATCTTCCTAGTACTTTGAGAGTATTGAAGTGGAATAGATATCCTTCGGAGTCTATGTCATCTAGTGTTTTTAACAAGGTAAGGCAAATACAGTCATTTTTTTATGGTGCATATTTATAAATCCACTGTGAGATTAGTCTTTTGATTTATTTCTTTTTTGTTTATGCAGACGTTCGAGAAGATGAAAATTTTGAAAATTGATAATTGTGAATACTTAACAAATATATCAGATGTCTCGTTTCTCCCAAATTTAGAAAAAATTTCATTTAAAAACTGCAAGAGTTTAGTTAGAATTCATGATTCTATTGGGTTCCTAAGTCAACTTCAAATCTTGAATGCTGCGGATTGTAACAAGCTATTGAGTTTTCCTCCCTTAAAGTTGAAATCTCTTCGTAAGTTGAAACTTTCCGGTTGTACAAGTCTCAAGAAATTTCCAGAAATATTGGGCAAGATGGAAAATATCAAGAAGATTATTTTGCGAAAAACTGGCATAGAAGAATTGCCCTTTTCATTTAATAATCTTATTGGACTAACTGATTTAACTATAGAGGGATGTGGAAAACTTAGCTTGCCAAGTAGCATTCTCATGATGTTGAATTTGTTGGAAGTTTCTATTTTTGGTTATAGTCAACTATTGCCAAAACAGAATGATAATTTGAGTTCCACGTTGTCTTCAAATGTGAATGTTCTTCGCCTTAATGCAAGCAATCATGAATTTCTAACAATAGCTCTGATGTGGTTTTCAAATGTTGAAACCTTATACCTGTCAGGTAGCACCATCAAAATTCTTCCTGAAAGCCTAAAAAATTGCCTCTCTATTAAGTGCATTGATTTGGATGGTTGCGAAACTCTAGAAGAAATTAAAGGGATTCCGCCAAATCTAATAACATTGTCTGCATTGCGGTGCAAATCATTGACTTCATCAAGTAAAAGCATGCTAATTAGTCAGGTATTGTTATTTTATCTTGCATAACCATTTGATTTAATATGTCATAATTCAACATATATAGTTTAATTTATCTTATTGCTAAAAACTTACAGGAATTGCATTTGGCTGGGAGCATCGAGTGTTGTTTTCCATCATCACCAAGTGAGAGGACTCCTGAGTGGTTTGAGTACCAAAGAAGAGAATCGATTTCTTTTTCGTTCCGTAACAACTTCCCTTCCTTAGTTTTCTTATTTTCTTCCAGAGTGAATCACCCATCTTATTATTCGAGAGATTATATAGTTAACCCATTCGATTCGATAAGAGTCCATTTGATTATCAATGAAAACGTATATAACTGTGGTATAGGTTTGGAACCGGGTCATACATATCTATTTCCCTTTAATGTGCAAGACTGGTACTTAGAAGAATACCACAAATTTAAATCAATGCTTGACGATGCGCTTTTGAAAAATGAATGGATTCATGCTGAAGTTAGGTTTTGCAATTGGGGAAAAGAGTATGTTGTAGAAAGTGGAATCCACGTAATCAAACATTTGACTAACATGGATGATTTTCAATTCACTGATTCTTTCTTATGCAAAAATAGAATATCGGATGAATATCTCAAGAGCTCACGATCAGATATGAAATTACTGGTGAGATTGCTCAGCTCTTCTTGTTATTACATACTACATATTCATTCACTTGCTTGTTGTGTCTGTTTTTTCACAAATTCTGATTTTTTTTTTCCTTTACAGAGTGATGAAGACATATCAGCAACACTTCCCAGATACCGAGCCTTAAGGAGAAACATGCTTACATTATTGCTTCGATATCAAAGATACTACTCAGTGCCTAACCCCTACTATAAAAAAATCGACAGCCAAACCTGTTCAATGATGTGAACTTCCATTTAATAAAATAAGCAAGAGTTGTTACATATTTTGATACCGAAAGATGGTTAATTACAATCTCTTCTCAAAGATGTGAACTTCCATTTTAGAAAATTGGATTTTTAGTTTATGTTTCTAATATCTCAATTCAAGTGTTTGGTTATTCATTACAATAATATCACTATGGTATTCCTATGTATGTAGCATTTCAAACCAATTTTAGCCTCACTTTAAAAGGTATTTTCCACATCGAACAAAAGAGAAAAAAACAGCTCTAAATGTATGTTTGTTGCAAAGCAACATTATAGTTTATTTGGGGAAACTTACTTTTATAATTCTGGGAGAAGGGTTTAAGCATGTGAGCCACACTCTTATGTCTTGTAATAGATATTTCCTCTCTGGATGAGGTAATTGGAGCCTTGGAGGCACCATGTTAACTTGGAGCAATCGAGACATTTTCAATAGTGCACCGAATATTCTAATTTTTTAAATAAAAACAATCATTATAAAACAAAGCAAACACATTCCCAAACTTTTGGGAACTTAATACCTTTGTATTTCTTAATCAATTTGACCAATCTCTCTTTTCACTCCTTTTGTACTAAGATACTTGGTTATTATTTTTGTTCACTTCCTAAATTAACTTTCTTCAAAGGATCTTCATGTTTCATTTCTATCTTTTCCTCTGGACAGTTTTCAAAGCCTATAGATTCGTCATCAATTATACAACCAGCCAACAAGAATTCATGTGTGTGATTTTCCCTATTGACTTGGTCAGTCGATAAATCAATCTGTCTTTGTGGTTCGATCATTGTCGGTGTTTGGCCGTAACAATTCAGCCTGTTTTACCAGTTGATCCCAAATTGGTCAGTCAATTACTCTTTCTTCTACCTTGATAGGTTTCATGTAAGATCTGAAATTTAGCTACTACTAAATTCATGGCTCTGTATTTTTGTTATTATTTTTTTTTAATAAATGATTTTATAAAATGCCGTAGCGTTGTCGGAAATTCAAAAGTTGTTTTTTATTGATTTTGAGAAAACGTATTGGATGTACTTGTTTAAATTTTCAAGAAAGTGTCATGAAAATTTAAACAAGAGTTTTATACATTGTTAAAATGGGAAAATGATCCCATTATATTTCTCCAAATTTTAGAAATGAGATTTTTGTCGAATAATAATTTTGAATGGAAATTTGTTGAACAAGTTAGCTATGTGAGGACTGGAATTGAATCATATATGTTGTCTTTCTACTTTGTGTGAGCGAGTATGATTTTTAGAATGTTTTCTAAACAAGAAAATATAAGTGATGTATATGCTTTTGTGTCTTATGTTTTGTGAAATGCCATGATTATGTGTTTTCTTAATCCTATTGATTATTTTTGGCGATTTTGAGATTCGTGTAGAATCAAATATGAATTCGCCTACAAATGAAAATAGTATTGGACCTTAAGAGTCATTATATTCATTAAGGTAATTTATTTGTGGTTGAGACCACGATTTGATAATTTAGCGATATTGGACTGAGAAAATTCCCAAAAAGAAAATATTACAGAATCAATATTGGTTTTTGAGTAAGGAGGTAATTCTAAGATATTTGGGACCAGTTAGAAGTTGACCAGAGTTATCATATAACTTTGTTAACGTGTCTTCTAAATGGCGAGAATTGGGTTCGATTTATTTCTGAATCACTCCACCTACTACGGCCCAAGGGCATAGGCTGGGAGTGCGACGACCAAGGGCCCTTGCCTCTAGGGGCTCAAACAAAATTTAAGGTGGGGGTGTATATAGAAATATTTGATTTTGGGGGGTAAATATAGCAAAATTCTCTGGAAAGGCCTTAAACATGGACATGATGAATGGCTGGGCTGAAATCTGTTAATGTTTTTGGCCATTTTAACGTGATTTTCTATATATACCCAATGTAGCACAAATATTTCTATATACACCCTTCTAAAAAAAAAATTGTTCTTAATAAGGTGCTCAAAAATTTATTATCGAAGAAATTGATGATATTTTTTTGTACCCTTTGTTTCTAATAATGTGCCTAACTAATATTACAAATATCGATGATATTTATTATCCAAGAAATTGGGATATTTTTCATAACAACAAATTCTATTTTAGTTGAAAATAGGCATACTAGAGAAATTAATCTTAATCTTGTCTTTCAAAGATTCCAAAAAACAAATTTTTTATCAATATAGTAATGTTAACTTTCTTGAATTGATTGAAATGATTGCAGAATTGAATTTGATAATGCAAGATCATGGACACATTCATCATTATGAAATCGATGTGAGATCACTACGAGAGAAAAAAAACCGATGTGAGACGCATCAAATATTTTGTTTTGTTGTTCTTTTTATCAATAGCTGCATTTGATATACGATGTTTTGGGGTACTAAAATTTCACTCTACTTCGCATGTGCTATTGTTCTCTACTTCTACGATATTTTATTTTGTTTGAGTGTCTATACAGTATTTGATTTATTTTTAGATGTCGTCTAAAAAACCATTTATTTGATAGTAAAAAGTGAAATAAAATAATGAAATGAAGAGTTATTAAAAACACAACAATTAGCTAAAAAAACATTTATGTAAGGATCTTTTCTCATATTATGCCTAAGACCCGTAAAACTATAGGAACTCTTAAATAAATAAATTATCTCTTCCTCGCAAACTCGTAAGCCATCCTCTCTATACCATCTTCATCTTGTTTTAGCCATAATTTCTTTGTTCCTTGTCAAAATCATGCAAACGAGATATCAAAACGAAGCTAGCGATGAATTATAGCTATCAATGTGTGTTTCCTCATTATTTAGAGAGGTATTTCACCCCTTTTTCCGCCTTTAAAATTCAGTTTTGAGCGTTTATGGGTGTTGGTGTTGAGTTTTGATTTTCTTGCGTGATGTAACTCTTTACAATAGTACTAATAAAGGGGATACATAATTTTCTTGATATAGTCTATTCTTAATATACCTAAATTACCCTCAAGCAGTTTATATTGACTCTTCATGAATGCATGTAATTTGCAGCCGTAGATGAATGCTTTATTGGACCTTAGCTGGGATATTGGACTTTGGGTTCTGAGGTTGAGCCTTGGTCTAGTCCGAAACAAGTATCGATTTAATCCACCAAATTTTTGATTGAGTGACAATTTGAATCAATTTTTTTCCAGCTGACAGTACACCACATCAGCAGAAAAATTGCCACGTTGGTTCTATTAGCATTGTGAACTGACTGTGGTTAGCAAAAGGACCAAATTGAAAAAACTTCCAAAAGCTAGTGATTAAGTTGATATACTGTAAATGTGTTGGGCGAAATTCGACTTTTGTAAAATAAGCTAATATCTTCTTTGAAACAAAGAAGCAAACAACCACACATATATCTTACATTATTTTAAAAAATTAACCATTTAGAACAAGAGAAAACAACTAGTAGATGTTGTGGAGCAAGCTACGAGGAGCCACACTCATTACCGCACACATTGCAATGACAAGCATAATGAAAACATTAACACCAGAAGTTTTAGAACTATATGGAAATATAATCATGGATTCAATATGCCAGTAAGATTGGACCAATAGGATGTCCTTGGTCAATATTGATACATGCATAATATTGATTTTTGAAAATATAAGCTTCATCCTTCTTATCAGATTTGAAAGCTGCATCAATTCCATTTTCAAAAACTGTGCCAACCAAAGTTTTAAACCCGGTGCGAATGTAATGATTAGCTAAAACACGGTTAGAGTGATAGTCCATAAGAGCATATGCATTTCCTTTAAATAACAAAACACGTTTGTCAAGTGTCCTAATTGCTGCATCTATTCCATGTTCAAACACCGTTCCATGTAGACAAGTAAACATGGTTGCAATTTTTTTCGGACACGAGAGTATTCTGGCAGGATGATGTTGATGATGTGGGACAATTGGACCATAGGTTATAAGGGCACAATGATTTCCAGAAAAGATGAATGCCTCATTGTGTTGGGTCTCAAAGGCACAATCTATTCCATGTTCAAATGGAGTTCTGGCAAGCATTGCAAAACCAGCTACAATGTGAAGTGGCCCTTTCAAAATCTCATGCTTCTTGGCTCCTGGTGCATAATTCAAAACCACATACTTATCATCAACGAAAACGTAACATTCATTGTGCTTGAATGAACGAAATGCAGAACCTATACGAGTAAGTGTCATCTTTCTTGTTGGAGGATTTATCTGTGTATCAAGGTGAGGGAATGGTTTTACTTTGGTTGTAAATTACTTATAGAGTTAACAAGTGATGTGAAGACAAAATAGTAAATTTGAAATACATGTCCAACCCGTGTTTAATTAACGGGGGCTTCTATGGTGTAGTCAAGAAAATGATCACTATAGGACTAAATTTTACTTTTATTACAAATAAGCCATTGTACAAAATATTAATTACTTTTGATTTATAAACTTATTTTATTTAAAATAAAATAATTATTTGTTATTCATCTGTTTATTTTGTTCGTTCTTTCTCCTTCATCTGCAAATTATTCATTTTTCTTCATCTTTTTCCCAAAATTAAAAACATGTTCATCACTGACAAAAATCGTTCGAAACCCATTCAAAATCGAAACGCAAAGATTGAGATGAGGTTCAGTTGAACCAGTTCCTTGGTCACTCGAAATCCAATTCAAAATCAAAATCGAAATCCATTCAAAATCAAAAACATATTCTTCCATGCGGTTTGAAATCGAAATACAATTCCGCTTTGAACCAGTTTGTATCATTCACTCCTCCCTTGTTCCCAAATCGTTCTCAAATCACAAAGATTGAGACGAAGTTCAGTTTGTTCTTTCCATTTTGTTTGTTCCTTCAGTTAGTTAGTTTTTTGTGTATATTGTTTTGGGTTTTTCTTGTTTTGTTTGGAGTTTTTGGGATTTTTGGGGTTTAGTTAATTAAATGAAAAATTCAATAGTTTATAATACTAAGTGAGATCTAAAACTAGTTCTAATATATGCAGCTTTTTCATCTGCATATGAAGCCTTTTTACTTGAAAAATTATTTTTGTACACTCATTACCATCTAGAGAGAAAATGAACTATTGAATGAGTATAGGGAAATTGAAGGTGTATATGAGGATTGTTTTTACTTATAAAATCTAATGATTATTTTTTGTGAGGCCTTAGGGATTTAATAGCCTTATATCCTTGGGACATGCATCCATAATTAACAAACACATGATAATTAATTATGTTTTTTTATTTTAAATGCAAAACAAGAAGAAATGTTCCATTAAAATGTCAACCAACCTCTTATTTTTCGATAAAAGCGAGAAGAAATATCCAGTAGAATCTTCATTCATGGTCAAATAATTTGCCTCAAATTAAACTTGGTAACGAAATCCCTTTAAGTGAAAGTCTCCCGAGGTCTCTAGGATGTTCATTCTTGGTCTTCACAAATCTTTGAATGCTCTTGATTTACCGATTTGCATGATTTCTACATGAATTATTTTAAAAATTCTAAAATTGTTATGTTTCAAGAAAACTAGAATTTCAGACCCAAATATAGAAAACATTACAAAAGTCCTGAAATCATAGGCAATTGTTCTAAAACCTAATGAAAATAACTGAAAAACATGCTAAGAGTAACGTAAGATGACCTGTCATTACAACCCCAAACTTAAATTGTTCCATGTCCTCAAGTAACGAAAGAAAAACATAAATTATTCTTTGCATTTTTTCCAAGAAAAACATATATACCTCTCCTGAAGTTGTACTTAAGACATCTTTCATCAGATTTATAGCAGAGTAGCAACTAACTTACCACGTTACATAAGTGATGAATAAACTCAGAAAATATTTTTGAAGTTAATGTCATTTGGAATCTGATAATATTATTGTATAAACGATGAAATTAGGTTAGATAAAAAAAAATAAATCAGGCTACTAACTAGTCTTTTTACTTGTAATTGATATTTGAAATGTAAGATAAACAAGGGAGACTCTACTAAATTTTGGGTAGTTTATTGTTATGATATTGTACATGAGTTACTTTACCAAGCTAGTTTGTGATGGGTTGGCATTAGCCAGTGTGTCAATCATGGCTCAAAGGTGGGTCGTGACATTAGTTGTTTTCTAGAGCCAAGGGGTATTGAGTAAAGAATGTAGTGAGTAAATGATGAGTGATTTTAATATATTATTTGAGTATATTTTATTTAGATTTTATATGTTTTTATTTCTTTTTTAGATCTATTTTACTTCAATTGCAAGTTATTTTATTTTAGAAACAAATATTTTAAAGATTGTGTTTTGGAGCAAAAGAAATGTGATTTGGAGCTGATTCGGGTTGAAAAGACGAAGATTTGGTACAAAAAATATAAGACCACCAACCAAAAGACCAGGCACGGCTCGTGCTTCCAGTGGCACGGCCGTGCCTTCGCTCCAGACAGCTTTTTGCTGCTTTTGCTTCTTGTACAAGCTACCTATTTAGTTTATTTCTAACCTAAAGCCCATGGTTTCTTGTGAAACATTCTATTGATGTATTTCTTAGGGCTTAAGTAGTTGTAGACCTAGCAATCATAATAAATCATATTTTGTTCTTGGAATTAATAAGTGACAATTATTTCTTTTAATAAAAGTTCTTTATTTTATTTTATGTTCTTCTCCTTCTTCTCTTTTATGTCTACGATGAACATAAGTGAGTAGACTCTTCTTATCTTGGGATTGTTGTATGAGTCTAATGACCTAATCCTAATCAAATCAAGCCTCGAACCCTAATTTTATGTAAATCTATTTTCTAATCTAATTTCACCATTTTTATAATGAATTAACAAGTATCAAACTTATAATGCGATAGCGGAGGGTTAGTACTTGTTAATTTATCATCACAAATATTAAAGCGAAGCATCGAAAGAAGAAGTTTTGATATTGGAACAAGTGAAATTAGACAAGGATTGCAAAACATGAGAATAGTTTAGCAAACCTTGAGACAATAAAGTTTCGTTCTACAAGGATTCCAATAGCAATCAACCATGAGAATAGGCGTGGTAGCTAGAGGAACACACTCACTGAAACCGAAAGGAGATGTGATAGGCTAAAGAGAAACTTGTCTTTAGAAAATAGGTCCAACATAAAGTTTTAGGTTTAAGGTTTGGTTTGTGAAGGGTTTGTCACCATGACGAACCAATAATCCCAAGGCGCTTTTTATTATTACTTTTAAACCGTCAAAATCCCAACTTTTCAAAAACTCTTTTCTAATCATTCATAGAGGTTAATTGAATTCAAAAATTCCATGTCGGAACGATACTCTTTATTACTACACCGGTAAACTGTGCACTTGCGGATTTACTAAATCGATGGAAAATTTAGTTTTTTCCTACTATCATATCTATAATATACCAGTGTGTGTTATTCTTATTGACAAACTAGTTTACAATGGAAACAAATATCACAATGTTTTCCTCCCTTTTTCACTTAATCTCTCCATTCATACTTACCAATGCTTCCCTCAAACACTTGAGTTTTTCTTCTTCTTCTTTAAGACATTAGCATGACTAATTTAAGGAAGATAGAAAATGGGAAGGAAGTTTCCCAATTGATCACTTTGATGTGGAAATAACACGGTTGATAAAGAAAGTAGCGTACACTATTGACTTTATGTAATAAGCAAAATTATTCAGAAGAACTAGTCTTGATCCAATCATCCATTTTTCCTCATGTTGTCTCTCTAGTCAACCATCATTGATGTGTACAGTGTCAGGATTATACGACTTTGAAGGTTGCAGTTTGATTTTTGAGGTACTCGTTTACATGGAAGGAGGAAGATGTGTTTCAATGATATTATTGAAGACTGGTCCCACGTGAAAAGAAACCACATTTTCATACGGAAGGTGTAAAGAAAGTTTCAGACATTGTAAAAGTAGAGGGTCTAATAACTCCTAACCGGATCAAAAAATGCATGAGAAGATTACTAACTGACTTTAAGATGTTTGAATAGAAAAGCTTGAAATTAACTATGATTAATTAAGTAGCAGAGTAAAAAAATACATGCAGCAGATGAGGAATAGAGCTGAGAAGTAAAACGAGTAAGAAATCTTGCTAACTTACGTACCATAAGGCCAAACTAATAATAATAATAATTATTATTATTATAATAATATATTTCTTTCAAGAAATTAGTAAGAACTCACAGCCACAGGGATACTTTCAATGATATTATTGTGTGATTGGTCAACACGGATATAGAAAGTGGTAAGGAAGTTTCACAGTTATCGTTATTATCAATAAGGTTTCTCCTTTTATAGTTACATATTAGAGACTCCACACACCACAGTAACATACTCATTCATATTCTGCATTCTCAAACTCTTTCTTCGTCCAATTTCTCTCAATTCTCATGGCTATGCAGTCAACTTCCTCTTCAGTTTCATATGATTTCAAATACCAAGTGTTTCTCAGTTTTAGAGGCGCTGACACTCGGTATGAATTTACCGGCAATCTCTACAAGGCTCTTACAGACAAGGGAATCCACACCTTTTTTGATGATCGTGAACTTCAAAGAGGGGATAAAATCGAACAATCACTCAATAATGCCATTGAAGAGTCTAGGATTTTTATTCCTGTGTTTTCTGCCAACTATGCCTCTTCTTCATTTTGTTTGGACGAACTTGTCCACATCATTCGCGTCTACAAGGAAAAGGGGCGCCTCGTTTTGCCTGTTTTCTATGGTGTGGATCCTGGTGACATACGACATCAGCGTGGGAGTTATGCTATACATCTCACTAAGCATGAAAAGAGGTTCGGAAATAACAAGGAAAACATGGAGAAATTGCTTCAATGGAAGAAGGCTCTGAAACAAGCTGCTGACTTGTCTGGCTTTCATTTTAGTCTTGGGTACCAAAATTTACTTAATTTCAATTTTGGCCAATAATCTCATTTTAAATCTTAAATGTGAAACACATTTTTTTTTATATTCTTAAACAAGTATTAGTTATTTATTAGTAAAAACAATAAGAACTCTTAAAAAATATTATCAATACATGGATGTGATTGTGATGTTTTTTTTTTTTTTTTTTTAATAAATAACTTATCTTATTGGGCAGGAATGGATATGAATACAAGCGTATTGGTGAGATAATCAGAAACGTCACCAACCAGATCAATCGTGTTAGTTTACATGTTGCCAAATACCCGGTTGGATTACAGTCCCGAGTACAACAAGTGAAATCTCTTCTTGATAACGAATCTGATGATGTGGTCCATATGGTAGGACTTTACGGTATTGGAGGTTTAGGTAAATCAACACTTGCAAAAGCAACTTTTAATTCTATTGCTGATAAATTTGAAGTTTTTTGTTTTCTTGAGAACGTGAGAGAGAATTCAGCTAAGCATGGCTTGGAAAATCTCCAAGAGCAACTCCTTTTAAAAACAATTGGAGAAGAAATTAAGTTAGGAGGTGTTAGTCAAGGTATTCAAATCATAAAAGATAGACTACGCAGAAAGAAAGTTCTTCTGATTCTCGATGACATTGACAAACTGGAGCAACTAGATGCTTTGGCTGGAGGATTTGATTGGTTCGGTAATGGCAGCAGAGTCATCATTACAACTCGAGACAAACAATTACTTACCAATCATGAGATAGAATTAATGTATGAAGTAGAAGGGTTGTATGGGACAGAAGCTCTTGAATTGTTAAGGTGGATGGCTTTTAAAAATAACAAAGTACCGTCAAGTTATGAACACATTTTAAACCGTGCAGTTTCATATGCTTCGGGCCTTCCCTTAGTATTAGAAATAGTGGGTTCCAATTTGTTTGGAAAGAGCATACAAATATGGAAGGGTGCATTAGATGGATATGAAAGGATTCCTGACAAAAAGATCCAAGAGATACTTAGAGTAAGCTATGATGCTTTGGAAGAAGAGCAACAAAGTGTTTTCCTCGACATTGCTTGTTGCTTCAAAGAACATAGTTGGGAGGAGTTCGAAGATATACTTCGTACTCATTACGGCCATTGCATAAAACATCATGTTCAAGTGTTGGCAGAAAAATCTCTCATAGTGATTAGTAGATCGAAGTGGGGATATATTTATGTGACATTACATGACTTGATAAAGGACATGGGCAAAGAAGTAGTCCGACAACAATCATCTAAAGAGCCCGGTGAACGCAGCAGGCTGTGGTGTCACAATGATATTATTCATGTTTTGCAGGGAAACACAGTGAGTAAGATTGATATTTATGAACAATTTTTTATTTTAGATTTAACAATGAATTAGTTATTTTTTGACTTATAAATGAACTTACGCTTAATTACATGTGCATTTTCTCCATATCTTATTTGTATTGTGGTTAAATTCATTAACTCTTTTTTTTTTTTTTAAAGGGAACTAGTAAAGTCGAAATGCTATATATGAATTTCCCCTCCAAGAAAACTGTAATAGATTGGAATGGAAAGGCTTTCATGAAGATGACAAATCTCAAAACACTTATTATTAAAAAGGGCCATTTTTCTAAAGGTCCAGAGTACCTCCCAAGTAGTTTGAGAGTATTGAAATGGGATAGGTATCCTTCGGATTCTCTATCATCTAGTATTTTGAACAAGGCAAGTGAAATAAGTTCATTTTCCAATTGTGTATATTTATAAATTCACTACTAGATTATTGTGTTTTATTTTTAGTTTGTTTTTTCTTTGTGTTTATGCAGAAGTTCGAGAATATGAAAGTCTTTTCATTGGACAAGTGTCAACATTTAACCCACATACCCGATGTCTCATGTCTTCCAATATTAGAAAAATTCTCATTTAAAAAATGTCGTAATTTAATTACAATTGACATCTCGATTGGGTACCTAGATAAACTTGAAATCTTAAATGCAGAGAATTGCAGCAAGCTCGAGAGTTTTCCACCCTTACGGTTGCCCTCCCTTAAGGATTTGAAACTCTCTGGCTGTAAGAGTCTCAAGAGTTTTCCAAAATTATTATGTGAGATGACAAAAATAAAAGGAATTTGTTTGTATGATACTTCCATAGGAGAATTGCCATCTTCATTTCGAAATCTCAATGAACTTCATTATTTACAAATATTTGGAGATGGAAAGCTCAAAATTTCAAGCAACATTTTTGCGATGCCTAACAAGATCAATTCTATTTCTGCTAGCGGTTGTAATCTATTATTGCCAAAAGACAATGATAAAATGAATTCAGAAATGTTTTCAAATGTGAAATGTCTTCGTTTGAGTAACAACCTCTCAGATGGATGTCTCCCGATATTTCTCAAGTGGTGTGTTAATGTGACATCTCTAGACTTATCAGGGAACAAATTCAAAATTATTCCTGAGTGCCTTAGTGAACTTCACCTTATTGTTGACCTTTCTTTGGATTTTTGCGAGTATCTTGAGGAGATTAGAGGGATTCCACCCAATCTATACAATTTCTCTGCAATAGGATGTGAATCATTGAGTTTATCAAGTATAAGAATGCTATTGAGCCAGGTTTGTTTCATTTTATTGCACTAGTATTGCTTATATAGTATTCCTAGTCGGTAATGTAATATATCTTATACTGATCTAACAGAAACGACATGAGGCTGGAAGATGCACCAAGATTTGTTTGCTAAACAAAAGTGAGGGGATTCCAGATCGGTTTGAGCACCAAAGCAGAGGAGACACAATTTCTTTCTGGTTTCGTAAAAAAATCCCTTCTATACGTTCTATTATTCTCCTTCGAGATAATCCTCTGGAGAATCCAAGAGTTAAAGTGTTTGTTAATGGCTATTACGATAATCTAATTGCCAATCATTTTAACAGTTTCATTTTCCTTGTCAATTTACGATTGAATCATACATACCTATTTGATCTGAAATTGGAGGAAATTGTTGAACTAAGTTCGAGATTCATGTTTGAACTTGACGAAGCACTTTCAAAAAATGAATGGATTCATATCGAGCTTCAAATTGGGAGATGTTTGTCTTTCATTGACAGTCCAGAAATTGGAATTCACGTGTTGAAGGAGAAAAGGAGCATGGAGGAGGATGTGATATTCACCAATCCTTATAGTAG
Organism: Medicago truncatula; assembly: GCF_003473485.1. NCBI lineage: Eukaryota > Viridiplantae > Streptophyta > Magnoliopsida > Fabales > Fabaceae > Medicago > Medicago truncatula. The sequence goes on from NC_053047.1 coordinate 34,323,505, forward strand.
AAAGAGAAAATTAGATATGTATCTCAACCCTTATAGTAGAAAGAGAAAATTAGATGAATATCTCAATAATTCACCATCACCACAATACTACATTGTAATAGGGGAGTATGTGGATCCAAGTGGATTGGAGCAAATGGCTTCTTTATTGGCTCGCTTACTGACAGTTCCTTTTGTTCCATTATATTTTTCTTTTTGTTTGCTTGTTTTCTCTTTTCTTATTCAGAAATGCTATTTGTAGCAAATTTCTCACTAATTGCGTTCCACCCGATGAAATTTCACACTGGCTGGAAGACATGGGATGGTGCGGTATAATTATAGTTTGACTTCTCATCTTGTAACATTTCCCTTTCTTAATTTATTTTTTGAAGGAATTTCCCTTTCTTATTTTGTTTTGTACACATTTTATCATTTTTTTACTTCATCTTAGCAAATCCTACTGTATGTCTCCAATTAGTGGAAAGCATTGTAAATGGTGCTTCAACTCAAGGTACTATACATACTAATGATTCTATATCCACGGGTGAGCATGAACGTAGGATGATAAGACACTTGATATTTCTTTGCTTGACCCCATTAATTTGTGAACAATATATTGTTCAGAAATTTTCTCATTGAAATCATGAAAAAAATGATAGAGAAAGAAACATGAGTCGAGCCTGAATTTCGTTTCATAGTTCAGTTTTGGTTTTGTACTTCCAAGCCTGAAGTTACAAACTGGTTCACGATTTCTCTTTAATCTTTATTTGTATGACTTATAATCTTTTACATCTGATGTAATAAATTTCATTACATTTTCTCATTTTGACTGCATGTTTCCGTTTTAGAACTAAAATATCTTAGAACTTTTGTTTTCAAGACTGGATCTTCTAATGTTGAAATAAAGTTATAAACATGACGAAAGTGAGGTTTCTAACATCTACCTTCAATCTCCCTATCCCCATTTTTAAAAACATTCTCTCTCATAACATTGAACATGGAAAATCCATTCCCGTTGATTTCAAGCCAGTTGTCAGTAATTTACAGAACTTTTCTCTATCCAAAACTAAGCATTTTCTTGTTTTTTGACTGTACATTGTCAGGAGTCCATCTGTAGTGATCTGGCTATTCGCATTGTCATGCGGGATGTCTAGTGGTTGCTCGTACCACAAAATCCGTTTGTTGCTCGAAAGGGCAATGAGTAGTCTCAGTTGAAGAGTTTTCAGAATTTCAATCTTAGTATACAAATTGGATTCCACTTGTCCAAGAAGAAATGAAGCATGGAGGAGGACGAGGTTTTCACCAATCCATACGGAAAGAGTAAATCAGATAAGGATCAGATTTTCTGAGACACAACTTGTGTAGAAGCAATAACGCTGTATGGCTCATGTACATATGATTAAATTGCCTTTAGGAATACAAGTGTTTGTACATACTGTGATATTGAAAGATAGTTCCTCACAAATCACAATCTATGTTCAATGACGTAAACTTCCATTTCAAAAAGTTGGATGCATAGTTTATATATTTTTTTTTTATTTTCTCAGTTCAAGTGTTTGATTATGGTACTTCAATGCAATGTAGATAGCGTTTCAAACCAAGTATAGTCACACTCCAGAGGATAGTAAGAACTTGTGCGAGAAAAATTCTTATATATTGCAAACGATATTTCCTTATGGCTGATCATGCTGTCACAGGGATTCCTCCTATATGTTAGTTCATCATAGATCCTAAGGTATTTTATGTCGCCATCTGTTGAAGAAATTCATATTTACTTGTGTACGTTAATGCTTTTTTATTTTATTTTTTATTGTAATTTGATGCCATGATGGTGTAAAACACTATTAACCCATAATTCTATAAATGGATTCATAACAAGGACTCAAATAGTATAGACTTTAAATTCAGATGCAATATTTTTATAAATGGCCATGCATGTTAGAAAAAGCTGAATTTGGCACATATCTATATGACCTGAATTTGGCAATGACGGTTAGAAAAAGCTGTAGGAGGAAACTCAATTCGTATGCTAATATAGAACAAATCTGCATGTTAAAAATGAAACTCAAGTGCATTGCAAAGTGGTAAACTTTTATTTCAAATCCTTAAGTCAACCAATCAAATAGCTACTAAGAATAAGATAACGTATTATCTAGGCTTAATGTCACACACCTGCATGTCCTAAATCAATAAACAATAAAATTGAGAGCCGTTTGTTGTATTGGCAGCCCTAAATCAATTTGTATGGTGGGAAATTATATATATATCTTATTACATGGGTTGGTGATAATTAGTAAAAAAGTTGAATATTCAACCAGGTACAAAATTCTCTTTAGTATATTCAAAATGCTGAATGAGAATATTTAGTTACGGTATTGTAGTTGCACCAACTATATTTGCATGCTTTTTGCTGTAATATTAAGGTTTTGGTCAATTTAAAATCAACTACGTAACCGTGACTGCTGCCACAATTTAGAACAATGGGGAGACTTACCGAATGATTTTTGCCAAGAAGAAAAGTAAGGAAAAACTTGTGAGCGAATATCATTTGTGAGATTTGAAGATGCAACGCAAGATTTAATGCTATTTGTTGTGAATTCGGGGCTCAAATTTCACACCAATACAAACTATATGATGTGTGGAGCAAGTATCAATGGAAACCAATAACCAAATGTAAATAACCACAAGCAATAACAACAATATAAACCTAGTCTATAAACCAAGTGCATAGCAAAACCACAATCCAAAGCAAGGAATAAACAAGATAAAGAGAGAGTAAAGAAAAGATAACAACACCAAGAAATGTTCACCCAGTTCAGTCAAACTTGACCTACTTTGGAGGAGAGATTGATCTCTCCAATCCACTATCAATGAGTTCTTACAAAGAGATACAAATGGATTACAAGAAATTAGCTTCAACAAGCTCACAAAGAACAACTCTAATTTCTACCCATTTTTCCAATCTCACCCAATGAACAAGACACTCATGATTTTCACTCTCCCAAGGTGTTTACAATTGTTTTCCAACTCTAGAATCTAACCCCCAAAAGAGAACCAACCCTTAGCCTTTGATTTCACTAAGAATCTTCTCTTTTGGTTTCACAAGACTCGCCCAAGTTGCTCACAAATGACTCTGCGCTCATCTGTTTCCCAACCCCATGAATCTTCTCCAAAAGGCACCAACCTTTTTCCCAAGAGACTCCTCTTTTGGTTCTCCAAGATTCACATCTTGAAGTTTTAAACCTTACTCAAAGACCCTCAGCCTTTATTATCTAAAACCCTAAAAGTTCCCTCCTTTGGTTTCCATGAGATTCACCAAGCTTACCCAACAAATGGATCATGGAGTGCTTATATATTGTTTAGATCCGGACAAATTCGTGTCACGTTTCTCCAAAATCGTGTCACGATTGAGCACCCTACAAAACAGCTCTCGACATTGCAAAATCGTGACACGCTTCACACGATTCCAAGTTTTCCGAAACACCAAGACATGTTAGTGTTATTGCAAATGGAAACATGTTTTCATCAATTAATCATATAACAAAAATATATTGAATTAGCATAGTGTTCAAGACATGTTAGTGGATTGGAAATGGAAACATGTTTTCATAAATTCGTTTAGAGACTTCAGTAGACTTTAATTTTCTAATGCAAATTCTCATAATTAATTAATAGAACACTATTAAAGAATAAATTGACTGTCCTCAATTTCAAATGTTTATTTATGATTTGGTAAGTTTAAAAGAGGAAATTGTCCGATTCTATAAGGTGTCATCGATGGTGGGAAGGTTTGCTAGTTTCTCATGATGTGAAAACTATAGATTTAGTAAGCCACTTTTGTACATGGCACCTTGTTAATTTATGTTTATTTATGAATATAACCATGCATTAACTTTTTTTTTTTTTATGAATCAAGACAAATTCTTTTTGTTATAATTCTTGACATGGGTCCTACACGGGTGAAAAGTTTTAGTTATTAATGGGCATCTAAGGTTATATTCATTTATGAGGAGAAGAAAATTTAAATTTGAAAAATACTGAAGAAAAAAAGTCTATTGGCAGGTAAAAATTGTTTCCCATCCCATGATGAGAAAATTTGACACTTCTTCTCCCACCATACACGTCATCTTCAGTTCATATTAGTGTGAGAAACAAAATAGTACATTTTCAACTCAACAAAAAGAATAAGGTTGTTGTCAACGTGGTATATTATTAGTAGGCTTTATTTTACCCTCTATTTTATTACTAGTCTACACTCCTACTGATACATGAGCGTATTTTTTTTTTTGGTTACAATACATGAGCATATAATACTGTATTACTTTCATTTGAATACTATATACTTTTGCACAACAATATTTAAAAGGAATTAATTTATATGCATCTAGAAGTCTAACCAAATATATTTTACACTATCGAGTAATCGTAACTATCAAATCAATAAAAGTTTTTGACTTTTTCCCAACTAGATTTTTGACCCTGCTCGGATTTATTGTAAAAAAATTAACATACGAATAATAAAATACAATATATAATTGATAACGGTGAAAAAAATAAATTGTAAAGTCACATCTTTTCATTTGCAAAGCTCTAAATATTAAAATATATGATTTTTGTGTTGTGTGTGAAATTTTTACATGGTTTACAGTTTTTATTTTTATTTTTAGAGAAACACGTTTAGGGTTTGGTATATATAACAAAGTTTAAATGGAAATTACGGTAGCCTAGTTTGCATGGAAATTAAGATATTCTGTTTGTAAACGTATTAAATAAGTGTAGAAAATATTATAAAAAAAAAAGGCAACAGGTATGAATGAGATAAAGGCATGAAATTGGTTTAAAAAAAGAAAGTGTACAAAATATTGTGAAAAAAAAAAACATGAAATTAGTGCGATGAATTTTTCTAATGTTGTGTACAAAATATTGTCAAAAAAAAAAAAGGCAAAAAGGCAAGAGGATAGGAATGAATTGGTGCGATCCATTTTTTTTAATATTAAATAAGTGTACAAAATATTTCCTTAAATATGAAAGTGTACAAAAAATTGTAAAAAAAAAATATAAAATAGAAGGCATCAAACGTGATCATTGATATGCTCATAGTTTCTAGAACAAACGTGCAGCATCAAATAAGTGTAGAAAATATTTCATTAAAGAAAAAAAAGCGAGAGGATAAGAATGAAATTGGTGCTATGCATTTTTTTAGATGTAATTTGTTAAGTTAAATAATTGCAAACCTAATAAAGCAAATAAGCTGGAAAAAAATTAGGTTAAATTGTTGCAATCTAACAAAGTTAATAAATAAGGATTCTATATCAATTAGCAAAAGAGAAATGATATTTGAAGATCCATTTTTTGACAATTTTTTATATAATTTTCTCTCTCATACTCACATCATTTTTTACTTTATCTCTCTATTGTTTTGGTTTTCGTGCAAATACATAGTTTTTCTTCGTAAATTATGGTTGTCACATAAGTTGTCAATCAAATGGTTGTTCAAATAAGACTTCTCTTTGCAAAAATGTCGAAAATGTTGGGAGAGATGATGTGATTGTGGTTTGAATCTGATTTCTCCACTTCTCCACTTGAGTGTGGTTTTTTTTTTTTTTTTTTTATGTCCGAAGTTCGAATCCTGAACCTTGCATATATTATACATTGTTCTTATAAACTGAGTTACGTTTACGGGGACTTGTGTGTGGATTTTTAATGGTTATTTAATATTTTGTCTATTAAAAAAATATTTAAGTTTTATTTTAACTATCTCTAAAGTGAAACACAATCTAATATTTAGAACAAATGTGCATAGAAATTAATACATCTTAATTCTAATTAAATTTTTTGTTGATATTAATTCTACTTAAATTTCTGGTGAGTAAAAATAAAATAAAATCATTATATGCGAAATGAAGTAAATGCAAAAGGTGAATATTGAATGTTATATGATCAGGGAATAAGAAATCAAAATAAATAATTTTATTAATTTTTTTTTTATGTGTATATGATTACATAGACAAAAACAACTATTCGTATTTTTGAGACAAAATTTTTTAAATGAATTTCTTAACAAATTCTATTAGAGCACTAGTTAGTAAGTTATTTTACAAAAGCCAACATTTCAATGATACTCGTTTAAATAATTAAATGAGAAACGGAATTTAAAAATGAACATTTCTTATCTTTATTTCTAAGAAATTTGGTTTTAGAAGTAAAGTTTACCTCCCTTCTTTCAGTTATATATTAATCAATTTGCTATTAATGTATATTGTTTACTTTGATTATTGAAAAGAAATATTGTTTGCTTTGAAATATATAGGAAAAATTCTAACTAAAAATGATTTGAAAATTTATCACAAAAAGTACAATTAAATCACCTCAGAAAAAGTAAAGTTAAATGAAATCAATGCTTCTGCTAGAACTTATAAGCAAAAATTACAATGTAAAAAACATCACATGGTAACAATAGTCATATGTTGACACCCTGATATATTATTAATTAAATAAAAAAGAAGACATGGTCTTGACCAATAAAAAAAAAAAAACAAGAAGACATGGAAATGAAATTATGGATACACTTAGAAGACTAGCCCAAAAACTAAGGAAACACAGACAAAACCTGATTACCTCATTAACAACCTTGCTTGAAAAATTCAACGGGGTAAAATCAAGTGAAGGAAAAAAATAAAAAGGGCAGCAAACTAAAACTTATGTAGTCAACATCGTACTATAGCCATGTAGTGGAGTGGTCTTACGCCGCGCCAAGAATAGAAATAATCAGGGGCAGACCTGGCCTCACAAAACCAGTGTGGCATAATTTTTTGGAGGTCGTCTTATATATTATTTCTCACAATAATACTCATAAAACAATTGTATAGATTAGTGGTACATATCAATAGATTTTACTTTAGGGATGAAAGGGACGCGCCTTTGCCACTACATAACACCATATACATTTGTTTAAATTACAAAATTTTACTTATATAATATAATAATTAGCTAAAAATTAAAAATATATATATATAATTGGGCCTGGACTGGTGTGGCACTTGCCACAGTGGGCGGTCGTCCCAGGTGTTATAGCGGCGCGGGTAGCGGGCTTTGACCCACTATTTTGTTTTTAACGCAAAAACCCTATATTTTAAATCGCTTTGAGGGCAATTTGAGAATTTCATATTAACCCCTGAAAGTTTAAAGTATTGTCACATTGGTCTCTCACTCAAATAAAAACTCAATTAAATCTTTCATTATTTAATCCATATGACCTTAACTTTGTTTAACACGGTGACGGTGACGTGTGATGTTAACCTCCATTAGAGATACTCATGCATGTGTGAGAATCAAAAAATAACATAAATATTGATGATGTGTCGAAGGACTAAATCGAAAGAGAAGACATAATTGTTCCCCCTTCAAAACTTTTAATCTGAAAAATCACTAACCCTAATTTTTTTCCTTCCATTCAATTTTATTAAGGTGAATCATATTCAATGAAGAACAAGAAGAAGAAAATGGGAGGTGGTGCACATGCGTCACAGTGAAGTCAATCATTTTTATTGCAGATGAAACCTTAGTACATCTTTATTGTGGCAATGGTAGAAGGATTCCTAAAATCCATATTAGCTTGAAAAACTAGTTAAGACTAAGAAACAAAGAACATCAAAGACATTACAGTGTAGAATTGAGTTGAAGATATCCTCTAGATTATCCTAATTAAGGGGTTGAACAATGAGAGGAAGTCCATGAGCTGGCCTTAGGGAGAGCATGATGGCTGGTGAATGATGGTAACCTGGCGAAACCTTAAAAGTGAAGTTAGAGAGAAGCATTGTTAATACTATCTTGTACTCCATAAATGTCAAGTTTCTACCAACACACATTCTCCCTCCAAATCCAAAAGGTAAATACCCCATCTTGTGTTTGCATCCACCATTAACATCATCGACGAACCTCTCTGGTTTGAACTCATTCACATCATCTCCCCATAATTCAGGGTCATGGTGCATTGCTACTACATCAATCCACATGTTGGTTCCATTAGGCACTGTTACATTATCAACTTTAATGTCTTCTCTTGTTTGTCTTTGCACATTTGGTGATGGTGGGTATAGTCTTAAAACTTCATTCATCACCCATTTCATCTGCATATTCACCCAACAATCAATGCAGTCAACCATATTATATGGTAACTTGTTGCGAGATATAAATATTTAAAAAAAAAGATGATATTCCACGAATATTTCATTTATGGTATATATGTTGGCTGCGTGGACATAAACATGTAGATCAAAGTGAAGTTTGACCATCCAAACAACATTGTTTCAAAAACACACACGTTACTATGATACTACTATGATTCTGAGACAGGTCGAGGAAAATACCTAGAGCATTATTACATTTTTTAATTGTGTTTTTTCCATAAGACAAAATGACTTCATGTGCATGCATGGTATAAGAAATTGAGATTTTATGTTATAAATAGTTTTACCGGCCAATATATGATGACCATAATAAAAATCTTATAAAGTCACGACCAAATAAAAAAAATCTTTATAAAGTAACTTCAAGTGTGTGTGTGTCACCAAAATATATAGTGATTTTAGATTTACCTTCTTTAGACCAGCAAGCATCGTGATATCAAACTCATTGTTTCCCACAACTTCTTTAATCTCTTCTCTTAATTGATTTTGCCAATCTTCATGTGTGGCAAGAAGCAACAAAGTCCATGTGATAGCAAGTGCTGTTGTTTCATGTCCACCAAAGAAGAAAGTTTTGCATTCATCAACTACTTCTCGTGTTGTTAATGTCTTTGCAGATTGGCTAACATCACTATTTTCTTTTACCAAGAAGCTCAATAAATCTTGTTTAGAATTGTTTTTGAGTGACTTCTTTCGAGCTTCGACTATAGACAACAAGATTTTGTCGATTTCTTTGCCAAGTTTTTTAGCCACTAGATTTTTCTTGACATTAAAATACTTGCCAAAGGGAACACCTACATGCCTATTGGTTTTGAAGAGAGTCATTTGTAAAGCTCTTAATTTGTGAAGCACCTCTCTAGCATTTTCGCCTTCCATGCCAAAACTTGTTTTCGCTATGATCTCTCCTGCTGTTGCTATAATTTCTTTCTCTATGTCGATTTCATGTTTGCCTAATTTTATCTGGCTAGTCCATCTATCTATCATTTGATTTGTAGACACAATCATTGTTCTTGCCATGGCCTATCAATTTGATGTGTGAAACAAATTAGAATTAGTAAAAATTGAAAAATAGATGAAAATTTAGAGACAAAGAAAGATAAATCCATTTATATTTGTTGCTATGTGTCATGGACATCAAATATTATTAACAAATTTTTTTCTTAAAATTTTCATCTGATAAATGAAATTACAAATGTCACGTAAATGAAATTACAAATGAATTCGATGAAATATATTTTTGAATTGATGATGAGTTTCACAAAATTGTGAATAGCTATCATGCTTATTTTTAAGAGGAGTGCTACATGCAATACGTATATGCAATACATGAACATTCTTCCCTTGAAAGCCACAATTATAAAGGTCAAAATTATATATGTGCTTATATATTTGAGAGAGAGAGAGAGAGAGAGAGAGAACCTTGAGGTTAAGAGGATTGAATGATGGTGCAACAATGTTGCGGTGACGAACCCAATCATTGCCCTCAACCATGACCAAGCCATTCCCAAACATGGGATCTCTGTCATTTCTAAAAACATTAGGTTTTCCCCATCTCTTTGCCATCACGTCTGTTGACATTTTCTTCAAGAATTCTGCACCCGCAATGTACAAAAAAGGTTCCGTACCTAGCCAGTAAATGAACACCTTACCTGCAAAAACAAAAATTATTTTCATTATTAAGATTGAATCTTTCTAGTTCAGAATATATATTGTTCAATATAGATATAGGACTAGTGTTTTAATTAGTGATTATACAAAAATTAGTAGTATGTTATAGGAAACTTACCATGTAATTTTTGCCAAGAAGAAAAGTAGGGTAAAACGTTAGCATGAATATCATGTGATAGATATGAGTATGCAACGTTATCTTTTATTTTCATCTCATCAATGTTTCCAAGTGGAAACCTTGGGGTTGGTCCTCCTCCTAACCCACAACTCTTAAGCTTTTTATGTTTTAGGATAGGAAAAACCCACCAAGAAAATGTGAGTATCAAGAGCAACAAGAGGCAAAGTGTTGCCAACATGGTAACAAAAATGCAATAATCTAGCCTTATCAACTCCATATGTTTTCCTCTGAAACTCTTATGACTTGTGATTTCTTTATTTGATGATTTGATTGTGCTGATGAAAATAAAGTGCTACCTATAGTATTTATTAGGGGTTGGTCCTCCTCCTAACCCACAACTCTTATAGTATTTATTAGGTTTTTGTTTTCCAAAACTCTTACTCCTATTACCGTCCAATTGTTCAGCAGTTCCAAGATTGCTGATTCTCCATCTCACAAGCTATTTGGACGGGGCAATTAAACATGGTTGGCTTTTGCATTTTCCAGAACACTTAGTACGGTTATTATTACTTTAGAGGAAGAATACTAGTGATATTTATTTGTTTTGATTTTCAAATTATCCCCCGCAGCACTTAACTGCCGGCAGCAGTTAATTGTCGCTGACCCCATAGGTAGTTAATTGCTTCTGGCTTTGCTGCACTTAAGTCCAGTTCTAATTGTGATTTTACGCGTTTCGGTCGAAATATCAAAATAAATCGAAACTTATTCATAATTCTGCGAAACTTTACAGACCATCGCAGAAAACCAGCTCAAAATTCAATTTCTAGATTGACGTTTTGATGTTTTGATTTCTTGAGTTATTGGCGCATTAAAAATTCATACTTAATCTATCCGTTGTTGAAAAATTTTAATTTTTTGCAGGAAATATTTTTTTTATGTTCTTAATATGTGTGCAAAAAATAATGAAAAAATTCAACCTCTATAGAACTTTCGGACGCACGGTTGGAAAATTATTGCAATTTTACGCGTTTCAATAAAAAATTCAAAATAAATTGAGGATTAGTCGAAATACTACCAAAATTTGCAGATCCTCTATATGTATTTTTAGATAAGTGTTTAAAAAAAATTGCTCAAAATTCAATTTTTAGGTTGGTGTTTTGATGTTTTCGTGTCTTAAATTTTAGGCGCGTTAAAAATTAATATCTAATTCTTCCCTTGTCGAAAAATTCAAATTTTTTGTGGGAGATGTTATTCTTTTTATAAACATGAGTGCAAAAAATCGTGAAAAAATTCAACCTCTAGGACACCTTTTCGGACTCGCATTTGAAAAAAAAATTACTATTTTGCATGGTTTGGTCGAAAAATCAAAATAAATCGAGACTCAGTCTCGAAATCCTACGAAACTTTATAGACACCTCTATAAAAGGGAGAATACTTACCTATAGTTTCATACATGCTGTTCAGCCAGTTCTTCAAATGATTTTTCATTAAACGGTATCGTTTAAACAATTTTGGGCTGCATTAGTTGATACAGCTTTCGACAGTTTTATTTTAAATTAGTAAGGAACCGTGTGAACAGTATGTAGAGCACAGCATGTAAGTATTTTCCCTATAAAAATATATACACATAGATGATGTGCAAAGTTTCGTAACATTTCAAATAAGTGTCGATTTTTTTTTATTTTTTCAATTGCAATTTTGCGTGTTGCGGTCGAAAAAAAAAATCGAGACTTATTTGAAATGTTACGAAACTTTTCACATCATCTATATGTATTTTTATAGAGGTGTCTGTAAAGTTTCGTATAATTCTGAATGGGTTTCGATTTATTTTGATTTTTCGAACGAAACGCGTAAAGTCAAAACTGGAACTGCACTTAAGTGCAGCAAAGTCAGAGGAAGTTAACTACCTCTGGGGCCAGCGGCAGTTAACTGATGTCGGATATGCCAGAGGCAGTTAACTGCCGCGATGGATAATTTGGTCATTTACTTGTGTCAATGTGAACTTTTTGATGTCAGAAAAGCAATTTTTCACTTGGCTAATTCTGTTTTGCGGTTGTGGATAAAGTACGGAGTCTACAATACGAATGAGACAGACATGTTATTTAAACAATTATTTTTGTGATAAATTTTGAGACAACGATAAATTTAAAAAAAAAAAAAGGTATTAACATAGAAACTAAAGTAATAGAGAGATAAAGTAATAACATACTACTAATATAAGTATGAGAGAAAAACTTGGGACAAAAATTATTACAAAATAATTGTATAAATATCGTTTCTCCTTTTGAATAGAGGTAGAACATTAAAACATAATTTAAGTCTGACAACTAAAACGTTAACTTAGTATTATATAAACCAGATGAAAGTTGAATTTGATCTGCGAATTGAGATTATTATGATGAGTTGAATTTAAAATATATATGATTCGACTTGTTTGATTCATGAGTAATACCGACTCCATTACATACACAATCTTAAAAGTATTTGTTTATTTTTAAATTTGTATTTTTAATTTTGTTTTAAAAAATTGGGAAATATTATTAATAACGACCATTTTATAATTTCTAAGATAAGATTTAAACAATATCTCTTGAAATTACATGTTCAAATTCTTACCATTAATACGACACTTTTTGAACAAATTATATAATGGATTCTATGTATTTTTTTTTTTTTTGGTCAAAGAATTCTATGTATCTTTCTTTCTAAAGTTTGTTTGATCAAGCCATCATTAACCCTAATCTTAACCTACTTTTTCCCTCCCAAATCTTAACATTAACTCCTTCTAAGTGTAATTCCTAATCAACATTCCACTTTCTAATTCAATTCCCTATTCCCAAAGTTGTTCAAAAGTTGTATGAAACATGTGATTACCGATGCATATCCCTATTCTCAATTCATTCTCCAATTCGAACACACTGATACCACTTCATCATCAGTTTCCTTTTCATTTCCTCCCTCCTCTCATCGACCGAACATGACTCGCCGGCGACAACACCTACATCTCCTCTTTCCTCTGTCACCACCAAATACAACTCCGTCTTCGACCCAATTTCACCTTCGCATTCCGTCGAGGTTCGAAGATTCCAGATCCGACAACTAACGACCCATAGATTTCAACATCTTTCTTTCTAAAGCTTGTTTGGTCAAGCCATCATTAACCCTAATCTTAACCTACTTTTTCCCTCCCAAATCTTAACATTAACTCCTTCTAAGTGTAATTCCTAATCAACATTCCACTTTCTAATTCAATTCCCTATTCCCAAAGTTGTTCAAGAGTTGTATTGTATATGAAACATGTGATTACCGATGCATATCCCTATTCTCAATTCATTCTCCAATTCGAACACACTGATACCACTTTATCATCAGTTTCCTTTTCATTTCCTCCCTCCTCTCATCGACCGAACATGACTCGCCGGCGACAACACCTACATCTCCTCTCTCCTCTGTCACCACCAAATACAACTCCGTCTTCGACCCAATTTCACCGTCGCATCCCGTCGAGGTTCGAAGATTCTAGATCCGACAACTAACAACCCATAGAATTCGACATTCGTTTATTGCTGTTTTTCCAAGTTTTGATTTTCGGAATGATTTGATTTGGTTTTGGTTTTGGTTTTGGTTTTGTTTCAGGTGTCGATGAAGGTGATGGATATGTGGGAATTGAGGAGGAATGTTTGTCGTATATCATCTTTACCAATAATTTATACTTTATTTCTTCTCCTTTTTCCATTTTTCTATGATCTGCAGGGAGAATATTTAGTGCAAATTTGTTATTATACCTAACAAGTTTATTTTGGGTCCTTTTTCTTCATATGATTTTGTTTCATATCTTAACTGGTTAATGTGTTACACAATGTATTTTTGGTAGTAACTGACTTACTATGTATCATATGCCTTTTTGCTTCATTGTGTTATTGCTTCTAAAAAATCCGGTTTATATTTTGTGGTTTTTTTTTTAAATTTATTTTTTATCTTGGTTTGGATTGAGATAGTTATTAGTCTGTCCTCACCGACTATTTGGAGATCTTAATCCATGTCTAGACATTTAGAGCATGATGTTTTGTCCCTCAATATATTATTATTTTTTCTTTGGAACTTCGGTAATTGAATGAAGTGTTCTTTATTTGTTTAATCTCATGGCAGGGATTAGGGAATTTTTTTAATAGGATGATTGGCTTGATCATTAGGATGGATCATTAGGATGGATCACTTTTACCACGCAAGGGACCAAAATGAAACTTTTAATAGTTAAGGGACCAAAACGAAACCAAAAATAAGTTAAGGGACCAAAACGAAACTTTTAATAGTTAAGGGACCAAAACGAAACCAAAAAATAAGTTAAGGGACAAAAAGAGTAATTAAGCCAAAAATAAAAGCTGCAATCAGTTCCTTAAAATAGGTGCACATCGAAACTGGTAAACCCGTCTGAAGATGACAATGTTGTTCTAATGTTGGTTTTTCTGAATGTTTGGGTAGTATTAGGTGCACTAAATATGTTGTTTTGGGGTTTTGACAGATTTGCCTGTTTGTTTTAATCCCCTGCGTGGTTCCCTGTAAGCGGAGGGTTATTGCCTTGCCTTCTACTGTTGGCAAGGTTTAGCTTTCAATAAATTTCGATGCTTCAAAAAAACAATTTTAAGGTAGCAGCTTTCTCTAAGATTTTGTTATTTTTCTTAATTTTTTGAACATTTGATTGCTAAGTGAATTGATATATTGATAGGTTGTTCAAAATCTCTAAAGAAGGGATGCACTGTTATATCCGTTGGAAGCCATTGATTTTGGTCGAAGAATGGCCAATGAGAAAGAAATAAAGACATGTGCAGCAAAAGAATATATATTCACTCAAAACTCATCCTCTATATTGAGTTGCCTATAGGAGTTTGAACTTTTACTGAATCAGGTGTTTTTCTTGGTTGTTTTTTTTTTTTGCATAACTTGGAGCTGGTCCAAGGTAATTTTCTGCATAATTTGGAGCGAGTTTTAGGGATTTTATGCTTAGTTTGGAGCAGGTTTCAGGCCTGTCGGCTGCTGTTGTGCAATGGCAATAGTTCTCACTTTCTCTGTTTTCTAACATGGAAGGTTTCTTAACATTTTCATGCGTTTTTTTGTAGTTTATAATTGTTTGATTAAGTGGCTATTGATTTCACAATTGTTTATGGTGTTGATTTTTGTTTTGATAATCTGACTTATATCCAATTTATAAGTTATCTTGATATAGATCCTGAAAGCACTATCCTTCAAATATATACCATGATCTATTGTTTTATTCTAAATTTCTAACGTACATGCAAAGAAACAGTGTGTACATTTGGCAATATTTTCACATAGTCCCTAAAGTGACTATATAGTGCAAATTGAACTAAATCTCTTATATGCATGAGTGGATTACTTACATGTATTGTTAGCAGCCAACACTCGGGTGGGATTTAGTCCCACATCGGATAGATAGGTTTCTTGAGAAGAGTTTATAAAGAGGAGGCACTCCTCACCGTACAAGCTGGTTTTGTGGGGATGAGTTAGGCCTCGATATTCGTTACATGGTATCAGAGGATGAGTTAGGCCTCGATATTCGTTACATGTATATGTTTATGTATTGAAAGTATCATATATACGCCCTTGAACTACTATTCTGAAAGCACTTATTTTATTTGTAGAACAATTTACTGTCACTAATTGGGTGCATGTTCTTGCCAAATACTCTTATTTGTTTCTATACGGCAGATTTGAAGAAGCATATATATGTATGTCTGAATAAAAGTAGATCAAAATACCTGTTCTAGATGTTAAAAAATTTGCTCAAGTTATGTTAGATGAGATTCTCTACGATACATATATACTTTCAACTTATTGATTTTGACATGTTTTTTGTTATAACTTTTTTTCTTCATATTTTTTTTTGTGCACTGATAGTTATTGTTAGGCATACTGGAAAGTTACATCTCCTATTCGATAAATGACAAATGTCAATTTGACTGGGGATAGAGCACAATTAGTTCTGCATTTAGTATTGAAAATATTAGTTAATTTAGGACCGGATTCTATATTTTTTGGCTGATTTCTTGATCCGCAAACCATGCTTCGGCTCCTCTTGGATGCATTAGATATGATTGGGCATGGTACTTTTGCTTTTGATTTATCCTGTCATAAACTTGAAATTGCTCGGTATGGGTAGCGTGTTTCAGTTTTAACGGTGTTGCTGTTTCAGGATGTTGGCAGCTATATATATCTGGAGTGGGGAGCTGCTGTATCACCATCAGCGGAGATGCGGCTTGCATATTGTCCATTTTAGGATTTTTCCTGCTCACCACATTTATTGTGACTTGCTATATTTTGTGGGGGTGCCTTATAAAGGTGCAACTCATGCTTCTTTCTAGCATCGGTTACCTTTGTTGAAGGTTGATTGGTTTTGGAGTTATAATTCTCTTTCGTTTTCTGCATTGTAAAGGTATAATATGATTTTGTTATGTTACCAACTCATTAGTTTAGCCCACTTTTGTAATATTAATTTAGTTTCTCTGGTGCCTTCTAATTCTCTATCATTATGGCTTTTTCCAAAAAAAAAATGAGGCTAACAACTATGGATCTCTATATAAAGAAAGATACGGATATATTTATTGAGTAAAATAAACAACTATAAATTTGTGAAAAATGAAAAATGATCTCTTTATATAGATATTCAACATAGTTGTGGTTAAAGTTTCATAATACATAAAATTTTAAAATGATTGATGTTGCACTTAAACTCATTCAAAGTTGTGAATAAATGTTCTCTATAGGGGTTGAGTGATTTCAAAAAATGGCTTAAAGCTCAATAAATTAATTTTTTAGATTGTATTTTCAGCAAAAGTCGTAAACTAAATTTGAGGATTCAAAACACTTATGTGCTGCTCTATTTTCCCTGCAGTAAGTTATTTTCATTCATATTGTTGATGGTTTATCAGATACACGGACGACAAGTAGCAATTGCATCAGTATTTGGAGGTGAGAGTTTGTAGTCATTTGAGCTGAAATTGTTTCCGTTTAGGGCAGTTGCTGTTTGCCAAAGATATGTTCAGGAGTTTCGTGCAGATTATTCATCAGTAGCATTTTACTCTTCAAGCATGTCTTCAATAGTGCAGCCATTTCCCCCTCAATTTTGTATAAGTTTCCATTATTGTTTCTGTCGCGCCATTTTTCGGGATCAAGGCCATTTGATTAGCTTCTGACTCACTTTTATCTCACGACTGAACAATTTTTTTTTACAGGGGAAAAAGTTCCAAACTACCCATTTTGAAGAGATTTAGGGTTCGGGGGTTGGTTATATTTAGGGAAGGTATTGGCACCCTAAATATTCGTAATACTCTACGAGAACCTCTTGATTTTATTTAACTTTTGTGCTCAAACTTGCTTGCTTTTAAAGAGATAAAAATAGAATTGAATGATGAGTTGAAAAGAAAAAGAAAATTGATTTTAGTTGAAGAGAAAAGAAAAAAGAAGATTGTTTTTTAGTTGATTTGGAAGGACGAGTGTCCTCTGCCTACGTACCCGTGAGGGATCAAAACCTCGTAGTTCGGGGTAGAAATTGACGTTTGATTTGTAATGTGTTTTTTATTAATTTTGGAAAAAAAGGTTTTGAAATGAAAAGCCAAGTGGCAAATGAGAATTGATTTGTGTTTTTTATATTGAAAGAAGAATGACTCGAAATTGAATTAAAATTGATTTGAAATTTGATTAAGAAAGAAAATAAAAGAACGATCACTTGATTTAAGAATCAAGGTTTGTGATGAAAAATATTTTTGTGATTTTTGTTATTTGAATGTTTTTGTTGTTTTGGAATAATGATATGAAAATTATATAAGCAGAATGAGAAAAATGACGTTAAGCTGAAATATGAAGTTATCTTAACATGAACCAGAATATTCTGGAGAATGATTAAATTAAACAAAAAAACATAATATTAACAGTTGATTTTGGACCAGAGTACTCTGGATTAATTTAATTAACAATGATATGATATTAACAGTTAATTTAGGACCAGAGCACTCTGGATTAATTTAATTAACAAGGACCAGATTGTTCTGGAGGTAATATAATATTAACATTTAAAATAGGACCAGAACACTCTGGATTGATTTAATTAACAAGGAACATATTGTTCTAGAGAATAATATAATATTAACAGTAAAATAGGACGAGAACACTCTGCATTAAGATATGCGAAAAAAATAAATGAAAAAATTTAAAATATGCATATGATAATAGTAAACATAAAGTAAAAGAAGTAAAATGCAAAAGAACAAATAAAAAATGCAAGAGAAATTAAAAGATGTATGAAAGAAATAAAAAATGAGATACTTGTGTGTAAGCAGTAAAGGGGGTGTAAACAGCAAAACTGTAGAGAAAATAAAAACAAAGAAAAAAGTGTAGTTGGGCCAATGCAGAATTTTGAAAATGGGCTGGGTTATGGCTGGGTCGGTTCGGTTTATAAAGGACTGGATCGGTTCAAGACAAAACCGAACCGGCTGTAGTGGTATAAAAGGAATATGCTGGTTTTCTTATTCATTTTTATCTTTTCCTTCTCTCTCTAACCTTTCCTCTAGAGAGAGAAGCTCTCTTCTCTCTCCTTCTATCTTCTTCTTCTCCTTGTCGAAATTTTTATTGAAAATGCTGAGACCGGTCGGGGTTAAAGGACACGTGTCAGTATTGTCTTAGATCAAAAATTAGAGTATGACAGTTTCCTAGCATCAATTGGCACTAATATGAATCTGTTTTTGTTATTTTTAGAGCAAACAAATTTTTGAATTGGGGCCTGGAATGAAATGTCAAAATGAATAGATTGCAGAAAGAAAGTGGCAATATTTGAAGCAACTTAACATATTAAAACTTATTTTATTACAATATTCTATCTTTTATGTCAAAGATCATCATTTGATTTTTATTACAACCGATACGACCCGTGCGGTGCACGGGTCGGCGTTCTAGTTCTAATCAATTATGTTTAGTTTTCAAAAAGCGTTAAACTTTGTACAAATAGTGCAATTTTCAATTTTAGTATTATGGCCGGCTCTTTTTGATTGGTTTTATCTGCTCTATGTATTCTAATAATCAATTATGAGAATCAATTATGTTTAGTTTTCAAAAAGCGTTAAACTTTCTACAAATAGTGCAATTTTCAATTTTAATATTATAGCTGGCTCTTTTTTATTGGTTTAATTTTATCTGCTTCAACTTTAAAAATCCTTAACTTTTGCTCTTCTTTTTCCGCTGGGTGGGTGACAATATAAGCAAAGCACACTGTTTAGTTTTGTCTCATTATTATGTGGTGAGAATGTACATTTATATAGGTAGGAGTCTTCTAGTTAACCCCTAATTAATAAGGAAGATTAATCAATACAATGAATACAATGATTGGTGGAGTTAAAACTAAATAGTCACAACTTTTCAATATCTCCACTAAGTACTTGATTAATTATTCTAGCAGTCCCCCTTCAAACCGAGGGTGTCACAAACAAACCCTCAGTTTGTTTCTAAGATAAAGGAATCTGGCAGTGGCAGAGGCTTAGTTAAGACATCTGCCCACTGGTCTTGAGCAGACACATGCGAGACATTCAGTTCCTTCCTTATAACCTTTTCTCTCACAGAAAATATCCAATTCCATGTGTTTGATTCTTGAGTGCAGGACTAGGTTGTGAGCAAGAGAATCTGCACTGAGATTATCACAATAGACATGAGGAATTTTACTCTTAATTTTCAATATCTTTAATTAATATATAGCTTTGATATCATTAAAAGTTTGTTTGATCACACTATAGGATTAAGTAAATTAAAATTTGTGACATGCCTAGTTCGTGACATTGATGACATTGTTTATATCTCTCTTTTAATCAATTATTATCTCTTATCTAAATAATTTATTTTACTCATTCATCTATCATTCTCTCTCATCTAAAATACACTAATGTCACCCAAATGAAATCCGCCTAATCATGGTACGACTAGTGCCATATGTGCACATAAGATAGGGGGCAGTGTGGTGGATGGGTGCCATGAAATGATGACAGAGTAAATAGGGAGCAAAGAACCGTGTCCTTCATAAAGATGATTTGGGGCAATAGATATGCCAAAATAAAGACCTGAGTGAATGCCTATATGTATTTTATTGATTGATAGATGAAATGATAATTCACTTGAGAACTCACAGATACGAGTGGAGGAATCAGAGTTTAAATCCCAGCAACAATGTCCGACCTTATAACTTGAGCATTTTTGTCAGCTTAAGTTAAGACTTATGGAAATAAAACTTGATGTAAAATCTACAAGAGGTGAGTCAAACTCCAAATGTAGAAATCAAGTTACTGTATAGAGTACAACATGAATTGGAATCCAATTTTAAAGACAATTAGCACCAAACTCTAAGATTAATAGGGATTTTTCATGATTACATTTGTTGCATTTTGCCAACTATATTACTTCCTATCCTATTTATCACCTTCCTTAGTTTGTACTAAATCTGTTTTATATTAAAAAAAAATACAAAAATGTTACCAATACAAAAGTGTCTTAAAAAGTAAGTTAAAAATGATGCTTTATTTAGTAATTTTAGCTATATGATTTTACTTTTTTTTTCATGCTTCCCTTAAGCTTTTACCTTTTTTTTTTTCTTTCACATTGCTTTACAGAAATTACATGGAAGATAGGAAGTAGGAAGGAAGTTTCTCACATAGTAAAAGTGTAGAGCCAAACAAAAGCAGAGGCCTAAAATGGGAGAGAGAATATTACGCTTTTTTGATGCATTAGTTATTAAGCTGTTTGATTCTCGAGGCCTAAAATTCTAAATATCACCTAGTCTCTTTATTCATTGTGATGCCCTTAACTCAACCTTTCTTTTTCCATCAGAAACAACAACATTTATTTTTATTTCATATACTATTATTTTACTCTCATGAAGTAACAAAGAAAGATAATGGTTCTGCAATGATTTTCACTAAAGAAAAAGTTGAGCAATAATTGATTAATTTGATTGTTTTAGCAAAAAGTTATAGTGGGAGAAAAAACAAGGTGGTACAATAATTATGACTGGTCCACACGGCTAGAGGAAAATGAGAAGGAGGTTTCGTGACTAATGTTAAATGCACAACACTGATAATCTACCTTCCCAGTTTTTTTTAACAGATCCGAGAATAACACAACACTATCATTTCTTCTCATGGCTGTGCAATCACCTTCTTCTTCTTCCTCTTTGTCTTCCTCTTCCTGCAATAATTTCAACTATGATGTGTTCATTAGTTTCAGGGGCACCGACACTAGATTCAGTTTCACTGGTAATCTCTATAAAGCTCTTTCTGACAATGGAATCCGAACCTTCATTGATGACAAGGATCTTCAGAGTGGTGATGAGATCACACCTTCGCTCCTCAAGAACATTGAAGACTCGAGGATTTCCATTCTTGTATTCTCTGAGAACTATGCCACTTCTTCGTTTTGTTTGGACGAACTTGTCCACATCATTCATTGCTCCAAGGAAAAGGGTAGCATGGTTATTCCTGTTTTCTATGGCATAGAACCTTCTCATGTGCGACATCAGAATAGTAGTTATGGTGAAGCACTTGCTAAGCATGAAGAGGTGTTTCAAAATAACAAGGAAAGCATGGAGCGTTTGCGTAAATGGAAGAAAGCTCTTAACCATGCTGCTAACTTATCTGGCCACCATTTCAATTTTGGGTACCCCTCATCATTTCAATTTCATTTTTCCCACTGCACCCCACACACAAACAAAAACACACACACAAACACATGCGCATACACATATATATTATCTTCCTTAATTAAGTTAGATGTGTTAAAAGAGAAAAAGATATATGTTTCCTATTTTCCTGTCATATAGAAAGAATTAGCTCATTGTATGTTGAAACAATTTTAATTGCAATAATATAATTGTTATTAGAAATACATGAATGTTATCGTTATTTTAATACATATATTCAAATATTTCTGAATGAACAGAAATGAATATGAACACCATTTTATTGGGAAAATAGTTAAGGATGTCTCCAACAAGATCAACCATGTTCCTTTGCATGTTGCTGATTACCTTGTTGGACTTAAATCTCGAATATCAGAAGTGAATTCACTTCTAGAATTGGAATCTAATGATGGAGTCTGGAAAATAGGAATCCTTGGAACTGGAGGAATGGGAAAAACAACACTTGCTCAAGCAGTTTATAATTCGATTGCTGATCAATTTGAATGTAAGTGTTTCCTTCACGATGTGAGAGAAAATTCACTTAAACATGGCTTAGAGTTTCTCCAAGAGCAGCTCCTCTCCAAATCAATCAGATTTGAAACTAAGTTTGGACATGTTAATGAAGGAATTCCAGTCATAAAACGAAGGCTATCTCAGAAGAAAGTTTTGTTGATTCTCAATGATGTTGACAAACTAAATCAGTTGGAGAATTTGGTCGGAGAGCCTGGTTGGCTTGGTCATGGTAGCAGAGTCATCATTACCACTCGAGACAAATGTTTGTTATCATCTCATGGAATTAAAAAAATATACGAAGCATATGGTTTAAACAAGGAACAAGCTCTTGAATTGGTAAGAACGAAGACTTTTAAATGTAACAAAACTGATGCAAGCTATGATTACATTTTAAATCGTGCAGTTAAATATGCTTCTGGCCTTCCATTAGCTTTAGAAGTAGTGGGTTCCAACTTGTTTGGAAAGAGTATAGAAGAATGCGAGTCTACATTAGATAAGTATGAAAGAATTCCACATGCAGATATTCAAAAGATACTTAGAATAAGCTATGACTCTTTGGATGAAGAACAACAGAGTGTCTTTTTGGATATTGCTTGTTTCTTTAAATGGCATGAAAAAGAGTATACCCAAGAGTTACTTCATGGTCATTATGGTTATTGCATAAAAAGCCACATTGGAGTGTTGGTTGATAAATCTCTCATAAAATTTAATAGTGACCCTAATGTGTCTGAATTCTTAGCAGTGACATTACATGACTTGATAGAGGACATGGGTAAAGAAATCGTCCGACAAGAATCAATTAAAGAGCCTGGAAGGCGCAGTAGGTTGTGGTGTTGTGATGATATTGTTCATGTTTTACAAGAAAACACAGTAAGATTGATTTCTATGAACAATTTGTTTTTTAGCTTACCATGACTTTCCAGCTCTAAAAGTTATTTGTATTGTGGTTGATTAATGTTTTTTTTTTGTTTAAAGGGAAGTAGTAAAATTGAAATGATAATTCTGAAATATCGTCCCTCAACGGAACCTGTAATAGACATGAATGAAAAGGCCTTCAAGAAGATGACAAATCTCAAAACACTTATCGTTGAAGATGACAATTTTTCTAAAGGTCCCAAGTATCTTCCGAGTAGTTTGAGAGTATTGGAATGGAGTGGATTTACTTCGGAGTCTCTATCATGTTTTTCGAACAAGGCAAGTGAAATAACATAATTTTCCAATTGTGTATATTTATAAATTTACTATAAGATTATATATAGTGTCTTATTTTTATTTGTTTGTTCATTCTTTGTGTTTATGCAGAAGTTCAACAACATTAAAAACTTGACATTGGACGGTTCTAAATATTTAACCCATATATCTGATGTCTCTGGACTTCCAAATTTAGAAAAGCTCTCATTTCATTGTTGTCATAGTTTAATTACAATTCACAATTCAATTGGGTACCTGATTAAACTTGAAATCTTAGATGCATGGGGTTGCAACAAGCTTGAGAGTTTTCCACCCTTACAATTGCCCTCTCTTAAGGAATTGATATTATCTAGGTGTTCGAGTCTCAAGAATTTTCCAGAATTATTATGCAAGATGACAAATATAGAAGAGATTGAGTTACATCGTACTTCCATAGGAGAATTGCCATCTTCATTTAAAAATCTCAGTGAACTTCGTCACTTAAGCATATCATTTGTCAATTTAAAAATTCTTCCCGAGTGCCTTAGTGAATGTCACCGTCTTAGGGAGCTTGTATTGTATGGCTGCAATTTTCTTGAGGAAATTAGAGGGATTCCACCGAATCTAAATTACCTGTCTGCAATAGATTGCAAATCATTGAGTTCCTCAAGCAGAAGAATGTTATTGAGTCAGGTTTGTTATTGTTTTATCTTGCAGTAGTATTTGATATATATAGTATTTCATTTATTATTCAAGTAGAAGAATGTTATTGTGTAATAATATATTTTATTGCTAATGTAACAGCAACTACATGACGCTGGATGTACCAATATTATTTTGCCAAGCGGAACAGAAGGGATTCCAGATTGGTTCGAGCACCAAAGCAGGGAAAACACAATTTCCTTCTGGTTTCGTAAAAAGATCCCTTCTATAACATGTATTATTATTGTTCCGGATTATGTGGTACATGAAAAATTCTTGTTTCTCAATGGCAAAGAAATTACTCTTACTGATCGTTTGTTCTATTATGTTGATCATGATGATGATGTTGTAATCTGGGGACATGCATTTTTGTTTGATCTGAAATTGGAGCAGCGTATTAACGAGAGTTTTGCAAATGAGACTGATGAACTGTACGAAGCATTTAAAAATAATGAATGGAACCATGTGGAACTTAAGTGCAAGATATATGGTCGTAATGATTGGAGTGACACGGAGGAGGATGAGGAAGAGATTAACATATTAGGCAGTGATGAGAAAGAGATTAAAATAGGAATCCACGTGTCGTGGAAGGAGAAAAGTAACACGGAGGGGGATGTGGTATTCACCAATCCTTCTAGTAGAAAGAGAAAACTAGATGAATATCTTTTCAATTATAGCAATACTTCATTATCACAATTTGTGCCTCCTCTAAAAAAGCAAAGATTGATGGAAGTTAGAGTTTCAGAGACAGAGGAGGATGCTGATTATTTTAGTAAACAGTTTCTAATTGGAATGCACTAGGAGAAAAGCAAAATGAAGGAGGATGTGATATTGAACAATACTAATAGTTGAAAGACTTGGGGTACATTCCTTAGTCTAGGTGCATCAAATTGGAGGAGGATGTGGGGGAAATGATATTCACAAATCCTTCATTATCACAAAAGATAACGAAACAATCTGAAAGAAAGATGTAGGGTACATTCCTTGGTCATAAAGTTAACTCTCAATCTCAACATTGGAGGTTTGTGGTTTGCTGTTTACACTTTATATCATTATCATTATTACAAATGTTGATTAATTTCTGTATATAGTCAATTGCAAATTCGTTGTTTCTAGTTGGAGAAGTTTTTCAAATGATGAGACATGATGTGAGATTTTGTTGATGATGTTTGTGCACTCTTAAAATATTGTTTCAATTTACATTTGAGGATGCTTTGTAGCACAAACACTTCTCGTTGTAAGCACGCAAAAGGTTTACAGTGATATAAATGCTTAGCTTATACATATCTATCGTCTCTGGTTCAGAATAACTGTATATTATGTTACTTACCACATCTATTTGAATGCTTGTGTCCTGCAGAAAGGAGAAGCCATAGCCATCAACTTGAACTTTTGTTTGACTATTACATAAGGGTGCTTTGTAGACATCAGAAGCAATCAGGTCTAATGAAAGGTCGGCCACTTCGAAAACATAAATGTGATAAGGAAGTGATGTTATGAGATGGTTGGGGTTCAATTTCATGATTCCTCCGAATCTGTTCATTCTTTGGGAGAATTGGGATGGGGTTTCGGGTGTTAAAAAGATGCGTAATGGCTTTCGGATGATTTGGCATGCGGTGGTATGGAGTATATGGCATGCTAGAAACGATAGAATTTTTAACAATAAAATTGGAGAGGTGGATGCTCTAGTGGACGACATCAAGGTCTTATCTTGGAGATGGCATTTGGACCGGTCCAATTCTCCGGCTTGTATGTTCTATGAATGGCATTGGAACCCAAAGGAGTGTCTGTTGCGGTAAAGGGTGTCATTTCTGTTTGCATTGCGAGGTTGAGGCTGAGGTATACGGTGTCTGCAGCTGTAGAATGCTGTCAGTACGCATATAGCAGCATCAATTTTCTGTGTTTTTGCAACAGGGTGCTGCGGCTGGGTTTCCTGCTGTCATAGCAGTTTTTTTCTGTTTTGGGATCTGTTTTGGGGTTTGTTTTCCGGTATGTCGGAGACAATTGTATATGTTTGCCTCTCGAGTTTGTTGTGCGTCCTGTACACTCTCGATCTCAATAAAATTTGCTGATTTCAAAAAAAAGATAAGGAAGTGATGTTTCTAACTTCTCTTCTTCAATCTCCCTATCCCCTTTTTAAAAAAATTCTCTCTCATAAAGTTGAAAATGGAGAATCCATTCCCAACGATTTCAGCCTGTTGACGGTAGTTTACATAACTTTTCTCTAACCAAAACTAAGAATTACTTGTTCTTTGACCGTGCATTGTCAGTATCCATCTGTGGTCATCTGGCTATTTGCATTGTCATTCAAGATATCTAGGGGTTGCGCACACCACAAAATCTGTTGGCTGTTCGAAAGGGCAGTGAGTAATGATATGCTTTGCAGCCCAGTTGTAGAGTTTTGAGAAATTCAATTTTAGTACACAAATTGGAACCAACATGTTCAAGAATGAAGGAAGCACGAAGGAGGATGTGATATTCACCAACCCTTATGGAAAGAGTAAATCAGATGAAAGTCAGAACTTGGAAGTGTCCGAGACCGAACTTGTGTAGCAGCAACAACACTGTATGGCTCTTGTGATTAATAAGTTATTCTTGTGTAAAAACAATTTTCTGCCAAGTCAGTTTTCTGAGACAGAACTTGCGTAGGAGCAGAAACACATATATGTATGATTAATTTCCTTTTAGAAATACAAGTTTAGCCACAATCTCTGTTCAATGACGTGATATTCCATTTCTCAAATAAAGTGATTAATTATTAACTAGCGAAAAGACGGGCACCCACTTGCCCGTCATTCTGCTCTTTTTATTGCGCTAACGTATGAAAATTATAAATTGTATTTTTTATGACTCTTCCTAACGGCAAAACCTTTACACTTACAATTGCGCCTAAAATTAGGATTTGGTTGCTACCATTGCGCCTAATATCACTCTTCCTAATGGCAAAACCTTTACATTAACCGTACCAAAAATAAAAATCATTAACCTTTACACTTACCGTACTCCCAAATTGATGATGATGATGATGCTGGTGATTATAGTGCTGATGATGATCGCCTTCATTTACATCATCTGCACTTTCATCACCAGCACTATCATCACCGGCAATTTCATCATCTTCATCTTCATCACCAGCAATATAATCACCAGCACTATCATCATCATCATCATCACTTTCATCATCTGCACATTCATCTTTAGGACTATCATCATCTACATTATGTTCAACATTCTCATTACCTTTACCTTGACTCCCAACAAAATTCGGATAGGTTTTATCATCATTCAAATTCACATCCGTAGAACCATAATAAGTGGAACAAAAATCCGTAAAATCATTGTCATTGTTTTCCATCTAGTGTAAACAATTAAAAACCGAAAGTGTACAAATGAGATTCAATATCAAACCAACTGAATCACTAATCACTAATAAACCAACATAACTACTCAATCCTAAGTCCATTCACATAAAACCAACTGAAAAGATAAACCTTAATCATTGATCACTAAAAAACCAACAAAACTACTCAATCCTAAGTTCCCTTCACTATAAAACCAACTAAATCCTAGGTGTAATAGAACTTACCTCAGAGTTTAAATCGGTTTTTAACAGTTGGAAGGGCAAGGATGAAATGAAAATCTGAGGTACTAGTGACTGGTAGAAGATGGAAGGGCAAGGATCGGGATAAGGGGTGGAGATGGGCGGAGAATTTGAATGATGGTGGGAGAAAGACCAAGATGAAAACAGGAAAGATTGAAAGTCTATTTTTGAACTTAACTATAATTTTTGAACTTAATTGTTAACAACAAATTTAATTTAATCATTTAAAAACAACAAGAAAATAGTGCAATTATATTATTTTAAGGGCTAAAGTACAATTAAATTTGACTAAAGATACACGGTACATACCATGCAACCGTCAGTATGACATGACATCATTTAAAAACATGACACATTATTATTGGTTATAGGGTTACTAACACTAATTATTTATCTTTAAAACTTTATGAAGAATTTACAAGAGATGTATCAAACTTCAAATATAAATATCAAGTTAGTGTCTAGACTTATAGTGTGTTTGAATGAGATAATTGAGAAATTTTGAAGAATTTAGAAATTTAGACATATCAAATGATTCAAATTGCTTTCATTTATAAATTCTTTTGTTTGTACGGAGTAAAAAAAAATTTCGTTGTCATATTTTTAGGCAATTTTTGTAAATTTTAATTTTTTGGGTAAAATCTGGAAATTGGAATTATGGGTCAATTTGCAAATTCCGATAATTTTCAGGGGTTAATTTATAATTTTTGAAACAATTGAGGAGCAAATTTGCAATTTCCAAAATGTAAAATTAAAAAAATTAGAATGAAGAAACTTGAAATTCTTTGTTTTTAGGTGTCATTTGAAACTCAATAAATTTAAAAAATTGTTGTTGGCACATTTGAGAAGGTTGAAAAACACATGTAAAAGATGAAAAGCCCCGGCGGCAGTTAACTGCAGAATTATAAAATAACCAACGACAGTTAACTGCCGAGGATTTCTTCGCAAGTTAACTGCCGATGCGATCCTGCTACAAATCTGGCAGAAGCTCTCTCATCCATTATTACTCTCATTTAACCAAAAAAAATTCAAATCTCTCTCAAAATCTTTCTAGAAAACCCAACCAAATTTATTCAACAAAATCACAAGTAAGTAATCATAATGCTATTAACTTACATTTTAGTTGTTATAAATGTTTTTTTAAGTTTTTTAGTAGATTGAATTTATTTTAGTTTTTGAGTAGATTTACATGTTATAATTCATTTTTAGAGTATATGTTAGTAGTTAAAATGTTTGCATTATGTTTATGTTATAGTTTAGAATTTTAGGGTTATTTTTTATTTTGGTGTTTTATATTTATTTTTTTATTTTAGATTTTATGTAGATTTACATGTAAGAGTATATGATTTATTTTAAAAAGAAATATAAGTTGAATAATTTTGTTATACTTTTTGCATTTTTATGTTTTTTTTTTAGAGTTTACGATTATTTTTATGATTTTTAGGGTTTATGTATAATTTGCACTCCAAGTGTTTGATGAAATGTTTGAATGAGTTTTTGTTCAGAGACATCAGTAGCAGTCTGGTCTAATTAAAGTTTGGGAATTCATCTCTCACGGTCTCCAGCTGAATCCCTTTGGTCCATAACTTCTAAAAGGTGTAGTGAAGGTTGACCATTTTCACACAACGTCTAATAAATTGTGGTCCAGATGAATGTTGTTACAAGTAAGTTTTATGAAAGATTTTTCGAGAAAGAAAATGATTATTATCCCAATGTGATATATTTGGAAGTATGAAGACAACAAATGTAAATGTATAACTTTTGTCAAACAGGTGTAATTAGATTTCATCTTATATCATACTTTAATATATGTTATAAATTACAAAAATGCATTTGTTTTGGAAACATTTATACACGCGAACTTGATGATATTAAGAAACCTTCTAATCTCTCATTTTGATTGCGCATTTCCTTCTTATCACTGTATCATCTTATGTTTTTTTCGTTTTCTGCTGAATGGTGCGTGTGTATGAAAATATTAAGAGTGGATCCTTCTCATCTTTAAAAATACAGGAGGAAGTAAGTCATGTTTTTAATCTCGATTTTAACATGACAAATATTAATAATCAGAATTTATTTCTGACAACTTACTGTCTCGTGTATACTTTTGCAACTTTTCTCTAATGCATTCACTTCTTCTTTGATTGTACATGAAAACATCTGTAGTCCTAGATGTGTGATTATTTGCATTGTCATTGCAAACGATTTTTCTTTTTTTTTTTCTAGAAATTAAATTAGCCCATCGTAACCGGCATCAGAGAGAATCGAACCTGAAACCTTAAGGAAAGAACACACTCCAATGACCCAAGCCAGCACCATCAGGCCAATCCCTTTCACTGAAGTTATGTCAAAATCAATCGTTATTTATTTGATGTTCTGACATAGATATTAGTAATAGTAGTAGTAGAAATGACCACAGAGATATCTCTCCTAAAGCTTCTAAGCCGGTGGACGGTGAGGATTATGTCAAGTCATCATGCCCTGGGAGACACACGTGCTACAATGGTCGGGACAAAGGATCACGATCCCACGTGGGTGAGCTGACTTCAAAAACAATAGCAGAGGGACAGATCTGTTATTTTTTTCTTAACGTGTAGAGTTGTACTACGCTAAACTTTTCTTAATTAAATGTGGTAACTTTTTTGTTGTTATTATTAGTAGATTTATTTACGTGAATGTGCATATTTGAAAAGAGTTTATGAGATCATTTTGAAGAAGTCACGACCTTTGTTCTCCAGAGTAGAACCATAGGTACTGCTCATATCCTGATCTTTTGAAACTTGATGTGCGATTCTACGGAGTTTGTATAGTGAATAAGCCATAGTTAGATGATGGTAAATTAGAGTTAATTGGTTGGTTAGGTAGTTAAGAGTTAGTTAGACTAACTTACCTTGTAAATATCTCTCACCTTTCTACTATCTTGTTATCTTTTTCATTCCTCCAATAATTGTGATTAGGGGTGGCAATATGATCCATGAGATCCATATTCATCCAATCCATCCACTACAAAATCCATCCAATCCATCTATCAAACAAAAAAATTTGTTAATGGATTGGATTTGATCCATCCATTAAAAACTATGGATGGATTTGATCCATCCACCTTATTTTAAAAATCCAATGGATCACCTCTTTAAATTAAAAAAGTCCAATGGATATCTTCAAAAAATATTAATCTTTTTTATTTAAATAATTATATTTTTGATTATCACCTTATTTTTTTTAACTAAACTATTTAAATAAAAAAAGCTTATTTATGCAAAACAGCTTATTAATATCTCATTTTCAAAAACAACTTATTTATGCAAAACAGCTTATTACGATCTCATTTTCAAAACAACTTATTTATGAAAAACAACTTATTATGATCTCATTTTCAAAAACAGCTTATTCATGCAAAACAACTTATTTATGCAAAACAGCTTATTATGATCTCATTTTCAAAAAACAACTTATTCGAAACAACTTATTTATGCAAAACAACTTATTAATATCTCATTTTCAAAAACAACTTATTTATGCAAAACAACTTATTACGATCTCATTTTCAAAAATAGCTTATCCAAAACAACTTAATTATGCAAAACAGCTTATTATGATCTCATTTTCAAAAACAGCTTATTCAAAACAACTTAATTATGCAAAACAGCTTATTATGATCTCATTTTCAAAAACAACTTATTCATTCAAAACAGCTTATTTATGCAAAACAACTTTTTACGATCTCATTTTCAAAAATAGCTTATTCATGCAAAACAACTTATTAAGATCTCATTTTCAAAAACAACTTATTCAAAACAACTTAATTATGCAAAACAACTTATTATGATCTCATTTTCAAAAACAGCTTATTCAAAACAACTTAATTATGCAAAACAGCTTATTATGATCTCATTTTCAAAAACAGCTTATTCAAAATAACTTATTTATGCAAAACAGCTTATTTCGATCTCATTTTCAGAAACAACTTATTCAAAACAGCTTACTTATGCAAAATAGCTTATTATGATCTCATTTTCAAAAATAGCTTAATTATGCATTATTAAAAACAACTTATTCAAAACAGCTTAATTATGCAAAGTAGCTTATTATGATCTCATTTTCAAAAACAGCTTATTTTGCATAATTAAGGTGTTTGCCTAATTAAGCTGTTTTGAAAAGTAGCTTATTATGACTTTTTTGAAAAACAGCTTATTTTTCAAAATGAGATCATAATAAGATGTTTTGCATAATTAAGGTGTTTGCATAATTAAGCTGTTTTTGAAAATGAGATCATAATAAGCTGTTTTGCATAATTAAGTTGTTTTGAATAAGCTGTTTTTGAAAATGAGATCGTAATAAATTGTTTTGCATGAATAAGATGTTTTTGAAAATGAGATCGTAAAAAGTTGTTTTGCATAAATAAGTTGTTTTCAATGAATAAGCTATTTTTGAAAATGAGATCATAATAAGCTGTTTTCCATAATTAAGTTGTTTTGAATAAGCTGTTTTTGAAAATGAGATCGTAAAAAGTTGTTTTGCATAAATAAGCTGTTTTGAATGAATAAGTTGTTTTTGAAAATGAGATCATAATAAATTGTTTTGCATAATAAGTTGTTTTGAATAAGCTGTTTTTGAAAATGAGATCATAATAAGCTGGTTTGCATAATTAAGCTGTTTTGAATAAGCTATTTTTGAAAATGAGATCATAATAAAGTTATTTTTCATAAATAAGTTGTTTTGAATAAGCTGTTTCTGAAAATGAGATCCAAATAAGTTGTTTTGCATAAATAAGTTGTTTTGAATAAGCTGATTTTGAAAATGAGATCAGAATAAGTTGTTTTGCTTAAATGAGATGTTTTGAATAAGCTGTTTTTGAAAATGGGATCATAATAAATTGTTTTGCATAAATAAGTTGTTTTTCAAAAGAGATCCTAATAAGTTGTTTTGCATAAATAAGCTGTTTTTTAAAAGGAGATCGTAATAAGCTATTTTGATAATACACCTATAAAAAAAAATACACTTTAAAAAAATAATACACCTATAAAAAAAAATAATACACTTTAAAAAAAAAATTATACATTTTAATTTATGGATCGGATGGATTATCCATCCATTAAAATCTAATAATGGATGGATTGGATGGACTTTATTCTAATTGGATGGACTAGATGGTTTTTTTTAAGAAAAAAGAATAGTGGATTGTAATGGACTAATGGATCTTTTTTGATCCATCCACTAGGATCCAAATCCATATCCATCCAATCCATCCATTTTGCCACCCCTAATTGTGATGATAATCACAATTTTACAACTGTCTAATATTAAATTTGAACTTCCTACTTTGATGTTGACAACTGTCTAATATTAAATTACAACTGTCTAATATATTTTCCCTCAAAAAAAAAAAAACTGTCTAATATTAAATTTTTCAAGTATTTACCACTGAGTTGACATCATATGAGATTTTAATATTTCAATCACGGAACTGATGAAGATAGTAGCATAAATTATAGATTTGTGATATTTGTACAACCATATCTAACAACTTTAATGACAACTTTTATTTACTCTCTTTCTATTGGTCCAAAACAATAGAGAGAGGAAAAGGAAGAGAGAGATTAAGAATATAATGTGAGTATGAGAGAAAAATTGTCAAAAAGTGGATGTACATATATCATTTCTCTTATTATTATTATCATTATTATTTTTAACGTTGCGATATGCTTGTTTGATTTTGGAGTCCACGGAACAACTTCATTTATTATCATTTCATATAATACTCCCTCCATTTCACAATGTTTGTTGTTTTTGAGGAAATTACACACATCAAGAAATCAAATAACTTTTTTTATTTTTGATGAAATTTTGTGTTTATTCTATAACCCTTAACCATTTATTATTTTATTCTATTATTTCTCTCTCTGTAATAAATAGGTAAAGGTATTATTGACAAATCAATAATCAATGTTGTATTGAAACATGAAAATGACAAGTAAAGTGAAACAAACTTATTCTCCAAAAATGACATGTATTGTGAAACCGATTGAGTATTATTTTACTCTCATGAAGTATAAATGAAAAAGTTTAAGAAGTCTAATTAATAACGTGCCACAAGGAAAACGAAAATAATGGTTCTGCAATGATTTTCATTAAAGAAAAAGTTGATCAATAATTGAAAAATAGTGGAAGGAAATTGGAGGAAGAGGTGGTCAATAATTGTATGACTGGTCCACACGGATGAAGGAAAATGAGAATGATGATGTTTCGCCAATAATGTTAAATGATATTATTGTGTGATTGGTTCACAAGGATAAGATTTCACAATTACCATTATTATCATAAGATAAGATTTCTCCTTTTATAGTTACATATATTAGAGACTTCACAGACCACAGTTACTTATTTGTTCATAGTTTGCATTCCTAAACTATTTTTTCTCATCCAATTATTTATCCAATTCTGATGGCTATGCAATCACCTTGCTCTTCCTCTTCCATTTCCTATGGATTCAAATACCAGGTATTCCTCAGTTTCAGAGGAAGTGACACTCGGTATGGTTTTACCGGTAATCTCTACAAGGCTCTTACTGACAAGGGAATTCACACCTTCATGGATGATCGTGAACTTCAAAGAGGGGATGAAATCAAAAGATCACTCGACAATGCCATTGAAGAGTCTAGAATTTTCATTCCTGTGTTTTCTGCCAACTATGCCTCTTCGTCATTTTGTTTGGATGAACTTGTCCAAATCATTAACTGCAAGGAAAAGGGTCGCGTCGTTTTGCCTGTTTTCTATGGCATGGATCCTACTAATGTGCGACATCATAGAGGTATTTATGGTGAAGCATTGGCTAAGCATGAAAAAAGGTTTCAAAATGATATGGATAACATGGAGAGGTTGCAGAGATGGAAAGTTGCTCTGAACCAAGCTGCTAACTTGTCAGGCTACCATTTTAGTCCTGGGTACCCCACTTAACATAAATCCTATTCCTTTTTATATTTTCTTTCTTTAATTTCTATTCTAGAGTAATCTCATCTTTAAAGTTAAATAGAAAACCACATTTTTATTTATATTCCCAAACAAGTATTAATTTTTTTTGTTGTAATTAAATAATGATGTGATCGTGATTGTAGTGTGTGTACTAATTAAACTTATTGGACGTGAATAGATATGAATATGAGTTTATTGGGAAGATAGTCAGAGACATCTTGGACAAGACCGAACGTGTTTTGCACGTAGCCAAATACCCTGTTGGATTAAAGTCCCGAGTAGAACAAGTGAAATTGCTTCTTGATATGGAATCTGATGAAGGGGTACACATGGTAGGACTTTATGGTACTGGAGGCATGGGGAAATCAACACTTGCAAAAGCAATTTATAATTTTGTTGCCGATCAATTTGAAGGTGTATGTTTTCTTCATAAAGTTAGAGAGAATTCAACTCATAATAGCTTGAAACATCTCCAGAAGGAGCTTCTTTTAAAAACAGTTAAATTGAACATTAAGTTAGGAGATGCTAGTGAGGGAATTCCACTTATAAAGGAAAGACTAAATAGAATGAAGATTCTTTTGATTCTCGATGATGTTGACAAACTGGAACAGCTAGAGGCATTAGCTGGAGGACTTGATTGGTTTGGTCATGGAAGTAGAGTCATCATTACCACTCGAGATAAACACTTACTAACATGCCATGGGATAGAAAGAACATATGCGGTAAACGGGCTACATGAGACAGAAGCTTTTGAATTGTTGAGGTGGATGGCTTTTAAAAATGGTGAAGTTCCTTCGAGTTATAACGATGTTTTAAACCGTGCAGTTGCATATGCTTCCGGCCTTCCGTTAGTTCTCGAAATAGTGGGTTCTAACTTGTTTGGAAAGAGCATGGAAGAATGGCAATGCACATTAGATGGGTATGAAAAGATTCCCAATAAAGAGATCCAAAGGATACTTAAAGTAAGCTATGATGCTTTGGAAGAAGAGCAGCAAAGTGTCTTTCTAGATATTGCTTGTTGTTTCAAAGGGGGTAGCTGGATAGAATTCGAAGATATACTTAAATATCATTATGGCCGATGCATAAAACATCATGTTGGAGTGTTGGCTGAAAAATCTCTCATATACCAATATGGTCTTAGTGTGAGATTACATGACTTGATAGAGGACATGGGCAAAGAAATCGTCCGACAAGAATCTCCTAAAGAGCCGGGTGAACGAAGTAGGTTATGGTGTCATGATGATATAATCCACGTTTTAGAAGAAAACACTGTGAGTAAGATTGATATTTATGAACAATCTGTTATTAGTCTTTAACACAACTTTGCTCGTTTTAGACTTGTATATTACCATATCATAATAGTAAGTTTTTTTTCTTCGGTTTTTCCACTTAATTACACATAAATTTGGTTATATCTTATTTGTATTGTGGTTGATTTTTTTTTTTTTTTTTTTTTTTTTGTGAAAAGGGAACTAGTAAAATTGAAATGGTATATCTGCATTGTCCTTCAACGGAACCCGTAATAGACTGGAATGGAAAGGCCTTCAAGAAGATGAAAAAACTCAAAACACTTGTCATTGAAAATGGCCATTTTTCTAAAGGTCCCAAATACCTTTCAAGTTGTTTGAGAGTATTAAAATGGAAAGGATATCCTTCCAAGTCTCTATCATCTTGTTTTTTGAACAAGGCAAGTGATATAATTTCATTTTCCAATTGTGTATATTTATAAATTCACTATGAGAGTATATTTTCTAATTTTTATTTATGTTTTTGTTTCTTCTTTGTGTTTATGCAGAAGTTCGAGAATATGAAAGTCTTGATATTGGACTATTGTGAATATTTAACCTGTATACCCAATGTCTCCGATCTTCCAAATTTAGAAAAGTTGTTGTTTATAAATTGTCATAATTTAATTACAATTCACAACTCGATTGGGTACCTAAATAAACTTGAAACCCTAATTGCAAAGTATTGCAGCAAGCTCGAGAGTTTTCCACCCTTACAATTGGCATCTCTTAAGATATTGGAACTCTATGAGTGTTTCAGACTCAAGAGTTTTCCAGAATTATTATGCAAGATGATAAATATAAAAGAGATCCGGTTGTCTGAAACTTCCATAAGAGAATTGTCATTTTCATTTCAAAATCTCAGTGAACTTTGAAGGTGAAAAACACAAGAAGGGGGGGGTTGAATTGTGTTTTCTTTTTCTCTTAAAAAATTACTTCTTCTGATAAAACTTCAGAAGCAGTTTGATTGCTTCTGATGAAATGATCAGAGTCAGATTGCAGCGGAAAAGAACAGAGCAGAGAAAAGAAAGACAAAGACACAAGCAGTTATCCTGGTTCCTTCCACAACACGGAAGTAGTCCAGTCCCCCTTGCACTTCCAAGGAGATTTCACTATAATCACAAGATTACAACTGCTCAATACTTTCTAAGTAAGAGACTTCACAAAACTATGCTCAAGCACACACGCAAGAGTCTTCCAATGCTCAAGCACTAAGCAAGAGACTTCTAATGCTCAAGCACGCAGGCAAGAGACTTCTAATCAAACAAAAATACAGAGAATTGAGTTTGAATTGAACACTTGATATACAATCAGTGGTGTTCACAATACAATACAGAAAAGACTCTAGACTTTGAATTTCTAAGATGTATCAAATCAGTGCAGAAATTCAGTGTGCTTTGTAGACTCAAATTGACAGAGTTTTGGCGCTTTTAAACTTATGTATCTCTATCTCTACAATCTTCAAGTCTTCACTCCTTTATATAGAGGCGTGAAAGAGACGTTGAGATAATCAGCACGTCTAAAGAGTCGTTTGAAATCCTTTGATTATCCACCAGTGATCCTTTGCCTGATTTGGGTGTAGTCCTTTGAAGAATAAGCTTCAAATTCATTCCCATCTTGAGTGTACAAAATCTGCAGGCATGGCTGTTGTTTTGTCTTGTAGCGTAGACAGAAAACAGAGTAGTG
Source organism: Medicago truncatula (assembly GCF_003473485.1). NCBI lineage: Eukaryota > Viridiplantae > Streptophyta > Magnoliopsida > Fabales > Fabaceae > Medicago > Medicago truncatula. The sequence goes on from NC_053047.1 coordinate 34,361,111, forward strand.
GAGGTAGTGGTTGTACACTTGTACTTTGTCAACTCTATTAATGAGAGACAAGTGCTCAGTGCTATCCATATATCCGTTGATACCTCCCTTTCAATTCTTCGTTCTTCTTTGATAAGACTGAATTGAGAATCAGCTACTTTGAATCTTCAGTTTGATTAAAGGATCAAATGTAGCTTCTGGTGAAAATATTGCTTCTGATGAAAACTTTTGCTTCTGATGACCTTCTACTTCTGATGACGTCATCTCTTCAGGAGCAGTTTAGCTTCAGGAGCAGTTTTCTTCAGATGCTTAGAATTTCTTTTTCTTTCCATTGTTCTTCCAAGACCTATTGAAATAACTTGAGTAGCCTTTGGTCCTGTACACTTGAACAATTATTAGTAATAACCAATTGACAATTTTTAATACCTTGTTATCATCAAAACTTAATAAGGTTCATTGTGAAACACATTTTGTTCCAACAATCTCCCCCTTTTTGATGATGACAAACAATAGTATTTAAAATGTTCAATTGTTGTTGATCTAATTAATAAGTTGACCACTGGGATAGAGGTTTGTAAGCTCCCCCTGAGTCTAATAGATCTTTAAGGTGAGGTTTGTAAGCTCCCCCTAAGTTCTATTCTTATTAATTAAATTTCAATAAAATACTCATAAAATCAAATCAGAAGTATTTAAAAGAAATTTAGAAGTGGTTATAGTAGGGCTCAGTGCCTTAAAAAATACTATACATTTACTCCCCCTTTTGTCATCAACAAAAAGAATAAAAACAAAAGAAAGAGTATCAGAGCAAAACATATTGAAGAGTAAACATATTGAATAGTATTTCAGAGCAAGCAGCATTAAAAACAGTAAATATCATCAGAGTTAAAGCTTGTAAAACATATTGAAGGTGAAAAAGCACAAGATCCAGAAACAATGATAATATATATAAAGAAAGATTAAGATACAAGGACATAGCTACTAAGAACAAAAGTAAAAAACAAGCTAGTGTTGGGTGTGCAACTAAGGTTGGGCTTGCTTATACAACTGTTCTAAGAGATACTTGATCTGATCATCCTTCTTCTGAAGTAGCTCATCCTTTTCCCTCATTCTTCTTTTATATCCAGCCTGAATTCTAGCAGCCCTTGTGATGTACTCTTCTTCTGGATAGAAAGGAGTGATGTCCAGCAGAGGCACATAATTCAGCTCTTTCTCCTTAGCTGCTTCATGCATTTCATCCAACAGCTTCTTCAGCATGGCAGAGTGAGATGACACACATTTAGTTCTAAGCTGATCCAGCAGCTCATCAAAGCTCTTCTGTAGATCCATCCACTGATCATAATAGTGAATAGGAGGTACATGAACTGTTCTGCGAAGAAACAGTGCCTGAATCTCATCACTAAGTCTGATCAGTTGTTCCTCTATATACTCAGACTCCAGGATATGGTCAGGGATGGGTGAAGGTTCAGTTTGAGTTGTATTTGATGTGGAAGGTTGGTCAGAGGTTAAGTCTATTATAATGGGTGAATCTGGTTGTTGTTGTTGTTCTGTTGTTTGGTCAGAAGGTATATGTTGGTCAGAAGTTGTTTGGTCAGGAGCAACTTGTTCAGAGGCAGTTTGCGCCTGAACAGTTTGCTCAGGGATGGTTTGGGTTTCTGTTTGGGTTTCCAAGACAGTCTTTTCAGGGACTGTCTTAGAGGCCTTTGTGGGTGTTGGTTGCATTTCACCACCTAGATGTTTTTCTAAGTTGTGAAGGGTTGAGGATTCTTGGTGTTGGGGGGTTTCTGAAGTAGTTGCTTCTGAAACTGCTTCAGAGGCTTTTTGTGGAGTTTGGTTATTTGGTGAGTTTGTTTGGGTAGGTTCAGGTTGTTGTATACTAACAGGTTCTGGAATATCTGGATATAGTGGATGAGTAGTAGGCAAATTGAATTTCTCACACAGTTTTATCCTATTTTTTGAAAATTCTATTTGAGTACTCTCATAGTCAAGTGTTCCATATTCTGTTAGTTTGGTAGGTTTGGTTTTTAGAAGCTTGTCTATATGTTGGCTAAGGGGTTGGTCATCAGATTCTGTGGATGATGAAGAGGGTGAAGAGGGTAGAGATAGAGACTGAGTATTAGTTGGAGCTTTAGATGGATTACCTGAAGACTGAGCTTCTGGATGAACTGCTTCTGGAGCTTTTGAAGCTGGTTCTGATGAAGTTGCTCCTGAAGCTTGCTTATTCTTCAAGGCTTGAGAAAGCAGAGTTGCTCCATACTGAACTGTTTCCTGCTCTAACTCAGAAGCTAAAGCAGCGATGACAGGAGTAGGCACATACCCTGCAGCCTTGAGACGCTCATCCCTTTCTTTTTCATACAAAACCTTCATCCTTTTCCTTTCTGCTATCTTGGATGCAGAATACTCCCTAGCATACTGCTTCATTTCTTCAGTCATTTCGAAACTGGGCATGACTATGGGCTCAGAAGTTGCAGTCCTTTTTGCCTTCTTGGGGCTTGAGTCTTCATCCCAGTTTTCTTCCAGTTCTTCCAACATTTCTGCCCTTCGTCCTTCAGCTGTCTTCAGATTTCTTGTTAAATTAGACCTCTTCCTTTTGATGGTCTGAAGAGCAGCTTCTCTTTTCTTTTTGGGACTTGGAGGCTTTTCAGAAGCAGCTTGATCAGAAGCAGCTTGTTCAGAACCAGTTTGTTCAGAAGCAGGCTGTTCTGCTGTTTCTTGAGTACTCCTTGTCCTTTTACTGATAAGAGGGACCTCATCCAAATCCTCCACTTCCTCAAGAATGGTGGACATAGCAGATTTTTCCTTCTTGGCTTTCTTATGCTTCTGAGCACCCACCTCAGTAGCATCTTCAGCAAGGTATTCTTCCTTGGTGATCTGCTTCTTCTTAGATTTTCTGCCTTTGGCCACAGGCAGATCACCACCATACATTTCTTCTGGGATATCTTTCAGGCTGATCTTCTTGTTGTAGCTTTTGTAGTAGTCCAAGATGTAAGCCCTTTGCACATCCAGGGGATCTTTCTTGCAGATGGGGATGTGATGAGTGACTAGATCAGATATGACATCAGATTCATGCATATCTGTATCTAGTTTCTTGCAGGTTGAAATCAGCCTCATCTTGACCAGAGTTGCCCCATTGATTATTTTTCCTGTGACTGCTCCCAGCTTCTGATTATCATAAATACCCACGTCTTTCAGGGCACTTAGGAGTCCTCCTTCTTGAAAGATTATGGAGAGCAGCCTTCCATAAGGAACGTACTTCCTGTTCTCCATCTGACTCTTCTTGAGTTCCTTGATCATGTATTTAAACATATACTTAGGAACGTTCATTGTTGTTTCCTGAGAGATGGTGTGATGCAGAAAGACTTTGTGACCAAGTGAAGGTTGATCATTTCCTCCACCTTTTGGAAAGATGTTTTCATTCTGGATCTTCAGCAGCATTTTCTTTTCCATGCTTAAGGTGCTGTAAGGCTTAGCATCCTTTGATCCGTAGATAGTGTTGTTCACTATTTCCTTCCAAGGGCTTGTTCTGGGGTTAGGAATCTCTTCTCCATCGTATGTCCCAGCAGCATCTCTCCTCATGGCTTGAGCAATCACTTGCTCATTGATTGTTACAGGAATGCCCATGACGTTTGATCTAATCTCAGTCCCAGTGAAGGCGAGTAGACCCATTTCTTCTCTGGTTTTTCCCTCCAAAGTAGGATCAACCAGAATCAACTGAGCTTCTTCCTGTTTAGCAGCAACTTTGTCAAACACTGAAACTCTTACCCAGAATTGTCTGACAAGCACTTCATAAGTAGGACCGTTGAGAAGACTGAAGTAACTCATTAGCTTCTGCTTCTTGTAGAACTTTACCAAGTCGCACCCATGGTGAGTTAGAGAAGTGAAATCCACTGGATTTTCCGCTTGAATGATTAACTCCCATTCCTCAATAGACATAGTTCTTCCTTTGATTTCATAAGCAGGAATATCTATATCCATATTCGATGAAGAACCACCAGCAGAACTTGAAGATGCCATTGATTTGAAGTAGATTTAGGGTTCTAAGGTGTTTTGAGAGGTTGAGAGAATGCGCTTACTTTCGCAGAGGGTTGAGAAGAAAATAGAAAGTGTTTGTTGTGAAGTGAGAAGTGTGTGAATTGACTTAGTGTTTTTATTAAAACGTTTGTAATTCAGAAGGGACAAACAAACACAGCATTAATGACAAATTGGGGGCGCGTGTAAGTATGTTAAAAAGCGAATAAAACATCATTGCCCTTTTTGTTATACTCCAATACAAATAGACCACGTCAGAGACTTTTCAGAAACCTACCTTTTGGGTAATGGGACAGCTGTTACATAAAGTAACTACCAACGTTCCCACTAACCAAGCTATTCAGAAGCAAAGAATAACACTTCTGAAGTTTTAGTGCTGACGTCATCTTCAGAAGCACATTTTCCTCAGAACCTCAGTTAAGAGCTTCTGATGAACCAAAATGCTTCTAAATAAACTTCAGAACCAAACTTCTTATTCAGAGGCAAGCAATTTTTCAATCAGACACAAAATGCATGTTCAAATTTTTCTTAATAAAATCAAATCTTTCAACAGACAAAGGTTTTGTAAATATATCAGCCCATTGATGTTCAGTATCAATGAATTGTATATCTAAAATCCCTTTTTGAACATAGTCTTTGATAAAATGGTGTTTGATTTCAATATGCTTGGCTCTTGAATGTAGAATTGGATTCTTTGACAAACAAATAGCAGCAGTATTATCACAATAAATGGGAATACTGTTAGCATTGATCTGATAGTCTTCCAACTGATGTTTCATCCAAAGTAGTTGTGTGCAACAACTTGCAGCTGAAATGTATTCTGCTTCTGCTGTAGACATAGCAATAGTTGCTTGTCTTTTGCTTGCCCAGGATATCAGATTCTCTCCCAGGAATTGACAATTTCCACTGGTTGATTTTCTTTCAATCCTATCACCAGCATAATCAGCATCACAGAATCCAATCAACTTATAATCTAGGGATTTCCTATACAGGAGTCCAAGATTAGTTGTTCCTTTCAGATACCTGAAGATTCTCTTAACTGCAGTTAAATGAGATTCTCTAGGATCTGATTGAAATCTTGCACACAAGCATACACTGAATAAAATATCAGGTCTAGATGCAGTGAGGTATAACAGAGAACCAATCATACCTCTGTATAGCTTCTGGTCTACTACTGTTCCAGTATCTTCTTTGCTTAAGGTGCAGGTTGGATGCATTGGAGTGTTCATCACTTTACAATCTTCTAGCTTGAACTTCTTCAGAAGCTCCTTTGTATATTTTGTTTGATGAACATATACTCCTTCTTTACTTTGGTTGATTTGAATTCCCAGAAAGAATTTCAATTCTCCCATCATACTCATTTCAAATTCATCCTGCATTAACTTAGAAAATTCTTTGCAAAGAGATGCATTAGTAGAACCAAATATTATATCATCAACATATATTTGCACAATCAAAATATCTTTCTTAAGAGTCCTTCTGAAGAGTGTTGTGTCAACTTGTCCTCTTTCAAAATCATTTTTAATTAAGAAATTACTTAGTCTATCATACCAAGCTCTGGGAGCTTGTTTCAAGCCATATAGTGATTTCTTAAGTTTATAAACATGGTCAGGATGCTTAAGATCCTCAAACCCAGGAGGTTGTTTAACATACACTTCTTCTTCAATGACACCATTAAGAAATGCACTTTTGACATCCATTTGATATAATATTATGCCATGATTAATTGCGTAGGATAGAAGTAACCTGATTGCTTCCAATCTTGCAACTGGAGCAAATGTTTCAGTGTAATCAATGCCTTCTTGTTGACTGTAGCCTTGAGCAACAAGTCTGGCTTTGTTTCTGGTTACTTCTCCTTGTTCATTCAGCTTGTTTCTGAATACCCATTTTGTTCCAATAATGTTCTTCTGAGAAGGTTTGGGTACCCGATCCCACACATCATTCCTTTGGAATTGATTTAGCTCTTCTTGCATAGCTAATATCCATCCATCATCTGAGAGAGCTTCTTCAACAGTTTTAGGCTCAATTATTGAAAGCAGTCCTATTAAAGACTCTTCTTGTCTAAAATGTGATCTTGTTCTTCTAGGACTATCTTTGCTTCCAATGATTAACTCCTCAGGATGTGAAGATTTGTGCTTGAATTTAGGTTGAATAACCTGCTGAGTGTTATCTTGAAAGTCCTCAGAAGCAATTTCATTCTGTACTTTTGGGCTAGGTTCTGCTTCTGAATTAGACTCAGCTTCTGGAGTGATTTCAGCTTCTGGACTAGATTCAACTTCTGTATACTTTTCAGAATCAGAAGGTTGATCAGATTCTGATGCATCTTCAGAATCAGTTGTACCTACATTACTTTCACTTTGCTCTGAAGTTTTACTTCCAGGCTCTCTATCATCAAATTTTACATGCATAGATTCTTCAACACATTGTGTTTCTGAATTATACACTCTGTATGCCTTTGACCTTTCAGAGTAACCTAAAAAGATTCCTCTTTGAGCCTTGGCATCAAATTTCTTCAGATAGTCTTTAGTGTTTAAGATGTAACAAGTACATCCAAACTGATGAAAGTAAGAGATATTGGGTCTTCTTCCTTTAAAGAGTTCATATGCTGTTTTCTCCAACATAGGTCTGATATAGATCCTATTTTGAATATAACATGAAGTATTGACTGCTTCTGCCCAAAAATGTTTAGCTAAGTTGTTTTCATGGATCATGGTTCTTGCCATTTCTTGTAATGTTCTGTTCTTTCTCTCTACAACCCCATTTTGTTGTGGAGTTCTAGGAGAGGAAAACTCATGGAAAATCCCATGTTTTTCACAAAAGAGTTCAAATGGCTCATTTTCAAATTCTCCACCATGATCACTTCTGACTTTCAAAATTTTCAATTCTTTTTCAGATTGTATTTGAGTGCAGAAGCTGCTAAACACTTCACATGCATAGTCTTTACTTTTAATGAATTTTACCCAAGTCCATCTGCTGTAATCATCAACAATGACTAATCCATATTTGCTTCCATATAAAGATGCAGTGTTAACTGGACCAAAAAGATCAATATGGAGTAATTCTAAGGGTATGGAGGTTGATACAATGTCTTTAGATTTGAAAGAACTTTTCACAATTTTCCCTTTCTGACATGCACCACAAAGTGCATCTGAATGATAATCAATGTTAGGCAATCCTTTGACCAGTTGTAACTTGCTAATTTTAGAAATTAATCTCCAATTAGCATGTCCCAACCTTTTATGCCATACCCATTTTTTATCATTCATTGACAGAAGGCAAACTACCTTCTGATCAGCCAGATCAGAGAAATTTATTTTATAGACATTCTCAACTCTCTTTCCCTTGAATGTAATGGATTTGTCATCCTTGTTGACTAGTGTGCAGTTGGTCTTACTTAACGTTACATCATACCCATTGTCACAAAATTGACTAATGCTCAATAGGTTATGCTTCAGACCATCTACTAGCCACACATTATTATTTGAGATGGAGGAATTACCAATAATACCTGTACCAATGATCTTTCCAGTTTGGTTGCCACCAAACTTCACTTCTCCTCCATCTTTCATTGTAAGGGTAAGGAACAAAGCTTTCTCTCCAGTCATGTGCCTTGAACATCCGCTGTCTAGGTACCATGACCTTTGTTTCTCTCTTGCCCTTAAGCACACCTGCATTTTTGGCCAATTCAGATTTAGGTACCCATATCTTCATGGGTCCTTTTGGGTTAGTTTTGGAGGTTTTACTTTTCCTCCCTTGTACCTTAGGGTGAATGCTGAGTGGCTTCTGATCATTCAATACTTTAGGTTTGACACCTTTTGGTATTGTTTTCTCAGAAGCAGTAGCTGCTTTGTTCTTCTGATCCTTTTGTTTTGGGATTTTAGATTCTGGTTTAATCAGATTCTGATGAACAGGTTCTGATCTTTTCAGAATTTTAATCTTTTGACTTTTAGGATCAGATTTTGTCATTACCTTGATCTTAAGGTTTTCTGGCTTTGATGTGATCTTAGCCTGTGAGTCAGAAGCTTCAGGTTTTGACTGAACAGCAGTTATAACATTTGTACCTTCAGGCACAAAGGTGGATTTCAATCCATCCTTGATACAATCACAGTAGCTCTTGAGACTGTATTCTTTGGATTTCTCCTCAGAATATCCAATCCCTTTGCCTTTGTTCTTGTATGTGCTGTAGATCATAGAAGCAACTTTGCTTCTGTCTATTCCAGCCATAATAAAATCATCCAAGGCAATCTCATGTTTATTGCCTGAACCTTTATCACATTTTTCTTGTAGCTTCTGACAAAGACTCTTGAGTCTATCTTCATATGTTGTTGATATGAGGTTAAACCCTTTGAGTTCTTCTTCAGAAGCTTTCAGTTCCAATAGAGTTGACTTTTGTTGTTTCATCAAATCAACATATTTTTCTTTTAAATCTGTCAACTCATTGGTTCTGTGTTCAAACAGTGATAAAAGTTCTTTTAGAGAATCAACAAGTTCTTGTCTAGGGATTTTGGAATATACCTCATTTTCATCTTCTGAATCTGATTCAGCTTCTGATACTGCTTCTGATGATACTGTTGCCACTAACCCAACGGCTGCCTTAGCATCATCATCAGCTTCTTCTTTATCAGAACCAGATTCACTATCCAAATCTTCCCAGGTCGCCATCAAGCTCTTTTTGATTTGCTTTCTGAATTTACTAGAGTTGAAGCTTGATTTCTTGGATTTGCCTTTAAACTTCTCCTTCTGAAGATCAGGGCAATCAGCAATGAAATGACCAGGCTTCTTACAATTGAAGCATCCCTTCTGATCTTCTTTCTTGGAGTTCTTGTAGCTACCTCTCTTGCTCAAAAATTTCTTCTGCTTCCTTGCCAGATACTCAAGCTTGTTGGACAGCATAGCCATTTTTACAGATTGATCTTCATCAGAATCTCCATCAGGTGATTCTTCTTCAGATTCACTGGCTTTGTAGGCTTTGGAAGATTTTGAGGTCTTTCCTTTAGATGGTAAAGCAATGGATTTACTCTTCTTAGAGGTTTCATGCTCATTTAAACTCATTTCATGCACTTTGAGTGAGCTAACAAGATCTTCAACACTTAAAGTATTTAGATCCTTAGCTTCCTCAATAGCAGTTACTTTGAGTCTCCATCTTGAAGGTAAGCTTCTCAAAATCTTACTAACATGATCAGAAGCAACATAGCTTTTCTTCAGTATTTGCAATCCAGAAACTAAAGTTTGAAATCTTGAGTACATTTCTTCTATACTCTCATCATCCTTCATTCTGAAAAGTTCATACTGATGAACTAGCATCAAAGCTTTAGCCTCTTTTACTTTCTTGCTGCCTTCAAAGTTTGCACATAGAGAAGCAAACATAGCCTTCGCAGTAGATTTGTCACTCATTTTCATGTATTCGGTGCGAGGTATAGAAGCCACAATGATTCCTCTTATCTTGTGGTGTTTCTTATAAAGCTTCTTCTGAGCAGGAGTATGTATTCTTCTGTCTATAGCAGCTCCTTCTTCATCCAAATCCAGATCATCAACTCCATCTTCCAGTATGTCCCATAACTCTTCATCCAATCCCATGATAAAGCTGTACATATTAGTTTTCCACCATGAAAACTCTTCTGGATCTCCATTAAACTTTGGAGCTTTTCCAGAGTCTGTTTTCTTGTCAGCAGTATCATAGTCATGCTTGACACTTGTGTATTTTGTAGTAACTGATTCCTCATCTCCAGACATGTTTTTCTAATAGATCTTGAACTGTAACACGGTTAAGTGCTGTGATAACAGAGCCTGCTCTGATACCAATTGAAGGTGAAAAACACAAGAAGGGGGGGGGGTTGAATTGTGTTTTCTTTTTCTCTTAAAAAATTACTTCTTCTGATAAAACTTCAGAAGCAGTTTGATTGCTTCTGATGAAATGATTAGAGTCAGATTGCAGCGGAAAAGAACAGAGCAGAGAAAAGAAAGACAAAGACACAAGCAGTTATCCTGGTTCCTTCCACAACACGGAAGTAGTCCAGTCCCCCTTGCACTTCCAAGGAGATTTCACTATAATCACAAGATTACAACTGCTCAATACTTTCTAAGTAAGAGACTTCACAAAACTATGCTCAAGCACACACGCAAGAGTCTTCCAATGCTCAAGCACTAAGCAAGAGACTTCTAATGCTCAAGCACGCAGGCAAGAGACTTCTAATCAAACAAAAATACAGAGAATTGAGTTTGAATTGAACACTTGATATACAATCAGTGGTGTTCACAATACAATACAGAAAAGACTCTAGACTTTGAATTTCTAAGATGTATCAAATCAGTGCAGAAATTCAGTGTGCTTTGTAGAATCAAATTGACAGAGTTTTGGCGCTTTTAAACTTATGTATCTCTATCTCTACAATCTTCAAGTCTTCACTCCTTTATATAGAGGCGTGAAAGAGACGTTGAGATAATCAGCACGTCTAAAGAGTCGTTTGAAATCCTTTGATTATCCACCAGTGATCCTTTGCCTGATTTGGGTGTAGTCCTTTGAAGAATAAGCTTCAAATTCATTCCCATCTTGAGTGTACAAATTCTGCAGGCATGGCTGTTGTTTTGTCTTGTAGCGTAGACAGAAAACAGAGTAGTGGAGGTAGTGGTTGTACACTTGTACTTTGTCAACTCTATTAATGAGAGACAAGTGCTCAGTGCTATCCATATATCCGTTGATACCTCCCTTTCAATTCTTCGTTCTTCTTTGATAAGACTGAATTGAGAATCAGCTACTTTGAATCTTCAGTTTGATTAAAGGATCAAATGTAGCTTCTGGTGAAAATATTGCTTCTGATGAAAACTTTTGCTTCTGATGACCTTCTGCTTCTGATGACGTCATCTCTTCAGGAGCAGTTTAGCTTCAGGAGCAGTTTTCTTCAGATGCTCAGAATTTCTTTTTCTTTCCATTGTTCTTCAAAGACCTATTGAAATAACTTGAGTAGCCTTTGGTCCTATACACTTGAACAATTATTAGTAATAACCAATTGACAATTTTTAATACCTTGTTATCATCAAAACTTAATAAGGTTCATTGTGAAACACATTTTGTTCCAACAAACTTCGTGACCTAATAATATGCCAAGATGAAATGCTCAGGTTTTCAACTCAGATGGAATTGTCAAAATTGACAAAGATTACTGCTTCATATTGCCGTTTATTATTGCCTAATCATAATGATACGTTCAGTTCCACAATGTTTTCAAATGTGGAACATCTAAATCTCAAATATAACAACTTCTCAGATGAATGTCTCCCACTACTTCTCAAGTGGTGTGTTAATGTGAGATATCTAGACATATGGGGAAGCAATTTAAAAGTTCTTCCCGAATGCCTTAACGAATGTCACCTTCTTAGGGCCATCAATTTGAGTCGTTGTGACTATCTTGAGGAAATTAGAGGGATTCCACCAAATATAGAAAGGCTTTCTGCAAGGCAATGCGAATCATTGAATCCATCAAGTAGAAGAATGTTATTTAGACAGGTTTGTTGTTTTATCTTGCACTATTATTTGATTTTCATATCTAATCTATATTGTAATATATCACATGCTAAACTACCAGAAACTACATGAGGCTGGATGCACCTATATTCTTCTCCCAAACGGAACAGAGGGGATTCCAGACTGGTTCCAACACCAAATCACGGGACAAACAATTTCTTTCTGGTTTCGTAAAAAGATCCCTTTTATACGTTCTATTGTTCTTCTTGGATTTTGTAATGATGTGATTAACGTAAGAGTCAATTTGTTTGTCAATGGCTGTGAATATTGTTTGATGCGTTGTTGCCCTTTCCGCTTTGAACCGAATCATACATGTCTATTTGATTTGAGATTGGAAGAAAATATTAGACTATATAGCCAAGATTATCCCGGGAAACTCGTTTGTGAACTGGAGGAAGTACTGTTAGAAAATGAATGGATTTATGTGGAGCTTAAGTTGTTAGGGAGGTCATTGAATCCAAGCGAGGATGAGATTAGAACATTAAGTCGTGCACAAATGGGAATCCACGTGTTGAAGGAGAAAAACAGCATAGAGGAGGATGTGATATTCACCAATCCTTATATGAAAAAGAGAAAGCTAGATGAATATTTGAGGACGTGAGACTTTTCGTGGGTGCAAGAAGAGAAAAGAAAAGGATAATCATAAAGTTAACTGTCTTGTTGTTGTTCTCTCAATAAGAGGAAGCTTACTCCACAATCTCAAGATTGCATGTTTGTGATTCTGTAAGTGAATGATGTTTGTGCAGTTCAAAATATTGTCTGAATTTACTGTGATGGATGTTTAATTTGCAGCATGATCGAAGTTGTGTTTGGTGTTCGACATGTGTCCATGTCCGTTACCTACAATTGTGATCATAATCAAATATTTTATATTCTCAAATTACTACCGCTGTCAACAAATCAATGCCATTGTTGAGTCCGGTGTACGTGTCTGTGTTAGTTCTTCATAGGGATGATGTTTCTTCGTGCTTTTTTGATGGAAATTTAAGAAATTATAAATGAAAACATTTTTACACATAAATCTTATCAACTTTTTTCTTCTTCTTTTATTTCTCCCTGTTCATATGGTTAAAAGGTCGAAATGAAGGTTCTCAAAGAGTTTGCAACTGCTTAAAAGTTAACATTTTATGTTGAAGTCTTCGTGAGTTCTTGTACAGGTTAAGAAAATTTAGGCTTGTTTTCCCTTCTATTTATTTATTTTGGTATGATGAAATTTTTGCTTTTAATTTTGGTTCCATCCAAAGCACTCCTTATGCTTTGTGATGTGACTTTTATCAATAATTTTCTTTGCTTCACATTTAGTTGATGAAGTCAAATTTACTTTTAGTAAGTATACATTTTTTTTTTAGGGAAATTTTAGTAAGTATACATGTTTCATGAAACTTTATTAATCTCATTAACCATGATTCAGATTGGAATATTTTTAGTCGCTTTTCTCTGGAGTTTTACTAGGAAGTGGTATGTATTGTATCTTATCTTAATGCACTAAATTATGTATCTCTCGCAATGTCATAAGATTTCTAATTGGGAAAGAAAATCCTTCTTCTGAAATATTGATTTAATTTTATCTTCTAAGTATTGCTGGTTGCTTTACAAAAGATAAGATAAGAAATGAAAAGGAAGTTACCACTTTTAGAAAAGTGTTGGTTACTTTACGGAAGATAAGATAGGAAATGGAATGAAGGGTAGAGCTAAAAGAACATGGTCTAAGTAATAATAGAATGAAGGGTTAAATATATTTTTTTGTTCATATAAATATATGAAATTTTTGTTTTAATCTCTCTAAAAATTTTCTTCGACTTTTAATTCGTATAAAATTTTTAATCACCATTTTTTGTCCCTATTTTTAAGTCAACTAGTGTATTTTTTAATGAAATTCTACATAAATGTGTAGTATATATTGTAAAAATCTCTTCCAAAAAAAATATAATTTAAAAAAAAAACATGAATTAAATATGAATATTTAACCACCAAAAATATAAAAATTCATATTTAATTATGTCTTGATAGAAAATTATAATTTTTTTGGAAGAGATTCTTATAGTATTATAAATTTCTGTAAAATTTTATTCAAAAATATGAATTATACATATGAGTTTACTTAAAAAGAGAGACCAAATATGAAAATACAAAACTTTTAGGGGAGTAAAAGGCAATGAAATTTTTTAGAGAGGTTAAAATGAAAAGTTTATATACTTATGGTTGCTAAAAACATATTTAACCCTAGAGCGAAAACTTGATACATAATATATGGGAGGGAGAATACTATATATGCATTTTTATGCATTAGTTACTTAATTAACTTGCTAGAAAGGTCTCATGAGCATAATTCAGTTGGTAAGACAATGCATTATTATATGCAGGGGTTGTGGTTCGAATCCCGAACAAAAAAACTTGCTAGATAGTTTAATAGGGTGGTTAATCTCATATTCTACGTCATTAGATTTTCTAGATAGTTAAACGATATCTTTATTTCATAAATTATTATTCAAAAACCACCATACTCATCATCATTTATGTTTTTTTTATTTTTTATAATATTCACAAAACATTTCAACTATTTGCCTTTAATCTTCTAATCTCTAATTATAAAAAATAAAAATAACCAGCAAAAAGTCAATCATGTTCCATTCTACTTATTTGACACTAAGCATTTTTCGTGTGTCAGGTTAACTGGTGTCTTCGGAGTACTAGTTAAGGATACCAAAAAAATAAGTTATTATCAAAAATGATTTTTTTATTTTTTTTTATTTTATATGGATTGATTACACAATTTTCAATACAATAATTACTATACAATTTCCTTTTTAGTATCATTAACCAATGTCTAAACCCCGATTAACATTTCCTTTTTTGTTTTTACTAATTCATAACAAACGAAAATATTGAGGCAGTTTGTTATAACCTTTTTAAGGATAAACAACTATTTTTTAAAGAAAGGAATTTAAAGAGTATTTTATATATGATAATCTGTTCCAATATTTGCAGATTTTATATATTTATATATAAAGAAACAAATTTTTCTGGCCCATTGACTTATAGATGATACACAAAGTCAATATCATAAAATTTTATAAAGTTATAAATATTTATAAAATATCAAAATAGTATTTTTATAATGTATTTGTAGATTATAAGTGTACAAACATATTTTTATGTCAAGTTGACTTGTAATTAGTATATAAAGTCACATCGGTAAAATTTTGAAAACTCGTAATTATTTTCAAATAACTAACAATAATGTAGTATTTTTATTAGAATTTTTTTTATTTTATATGTGAAAAATCGTTAAAATATTTTCATTTTGTCCATTAGGGATGTAAGTGATTGAGACAGATAGTCCAAATTGAACCAAACCGAAAAAGTAATCGACCTTTTCTGCTTCGGTTCAAAATCAAACCGAACCAATATAAACTGACCTTGGTTGGTTGAGTTCTCAGTTTTTCATTGTGAGATTCAAGGAACCGATGAACCGAACCGATGGTAACCCCATTCCTCATTTCACTAATATTATCCCTCCTCACATACTTAGGTCCAAAATTAAAGCTCAACATAAAATACTCATTAATCCATTCACTTTCTCCCATCATCATCAACTCATCTGATCACTTAGACTCTATTTCATTTCGTCTAGAAAAGAAACCCTAGTCCTCAACTACACCTAACCCATCGTTCCTGGTGAGCGTTGTTATCGTCCATTTGTGGGTTGTAAAAGTTGTTTGAAAAAATAGAGAGCATGAAAAAACACAATATGAAATATAAAGTTTCATAAAATATTTTAGTATGATATATGTTGATTGCATGAAATACAAATTTGTGAGAATATGAATTTTTTTAATTCTATTTTCAAATAAACTGATCACCAAACCAATTTGCTTGTTTCAGTTCCTTTTTTGAAAAGGAGTGAAAATTGTTCCAAACCGAACTTTTTTTTGAATGAAAATTGTTCCAAACCAAACTGTTACACCGCTATTGTCCATTGCGGATTTTATGTGCTTTTATATACATAAACATGTTTTTATGCCATGTTGATTTTAATAAATATATAAAGTCAAACAATAAAATTGTGCTCATTAACAGAAATAAATAATATTTTTTTTAAATAAACAAAAATAAATAAGATTTGTAGTAGTTTATATATTTGTATTTAATACTTGGCTAAAACACATGGCTACTGGACCAGCAAGTTTAAAGTTTACCGCTGCTATATGGTGGATACGGCGCTAGAGAAACAACATTGTTTTGGGTGATAAAACTTGGAAAGCCAGCGATATGATCCGACAAATTAACCTAATGGTTAAGGATATGGCTTTGTTGTCTACAACTGATTCATGTGCAGATAATAATAGAATCAAGATCAAATGGAAAGCTCCCCCATTGGGTAAATATAAACTCAATGTGGATGGCATTTGTGATCAAACTGGTGTCATCGGTTCAGGAGGATTAATTCGAGAAGCTGTGGGAAATTGGGTGGCTGGATTCTCATCTAATGATGGTTGCGGCGATGCGCTTATCGCTGAGTTGTTTGGAATTTATAATGGTTTGGTCCTTTTGATAAACAATGCGGTGTTCCATGTTGAGTGTGAGATAGACTCCACTGAGATCATTAACCTACTTATTGACGGACAATCTCACTCCTTCCATGCTTATACTTCTTTACTAGCTAAAATCACAAGTTTGTTAGATCATCTCGCAGGTTTGGTGTTCAAACATGTACTCCATGAAAGGCAATGTATGTGTAGATTTTTTGACTAGGTTGGGAAGGAACTCTACTCTTGGTGTAACAACTTGGGTGACAACCTCCTGATTTCAAATATTTCCATTCAATTCTCATGAAAAAAAAGAAGTTACTTGAGAGACCATGAGGGAGAGAAAGACGACACTCACCGTTAAAAAAAGCAGAGAATATATATTTTTTCTACATTTTTTGTCATAACATATTGTTTTTTATTCTTATTTATTTACAAATTGACCATAATATCTACCCCAAATAGTTTTCATTTTTTGACAAAAAAAATCTACCCGAATTACTAATATTAAGAGTCTAATCGAGGTCAGTTTAGGTGAAATGGTGAACATTAAATTTCTTATATTATTATTAGTAAATGTAAAAAGTATTTTTATTCTGTTATAATATGTCAAATGTATTCTCATATTAAGCTTTTCTTGTTGGTATAGTTTCTGCCACAATCTATATTGTTGTGGTGAATTTTTCATTGTTGCTATTCTTTTTTTTAACTAAAAAACTTTATAACTAGATTTCTGATTTTCGAAGCCCAGATGTAATAGATTAGTTTAGAAAACTATATTTTTGGTATAGTTTCTGATTTCTCATATTAAACTAGATTTCTGATTTCTCATATTAAGCTTTTCTTGTTGGTAGTTTCTGCCACAATCTATATTGTTGTGGTGAATTTTTCATTGTTGCTATTCTTTTTTTTTAACTAAAAAACTTTGTAACTAGATTTCTGATTTTCTCATTGGTAGGAATAGATTAGGCTTGCCTAATTTTAGGTTTGTGTCCCATTAGAGAGATTTGGTTTGGCCCCCCTCTTTTTTTTTTTGTTACTGGTTCACATTCCTATTTTTATATTTGGGTTAACAGTGCTTTAACCCCCTATAATATAGGCCATTTTCAGTTTTCCACCCTGTAAAACTTTTTGTTTGGTTTTCGTCCTTGTAATTTGAAGATTTCTGGTTTTGGACCTTCATGAATTTTGACAGTACAAAATCGACGATATGGCAGGGGGCTAAACCGAAATTCGCTCAAATTAACAGGGGGGTAAACCAAAATTTTCTCAAATTTTTGGGGCATAAACCGAAATTTTCCATGAAGGTCCAAAACCAAAAAATATTCAAATTACAAGGACGAAAACTAAACAAAAAATTTTACAGGATGGAAAACCGGAAATGACCTATATTACAGGGGGGTAAAGCACTATTAACCCTTTATATTTTTTGGTAGGTTAGCACTTTGCTACCTACTTTTCCAAAAAAAAAAAAAAAAAAAGAAGCCCAGATGTAAATTATCTAAGAGTTTAGAAACATAATTAAAAAAATTAAACGATACCTAATAATAAATAATTTAGATGTTTTGAAATTTTATTAATTTTATTTACTTATAACCTAATTAAATATCTCTTAAAAAATTTAGGGAGTTAATTACATTCTTTAAAAAAGTTATATTCATCTATTTAAATCGGTAGAATTCATCTAAAATAACACAAACTTGACCTCCCTAGAACTAAAAATGATGAATTTACAAACAAACTATAAAAACTGAATTAATAACATAAAACCATGATGCCTATAAATGTGACAAAATCAAAGTGATTTGAATATCCAAGTCTTCACTTTAACGTTGATGCCTAAGTCATTATTTAAATCTGTAATACATCAAAGTTGATCTGGTAGTTTGAATCAAACGAATATCACAAGAAAAAAAAATGTCGCGCACACAAACAACAAAATCTTAAAAAATCTTTAAAAAAAATCACTTCTATGTAAAAATCCACTTATTTAGATCAAATAGAAAAAAAAATGATGGAGAAGATGATTCCAAAACCACTATATTCATGGATGGATGGGAAAAAATAAAGACACGGCCGAGAGAGGGGAATAAACTTACAAATTGTAAATAACTATTACATTTTTATTCAAATTACTTAAAATTGCGCAAAACTATGAAATTGATTTTTGTCTTTCTAAAATGTTATGAAATAATTTCTTAAAATTACAAATATCGAAGAAAAAAACCCATAACTCAATTAATTAAACTATAAAGTTGATCTTTATATTTAACCGACCACTTCCAATAAATTATAATCCTATATTTAGACACTTACTATCAATTTAGTCTCTAAGATTACCACCAAACTTGATCCTTGACTCTTAGAAGGACTAATAATGTAAGTGAAATTTGGATGGTTGCTAATTTCCTCCAAACACATTTTTCTTATAAAATATTCTCCGAAAAACATTTACTTCATCCCACTTAACTACTACTAACTACAATTTTTTAAACAGGAAAATCAATCAACTATTTACTTTGTTATGAATTGCGCACAACTCAAAACGACAATTAAAATGAGATAGATGAAGTATCATTTATCATCCTAACAAAGAGATTGATGCTATTCTTTTCATGGTGGGAAGCTGGTAGGCCCAATTTCAATTACTTTCTTTCTTTATTTCATTTTTTTTTTTTGTTTTTTTAAGTATCTTTCTTTCTTTCATAACCCACGCGGAATGTAATATCTTTACTTTATTCCAAAAAACGAATAAAATTATTCCATAAAACACTAACTAGAAGAAAAAAAACTGGTTAAATTATTTAAAAAGCAAAAAGAAAGAGTTGGTAAAAACATTTTATTCTGTTATTGGTTCATATATATATATATATATAAAGAGTTGGTTAAATTATTCCAAAAAGGAATGATTGGTTTCAAACTTGCCATTTTTATTTGTATATGATATGATCAGTTTCCCTCATTTACTCCACAAACGACAGTAACCTACAATTATCCATGGCAATGCAATCACCTTCCTCTTCATTTTCCTATGGATTCACTTACCAAGTGTTCCTCAGTTTCAGAGGAAGTGACACTCGGTATGGTTTCACTGGAAATCTCTACAAGGCTCTTACTAACAAGGGAATCCACACCTTCATTGATGATAATCATCTTCCAAGAGGAAGCGAAATCACACCATCACTCATCAAGGCCATTGAAGAATCTAGAATTTTTATTCCAATATTTTCTACCAACTATGCATCTTCTTCATTTTGTTTGGACGAACTTGTCCACATGTCATTCACTGCTACGAGACAAAGGGTCGCCTCGTTTTGCCTGTTTTTGTTGGTGTGGATCCTACTGATGTGCGACATCATACAGGTAGTTATGGTGAAGCATTGGCTGACCATGAAAAAAGGTTTCAAAATGATAAGGATAACATGGAGAGGTTGCAGCGATGGAAAATGGCTATGAGGCAAGTTGCTAACTTGTCCGGCTACCATTTTAGTCTTGGGTATCCCACTTTACTTAAATCATATTTTCCTTTTTTATATTTTCTTTCTTTAATTTCAAATTCCCCAATAATCTCGCTTGTTGCTTAAATGTTATTGTAATTGTTGTGTATTTATTAACTTATCTTATTGGACATGAATAGATACGAATACGAGTTTATCGGGAAGATAGTCGAAGATATCTCCGACAAAATCAATCGTGTTGTTTTACATGTAGCCAAATACCCTGTTGGATTACAGTACCGAGTACAACAATTAAAATTGCTTCTTGATAAGGAATCTAACGAAGGGGTACACATGGTAGGAATTTATGGTACTGGAGGCTTGGGTAAATCAACACTTGCAAAAGCAATTTATAATTATGTTGCTGATCAATTTGAATGTGTATGTTTTCTGCATAAAGTCAGGGAGAATTCAACTCATAATAACTTGAAACATCTCCAGGAGGAACTCCTTTTAAAAACAATTAAATTAAACATTAAGTTAGGAGATGTTAGTGAGGGAATTCCACTCATAAAGGAAAGACTACATAGAAAGAAGATTCTTTTGATTCTTGATGATGTTGACAAAATGGAGCAGCTAGAGGCTTTGGCTGGAGGACTTGATTGGTTTGGTCGTGGAAGCAGGGTCATCATTACCACTCGTGATAAACACTTACTAACGTGCCATAGGGTAGATAGAACATATGAAGTAGAAGGGATATATGGGAAAGAAGCTTTTGAATTGTTGAGGTGGCTGGCCTTTAAAGACAAAGTTCCTTTAGGTTATGAAGAGATTTTAAACCGTGCAGTTTCATATGCTTCGGGCCTTCCTTTAGTTATAGAAATAGTGGGTTCCAACTTGTTTGGAAAGAGCATAGAAACATGGAAGAGTACACTAGATGGATATGAAAAGATTCCTAATACAAAGATCCAAGAGATACTTAAAGTAAGCTATGATGCTTTAGAGGAAGAGGAGCAAAGTGTCTTTCTGGATATAGCTTGTTGCTTCAAAGGGTGTAAATGGACAGAGGTCGAAGATATACTTCATGCTCATTATGGCCATTGCATAAAACATCATGTTGGAGTGTTGGTCGAAAAATCTCTCTTAAAGATTAATACTCAATACCGTTCAGCGAGAAATCATGTTGATGTGACATTACATGACTTGGTAGAGGACATGGGTAAAGAAATCGTTCGGCAAGAATCAAGTAAAGAGCCTGGAGAACGTAGTAGGTTATGGTGTCACGATGATATAGTTCATGTTTTACAGAAGAACACTGTAAGATTGATATTTATGAACAATTTTTTGTTTTAGTTTTAACCATGATTTTTCTCTTTATGGACTTATCATCTCATACTAGTTTTTTTACCACTTCATTACATATCTATTTCTCTATATATTATTTGTATTATTTTTTATTAATTTTTTTTTTGTTAAAAGGGAACTAGCAACATTGAAATGATATATCTGAACTGTCCCGCAATGGAACCCGTAATAGACTGTAATGGAAAGTCCTTCAAGAAGATGACAAAACTCAAAACTCTTATCATTGAAAATGGCCATTTTTCCAAAGGTCCGAAGTATCTTCCAAATAGTTTGAGAGTATTTAAATGGAAAGGATGTACTTCAGAGTCTCTATCATCTAGTATTTTTAGCAAGGCAAGTAAAATAATTACATTTCGTAATTGTATATACTTATGAAATCTGTATGATTTTGTTTCCAAAAAACAGAAATCACCATGAGTATAGTTTTTGAATTTTAATTTGTTTCTTCTTTGTGTTTATGCAGAAGTTCGACTTCATGAAAGTCTTGACATTTGACAATTGTGAATATTTAACCCATGTACCCAATGTCTCAGGTCTTCTAAATTTAGAAAAGTTCTCAGTTGAAAAGAGTAATAATTTAATTACAATTCACGATTCGATTGGGAAGCTAAATAAACTTGAAATCTTAAATGCGAAGAAATGCATCAAGCTTGAGAGTTTTCCACCCTTACAGCTGCCCTCTCTCAAGGAATTTGAACTCTCTTATTGTAGGAGTCTCAAGAAATTCCCAGAATTATTATGCAAGATGACAAATTTAAAAGAGATTGCGTTACATAATAACACTTCCATAGGAGGATTGCCATTTTCATTTGAAAATCTCAGTGAACTTCGTCACGTAACAATATATCGAAGTGGAATGTTAAGGTTCCCAAAACATATTGACAAAATGTATCCTATAGTATTTTCAAATGTGGAATCTCTTTCACTCTACGAAAGCAATCTCTCATTTGAATGTCTTCCAATGCTTCTCAAGTGGTTTGTTAATGTGAAACATCTAGACTTATCAAAGAACAATTTCAAAATTCTTCCCGAGTGCCTTAAGGAATGTCACCTTCTTAGGATACTTGAATTGAATCATTGCAAGTCTCTTGAGGAAATTAGAGGGATACCACCAAATCTTAAAGACCTTTCTGCTATAAAATGCCATTCATTGAGTTCCTCAAGTAGAAGAATGTTATTGAGTCAGGTTTGTTTTTGTTCTATCTTGCAATAGTATTTGATATTTAGTTTTCATATATAATTCATAGTGTAATTATTATTCTTTTTGTTGTGAATTCGTCGAGAAAACCACACCAATAAAAACTTGATGTGTGGAGCAAATTAATATCAAGTAATCAAAACAAGCGGGTAGCAATTAATCCAAACAAAACCAGCAAGAGATAAAAGGAGAGAGAGAGAGAAAGAACACAAGATATTTGTTTACCCAGTTCGGTCTAATGATGACCTAGTCTGGGGGAGAGCAGCTCTCCGATCCACTATAATGAATGAGTTTCTTTACAAAGAGATAATGAGTTTCAAGAATCAGTCTTCAAACCTAATTCTACCCAAGTCCCAGCCTCTTCCCGTGACCAAGAGACTCAATCCTAATAGTGTTTTGTTCAAGGTGAATCAAAACAATCCCAACCCTAGAGTTGTTGCCAAGAGAGATTCTCTATAAACCCTAGTTTGTTTGTTGGTCTAAACCTTGTTTTTCTACACGCTTTTATCATCTGATACAAGGCTGTATTTATAGTGGAAAGTAAACCCTTATAAAACTGAAACAAATCTAACTGAAAAATACGTTTTATTTTTATCTTCAGCGCGACCATCGTGGCGCGATGAGGCTTCATCGTGGCACGAAATTTCCAGTGTCTGCCCAGGAATCTTGCTTCAACCATCGTGGCGCGATGCTTCTCCATCGTGGCACGATGCTCCAGATTTCTGATTTTAAGTTAACTCTCACACTTTTGTATAAACTAACAGAAACTATATGAGGCTGGATGCACAGAGTTTCTTTTCCCAAACGGAAGAGAGGGGATTCCAGATTGGTTTGAGCACCAAAGCAGGGGACACACACTTTCTTTCTGGTTTCGTAAAGAGATCTCTATAACTTGTATTCTTCTTATCCCGGAATATAAGACGTTTCCAAGGGTGACTTTTGTTGTCAATCAGAATCATTATAATCTTATGTTGAGGCTGATATCGAATCATACAATTTTGTTTGATTTGAAATTGGAAGAAAATGTTGAAATGGACAAATGGATCCCTGTGGAGCTTAGGTTTAAGACTTGTGATAGTGAATCTCATATCTATCTTAGTTCACGAATGGGAATCCATGTGAAAGGCAACACAGAGGAGAATGTGATATTCACCAATCCATATAGAGAGTCAAAATCAGATGAATATCTCAATACTTCATTATCAGAAAATAAAAGGAAACGAAAGAAATTTTCACAAATGGGAATTGAAGTGTTGAAGGAGAAAGGAAACATGGAGGAGGATGTGATATTCACCAATCCTTATAGAGAGACAAAATCAAATGAAATTAAGAGCTTGAAGGTTTCTGAGACGGAAAATGTAGAGAGCCTGAGCTTGGAAGACAGTGCACAAATTGGAATCCACGTGTTGAAGGAGAAAGGCAAGACGGAGGATGATGTGATATTTCGTAGAAAGAGAAAGAAATTCTGTCCTACATTTAAAAAGCATCTAGCTTTAGTGTCAGGCATGGGAATCCATGCGTTGAAGGAGAAAAGCAACACGAAGGAGGATGCGATATTCACCAGTCCTTGTAGAGAGACAAAATCAGATGAAGATAAGAGCTTGGAAATTTCTGAGACAAAAACAGTGCAGAGGCAGAACTTGGAAGTTTCTGAGACAGAAACTGTACAGATGCAGAGCTTGGAAGTTTCTGAGACAGAACAACTTGGAAGATGTGATATTCACTGTATGAGTCTATTGTTCGAGCGAATAGCTTCTTTATTTGCTCGCTAAGAGACTAGGGAAAAGTGTCCAAAGAAGAGAAAAGAAAAGGAGAACCAGGTTTGTGGTTTGCTGTTTACACTTTAGATCATTATCGTTAGTATAAACGTTAATTAATTTATGTACATACTATAGTCAATTACAAAATCATTGTTTCTAACTGAAGAAGTTTTTTAAATTGTGAGACATGAAGTTTGTGCAGTCTAAAATATTGTTTCAATTTACTGTGGAAGATGCTTTGTAGCACATACACTTCTCTTCAAAGATGTGTCAGAGTCCGACGTGTGTCTGACACTAACACGAC
Organism: Medicago truncatula; assembly: GCF_003473485.1. Lineage (NCBI taxonomy): Eukaryota > Viridiplantae > Streptophyta > Magnoliopsida > Fabales > Fabaceae > Medicago > Medicago truncatula. The sequence goes on from NC_053047.1 coordinate 34,385,231, forward strand.
ACCAACACATATGGTTATATGTTATTTTCTTTAATTACTACAGGTGTCGACGAGTCAATTCAAGTCCAGTGTCTGTCGGTGTTTCATAGGGAGTATGTTTTTTTGCGCTTGATAGAAGGAAATTTTAGAAATTATCAATAAAACTTTTTTAACACATAAAGGATACCAACTTTTTTTTTTGTTTTTCTCCGGGTTCTAATGGTTGAAAGTGTCAAAATTAAGGTTCCTCAAAGACTTGGCAACTGTTTAAAGTTCAATAAGTAGACTGTCTTATTTTAAAGTCTTGATGAGTTATTATTGTATCTTAATGTAATAAATCATGTGTCTATCCCAATGTCATATGATTTCACACATGGAGAACTTAATACACATGCATTTTTAATTTTCATGTGAAGTGTAACGTGATTGCAATTGAAACATGATACATTACTGATAAAAAAATTGACTATCTTATAAGCAGCCAGGAGGTTTACAGTGAGCTAAAGGCATGGACTTGGCAGATCATATATAAGTTTTTTCATCGGGTAATCAGTGTTTATATTTTCTATTGCAACGTAACTATATATTGTGCTACTTATCACATCTATTTGAATTCTTTTGTACTTCAGGAAGCTATTTGAATAGCTATCAACTTGAATTTTTGTGCTTCAGAGACATCAGCATCAATCAGGTCTTAAGAAAGTATGGGAATCCATCTCTGAGGTCTTCCAGATGTATCCCTTCAGTACAGAACTTCTAAAAGGTGTAGTGGAGATTGGCCACTTTCACACAAAGTCTAATAAATTGCACCGGGTCCAAGATGAATGGAGTTACAGGTAAGATCCCTATACTTATAAAGCATAAATGCGTGTAATCATAATCTTTATTGAAGATCTTTTGGAAAAAAAAATTGATTGTTATTCAATAGTAATATATTTAAGCAACATTCTCTCATAAAATTAAACATGAAGAATCAAGTGCCGATGAATTCAGCCTGTTGTTGGTTATTTGCACAACTTTTCTCTAACCAAAACTAAACATTTATTTTTTATTTGACTGTACATTGTCAGGAAACTATCTGTAGTCATCTGGCTATTTTTACTGTCATGGGAGATGTCTAGAGGTTGTTCGCACCACAGAATCCGTCGGTTGTTCTAAAGGGCAGTGAGTAACGGTATGCTTTGCAGCTCAGTTGAAGAGTTATGAGAATTTCAATCGTAGTATGACCGACTAATATCCCTTCCTCATGTCAGTACTCAGTTGCAAATTGCAGATATTTTTACCAAGGCTGTTCCGCACCCACGTCATCAGTTTCTTGTTGGCAAATTGATGTTGATCGACCAGCCACATCAATTTGAGGGGGGATGTGAATAAGGAGTTGACTTGTTCTCCTTATTATATTTATTAGATAAATCAGAAATTGATTTGTTTCTAATAATTGTAATTATTTAGTGTAATTATATATATACACAAGGAATAACAATGAAAAAGTATCAAGCCGTAATTTGTGACAGGTTGTTCTAAAGGGCAGTGAGTAACGGTATGCTTTGCAGCTCATTTGAAGAGTTATGAGAATTTCAATCGTAGTACACAAATTGGAATCAATGTGTTCAGGAAAAAAGGAAGCACGAAGGAGGATGTGATAATCACCAATGCTCATGTAAAGAGAACCAGATGAAGGTCAGAACTTGTGTCACAGCAACAACACCGAATGGCTCTTGTGATTAATAAGTTATTCTTTTGTAAAAACACTTTTCTGCCAAATCAGTTTTCTGAGACAGAACTTATGTAGCAGCAGCAACACATGTATGTATGATTAATTTGCTTTTAAGAGTACAAGAGTTTGTACATATTGTGATACTGACAGATGGTTCATCACAATCTCTTTCTGGTATGATAATGTGAATGAATGCCTTTTCACCCTGGACACAAGAGGCTCGACTGTTTGGTGTCCCAATTCATTGACATATATGGTGGGAAGATGTTTCAATTGTAAGGTTTTAGGTGTAAATATCACAAATCTAGCAGAATGTGCTATATGTGCATGTAAATATGTATTCGGGAAGAGAAAGAAATGCAAATATCATAATTGAATGTTTGTGTTAAGAAAAATGCTATTTCTCGCGACAGATTCCTTCCCGAGAGTGTCCCGAATGACATGTTGGATTATGTGTAAAAAAAATCTGTACAACTAATCAAAACTTCCCCAATTCAAAAACCTCTCATCCTGTTTATCCAACTGTAACCTCTGTAAATCTGTTACATAAGAAGAATACTCATCACTTTTGTTTTGCGCTTCCTTTCTTATTACGCCATCGTCGTTCCTTTGCGGTTTTTGGTTGTCGCCGTTCAATTTCCGTATTTTGCAGTTGTCGTTCTTTTTCCGTATTTCGCCGTCACCATTCCTTTGCTTCCTACATCAATTTTATATGGAAATTGGGTAATTTTCTCTATCGAATTAAATTAATTACTTTGTAAATTAAAATGATTTTTGGTTGTTCTCTTTCTGGTTTTAATCAATGTTTTTAGATGTGTTCTGTTTTTAGAGGAACATTCCCTTCAATTCATGTTTGTGCTGAAACATAAAAAAGTTTATATCATTTGTTATTATTGGACGTAGAAAGGTTTTAATGTTAAATATGGTGTCATTTGGTTTTTGAGTATTTTTAAAATTAGAAATCCAGTGATCTACAGGCTCCCATTGCTCGATGCGCATGAGGCAATAGTTGATCCTCTAGTTTTCTTCATTCTTAGCCTCTTTTCTGCTTACAAATTGTTCTACTTTAAGTCTGATAGTTACATTCCTTCATAAGACGACAAACTGAATTAGAGTCTTCTGCTACTAACGTCATCTTTAGATCATTCATCCTTCAGAGTCTTCATTCCTTCATATGCTTCTGAATGTAAAGTAATCAGAGCATTGACTTTTTGGTTTACCTCTCTTCAAATCCTGCCCCAAGTCATACAAGTTTGTCTTTCGCTTTACACGTTTTCTTATGCATTCAGAATGTTGATGTTTTTGAACTAAAACTTGACTTTGATAGTCAGAATTTAATTTTACGGTTCTGCATACTTGAATACACATTATTACCTCCAACTGTTCTTTTATATGTTTTTATCATCAAAACTTAAGAGTAATTGTTTAAAACTCATTTTTGTTTAACAAAATCGAAAGAACATACAATGAAGGAAGTGGAAAAAACATCGGTAGAAAACAAAGCTAATGAAGGCCACAAAACTAAACAATCAAAAGTACAATCACTCAAGATAGAAAATGAAGCATGAAGCATCAATACACATGTTGTCCTGAAGGAGACATAGGGCATCAGATGACCAACAATTTAAACTAAAAAATGACCAATTATCATTGTTTATGGCTAGTGTAAAACAACAATACTAAATTCAACAACATCAAATCAATTAAGATATATCATCAAGCAAGCAGCTTGTAAACCACATTCAAGTTGATGTTCATTTGCTACATGTCTGCGAACCATAGGTCAACAATCAAAAGCTTCTGACAATGAACCCGAATAAAACTAGCAAGTGCACACAAAATACTCAAAACCATTATATATGCTATAAGCCTACATCACTTCATATGTTTTTTCAATATGATGACTTGCTAGCAAATTTCTGTCTCGAGTAGTAACGATCACTCGACTACCAATACCAAACCAATCGAGTCCACCAGCAATGAATTGCAGTTGCTTTAATTCGTCAACATCATCTAAAACCAATAGAACCCTTTTTCGATGTAGCCTCTTTTTTATGATTGAAATTCCTTCATCCACATCTCCTAACCTAATATTCAATCCAATTGTTTTTGAGAGGAGCTTCTCTTGGAGGTTTTCTAAACCATGCTTTGCGGAATTTTCTCTCACGTTGTGAAGAAAACAAAAAGCTTCAAAATGGCATGCAATCAAATTATAAACTACCCGTACAAGTGTTGTTTTGCCCACACCTCCAACTCCATAAACACCAACGATAAAAACTTGATCCCGACTGAGAGTCGAGAAGTTGGTGTACTTGTGTTATATGAGGTTCAAGTTCAACAGGGTAATCAGGAACATATAAAAGAGAAGGATTGATCTTGTTGGAGACTTCTTTAACAATCATCCCAATAATCTCATGCTCGTATTTATTTCCATCTCTGAACAATCAAAAAATGTATGAATAAATGTGTTAGTAGCACAATCAAAATTTGTTTTCATAATGTAATGATCATAATATTATATTTCAAATTGAAATTACTATGACCTACAAATAATTAGTATTTGTTCAACCTGCTCCAATGGTAGCCAGACAAGTTAGCAACTTGTATAAGAGCGTTGTTCCATTCATACACCCTACTCGTGCCCTTCTCTTTATGCTTATCAATAGCTTCGCCAAAGCTCCCAGTTCGACTTCGCACTTGAGAAGGATGCACATCATAGAAAACAGGCAAAATATGATGATGCCCTGAATGGAAGCTTTTAATGATTTTGACGAGTTCTTCCAAACAAAATATAGAAGAAGCATAGTTGATAGAGAGGACTGGAATGTATATCATAGACTCTTCAATTGCCTTGATAAGTGATGGTGAGATTTCGTCACCTCTATGAAGCTCTGTATCATCAATGAAGGTGTGAATTCCACTATCACAAAGAGCTTTATAAAGATGACCCGTAAAACCAAAACGAGTGTCAGAGCCTCTAAAATTGAGGAAGACATCGTAGGTGAATCCATACGAGGAGGAAGAGAAATTTGATTGCAGTGCCATGAGAATAGAGAATGGAAGTAAGAAGAGTATCGGATAAAAGAAGAAACGAAACTAACGCGTTGAAGAGACTCTGAGGTATATATTTTTTTGACGTACTGTGTACCTTGTCTGTGTGTTAGCCACTAAAATACTAACAATAAGAGGGGAATTGTTGACTAACAATAAAATACTAATCATTTTGGACCTTTGGTTTGTTTTGGTATCAATTAGGTTCTGCTCTAAATATAAAACCCAAAGAGTAATTGTTGACTTGTTTTAAAAAAAAAAAAAAAGAGTAATTGCTGACTCTTTCTTGTTTTATTTTATGGGTTTCTCACATGTCCTATGCAATTTTGATTCTAAATTCTAAATGCATAAAAATCTCATAAAACCTCCAAAAACACACGTTCAAATATTTTGAATTTTAGAAACCAAATAGGACGCACGAGAAACCCACAAGATAAGAAATGTAATGACCTTAATTTATTTGTTCATTTCTGTAAGACTTTTTGAAAGTGCATTAATTACAATTTTTTTTATGGGCAATTGTTAAGGTTTCTATAAACAAAAACAAGTATTTATCGAAAAACATTAAATTTGAATATTTTGTGACATAAATTGCCAGATTTTCGTAATCAAAATTTATATCTTTGGTACTTTAACATATGTCCCTAAGGCACATGTAATCATTTCCCTTTTTATTCTATCATGTTACATATTTTTCTTACATATTTTTCTGCATCGTGCAAAAAATACTCTACAAAAATAATAACTAATTATTACCCTACTAACGAGTAAACTTATAAAGCAACAAGTATGGACACCCGTGTCAATCACAAGCTAGAATTTCGTCATCTTTGAAGGAGAGAATATTGTGATGTAACAACTGTTAGTTAAACCTCAACATTGGATAAAATATTGGAGGTTGAAGAACATTGGATGAAGATGAAACATATTCTCATTTGTGTGATTTCTCTTTCTGCAATGTGTGTATTCACACAACTGTTGGCTACCCCATAAGTCCCAATAATGATATAATATCCACTTCAACATTTTAGGGGAGTGGAAGTGGTTCATGGTGGTGGATTGCAGACACGGATAGTCTCATACTTAATGGAGAGATGTTAATATATCAAGTGTGATTTAAAATAACACATTGGATGCAATAATAACTGACTCAAATATCTAATGTCATAAGATTTTGGGTGAAGTTGTGATATCATTATCATTTGTATGCATGTTTGCTCTTTGCCTAATTTTATGATACAACCCAATGCAGGTTCCCACGAAAGTCCAAACATTTTGATAATTTATTTTTGTTAGTTTTTTTGGTGCCATTTGTTTAATTTGGTATCTTAAAATTTAGTTTTGAGATGTCATTCGTTATCAAGTAACTTTTTATTCAACCTCTATTATTTTATATTCCTTCAGTTTTGGTCTTTGGTCTGATTTGACAAAGAAAAATGTAGACGTGTTTTGTTACGTTGACAAAATACATGTTTATTAGAGATTTTAAATTAATGTTACTATTTTTTAATAAATCTATTATTTTGGTAACATAAATACCCAACAATTTCCAACTCCTTCAGTAGATTTATAAGATTAGCAGCAACTCAATATATTCCCTATACTCTCACGAATAAAGCACACACTCCTTCGTTTTGCCGTATCATTTGTGTAATTCTGGCACGCACTAAAGATGTTATACACGATGTCAAGACAAGTGCGATGTCAAGACCTCGTGATAACACAATTAACAAACAATAAAAAGGCAGGAAAAAAAAGGACACAAGGTGTTTGTTAACTCAGTTTGGTGCAACTTCACCTACATCTGGGGTTACCAAGCCAGAAAGGAAATTCACAATAGTAGTATCAATTCAAAGCATACATAATAACCCTCGGTCTACTATCTTCTCACTTAATCACTACTCGTGAAATTTCTACCTAAGACTCTCCTAGTCCTAGATATCAAATCCCCTACTAACTTCCTTTTAATCAAAATCCCAGTGATCGTCCTAAAAGTAACAACATTAATTAAGACACTCTCCTAAGCTGAGAATCAACTCGTGCTTACAAGCTTTGAGTGATTCAAAGTTTTACAACTCAACTACAAAGTTCAACTTCAATATCAAGAAATACGAGAGTGGCTCACAAATAACAAAGACAAACTAAAACCCTAATTGACTCTTTTGTGAATTGCGGCTTTAGTGACAACTTAGGTCTTATGTCTTCCTTTATATAGCAAGTGTACCAAATACTATCAAAGTAGTAAAAATATCGTTCCCACAGGGACTGGTTTTAATCTCAATAGTTCAATTACGTTGTAAGTTAGGATGTATAGAAGTTATTTTGATTTTCCACTAGGCAGTTGATTGGTTTGTTTCAATAAAAGTAACAACAAAAATTAAACATTGATTTTAAGAATAAGAGAGAGATGAGTTTAGGTCTTTCGAATCATCTATGTTCCCCTAATTGGTATACTGCACCTATTCTTGTGAATGATTCACTAGTTCCACAATAATTAACAAAATAGCCATAATCAATCCATTGAGTTTAGACCCTCTTCTAGGGTTACAGCCCCTAATTTCTTAGGTGGTCTCATAACCTTTGAAGGTTTAAGCACATTAACCTAATATCACTAATAAAGGATTATCCATTCGTAGAGTAACCATGTGTCATACCCCAATTTTTGACCTAAGGCCCCACTGACACATGTCACTTAACTCTGATTTTTCAGTAAAAAAATTCGGCAGAGAGGTATTTTAAAATACCCCATTTTTGATTCCGAGTTGGACCCTCTTTTCTCTTTTTATTTTCTTTACATCTTTTATTAATTTTAATTTTAAGATTAGTTACTTTTTTTTATATTTAATAATTTTTATTTTCCATCTTTTAATTTTATTTTTCTTTACATAATTTAGTTTAATTTGTTTTTATTTTATTTCGTATTAGATTTATTATTATATTTTTTTAATTAATTAGTGTCCAAAAAAAACAAAGTGTCAATAGGTCCAAAATAAAATGCACAAGGTCTAAAAAAAAATTCAAGTCAAGTGTCAACTTTAACATTCCTTTTTCAAAATTCACCATAATTGTCCATCATTTCCATTAAACCAATTTTCCATTTTTCATCAACCTCCTCACCAATAAATAGAGCCCTCATTCCACACAATTTCAAACACCAAAAGTTCTCTTGAGTTGTCAAAGAATTTTTCTCTCTTCTCCCTATTTAGCTTGTGTTGATGAGCTATTCTTTTCTTCTCCCTCTTTTTTCTGTCCCTTCGGAAAAGTCCCTTCGGAATTTTGTCCCTTCGATAATTTTGTCCCTTCGATAATTTTTGTCCCTTTGGTTGTCCATTTCTTTTATTTTCTTGCATTTTATTTCTTTTTAGCATTTTTGCATTTTATTATATTTCTATTTATCATTTTAATTACTGTTATTTATTTTCCAGCAATTAGAATGTATTTAGGTCCAATGTAAATATAAATGAGAAAAGTGTGTGGGTGTATGTCCTTTTATTTATTTACCGCCTTATATATATCCAAAAAATTCAAAAAAAAATAGATTAGGGATTTTGTGGTGAGCCAACGTCACGACAAAAATCCACGCGATTTTATTTTTATTGCTCCGTTAGTTTAATTTTCAATTAATATTCCAAAAACAACAAAAACATGCAAATAATCAAAATCACAAAAATATTTTCATAATAAACCTTGATTCCAAAATCAAGTGATTTTTTTTTTTATATTATTTTCTTAATCAAACTTCAATCAATTTAACTTTACTTCAAGTCTCTTTATTTTAATATAAAAAATACAAACAAATTCTTATTTGCCACTTGGCTTTTCATTTTTAAACATTTTTTCAAAACAAATAAAAAACACCAAACCAATCAAACGTCGTTTTCTACCCCAAACTACGAGGTTTTGATCCCTCACGGGTACGTAGGCAGAGGACCATGTCCTTCCAAATCAATAAAAAATGTAGATAATTAGGTCTTTATTTTTCACTTAGTTTCCTTCTTTTCAAAAATAAATAAGCAAGTTTATAGCACATTAATTAAATAAAACTAAGAGGTTCCCGTAGAGTACTACGGACATAAGGGGTGCTAATACCTTCCCTTTATGTAACTAACCCCCGAACCCAAAATCTTTTCAAAATGGGGTAGTTTGAACTTTTTTCCCCTTTTTCTTAAAAAATTAAATGTTCAGTCGTGAAATAAATTAGTGAGTCAAAAGCTAATCAAATAGCCTTGATCTCCGAAAAATTACGCGACACCATGTTTATTAGAACAACTTAATTAGGTCTAATTCGAAAGCTAGGGTCAGTAGTCATTCGTTGTCACTAAATCATGTTTAAATTTGATCAGGATATAACAAGCATTAAGAACAATTGAATTGAATAAAAACTAGATTGTCATTCACAATAAATATAGTTTCACAGCAACATGTTTCAATTAGGCTTACGAAGAATCATCTCAGACCTAACCTCTAATGGATTTAGCTACTCATAATGGTATTTACAAATAACATAATCATTAGAGGAATCAATACATACATGAACATGTAAAAGGATGAAGAAATCACCCTCCTAGCCGTCTTGTAGTCTCAAAATCACACTTTGCTCTTCTCAATTCGCAACCCTTGTCTTTGGAATAGACTTCAGCTTAAATAGGCACTGAAATTCGCCTAAAATTGTGTCACGTTTTAAGTAAATCATGACACGTTTTTCTTCATAGTAACAAACAGCTGAATTAGGGTTTACTCAAATCGTGTCACGTTTTTGTCATCGTGACACGTTTTTCCTTAACATAGAGCATGTTTTTGGTCTTCTAAAATCGTGTCACGTTTTTAGCAAATCGTGACACGTTTGCTTCTTTGCATTTTCTTCAGTTTTTCTGTTCTTTTTGCTGCATAAGTGGCCTTGTGAACTCCAAATTGTGATCAGTTTACACAGAAAATTACATAATGATGAGATGTCATTATTGACCCATTTATTTATTGTTAAAAAAGACCTAGGGCTAGTAGTATTTACATTCCAACTAGACCATCGACCCGTGCTACCACACGGGTCATATGGAAGGTAATATTTGACGGTAATAGGTAACAAAATAGTTTAGATGAATGTCATGATTGTCATATAGTATTTCATAATATTAAGAAGCATAGTCGTTGGTACTGTACCATATTATCATTTTCCATGACATCGTCCTTGATACCGTAACGTAACATTATAGGTTAAGCATAGGGACGGAGCTAGGTACTAATGAAAAGGGGCAGCCGCCACCCATGAAATATATAGGACCCCTATAGGACTCATGTACATATTAACCATTCGCCACCCATGCTTTCATATCCACTTGGTTCACTTATACTAAATTTTATTTTCTTAATTAAAGGTCCACTCATGTTCTCTTTTTTCTTACCATCCACTCATATTTTTTTATAATAATAATTATAGCATATTGAATTGATCAGTCTATTAAGTTTTATTCCAATTTCCAAGTAGAAGCCAACAACGTTTGGGAAATTAGGGGTGATAGAGATACCCTAAATCATACATTCAAGAACAATTATATTCTAAAGTTCCAATTTCTAAAAATTTCAAGTACCGAAGATTTTGTAGTATATATTTGTTATTGTTTATCTTGCAAACAAAGTAGGAGAAGGCAAACAAAATAGGAGGAAATTGTTATAGGATGGACTCCGTTTAGTAAAAACAAAGAAGCAACGATGAGTTGAAAATAGGAGCAACGATTATAGGATGAAACAATTAGTGTCCGGGTTAACTTTAATAAATAAGAGATAAGAGATCTCTCTGTTTGAAAATAAGTTTTTGATTAAATTAACTAAATTCAATAGGTTTAAATAAACAGGTGTAATACAGTAAAAGTAAGCATAGAATTTAGGCTAAAATTAGGGCAACAGTTAGCATCCGGGTTAACTTTAATAAATAAGAGATAAGAGATCTCTCCGTTTGAAAATAAGATTTTGATTAAATTAAATATGTTTAATTAAACAGAGGTAGTACAATAAAAGTAAGCATAAAATTTAGGATAAAATTAGGGCAACACTTAACGTTCGGGTTAACTTTAATAAATAAGATATAAGAGATCTCTCCGTTTGAAAATAAGATTTTGATTAAATTAATTAAATTAAATAGAGAGATCTCTCTGTTTGAAAATAAGATTTTGATTAAATTAATTAAATTAAATAGATTTAATTAAATAGGGGTAATATAGTAAAAATAAGCATATAATTTAGATTAAAATTAGGGCAACAGTTAACGTTCAGATTAATTTTAATAAATAAGAGATAAATATTTATTGTGTATTGTCAAATACGAGATATATAGGAAATGGGAAGGAACTTGGCATTTGGAGAAGTGTAAAGCCAAATTAAAACACATGGTCCTACTATACCGAGACGAGAGGACGAAAAATTGACAAAATAGTGCTAATCTTGTTAACAATCCAGCCAAGTCTACATCGAAGCCAAAAGTGTTCACATGGAAGCCATAAGTATTCTGTATTCCTAAAAAATTATGCTAGTTTATTTTTTATTTTTTTTTATATATGCATCATCATTAGTGAAATAATATTTACACAAAGTTTTGACATTAAATTCGATAACAAATTAGATGGTTAATATAATTCAAACATATGGTTTAAAAAAATTTGACATGCTGTATTCGTTTGTGGTTAAGAAGGGCGTTGCTAAATTTTATCCCCGGCTGTTTGAGTTGTGTTTACCACAGTTGAAGTAGCGGTGTTAACATTCTACACAGATGTGGTTAATGAAGTAAAATTTGTAATTAATGTCTTATATTTTTGTTGTTAATGAAGTAGTCAAAATGGTTAGTGAAAAAAGTCATTAATATCATACATTTTTTTTTCTCCATTTAGATCCCACAATGCTTGGATAGTTAGTCTTCGCAGGTGCGCGTGGAGGATATTCAATTTACACAAATACGAAAATACGTTTTTTTTAGTTAAATAATGAAATTGGTTAATAAAACAACTCAATATTTGTGTTACAAAAACATCTTCTACGTTCCCTAAAAAAAAAAAAATCTTCAATATATATGGTACGGTGAACAAAGTAATGGTTAACACTAGTTTCAACTTTCAATATATATTATTTGGTTTTTCTTTTGTGTTTGTCCAAAAATGTATAGTAAGTAACTCTAATGCATTGACCAGTTCATTGACACAATTTATCACAATGAATGATAAATCTGACACAATAAAATACAACTCATTAGTACTTCATGCATTGCTCTGGTCCTTCGTAGATGATGAAAAATACAACTCATTAGCAGTACTCAACTTTTTTTTTTCTTGTTCAATGATTACTAATTCTCTGATTATATATATTAAATGGTGATTCAACAATCTTTAAGTTGGAGCAAAGAACCGAATCTCCCCTCCTTTAGGAGTTTATACTTTTATATTTTTTGTATTGTTTAGTTTTATTCACTTTATGAAGAGTTTACAAGAGGTGAATCAAATTTCAAATATAAATATCAAGTTACTCTATAGACTTAGATTGTGTTTGGATGAAGTAATTGAAATTTTTTGAATTTTTTTGAATTCTAGGCAATTCAAATGATTCAAATAAATTTTTTTCTTTTCTAAATATTTTTGTTTGGATGGAAAAATAGAATATTTCATTGTCATCATTCTTAGGTAAATTTTAATTTATTTGGGCAAAATTTCGAAATTGAAATTAAGGGTCAATTTGCAAATTTCAAAAATTATGAGGGATGAATTTATAATTTAAGAAAATGAGTGGTCAAATTGAAAAATACGATGACCAAAATGTAATATTTGAAAAACTATAAAAATGAAGAAATTTAAAATTCTTTGTTTTTAGATGTCATTTGAAATTCAATAAATTTAACTTGAACAAAATACTTCATAAATTTCTATCATTTTAAAAATTCTCAAAATTATCCTCCGAACAATGAAATTCACCTAAAATTATTTGAATTCCCTCAAAATATTACATTACCTAAGAATATTCCTAATCCAAACACGCTTTTAGAGTAATGCCGAAAATATCAGTTGGATAGATGAGATTAAATATTTGTTTGGTTACAAACACAAAAATTTCAAAATAATTTTGACTTATATATATATATATATATATATATATATAATGTTAATCAAAAAATGGTCTCCTAGGGTTTCCACCTCCTAGGGTTTCTAGCGCCACCCTCTTTTGGGCTGCCGCCGCACCTTGGGCTGGATCTTTCCTTGTGAGAAGTTGCTCCTCATCTGATCCATGATCTAGATGCTTCTTCCTTCAACTATATATTTCCCTTCATTCACATATTTGTTTTCATCAAAACCCTAGCTGCCTTGCTTAGTGTCTGTGTGTATTTCCTGTGTTTTCCTCTCTGTTTCCATGTCCCACGTCCGCTTCCTTTGTTTCCCTGTCTGTCAACCGAGTCTATGGATCCCACAAAACTCAATCTTGACGGTCTTACCCTGTCCGATGAAGGTCTAACCCTTAACCTAGAAGCTGAACCTGAAACTGCTGCTGACCTTGATCATTGTCTGATCGGTGGAGTCCTAGCTGATCGTGAAATCCAATTCGCCTATTTCAGCGAACGTATGTCTCGCGCTTGGAAGCCAGGCAAGAGGGTCACGATCACTAAGTCTGTGGCTGATCGCTACTTGTTTCAATTCCATCATAAGGTCGATGATGCTCGCGTCCTTGAGGAAGGTCCTTGGCTCTATGATAATTTTCATATTGTCTTGGATCGTATTGCTCCCAGTGCTGTACCAAACCTTGTCCCGTTGAATCACATAGAGTTTTGGGTCCAGGTTCATGGCTTGCCGTTTGGCTTTGTCCAGCCAAAAGTTGGTCAAGGTATAGGAAGCTTCTTAGGCACTCTTAAGGCTTATGATGTCCGTAACACAATTCACAGTTCCTATATGCGAATCAAAGTGGCCATAGATGTCACTGTTCCATTGAAAAAAGAGTGGCGTGTCCGTGCTAGTAATGGTAATTTTGTTACAGTTAATTTCAAATACGAAAAACTTGGTGTATTTTGTCACAGGTGTGGAGTTCTTGGCCATACAGACAAGGTTTGCCCTGAATTGTTCGAGCTTGACTCAGATGATGGTGTCCGTAACTGGGGCCCGTATCTCAAACCAGTCACTCAACGTGTTGGCACTGCTGCTACCAATCGCTGGCTTCAAGACCCTATTCCCGCTGTCACTCCATCACACAACTCAGATGTTGCTGCTGCATCAGTTGGCCGTAAAACTCAGACTGCAGGGACAGGTGTTGTCACTAACTTTCATGACCGTATGACTGCTTTTCAAACACAACTCACTGCCATGCGACATGATGTGCTTGCTGCCCAGAATGCTGTGTTAGTTAAAAAAGGTAAAGGTGCTCATTCTGCTTGTCAAGTGCACTTGCTGCCTTCCTCTTCAACAGGTACCTCGGCCTCAAATCTGCTTCCGGATCGCCCTATAGTTCTTGGGCTCCCTGCTGCTCCGCTTTGAAGTGAAAATACTGATGATGCGCTTGAGGAAATTGGGTCGGAGTTGAAGAAACGTAAGCGTATGCTTGCTATTCAGAATGGTGAACCATCTGTTGCTGAAGGGGAATTGGGAAACTTTGTAATAAGATCAAATGTTAGTCCAGGGGGGGATGTTGAGATGAATGTATTTGATAATCCTCTGTTTGCTGAATATGATGTAATGGCAGGTCCTGATGAACAGGCCTGCCTAGGTAAATGAGTCTAGTGGCGTGGAATTGTCGGGGTGTAGGTAGCCCGAGTACTATTCCCGACCTTAAGTACCTAGTCCGGCACTTCAATCCGGATCTTTTATTTCTAAGTGAGACTCTAGCTCACCGTAATAAAATTGAAGAACTTCGTTTTTTGCTTGTTTATGATTGTTATTTTCCTGTAGACCGCACCGGGAGAGGCGGGGGTCTTGCTTTATTTTGGCGTAATTCTTTAAATTGTCATCTTATTGATTTTTCAAGAAATCACATTACTGTTGGGATTATTGATAGTGTTAAGGGTACTTTGAGACTTACTGGTTATTATGATTATCCTAATAGCGGTCGTCAAAATGCCGCGTGGGATTTTTTACGACAACTTTCATCTCAATTTACAGGGCCTTGGTGCATTTTTGGCGATTTTAATGACATCCTCGATACAAGTGAGAAAAGGGGGCACACCACTCGACCTCCTTGGCTTATTAACGGCTTTCGTCAAGCTGTTCTTGACGCTAGTTTATCTGATGTCCCGGTTGAAGGTTATTCGTTCACTTGGTTCAAAAGTCTCGGTAATTCCCGCGCCGTCGAAGAAAGGTTAGATCGTGCACTTGCTAATAATTTGTGGTTTCAGAATTTTCCCACTGCTTATGTTGAAACTTTGGTGGCTCCGGCTTCTGATCACTACCCAATTTACCTCAATCTTGCTCCTTCACCTCGGTCCTATGTTGCTAAGCGTCATTTTCGCTATGAAAATGCGTGGCATCTTGAACCGGGCTTCAAGGATTTCGTTACTAATTCTTGGCAGGAACATTCTACTCATAAGATCATTCCGAAGCTTTCCTCATGTGCGGAAGACATGTCTGTATGGAAGAAAAGCCATTGTCATCAACTAAAAAAGGATATTGAAGATTGTCGTAAGCAGTTACACGATGTGCGACTTGTTTCCTCCGGTGAGGATCAAACACGCATGTTTGAATTGAGAAAGCGCATGCAACGGCTTTTGTCCCAAGATGATGCCTATTGGCGACAACGTGCTAAGACTCATTGGTACAAGGATGGTGATCGAAATACAAAATTCTTTCATGTATCTGCTTCAGCTTGGAAGAAGGTAAATCGTATTCTTTCTCTTAAAGATGATGCAGGTAATAAAATCACCAATGTACAAGGGTTGTGTGATGTCGCTAGAAATTATTTTATTAACATTTTTCAGCAGCAAGTAGGCGACTTCTCTCCTGTGATTGATGTTATTAATTTGTCTGTCTCTGCTTCTGATAATGATACTCTAACCGCTCCGTTTACAAAAGCAGAATTTCGTACAGCTATCTTTTCAATGCATCCGGACAAGTGTTCAGGCCCTGATGGATACAATCCTAGTTTCTATCAACATTTTTGGAATTTGTGTAGCGATGATATTTTCAAAGAATGTTGTGCTTGGTTAGAAACGGGGCAGTTTCCCCCGGATTTGAACATTACTAACATTGCTCTTATTCCGAAAGGTTCTTCGCAGGTTAGCATGCGCGATTGGCGTCCCATTGCTCTATGTAATGTTCTTTATAAAATTATTTCGAAGGTCTTAGCAAACAGGTTGAAAGGGGTTTTGTCTCAATGTATATCCGACAATCAGTCTGCTTTCGTCCCGGGAAGATCCATCTTAGACAATGCTATGGTTGCTATTGAGATGCTACATTTTATGAGAACCAAAACCCGTGTTAAGGACAGGTATGTTGCTTTAAAGCTTGATATTAGTAAAGCATATGATCGTATGGATTGGGCATATTTACGGGCGGTCATGACAAAAATGGGTTTTAATAGTCAGTGGATTCATTGGATGTCTATGTGTGTTGAATCGGTGGATTACTCTGTACTTGTGAATGGTGAACGGGTTGGCCCTATTATCCCGGGGTGTGGTCTTCGTCAAGGGGATCCACTTTCTCCGTACTTGTTTATTATATGTGCTGAAGGCCTATCCTTACTCATTAGGGACGCCGAGTCTCGGGGTGTTCTCACGGGCACTAAAATTTGTCGTCAAGCTCCCTCTGTCTCTCACCTTTTATTTGCTGACGATTGTTTTCTCTTTTTTAAAGTAGATGAGAACCAAGTTACTGTCATGAAAAATATCTTGTCTATTTATGAAGCAGCGTCCGGACAGGCCATTAGTTTACCAAAGAGTGAGATTTATTGTAGCAAAAATGTCCCGGATCCTCTCAAACAGAACATTACTGCTATTCTTGGCGTACAAGTGGTGTTGGGCACATGTAAGTACCTTGGTTTACCTTCTATGATTGGCCGAGATCGTAATACAACTTTTGCATACATCAAAGACTGTGTGTGGCATAAAGTTAATTCTTGGAGTGGAAAGTGCTTGTCTAAAGCAGGGCGCGAGGTTATGATAAAATCTGTTCTGCAGGCAATTCCTTCTTATGTTATGAGTATTTTCCAGTTGCCAACGACTTTGATCAATTCAATTGAGAAGATGATGAATTCCTTTTGGTGGGGTCATGGACGAACAACGCAGCGAGGTATAAACTGGTTGAACTGGGAAAAGTTATCCGCACCAAAGATACATGGAGGTATGGGTTTCAAAGATCTCTCCGCTTTTAATTTAGCTATGCTAGGTAAACAGGGTTGGAAGTTGATTAACGAACCGGAGTCCCTTGTGACCCGTATCTTTAGAGCTCGATATTTCCCCTCGGATTCCTATCTTACGGCTCAAATAGGTCCATTCCGAGCTATGTTTGGCGTAGTATCATGCGAGCTAGATTTCTCGTCCGCGGTGGTGCAAGGTGGAGTATAGGTTCAGTTGCGTCGATTTCTATTCTTAATGAACCTTGGTTACGTGATGGAGACTACATCCGCAGTGATGTTCCTGGGGCTCATTTTGTTCAAAATTTCTCCATAAATAGTTTAATGAATTTATATGATAAAAGCTGGAATGAACAGGTGATTAGACAAGTTTTTAGCGGTGATATCGCTGAAAAGATACTACACACCCCTCTCATCCCACAGGTTGACACAGATAGAATTATCTGGAAAGCAGAACGGCATGGTCGTTACTCTGTTCGTAGTGCCTATAGACTCTGTGTTTCTGAACTTGTCGATTCTTCTTATCTTTGGCGACCAGGGTACTGGACCGGTATATGGAAACTTAAAGTTCCGCCAAAGATACATGATACATGTGGGGATACGAAAGAGAACTTGGTTATTAATCCATTTGGACTAATGAACTTGTCAAACAAGTACCTTCAAATTAAAAACAATTAAAGATTTTAATATTACCTCACAATATAAATAACATTAATATTAATTGATTGGTTTGATTATAGAACATTGGTAACAATAGAGGTACCTGGAAAGCACTTAACCAGTTATGATCAATAATCTCTTTTATATTATCTACCCGCGGACGCTCTAAAAACTTTTCACTAAAACAGGGCAGCTGCTGGCCCTATGGGAACAGGAAGCAACAAAACCTCCCTTGACTGCACATGGAGACAACAAGACAACATGACCAAAATTGATAATAGGTACCAAAACAACCACCTTTAGATATCTAGTTTTTCTATATTTGATCAACCCTTGACATAGTGTATTTCGTGTTAAATTGCATTATTATCATTAATGTTGATATTAATGAAGAGGGTCAAATATCCTATGGTTAAAAGTAGAAGATTAGCTATATATACTTTGGCTTTTGCATACATATAATATTACTAATTATTGTTACCGTATTCACAAGTCATTTTCGGCAACTTTGTTTAACAAAACTCCTAACCCCACCTTAAAGGGTTATGAGTAACTTTAGGAATTTAAAGTGATTGATCCCATTGAGAAAACACCTCAATCACTTCATCTTTTTTTTTTTTTTAACAGCATAATATATTAACTGGAAATTTCTGCACAAGAGACATGCTAGGGTCCCAAAAGTACTGGACTACAAATACCGTATATAAGCGGTAACACCTACAAAACTCCTAACAGCATATAAAACACCAAAAAAAAAAAAAAAAAACCAGCTTCTAAACGAAACAGCAGCAGGCGCATAACATAATGACAGAAAAACAAGGAAAACATCAACAGATGCCGATCCAAAAGCTACAAAACAGTCCCTAACCAAACAACTAACACTGTTGTAATAAAGCCAACGCCATAAAACAAAATCAGCTGTAGGGAGCCATCAGATTGCACCAACCTACAAACACCATTCAAAAACCACCAACAAAACACTTCACCAGCTTAGACACACCCGTGGGTTCAACCACCATTCGTAGTAGAGGCACGGTGTGTGCAAACACAACAATTCCACGCAAACACAAGTGAGTAGAGTGAAAGAAAAGGTTTGTTAGTTTGGTTTGGTTTGGAGGAGGAGACTGATAAGACCAACTCGAGACTTCTCTTCCTCACTGACTCAGCCGTAATTGTGTTGCGATATTCTAATGTCAAATACTCAGTTCTAGTTTCAACACACTTTAGCTCAAATGCACAAGTACTAGTGTCAGACAATTGTTAGCGTAAGTGTTTGACACCAAAAACAACATCGACACATATCATTACATTCAATCGCTTTTAGTTTATTAAGTGTTGGTGTCTATGCGACCTCTCAAATTGTGAAAATTCTAATCAAATTCTAAAACAAAACAAAAAACTAACCAAATTACATCACACTAATATACAAAAATATATCATAAAATTGAAAATAATATCTTAAAAAATAAAGGGTTAATAGCGTTTTTCACCCCTGTAATATATGTCATTTCCGGTTTTCACCCCTATAAAATTTTCGTTTTGATTTGCACCCTCGTAAAAATTTTATTTTCAGAAAAACACCCTTAATAGGCCATTCAAAAACCAAAATTTCTTGAAATTTTTTTTTCTGAAAATGGCCTATTAGGGGTGTTTTCCGGAAAATAAATTTTTTACGCGGGTGCAAATCAAACCGAAAATTTTATAGGGGCGAAAACCGGAAATGACATATATTACAGGGGTGAAAAGCACTATTAACCCAAAAATAAAAATCTACTATAAGTGCACCATCGAAACCAAAACGAAAATCTAAGAAATAATAAATAATAATAATTAATACTTACCAATACACCTCCGAGTCCGGCGTATGTTGTTCGATGTCTCTGCTGTGAGGGTGAATCCGACGATGAGGGTAGGTATCTCAGCAATGAAAAATACTCTGATTCACAAATCGCAATAGATTCTCGAGATCTTCAACTACAATAAACAATTTCAATTTTAGCATACACAAACTATATTGGCAGAGAATATTATAGGCAATAAATAAGTAGAATAGTTAAAGATTTGTTAATTCTAATTCTTAATTTATTGAAGAACCTTTTGATTTAATTCAAGTATCAAAATAGTCTTTTAAATACCACAATATTTATGTCTATGAATAAACTTCCATTGATAATTTAGATTCAAGATGTAGAACAACACAACAAAAGAAATTAACTAAATGGAGAACAAAACCGTATCACAAGAAATTGAAAAACAGCTCAGATTTTGGGATTAATAAAATCAATGAGATAAATAAATCAAAGAAATTAAGAAATTGCATTATACCTGTGTGGGTGCATGCGTGGGATTAGATGAGAGATGGGGTTCAATGGGTTGTGAGAAGTGGAGTTCAATGAGAGATACGGGGTTCTGAAAAGTGGGGTTTGATGGTGGTGGCGGTGGTTATTTGGTTAAATAGTGGTGAGATGAGAGAAGAAGGATGTGGGTTGAATAGAGAGAAAGGTGAAAGAAAGATACTGATCGTGTGAAAGAAGAGGGAATGAAAAAAATCTGATTAGCGCCAATTGAAAAAAAATTGATCCGCATTTTTTTTTATTTTTTTTTTAAAAACACCCTTTTTGTTAGGATATAAGATAGCGTTCAACACACAAAGTGCTAACAATAAGTATCCACTTTGTGAATACTCACTCTCTCAAAACCGCCATCATCATTTTTCTTTTATTTTATTTTATTTTTTTTAAATTGCCAATATTAGCACTTTTGGAGAAAGTGCTATTTTAGATGTACCCTTATATTAGCACTTGCAACAAAACGCTATTATACTTATCAAAGCCAGTTTTTTGTTAGCACTTTTTCTAAAAGTGCTATTAACTGAGCGCTACTAAATGTCAAAATTGGCGTAGTATGCGTTGTAGCTCAGTTGGACTGTTTGTTGATGCATTGGGTATTGAACATTGCACATGATCCTTCTGCATCTCGATGTATCTTCATTCGTGCAATCCATGCCTGCCCCTGGTGAGTGTGTGCGTTTTAGAGTACTTCTCTAATGCTAAAATATCGCTCCCTCTCCCCAAAAATGTTGAAAAACAATCACTATTTACTAGGTCTTCTGACTTCTGACATAGATATTTGGTAGAACTAGAAAGTAATATAGAGATTTCTCTCTATGGTTTCTAAGCTATAAGGGATGAACATATATGTTTTTATGCTGAATGGGATGATTTGTTCTAAACTAAAATTTTCATAATGAAACATGTCTACTTTTTTGTTGCTATATTCAAGGTTATTATTATTATTATTATTATTTGATTTATTTATGTACATGTGCATAACAGGTCGAAACGACTACAGTGGGACAAGTTTGTCCTTACTGGAAAAGAGCTTTCTGATCTACACAAAGTAACGCGGGATAAAGAACTGAATATGAGAACCGAGTCACCGACGTTTATTAGATCCATTTGCAAGAGTCGTGACTTTTATTCACAAGAAATCAATTGTAGTGAATGATATTGGGATAGTACTTAATGCACCATTTTTGTCTTGATATGGTGATTCCTAATGTATGTTTCTATGGAGGATGTTTGTGATGCAGATTGAATTCGATGATTTCATGTATGTTTACAAGAATACAATAGCTTGTAGAATCAATAACGTTGTAGAAGTACATGTAAAAACTGGAGGCCAACGTTATGTTGTTCAATTACTGTTGGTTTTCTGTTTATATAAATGATATTGAAGCAATCTTTAATAAATCTTTAGCTTTTGATATGGATGCCCTATCTGATTGTGTAAATTAAGATTTGGTAGGGAAAAGATTCCAAAATTTGTGACATGCCTAATTGTGATACTACTGGTGCTATGTGCATATCTGAAATTTAAAAGCGTTATACAACTTATTTCCTCATTCACAGTGTAATATTTCCATGCACTTTGAATTTTACATGCATAATCCTTAATCTTTTCAGGTTTCAAGTGCAACAACCTCTTCCTAACAAATTAAGATATTTAACAAAGATGCTGCATTTGATTGTTTAATACAAGATTCTGCTCAAGGGTCACCATCCCACAGCTCTTCCAAGGA
The DNA here is from genome assembly GCF_003473485.1 of Medicago truncatula. NCBI lineage: Eukaryota > Viridiplantae > Streptophyta > Magnoliopsida > Fabales > Fabaceae > Medicago > Medicago truncatula. Next base: position 34,407,019 of record NC_053047.1, read on the forward strand.
TTTGTAAGGTCCATTTTCAGATAAAAACATTTCTGCCTTGTATAGTCTGCATTGTGGAATCTTATTGATTTTGTCCAATTCTTCTTGGTTCAATTTCCAATCAAATATTTCAAGGTTTTGTTTCATCCTCTCTTTCTTGAAGCTTTTCACAATTACACTTGTCCCTTGCTCATGTATCCATCTTAGTGCTATCTGCACCTGAGCTACACTCTTATTTCTAGCCTCAGCAATTAGAACCCCAAAATACTTTGTATGCTCCCAATGGTGACCATGCACACACATGAATTCCTTTCTTCATGCAGAATTCCCTGAGTTTTTCTTGATGCCAAGATGGATTCATTTCTACCTAAATCCAAATAATAGAAATTCAACCAATTGAGTGAATTTCATCTTTATGCAAGAATGGATTAACTAGTGTGAACTGAGAAAAATGATTTTTTGACACACGCGAATCAAGCCGTGCATTGACACCGTATATTACTGATCACATAATATTGATAGGTTAATTACGTACAAATACTTGATTAATTCTTTTAATTACGTCTTATACCTGATTAACTGCTGGAGAAATGGTTGCATTTTCCAAGAGTATTGAGAGTGTTGTTGTTATACCCTGATTTTGGACCTAAAAATACTCATTCAAATTTATTTTCTACCACTAATATTTGTCAATTTGCTGTTGTTTTACTCCGAACCTTTACTCTCTTTTTTAAACGTATTTTACTGCCTCTGTCTTTTCTAACATTACAAGTCATTTAAGAACTCTCTGAAACGTCGCATTACTTTTCTTGCATTTTATTTCAAAAATCATACAAAAGGGTATTTTGGTCATTTCCTGCAGTGGAACCCATTTTAGTCCCTGTGTTTGCCTCTGAGTCTTTTCAATCTGTCTGTACAAATCATTGTTGAATCTCTTTTTAAAATCATTTCAAAATTGCATTTGAGTCAATTTGGGTCAGTTTAGTCCCTAGGGGCATTTTGGTCTTTTCCTGTCAAAATTTTGACAGGGAGGTATTTTGAAATACCTCATGTCAGTATTTGGTTCGTTTTAGTCATTTTGTTGATTTTATTTTAGGTTTCACTTTACGTTTTGTCAGGTTACCAATTTTATTCCAATTTTATTTTTATTTTGCATTTTGGTCCTCAAAGAAGTCCAAAGTTGCTTTTCAGTCCAGAACTTTTTTATTTTTTACATTTCAGTCCTTTTTGGTTAATTGCAGTTTAGTCCTTAAGTTTTTGTTTTTGCAGAAAGGTCCCAAATTCATTTCAAGTCCAAGGCCGTGCCATTTTCATGCAAGTCCAGGTGTCACCTTTTCATTGGATCTCAAGTACACATGTAAGATTATAAATAGTGCACAGTGCCACACAAAGCCATTAATCACACGCCACATCACAACCAGAAATCACAATCTCTCTCCTTTCAGTTACGGATCAAAAACCCAGAAATCATCAAGAACACTGAACAATCACAAACCCTAACCGTTTCGGATTCAACCAAAAATCATCAAAAATCAACACGAAATTCAATAGATCCATCACAGTTCTCAGTGATTCATTGAAGAATCATCATCATAGAACTAATTTCTCTGCAATTCAAGTGCAGATCCATCACCGTTTGGCGACGAATCCCAGCACGATCACAGAGATCAGAGTGAAGAAGAAGAGGGAAAGAAAACGAAGATCTAAACCGGCGAAGAAGAAGAAGCAAGAACACCGGTTCGTTTTCGGATTCAAGAACGAAATCAACAACAGCATCAAATCGAAGATCTCCGAAAGATCTCTGATTCGAAGTTTTCCAGAAAATCACAGGAAAACTCAAACCTCAACCCTTCCTTCTCAAGAACATCATCAGAGACGAATCGATGTAGATCCTTGAGGTTTTAAAAAGTTTCTTTCAAAAATTCCAAAAACTAAAATTATTTTCAAAACCGTAAACAACTTCTCCGATCTACATCAATTCAAAGCTTGCATGCCATTTCTAATATCAGATTCGTGTTTAGATTGAAGAGACGAGTGATTTAGGTTTAGTTTGGGTGGGATCTGGAAATTTAGGTCACCGGAAACTGCATGATCTCGCCGGAGAAGATGAAGATTCCGGCGGACCTTCAAGGTCTCCGCCGTCACTTCATCCTCACCGGTGGTGAGTTCTAGAGAGAAGTGAGAAGGTTAGAGAGAGAGCGCGTAAGAGTAGAGAGAGAAAGAAGAGTGAAAAATGAATTAAAACCGGCGCGCCTGCTTTTATAAGCCAGTGAACCGGACCGGTCCAAGACCGGTCCAGTCCCCTTCGTTCCTGGCCGTTGGATCTAGGGTTTGATCTCCTGGATCAATCCTGTGGTTCCTGTGCGTCCGGATCTTTCTGGTTTTGGGCTGTTGGTTTGGGCTTTGCCTTTTTCTACGTTTTTGCTTTTCTGCTATTAACACCATTCTTGCATACTGTCTGCACCTCTGATTGCTCTGATTTTTTACCATAAATTCCAAAAAAATTACTACATGTTTTTACCACTTTCTTGATGATTTTTAATGATATTTTGCTTGCAAATAACTGGTAAAAATATGCGCATAGGTCTCTTGTTCAATTTACTTCTCTAGTTAGCTTTTTCATGCTTTTTAGGTTGATTCTTGTCCTAAGAATTTTGGTGCATAGCATGGCTAATTAGAATGCATTTTCATGATAGATGTGATGATAATCCAATGATTGTGCCACTGTTTTCATTTGGTTTGTGCTTGTTCTTGCATTATAGGCCATTTGTTACACATTGTGCTTGATAAATTCTCATGTTTTTACCCCTTTTTATTGCATATTCATTTGGTGCATTTTTCATCATTCCCATTATATTTTTTCCTTGTTTCACTAACATTTTGTTCCTTATGTGACTTCACTCATAGCATTTCACTATCTCCTCCACTTTCTTTAGCTTAGCATTTATTTTTTGCAAATTTTAATTCATTCGGTGATGTAATTTGTTATCATTGGTTTGTAGCTTGGCAAAGAGGCCATAGAATGTATTTAGGCAATTTTTGTAATATGGACTATGGACACTATGGCGCACCGGCACGCACACACTCACCCTAGATGTATGCCTAGGATTGCATGTGTAGATGTATGGCTAGGATTGCATGGTTAGATGAATGCTTAGGTTTAAACACTTAGAGAAAATCCAATTTTTTCCAAAAATATGCAAACAAATTCGCTTCAAATATTTTTCATAAAAATGGAGTCAAAACTCCAACAATTTTTCACCTTTTATTTTCTTAATAAAATTCTCAAATAAATCTAATCATTTAGACTTTTTTGCAAAATCACTAAACAAACCCCCACTTTTTCATACTCTAATGCTCATGAAGCCTCTCAATCCCCTTCTTCAAAATCATTTTCAAAATTTAAAATCAAACAATTAAAACAAAAAAAAACAACAAGTCTTTTTAGCAAGAACTACGCCGGTTTTGATCCCGTAAAACGGTACGTAGGCAAGGGACTTTAACCCCTCCAAGCCGAAATTAAATCAAACTCAAACTATCTCTCCCTCCATTCTTAATAAACAAAAATTCTTTTTACAAATACAAAAGTAAAGCATAGGCAAAACAAAAAAACGGTTCCTATAGGATACTATAGTCGCGACGGGTGCCTAACACCTTCCCGTAACGAAATCGACCCCCGAACCTAGAACTTTTTAAGGGTTTCTCTCCATTTACCCTTCCCCAAAAAAAAAATAGAGAACATCGAGGATTGAAAGGTTCAAGTCCAATCAACGGCTTGACACCCTAAAATCGAGATGACAGAAATGGCGACTTCACTGGGGATTTTTTTTTTTAGAGCGGGTCACACCTAGTTTTCCTTTTTGCTTATGTTTTACTTTATTTATACATGTGAATATTTTGTTTACTTTCATTTGACGTGTGGGGTGAGAATATCAAAAGTCCTATACCCGGGCTGAGTGAACTTATGTTTAGGTAGAGATATAATCGACAATTCGATCCGGGGGTTGCCTCGTGTATTGGATTATGCGATCAATCTCACATAGCTGAGGCATTTTGAAGGTGATATTGTCGGCGTGTGTTGTCATGCTTAGGCACTTCACTTTCAATTGTTCGACGAAGCTATGAACCGTAGTTACCAAACCCATCCTAGCCTTTTTAGGACGTAGTGCGGTGGCTAAATTGAGTGTTGTCTCAAACTTTAGTCGTCACAAATAATCATGGAACGGGTGTCGTCCTGTACTACCATGATATATGTGAGAGAGGTTGCAGTTTGGGAACTGTGTTAGAACCTTGGTTACTACTATCCAAAGCCTTAGTTCACCGGACGCCGTGTCCATCCGTGGCCCTGTTACTTTGAATCTTAACCCACCTTGTTCTTTGTAACTAAACAACACAATCATGCATACATGCATTCATGCATAAACATTTTTCATGCATTCATCGAAGGGCTTAAACAAATGGAAATTTTTGTAAATAATCACAGGTATGAAGAAGACTAAATGCTACAAGTTCAAGGAAGTGGATTTGGTCAGTTTAAGAGAGTTGGCACTCAAGGTCAAGAGTCAAACAGGGTTCCGACTCCGGTATGGGGGATTGCTTACTTTGCTCCGAACCGATGTGGAAGAGAAGCTAGTGCACACTCTAGTGCAATTTTATGATCCGAGCTTCCGTTGCTTAACTTTCCCGGACTTCCAGTTGGTTCCTACTCTCGAGGCTTACTCCAATCTAGTGGGTTTACCTATAGCCGAGAAGACGCCTTTCACCGGTCCCGGGACTTCTCTTACTCCTCTGGTTATTGCTAAGGATCTCTATCTCAAGACTTCTGATGTCTCCAACCATCTTGTTACCAAGTCTCACATCCGGGGGTTCACTTCGAAGTATCTTCTTGAGCAGGCTAATCTCAGTACTACTTGTCAGGATACACTCGAGGCTATTCTTGCTTTGCTTATCTACGGGCTCATTCTCTTTCCGAACCTCGACAACTTCGTGGACATGAATGCTATCGAGGTCTTCCATTCCAAGAACCCGGTTCCTACTTTGCTAGCGGATACCTACCACGCCATTCATGACAGGACTCTCAAGGGCCGTGGGTATATTCTTTGCTGCATATCTCTTTTGTATAGGTGGTTTATTTCGCACCTTCCGAGTTCCTTCCATGACAACTCGGAGAACTGGTCCTACTCGCAGCGGATTATGGCCCTCACTCCTAATGAGGTCGTCTGGCTCACTCCTGCCGCTCAGGTGAAGGAAATCATTATGGGTTGTGGAGACTTTCTCAATGTACCTCTTCTTGGTACCCGTGGAGGAATCAACTACAACCCCGAGCTTGCTATGAGACAGTTTGGTTTCCCTATGAAGTCGAAGCCCATCAATCTTGCTACATCTCCAGAGTTCTTCTTCTACACGAATGCTCCTACCGGACAAAGGAAAGCTTTCATGGATGCTTGGTCCAAGGTTCGAAGGAAGAGTGTGAAGCATCTAGGTGTGAGATCCGGTGTTGCTTATGAGGCCTATACTCAGTGGGTGATAGATCGAGCTGAGGAGATTGGTATGCCTTATCCAGCTATGAGATACGTGTCTTCATCTGCTCCATCTATGCCCCTACCTCTACTCCCCACGACCCAGGATGTGTATCAGGAGCATCTAGCTATGGAGAGTCGTGAGAAGCAAGTGTGGAAAGCTCGGTACAATCAAGCTGAGAATCTAATCATGACTTTGGATGGTAGAGATGAGCAGAAGACTCATGAGAACCTGATGTTGAAGAAGGAACTAGCTAAGGTCCGGAGAGAATTGGAAGAGAAAGACGAGCTGCTTATGAGGGATTCCAAGAGAGCCAGAGGACGACGAGACTTCTTTGCCAGATACTGTGATTCAGATTCCGAGTCCGATGATTCTCCGACTACTTCCTATGTTTGAGGGCTTCATTTGTTTATCTTGCTGAAATTTCAAAGTCTTCCTTTTGAAAATACTATGTAGTTTTGATTATTTGCAAAATTTCTAATTTGTTTAAAAATCCTTCGATGAAAAAAGAAGTCTTTTGCATTTGCATTTGCATATCATGCATCATACGCATCATGCATTGGTCACAAAGGCTTCCAAGTGCTCACTACCTCCTGGTTCCTCTACCACAGTTTGAAAAGTGGCTCGTGCTCAGAAGGTCTACGAACCTGACAGAATCGATCGAACCAGAGAATACAGAAGAAGGAAAAAGGCTATGGAAGAAGAGAACGCTCAGCTCCGTACCGAGTTAGCCACTCTAAGGGAGGAATTGGCTAAAGCTAATGATGTCATGACTGCTCTGCTAGCCGCTCAAGAACAATCAGCTACGGCTATCCCTATAGCCACAGCTGCACCGGTGACTACAAGCGTGCTCCCAACCGCATCTGCAGACGCTCGCCTTGCTATGCCAGCCGGGTTTCCGTATGGGCTTCCACCGTTCTTCACTCCCAGTACTGCAGCGGGCACTTCGGGCACTGCTAACAATGTTCTGATCCCTGCAACAAATGTTGGCTCCATCAATGCTACTTTGCCACAAACAACGGCAGCTGTCACTGAGCCTCTTGTGCATACCATGCTTCAAAGTGTTAACATCAACACACAACACGGAAGCATCCCCGTAACCAAAACCATGGAAGAGATGATGGAGGAACTTGCTAAAGAACTCGTCATGAGATCAAAGCCAATCGAGGAAATGCGGACTCTTTCAAAACTCAAGATCTCTGCTTGGTGTCAAAAGTGGATGTCCCTAAAAAGTTCAAAATCCCGGATTTCGACCGGTACAACGGGCTAACTTGTCCCCAGAACCACATCATCAAATACGTCCGAAAGATGGGCAATTACAAAGACAATGATTCCCTTATGATCCACTGCTTTCAGGATAGTTTGATGGAAGATGCCGCAGAGTGGTATACTAGTTTGAGCAAAAATGATATCCATACCTTCGATGAATTAGCCGCTGCTTTCAAGAGCCACTACGGGTTTAACACCCGATTGAAGCCGAACAGGGAATTCCTCAGATCTCTCTCTCAGAAGAAGGAGGAAAGCTTCCGTGAATACGCACAAAGATGGAGGGGGGCAGCTGCCCGCATTACTCCCGCTCTTGATGAAGAAGAAATGACCCAGACATTCTTAAAGACCTTGAAGAAGGATTATGTTGAGAGAATGATCATAGCTGCCCCGAATAACTTTTCGGAGATGGTCACCATGGGAACCCGTCTGGAGAAAGCCGTCAGGGATGGAATCATTGTGTTCGAGAAAGCTGAATCCTCTGTGAATGCATCGAAGAGGTATGGTAATGGACACCACAAGAAGAAAGAAACGGAAGTAGGGATGGTGTCAGCTGGAGCCGGTCAATCCATGGCTACTGTTGCTCCTATCAATGCAGCTCAAATGCCTCCGTCATACCCATATGTGCCGTATTCTCAGCATCCTTTCTTTCCGCCATTTTATCATCAGTACCCTCTGCCACCGGGTCAACCTCAAGTACCCGTCAATGCAATTGCTCAACAGACGAAACAACAGTTGCCGGTTCAACAACAACAACAAAATCAGCAAGCTAGACCTACTTTCCCTCCGATACCGATGTTGTATGCTGAGTTGCTTCCGACTTTACTCCATAGAGGGCATTGTACAACCAGACAGGGCAAGCCCCCACCTGATCCGTTGCCTCCAAGGTTCAGGTCTGATCTCAAATGTGATTTTCATCAAGGCGCCCTGGGTCATGATGTCGAGGGGTGCTACGCTTTGAAGTATATCGTGAAAAAGCTTATTGATCAAGGAAAGCTGACTTTTGAGAATAATGTCCCACACGTCCTCGACAATCCTCTTCCAAATCATGCCGCTGTGAATATGATCGAAGTATGTGAGGAAGCTCCTAGACTTGATGTCCGTAACGTCGCAACTCCTCTGGTGCCTCTACACATCAAGCTGTGCAAAGCTTCTCTGTTCAGCCATGATCATGCCAAGTGCCTAGGATGCCTTCGTAATCCTTTGGGTTGCTATACTGTTCAAGATAACATCCAAAGCTTGATGAATGATAATTTTTTGACTGTCAGTGACGTCTGCGTGATTGTGCCAGTTTTTCACGATCCGCCTGTCAAGAGTATACCTTTGAAGAAGAATGCTGAGCCTTTGGTGATAAGGTTGCCCGGACCGGTACCGTATACTTCAGATAGGGCTATCCCGTACAAGTATAATGCTACCATAATTGAAGACGGAGTAGAAGTGCCTCTGGTGTCCTTGGCTGTGGTGAACAATACTGCCGAAGGAACTTCAGCAGCCCTCAGAAGCGGAATAGTCCGTCCACCATTGTTTCAAAAGAAGGCAGCTACGCCTACCGTGCCACCCATTGACGAGCCAACCCCGACTGATGTTTCTCCCGTTAACAGAGACGTGGGCCAACCAGGCCGGTCTATAGAGGATTCTAATCTGGACGAGATTTTGAGGTTGATCAAAAGAAGTGATTACAAGATTGTGGATCAGCTGTTGCAAACTCCGTCGAAGATATCCATTTTGTCTCTACTCCTGAGTTCCGCTGCCCACAGAGATACCCTTTTGAAATTATTGGAGCAGGCTTATGTGGATCATGAGGTAACTGTGGATCACTTTGGTAGCATAGTGGGAAACATTACCGCCTGCAGCAACCTGTGGTTCAGTGAAGATGAATTGCCCGAAGCAGGAAAGCATCATAATCTGGCCTTGCATATCTCTGTGAATTGCAAGTCCGACATGATCTCAAATGTGTTAGTAGACACTAGTTCATCTTTGAACGTGATGCCCAAGTCAACGCTGGATCAACTGAGTTACCGGGGAACTCCTTTGAGGGAGAGCACTTTTCTGGTCAAAGCCTTTGATGGAACCCGCAAGAGCGTTCTCGGGGAGATAGACTTGCCAATAACTATCGGCCCCGAAACCTTTCTAATCACCTTTCAGGTCATGGATATTAATGCCTCTTACAGTTGCCTCTTGGGGAAACCATGGATACACGACGCGGGAGCAGTGACCTCTACTTTGCACCAAAAGTTGAAATTTGCAAAAAATGGAAAGCTTGTTACCATTCATGGAGAGGAAGCATACCTGGTTAGTCAGCTATCATCTTTCTCTTGCATAGAAGCAGGGTCTGCAGAGGGGACCGCTTTTCAAGGATTAACTGTCGAAGGTACGGAGCCCAAGAGGGATGGAACTGCAATGGCTTCTTTGAAGGATGCACAGAGAGCCGTCCAAGAGGGTCAAGCTGCCGGCTGGGGCAGGTTAATACAGCTTCGTGAGAACAAGCATAAGGAAGGTCTTGGCTTTTCCCCAACTTCAGGAGTTTCCACCGGGGCATTCTATAGTGCTGGGTTTGTCAACGCAATCACAGAAGAAGCAACTGGATTTGGCCCGAGGCCTGTATTTGTTACACCAGGAGGCATTGCGAGAGATTGGGATGCCATTGACATTCCCTCAATCATGCATGTTTCTGAGTAATATACCTTGTTGCTTAAGTATCTTGTTTTTTCAAAATAACAATCATCTCGCTCTGCCCAAAGCGAGAGTGATATTTTCTGTAAGGGCATGTTTGTTTCGGCATTGCCGTTGATTAATAAAAATTTTGTCGTTTCTTCCACGACTGCTTTTTTTAGTGCTTTTTTCTTGGAAATAATGGTAATGCCAGAAAAAACCAAAACATCTGTATTTTTCTTATTAATTTCAAAAATCTGCATAAAAACCCTCTTTCTAAAATCATCCAACCATTTTACGCAGATTGAACTATAATGAACCCGTTGGGCACAGTAACCTTGCATTCCCTCCGAATTTTGAGTTCCCAGTGTATGAGGCCGACGATGAGGAAGGTGATGACATACCATATGAGATCACTCGGCTACTTGAGCAAGAAAAGAAAGCCATTCAGCCTCACCAAGAAGAGATTGAGCTCATTAACATAGGTACCGAGGAGAACAAGCGAGAAATCAAGATCGGTGCTGCTCTAGAGGAAGGGGTTAAAAAGAAGATCATCCAACTCCTCCGGGAATATCCGGATATTTTTGCATGGTCGTATGAAGATATGCCAGGTCTAGATCCTATGATTGTGGAACATCGGATCCCCACCAAGCCTGAATGTCCTCCCGTCAGGCAAAAATTGAGAAGGACTCATCCAGATATGGCTCTCAAGATTAAGAGCGAGGTTCAAAAACAGATTGATGCGGGTTTCCTCATGACAGTTGAGTACCCTGAATGGGTTGCCAATATTGTACCTGTGCCAAAGAAGGACGGTAAAGTCCGGATGTGTGTTGACTTCAGAGACCTGAACAAAGCCAGTCCAAAAGACAACTTTCCATTACCTCATATTGATGTGCTTGTTGATAATACTGCTCAGTCTAAGGTGTTTTCCTTCATGGACGGTTTCTCCGGTTACAATCAGATCAAAATGTCTCCTGAAGATAGAGAAAAGACGTCTTTTATCACTCCATGGGGTACTTTCTGCTACAAAGTGATGTCGTTCGGTCTAATTAATGCTGGTGCTACCTATCAAAGAGGAATGACTACTCTGTTTCATGACATGATTCACAAAGAAGTCGAAGTATATGTGGATGATATGATTGTGAAGTCAACAGATGAGGAGCAACATGTTGAATATTTGACAAAGATGTTTGAAAGGTTAAGAAAATACAAGCTTCGATTGAATCCCAACAAATGTACATTCGGCGTCAGATCCGGAAAGTTATTAGGCTTCATTGTCAGCCAAAAAGGCATTGAAGTCGATCCTGATAAAGTCCGGGCCATCCGAGAAATGCCAGCTCCACAGACCGAGAAGCAAGTCAGAGGTTTCCTCGGACGTTTGAATTACATCTCCCGATTCATATCTCACATGACCGCAACCTGCGGGCCGATCTTCAAGCTACTCAGAAAGAATCAGCCTGTTGTTTGGAATAATGAATGTCAAGAAGCTTTTGATAGCATCAAGAATTACCTGCTGAAACCACCTATCTTTGTCCCACCCGTGGAAGGAAGGCCTCTGATTATGTATTTGGCAGTATTTGATGAATCCATGGGATGCGTACTTGGTCAACAAGATGAGACTGGAAAGAAAGAACATGCTATCTACTATCTAAGCAAGAAGTTCACCGATTGCGAAACTCGGTATACAATGCTTGAGAAGACCTGTTGTGCTCTGGCCTGGGCCGCTAAACGCCTGCGTCATTATTTGGTGAGTCATACAACTTGGTTGATATCCAGAATGGATCCGATAAAGTATATCTTTGAGAAAGCGGCTGTTACTGGGAAGATTGCACGCTGGCAGATGCTTTTGTCTGAATATGATATTGTGTTCAAAACTCAAAAGGCAATCAAAGGTAGCATTCTTGCCGATCACCTTGCTTACCAACCTCTTGATGATTACCAACCAATTGAATTCGATTTCCCCGATGAAGAGATCATGTATTTAAAATCAAAAGACTGCGAAGAACCGTTGATTGATGAAGGTCCAGATCCCAATAGCAAGTGGGGTTTAATCTTTGATGGTGCTGTCAATGCTTATGGTAAAGGAATTGGGGCAGTCATTGTATCCCCGCAGGGGCATCACATTCCTTTTACCGCCCGAATTTTGTTCGAATGTACCAACAATATGGCTGAGTATGAAGCATGTATCTTTGGGATCGAGGAAGCAATTGACATGAGAATCAAACACCTCGACATCTATGGAGATTCTGCGCTCGTCATCAATCAGATAAAGGGTGAATGGGAGACCCACCATGCTAAGTTGATTCCTTATCGTGATTATGCGAGACGTTTGCTGACATATTTTACAAAGGTTGAGCTGCACCATATTCCTCGTGATGAGAACCAAATGGCTGATGCTCTTGCTACTCTATCCTCCATGTTTCGAGTAAACCATTGGAATGATGTGCCAATAATCAAAGTGCAACGCCTTGAAAGACCTTCGCATGTGTTTGCTATTGGGGATGTGATCGATCAGGCTGGTGAAAATGTGGTTGGCTATAAACCCTGGTACTACGACATCAAACAGTTCTTGCTGAGCCGTGAGTATCCGCCGGGTGCTTCCAAACAAGACAAGAAGACCTTGAGAAGATTGGCCAGTAGATTCCTGTTAGATGGAGATATTCTGTACAAGAGAAACTATGACATGGTATTGTTAAGATGTGTTGATGAACATGAAGCGGAGCAGTTAATGCATGATGTACATGACGGTACCTTCGGGACCCATGCTACAGGGCATACTATGTCAAGGAAGTTGTTACGAGCAGGTTACTACTGGATGGCCATGGAGCATGATTGCTACCAGCACGCCAGAAAGTGCCACAAATGTCAAATCTATGCTGATAAGATTCATGTGCCTCCGCACGCTCTCAATGTTATTTCATCCCCATGGCCGTTCTCAATGTGGGGCATCGACATGATTGGAAGAATTGAACCGAAGGCTTCAAATGGTCATCGTTTCATCTTAGTGGCAATTGACTACTTCACCAAGTGGGTTGAAGCAGCATCTTATGTAACGCCCTCTTTGAATTATTAGATTTATTTAATTATTTAATTGAGTCTAAAATTTATTAAGAAGAGTTTAAAATATATTTATTTGATTATGTGATTTATTAAGTGGCTTATGTTGTTATTTAATAGATTAAGATTTGAAAATAGAAATAAGATTGAGTTGAGAGTTTGTTATGAGATTTTAGAGAGTTTTGGGGGAGAAAGAGAAATAAGATAAAATAGAAAAAGGGTTATAAATAGGAGAAACTTAGTTTAGAAAAAACATAACGTACGATCAATTTTGGAGAAAAGGGAGAAAAAGCCGAGAGGAGGGGGAAGACCTAGGAGTGCTGCGATTTTCATCTATAAGGTAAGGGTGGGACTAACATTCAATAATCTTAAGTCATTGATTCTGAAAATTGAATTTAACATGTTGTAGGTTTTAGTTTTTGAGAATTTGGGAATTAGGGTTAAAAGTGATTATTTGATGATTTTCTAAAATAATGTTTTGGGTCAAGTTTTATATGGTTTTGAGTCTCTTTTGATGTATATAAATGTTTAGACAAACTTTGGGATCAAATTTGGGCATTGGGAAGTCAAAATTGGGATTTTTAGGTGAAAAATTGGTTTTTCCCGAGAGCTGCATAGTGACAGCATCTTCTGTTTCATGTTCTTGCGTCTTTTTCACACGTTTCCGTTTTGAAATGGGTTTTGGTGTAAAAATGAAAGTTGTAGATAATTGTGTTAGCTTTACAGTGGCGTCGGTTTGACTTGAAAATGATTTTTGGTTTATGAGTTATGGTCAAATTACTGCATGTAGGTCACAGTGAATTTTTATGAATTTCAGCACAACTTTGTCCGAATTTGAAATGAAAACTGGTATTGATTGGTACAGAATTAGCCTTTGGTGTAAACATGAAAGTTGTAGGTATAAATGTTAGCTTTCTAATGTCGTTGGTCTGACGTCAAAACGATTTATAGAACTTGAGTTATGGTCAAATTACTGCACGTAGGTCACAGTTAATTTTTATGAATTTCAGCACAACTTTGTCCGAATTTGAAATGAAAACTAGTATTGATTGGTACAGAATTGTTCTTAGGTGTAAACACGAAAGTTGTAGGTATGGATGTTAGCTTTCTAATGCCGTTGGTTTGACTTCAAAATGATTTATAGAACTTGAGTTATGGTCAAATTACTGCACGTACGTCATAGTGAATAATTGAATATGATTGATGAATTAGTATATGTATGTATATGTTGTGAATACGATATTGTCCATGATTGATGAAGTGTTATATGTACATATGATGTTTTAAGATGTTGATTATTATTTGATGTTGTTATACTGTGATATAATTGTATATGCATTACTTGAATTATATGTGAATAATTGAGACGTTGTTGACTTGCATTTGATATTATTATGTCATGCTGTTTTTGTATACTATTGTGTTGCTGTTGTTATTTAACTAAGCTGCATGAGTCGGTCTAAGTTGATTAAGATGATGAAGTTCCAAATTATTGGATTATATAAGAGGTTGTCGATTTAAGATATTACGAGGTCGAGTCCATGCATTAGCATTTCATTGTTGGGGGCTTGATGCCCTGGAGCCTTTGCTCAATTAAGTTGAGGGCTTGATGCCCTGGGAGCCTTTTTACGCTCAAATAAAGTTGAGGGCTTGATGCCCTGGAGCCTATTTACGCTCAAAGATTGGTACCACATGCATGATTAGAAGATTAAGTTGCATAGTCAAGAGGTTAAGTTGTCAAGTTGTCAAGTTATCAAGTTGTCGAGTTGTTAAGTTGTTAAATCATGAAATTGTTTAAAGTTGTGATTCTTTATATGAACTATTAAAGAAGTGAATTATGATATATTATTATCTATGATGAATATTATGATGATTACATGATGTTGTCTATGAGTTGTTAAATATGATTGATGATGCTTATGTTGTTAAATGTAATTGATGAATTATATGCTTAATATTATTGTTTGTGAAATCTCACCCCTTCTGTTTGCCCACCATGGGTAACTAACAGGTAACCAAGAATAGTTGATGTCGTGTGAGCTTTCCTTCTCGTGTGTCCTAGGTGCTCTGATACGTAATGGGATGGGAACTTTGTTATTGCTTTTCTATTCCTTACGTATTGTTTTTGAAGATTTATGACTATGTTCTTAGATTGGATTTTTATGAGACATTTATGAAGAGGCCTTCGTGCCAAAGACTGTTTTAGTTATTGAAATAAATTCCGCTGCGAAGTATTAAAGATCTTGTATTTGAATTTTAAAGGATAAATAGTTATTTATTCAGTTTATGATTTTAAGAAAAGAATGTGACATTCCGTTTATGTTGAAAGACTCTGATTATTTATGCGAAATTTTTATGTTGGGAAAACGGGGTGTTACATCTTATACCAATGTGACCAAGCAAGTGGTAGCTAAGTTCATCAAGAACAACATCATCTGTCGATATGGTGTTCCCAGCAAGATTATTACCGACAATGGTACCAACCTGAACAACAATGTGGTGCAAGCTCTTTGTGAAGAATTCAAAATTGAGCATCATAACTCTTCTCCTTATAGACCTCAGATGAATGGTGCAGTTGAGGCCGCCAACAAGAATATCAAGAGAAATGTCCAGAAGATGGTAACCACTTACAAGGACTGGCATGAGATGTTACCCTATGCTCTGCATGGCTACCGTACTACCGTGCGCAGTTCAACCGGGGCAACCCCTTTCTCTCTTGTATATGGTATGGAAGCAGTTCTTCCTTTGGAAGTGGAGATCCCATCCCTTCGTGTGATCATGGAAGCAAAGTTATCTGAGGCTGAATGGTGCCAGAGCCGGTATGATCAGTTGAATTTGATTGAGGAAAAACGTATGGATGCCATGGCTCGTGGACAGTCATATCAAGCAAGAATGAAGACTGCTTTTGACAAGAAAGTCCATCCTCGAGAATTCAAGGTAGGGGAACTTGTATTGAAAAGGAGGGTAAGCCAGCAACCCGACCCAAGGGGCAAGTGGACGCCTAACTATGAAGGTCCTTATGTTGTCAAGAAGGCCTTCTCCGGTGGTGCTTTAATCCTTACACACATGGATGGTGTAGAACTTCCAAATCCAGTGAATGCCGATATAGTCAAGAAATACTTTGCCTAGAAATATGAAAAGAACAGCGTGGTAGGTCGAAAACCCGAAAGGGCGGCCTAGGCAAAAATGCGCTTCCCGGTGGATCGAAAACCCGAAAGGGCGGTCCAGGCAAAAATAAGGGACAAAAAAATATATATGAAAAAGCTCGCTGAGATTGCACGCAACTCAGGCAAGAATGAGCGTCTCGATGAATCGAAAACCCGGAAGGGCGGTTCATGCAAAAATGAGATTGAAACAAAAGGCAAGTAACTATATCTGGCCAACCACCGTCCCCCTTGGGGCATCCGCAGCTGTTAATGACCATCTTCATCAAAAGCGAATGCTTGCGAATTCAAAGTTTCTAGGAAATGTCATGATTACTGTGTTCAATGTACCACCAACCAATAAAATTACCATTTTCCAAGCTTTGTAAATCCGTGGAGTCACGCCTTCGGCTGACCACCACTCTTATACATCAAATTGAGCCTGTGCTTTTGTTTAAAACTCTATTTTCTTCTACTTTCAAAGCTATATACAATTTATTTTCCTTCTATTTTGATAATGACAATGCTTGAAACAAACATTTTTGAAAATTGAAAACTTTTTGTCTATTTTGAAAAGCAAACCTGAGCAACAGGGTACATTCAAATGAGAGTATGTTGATGTCTATTTCAATATATGTTACAAGCAGGTTCTCCTCTAGGATAGTCTGTGGTCAATGGCAAGAATGAAAAAACATAATGAAAATGCATGAAAATGAATGAGCTCGCTAAGTTGAAAACCCGAAAGGGCGACTTAGGCAAGAATGAGCACCCCGCTGGATTGACAACCCGAAAGGGCAGTTCAGGCAAAAATGGGGCATTGAAAAGAATTTATTTCCCCGGTGGATCGAAAACCCGAAAGGGCGATCCAGGCAAAAATGGGATGCAAAAAAAATGATGAATGAAAATTGAGAAAATATCATGCAAAAAGCATTGACCACAGATGCGACGTCCACGATACATCCGGCATTATTCCCAGTAGAGTCTCCCGAGATTCTATCCCCAGCGAGTTGATTAGCTATCTATCCTCAGCCTTGGTTCCGATACGTCTCCCAACGGCGTTATCTCCAAAGAGGATTTCCAAGAATGTGTAATATAGCACGAGCCACTACGTGCCCAATACTCCAATGTCTTGTCTGTCTCTGCGAAACTGTGTCTACAAACTGCCAACAGTCATGCATTACAAGCATTCATACATGCATAATCATGCATATTACGTGCCCATGCATTTAATGAAACTGTTATATCATCCATGCATATCGCATTTCCAATGACAACATCAGTCTCAATTCAATACTCATGTCAGGTTCTCTGTCAAAACCTTGTGAGCCAATAATATTGGTCAATTTCTACCTTTCAATTCAAATCGACGTCAAGTCAATCTCAATCTATATTTTGTCAAAAAAAAAAACCAATCCCCAGTGAATCTGTTTCTGTTTGGTCAAGTGGCTAGCTCAATCCAAGAGCAGCTTGAACCTACCTATTTGCTTATGTTATCGGTCGAGTGCCCAGCTCAATTCAAGAGCAGCCCGTACCTGTCAATATGTTTCTGTTTGGTCAAGTTACCAGTTCGCATCCAAGAACGACTTGTACCCATTTACTTTTCAATGTTATCGGTCGAGTGGCTCGTTCAAATCCAAGAACAGCTCGTACCTGTCTATATGTCTATGATTTTGGTCAAGTGGCTAGTTCAAGTCCAAGAACAGCTTGTACCCGTCTATCTGTTTCTGTTCGCTCAGGTGGCTAGCTCGATCCAAGAGCAGCTTGCGCCTGTCTATTTTGTATTTGTCTCCGGTGGAGTAACCAGTTCGCATCCAAGAACAAGCTCGCACCTGTCTATTTGCCTTGCTTTCAGTCGAGTAACCAGTTCGAATCCAAGAACAACTCGTACCTATCTACCTTTTCTATGTCCCCGGTCGAGTGACCAGTTCGAATCCAAGAACAACTCGCACCTGTTTGCCTGCTTTTATTCCCAGTCAAGTGCCCAGCTCAATCCAAGAGCAGCTTGTACCCGTCAATTTGTTCCTAGTCTCCTATCTACCCTGTTATTTGTTAACTTACCAATGTCTACCAATCCCGCAATGGACACGACATCTTTTGTTAATTCTAGCTTTAGTTGTCTCGCATTCATAATCCAAATGATGCATGGCATTCATGATATTTGAAAATGTACAAACGTATTTTTACGTCCAAACACAGTGCAAATGTTAATATTTAAGTATCTTCGTCCCGTCAAGCCAAAGACTCCGTCTCTTGACCCTCCGGACAAAGAAACTTAAATAGGGGCAGCTGTTATACCCTGATTTTGGACCTAAAAATACTCATTCAAATTTATTTTCTACCACTAATATTTGTCAATTTGCTGTTGTTTTACTCCGAACCTTTACTCTCTTTTTTAAACGTATTTTACTGCCTCTGTCTTTTCTGACATTACAAGTCATTTAAGAACTCTCTGAAACGTCGCATTACTTTTCTTGCATTTTATTTCAAAAATCATACAAAAGGGTATTTTTGTCATTTCCTGCAGTGGAACCCATTTTAGTCCCTGTGTTTGCCTCTGAGTCTTTTCAATCTGTCTGTACAAATCATTGTTGAATCTCTTTTTAAAATCATTTCAAAATTGCATTTGAGTCAATTTGGGTCAGTTTAGTCCCTAGGGGCATTTTGGTCTTTTCCTGTCAAAATTTAGACAGGGAGGTATTTTGAAATACCTCATGTCAGTATTTGGTTCGTTTTAGTCCTTTTGTTGATTTTATTTTAGGTTTCACTTTACGTTTTGTCAGGTTACCAATTTTATTCCAATTTTATTTTTATTTTGCATTTTGGTCCTCAAAGAAGTCCAAAGTTGCTTTTCAGTCCAGAACTTTTTTATTTTTTACATTTCAGTCCTTTTTGGTTAATTGCAGTTTAGTCCTTAAGTTTTTGTTTTTGCAGAAAGGTCCCAAATTCATTTCAAGTCCAAGGCCGTGCCATTTTCATGCAAGTCCAGGTGTCACCTTTTCATTGGATCTCAAGTACACATGTCAGATTATAAATAGTGCACAGTGCCACACAAAGCCATTAATCACACGCCACATCACAAACAGAAATCACAATCTCTCTCCTTTCAGTTACGGATCAAAAACCCAGAAATCATCAAGAACACTGAACAATCACAAACCCTAACCGTTTCGGATTCAACCAAAAATCATCAAAAATCAACACGAAATTCAATAGATCCATCACAGTTCTCAGTGATTCATTGAAGAATCATCATCATAGAACTAATTTCTCTGCAATTCAAGTGCAGATCCATCACCGTTTGGCGACGAATCCCAGCACGATCACAGAGATCAGAGTGAAGAAGAAGAGGGAAAGAAAACGAAGATCTAAACCGGCGAAGAAGAAGAAGCAAGAACACCGGTTCGTTTTCGGATTCAAGAACGAAATCAACAACAGCATCAAATCGAAGATCTCCGAAAGATCTCTGATTCGAAGTTTTCCAGAAAATCACAGGTAAACTCAAACCTCAACCCTTCCTTCTCAAGAACATCATCAGAGACGAATCGATGTAGATCCTTGAGGTTTTAAAAAGTTTCTTTCAAAAATTCCAAAAACTAAAATTATTTTCAAAACCGTAAACAACTTCTCCGATCTACATCAATTCAAAGCTTGCATGCCATTTCTAATATCAGATTCGTGTTTAGATTGAAGAGACGAGTGATTTAGGTTTAGTTTGGGTGGGATCTGGAAATTTAGGTCACCGGAAACTGCATGATCTCGCCGGAGAAGATGAAGATTCCGGCGGACCTTCAAGGTCTCCGCCGTCACTTCATCCTCACCGGTGGTGAGTTCTAGAGAGAAGTGAGAAGGTTAGAGAGAGAGCGCGTAAGAGTAGAGAGAGAAAGAAGAGTGAAAAATGAATTAAAACCGGCGCGCCTGCTTTTATAAGCCAGTGAACCGGACCGGTCCAAGACCGGTCCAGTCCCCTTCGTTCCTGGCCGTTGGATCTAGGGTTTGATCTCCTGGATCAATCCTGTGGTTCCTGTGCGTCCGGATCTTTCTGGTTTTGGGCTTTGCCTTTTTCTACGTTTTTGCTTTTCTGCTATTAACACCATTCTTGCATGCTGTCTGCACCTCTGATTGCTCTGATTTTTTACCATAAATTCCAAAAAAATTACTACATGTTTTTACCACTTTCTTGATGATTTTTAATGATATTTTGCTTGCAAATAACTGGTAAAAATATGCGCATAGGTCTCTTGTTCAATTTACTTCTCTAGTTAGCTTTTTCATGCTTTTTAGGTTGATTCTTGTCCTAAGAATTTTGGTGCATAGCATGGCTAATTAGAATGCATTTTCATGATAGATGTGATGATAATCCAATGATTGTGCCACTGTTTTCATTTGGTTTGTGCTTGTTCTTGCATTATAGGCCATTTGTTACACATTGTGCTTGATAAATTCTCATGTTTTTACCCCTTTTTATTGCATATTCATTTGGTGCATTTTTCATCATTCCCATTATATTTTTTCCTTGTTTCACTAACATTTTGTTCCTTATGTGACTTCACTCATAGCATTTCACTATCTCCTCCACCTTCTTTAGCTTAGCATTTATTTTTTGCAAATTTTAATTCATTCGGTGATGTAATTTGTTATCATTGGTTTGTAGCTTGGCAAAGAGGCCATAGAATGTATTTAGGCAATTTTTGTAATATGGACTATGGACACTATGGCGCACCGGCACGCACACACTCACCCTAGATGTATGCCTAGGATTGCATGTGTAGATGTATGGCTAGGATTGCATGGTTAGATGAATGCTTAGGTTTAAACACTTAGAGAAAATCCAATTTTTTCCAAAAATAAGCAAACAAATTCGCTTCAAATATTTTTCATAAAAATGGAGTCAAAACTCCAACAATTTTTCACCTTTTATTTTCTTAATAAAATTCTCAAATAAATCTAATCATTTAGACTTTTTTGCAAAATCACTAAACAAACCCCCACTTTTTCATACTCTAATGCTCATGAAGCCTCTCAATCCCCTTCTTCAAAATCATTTTCAAAATTTAAAATCAAACAATTAAAACAAAAAAAAACAACAAGTCTTTTTAGCAAGAACTACGCCGGTTTTGATCCCGTAAAACGGTACGTAGGCAAGGGACTTTAACCCCTCCAAGCCGAAATTAAATCAAACTCAAACTATCTCTCCCTCCATTCTTAATAAACAAAAATTCTTTTTACAAATACAAAAGTAAAGCATAGGCAAAACAAAAAAACGGTTCCTATAGGATACTATAGTCGCGACGGGTGCCTAACACCTTCCCGTAACGAAATCGACCCCCGAACCTAGAACTTTTTAAGGGTTTCTCTCCATTTACCCTTCCCCAAAAAAAAATAGAGAACATCGAGGATTGAAAGGTTCAAGTCCAATCAACGGCTTGACACCCTAAAATCGAGAGTATAGCTTTATCCTCGTCCTCAAGTTGCACCTCAATATTCTCCAAGTCATCTAGGATTTTGTTGAACTCCGTAAGTTGCTCCATGATGGCCTTTGACTCTTCCATCTTGAATGAGTAGAGTCGTTGCTTTAGGAATTGCCGATGAGCCAAAGACTTTGTCATATACAAAGATTTCAACTTTGCCCACAACGATGCCGCGGTTGCTTCCTTTGCTACTTCTCTCAAAACTTTATCCCCGAGGCACAAGACAACGGCACTCCTGGCCTTGTCCACCATCTCGGTCTTCTCCGCTCGTGACATGGTGACCGGTAACGAACCTTCACCCTTCAAAGTTTTCTCACACTTTTGCTGTATTAACACCTCTTCCATCTTTACCTTCCATAACCCTAAATCGTTATCTCCGGTAAACTTCTCGATATCCCACTTTGAACCCATGGTACTTAATTATCCTTTGACCCTTGCCCTACGGTGGGCGCTAATTGTTGTGAATTTGATGAAAAATCACACCAATAACAACTTGATGTGTGGAGCAAGGGATAATCAAGCAACCAAAACAAAGTGTATGAAAGTTATAAATACAAGCCAAAGGTAGAAAAACAACGGCGAGAAGAACACAAAGAAGAAGAACACAAAAGAAATTTGTTGACCCAGTTCGGTCCAATCTGACCTAGTCTGGGGGAGAGAGCAACCCTCCAATCCACTATATGATGAGTTTCGTTACAAAGAGAAATCAATGGGTTACAAGAATAAGTCTCCCGCCTAATTCTACCCAAAGTCTCAATCTCTTCCCGTAACCAAGAGACTCCAATCCTAATAGTGTTTCTCAAGGTGAATCAACCCACAAACCCTAGTGTTTGCTTCTAAGAGACAAACTCTATACAAACCCTAGTTTTGTTATTGCTTTTCTAAGCCCTTGTTTCAACCCCCTCTATCTCTCTCTCTCAAAGTTTGCTATGAAACAAGGTCTATATTTATAGTGAAAGTATAACCCATAAATTTGGAACAAATACCACACTGAAGATTCGTTTTTTTTTCTCCTTCAGTGAAAGAATATTTGCATCAAAAATATAATATTCCCTTTCAAAATATATTTGCATCAAATCGTTCTTCATACGATACAAAAATATATTTATTGTCCATAATAATATTTTCAGCACAATATATATTTGAAACAAATCTTTTATATTTTTAGCAACAATATTCTCCATCCATCAATTTTTGAGTCATACTACAACAAAGAGCTTTTTGATGCCAAAGTTGCTAACACCAATAGACTTGGCTAAGCCTAATCTAAATCAATCTTCCATAACTTTCCATGTTCGTTTTATGTCAAAGGGAATCACATCCTCACCAGTGAAGTTAAAGCCTTCAACATCTTCTTTCAATCTAACTGGCCAGTGAATCAAGTAGAGATCTACATACTCCAACCTCAGATTCCTAAACAATTCAAACAAAAAATGAAACAAAATCAGAGAAAGAAAAAATACAACCTTAAAAGAAAAAGTTGGACAGAACAATGCTTGCTTGAGGGTGGTTTTGAGAGCTTTGAGAACAAGGTCATGGTGAGCATCAGTGCACCATAGCTTGGAAGTAATGAAAACCCCATTGCGATTTTTTATAAGTCCGAGCTCTAGAGCTTTTGACACAGCTTGGCCTAGAGGTTCGGTTGTTGGTCACTTGAGTTTTTATTTAGGTTGCTGGGTTTTGTTAAAAACATGATAAAATTCCACATCATGTTCTAATAATGTGTATATAGCAAAAGGTATGTTGTCTATAAAAACAATTGTGCATTTATTTTTGTTTCCAAAAAACAACTAATAACCATGAAAATTTCATTAGCACTTACCATAGAAGATTAATGTTGTTATATGATATTTGTTTACTATTAGTGTCACTTAAACGAATAATTATTAGTTTGTCAAATCACAAAGCAATCCTCTTGAGGGAGAGCATTTCCACCTACTGCGGTTCTATGCAGCTCGAGACATTATTCTTTGCAGTTGCGCTTAGAGGATATCCGGTTCATACCAAAAAACACAAAGCAATCATCATATCATATATGACCTGAGAATAAAACTCTTTTATTTGCAGTTGGAACAAATATGCAGAGCCACATAACTGAGGGCTGAGGCTACACATATGAATGTCACACTAACATTCTAGCTCAACTCAACGTCTCAAACAAGTACACTAAGCGCAACTAATACATAAGAGAAACTAATACATAATAATTTTCAAATCATGAACTTTATTTTCCTACAACATAGTTAGGACTTTGAGGAAATTTTCAAACATCTCCATCCCAAAGTTCTTCCAAGTCTTGCATGATCCATTTTCAGATAGCTACATGTCTCCTAAGTATTGCCTGCGCTGTGGAATCTGCTTAATCGTATCTAAATCATCTTCACTCAGCTCAAAATCAAATATTTCAAGGTTTTGAGTCATCCTCTCCTTGTTAAAGCTTTTAGCCATTGCACTTGAACCTATTTGGTACACCCATCTTAGTGCAACCTGAAAATGATATCATAATGTGACCATCATGACATGGATTAATATAGCAACACTATATGTTAGCAGAAATATCGTAACTCGTAAGGGTTGAACAAAACAACGACCACTTTTATCATCTACATGACCATTTATAAACACAATTTATAATGTTAAATTACCTGAGCTGTAGTCTTCCCTTTTCCTGCTGCTATGTCTTGAAGAATTTGATTCTCCACGACAGCTCCAGAACCCCAAGTTACCTTATAAGCTCCAAGAGCTGACCAAGCACTGACATGAATTCCTTTCTCCTTGCTTAATTCCCTCAATTTCCCTTGCTGCCAAGAAGGATTCATTTCCACCTAAAAAAGAAATCAACATTTAACTTCATAATCATGAGTATGAGTGTTCATTTAAGGTTCATATAATGAGAAGAATTGAACAAAACTGAACTGTCATAACAGTTCGATAAAATTGAACCGAACTTTTAATGGTTCACACCAAACTGGTATAACTGTTTAGTGGTTCTTTTCCGAACTATCTTTACAAAAATCAGAACTGTATTTTTTCGAACCAAACTGATTCTTTGTAAACCGAATTGTATCAAATTATTATTTTTTAGGCAATACCAAATTGCGATTATTAACTGATAATTAGGACTTTTATAAACAAAAACTGAAAATTTAACCAAATCGAATATTTTAGAATTATTTTAAAAAACCAAAAACCGAACTGAACATCACAGTAAAGAACCAAACTGTGATGAATAGTTCACGAACTGAGTTGAACCGGACCGATTCAGTTTAGTTCGTCAATTCTCAGTCACAGCTTAACTTTTTTCTTTAATCTTTTTGACAAGTTTGCTATCTGCACTCCGCATTTGTTTACTATTCTCTTGTAACTACCCAGCCTTGCTGTCTACACCTCCTTCTGCTTAGATCATTAAAACACTACTCAATGACAATTTTTTTTGCACTCTACTTGCTAAAACGTTGTTTTCTTCCTAAACACATTTTTCCGTCATTCTTTAACCGGCTAACCAACGCATCCACTTCCTCATTACCTACCCTCCTAATAAATACGAACAATTAAATTAATACTATCAAATTTAGTGTTGGCTAGTGTCCCACATCTTAACAAGTCGATCCTCCCCTCTTTATCACATTAGACTTAACTTCTCCAACATTTTAATGTAAAATTATTTGGTGGCACTTTCGTTAAAAGTCTAGAGTTTTTTTTTTTTTGGTCAGATTAAAAGTCTAGAGTTAATTATGCGCTTTAAGTTTTTTTTTTAATCCTCCAATTTTTGGGAGAAAGACGCCTTAGTAATTTGGAGCTCGATCGTGAGATAAATAAATTCCGACAAAAAATTGTTCTCACAAAAATCAAACTTAAACTTCCGCAAACAATTTATTCCAGGGGGAACTCAAACACTTGAACTTTTTTTAACGTGTTTCCAACATCTCTTGATCAAAAACTTACCTTTATATTTTTGTGCTCGCTTATCCCTTTGTTTTATCTTTTTAAAGTACCTCACGATTAGGTTGTAATATTTGTTACTACTGTTTGGTTTTTCATTTGAGTTTGTGAAAAATTGAAAAGTAATCTCGGTGCAGATATTACAAGAAGTCACATGGAAGCAGGATGTAGAAAATTGAAAGGAAACCCACGTAAAACCACATATAGTATATCCCTCCATTCTGAAGCAGCTGCCATGAGTCAACCTTTCTTTTTTCAACATTTACTTTTCTTTTTTTATAAAGCTAGAAATTCAATATAAAAGCTGGGAGATGCCTGAGGACCTCGTACAAAATAACATCCAAATACAACTAAGCAGATACTTTTTCCAACATTTACAATTGTGGTATAAACAATAAAGTCTATTTAATAACGTGGTATTCTTATATCCGCTCAAGAAAGATAATACTAGTTCTGCAATAAACAATAATTGCTAATTTTTATACAGTCATAAATAACTATTAAGGGATAACACACTACCTTGCCATTATTATATTTTTATAATAACATTGTTTATTGATCATTGGTCAAATGCATTTAAAGGTCCTTTAAATTTTTTCGTTTTTCCTAAAGTGATCCTTTAAGTTTCAAAAGTCTCAAACAAGTCTTTTTAGTTTTTGAATCGTTTCAAACAAATCTTTTTAGAGGATGATGATGATGATTCAGATGATAGCAACAAAGAGTATTATCCACCATTTGTCATGCCTAAAAAGATGACTGATTTTAAGTGGGTGTTAGGAGCCGGATTTGGTACCAAAGATGAGTTCAAGGAAACAATTATCAACTATGCTATCTACAATGCGAGACTAAAAGGACTTGTCTGGGACTTTTGAAACTTAAAGGACCACTTTAGGAAAAACGAAAAAACTTAAAGGACCTTTAGATGCAGTTGACCTTGATGATACGTTAAACTTCGTTTCGTGCCTTATTTAAGCATTAGAGACACCTAACACACATACACACCATCTGAATTCTTCTTCCTTGAATAATTCTTTATCTCTACTCTCATGTCTCTGCAAAGATCACCATCATCTTCCTTCTCTTATGGATTCACCTATGACGTGTTCCTCAGTTTCAGAGGCACCGACACTCGCTTCCATTTTATTGGTCATCTTTACAAAGCTCTTTGTGATTGTGGAATTCGCACCTTCATTGATGACAAGGAGCTCCATGGAGGAGAAGAAATCACACCATCACTTGTCAAGGCAATTGAAGATTCCGGGATTGCCATACCTGTATTCTCTATCAACTATGCCACTTCTTCATTTTGTTTGGACGAACTTGTCCACATCGTTGACTGCTTCAAGACAAAAGGTCATCTAATTTTGCCTATTTTCTATGAAGTGGATCCTTCTCACGTTCGACACCAAACTGGGAGTTATGGTGCAGCATTAGCTAAACAATAACAGAAGTTTAAAAATAACAATGAAAAGTACATAGGTAACATGGAGAGGTTGCGGAAATGGAAGATAGCTCTTAACCAAGCGGCAAACTTGTCTGGCCACCATTTCAATCTTGGGTACACCATTTCAAAACACTCATAATTTTCTTTTTGAACTTCCTTTCTTTATTTTTTCAATTGTATATCGTTTCATCTTCAATGTTAAAGAGAAAAAAAAATTAGTGTTTTTGTTAATAATGATGCATTATTGAAATTTAGTTGTTTGCACAACAATTCATATGAATATGAGCTTATTGGAAAGATGGTTCAAGAGGTGTCTAACAAGATCAATCGTCCTCCTTTACATGTTGCGGATTACCCCGTTGGACTGCAGTCTCGATTGCTACAAGTAAATTCTCTTCTGAATATTGGATATGATGATGGAGTATGTATGGTAGGGATCTATGGGATTGGCGGAATTGGTAAATCAACACTTGCACGAGCAATTTATAATTTGATTGGTGATCAATTTGAAAGTTTGTGTTTTCT
Organism: Medicago truncatula; assembly: GCF_003473485.1. Lineage (NCBI taxonomy): Eukaryota > Viridiplantae > Streptophyta > Magnoliopsida > Fabales > Fabaceae > Medicago > Medicago truncatula. The sequence continues at coordinate 34,434,015 of NC_053047.1, forward strand.
TCATAATGTACGAGAAAATGCAACTAAACATGGTTTACAAAACCTCCAGGAGAAGCTCCTTTCCGAAACAGTTGGACTTGCCATTAAATTAGGACATGTCAGTGAAGGAATTCCAATAATTCAACAACGGTTGCGACAAAAGAAGGTCATTTTGATTCTTGACGATGTTGATGAATTGAAGCAGTTGCAGGCTATAATTGGAGAACCTAATTGGCTTGGTCATGGAAGCAAAGTCATTGTTACCACTCGAGACAAACATTTGCTATCATGTCATGGGATTGAAAGAATATATGTAGTAGATGGCTTAAAGGAGGAAGAAGCTCTTGAACTATTTAGGTGGATGGCTTTCAAAAGCAACAAAATTGAACCAAGTTAGTATGATATAATAAACCGTGCAATTAAATACGCTTCTGGCCTTCCATTAGCTTTAGAAGTTGTAGGTTCCCATTTGTTTGGAAAGTGTATAGCAGAATGGGAATCTACATTAGCTAAGTATGAAAGGATTCCACACGGACATGTTCAAAAGATACTTAGAGTAAGCTTTGATTGTTTGGATGAAGAAGAACAAAGTGTCTTTCTGGATATTACGTGTTGCTTCAATGGGTGTAGATTGGCTGAGGTTGAAGATAAACTTCATGCTCATTATGGTCATTGCATAAAAAATCATGTTGGAGTGTTGGTTAATAAATCTCTCATAAAGATTATTCGGTCAACAGTTGTTAGATTACATGACTTGATTGAGGACATGGGTAAAGAAATTGTTAGACAAGAATCAGTCAAAGAGGCTGGAGAACGCACTAGATTGTGGTTTGACAAAGATATAGTTCATGTATTAAAAGAAAATACGGTAAGATTGATAAGTATGAACAATTAGTTTTTTTAATATATAAAGCAATGATTTTCTCCTTTTGAACTTACTTTTTGTCATGTCGTTTAACTTCTTTACTCTTAACTATTTATAAATATCTATATGTGTGTGTACCGATAACTTTTATGAATTGTGGTTAATTCATGTTTTTTTTGTTTGGTTTGAAGGAAACTAGTAAAATTGAAATGATATATTTGAATGGCCCCTCAATTGAAGTCCTAAGAGATTGGAATGGTAAGGCCTTCAAGAAGATGAAAAATCTTAAAACACTTATCATTAAAAGTGGTCATTTTTCCAAAGGCTCCAGGTATTTTCCAAGTAGTTTAAGAGTATTGGAATGGCAAAGATATCCTTCCGAGTGTATACCATTTAGCCTTTTGAACAAGGCAAGTGAAATATATTCATATTTTCCGATCATGTATACTGATAAATTCAATTTGATATATTCATTTAATTTTTATTTATATGTATTTAATTTTTATTTATGCAGAAGTTCGACCATACGAAGATCTTAAAATTTGACAATTGTAAATATCAGATGTCTCATGTCTTCCAAATTTAGAAAATATTTCATTCACAAATTGTGTCAATTTAATTACAGTTCATAATTCAATTGGATTTCTGAATAAACTTGAAATCTTGAGTGCTCAAAGTTGCGTCAAGCTCACGAGTTTTCCACCCTTACAGTTGACTTCTCTTAAAATTTTGAATTTATCACATTGTAAGAGTCTCAGGAGTTTTCCAGATATATTGTGCAAGATGGAAAATATCCAAAACATTCAAATTTGTGAAACTTTGATAGAAGGCTTTCCGGTTTCATTTCAAAATCTTACGGGGCTACACTACTAAAAAAAACAAAAATTAGTGAGAGATATTTAGTGAGGGAAAACATGAAATCCCTCTCTAATTCCGTCACTAAATTTTGCGACCAAGAAATTTGTGAGGAATTTCATTTTTTTTGTCACTAATTTCCCTCAGTAATTTTACTTTTTCTAGTAGTGCTAATTTCTGTATCTACAAGGGGATGTGGAATGTTCATTTTACCAAGTATCTTTCTCAACATGCCAAAATTGTCAAATATTGGTGTTGAGGGCTTCCGTGTATTATTGGAAAAACAAAATGCTAAACTAAGTTTCACACTGTCTTCAAATGTAGAAAGTTTTCCTCTCAAAGGAAACAACCTCTCATATGAATATCTTCCGATAATTCTCACATGGTTTTCAACCCTTATGAAAATTCAATCTTTTTACCATTGTTTCTGTAAATGCTATAAATCATAGAAGCAATTTTGCTTCTGTCAATACCAGATATAATAAAATCCTCAAGAGCAATTTCATGTTTCTTAAAGACTTTCTATTACACTTTTCTTGTAGCTTCTGAAAAAGATACTTGAGTTTTTCTTCATAAGTTTTAGAAATGAATTCAAACCCTCCAAGTCCTTCTTCAGAAGCTTTTAGATCCAATAGAGTTGATTCTTGTTGTTTCATTAGATCAACATATTTTTCTTTTAATTCTTTCAACTCATTGGTTCTAAGTTCAAAGTGTGTAAGAAGTTCTTTAAGAGACTCAACAAGTTCTTCTATGGGAATTTTAGAGTATACCTCATTTTCATCTTCAGAGTATGAGTCAGGTTCAACTTTTGATGTCATCGTAGCCACTAACCCCACAACTACATTTGATTCATCTTTTGCTTCTTCCTTTTCAGACCCAGATTCACTGTCTAAATCATCCCAGATTGGCATTAAACTTTTTTTAATCTGCTTCCTGAATTTCATTGTGTTCAAGCTTGCCTTCTTTGACTTATCCTTTGATTTCTCCTTCTGAAGATCAGAGCAATCAACAATGAAATATCCAGGCTACTTACAGTTGAAGCATCCCTTCTGATCTTCTTTCTTGGAGCTCTTGTAGCCACCTCTCTTACTCAAAAACTTCATGTTCTTCTTTGCCATATACTCAAGCTTATTGGAGAGCATAGCCATCTTCTCAGTAGGGTCTTCATCAGAATCTCCATCAGGTGATTCTTCTTCAGATTCAACAACTTTAAGAGCTTTTGATGACTTCCCTTTAGATGGTAGAGCAATTGATTTACTCTTCTTAGTAGGCTCCTGTTCATTAAGACTTATCTCATGAACTTTGAGAGAGCTGACAAGATCTTCAACACTCAAAGTGTTTAAATCTTTAGCTTCCTCAATAGTAATAACCAATTAGGTGTCCATCTAGCAGGTAAGCTTCTTAATATCTTGCTCAAATGATCTAAAGCTACATACTTGTTCTTCAGTATTTGAAGTTCATAAACTAGAGTCTGAAATCTTGAGTACATTTGCTCAATACTTTCATCCTCTTTCATTTTGAACAACTCATACTGATGAACAAGCATAAGAGCTTTTGCTTCTCTGACTTTCTTACTACCTTCATAGTTTGCACAGGGAGAAGCAAACATTGCCTTAGCAATAGATTTATCACTCATCAGCATATACTCTGCTTTAGGTATAGCAGTGACAAGTGCCCCTCTGATTGTGTGATGCTTCTTGTAGAGTTTCTTCTGAGCAGGAGTGTGTTTCCTTTTATCAATAGCAGCTCCTTCTTCATCAAGGACTAATTCACCAACACCATCTTTAAGTATGTCTCATAGTTCTTCATCTAAACCCATGACATGACTATAGAAGTTGGTTTTCCACCAAGAAAATTCTTCAAGATCTTCGTTAAACTTGGAACCTTACCAGAGTCAAATTTCTTGTTGTTAACATAATCATATGGAACATCATTGTTGTTGTTTTGACTAGTATTAGGTTCATCACCAGCCATGTTTTTCTTAGATCTTTTTCTGTTACACTCTTAAGTGTTAAGACAACAGACCAAGGCTCTAGATACCAATTAAATATGAGAAAAACACAAGAAAGGGAGTTGAATTGTGTTAGCTTTTTCTTCGTTTTCTTCCACTGAAGTCACTGATCAGAAGCAGATAGAGTTCAGATTCTGAAGTGAAGTTCAGATTCTAAATGCAGCGGATAAAACAGAGAGAGGGAGAGAGGGAGATAGAGAGAGAGAGAGAGAGAGAGAAAGAAGAAAGACACAAAGCAATTATACAGATTTCTTCCACAAACCAGAAGTCAATCATGTCCCCCTTGCACTTCCAAGGAGAGTTTACTAAAAATGTAATATCTGATTACAACTGCTCACTACTAAACTTAGCAAGAGACTTCAAACTACTCAATCACAACTGCAAGAGATTACCTATGCTCAAGAACTAAATCGAGAGACTTCATATGCTCAAGCACAACTGCAAGAGACTTCTATTCAAACAGAATTATAAAGAAAAATGTTTGAGGTTGAACACTTGATATACAATCAGTGGTGTTCACAATACAAATCAGATACAAACTCTTAAGACTCTATAATTCCTAAGATATGAAAGTTGTTAAGAAATTCTAAGTGAACTTTTGATACAGAACAATTTGGATAGAGTTTTGGAACTTGATAGAATTTTAGCAAGTGTACTAAATACTATCGAAGTAGTAAAAATATTGTTCCCACGTGGACTGTGTTAATCTCAAATTATCAATAAAGTAAATATTTAGGATGTATAAATTTCTTTTAGTTGCCCTAGGCAGTAGTTTTGGTTTGCATAAAATTAAATAAACAAAATATAAAGATAGAGTTGGAAAGAATAAGAGAGAGATGAGATCAGGTCTTTCGATTCATCTATGTTCCCCTAATTGGTATACTGCACCTATTCCTATGAATGATTTTCTAGTTCCACGATAGTTAACAAAATAGTCCTAATCAATCCCTTGAGTTAGGACCCTCTTCTCAAATTACAGCCCCTAATTCCTTAGGTGGTCTAATAAACTTTGAAGGTTTAAGCACGTTAACCTAATATCACTAACAAACGATTATCCATTCCTAGACTAACCTTGTTTATCAAAACAATTCAATTCTGTCTAAGTAGAAAGCTATGGTCAGTAGTCATTCATTCTCACTAAATCATGTTTATATTTGATCAGGATATAAAAAACATTAAGAACAATTGAATTGAATAAAAACGAGATTGTCATTCACAATAAATAGAGTTTCACAGCAACATGGTTCAATTAGGGTTACAAAGAATCATCTCAGACCTAATCTCTAAGAGATTTAGCTACTCATAATTGAGTTTACAAATAGCATAATCAATAGTGGAATTAAAACATACATAAACTGATAGAAGGTTGAAGAAATCGCCCTCCTAGCCGTCTTTAGGTCTCAAAATCGCACTTTTCTCTCTCCAAATCGTAACCCTTGTCTTTGGAATAGACTTCAGCTTAAATAGGCACAGAATTCCGCCTAAAATCGTGCCACGATTTAAGTAAATCATGACACGATTCTCCTTGAATCGCAAATCGCTGAATTAGGGTTTCCTCAAATCGTGCCACGATTATGCCATCGTGACACGATTTATTCAATGTCGAAACTTGATTTTGGTCTTCTAAAATCGTGTCACGTTTTTACCAAATCGTTCTCTTCTTTGTATTTTCTTCACTTTTCCACTCTTTTGCAGCATAAGTTGCCTTGTGAACTCCACTTTGTGATCAAAATACATATAAAAAGACCCTCAAAATAGCGAATGACGGACTGTGATCAGAACTTGTAAATTGTTGTGAGTCTCTTACAATTCTCTAAGTCTTCACTCCTTTATATAGAGGTGTGAAAGAGATTTCCAGCACATCAAAACGAGTCGTTTGAAGCTTTGATCGATCACCAATGATCTTTTGCATGATATGGTTATTGTCCTATGAAGGATCAATTTCAAATCCATTCCAAGTTTGAAGGAACATCGTTGAAGGCATAACTGTTATTCTTGTCCTATAGCAAAGACAAAAACAGAGTAGTGGAAGTAGTGGTTGTACACTTCGTACAATTGTACTTCGCCAACGCTCTTCAAAGAACAAGCATCCAATGCCTTCTAATCCTATTGAAATAGCGGTTGCTTCACTCTTCTAGTCTTCTGCAATGCTAGACATGATTAAATCCTTTGAAGTTATAATTCTCTCATCATCTGATGATCTTCAGCTTTTAGTGATGTTGCTTCTAATGAGGTGCTTCTGACGAACTTGCTTCTGATGACGTCATCACTTCAGGAGCACTTTCCTTCAGATGCTTCAAGCAACCTTCTTGTTGATCCCATTGCTCTCATTTGTTCTTTTAGAACATATACTTCAAAGAGACACTCAATTTTTGTCTTTGGTCCTGCACACTTGAACAAATATTAGTATATCAAATTGACAATTTTTATTGCATTGTTATCATCAAAACTCTAAAGGGTAATGTTAAACACATTTTGTTCCAACAATAACGATTTTGGGTTATGGAAGGTAAAGACAGAAGCGGTGTTAATACAACAAAAGTGTGAGAAAGCTTTGAAGGGTGAAGGTGCGTTACCGGTCACGAGCGAAGAAAACCGAGATGGTGGACAAGGCCCGGAGTACCATTGTCTTGTGCCTCGGAAATAAAGTTTTGAGAGATATAGCGAAGGAACCAACCGCGCCATCGATGTGGTCAAAGTTCGAATATTTGTATATGACAAAGTCTTTGGCTTATCGACAATTCCTAAAGCGACAACTTTAATAATTCAAGATGGTAGAGTCAAAGGCCATCATAGAGAACTTTGTGGAGTTCAACAGAATCCTTGATAACTTGGATTATATTGTCTCTGAGGGTTATGAGGATACAAATGTTTTCGTGGTGTGTTGTTTAAAGGATGAAGAAGGTGATGTTTTTCACCTTGGGAGTGATGCCTAGTAGAGCGGTGTTCGTCTGGAGAGACGTTAAACACTCAACATCAGCCTAGAGAGGCGGTGTGGAATTTCAAGGTGGAAGACATAGGTGTTTCTGGGAATGGTACGACTGTGGAGGACCTTGGGGGCTATGCTCTAGTGGTGAGCAAGGGATTTCTTCATGAAGACGGAATGCATTCCGGAGGTTGAAGAATGTATAGTACGACTTGTGTTGAAGAGGTTATGGTGGATACTTGTGGAACTACCTAAAATTCCTAGCATAGTTGGACTGCAAGGACCTTCGAAAAGGCGGAAGGCATTTCGATGGCTGAAGGGGTTAATGTGTGTACTTATGGAGCTACATGGTGTAGTGGGAAGCAAGGGAAAGAGCAGGAAGGTGTTGATGTAAAATTGGCATGATCACTAATTTAGAGACAAGGTGGAAATTGTTGTGAAAGTGACTCAAAATTGAAGAAATTGGAGTTCTGATGCTGTCAAAATCGGAGTACGATTTTTTTAGAAGAATTGGAACTTCCCATTCGTAAAAAATCGGAGTACGATCTCGCAAAATCGAAGTACAATTTTGCGCAGAAGCATAAATAAAATATAATTTTATGGGCCTGATTTTGTTCCAATTTATGAGGAATGCTTTTACTATAAATATAAACCTTGTATCAGGTATAAACCTTGAGATATAGGGGGCCGAAAACAAGGGTTTAGAAACAAACAACAAACTAGGTTTTAGAGAGATTTCTCTAAGCGGAAGACACTAAGGTTGTGGTTGAGTCACCTTGGGAAACACTATTAGGATTAAGTCTCTTGGTCACGGGAAGAGATTGGGACTTTGGGTAGAATTAGGTTTGTAGACTTATTTTTGTAACTCATTGATATCTCTTTTGTAAAGTTACTCATCATTATAGTAGAACGAAGGGCAGCTCTCCCCCCCAGATTATGTCAGGTTTGGACCGAACTGGGTAAACAAATTTCGTGTCTTCTCTCTTTCTTTTCTCTCGCTGTTTTCTACTTTTGGCTTGTGTTTATAACTTCCTTACACTTTGTTTGATTCTTTGATTATTACTTGTTTCACATATCAAGTGTTTTATTGGTGTGATTTTTCATCGACAACAGTTATTTTAGACTCTCTTGTATTGTACCATTCGATTAATAAATGTACAATATATCGTTAGCCATCGACCATTATCAATATTGTTTTTGTCCTTAACAACAGGGAAGTTTCCCATTGAAATAATCATTCAGCATCATCCACCAGCATCTACTTCGTGTCGCTACGCTTGGAGAGTGATACAATTATTATAATATTGTGTGATTGATTGATTGGTCAAAGTTGGTAACTTTGGCTTGTTTTTAATTATATTTTAACAGACCAGACACAAGTAACGCGGAGTAGAAAGAGTCAGTTAAACGAATACAGAAAATGGTAATGAAGTTCGTTCACAATTGCAATTTTTATATATACTGTTATATATGAAATGGTAGGGTTGGTACACGGCATTGTTTTTTTATTATGGAAAAGATTGGTAAGCACTCAAAATCAATCTACAATTTAAAAGAGATAGAGAAAGTGATCTGATATGTTGTTGAGTTGATGTGATAAAAAGCAATAGATAAAAAATAAATAAGGTATTCAGTTTATGGATGTTCTAATATATAGTCCGCAACTTAAGACATGCTAAATTCTTAAAACAAAAATTTGACTGTGAAATAATCAAAATTATGCAATAGAACTGATTTTTATTTAGAGTAAATTGATCCAAACAAAAACATATTGCAAACAGCTGCGAATATTTTGTGTTTTCAAATTATCATACTTATTTATTTATCGGCAACAAGTTTCGGCGCTTTTCTATTCACACCTATATATTGTTGGTTAGGGTCCCGTTTGGATAAACAGCTTATATTGATACTTATAGCATTAGAGCTTATAGCACTGAGCTTATATCATAAGCTCTTATACTCAATAAGCTATTTACGTTTGGATATGTACACTAAAAAGTACTTACATAAATTGAAGTGTTTGGATTTGACATTACATAAGCAATTATCGAAATTTTTAATATTTTTAATTTAACAAAAAAATCAAAGAATCGAACCACAAAAATCAAATATAATAGTGTACAATTTGTTACCAAAAAAAGACAAGTTAAGTTTGTTTTATTTATTCAGTTTCATTTTGTTACGTAACAAAAAAATAATAAAAATCTTCCTTAAAAAAAAAAATAATAATCTTATTTATGTGTGTTACTTTGGTAAGATAAGTATATAACAATTTTGTTACTCATGCACGCCAAAGATAACTAACATTATAATTAAAATATAGATTTGTTTCTAAAAACAAAAACAAAAAAAAATAAAATATATGTTTTGAAAAAGTGGATCCAGAGAGAATCGAAGGAGGTTACATAAATTCATAAGCTCCTTGTTAAGCCGGAGGGTAAGCTGAAAATTTAGGCTTATTAAAATATGACATAAGCAGCTTATGAAACTATGATAAGCTATTTTTATTTATTTACCCAAACACCTTTAAAAAGGCTTATGGGAGTAGATAAGCCCATATAAGCTCAAAATAAGCCAATCCAAACGGGGCCCTAATCCAAATTTACTTAAAAGTTTACAATAATACCAAAATTAGGTTTTTATAAAAATAAAAAAAATCTTAAAACCTTAATTTTATTTCTTGTCCTTCTAAAATTTCACTCTCTTTCACCCACAAACAATCATGGATTTCAATCAATCTCTATAGAAGATTGAAGAGTGAATCAAAACATCTTTCATTCATTCTCAATTGCATATAAGTAAGTGAATTGATGGAAGGTTCACACATGATATGTTATGCACCGTACAACGACGGTTATTTGATGGTGGTGTTAATGTTAATTTACATTATTGAGGTAAACTTAAATTCAGTTTGTTAGGTTTGTAGACTGTAATTGGCCGTATTTTGTTAAAACAACTGTTCTACCAAGATGTTGGACAAGATGTCTTGACATATTGGTATGACATGGTAGCGTGCTTTGTTTTGCAATCTTGAAATATTTTTACGTGAAATCCTTGAAGAATTGATTGAAGATTTTATTCATGAGACTTGTGGTCTAAAAGGCGTGAGTTTAGCTATTGTCGTGTTTCCTAAATTTGAAGTCAAAACATTTTGGGAAACAATATATTTTCTCCTAGAATATTGTGAAAACTGAATATATGATTTGGTCTGCTGATTGTTTAGCCTGTGAAGAAAAAAGTCCATGCTGCTGAATGGCTATATAAGGAACACTCATACCCTGCTTTTATTCACCAATTCAATATTATTGAATTGAGTCTTTTAAGATTTTATTGTTAAGCCTTGTGCTTTATTTTGTACACCTCTTTGCGTGCTGCCGCTGATTATCAAAACACATAGATGGTTTATTTTAGTTGAGTTGTATTGGATCAAAGCCATCATTCAACAAAAGAGTCTTAGTGGGCTTTGAGTCCTTGTTCTTTGTGAGCCACTCTCGTATCACCTTAATGCTTGAGTTAGACTTCTAGTTGTGTTGTAAGTTGTGAATCACTCGTAAGCTTTAAAGCAAGAGTGGATTATGTTTCTCGGAGTGTGTCTCCGTTTTTCTTTGTATTTGTCCTTATCATGGGTAGAATGATTGAGGGGGAATGAGAGGGGTCTCATATCTCGGAGTGTATTTGAGAGGTTGTTTATGCAAGCTTCAAACTAATACTATTATATTGAATTTCCTTCCTGGCTTGGAGCCCGAGATGTAAGTGACGTTACATCGAAGTGTGTTAACAAATATCCTCTGTTATTTCCTTCCTGCACTTTACATTAAGTTATTTATTGTTTATTGTTATGATGTCTGGACATTGCATTCGACATTTCTGATGTCTTAACATCATATACAAAATATGTCCACTACGTGCTAGGATTTTCACAGTTTAAGTAGGTATGTTCACTTAGTTTTCATAAACTATTTAAACCGAATTTACATGTACATACTTAAAATTACATAGAATCATTAAACAATGTTGAAGAGGTTAAAACAAAATTTAACTTTTAGTATGTACACTTAAACTCAGTTGGCATGACTTAATTAAACTAAGTTTACGTGACCTACTTAAACTGAGTTTAAATATGTACACTCAAACTCAGTTTTGACGAAGATGATGTAGATGATTATTACAGACTTTCAAATATGTTCTAGGCTCACATGATGGGAACCATTTTCTTTTTCAGATCTGAAGTTAAATGGTCGTGAATGAGAAAATACACGCCACTTCACTGAGAATTAAATAAAAAAATGATTATTAAGAGTCCATTGTTGGACTCGCGAGTGAAAGATTTGAGGGAATGTAGAAACGGTTCTTAAAAATTATCCTCTGTGCCCACCAATTTTTCACTTTTATAAACATTGTTTGAAGAACCAACAATGTTTATACGCAGATTTAGAATTTGAATGGACGCTTCCAGGTTTCGATTTAATAGTTTGGAGGTTTAAAGATTTTGTATTTTTTAGATGATTTTTAAGATGAAATGAAGATTAAGATTTGATTTGATTTTTTCTGATTTTTTTTATTTTTTAAATTTAATTTTTCATTTATTTAATTTAAAAATGATTTTATGATTTTTTTTAATTTAATAATTACACATGTGGCGTGCCATGAAGGCATTGACTGGTCAAAATTGATCAAAAACACTAAAGATGCAAAGGGGTTAAATCTTAGAAGATTAAAATTGTAGTTTTTATACTTAGGGGCAAAATTGCAATTTTTGAAAGTTAAGGGAAAAAAAAAAGTGTACTTTAGCCTTTTTTATTTTGTTATTGATTCACGCCGATATACATAAGAAATGCTAAGGAAGTTTCACACTTCTTGCCTCTATTTCTTCTCAATGGACACTCATAAATAACTCTTCAAAGAAATTCATTTTATCTCAGTGTATGTTGTTGTTTTCTTAACATATCCTGATAGTAACACAACACTCCAAATACAATTACTCTCGCTACCATTTATTCTCATGGCTATGCAATCACTTTCTTCCTCCTCTACTTCCTTTTCTTATGATTTCAACTTTGATGTGTTCATTAGTTTCAGAGGTACCGACACTCGATTCGGTTTCACCGGTAATCTCTATAAAGCTCTCTCTGACAAGGGAATCCGAACCTTCATTGATGATAAGGAGCTTCAGAAAGGTGACGAAATCACACCTTCACTCCTCAAGAGAATTGAAGAATCGAGAATTGCCATTATCGTCTTTTCTAAGGAATATGCTTCTTCTTCATTTTGTTTAGACGAACTTGTCCATATCATTCACTACTTCAAGGAAAAAGGTCGCCTTGTTCTGCCAGTTTTCTATGATGTAGAACCTTCTCACGTGCGACATCAGAATTATAGTTATGGTGAAGCACTTGCTAAGCATGAAGAGAGGTTCCAAAAGAGCAAAAAAAACATGGAGCGGTTGCTGAAATGGAAGATAGCTCTGAACAAAGTTGCTGACTTATCTGGCTACCATTTCAATCTTGGGTACCCTTCTTCATTTTAATCTTGTTTGCCCACACACATAGACACATCACATACACACACATGCGTGCAAATATATAATATCATCTTCTTAAGTTAAATGTGTTGAAGGCAAAATGTATATGTTTTCTATTTTTCTTTCCTCTAGATAAAACTAGATCAGTGTATCAGTATGTTGTAACAATTTGAATTAAAAATATTATAATTGAACATAAATCAATATGAACACGATTTTATCAGTGTCATTATTATATATCAATATATATATGTAGTAGTTATTCTGATGCATTTATTTAAATATTTATGATTGGACAGAAATGAATATGAACGCGATTTTATTGAAAAAATAGTTACAGACGTCTCCTACAAGATCAACCACGTTCCTCTACATGTTGCTGATTACCTTGTTGGACTCAAATCTCGAATATCAGAAGTGAATTCACTTTCAGAGTTGGGATCAAACGATGGAGTCTGCATGATAGGAATCCTTGGAACTGGGGGAATGGGAAAGACAACACTTGCTCAAGCAGTTTATAACTTGATTGCTAATCAATTTGAATGCAAATGTTTTCTTCACAATGTGAGAGAAAATTCAGTAAAACATGGCTTAGAGTATCTCCAAGAGCAGCTCCTCTCCAAATCAATCGGATTTGAAACTAAGTTTGGACATGTTAATGAAGGAATTCCAATCATAAAACGAAGGCTATATCAGAAGAAAGTTTTGTTGATTCTCGATGATGTTGACAAAATAAAGCAATTGCAGGTTTTGATTGGAGAGCCTGGTTGGCTTGGTCGTGGCAGCAGAGTCATCATTACCACTCGTGACAAACATTTGTTATCATGTCATGGGATTAAAAAAATATATGAAGCAGATGGTTTAAATAAGGAACAAGCTCTTGAATTGTTAAGAATGATGGCTTTTAAAAGTAACAAAAATGATTCAAGGTATGATAGTATTTTAAACCGTGCAGTTAAATATGCTGCTGGCCTTCCATTAGCTTTAGAAGTAGTGGGTTCTAACTTGTTTGGAAAGACTATAGCAGAATGTGAGTCTTTATTAGATAAGTATGAAAGAATTCCACATGAAGATATCCAAAAGATACTTAAAGTAAGCTTTGATGCTTTGGACGAGGAACAACAGAATGTCTTTTTGGATATTGTTTGTGTCTTTAAAGGGCATCCAGAGGAGTATATCCAAAATTTACTTCATGATCATTATGGTTATTGCATAAAAAGCCACCTCAGAGTGTTGGTTGATAAATCTCTCATAAAGATTAAGGCTAATTATTATTGTGGTGTGACATTACATGACTTGATAGAGGATATGGGTATAGAAATCATCCGACAAGAATCAATTAGAGAACCTGGAGAACGCAGTAGGTTGTGGTCTCGTGATGATATTGTTCATGTTTTACAAGAAAACACAGTAAGATTGATATCTGTGAACAATTTATTATTTAAACTTACCATGACTTTGCTTATTTTGGACTTATATATGACTATCTCATACTACTTGTTTTTACCTTAATTACAAGTACATGTTCAAGCTCTATAAGTTATTTGTATTGTGGTTGATTAATTTTTATTTATTTTTTGTTAAAAGGGAACTAGTAAAATTGAAATGATATATCTGGATCGGTCCATTGCGAAACATTTAAGAGGCATGAATGAAATGGTCTTCAAGAAGATGACAAATCTCAAAACACTCCACATTCAAAGTTACGCTTTTACTGAAGGTCCCAATTTTTCTAAAGGGCCCAAGTATCTTCCAAGTAGTTTGAGAATATTGGAATGCAATGGATGCACTTCAGAGTCTTTATCATCTTGTTTTTCGAACAAGGTAAATGAAATAATTTCAGTTTCCAATTATGTAATTTTATAAATTCACTATAAAAGTATAGTGTCTGATATTTATTTGTTTGTTTCTTATATGTATTAATGCAGAAGAAGTTCAACAACATGAAAATCTTGACATTGGACAATAGTGACTATTTAACTCATATACCCGATGTCTCAGGTCTTCCAAATTTAAAAAACTTCTCATTTCAAGGTTGTGTTAGGTTAATTACAATTCACAATTCGGTTGGGTACCTAAATAAACTTAAAATCTTAAATGCCGAGTACTGCGAGCAGCTTGAGAGTTTTCCATCCTTACAGTTGCCCTCTCTTGAGGAATTGAAACTCTCTGAGTGTGAGAGTCTCAAGAGCTTTCCAGAATTATTATGCAAGATGACAAATATAAAAGAGATTACGATATATGAAACATCCATAGGAGAATTGCCATTTTCATTTGGAAATCTCAGTGAACTTCGTCGCTTAATAATATTTAGTGACAATTTCAAAATTCTTCCCGAGTGCCTTAGTGAATGCCACCATCTTGTTGAAGTTATCGTGGATGGCTGCTATTCCCTTGAGGAAATCAGAGGGATTCCACCGAATCTAGAAAGACTTTCTGCAGTAGATTGCGAGTCGTTGAGTTCCGCAAGTAGAAGAATGCTATTGAGTCAGGTTTGTTGTTGTTTTATCTTGCAATATATAGTATTTGATATATAATCGATAATTTAACATATCTTATTCTAAACTTACAGAAACTAAACAAGGCTGGATGCACCTATATTCATTTCCCAAACAAAACAGAGGGGATTCCAGATTGGTTTGAGCACCAAACCAGGGGAGACACAATTTCTTTCTGGTTTCGTAGAAAGATCCCTTCTATAACTTGTATTTTTCTTATTTCGGGATTTGCGGAGCTTCCGAAATATAATTTATTTGTCAATGGCTATCAATGTTTTAGTTCTATCTATGATGAAATTTATGATGGTCTGTCGATGATACATGCATTTTTGATTTATCTGAGATTGGATCAGCATATTAACAAAAGTTTTGAAGGAAAGCCTGAACTATACGAAGCATTTAAAAATAATGAATGGAACCATGTGGAGCTTAAGTGGAGTGTCATGGAGATGCATGATCATAGTCAAACCCAGGAGGATGATCATGTTAGTGCACAAATGGGAATCAACGTGTCATGGGAGGGGGACGATTTTAGTGACTCGGAGGTGGAGAAAAGCAACGAGGAGGGGGAAGTGAGATTCAATTTTAGTGACTCGGATTTTAGTGACTCCTTATAGCAATACTTTATTATCGCAATTTGAGCCTCCTCTGAAAAAGCATAGATTTGTTGAAGTGGGAGTTTCAGAGACAGAGAGTTTGCAGCATCTAGCTTTACTGTCATTGCAACAACAAATGGCTTTATTACCACAGCAACAACGTATAACTGTTTTGTCAGGCATGTGGAGTTTGATGCTTACTGAAACAAAAGAAAAGGAACACAATGACTAGATTCCTTAGTCAAAGTACATCATTATCATTATTAACTTTATAAACCAATTAATTAATTATTTCTACCCGGAATAGTATTTCAAATGATGAGACATATTAAATATGGTGACATTCACTAAACAAGTCTGGATGCACCTATATGCTTTTAATATGATGTCCTGGTGTTACATAGATTCTTACTAGTTGTTTGTCTTCTAGACCTTAGGGTAGTCCCCTAGGTCTGTGAATTTAGTTTTCAAGTTATATATATCTTGCCACAAGAGCATCCAAGTTCTATATGCATCCAAGTTCTATATGCATACACAGTTGTATAAAAGTTGGAAACGATTAAGTTGTATGCTGTTGAAATATACATGTTGGGATATAAAAGTTTAATCAATACAATTTGGGGTTAAAAAATTAAAATTATAAACATCAAACTTATTTTTTGGGATATCAAAATATGTACAACCTCATATTTTCTTATAATAAACTTTATGGTACATAAGAAAACACATGGATTTTGTCCTTAAAACTTCTCCCTACGGTGGCAAAAGGTGTCTTAGGAGCCAACAGATCAAGGAGTCCTGTTGATTTTCTCTTTCTATATGACATCTTCCTCCATGCTTCTTTTCTCTTATTTCGAACTCGCTCTGAATCGTATGGAGTCTCCATGAGTTTGAAACTTTTCTTTTTCTTCTATTGTTATTATTGAAATTAGTTTATGTGAATGTGTTTTTCAAATTTTAGAAGAATTTTGTTAAACGTTAGTGTTGTGAATTCGGACTCAAAATCACACCAATACAAACTATGATGTGTGGAGCAAAAGAAAGTAGTAACCAATTTCAAAGTAAACATAAGAAATAACAACAATAACAGCACCTAGATCTAATCTAGGAATCAAAGTGAAAAGCACAAAACCACAAGAAAAATGTAAAGAGAGAAGAGAAACAAAGTCACCAAAGATTGTTGACCTAGTTCGGTCCAACTTGACCTACTTTGGGGGAGAGATTGATCTCTCCAATCCACTATCAATGAGTTCTTACAAAGAGATACAGATGAGTTACAAGAAATTAGCTTCAACAAGCTCACAAAGAACAACCCTAATTTATACCAATTTCCCAATCTCACATATGAACAAGACACTCAATGATTTTCACTCCCCAAAGGTGTTTACAATGTTTCCCAACCTAAGATAACTCTAATCAAAGACTCTCAACCCTAAAGTTACCTCCTTTGATTTCCCAAGTTTTCCTCTCTTGAAGCTCTCTCTCTCTCTCCTGCCTTCTCAAAAAAACGAGTTGAAACACTTAAATAATCCTCTGCAACTGTCAAGATCGTGTCATGTTTCCCAAAATCGTGACACGGTTGATGCGTACGACCCAAGGTACGACCAACCTTATCCTGAAAATGTGTCAAGCATGCCAAAAATCGTGACACGTTTTATCAAATCGTGTCATGTTTTGCCTCCAGAAGAAACATGCTCACAGCCCTGCCAAATCGTGACACAGAGGGATTTGAAAATTCCAGTGGATTTGGAGGTTTACGGGCGTGCGTTTTGAGTTTCACTGCAATCCGAGGTATACTTTAATTTGATGTAATTTATTCTTTATGTATGATGTTATTTGCCATTATAACTGTGGGTGGAAAGAGTTTAAATTAATTAGTTAGGGATGATGAACCAAAATTTGTGTTTGCTATTCACATTGGTGACCCTTTTTTCAATTTATAGAGTTGTTTATGCTTTGAAGATTTGAGATTATGATTGTTGAGGAAGCTAGCTAGTAGAATGGATGCACTGGAATTTTGTGGTTCAATTGGAATGTTTATATGTCATCATATAAGCATAAACATATATTATAGAGCATGCTGAAAACATTCATTACAAGAAATTTTAAAACTTGTGACACTCAAGTTCTGAGAGTTGGTGCTGACATGCAGGTCTTGCGACAGTTATTCGCAGCCTGGCTCCTTGGCTCTGCAAATATTGTCTTCGTTATTGCCACCATATATGTGATCTAGTTTCAAGCAGCACGTAAAAGAGAGGTAGAATAGAAGATGAATGGAAGCAGCCTATGATGGAAGCAGTATGTGATCTATTTTCACTCACCTGTAACATTAAAATTTTAATATAAATTATATTCCATGTCATGCTGTCTTTTTAGTAACTAATGTGTTTTTTTTTCTTTAAGGTCTTGTTTTTAATAACTGATATGCTTTGTCATGCTGTATTTTAGTAACTGATGTGCCATGTTTTCTTTCTTCGTTTCAGTGTGTCTAAGGTCATTCGCTATGTTTACAAACCTAGAAGATCCAGATCAGATTATGATCCTCACCACTTGCAGCTTTTAGTTTAGGATACTTGCTGCAAACAAGTATCCTTATTGGAACAGAAGCCAAGATGCTGGCCATTTTCTACTTTTGATTCCAACATGGGACTATTGTATTTGTTGGTCGGTAATTTGTAAGTGTCTTTGTGTCATTCGAGTCTTAAGGCTTACTACAAGAAAATAGACATCTTGTGACGGTCATTTTTAGTGATGCCTTATTAGTTGTCATTAGATCACTGTTTCACAAATCGAGTGTTAACCTACATGCGACTATTTCTCCTTTTATACAGAAAAACAAAGATATCATGCAAAATTAACTTTACTCTTTGACTTTGCATATATATAGTAAAATATCTGACATTTGTTTTCTTAGAAATTAGAATACGCTTTTACCAAAAATCGCTCAATTCCCATCTCAGTTGAAAATCACTTCCACCAATAATCACTTCCAGAGAAAATTTCTTCCACTAAAAAGCACTTCCTTCTTCGTTCTTCACTGCTTAAATCTCCTTCAAATTCGGTTATCCCCCAAACTCAATATTTACTTTTCATCAACGAAAACGCTTTCACCTTTCCAATTGTCACCGAAAATGCTTTTACCTTCACAATCGTCACCGAAAACGCTTCCGCCATCAAGATTTTAATTTTTTTTAACACTATCAAGTATTTCGCTTTCTATGTATGTGATGAGACAATCATAAAAATCACCTTTCATGTGATTGTAAATTTGATTATTCACGGACTCATAGGTCAATAAACTTCATTTCAACTATGGATGCTTTTAAAAATTGTTCACTAGAAAGTTTTTAAGTTTGTCAATGATATACTTTTTAAGTTGTTGCCAAGCCTCGTAAACTCTACATAAGAAATTTTTTAAGGATAAAATTGAGTCATTACAAACATCCAATCAATTTCTGATCGTCAATAAGTTACTCTTTATTAAACCTTCAAATGATATTTATAAAAACAGAATAAATGAATCAAAAGTAAGCCCATTTTTATTTTATTTTTTAACATTATAAGTGTAGTGTGTATAGAAGTTAATTCTTTTTCCCATTTAGCGCCCAATAACCTTCTTTTTTTTTTAAGAGGCCCAATAACCTTCTTATTTCTCTTTGAAGCACCACTTCTATTTACTGCCTCTCTAAAAAACAGTGACTTGTCTTAAAACATTAGCCTTGGCATTAGCAGCTGCTTAAAAGTTTAACGTATACATTAGCTATACTTTAACATAAAATATTTCTTTGTAAAAGTTTCCACTAGCAGCTGTGTGGGGTCAAGGAAAGTTTTGAGATGGGGGCAATACATAAAAAATTAAAGGCTAAATTACATTTTTTGTCCTCCAACTATTTAATTGATATCGGTTCTAACTAAAAATTGATTTATTTCGGTCCTCTAAGTTTCTCACCGTTACTACATTTAGTCCTTTATGTTAGTTTTATTCAAATAAACGTTAAAGTTTATGTTATGGGGGTCCTCTAGCTTTATTTATTAGTATCATTTTGGTCCTATGTCTTGTTAAGGTATTATGATTAAATAGTGACTGATATTATTGGTAAGTGTTATGATTCATATGTATGTGTGAAACAGGAGGTCAGGTAGCCACATACACAAACCCTAACGTTTATTTGAATAAAACTAACAGAAAGGACTAAATGTAGTAACGGTGAAAAACTTAAAGGACCGAAATAAATCAATTTTTAGTTAAAGGACCAATCTAATACCAATTAAATAGTTAGATGACCAAAAAGATAATTAAGCCAAAAATGATCACTTATTAGGTTTAAAAAATTAAAGAAGTGGGGTCAGCTGCCCCCAAACTACATAACGTAAATCCGTTCCTGATCATCACATTCATTTTTTTAGTGGAAAATAACTATAACTATTTCAATAAAGAGTGAGATTTTTTTTTTACATAAGATTTAAAAATTATTTCTTCGTTTAAACTCTTAACAAGTGCCATATAGACACTTATATAATTCAACCCAATTTAAAGGAGACGTAACTTTTTGCATGGTTGCTAATTTTATACAGGGTTTTATGTAGTAAGCAGAGTTAGTAAAATACAAAAATATATTGCAAGTAGCATGGAATATTTAGTTTTTTTTTCTTCTTTTATGTTATCTATCATATCTATAATCTATCAGTGTATGCTATTCTTGTTGACATGTTAGTTTAGAACGGGATTAAGTATCAAGACGATTTGATCCCTTTAGTTACTGTTTTTTTTAAGCAATATGATTTTTGAGGTCCATTCACATTCGCATTGCTATTTTTCTTTCGTGATCTTTAAGACATTCGCATTGCTTTATAGAAATGACATTGTAGGAGGATTTAGGAAAAGTGATGGTTAGTTATTTTACTGAAGATATGAAATAGGAGGGAGAAAGTTACCCACATGGTGATAGTCTCTAACCAAATAAAAGCAGAGGGCCACACAATATTTCATTTTAGTAGAAATAATTATCTCATTCTATATTTCGTTTTACAATAAAAGTGAAACCTAATGTTTCTTTTCTTATTAAATCTTAGTAATGGTTGTAATACTTGAAAGATTATATCATTTGTTTTTTTCACCTGTGTTTGTCAAAAAATGAGTAGTAATATCTGTCAACATATTACCATGAAGTCACATGGAAGGGGTGTTCATTGGTATTATTGAGTGATTGGGGTCCACACGGATATAGAAAATTGAAAGGAAACCACGACTTCATTCTGAAGTTGACTTAGTCAACCTCTCTTTTTCCACCGCAATAAAAGGCAAATTCTATGGTATCCAATATATTTGACTCTATCGGTACATCCATTCTTTAAATTAATAGTTAAATAAATTATTTTTTGAGGAAAAATATTATTTTTTTATCATTTATAATTATAATAATTAAATCTTATTCATTAAAAATGTCAACAAAATAAAATTATTATTTTTTGAATTTTTATCATTCATAATCGATAACATTCATTATTTTTTTGAATTTTTATCACTCATAATCAATGAGATGATCTTTTTTCTTATGAAATGATGTTCTATAAAATATAAATATTGACAAATAGCTATTTATTACATAAAAAATGATCATTAATTTATAAAATTATGAAGCATGAGTGACCTTACTTTGTGAGTGTACCGTAGAAGTTCCCCAACAAAAATAATGGTTCTGTAATGAGTTTCACAAAAGAAAAAGTTGAACAATAATTGTGTGACTGGTCCACACCGATAAAGTAAAATGTGAAGGAAGTTTGCTACTAATGTTAAAAATGGACAATCATAAATAGCTCTTACTGGAACTTTTTATGCTCTTGGTTTTTTACAGATACTCTCACAACCATTTATTCTCATGGCAATGCAATTTCCTTCTTCTTCTTCTTCCTCCGCCTCCTCTTCTGTTTCTAATGATTTCACCTACGACGTCTTCATTAGTTTCAGGGGCACCGACACTCGATTCAGTTTCACCGGTAACCTCTATAAAGCTCTTTCTGACAAAGGAATCGACACCTTCATTGATGACAAAGAGCTTAAAAAAGGGGATGAAATCACACCTTCGCTTCTCAAAGAGCATTGAAGACTCGAGGATTGCCATTATCGTTTTCTCTAAGGAATATGCTTCTTCTTCGTTTTATTTGGATGAACTTGTCCACATCATTCATTTCTCCAATGAAAAAGGTAGCACGATTATTCCTGTTTTCTATGGCACAGAACCTTCTCATGTGCGAAAACTAAATGGCAGTTATGGTGAAGCGCTTGCTAAGCATGAAGAGCAGTTTCAAAATAGCAAGGAAAACATGGAGCGGTTGCTGAAATGGAAGAAAGCTCTTAACCAAGCTGCTAACTTATCTGGCCACCATTTCAATCTTGGGTACCCTTCTTTATTTATATCTTGTTTTACCCCACCACCCTCCCCTATATGTTTTCTATTTCTCAATCATATAGTAAAAAATTAGGTCATTGTTGGTTAAAACAATTTGAATTGCAATATTATATATATATCAATACATATATGTGATTGTTATTCTAATACATGTATTTAAATATTTATGATTGGACAGAAATGAGTATGAACGTGATTTTATTGAAAAAATAGTTACAGACGTCTCCAACAAGATTAACCATGTTCCTTTACATGTTGCTGATTACCTTGTTGGTCTCAAATCTCGAATATCAAAAGTGAATTCACTTTCAGAGTTGGGATCAAACGATGGAGTCTGCATGATAGGAATCCTTGGAACTGGAGGAATGGGAAAGACAACACTTTCTCAAGCAGTTTATAATTCGATTGTTCATCAATTTGAATTTAAGTGTTTCCTTCACAATGTGAGAGAAAATTCAGTTAAACATGGCTTAGAGTATCTCCAAGAGGATCCTCTCCAAATCAATCGGATTTGAAACTAAGTTTGGACATGTTAATGAAGGAATTCCAATCATAAAACGAAGGCTATATCAGAAGAAAGTTTTGTTGATTGTCGATGACGTTGACAAAATAAAGCAAGTGCAGGTTTTGATCGGAGAGGCTAGTTGGCTTGGTCGTGACAGCAGAGTAATCATTACCACTAGAGACAAACAATTGTTATCATCTCATGGGATTAAAAAAAATATACGAAGCATATGGTTTAAATAAGGAACAAGCTCTTGAATTGTTAAGAACAAAGGCTTTTAAAAGTAAGAAAAATGATTCAAGCTATGATTACATTTTAAACCGTGCAGTTAAATATGCTTCTGGCCTTCCATTAGCTTTAGAAGTAGTGGGTTCCAACTTGTTTGGCAAGAGTATAGCAGAATGTGAGTCTTTATTAGATAAGTATGACAGAATTCCACATGAAGATATCCAAAAGATACTTAAAGTAAGCTATGACGCTTTGGCTGAAGAACAACAGAGTGTCTTTTTGGATATTGCTTGTGTCTTTAAAGGGCGTGGAAAGGAGTATGTCCAAGAGGTACTTCATGATCATTATGGTTATTGCATAAAAAGCCACATTGGAGTGCTGGTTGATAAGTCTCTCATAAAGATTAATGGTAAATATATTGGTCGTGTGACATTACATGACTTGATAGAGGATATGGGTATGGAAATTGTTCGACAGGAATCAATTAAAGAGCCTGGAAAACGCAGTAGGTTGTGGTGTCGTGATGATATAGTTCATGTTTTACAAGAAAAAAAAGTAAGATTGATATATATGACCATGTCTAACTAATTCATTTACGGTTAATTACATGTACATGTTCTAGCTCTATATGTTATTTGTATTGTGGTTGATTAATTTTTATTTTATTTTTTGTTAAAAGGGAACTAGTAAAATTGAAATGATATATTTGAATTCTCCCTCAATGAAACCCGTAGACATGAATGAAAAGGCATTCAAGAAGATGACAAATCTCAAAACACTTATCATTGAGAAAGGCAATTTTTCTAAAGGTCCCAAGTATCTTCCAAGTAGTTTGGTATTTTGCAAATGGATAGGATGTCCTTCGAAGACTCTTTCATTTTTGTCGAATAAGGCGAGTGAAATAGTTTCATTCTCCAATTGTGTATATTTATAAATTCACTATGAAAGTTCCTTAAAAAAAATCACTATGAGAGTATATTGTGTTATCATTTATTTATTTGTTTGTGTTTTCTTTGGTGGTTTTGCAGAATTTTGAGGATATGAAACACTTGATATTGGACAGGAGTCAATCTTTAATCCATATACCCAATGTCTCAAGCCTTCAAAATTTAATAAAGTTCTCATTTGAAAATTGTCGAAACTTAATTAAAATTGACAATTCCATTTGGAAGCTAAATAAGCTTGAACACTTAAGTGCGAAGGGTTGCCTCAAGCTCGAGAGTTTTCCACCCTTACATTTGCCCTCTCTTAAGGAATTGGAACTCTCTAAGTGTGATAGTCTCAAAAGTTTTCCAGAATTATTATGCCAAATGACAAATATAAAAGAGATTAATCTTTGTGATACTTCCATAGGAGAATTTCCATTTTCATTTCAATATCTCAGTGAACTTGTGTTCTTACAAGTAAATCGAGTTAGAATGCTCAGGTTCCAAAAGTATAATGATAGAATGAATCCTATAATGTTTTCAAAAATGTATTCTGTTATACTTGGAGAGACAAACCTCTCAGATGAATGTCTCCCAATACTTCTCAAGTTGTTTGTTAATGTGACATCTCTAAAATTAATGAAGAACAATTTCAAAATTCTTCCCGAGTGCCTTAGTGAATGTCACCGTCTTGGGGAGCTTGTGTTGGATGACTGCAAGTTTCTTGAGGAAATTAGAGGGATTCCACCAAATCTTGGACGGCTTTCTGCATTGAGATGTGAATCATTGAGTTTGGAAAGTAGAAGAAGGCTATTGAGTCAGGTTTGTTGTTGTTTTATCTTGCAATATATAGTATTTGATATATAGTATTTCATATATAATTGATAATGTAATACTAACAGGACCTACATGAGGCTGGATGCACCAAGATTAGTTTCCCAAACGGAAGTGAGGGGATTCCAGATTGGTTTGAGCACCAAAGAAAGGGAGACACATTTTCTTTCTGGTATCGCAAAAAGATCCCTACTATAACATGTATTTTTCTTGTCCCGGGATCTGCGTTGCTTCCGGAATTCAATTTGTTTGTCAATGATAAAGAAATTGAGGTTACTGAGTGTTTAGTTTATTATAATGATGATGAACTTTTGGCATCGGAACATGCATTTTTGTTTGATATGAACTTGGATTGCCATATTGAACAAAATTTTACACACGAGCCTGAACTGTACGAAGCACTTAAAAATGATGAGTGGAACCATGTGGAGCTTAACTGGGAGATATGTATGACCGACACGGAGGAGGAGGATTTTAGCGACACAGAGGAGGATGATTGGAGTGAGATGAAGGAGAAAGAGATTATAATACTAAGCAGTGGTACACAAATGGGAATCCACGTGTCGTGGAATGCGTATGATTGCGGTGACATGGAGGTGGAGAAAAGCAACAAGGAGGGGGAAGTGAGATTCACTAATCCTTATAGCAGAAAGAGAAAATTAGTGGAAGTGGGAGTTTCAGAAATAGAGGAGAATGAGGATTTTAGTGACACGGAGGGGGATGAGACTGAAATATTAAGCAGTGCACAAATGGAGGAGGAGGATGATGTGTTATTCACCAATCCTTATAGTAGAAAGATAAAATTGGTGGAATTGGGAGTTTCAGAAACAGAGGAGGATGAAAATTTTAAATGATGAGACATATGATGTAAGATTCTGTGGAGGATGCTTTGTAGCAAAATTATTTGTGATCAAAGATATGTCTAGCGTTTCGACATGTGTTCATGTCCAACACCGACACATGGGATTACATTCATATATGTTATTTCCCTAAATTACTGCCTGTGTCGAATCCAGTGTCTGTATTTGTGTCGGTGCTTCATAGGGAGGATGTTTTGTCGCTCTTGGTTGATAGAAATTTTAGAAATTATAAATGAAAATATTTTACACAGAGCTTAACAATTTTTACACAGAGCTTAACAGTGTCCTATTGGTTGAAATTGTCGAATTGAAGGTTTTCAAAGACTTTGCAACTGCTTAAAATTCAACCTGCCTGATTCAAAATTTTAGCCACTTTAAGCTTGATAAATTTGACTTTTGATGTTGAAGCCTTCATGAGTATTGTAAAGATTATGAAAATATAGGCTTGTTTTCCCCTTTTATATATATATTTTTTTTTTATAGTTGGATTGAATGGATCTTTTGAGTTAAGTAGTTAATAGCCTAAACACAGTAGTAATGGTTAACGAGGAAGTTTTTGAATATTGCTCTACAGTTAGTTGATAAAGTTAAGAGTCCATACTATACATGGGATTTATATTTTGGAATTTGTTCAGTCATTTTTCCTAGGGTTTCTGCTAGGAAGTGACATAATTATATTTTAATGCATTTAATCATGAATCTCTCGCAAATCTTATAGCAGCAACCAGGTCTGATTAAAATTTGGGAATCCATCTCTCAGGGCCTCCATCAGCAGCATCCCTTCAGTCCAGAACTTCTAAAAGGTGTAGTGAGCTTGGCAAATTTCACAAAACATCAAATAAATTGTTGGGGATCCTAGGTGAATGTTGTTACAAGTAAGATCCTTATACTTTGAAACCACAAATGCTCTTAATCATAATCTTTATGAAAGATCTTTTGAAAAAGAAATTGATTGATATCCCATAGTAATATATTTATAAATATGCATGCATGACTTGTCATTTCTTAGAGAGGATGAAGACCGTTATAAAAATGCGCATCTTTTGTCAAACAGGTCAAATTAGATACAAACTTCATCTTATATCACAGTGAAATAGTCTATGCTGTCGTGGAAACGTTTATATGTATGAACTTGATGGTATACAAAAGCCTTTTTCCTATCAAATTTTGTTTCGAATTTGCAAATGGAAGTGGAGAATTTCCTTTCATAACTCAGTTTATCTGCTACTCCTTATATTTTTTCTTCCATTTCTTTGTGAAGTCTTACAATCTGGTAATCCGTTTCTCTTTAATGTATCTCGTGAATTAACACTTCCTTTATTCATATGACTTATAAATCTTTTAAAATGAATTTCATTTTATTCTCATTTTTGACCGAAACATGTTAGAATTTTTTGTTTTTGCATAGTGGTTTGTACGACAATTTCAAAAGTGGATCCTCTCGTTGAAATAAACATAAGGTAGTTATGTTTCAAATTCAGGCAAGTTATCTCTAACCAAAACTACAAATTTACTTTTTCTTTGTCTGTACATTGTCAGGCAAGTACATTTGTTCAGTCACTTTTCCTAAGGGTTTCTGCTAGGAAGTGACATAATTATATGCTAATGCACTTAATCATGAATCTCTCCCAAATCCTATAGCAGCAACCAGGTCTGATAAAAATTTGGGACTCCATCTCTGAGGGCCTTCAGCAGCATCCGTTCAGTCCAGAACTTCTAAAAGGTGTAGTGAGCTCGGCAAATTTCACGAAACATCAAATAAATTGTTGCAGATCTTAGGGGAATGTTGGTACAAGTAAGATCCTTATACTTTAAAACCAAAAATACTCTTAATCATAATCTTTAAAAAACATTTATATGTATGAACTTGATGGTATAAAGAAGCCTTTTTCCTATCAAGTTTTTTTTTTTAATTTGGCAAATGGAAGTGGAGTGTTGGGTATTTGTATTGGCTGCATTGTTGCTAAAACAAATATCCATGTGTTGATGTTGGATACTATGTTCCAACATGTTTTGGAAATTTTCACGAGATGTTGGATATGATGTTCCAACATTCTGACACGGTTCAGTGTGCCTTGTTTTATGTCTTATTGTATGTGCGCTTTATCTTATTAAGGAATCCACGTCCTCATATCTTGCTGACCAAGCAACGCGCATATCTGTTCAGAATCAGTTGAGGTTTTATTCAAAAAGGAGTAACAAAATTTTAGGGAATATTTGGAGCAACGCGCATATCTGTTCAGAATCAGTTGGAAGTTATTAAAGATGTTCCTACATTTTATGACTTTCCATATTTGTTACTGATTCTTGTTACGTAGATCAGCTGAACGATGTACATTGTTCTGAAGCCCCGCAAGGTTATTGAGCCAATATTGCTTCAGTATATAAGGAAGACTTCAAGACCTAATTATGCATTCAAACCGCTATTCTACTGAATAGTTTTTAGGGTTTTGATTCGTGTTCTTTGTGTGTTCTTCTCTTGTATCGTTTTGATGCAAGTCTAGGTCTGTTTGTTATTTGTGAGTCTTTCTTGTATCACCTTGATACATGTTAAGGACTGTTTATTGAGTTGTAACTCTGTGCTACACCAAAGCTTTGAAGCAAGGTTGTAGTTTGTGTTTGAAGGTCACTTCATCATTTTGTGTTTAAATTTGATAATCACAGGGGTTGTGATTGATTGTAGGATAGTGAGATGGGATCTCAGATCTAGGAGTTCCTAGGTTGAAGTCTAGACGGGTAGGTCCTAGGTCTTAAGTTGTAAATGAGGAGTTTGCTGAGAACTTTAGAATAAGGACTACACTAGTGGATTTCCTTCCTGACTTGATAGCCTCCAGAGTAGGTGTGTTTGTCACCGAACTGGGTCAACAAACTGTTTGTGCCTTTTACTTTCTTGTCATTTATTTTCTTGCATAATTTATGTTTGTTATCATGATGTTAGAACATTGAACGGAATATCTGTTTTCTGTGTTTCTAGTGTTAGAACATTGCATTGAACATCTTTAAACTAGTGTGCTAGAATTTCATGGAGAATTTAGTTTCATAACTCCGTTTGTCTTTAATTTAATGTATCTCATGAATTAATATTTCCTTTATACATATGACTTATACATGCTTTAAAATGATTTTGGTTTTATTTTCTCATTTTGAGCGTAACATGTTATGATTTTTTGTTTTCTGCATAATCGTTTGTATGACAATTTCAAAAGTGGATTTTCTCATGTGTTTAATTCAGGCAACTTTTCTCAAACCAAAACTAAGCTTTTACTTGTTCTTTGACTGTACATTGTCAGGACACCATCTGTAGTCATCTGGCTATTTGCACTGTCATGCGACATGTCTAGAGATTGCTTGCACCACAGAATCCGTTGGTTGTTCGAAAGGGCAGCGAATAATGCTACACTTTTCATCTCAGTTTTACTGGTTGCAGAGTTTGAAGAATTTCAATCTTAGTACAAAAATTGGAATCCTTATAGAAAGAGTAATGCAGATGAAGATCAGAACTCGGAAGTTTTCGAGATAGAACTTGTGTAGCAGCAACAAAACTGTATGGCTCTTGAGATTAATAAGGTATTCTTGTGTAAAAACACTTTGCTGCCAAATCAGTTTTCTGACAGATGGCTCATCTCAAATCTCTATTTAATGATGTGAACTTCCATTTCTCAAATATAGTGTTTGATTATTAATTACAACTAGACTTTGAATATTCTCCTAAAACCAGTATTGTAAATATTATATTATAATAGTTTTTTAAATATAATTATAGGAGAACTAATTATTTGATGGTAAAATAATGTTAGTAATACACTTCTTCGCTTTCAACCCCACTTAATCCCATTTGTTAAAATTTATATTGCTCTCATAGAATTTATATGAGACACATAATATGGTCCGATGTTTTTGAATTTCAACGAATAAAAAGGTGTTGAAAAGCAACACTACTAATCTACATAATAATGCTGTTTAAAACTGAAATCAAGGAGTAATTAAAATTTTAACTGAAACATGAGTGGTAATTGAAGACGTACACATCTGACATGTCCAAAATGAAAATGAGTGTAACAGCCGAAAATAAAAAGGAAGAGAAAACTTGGCACACAAGTTACTTAGCTTACGGTACACGTCACCTTCTAGATAGCTGGATTTCATTTGTAATTTCATTTTAATTTAGCTTACATGTAGTTAGTTACAACAGTTATGTATGATCTGGCACTAATCAAGTTTATACAAGCTCATCACATGTACAATTCTGTTACAGAAAATTATAACTAAATTTTCAACTTTGAGTTCATTTTCTTGTTTCTTCCACGATTGAATTTTTCTCTAATGGTATTAGACCATTAGATCAGGTTCAAACCAACTCTGCTTTTGCTACGTGAAGATCAAATAGTTTTCTTGTTCATCTATTGAATTTGTTATAGTTTTTATTGGATAATGACATTCATGGAAGACATAACTTGCATCACAAGCAATTAAGTTTAGAATGATTAATTAGCTAGAAATATAGTACAGCTCCTTCATTGTAACTAATGTACTCTAGCTTTCTAGTATAAATACTCTATGTACCTTCATTTGCAAGTAATGAGAATATCATTTCTACATTCACTTTCTCTTTCTTAATATGGTATCAGTTTTCTTGTCCTTCAAGGAGAAGGTTGTTACAATCCATAACCACTTTTTCTAACCGTTTCCGCTGCCTTTCTCTCTCCTCTTTCATCTTCTTCGTGAATCAATCATCTTCATTGATGATTCTGCGCATGATTTTTCTTGCATAATTTTGCAATTGTTCTTGACTGAATTCAATTTCAATCTCTGTTTTTCTTACTTCTTGATCGTTTTCAGTCGCTTTTTCTGCACTGCGATCTTCTTCTTGTTCTCTTCTACATATTGCTTCGTCTCTTCGATTGATTCATAGCTTTCATGGCTCCTCGTAGTCAACAACCAGATTAAGAGTTTGCAGTTTTTGTTCATCCGAGTGAAGGTCCTTCTTCCCTCATTGTTTCTCCCAAACTTGATGGTTCCAACTATGTGGTGTGGAATCATTCCATGAAGCGTTCATTGGGAACAAAGAACAAACTTGAATTCAACAACGGATCCATTCCTACACCTGACCTTGAAGATCTTAACCGTAGTGTTTGGGAACGCAGCAATCACTTGGTTCAATCTTGGCTCATTAATTCTGTTTCATATTCCATTGCTCAAACGTTTTTTTTTCTATGATACAACTTTTGAAGTTTGGCAAGATCTTCATGAATTCTTTTCCAAGGTGGATATAATTCAAATTGCTACTCTACGTTTCTCAATCAACACCTTGAAGCAAGGTATCAAATCTGTTCTTGAATATTTTACTGAGTTGAAGAGTTTATGGTAGGAACTTTCTTCACATAGACCTATTCCTACTTGTGTATGTGTTCATCCTTGTCGTTGTGAAGCAACTAGAGTTGCTAAGGTGTATAGAAATGAAGACCAAATTATGCAATTTCTGACTGGTTTGAATGACCAATTTTACCATAGATAAGACTCAAGTCATGTTACTTGATCCTATTCCTTCTCTCAATAAAGTTTACTCTCTTGTTATACAGTCTCTGAAGATAGCACAATTCAGTTGAATGCTTCTGAAGCTAGGAAGCCACAAGGGTGTGGCAAAGGTTTTTACACCAATTCTCAAAAACCTAACATATATTACACCTTCTGTCATCGCAATAATCATACCATTGATTTATGTTACCTCAAACATGGCCATCCTAGCGTCCCTAAGCAACAGTCACGTGTAAATGTTGCTTCCAATGATGTTTATGATGCTAGTTCTTTAGTTGATCATGGTCCAGATTCTTCTACAAGTTCTACTTCTGGTTTATCTCAAGAGCAATATGCTCAACTAGTTTCCTTGCTACAACAGGCTAGTTTGGTACCTCCAGCATCTACACCATCAAATCTTACCACTAATCACATTCAAGCTTCTCCTCTGATTTCCACCAGCATCATTGCTAATGCATCTGAAACTGCAGGTATACCTCTTCCTTATTCTTTCCCTCAAAGACCTAGTTATTTGCTTCTAGATTCAGGTGCTAATGAGAACATTTGTTTTAACCTTTCTCATTTTACCTCTTTTTATAAGATTAAACCTGTTTGTGTTGGTTTACCTAATTGCACCTCTGTCATTGTTCACTATGCTGGTAATGTTGCTTTTACGTCTCATTTTTATCTCACCAATGTGCTCCGTTCACTCGTTTTTAATCTTAACCTCATCTCTGTAGCTAAGCTTTGTCAATCTTTGCAGTATGTTTAACATTTTTCTCTTGATACTTGCCTTATATAGGATCCAACTTCATTGAAGATGATTTGTTTGGTTAAACAAGTGGATGGCCTTTACAAATATGTTCCTTCTAGTATTAGTCTTAGCAGTTTTACTAGTTATTTCAATAAATCTTGTAATTTTTCATTTCAATCCACTTGTACTTCTAATGATTCCATACCTGTTTCAGCCTTATGGCATTTTAGACCTGGTCATCCTTCTCATCAAAGATTCACCAAGATGTCTCAATTGTACCCTTCTATTACTTCTAATAATCAAGATGTCTGTTATTTTTGTCATTATGCCAGGCACAAGCATTTACCTTTTTCACTTAGTTCATCTAAAACTACTGCCAATTTTGAGTTACTTCACTTTGATATATGGGGTCCCATTTCAGTTTCTTCTATTCATGGTAATAGATATTTTCTCATTATATTGGATGATCATAATAGATTTCTCTGGACTATCCTATTAAAAACCAAAGCAGAAGTTGCTACTCATGTTAAACACTTCATTACCATGATTAAAACTCAATTTAACACCACTCCTAAGTTTGTCATAACTGATAATGGCCCTGAATTCTTACTCCATGATTTTTACTCTTCTCATAGAATTGTTCATCAAAAGTCTTGTGTTGAGACACCTCAACAAAATGGTAGGGTGGAAAGACAGCACCAACATATCCTTAATGTTGGGAAAGCCTTACTTTCTCAGTTACAATTACCTCCTTCTTTCTAGTCTTATGCAAGACTTCATGATGTCCTCCTTATTAACCGTGTTCCTACACTTATCCTTCATAATCAATCTCCTTATCACATTTTGTTTCACAAATCACCAGATATCACCTTGTTTAAAGTTTTTGGTTGTTTGTGTTATGCTTCCACATTACATTCCCATAGATCTAAACTTCAAGCTAGAGCCAAAAACTCCATTTTCTTAGGTTATAAATCAGGATACAAAGGTTGCCATTTGTTTTATCTAACCTCTAGAGAAATATTTGTTTCTAGACATGTAGCTTTTCATGAAACATTTCTTCCCTACAAATTCACCCCATCTTCTACTTCTCCTGATTGGGAGTATTTTTCATCTTTGCCTGCACCAAATACATCTTCCATCATTACATGATCTCCACCTTCAACTACTTCTCATATCATTGATGATGACCTTCCTCTTTACCTTCATCACCTTTACTTAGACATTCCACTAGACATACAACTTCCCCTTCTTATCTGCAAGACTATGTCTGCATCAGTCTTCACTCCACTACTTACCCCATTTCCAATTATATTGACCATAATAAATTGTCTACTAATCATTCTTCTTTTGTTTTGTCTTTACATGTACATAATGAACCCAAAATCTATGTTGAGGCTAACAAATTGGATTGTTGGAAGCAAGGAATGCAAGTTGAACTGTCCGCCTTTGAGAAAATTGGAACTTGGAAACTTGTATATTTACCACCAAATGTGAAACCCGTAGGATGCAGGTGGGTATTCAAAATCAAAAGACATGCCAATGACACTACTAAAAGATAAAAAGCAAGATTAGTTGCCAAGGGTTATACACAGATTGAAGGACTTGATTACTTTCATACCTTCTCTCTAGTTGCCAAGTTAACTACTGTCAGGTTAATTATTGCTTTAGCATATATCCATCACTAGCACCTACATCAACTTGATGTAAATAATTCTTTCCTTCATGGAGAGTTATAGGAAGATGTCTATATGCTTCTTCCTCCTATTGTTCAAGCTTCCAAGCCTAATCAAGTTTGCAAGCTTACTAAATCTATCTATGGCCTCAAGCAAACAAGTAGAAAGTGGTATGAGAAACTCACTTATGTGCTTTTGCAACATCAATACATTCCAGCATCTTCTGACCATTCCTTGTTCATCAAGAAAACTAGTCAATCATTCATAGTTTTGTTGGTTTATGTTCATGATATTATTCTTGCTGGTAATTCATTGCATGAGTTTCAACACATTAAAACAATTTTGGATACTTTATTCAAAATCAAGGATTTAGGTCAGTTGAAATTATTTCTTGGTCATGAGGTTGCACATTCTTAACTTGGCATTTCTCTTTGACAGAAAAATTATTGCTTAGATCTCATTGCTGATTCTGGTGCCATTGGTTCTAAGCTTGAATCCACACTATTTGACCCTTAAATCAAGTTACATGCTAATTCTGCATCACCATATGAAGATATTTCTTCATACAGAAGGTTGATTGGTAGGCTTATTTTTCTCAACAATGCTAGGCCTGACATCCCTTTCATCACAAAACAATTAAGTCAGTTCTTATCTGCACCTACCCAAACTCATCACAATGCTGCACTTAGAGTTTTAAGGTACTTTAAGGGTTTTCCTGGTAGAGGCTTCTTTCTAGTATAAATACTCTATGTACCTTATTCACAAGTAATGAGAATATTTATTTCTACATTCACTTTCTCTTTCTTAATAGTTTTTTATCAAATTTTTCTTTTCCTTGATTCATCGTTTGTTATTTGATTCGTTATCGTTTCAATTCAAATTCTTCTTTTCCTGGTTTTTGCATCATGTTTCATGATTTGAAAATTGTGAATCATGGTGAGAAACAACAATAAAAACAATGCAGAGAATCAAGATCAAGGTCTTGATTCATATTCTGTTCATGCATCAAAATATTCTCCAACTGTGAGAGTTACGTCGCAGTTTGTTGGAACAAAATGTGTTTAACATTAGCCTTTAAGAGTTTTGATGATAACAAAGTATTAAAAATTGTCAATTGGATATGCTAATATTTGTTCAAGTGTACAGGACCATAAACAAAAATTTGACATCTTAAAAAGGTTCTGGAAGAACAATGGAGAGCAAAGGAATCAACAAAAAGGAATCTTAAAGCGTCTGAAGAGAACTGCTTCTGAAGTCAAAGTGCTACTGAAGACAAATTGCTCCTGAAATGGTGACGTCATCAGAAGCAAGTTTATTAGAAGCAAGTTCATCAGAAGCAGAAAATCACCAGAAGCTCTATTTCATCAGGAGATGCAAGACTTAAAGCTTCAAATGTTGTTCAATGGATTTAATCTCGTCTAAGCATTGCAGAAGACTTGAAGAGTGAAGCAACAACTATTTTGAAAGGATTTAAAGGCATTGGATGTTTGTTCTTCAAAGAGCGTTGACAAAGTACAATTGCGAAGTGTACAACCACTACCTCCACTACTCAGTATTTGTCTCTGCTACAAGACAAGAAAAAAAGCTCTGTCTGCAACGATGTTCCTTCACAATGGGAATGGATTTGAAATTGATCCTTCATAGGATAATAAAAATATCAGGCAAAAGATCATTGGTGATTGATCAAACCTTCAAACGACTCTATTTTGATGTGCTGGCAATTCACAACGTCTCTTTGACACGTCTATATAAAGGAGTGAAGACTTAGAGTTTTGAACAGAACAATACCAAGAATTACAAGTGCCAAAACTCTGCTGAAATTGTTCTGCATTCAAAAGTTCACTTAGAATTTGACCAATGCTCAACAAGTTATTCCTTAACTCTGGCACATAAAACACCTCTATGACTACATGAACAACACCGCTTACTAACAGCCTTACATTTCCTTTTCCTCTTACTTATTTCCCAATTTCACCATTTGTGTAAAGCTTTCGTTTAGATCACTAAACAACGTTTTGTCTCCGCACATATGATTGCTGCATCCTGAATCTAAAAACCACACATCCTCTCTTTTTGCTTCATTATGATCCACATACGACATCAGCAACATTTCTTCATTATAATCAAGCTCAGCATAATTAGCTTCTTTGCCTAAACTAGGACACTCATATTGAAAGTGTCCAAGCTTGTGACATTTGAAGCACTCAATGATGGACCTATCGAAGGCTTGACGTCCTCTGCCACTTCCTCTGAATGATCCTCGGACACGACCTCTTCCTCCTCCTCCTGATCTATTCTCATGTGTTATCTTCAAGGCTTGTTCTTCCGTATTATGCTTATGAAACTTCTGCTCGTGAACAATTAATGAATTTTGCAGCTCATCGACGGACATAACATCAATCTCCTTCGACTCCTCAATAGAGCAAACAATGTAATTGTATTATGAGATATTTTATGTTTTGTTTGAGTTTTTTTGTGTTAGAATAATCCCTATTAACTAGGGAAGTAGCAGTAGGTTGTTATTTGACTCATTCTTAGTTTTGATTGCAACTATTAAGTTAAGCATGTATGTGGCTTAGTTGTTGCTATTTCTTAGGACTGTACTGACCATTTAATAGCTACTATTATTTCCATTCAATAATACAAGTCATTCCCAACATTCTGGTATCAGAGCTCCCACTGGGCCTGAGAGAAAGAAAAAAAAAAGTTGCCGACTTTGAGTGACTTGCAAATAGAGAGAAAATCATGACGAGTGAAGGAAGTTTTGTGCAGCCTGCAATTCCCCGCTTCGATTGTCATTACGATCATTCGAGCATGTTGATGGAGAATTTTCTAAGATCCAAAGAATATTGGAGCTTAGTAGAGACTGGTTATGCAGAACCAGAACAAGCTGTGACAGATGCAGAAAGAAAAAGGCTAGATGAGTTGAAGTTGAAGGACTTGAAATGCAAGAACTATTTGTTCCAGGCCATAGATCGTACCATCCTGGAGACAATTCTTCAGAAGAACACTTCAAAGCAAATTTGGGACTCTATGAAGAAAAAGTACGAAGGAAATGCAAGAGTAAAGCGGTTACACCTTCAAGCTCTTCGCAAAGAGTTTGAGACATTGGAGATGAAATCTGGTGAGAATGTTTCTGATTATTTCTCCAGAGTCATGAAGGTGTATGGTGAACAATTGTTAGATACTACAATTGTGGAGAAAATACTTCGATACTTAACAAAGAAATAATCAGAAACAAGAAGTACTTGTAAATTCAGGAGGCCATTTCTTGGGTAATGTATTTTGAATGTCTATGCGCTTGAAAATATATATATTGAAGTGGAATGAAAAAGCAAATATAAGGAAATTGATGTTGCTAACTTTTCTTGTTGAATGATTGTTGATTGATTGCATGATTATGTTAAATGATGATACAACAATTTTAATTAATCTTTAGCTTTGATATCATTAAAAGTTTGATTGGTTGCACTATCTAATTATGTAAATTAATATTTGGATTTTAGATGTTTCAAGGGTAAAGATGCTAAAATTTGTAACATGCTTACTTTCATGTGCATATCTGATTAAAGTGTGGTGGGTGGGTTCTATGAAATGATGACAGGGTAAAATCGAGATACTTTGGGTTAATAGATCTGCCAAAATAGAAACCTGAACAATGTGTATCAGATCTCATAAAACCTTTTGGATTCAAGCTTAACGAGTTATTTATTAGTAAAAAGAAAAAGAAAAAGCTTAACCACGACTTCATTCTTATGTTGACTTCAAGTCAACCTTTCCTTTTCCAACACAACAAAAATAATGGTTCTGCAATGAGTTTCACAAAAGAAAAAGTTGAACAATAATTGATCATTTAAGCAAGAAGTGACGGTGGAAGGAAAGAGGAGGAAGAGGTGGTAAAATAATTGTGTGACTGGTCCACACGGATGTAGTAAAATGTGAAGGAAGTTTCGCTACTAATGTTAAAAATGGACACTCATAAATAACTCTTACTTCAAACTCATTTTATCACGGTTTATATTGTACAGATCCTGATAGTAACACAACACTCCAAACCAAACTACTCATGGCAATGCAATTACCTTCTTCTACTTCCTCTGCCTCTCTTCTGTCTCTAAAGATTTCACCTATGACGTGTTCATTAGTTTCAGAGGTACCGACACTCGATTCGGTTTCACCGGTAACCTCTATAAAGCTCTTTCTGACAAAGGAATCAACATCTTCATTGATGACAAGGAGCTTAAAAAAGGGGACGAAATCACACCTTCGCTCCTCAAGAGCATTGAAGACTCGAGGATTACCATTATCGTCTTCTCTAAAGACTATGCTTCTTCTTCATTTTGTTTGGACGAACTTGTCCACATCATTCATTGTTCCAATGAAAAGGGTAGCATAGTTATTCCTGTTTTCTATGGCACAGAACCTTCTCATGTGCGTAAACTGAATGACAGTTATGGTGAAGTACTTGCTAAGCATGAAGAGGGGTTTCAAAATAAAAATGAAAACTTGGAGCGGTTGCTTAAATGGAAGAAAGCTCTTAACCAAGCTGCTAACTTATCTGGCCACCATTTCAATCTTGGGTACCCTTCTTTATTTCAATCTTGTTTTACCCCACCCCCCCTATATGTTTTGAATTGCAGTATTATATATCAGTACATATATGTGATTGTTATTCTGATGCATGTATTTAAATATTTATGATTGGACAGAAATGAATATGAACGTGATTTTATTGAAAAAATAGTTACAGACGTCTCCTACAAGATCAACCACGTTCCTTTACATGTTGCTGATTACCTTGTTGGACTCAAATCTCGAATATTAAAAGTGAACTCACTACTAGACTTGGGGTCTACTGATGGAGTCTTCATAATAGGAATCCTTGGAACTGGGGGAATGGGTAAGACAACACTTGCTCAAGCAGTTTATAATTTGATTGCTAATCAATTTGAATGTAACTGTTTCCTTCACGATGTGAGAGAAAATTCAGTTAAACATGGCTTAGAGTATCTCCAAGAGCAACTCCTCTCCAAATCAATCGGATTTGAAACTAAGTTTGGACATGTTAATGAAGGAATTCCAATCATAAAACGAAGGCTATATCAGAAGAAAGTTTTGTTGATTCTCGATGACATTGACAAAATAAAGCAATTGCAGGTTTTGATCGGAGAGCCTGGTTGGCTTGGTCATGGCAGCAGAGTCATCATTACCACTCGAGACAAACAATTGCTATCAGGTCATCGGATTGAAAAGATATACGAAGCAGGTGGTTTAAATAAAGAAGAAGCTCTTGAATTGTTAAGAAAGGTGGCTTTTAATGTTAGGTACCAGAGTAACAAAATATTATCACGCAGCTAAAATAAGAGACGAGAAAAGAGGAACTGAACACACAATATTTTACGTGGAAACCCCTCAACAAATAAGGGGAAAAAACCAAGGGGCAAGAGTAGAGAACTTTCACTAAGTGGAAGAAATTACAGGACCTCTCTCTAACTACAAGGAGAGTACAATTACCACTCTCTCTTATAAATAGGAGAATACTAACTAACACAAACTAGGAGAAACCTCACAGGAGAAACTATTTTTCCTCTCTATATTTTTTCTCTCACTATCTAAACAAGCTTTACTTGTTCTTGTGTTGTTACTGATTTGGGATGATTTGCTTCATCGCTAAAGCCTTCTATTTATAGTGGTTACATGAGTTGATTGCATTGAATGCACCATGGACATTAGCACAACAGCCAACCAACTTGTATTGACAATGGTGGCACCAAAAATCTTTTGTCAAAAAAACTTCTGACATGTGCTATTCCAATTCAACAAAATTGCTATACCCACTCTTGTACACTGCCATATGTTTACTGCCATGGATGTGGTAATTCCACAAAAGTGTGCTTTACCACTTTCATGTGTTCACACATGTTCACAATCTCCCACTTAAAGTCACTTTTGTGAGCATTCAAAGTTTCTCTACTTTGCCAACTTCAGTTGCTACGTTTCCAATAGGCCATACGAGGATCGACACCATATAAACTTGTCAGTGTTGATCGGCTTTGTCATTACATCTGCTAGGTTATCATTAGTGTGAATCTTTTGCATATCCACGCTTCCCTCCTCCACTACTTCTCGAACAAAATGATATTGAACACCTATGTGCTTCGTCCTTGAATGAAAAGCTGGATTCCTTGCAATGTGCAAGGCACTCTGACTGTCACAATACACAGTAATTTTCTCCTGCTTGTGCCCGAGTTCCTCCATTAACCTTTGCACCCAGATAGCTTCCTTGCATGCTTGGGTAGCTGCCATGTACTCAGCTTCTGTCGTTGACAGAGCTACAACAGTTTGTAACTTGGACAACCAACTTACTGCTCCTCCTGCAAGCGTGAACACATAACCAGTAGTAGATTTTCTTTTATCATGATCACCTGCAAAATCTGAATCAACATAACCCCTGACAGTTAACTCTGATCCTCCGAAACATA
Organism: Medicago truncatula; assembly: GCF_003473485.1. Taxonomy (NCBI): domain Eukaryota; kingdom Viridiplantae; phylum Streptophyta; class Magnoliopsida; order Fabales; family Fabaceae; genus Medicago; species Medicago truncatula. Next base: position 34,473,452 of record NC_053047.1, read on the forward strand.
CCGCAACACCTGAGGTTCCTTTAATGTACCTCATGATTCTCTTAACAGCATTCCAATGCTCTTTACCCGGATCCGCCATAAACCGACTAACCACTCCCACTGCTTGTGCAATGTCTGGTCTTGTACATATCATGGCATACATAAGGCTTCCCACCGCCGATGCATACGGTACTCGAGACATTTCCATCCTCTCCGCTTCATTGCTAGGACTCATACCTGAGGATAATTTAAAATTCACAGGAAGTGGGGTAGAGATTGGCTTACAATCTTGCATGTTGAAGCGGCGCAAGACTTTCCTTAGATAATTCTTTTGAGAAAGCCAAATCTTCCTGTCTTTTCTGTCTCGGTGAATTTGCATCCCTAAAATCTTGTTTGCTGGTCCCAAGTCTTTCATATCGAACTCCCTAGCCAACTGTGCCTTCAATTCTTGGACCCGATCTTTGTTGGGGCCTACCACCAACATGTCATCCACATACAACAGCAAAATGATAAAATCATTACCATCAAACCTTTTGTAGTACGTACAATGGTCTGAACTAAGTCTGTTGTAATCGAGGCTAATTATGAAAGAATCAAATCTCTTGTACCAACATCTGGGCGCCTGCTTTAGACCGTACAGAGATTTGGTCAACCTGCAAACCAAGTTTTCTTTTCCTTGTTCCTTAAATCCTTCCGGTTGGAGCATATAAATTTCTTCTTCAAGTTCTCCATGAAGAAAAGCAGTCTTTACATCTAGCTGTTCAAGATGTAAATCCAACGCAGCACACATCGCCAACACTACTTTGATAGTAGTAAGTCTGACAACCGGAGAAAATATCTCATTGAAGTCAATACCTTCTTTCTGAGCATATCCTTTTACAACCAGTCTTGCACGATACCGTTCCACTTTATCATTGCCATTACGTTTGATCTTGTATACCCATTTGTTTCCAATGGCTTTCCGACCCTTTGGAAGTTCAACAAGCTCCCATGTCTTGTTCCTATGTAAGGCCTCCATTTCTTCATGCATTGCTGTCATCCATTGAGAAGCATCCGAACCATTCAACGCCTCATGAAAATTTGACGGTTCACCTTCTTCAGTTATAAGACAATATGCATCGTGGCTCGTCATAACATAGTCTGATTGCCAAGATGGTTTCTGCGTCTGACGCGTTGATCGACGAACACCATTATTGACATCATCTGGTTCTGGTTCAGCTTCAGAAGAATCACTTTCTTTGGATTTTTCTTCCATCTGCACAATAGCAGTCTCTTTAGAAGTGCTGTCATTTTTCTGCTTACTTTGCAGTTCATTTTCTGCAAAGACTATATTTTAACTATGCTTCTGGTCTTCCATTAGCTTTAGAAGTAGTGGGTTCAAGCTTGTTTGGAAAGAGTATAGCAGAGTGTGAGTCTATATTAGATAAGTATGGAAGAATTCCACCTGAACATATCCAAAAGATACTTAAAGTAAGCTTTGATGCTTTGGACGAAGAACAACAGAGTGTCTTTTTGGATATTGCTTGTGTCTTTAAAGGGCGTGGAGAGGAGTATATCCAAAAGGTACTTCATAATCATTATGGTTATTGCATAAAAAGCCACCTCAGAGTGTTGGTTGATAAATCTCTCATAAAGATTAAGGCTGATTATTATTGTGGTGTTACATTACATTACTTGATAGAGGATATGGGTATAGAAATCGTCCGACAAGAATCAATTAAAGAACCTGGAGAACGCAGTAGGTTGTGGTGTCGTAATAGTATAGTTCATGTTTTACAAGAAAACACAGTAAGTTTGATATCTGTGAACAATTTGTTGTTTTAGTTTACCATGACTTTGCTCCTCTTGGAATGATATATCTGTGAACAATTTGTTATTATATATATATATATATATATAACCATGACTAGCTCTATATGTTATTTGTATTGTGGTTGATTAATTTTTATTTTATTTTTTGTTAAAAGGGAACTAGTAAAATTGAAATGATATATCTGGAATATTTTCCCTCAACTAAACCGGCCCATAGACATGAATGAAAAGGCATTCAAGAAGATGACAAATCTCAAAACACTTATCATTCAAGCTGATGGCAATTTTTCTAAAGGTCCCAGGTATCTTCCAAGTAGTTTGGTATTTTGCAAATGAAATGGATGTCCTTCAAAGACTCTATCATTTTTATCAAACAAGGCAAGTGAAATAGTTTAATTTTCCAATTGTGTATATTTATAAATTCACTATGAAAGTATGTTGTGTAGTCATTTATTTACTTGTTTGTTTGTTTTTTCTTTGGTGTTTTTGCAGAATTTTGAGAATATGAAACACTTGATATTGAACAGGAGTCAATCTTTAATTCATATACCCAATGTCTCAGGTCTCTAAAATTTAATAAAGTTCTCATTTAAAAAATGTCGGAATTTAATTAAAATTGACAATTCCATTTGGAAGCTAAATAAGCTTGAACACTTAAGTGTGAAGGGTTGCCTCAAGCTCGAGAGTTTTCCACCCTTACATTTGCCCTCTCTTAAGGAATTGGAACTCTCTGAGTGTGATAGTCTCAAAAGTTTTCCAGAATTATTATGTCAAATGAAAAATATAAAAAAGATTGGGTTCTCTAATACTTCCATAGGAGAATTGCCATTTTCATTTCAATATCTCAGTGAACTTCATTGCTTAGAAGTATATCGAGTTAGAATGCTCAGGTTCCCAAAGTATAATGATAGAATGAATCCTGTAGTGTTTTCAAAAATGGATACTGTTATATTTAGAGAGACCAACCTCTCAGATGAATGTCTCCCAATACTTCTCAAGTGGTTTGTTAATGTGACATATTTAAACTTAAGAACAACAATTTCAAAATTCTACCTGAGTGCCTTAATGAATGTCACCATCTTCGGCAGCTTGTATTGGATGGCTGCAAGTTTCTTGAGGAAATTAGAGGGTTTCCACCAAATCTTAATGAGATTTCGGCAATCAAATGTGTATCATTAAGTTTGGAATGTAGAAGAAGGCTATTGAGTCAGGTTTGTTGTTGTTTTATTTTGCAATATATAGTATTTGATATATAATTGAGTCAGGTTTGGTGTTTGTTGCGTCATTTTTTGGAGATCAAGGCTATTTAATTAGCTTTTGACTCACTAATTATTTCATGACTGAACATTTAATTTTTTTTAAGAAAAAGGGGAAAAAAGTTCAAACTACCCTATTTTGAAAAGATTTCGGGTTCGGGGGTTAGTTCCATAAAGGGAAGGTATTAGCACCCTTTATGTCCGTAGTACTCTACGGGAACCTCTTGATTTTATTTAATTAAAGTGCTATAAACTTGCTTTGTTTAAAAGAAATGGAATTAAAGTGATGACTAAAAGAAAAAGAAAGTGAGACCTAATTATCTACATTTTTAATTGATTTGGAAGAACATGGTCCTCTGCCTACGTACCCGTGAGGGATCAAAACCTCGTAGTTCGGGGTAGAAATTGACGTTTGATTTGTTGAGTGTTTTTATTAGTTTTGAAAAAAGGTTTAAAAATGAAAAGCCAAGTGGCAAATAAGAATTTGTTTGTGTTTTTTAAGTTAAAACAAAATGGACTTGAAGTAGAATTAAGTTGATTGAAATTTGATTAAGAAAATAAAATAAAAAGACGGTCACTTGATTTAAGATCAAGGTTTATTGTAAAAAAATATTTTTTGTGATTTTTGTTATTTGCTTGATTTTGTTATTTTGAATGATAAATAAAACCTAAAGCTAAAGCATGAGAATTTTGTAGTGAGGTTGGATCACCACACAATCTCTTAACATAATCTAATTTTTTTGCATTTTTTATAACATAAGAAAGAATAAATACCTTGAAACCGAAAGGGACAGAAAGGAGTAGAAAGAGAAGAAAGACTCGTCAAGACAAGTCGAAAAAGGGAGAAGAGAAGAAAAGCACAGGAAGCATCAACTGTGTATTTCGGGGTCCAGAATGCATCGTGTGAGCTCTCTATTTATAAAGAAATTTCACAACTAATAGGTGAGAAACTTTGGGAACAAGTTATTCATTTAGTACAAAAATATCTCAATTGAGTACTAAAATATATCATATTGAGTACAAAAATATATTATTCAGGACATAAATATGTATTATTGAGTATCAAAATATATATTTCAGATCAAGCACTAAAATATACTAGAATGCCTACCAAAATATATTAAATTGAGTACAAAAATATATTATTCAGTACATAAATATATATTATTGAGTATCAAAATATATTTTAAATCAACCATTAAAATATATTAGATTGCCTATCAAAATATTTCGGATTGTGTTCCAAAATATTCTAGATTGCGTTCTAAAATATTTTAGCAAAACATGGAGACAAAGAAAATCACTTTTTAATAATGATTAAATTAAATATTTAATTTATCATTTCCAAATAATATTTTTCTAGTGCTTACTTCGTTCACACAATTATGTACCCCCATTATACGATCTTAGGTCAAAAGTTGGGGTATGACAGATGCCCCTATTTAAGTTTCTTCGTCCGGAGATTTGAAGATGAAATCTTTGATTTGACGAGTCGAAGAGACTTAAATACAAAGTACACCATTTTTTACCTAAGATGCCATGAATGCATGTGATGCAATTTATGAATGCAGGACGACAAGGATGATTTGCCTCGAATGGGAAAGAAAACATGGGATACATGTTATACCCTGATTTTGGACCTAAAAATACTCGTTCAAATTTCTTTTTTAACACTGATATTTGTCAATTCTCTGTTATTTTACTCTGAATCTTTACTCTCTTTTTAAACGTATTTTACTGCCTCTGTCTTTTCTGACATTACAAGTCATTTGAAAATTCTCTGAATCATTACATTACTTTTCTTGCATTTTATTTCAAAAATCATACAAAAGGGTATTTTGGTCATTTCCTGCAGTGGAACCCATTTTAGTCCCTGTGTTTGCCTCTGAGTCTTTTCAACTTGTCTGTACAAATCATTGTTGAGTCTTTGTTTAAAAAATCATTTCAAAAATTGCATCTGAGTCAGTTTGGGTCAGTTTAGTCCCTAGGGGCATTTTGGTCTTTTCCTGTCAAAATTTCGGCAGGGAGGTATTTTAAAATACCTCATGTCAGTAATTGGTTCGTTTTAGTCCTTTTGTTAATTTTATTTTTGGTTTCGCTTTACGTTGCGTCAAATTTACTTTTTAGTCCAATTTTATTTTTTTTAATTGCATTTTTGTCCAATACTTTTTTTAATTGCATTTTTTTTAGTCTTTTTTATTATTATTGCAGATTAGTCCTCATATTAACTTTTTTGCAGATTAGTCCTTAAGTCCAAAACAGTCCAGGTGTCAATTTTCCATTGGATCTCCGATACACATGGCAGGCTATAAATAGTAAATGTGTCAGATCCATCACAATCAGTCAGAAAAAAAAATCAGAATCAATCACAATCAGTCTCAAACAGAATCTTTTTCTCTCTCTCATCCATAACAGAATCAAAACAGAAAAAACTCAGAAAAAAGAGGAAGAACACCAAGAACACATCATCACCAAAATCAACAGATCTAAACCGGATCTGCTCAGAATCAACTCCAATCACCACAAAATCAACAAATCCGAACCGGATTCACTCAAAACCACCGCGAATCATCACATCAACACCAAAACTTACCGGATTTTTGAGCAAAAACAACCACAAACGGAGAAAACGCGCGCGCACGGAGAGGGGAAAAAGGGAGATTCGAAGTTTTCCGAAGATTTTTCTCCGTTCTACGACAGAGGTAACGCATTTCTCTCCTCTTTTCCTTCATTTTCGCGCGCGCCTATAGTGTAGAAAAAGTGTGAAAAAGTTTGTTACGGATAAAGATTTGTAGATCTAGGCTTTTGTGTTCGGATTTTGGAAATTTTGAGGCCGGATTTTGACTTTATAGAGAAAAGGATATCTAGATCCGTAGTTTTTTTTGCGATAAGTGTGAAAAAAATTTCAAAGTAAAAACGTAGATCTAGCCCAAATCTCTCAGCTCTTTCTAAAACTAGTGCCGGATTTGTGTAGAGGAGGAGGAGACGAAGCTTTTGGTATAAAAATTTTGAAAAAAAAAAAAGAAAAAGCTCCGACGCGGTGGCGCCGCCGCCGGAAACTGGCCGGCCGCCGCGCCGGAGCAGCTCCGGCCACCTCCTCCACCTTCTTCTCCGGCGAGCTGTTTTAGAGAGAGGGGAGAGCTTCTCTCTCTAAGTGTGACTTAGAGAGAGAAGGAGAAGAGGTTTATGTGTTTTTTGTGTGAAAATTCCTTTATATACTCCCTCCGTTCCCACGTGCGTGCGTACATGCTTCTGTGGTGTTCCCTCGCTCTGTGAACCATCAGATCTGGATTGTTCCAAGATCTGATGGCTGCTGTGTGTTTGATTTTGAATCCTGTGTGTGATTTTTTGTGTGGAATATGGTATATCTTCTGTTTGAACCGTTAGATCTTTGATCTAACGGTCACTGTGCTTCGTGCATTTTACACTATCTTTTGTGCTCTTTTTTGGACCCTTGGATCTTTGATCCAGTGGCTGTGATGTGATCTTGGGAGTTAGATCTGGACCTCTGGATTCATCCAGCGGACCAGATTAAATTCTGCTGAGCCTTTTTTTAATTGCTTTTTAATTGTGTTTTAAATACTTTTTTTACACTTTCTTGGCATTTTATGCTCCTAAAAAATTTTCTAAAAATGTTTCCCTATCATTTTAATTTTTTCTTTAAATGTTAGAATTTACTTGCTTATTTTTTTATTTTCTTCATTTGTTCTTTTTAATTCTTGCTCATTAAATTCCTATATGTTCTTGGTGCATTTTTTGACATTTTGTGATATTTTTATTTTTTTTGCATGTTAAATAATGTGTAGAAAATATCCCTAGGAATATGGTATGATGCTTTGTTTGTGTGTTTTTATGATCCTCACATTGTAGCTTAAAATCAAATCTCTTTTAAAAATGGCTATGATGAGATAATTATAAGCCATATGCATGTCTAAGTGTTATACCTAATTCTAGGTATATTTTGCCACTTTATTTCATTTCATTACCTTTTTTTCTCTTGCTATTCTATTCAATTTTGTTTACCTTTCTACTATTTTTATGCCTTATGATACTAACCATTTCATCTAACATTTCATTCATCCCATAGTTTTAGCATCATTTTTTTGTTTTTATTCATTTCTATATCAATTGGGTTTGTAATAATTTTAGATAGATTAGTTCCTTTTTAAATTCTTTGCAAGACCATAGCATGTATTTAGGACTCAATGTAAAGGACTATGGACACTATAAGTGATGTACACCGACACAAGCACCGACATGCACACACGTTGCATGTTTACCGTTTAGATGTATGTTTAGGAAATGCGATTTTTAGACAAATGTCAATTTTCAAAAAAATAATAAACCAATTCCATCATTCAAATTTTTCCAAACAAATCTTGGAGTCAAAACTCCATTGAATTTCTTCTTTATTTTCTTAAACAAATCCAAATGAATCCTAATTTCTACTTAGACTTTTTTAATAACAATCGAACCAACCATTCACCATTTTTCTCTCTTATGCCTTTAAGGCCTCTTCCTCTTCTTCAAAACCTTTTTCCAACAAAAACTAAAATCAACCAAACACACAAAAAACATTTTTTGAGAGAGAACTACATGGAGTTTGATCCCTTAAATGGGTATGTAGGCATGAGGTCAAAACCTCTCCAAGTCCACTAAAATAAAACCTCAAACACTTTCTCCCCCCATTCTTCACTCAAATAAAACTTCTTTTTTAATAAGTAGGCAATAAAAATAAAGCGTAGAAATAAACTTAAGAAAACGGCTCCTATAGAGTACTATAGTCACCGCGGGTGCCTAACACCTTCCCGTAGTGAAAACGACCCCCGAACTTCGAATCTAAGGGTTTTTTCTCAATTTTGCCCTTCCCAAGAAAAAATAGAGAATATCAAAGATTGAAAGGTTCAAGCCTAATTTATGACTTGACACCCGAAAATCGCGATAACAGAAATGGCGACTTCACTGGGGACACTTTTAGCGGGTCACGCCTAGTTTTCTTTAGTTTATATTTACGCTTTGTTTTATTGCTTACATATGTGAATACTTGTTTATTTTCATTTGACGTGTGGGGTGAGAATATCAAAAGTCCTATACCCGGGCTGAGTGAACTTATGAATAGGTAGAGATATAATCGACAATTCGATCCGAGGGTTGCCTCGTGTATTGGGTTATGCGATCAATCTCACATAGCTGAGGCATTTTGGAAGTAATATTGTCGGCGTGTGTTGTCATGCTTAGGCACTTTGCTTTCAATTGTTCGACGATGCTATGGACCGTAGTTACCAAACCCATCCCTGGCCTTTTTAGGACGTAGTGCGGTGGCTAAACCGAGTGTTGTCTCGAGTTTTAGTCGTCACGCGATACTACACTCAAACTAGACCTTCTTGCGAATAAACATGGAACGGACGTTGTCCCGTGCTACCATGATATACGTAAGAGAGGTTGCAGTTTGGGAACTTGATTAGAACCTTGGTTACTATTATCCTAAGCCTTAGTTTACCGGGCACCGTGTCCGCCCTTGGCTCCTCGACTTTAATCTCAACCCTCCATGTTTTCTCTGTAATTGAAAAAACAATCATGCATACATGCATTCATGCATAAATTTTTTCTCATGCATTCATCGAAGGATCGGACAAATTAAAAACTTTGTAAACATTACAGGTATGAAGAAGACTAAATCCTACAAGTTCAAGGAGGTTGATTTGGTTAGTTTGAGAGAGTTGGCACTCAAGGTGAAGAATCAAACAGGTTTCCGACTCCGGTATGGTGGTTGGCTTACTATTCTCCGGACTAATGTTGAAGAGAAGCTCGTGCACACTCTAGTGCAATTCTATGACCCGAGTTTCCGCTGCTTCACTTTCCCGGATTTCCAGTTGGTCCTTACTCTTGAGGCTTATTCCCACTTATTGGATTCACCTATAGCCGAGAAGACGCCTTTCACCGGTCCCGGGGCTTCTCTTACTCCTCTGGTTATTGCTAAGGATCTCTATCTCAAGACTTCCGATGTCTCCAAACATCTTACTACTAAGTCTCACATCCGAGGGTTCACTTCCAAGTATCTACTTGAGCAAGCTAATCTCAAAACTACTTGTCAGGACGCACTCGAGGCTATTCTTGCATTGCTTATCTATGGGCTCATTCTCTTCCCGAATCTCGACAACTTTGTGGACATGAATGCTATTGAGATCTTCCATTCTAGGAATCCGGTTCCTACCTTGCTAGCTGACATGTACCATGCTATCCATGACCGGACTCTCAAAGGTCGTGGGTATATCCTTTGCTGCGTGCCTCTCCTATATAGGTGGTTTATTTCTCACCTTCCGAGCTCCTTCCATGACAACTCGGAGGATTGGTCCTACTCACAGCGGATGATGGCTCTCTCTCCTAACGAGGTGGTCTGGATCACTCCCGCCGCTCAGGTTAAGGAGATTATTACTGGTTGTGGAGATTTTCTCAATGTACCTCTTCTTGGTACCCGTGGGGGAATCAACTACAATTCGGAGCTTGCTATGAGGCAGTTTGGGTTCCCCATGAAGACAAAGCCCATCAATCTTGCTACATCTCCGGAGTTCTTCTATTATTCGAACGCCCCCACCGGACAAAGGGAGGCTTTCACAAAGGCTTGGTCTAAGGTCCGTAGGAAGAGTGTGAAGCATTTGGGTGTGAGATCTGGTATTGCTCATGAGGCCTATACTCAGTGGGTAATAAACCGAGCCGAAGAGATTGGTATGCCATACCCTGCTATGAGACATGTGGCTGCACCTGCTCCATCTATACCTTTACCTCTACCTCCCATAACTCAGGAGATGTATCAGGAGCATCTGGCCATGGAAAGTCGTGAGAAACAAATGTGGAAGGCCCGATATAATGAGGCTGAGAATCTAATCATGACTTTGGATGGTAAGGATGAGCAGAAGACTCATGAGAACCTGATGTTGAAGAAGGAATTGGTTAAGGTCCGAAGGGAACTTGAAGAAAAGGATGAGCTACTTATGCGGGACTCCAAGAGAGCCAGAGGACGACGCAACTTCTATGCTAGATATTGCGGTTCGGATTCGGAGTCTGAGTCTGAGGATCATCCCACCACTTCCTATGCTTGAGAGTTTTAAAAATCCTTCGATGTCCAAAAACAACTTTTGCATTTGCATTTGTACATATCATGCATCATGTGCATCATTCATCAAGCCACAAAAGGTTTCCAAGTGCTCACTGCCTCCTGGGTCTTCTGCCACAGATTGAAAGGTGGCTCGTGCTCGGAAAGTTTACGAATCAGACAGAATACACCGGATAAGACTCTACAGAAAGAAGAATTCGGCAGCCATGGAAGAAGAGAATGCTTAGCTCCGTACCGAGTTAGCCACTCTAAGGGAAGAATTGGCTAAAGCTAATGATGTCATGACTGCTCTGCTAGCCGCTCAAGAACAATCAGCCACGGCTATCCCTATAGCCACAGCTATACTGGTGACTACAAGCATGCTCCCAACCGCATCTGCAGACGCTCGCTTTGCTATGCCAGCTGGGTTTCCGTATGGGCTTCCACCGTTCTTCACTCCCAGTACTGCAGCGGGCACTTCGGGCACTGCTAACAATGTTCTGATCCCTACAACAAATGTTGGCTCCATCAATGCCACTTTGCCACAAACAACGGCAGCTGTCACTGAGCCTCTTGTGCATACCATGCCCCAAGGTGTTAACATCAACACACAGCATGGAAGCATCCCCGTAACCAAAACCATGGAAGAGATGATGGAGGAACTTGCTAAAGAACTCCGTCATGAGATCAAAGCCAATCGAGGAAATGCGGACTCTTTCAAAACTCAAGATCTCTGCTTGGTGTCAAAGGTGGATGTCCCTAAGAAGTTCAAAATCCCAGATTTCGACCGATACAACGGGCTGACTTGTCCCCAGAACCACATCATCAAGTATGTCCGAAAGATGGGCAATTACAAAGACAATGATTCCCTTATGATCCACTGCTTCCAGGATAGTTTGATGGAAGATGCTGCAGAGTGGTATACTAGTTTGAGCAAAAATGACATCCATACCTTTGATGAATTAGCCGCTGCTTTCAAGAGCCACTATGGGTTTAACACCCGATTGAAGCCGAACAGGGAATTCCTCAGATCTCTCTCCCAGAAGAAGGAGGAAAGCTTCCGTGAATACGCACAGAGATGGAGGGGGGCAGCTGCCCGCATTACTCCCGCTCTTGATGAAGAAGAAATGACCCAGACATTCTTAAAGACCTTGAAGAAGGATTATGTTGAGAGAATGATCATTGCTGCCCCGAATAACTTTTCGGAGATGGTCACCATGGGAACTCGTCTGGAAGAAGCCGTCAGGGATGGAATCATTGTGTTCGAGAAAGCTGAATCCTCTGTGAATGCATCGAAGAGGTATGGTAATGGACACCACAAGAAGAAAGAAACGGAAGTAGGGATGGTGTCAGCTGGAGCCGGTCAATCCATGGCTACTGTTGCTCCTATCAATGCAGCCCAAATGCCTCCGTCATACCCATATGTGCCGTATTCTCAGCATCCTTTCTTTCCGCCATTTTATCATCAGTACCCTCTGCCACCGGGTCAACCTCAAGTACCCGTTAATGCAATCGCTCAACAGATGAAACAACAGTTGCCAGTTCAACAACATCAACAAAATCAGCAAGCTAGACCTACTTTCCCTCCGATACCGATGTTATATGCTGAGTTGCTTCCGACTTTACTCCATAGAGGACATTGTACAACCAGACAGGGCAAGCCCCCACCTGATCCGTTGCCTCCAAGGTTCAGGTCCGATCTCAAATGTGATTTTCATCAAGGCGCCCTGGGTCATGATGTCGAGGGGTGCTATGCTTTGAAGTATATCGTAAAGAAGCTCATTGATCAAGGAAAGCTGACTTTTGAGAATAATGTCCCACATGTCCTCGACAATCCTCTTCCAAATCATGCCGCTGTAAATATGATCGAAGTATGTGAGGAAGCTCCTAGACTTGATGTCCGTAACGTCGCAACTCCTCTGGTGTCTCTACACATCAAGCTGTGCAAAGCTTCTCTGTTTAGCCATGATCATGCCAAGTGCCTAGGATGCCTTCGTAATCCTTTGGGTTGCTATACTGTTCAAGACGACATCCAAAGCTTGATGAATGATAATTTTTTGACTGTTAGTGATGTCTGCGTAATTGTGCCAGTTTTTCACGATCCGCCTGTCAAGAGTATGCCTTTGAAGGAGAATGCTGAGCCTCTGGTGATAAGGTTGCCCGGACCGGTACCGTATACTTCAGATAGGGCTATCCCGTACAAGTATAATGCTACCATAATTGAAAACGGAGTAGAAGTGCCTCTGGTGTCCTTGGCTGTGATGAACAATACCGCCGAAGGAACTTCAGCAGCCCTTAGAAGCGGAAGAGTCCGTCCACCGTTGTTTCAAAAGAAGGCAGCTACGCCTACCGTGTCACCCATTGACAAACCAACCCCGACTGATGTTTCTCCCGTTAACAGAGACGCGAGCCAATCAGGCCGGTCTATAGAGGATTCTAATCTGGACGAGATTTTGAGGTTGATCAAAAGAAGTGATTATAAGATTGTGGATCAGCTGCTGCAAACTCCGTCGAAGACATCCATTTTGTCTCTACTTTTGAGTTCCGCTGCCCACAGAGATACCCTTTTGAAAGTATTGAAAGCATCATAATCTGGCCTTGCATATCTCCGTAAATTGCAAGTCTGACATGATCTCAAATGTGTTAGTAGACACTGGCTCATCTTTGAACGTGATGCCCAAGTCAACGCTGGATCAGCTGAGTTACCGGGGAACTCCTTTGAGGAGGAGCACTTTTCTTGTCAAAGCCTTTGATGGAACCCGCAAGAGCGTTCTCGGGGAGATAGACTTGCCAATAACTATCGGTCCCGAAACCTTTCTAATCACCTGTTAAGTCATGGATATTAATGCCTCTTACAGCTGTCTCTTGGGGAGACCTTGGATACATGACGCGGGAGCGGTGACCTCTACTTTGCACCAAAAGTTGAAATTTGCAAAAAGTGGAAAGCTTGTTACCATTCATGGAGAGGAGGCATACCTGGTTAGCCAGCTATCATCTTTCTCTTGCATAGAGGCAGGATCTGCAGAGGGGACCGCTTTTCAAGGATTAACTGCCGAAGGTACGGAGTCCAAGAGAGATGGAACTGCAATGGCTTCTTTGAAGGATGCACAGAGAGCCGTCCAGGAGGGTCAAGCTGCCGGCTGGGGCAGGTTAATACAGCTTCGTGAGAACAAGCATAAGGAAGGTCTTGGCTTCTCCCCAACTTCAGGAGTTTCCACCGGGGCATTCTATAGTGCTGGGTTTGTCAACGCAATCACAGATGAAGCAACTGGATTTGGCCCGAGGCCTGTATTTGTTATACCAGGAGGCATTGCGAGAGATTGGGATGCCATTGACATTCCCTCAATCATGCATGTTTCTGAGTAATATACCTTGTTGCTTAAGTATCTTGTTTTTTCAAAATAACAATCCTCTCGCTCTGCCCAAAGCGAGAGTGATATTTTCTGTAAGGGCATGTTTGTTTCGGCATTGCCGTTGATTAATAAAAAATTGTCGTTTCTTTCACGACTGCTTTTTTTTAGTGCCTTTTTTCCTTGGAAATAATGGTAATGCCAGAAAAAACCAAAATATCTGTATTTTCTTATTAATTTCAAAAATCTGCATAAAAAACCTCTTTCTAAAATCATCCAACCATTTTACGCAGATTGAACTATAATAAACCCGTTGGGCACAGTAACCCTGCATTCCCTCCGAATTTTGAGTTCCCAGTGTATGAGGCCGAAGATGAGGAAGGTGATGACATACCATATGAGATCACTCGGTTACTTGAGCAAGAAAAGAAAGCCATTCAGCCTCACCAGGAAGAGATTGAGCTTATCAACATAGGTACCGAGGAGAACAAGCGAGAAATCAAGATCGGTGCTGCTCTAGAGGAAGGGGTTAAAAAGAAGATCATCCAACTCCTCCGGGAATATCCGGATATTTTTGCATGGTCGTATGAAGATATGCCAGGTCTAGATCCTATGATTGTGGAACATCGGATCCCCACCAAGCCTGAATGTCCTCCCGTCAGGCAGAAATTGAGAAGGACTCATCCAGATATGGCTCTCAAGATTAAGAGCGAGGTTCAAAAACAGATTGATGCGGGTTTCCTCATGACAGTTGAGTATCGTGAATGGGTTGCCAATATTGTACCTGTGCCAAAGAAGGATGGTAAAGTCCGAATGTGTGTTGACTTCAGAGACCTGAACAAAGCTAGTCCAAAAGACAACTTTCCATTACCTCATATTGATGTGCTTGTTGATAATACTGCTCAGTCTAAGGTGTTCTCCTTCATGGATGGTTTCTCCGGTTACAATCAGATCAAAATGTCTCCTGAAGATAGAGAAAAGACGTCTTTTATCACTCCATAGGGTACTTTCTGCTACAAAGTGATGCCGTTCGGCCTAATAAATGCTGGTGCTACCTACCAAAGAGGGATGACTACTCTGTTTCATGACATGATTCACAAAGAAGTCGAAGTATATGTGGATGATATGATTGTGAAGTCAACAGATGAGGAGCAACATGTTGAATATTTGACAAAGATGTTTGAAAGGTTGAGAAAATACAAGCTTCGATTGAATCCCAACAAATGTACATTCGGCGTCAGATCCGGGAAGTTATTAGGCTTCATTGTCAGCCAAAAGGGCATTGAAGTCGATCCTGATAAAGTCCGCAACCTGCGGGCCGATCTTCAAGCTACTCAGAAAGAATCAGCCTATTCTATGGAATGATGAATGTCAAGAAGCTTTTGATAGCATCAAGAATTACCTGCTGGAACCACCTATCCTTGTCCCACCCGTGGAAGGAAGGCCTTTGATTATGTATTTGGCAGTATTTGATGAATCCATGGGATGCGTACTTGGTCAACAGGATGAGACTGGAAAGAAAGAACATGCTATCTACTATCTAAGCAAGAAGTTCACCGATTGTGAAACTCGGTACACAATGCTTGAGAAGACTTGTTGTGCTCTTGTCTATTTGCCTTTGCTTTCAGTCGAGTGACCAGTTCGAATCAAGAACAATTCGTGCCTGTCTACCTATTCTATGTCTCCGATCGAGTGACCAGTTCGAATCCAAGAACAACTCGCACCTGTTTGTCTGCTTTTATTCCAGGTCAAGTGCCCAGCTCAATCCAAGAGCAGCTTGTACCCGTCAATTTGTTCCTAGTCTCCTATCTACCCTGTTATCTGTTATCTTGTCAATGTCTACCAATCCCGCAATGGATACGACATCTTTTGTTAATTCCAGCTTTCGTTTGTCTCGCACTCATAATCCAAATGTTGCATGGCATTCATGATATTTGAAAATGTACAAGCGTATTTTTACGTCCAAACACAGTGCAAATGTTAATATTTAAGTATCTTCGTCCCGTCGAGCCAAAGACTCCGTCTCTTGACCCTCCAGACAAAGAAACTTAAATAGGGGCAGCTGTTATACCCTGATTTTGGACCTAAAAATACTCGTTCAAATTTCTTTTCTAACACTGATACTTGTCAAATTCTCTGTTATTTTTTTCTCTGAATCTTTACTCTTTTTTTAAACATATTTTACTGCCTCTGTCTGTCTTTTCTTGCATTACAAGTCATTTAAGAACTCTCTGAAACGTCGCATTACTTTTCTTGCATTTTATTTCAAAAAATCATACAAAAGGGGTATTTTGGTCATTTCCTGCAGTGGAACCCATTTTAGTCCCTGTGTTTGCCTCTGAGTCTTTTCAACTTGTCTGTACGAATTATTGTTGAGTCTTTGTTTAAAAAATCATTTCAAAAATTGCATCTGAGTCAGTTAGTCCCTAGGGGCATTTTGGTCTTTTCCTGTTAAAATTCCGACAGGGAGGTATTTTAAAATACCTCATGTCGGTAATTTGTTCGTTTTAGTCCGTTTGTTGATTTTATTTTTCGTTTCACTTTACCTTTTTACCAATTACCAATTTTAATTCATTTTATTTTTATTTACATTTCGGTCCCCCAAAAGGGTCCCAAAATTGCATTTTTGTCCAATACTTTTTTAATTACATTTTTTTAGTTTTTTTTTATTATTGCAGATTAGTCCTCATATTAACTTTTTGTCAGATTAGTCCTTAAGTCCAAAACAGTCCAGGTGTCAATTTTCCATTGGGTCACCAATACACATGGCAGGCTATAAATAGTAAATGTGTCAGATCCATCACAATCAGTCAAAAAAAATCAGAATCAATCACAATCAGTCTCAAACAGAATCTTTTTCTCTCTCTCATCCATAACAGAATCAAAACAGAAAAAACTCAGAAAAAAGAGGAAGAACACCAAGAACACCTCATCACCAAAATCAACAGATCTAAACCGGATCTGCTCAGAATCAGCTCCAACCACCACAAAATCAACAAATCCGAACCGGATTCACTCAAAACCACCGCGAATCATCACATCAACACTAAAACATACCGGATTTTCGAGCAAAAACAACACCAACGGAGGATATAGCGCGCGCGCGAAAGAGAAGAGGAGAGATTCGAAGTTTTCCGAATATCTTTTTTCTCCGTTCTACGACAGAGGTAACGCGTTTCTCCTTTCTTTCTAAGCCATTTCCGCGCATTTCTTGCTTGAAAAAGTGTGAAAAAGTTTGTTACGGACATGTATTTGTAGATCTAGGCTTGTACGTTCGGATTTTAGAAATTCCGAGACCGGATTCGGACTCTAGAGAGAAAAGGATATCTAGATCCGTAGTTTTTTTTCAAAAAAAGTGTGAAAAATTTTCAAAGTAAAAACGTAGATCTAGTCCGAATCGCTCCGTTCTCGCTAAAACTAACGCCGGATTTGTGTAGAGGAGGTGGTGACGGTACTTTTGATGTAAAAATTTTTAAAAAAAAAGTAGTTTGAATTTTCCGGCGCGGTGGCGCCGCCGCCGGAAACCGGCCGGCCGCCGCGCCGGAACCACCACCACTCATGCTCGCCGGCGGCGAGTTCCTAGAGAGAAGGGAGAGCTTCTCTCTCTAAGTGTGACTTAGAGAGAGAAGGAGAAGAAGTTTATGTGATTTTTGTGTGAAATTTCCTTTATATACTCCCTCCGTTCCCACGCGCGCGCGTGCATGTTTCTATGGTGTTCCCTCGCTCTGTGAACCATCAGATCTGGATTGTTCCAAGATCTGATGGCTGCTGTGTGTTTGATTTTGAATCCTGTGTATGACTTTTTGTGTGGAATATGGTATATCTTCTGTTTGAACCGTTAGATCTTTGATCTAACGGTCACTGTGCTTCCTGCATTTTTACACTATCTTTTGTGCTTTTTTTTGAACCCTTGGATCTTTGATCCAGTGGCTGTGATGTGATCTTGGGAGTTAGATCTGGACCTCTGGATTCATCCAGCGGACCAGATTAAATCCTGCTGAGCCTTTTTTTAATTGCTTTTTAATTGTGTTTTAAATACTTTTTTACACTTTCTTGGCATTTTATGCTCCTAAAAAATTTTCTAAAAATATTTCCCTATCATTTTAATTTTTCCTCCAAGTGTTAGAATTTATTTGCTTATTTTTGCATTTATTTTCTTTACTTTGTTCTTTTAATTCTTGCTCATTAAATTCCATATATGTTCTTGATGCATTTTTTACATATTATGATATTTTGGCATGTGAAATAATGTGTGAAAATATCTCTAGGAATATGATATAATGCTTTGCTTGTGTGTACTCTTATGATCCTCACATTGTAGCTTAAATTCAAACCTTTCAAAAAATGGCTATAATGAGGGAATTATAGGTCATATGCATGTATGAGTGTTATACCTAAATTCTAGGTGTATTTTTACCACTTTATTTCATTTCATTACTTTTTTTTTCTCTCTTGCTATTCTATTCAATTTTGTTTACCTTTCTACTATTTTTATGCTTTATGATACTAACCATCTCATCTCACATTTCATTCATCCCATAGTTTTGGCATCATTTTTCTATTCATTTCTATATCAATTGGGTTTGTAATAATTTTAGATAGATTAGTTCCTTTTTAAAATTCTTTGCAAGACCATAGCATGTATCTAGGACTCAATGTAAAGGACTATGGACACTATAAGTGATGTACACCGACACGAGCACCGACACATGCACACACCCCACATGGATGTTCTAGATGCATGATTAGGGAATGTATGTTTAGATGTATGCCTAGGTTTTACAACGCTTAGACAAAAAAATCATTTTTTCAAAAAATGTGAATAACCTCACTTGAAAACTTTTTTTCTAAAATAGGAGTCAAAACTCCTCATTTTCCTTTTGTTTTCTTAAGTAAAAAATTTTTTAATAAATTTTAATCATGCTTAGACTTTATTTTGCAAAATAACTACTTCCACCTCACTTTTTCCAAATCTCATGCCCTTGAGGCCTCTCACCTCCATTCTTCAAAATTCCTCTTTTCTTTTCAAACTTAAAATCAACCAACAAAAACAAAAACAATTTTCGAGAACGAACTACGTTTGGTTTTGATCCCTTAAAAGGGTACGTAGGCAATGAGTTAAAACTCCTCCAAGCCAAGTAAAATAAAATCTCAATCATCTTCTCTCCCCCATTCTTCACTAAAATAAAACTTCCTTTTTTAAAATAAGTAGGCAATAAAAATAAAGCGTAGAAATAAACTTAGGAGAACGGTTCTTATGGAATACCATAATCGTTCCGGGTGCCTAACACCTTCCCGTAGCGAAAACGACCCCCGAACTTAGAATCTAAGGGTTTTTTCTCAATTTTCCCCTTCCCAAGAAAAAATAGAGAATATCAAAGATTGAAAGGTTCAAGCCTAATTAATGACTTGACACCCGAAAATCGCGATAACAGAAATGGCGACTTCACTGGGGAAATTTTTTTTTTTAGCGGGTCACGCCTAGTTTTCCTTAGTTTATATTCACGCTTTGTTTTATTGCTTACATATGTGAATACTTGTTTATTTTTCATTTGACGTGTGGGGTGAGAATATCAAAAGTCCTATACCCGGGCTGAGTGAACTTATGAATAGGTAGAGATATAATCGACAATCCGATCCGAGGGTTGCCTCGTGTATTGGGTTATGCGATCAATCTCACATAGCTGAGGCATTTTGGAAGTAATATTGTCGGCGTGTGTTGTCATGCTTAGGCACTTTGCTTTCAATTGTTCGACGATGCTATGAACCGTAGTTACCAAACCCATCCCTGGCCTTTTTAGGACGTAGTGCGGTGGCTAAACCGAGTGTTGTCTCGAGTTTTAGTCGTCACGCGATACTACACTCAAACTAGACCTTCTTGCGAATAAACATGGAACGGACGTTGTCCCGTGCTACCATGATATACGAAAGAGAGGTTGCAGTTTGGGAACTTGATTAGAACCTTGGTTACTATTATCCTAAGCCTTAGTTTACCGGGCACCGTGTCCGCCCGTGGCTCCTCGACTTTAATCTCAACCCTCCATGTTTTCTCTGTAATTGAAAAAACAATCATGCATACATGCATTCATGCATAATTTTTTCGCATGCATTCATCGAAGGATTGGACAAATTAAAAAGCTTTGTAAACATTACAGGTATGAAGAAGACTAAATCCTACAAGTTCAAGGAGGTTGATTTGGTTAGTTTGAGAGAGTTGGCACTCAAGGTGAAGAATCAAACAGGTTTCCGACTCCAGTATGGTGGTTTGCTTACTATTCTCCGGACTAATGTTGAAGAGAAGCTCGTGCACACTCTAGTGCAATTCTATGACCCGAGTTTCCGTTGCTTCACTTTCCCGGATTTTCAGTTGGTCCCTACTCTTGAGGCTTATTCATACTTGTTAGGCTCACCTATAGCCGAGAAGACGCCCTTCACCGGTCCCAGGGCTTCTCTTACTCCTCTGGTTATTGCTAAGGATCTCTATCTCAAGACTTCCGATGTCTCCAAGCATCTTACTACTAAGTCTCACATCCGAGGGTTCACTTCCAAGTATCTACTTGAGCAAGCTAATCTCGAAACTACTTGTCAGGACGCACTCGAGGCTATTCTTGCATTGCTTATCTATGGGCTCATTCTCTTCCCGAATCTCGACAACTTTGTGGACATGAATGCTATTGAGATCTTCCATTCTAGGAATCCGGTTCCTACCCTGCTAGCTGACATGTATCATGCTATCCATGACCGGACTCTCAAAGGTCGTGGGTATATCCTTTGCTGCGTGCCTCTCCTATATAGGTGGTTTATTTCTCACCTTCCGAGCTCCTTCCATGACAACTCGGAGGATTGGTCCTACTCACAGCGGATGATGGCTCTCTCTCCTAACGAGGTGGTCTGGATCACTCCCGCCGCTCAGGTTAAGGAGATTATTACTGGTTGTGGAGACTTTCTCAATGTACCTCTTCTTGGTACCCGTGGGGGAATCAACTACAATCCGGAGCTTGCTATGAGACAGTTTGGGTTCCCTATGAAGACAAAGCCCATCAATCTTGCTACATCTCCGGAGTTCTTCTATTATTCGAACGCCCCCACCGGACAAAGGGAGGCTTTCACAAGGGCTTGGTCTAAGGTCCGTAGGAAGAGTGTGAAGCATTTGGGTGTGAGATCTGGTATTGATCATGAGGCCTATACTCAGTGGGTAATAAACCGAGCTGAAGAGATTGGTATGCCATACCCCGCTATGAGACATGTGGCTGCATCTGCTCCATCTATACCTTTACCTCTACCTCCCACTACTCAGGAGATGTATCAGGAGCATCTGGCCATGGGAAGTCGTGAGAAACAAATGTGGAAGGCCCGATACAATGAGGCTGAGAATCTAATCATGACTTTGGATGGTAAGGATGAGCAGAAGACTCATGAGAACCTGATGTTGAAGAAGGAATTGGTTAAGGTCCGAAGGGAACTTGAAGAAAAGGATGAGCTACTTATGCGGGACTCCAAGAGAGCTATAGGACGACGCAACTTCTATGCTAGATATTGCGGTTCGGATTCGGAGTCTGAGTCTGAGGATCATCCCACCACTTCCTATGCTTGAGAGTTTTATTTGTTTACATTTCAAAGTCTTCCCTTGGCTTAGTATTTCAAAGGGATTCATTTTGTAAACGCTTCATTTTGCTTTGCTTGTTTAGATATTGTTTACAAAACTCCTAATTTGTCTAAAAATCCTTCGATGTCCAAAAACAACTTTTGCATTTGCATTTGTACATATCATGCATCATGTGCATCATTCATCAAGCCACAAAAGGTTTCCAAGTGCTCACTGCCTCCTGGTTCTTCTGCCACAGAGAGATTGAAAGGTGGCTCGTGCTCGGAAAGTTTACGAATCAGACAGAATACACCGGACAAGACTCTACAGAAAGAAGAATTCGGCAGCCATGGAAGAAGAGAATGCTCAGCTCCGTACCGAGTTAGCCACTCTAAGGGAAGAATTGGCTAAAGCTAATGATGTCATGACTGCTATGCTAGCCGCTCAAGAACAATCAGCCACGGCTATCCCTATAGCCACAGCTATACCGGTGACTACAAGCATGCTCCCAACCGCATCTGCAGACGCTCGCTTTGCTATGCCAGCTGGGTTTCCGTATGGGCTTCCACCGTTCTTCACTCCTAGTACTGCAGCGGGCACTTCGGGCACTGCTAACAATGTTCTGATCCCTACAACAAATGTTGGCTCCATCAATGCTACTTTGCCACAAACAACGGCATCTGTCACCGAGCCTCTTGTGCATACCCTGCCTCAAGGTGTTAACATCAACACACAGCACGGAAGCATCCCCGTGACCAAAACCATGGAAGAGATGATGAAGGAACTTGCTAAAGAACTCCGTCATGAGATCAAAGCCAATCGAGGGAATGCGGACTCTTTCAAAACTCAAGATCTCTGTTTGGTGTCAAAGGTGGATGTCCCTAAGAAGTTCAAAATCCCGGACTTCGACCGATACAACGGGCTAACTTGTCCCCAGAACCACATCATCAAGTACGTCCGAAAGATGGGCAATTACAAAGACAATGATTCCCTTATGATCCACTGCTTCCAGGATAGTTTGATGGAAGATGTTGCAGAGTGGTATACTAGTTTGAGCAAAAATGACATCCATACCTTTGATGAATTAGCCGCTGCTTTCAAGAGCCACTATGGGTTTAACACCCGATTGAAGCCGAACAGGGAATTCCTCAGATCTCTCTCCCAGAAGAAGGAGGAAAGCTTCCGTGAATACGCACAGAGATGGAGGGGGGCAGCTGCTCGCATTACTCCCACTCTTGATGAAGAAGAAATGACCCAGACATTCTTAAAGACCTTGAAAAAGGATTATGTTGAGAGAATGATCATTGCTGCCCCGAATAACTTTTCGGAGATGGTCACCATGGGAACCCGTCTGGAGGAAGCCGTCAGGGAAGGAATCATTGTGTTCGAGAAAGCTGAATCCTCTGTGAATGCATCAAAGAGGTATGGTAATGGACACCACAAGAAGAAAGAAACGGAAGTAGGGATGGTGTCAGCTGGAGCCGGTCAATCCATGGCTACTGTTGCTCCTATCAATGCAGCCCAAATGCCTCCGTCATACCCATATGTGCCGTATTCTCAGCATCCTTTCTTTCCGCCATTTTATCATCAGTACCCTCTGCCACCGGGTCAACCTCAAGTACCCGTTAATGCAATTGCTCAACAGATGAAACAACAGTTGCCGGTTCAACAACAACAACAAAATCAGCAAGCTAGACCTACTTTCCCTCCGATACCGATGTTGTATGCTGAGTTGCTTCCAACTTTACTCCATAGAGGGCATTGTACAACCAGACAGGGCAAGCCCCCACCTGATCCGTTGCCTCCAAGGTTCAGGTCTGATCTCAAATGTGATTTTCATCAAGGCGCCCTGGGTCATGATGTCGAGGGGTGCTATGCTTTGAAGTATATCGTGAAAAAGCTCATTGATCAAGGAAAGCTGACTTTTGAGAATAATGTCCCACACGTCCTCGACAATCCTCTTCCAAATCATGCCGCTGTGAATATGATCGAAGTATGTGAGGAAGCTCCTACACTTGTGTTATACCCTGTTTTTGGACCTAAAAATACTGGGCCCAATTTCATTTCAAACTTTGTCAATTGTCAAATTTCAACTGCACAGTTCAAATTGTCTCTGCCTCGCAGTATTTTCAATCACAATTTTACCTATGTTTTTCTTGCATAAAACCTTTTGAAATGTCTTTACTTGTCTTGTAAGTCATTCAAAAGTGTCTCTGAATCATTACATTGCTTTTTCTACAGTTTATTTCAAAATTTGCAAAAAGTCATACAGAAGGGTATTTTGGTCATTTCCTGCAGTGGGACCCATTTTCATCCTTGTGACTGTCTCTGAGTCTTTTCAGATTGATTTTTTCAGTAAACCCTGCTAATTTCATTTCAAACTTGCATCTGAGTCAGTGTCGAGTCATTTTGGCTCTGTTTAGGTCATTTTTAGCCCTAGGGGCATTTTGGTCATTTCACACAAAATTTTGGCATGGGGAGGTTACTTTGAAGTACCTCATTTAAGCCATTGGTTCGTTTTAGTCCTTTTGTCAATTTTACTTTGGGTTTCACTTTACGTTTTGTCAGTTTACGTTTTTATCCAATTTTATTTTGTTTTTACCTTTTTGCATTTTGGTCCCCAAAAGGGTCCAAAATTGCATTTCAGTCTAGTTTCTTTTTCAATTCATATTTCAGTCCAGAATTTTTTTTTATTTTATTTTACTTTTCAGTCCTTTCTTTGTAAATTTCATTTCAGTCCCTTAACTTTTTAATTTTGCAGAAAAGGCCCAATGTCAAATTTGCATTTTTTTAGTCAAGATCCAGGTGGCGCAATTCAATTGGGTCAGAGGCAATACATGTCAGCTATAAATGGAGCCAAGTGTAAGATTCAATGCCATTAACTACACGCCAACTCAACAAACACAATCAAGTTTCTCTCTCCTTTCTGTTAAAGATCAAAAATCAGAAATTCTCAAGAACATGAAGAACACAAAACCCTAACCGTTTCCAGAAAGTGACAAAATTCATCAAGTTTCAGTGTTTTTCGTATCAATTCTCAGAGATTCGTATGAATCTTCATCACTGAATTGATCATTCTCTGCAATTCCAAACGCGAGCTCGCATTGAAGCAAGCTCAAGCGTTGATCACAGAGCGTGAAAAGAAGAGGGAAAGAAGCAAAGTTCTAAACCGGCGAAGAAGATGAAGAAACGGAATCAGTGAGAAAAGGAGAATCACCGATTTATTTTCGGTCCAAGAACAAGCAAAGGAATCAAAAAACCAGCAAGAACATTCAAGTTTTCCCAAAGATTTCCTCCATTAAAGGTTTCAACCAAAACCTTAGGTAAAACTCAGAATCTTTTCTCAGAAATAATATCACTGTTAAACCTAAAAATCACGTAAGCAAAACAGATCCAAAATTTCCAGAATTCAAAGCCAAAACTATAACCGTAAACACCAAAACCTAGATCCGTGAGGATCAAAGTTTTGAAAGCAAGAACAAGTACCAGAAAAGCAGTGAATAACGAAACGATGTAGATTCTTAAAGATCCAAACGTTTTCGTTCAAAAAGATCAAAAAATCAGTTTCAAAACCGTACAAAGTTTTTTCAGATCTACATCACTTCAAGCTGTATTTGAGAAATTTCTTGATAGATTCGTGTTTAGGGTTAAAGGACGAATCAAAAGATGCAAAAATATTTGAGTTCTGGAAATTTTTCACCGGAAACTGCTAGGTCTCGCCGGAGAAGATGAAGTTTCCGGCGGACCTTCAAGGTCTCCGCCGTAGCTTCATCCTCACCGGCGGTGAGGGTTTAGAGAGAGATGAGAGAAGAGAGAGGGGTTAGAGAGAGAAAGAAGAATACGAAATGAAAAAACCGGCGCGCTAGGGTTTATATAGAGTGCTAGACCGGACCGGTTCAAGACCGGTCCAATCCCATGCGTTGTGAGCCCTTAGATCTAGGGTTTGGGATCTTGGATCAATCCAACGATCCCTGAGCGTTCCTGTGAGATCCGGATCCCTTGGCTTTGGGCCTGGGCCTCTTTTCTTTGCTTTTCTACGTTTTTGCTTTTTTTGTGCTATTTGCACCGTATTTCCTTGCTATCTGCACCTATTGCTTGTTTACTTCTTTTACAAAAATTCCTAAAAAATCCTAGTTGTTTCTTGATGTATTTTTGGTATGTCTATGGTATTTTTGCATGTAAAAAAAATGTTAAAATGGCATGAACCAATTCCATGTATTTTTGTACTTTTGGTATGCATTTTGCTATGTTTTGTTCTTGACATTTTGATAGTATGACATGGATAAATGATGCCTAATATTGTGGTGAATATAACTCTGGAAATGTGCTTTTGTTTGCTATTTGTGAATATGATTTTATGGATTTCTTGTTTTACAAGCAACAAGTGTTTATTTTTAGGAATAAAGTAGGAAATTTCTTCATGAATTTGGTATGGTATTTTGCTTGCACATGTCTCCATTAATTGCATGTCATGGTTTAAAACAAAATTTCTTTCAAAATTGCCATGATGTGATAATTATGGGTCACTAGCATCTTTAGGTATCATATCAAATGTTTTTTTTAGGTTTTTACTACTTTGTTACTTTTTCTTTGCCATTCTTATGCACTTCCTTTTGATTATTTCCTACTATTTTGTGCTTTATAATTACTAACCATTTCATCTCATGTGCCATACATTCCATAGCATTCCACCACTCTCTCCACTTTCTTTAGCTTAGCATTTATTTTTATTTTTTTGCAAGTTTTAATTCATTTGGTAATGTAATTTGTTATCATTGGTTTGTAGCTTGGGCAAAGGGCCATAGAATGTATTTAGGCAATTTTTGTAATATGGACTATGGACACTATGACGCACCGACACGCACACACTCACCTTAGATGTATGCATAGGATTGTATGGTTAAATAAGCGTTTAGGTTTTAAACACTTAGAGAAAATCCATCTTTTTTCAAAAAAAAAAACAATTGAACTTCACTTCAAAAATTTTCATAATAAATATGAAGTCAACACTTCACTTTTTCCTTTCTTTTTTTTAAGAAAAATTCAATTCATCTTAATCATTTAGACTTTCTTTTCAATCACTAATCAAACCTCACTTTTTTGCTAAATCTCATGCTCATGAAGCCTCCCAATCTCCTTCTTCAAAATCATTTTCAAAATTTAAAATCAAACAATTAAAACAAAAAAACAACAAGTCTTTTTAGCAAGAACTACGCCGGTTTTGATCCCGTAAAACGGTACGTAGGCAAGGGACTTTAACCCCTCCAAGCCGAAATAAAATTAAATTCTACTTCTTCTCACCCCCATTCTTCACTCAAATAAAACTTCTTTTCCTTCAATAAGTAGGCAATAAAAAATAAAGCGTAGAAATCAACTTAGGAGAGCGGCTCTTATGGAGTACCATAATCGCTCCGGGTGCCTAACACCTTCCCGTAGCGAAAACGACCCCCGAATTTAGAATCTAAGGGTTTTTTCTCGATTTTGCCCTTCCCAAGAAAAAATAGAGAATATCAACGGTCGAAAGGTTCAAGTCCAATTAATGGCTTGGCACCCAAAAACCATGATAACAGAAATGGCGACTTCACTGGGGATTTTTTTAGCGGGTCACGCCTAGTTTTCCTTAGTTTATTTACGCTTTGTTTTATTGCTTACATATGTGAATACTTGTTTACTTTCATTTGACGTGTGGGGTGAGAATATCAAAAGTCCTATACCCGGGCTGAGTGAACTTATGTTTAGGTAGAGATATAATCGACAATTCGATCCGGGGGTTGCCTCGTGTATTGGATTATGCGATCAATCTCACATAGCTGAGGCATTTTGAAGGTGATATTGTCGGCGTGTGTTGTCATGCTTAGGCACTTCACTTTCAATTGTTCGACGAAGCTATGAACCGTAGTTACCAAACCCATCCTAGCCTTTTTAGGACGTAGTGCGGTGGCTAAATTGAGTGTTGTCTCAAACTTTAGTCGTCACGCGATACTACACTCAAACTAGACCTTCTCACAAATAATCATGGAACGGGTGTCGTCCTGTACTACCATGATATATGTGAGAGAGGTTGCAGTTTGGGAACTGTGTTAGAACCTTGGTTACTACTATCCAAAGCCTTAGTTCACCGGACGCCGTGTCCAGCCGTAGCCCTGTTACTTTGAATCTCAACCCATCTTGTTCTTTGTAACTAAACAACACAATCATGCATACATGCATTCATGCATAAACATTTTTTTCATGCATTCATCGAAGGGTTTAAACAAATGGAAATTTTTTGTAAATAATCACAGGTATGAAGAAGACTAAGTGCTACAAGTTCAAGGAAGTGGATTTGGTTAGTTTGAGAGAGTTGGCACTCAAGGTCAAGAGTCAAACAGGGTTCCGACTCCGGTATGGGGGATTGCTTACTTTGCTCCGAACCGATGTGGACGAGAAGCTAGTGCACACTCTAGTGCAATTTTATGATCCAAGCTTCCGTTGCTTCACCTTCCCGGACTTCCAGTTGGTTCCTACTCTCGAGGCTTACTCCAATCTAGTGGGTTTACCTATAGCCGAGAAGACGCCTTTCACCGGTCCCGGGACTTCTCTTACTCCTCTGGTTATTGCTAAGGATCTCTACCTCAAGACTTCCGACGTCTCCAACCATCTTATTACCAAGTCTCACATCCGGGGGTTCACTTCAAAGTATCTTCTTGATCAAGCTAATCTCAGTACTACTTGTCAGGATACGCTCGAGGCTATTCTTGCTTTGCTTATCTACGGGCTCATTCTCTTTCCGAACCTCGACAACTTCGTGGACATGAATGCTATCGAGATCTTCCATTCCAAGAACCCGGTTCCTACTTTGCTAGCGGATACCTACCACGCCATTCATGACAGGACTCTCAAGGGCCGTGGGTATATTCTTTGCTGCACATCTCTTTTGTATAGGTGGTTTATTTCGCACCTTCCGAGTTCCTTCCATGATAACTCGGAGAACTGGTCCTACTCGCAGCGGATTATGGCCCTCACTCCTAATGAGGTCGTCTGGCTCACTCCGGCCGCTCAAGTGAAGGAAATCATTATGGGTTGTGGAGACTTTCTCAATGTACCTCTTCTTGGTACCCGTGGAGGAATCAACTACAATCCCGAGCTTGCTATGAGACAGTTTGGTTTCCCTATGAAGTCGAAGCCCATCAATCTTGCTACATCTCCAGAGTTCTTCTTCTACACGAATGCTCCTACCGGACAAAGGAAAGCTTTCATGGATGCTTGGTCCAAGGTTCGAAGGAAGAGTGTGAAGCATCTAGGTGTGAGATCCGGTGTTGCTCATGAGGCCTATACTCAGTGGGTGATAGATCGAGCTGAGGAGATTGGTATGCCTTATCCAGCTATGAGATACGTGTCTTCATCCACTCCGTCTATGCCTCTACCTCTACTTCCCGCGACTCAGGATATGTATCAGGAGCATCTAGCTATGGAGAGTCGTGAGAAGCAAGTGTGGAAAGCTCGGTACAATCAAGCTGAGAATCTAATCATGACTTTGGATGGTAGAGATGAGCAGAAGACTCATGAGAATTTAATGTTGAAGAAAGAACTAGCTAAGGCCCGGAAGGAATTGGAAGAGAAAGACGAGCTGCTTATGAGGGATTCCAAGAGAGCCAAAGGACGACGAGACTTCTTTGCCAGATACTGTGATTCAGATTCCGAGTCCGATGATCTTCCGACTACTTCCCATGCTTGAGGGCTTCATGTGTTTATTTCAAAGTCTTTCTGTTAAGAATGCTATGTAGTTTTGATTATTTGCAAGATTTCTAATTTGTTTAAAAATCCTTCGATGAAAAAATAAGTCTTTCGCATTTGCATTTGCATGTCATGCATCATACACATCATGCATTGGTCACAAAGGCTTCCAGGTGCTTACCACCTCCTGGTTTCTCTGCCGCAGTGTGAAAAGTGGCTCGTGCTCAGAGAGTTTACGAACCGGATAGAATTGATCGAACCAGAGAATACAGAAGAAAGAAAAGGGCTATGGAAGAAGAGAACACACAGCTTCGTACCGAATTGGCATCTCTAAGGGAGGAATTGGCCAAAGCTCATGATGCTATGACTGCTCTGTTGGCTGCTCAGGAACAACCAGTTCCTGTAGTTTCTACAGCTGCAAATGTGACTCCTACCGTAACAACTGATCCCCGCTCTATCATGCCATCCGGGTATCCTTACGGGCTTCCGCTGTACTATACTACTAATACAGGGGCAGGGACCTCTGGTACTGCCAACAATGGCCCAATCCCAGGGGCAAATTTAACTCCTATTAGTACCGCCTTGACTCAAGCTGCAACAACTGTTACCGAGCCCATTGTGAATGCGGTGCCTCTATTTGTCCATGCTAATGCGCACCACGGGAGTATTGCCACAACCGGAACTATGGAAGAGAGAATGGAAGAACTTGCCAAAGAGCTCCGACGGGAAATTAAGGCCAACAGGGGAAACGGAGACTCCATTAAAACCCAGGATCTCTGCTTAGTATCGAAGGTAGATGTTCCAAAAAAGTTCAAAGTCCCGGAGTTCGACAAATATAACGGGCTGACTTGTCCTCAAAATCATATTGTCAAATACGTCCGGAAGATGGGCAACTACAAGGACAATGATTCCCTTATGATCCATTACTTCCAAGACAGTCTGATGGAAGATGCTGCAGAGTGGTATACTAGTCTGAGCAAAGATGATGTCCATACCTTTGATGAGCTAGCCACCGCTTTCAGGAGCCACTACGGGTTTAACACTCGTTTGAAGCCGAATAGGGAGTTCCTCAGGTCCCTATCTCAGAAAAAGGAGGAGAGTTTCCGTGAATATGCGCAAAGGTGGAGAGGGGCAGCTGCCCGTATCACTCCTGCTTTAGATGAAGAAGAAATGACCCAGACATTCTTAAAGACCTTGAAGAAAGATTATGTTGAGAGGATGATCATCGCCGCCCCGAACAACTTTTCGGAGATGGTCACTATGGGAACCCGTCTTGAGGAAGCCGTCAGGGATGGAATCATTGTGTTTGAGAAAGCTGAATCCTCTGTGAGTGCATCGAAGAGATATGGTAATGGACACCACAAGAAGAAAGAAACGGAAGTGGGGATGGTGTCAGCTGGAGCCGGTCAATCAATGGCTACTGTTGCTCCTATCAATGCAGCTCAAATGCCTCCGTCATACCTATATATGCCGTATTCTCAGCATCCATTCTTCCCACCGTTTTATCATCAGTACCCTTTGCCACCGGGCCAGCCTCAAGTGCCCGTCAATGCAATTGCCCAACAGATGAAACAACAGTTGCCGGTTCAACAACAACAACAACAACAACAACAGCAGCAGCAGTATACTAGACCAACTTTTCCTCCTATACCAATGTTGTATGCAGAACTTCTTCCAACTTTACTCCAGAGAGGACACTGCACGACTAGACAGGGTAAGCCCCCACCTGATCCGTTGCCTCCAAGGTTCAGGTCTGATCTCAAATGTGATTTTCATCAAGGTGCCTTAGGTCATGATGTCGAGGGGTGTTATGCTTTGAAGTATATCGTGAAGAAGCTCATTGACCAGGGAAAGCTGACTTTTGAGAATAATGTTCCACATGTCCTTGACAATCCTCTTCCAAATCATGCCGCTGTGAATATGATCGAAGTGTGTAAGGAAGCTCCTAGACTTGATGTCCGCAATGTTGCCACTCCTCTGGTGCCTCTGCACATCAAGCTGTGCAAAGCTTCTCTGTTCAGCCATGATCATGCCAAGTGTCTAGGATGCCTCTGTGATCCTTTGGGCTGCTATACTGTTCAAGACGACATCCAAAGCCTGATGGATGATAATCTTCTGACTGTCAGTGATGTTTGCGTGGTCGTGCCAGTTTTTCACGATCCGCCTGTCAAGAGTGTACCTTTGAAGAAGAATGCTGAGCCTTTGGTGATAAGGTTGCCAGGACCAATTCCTTATGTTTCGGACAAGGCAGTGCCATACAAATACAATGCTACTATGATAGAAAATGGAGTAGAGGTGCCTCTAGCCTCCTTTGCCACAGTAAGCAATATTGCCGAAGGGACTTCTGCAGCGCTAAGAAGCGGGAAGGTTCGTCCGCCATTATTTCAGAAGAAGGTAGCTACGCCAATCACTCCACCAGTTGAAGAAGCAACTCCAACCGTTGTTTCACCCATTGCTACAGATGTGAATCAGCCAGGCAAATCTATAGAGGATTCGAATTTAGATGAGATTCTGAGAATAATAAAGAGGAGCGACTACAAGATCGTTGATCAGTTGCTGCAGACTCCTTCAAAGATATCCGTCTTGTCACTACTCTTGAGCTCTGAGGCTCACAGGAATACCTTGTTGAAAGTGCTGGAGCAGGCTTATGTTGACCACGAAGTCTCGGTAGATCGTTTCGGTGGCATAGTGGGAAATATTACTGCTTGTAACAACCTCTGGTTTAGTGAAGAAGAGTTGCCGGAAGTGGGAAAGGGTCACAATCTGGCTTTGCACATCTCGGTGAATTGTAAATCAGACATGATATCAAATGTGTTGGTGGATACCGGTTCCTCTCTCAATGTAATGCCCAAGACAACTCTAGATCAGTTGAGCTACCGTGGGACCCCTTTGAGAAGAAGTACTTTCTTGGTCAAAGCTTTTGACGGATCTCGAAAGAATGTGCTGGGGGAGATAGACTTGCCGATAACCATTGGCCCTGAGAATTTCTTGGTTACCTTCCAAGTGATGGACATTAATGCATCCTACAGTTGCCTGCTGGGAAGACCGTGGATACACGATGCAGGTGCGGTTACTTCCACCTTACATCAGAAGTTGAAATTTATGAAGAATGGAAAACTCGTTACAATCCATGGTGAAGAAGCATACTTAGTCAGCCAGTTGTCTTCTTTCTCTTGTATTGAAGCAGGGTCTGCTGAAGGGACTGCTTTCCAAGGTTTGACCATTGAAGGTGCAGAGTCTAAGGAAGCTGGGGCTGCTATGGCTTCATTGAAGGATGCTCAGAGAGCCATCCAAGAAGGTCAGACTGCCGGCTGGGGCAAGATGATACAGCTCTGTGAGAACAAGCGTAAAGAAGGTCTCGGGTTCTCCCCGTCATCAAGGGTTTCCTCGGGAGTCTTCCACAGTGCAGGGTTTGTTAATGCTATCTCTGAAGAAGCCACTGGATCTGGTCTCAGGCCTGTATTTGTTACACCAGGAGGCATTGCGACAAATTGGGATGCCATTGACATTCCTTCAATCATGCATGTTTCTGAGTAATGTGTCTTGTTGCTTTAGTGCTTTGTTTTCAAAATAACAACCCTCTCGCTCTGCCCAAAGCGAGAGTGATATTTTCTGTAAGGGCATGCTTGTTTCGGCATTGCCGTTGATTAATAAAATTTTGTCGTTTCTTCCACGACTACTTTTTTTTTAGTGCTTTTTCCCTTGGAAACAATGGTAATGCCAGAAAAAACCAAAACGTCTGTATTTTCTTAATTTCAAAAATCTGCATGAAAAAAAAAAAAAACTCTTTCTAAAATCATCCAATCATTATATGCAGGTTGAACCATAATAAACCCTTTGAACACAGTAATCCTACGGTTCCTCCAAGTTTTGATTTCCCTGTGTATGAAGCCGAAGATGAGGAAGGTGATGACATACCGTATGAGATCACTCGGTTACTTGAGCAAGAAAAGAAAGCCATTCAGTCTCACCAAGAAGAGATTGAGCTTATCAACATAGGTACCGAGGAAAACAAGCAAGAAATCAAGATTGGTGCTACTCTAGAGGAAGGGGTTAAACAGAAGATCATCCAACTCCTCCGGGAATATCCGGATATTTTTGCATGGTCCTATGAAGATATGCCAGGTCTAGACCCTATGATCGTGGAGCATCGGATCCCTACCAAGCCTGAATGTCCTCCCGTCAGGCAGAAATTGAGAAGGACTCATCCCGATATGGCTCTCAAGATTAAGAGTGAAGTTCAAAAGCAGATTGATGCGGGTTTCCTCATGACAGTTGAGTATCCCGAATGGGTTGCCAATATTGTGCCTGTGCCAAAGAAGGATGGTAAAGTCCGGATGTGTGTTGACTTCAGGGACCTGAACAAAGCCAGTCCAAAGGACAACTTTCCATTACCTCATATTGATGTGCTTGTTGATAATACTGCTCAATCTAAGGTGTTCTCCTTCATGGACGGTTTTTCCGGTTATAATCAGATCAAAATGTCTCCTGAAGATAGAGAAAAGACATCTTTTATCACTCCATGGGGTACTTTCTGCTACAAAGTGATGCCGTTCGGCCTAATCAATGCTGGTGCTACCTACCAAAGGGGAATGACCACTCTGTTTCATGACATGATTCACAAAGAAGTCGAAGTATATGTGGATGATATGATTGTGAAGTCAGCAGATGAGGAGCAGCATGTTGAATATTTAACAAAGATGTTTGAAAGGTTGAGAAAATACAAGCTGCGATTGAATCCCAACAAATGTACATTCGGTGTCAGGTCTGGAAAGTTATTAGGCTTCATTGTCAGCCAAAAGGGCATTGAAGTCGATCCTGATAAAGTCCGGGCCATCCGAGAAATGCCAGCTCCACAGACAGAGAAGCAAGTCAGAGGTTTCTTGGGACGTTTGAATTACATCTCCCGATTCATATCTCATATGACTGCAACCTGCGGGCCAATCTTCAAGCTACTCAGAAAGAACCAGCCTATTGTATGGAATGATGAATGCCAAGAAGCTTTTGATAGCATCAAGAATTACCTGCTGGAACCACCTATCCTTGTCCCACCCGTGGAAGGAAGGCCTTTGATTATGTATTTGGCAGTATTTGATGAATCCATGGGATGTGTACTTGGTCAACAAGATGAAACCGGAAAGAAAGAGCATGCTATCTACTATCTAAGCAAGAAGTTCACCGATTGTGAAACTCGGTATACAATGCTTGAAAAGACTTGTTGTGCTCTAGCTTGGGCTGCCAAACGCCTGCGTCATTATTTGGTGAATCATACGACTTGGCTGATATCCAGAATGGATCCGATAAAGTATATCTTTGAGAAAGCTGCTGTTACTGGAAAGATTGCACGCTGGCAGATGCTTTTGTCTGAATATGATATTGTGTTCAAAACTCAAAAGGCAATCAAAGGCAGCATTCTTGCCGATCACCTTGCTTATCAACCTCTTGATGATTACCAACCAATTGAATTTGATTTCCCTGATGAAGAGATCATGTATTTGAAATCCAAAGACTGCGACGAACCGTTGATTAATGAAGGTCCAGATCCCAATAGCAAGTGGGGTTTAGTCTTTGATGGTGCTGTCAATGCTTATGGCAAAGGAATCGGGGCAGTCATTGTATCCCCGCAAGGGCATCACATTCCCTTTACCGCCCGAATTCTGTTCGAATGTACCAACAACATGGCTGAGTATGAAGCATGTATCTTCGGGATCGAGGAAGCAATTGACATGAGAATCAAACACCTCGACATCTATGGAGATTCTGCGCTCGTCATCAATCAGATAAAGGGTGAATGGGAGACCCACCATGCTAAGTTGATTCCTTATCGTGATTATGCGAGACGTCTTCTGACATATTTTACAAAGGTTGAGCTGCATCATATTCCTCGTGATGAGAACCAAATGGCTGATGCTCTTGCTACTCTATCCTCCATGTTTCGAGTAAACCATTGGAATGATGTGCCAATAATCAAAGTGCAACGCCTTGAAAGACCTTCACATGTGTTTGCTATTGGGGATGTGATCGATCAGGCTGGTGAAAATGTGGTTGACTATAGACCCTGGTACTATGACATCAAGCAGTTCTTGCTGAGCCGTGAGTATCCGCCAGGTGCTTCCAAACAAGACAAGAAGACCTTGAGAAGATTGGCCGGTAGATTCCTGTTAGATGGAGATATTCTGTACAAGAGGAACTATGACATGGTACTGTTGAGGTGTGTTGATGAACATGAAGCAGAGCAGTTAATGCATGATGTACATGACGGTACCTTCGGGACCCATGCTACAGGGCATACTATGTCAAGAAAGTTGCTACGGGCAGGTTACTACTGGATGACTATGGAGCATGATTGCTACCAGTACGCCAGAAAATGCCACAAATGTCAAATCTATGCTGATAAGATTCATGTGCCTCCGCATGCTCTCAATGTTATGTCATCCCCATGGCCGTTCTCAATGTGGGGCATCGACATGATTGGAAGAATTGAACCGAAGGCTTCAAATGGTCATCGTTTCATCTTAGTGGCAATTGACTACTTTACCAAATGGGTTGAAGCAGCATCTTATACCAATGTGACCAAGCAAGTGGTAGCTAAGTTCATCAAGAACAACATCATCTGTCGATATGGTGTTCCCAGCAAGATTATTACCGACAATGGTACCAACCTGAACAACAATGTGGTGCAAGCTCTTTGTGAAGAATTCAAAATTGAGCATCATAACTCTTCTCCCTATAGACCTCAGATGAATGGTGCAGTTGAGGCCGCCAATAAGAATATCAAGAGAATCATCCAGAAGATGGTAACCACTTACAAGGACTGGCATGAGATGTTACCCTATGCTCTGCATGGCTACCGTACTACTGTGCGCAGTTCAACCGGGGCAACCCCTTTCTCTCTTGTATATGGTATGGAAGCAGTTCTTCCTTTGGAAGTGGAGATCCCATCTCTCCGTGTGATTATGGAAGCAAAGTTATCTGAGGCTGAATGGTGCCAAAGCCGGTATGATCAGTTGAATTTGATTGAGGAAAAACGTATGGATGCCATGGCTCGTGGACAGTCATATCAAGCAAGAATGAAGACTGCCTTTGACAAGAAAGTCCATCCTCGGGAATTCAAGGTAGAGGAACTTGTATTGAAAAGGAGGATAAGCCAGCAACCCGACCCAAGGGGCAAGTGGACGCCTAACTATGAAGGTCCTTATGTTGTCAAGAAGGCCTTCTCCGGTGGTGCTTTAATCCTTACACACATGGATGGTGTAGAACTTCCAAATCCAGTGAATGCCGATATAGTCAAGAAATACTTTGCCTAGAAATATGAAAGAACAGCGTGGTAGGTCGAAAACCCGAAAGGGCGGCCTAGGCAAAAATGCGCTTCCCGGTGGATCGAAAACCCGAAAGGGCGGTCCAGGCAAAAATAAGGGACAAAAAAAACAAATATGAAAAGCTCGCTGAGATTGTACGCAACTCAGGCAAGAATGAGCGTCTCGATGAGCCGAAAACCCGGAAGGGCGGTTCATGCAAAAATGAGATTGAAACAAAAGGCAAGTAACTATATCTGGCCAACCACCGTCCCCTTGGGGCATCTGCAGCTGTTAATGACCATTTTCATCAAAAGCTCTTATGCTTGCGAATTCAAAGTTTCTAGGAGATGTCATGATTACTGTGTTCAATGTACCACCAACCAATAAAATTACCATTTTCCAAGCTTTGTAAATCCGTGGAGTCACGCCTTCGGCTGACCACCACTCTTATACATCTATTTGAGCTTGTGCTTTTGTTTGAAACTCTGCTTTCTTTTTACTTTCAAAGCTATATACAAAACATTTTCTTTCTATTTTGATAATGATAATGCTCGAAACAAACATTTTGAAAATTGAAAAAGTTTTTTTGAAAAGCAAACCTGAGCAACAGGGTACATTCAAATGAGACATGCATGAGCGAGAGTATGTTGATGTCTATTTTAATATGTGTTACAAGCAGGTTCTCCTCCAGGATAGTCTTTGGTCAATGGCAAGAATGAAAAAACAGAATGAAAATGCATGAAAATGAAAAGGCTCGCTAAGTTGAAAACCCGGAAGGGCGGCTTAGGCAAGAATGAGCACCCCGCTGGATTGAAAACCCGAAAGGGCAGTTCAGGCAAAAATGGGGCATTGAAAAGAATTTATTTCCCCGGTGGATCGAAAACCCGAAAGGGCGATCCAGGCAAAAATGGGATGCAAAAAATGAATGAATGAAATTGAGAAAATAACATGCAAAAAGCATTGACCATAGATGCGACGTCCACGATACATCCGGCATTATTCCCAGTAGAGTCTTCCGAGATTCTATCCCCAGCGAGTCGCATACCTACCTGCCCTCAGCCATGGTTCCAATACGTCTCCCAACGACGTCATCTCCAAAGAGGATTTCCAAGAATGTGTAATATAGCACGAGCCACTACGTGCCCAATACTCTGATGTCTTGTCTTCCCCGTGAAGTCGTGCCTACAAAATGCCAACAGTCATGCATTACAAGCATTCATACATGCATAATCATGCATATTACGTGCCCATGCATTTAATGAAACTGTTATATCATCCGTGCATACTGCATTTCCAATGTCAACATCAGTCTCAATTCGATACTCATGTCAGGTTCTCTGTCAAAACCTTGTGAGCCAATAATATCGGTCAATTTCTGCCTTTCAATTCGAATCGACGTTAAGTCAATCTCAATCTATATTTTGTCAAAACAAACCAATCCCCCGTGAATATGTTTCTGTTTGGTCAAGTGGCTAGCTCAATCCAAGAGCAGCTTGTACCTGTCTATCTGTTTCTGTCCGGTGGAGTAACCAGTTCGCATCCAAGAACAAGCTCACACCTGTTTATTTGCCTTTGCTTTCGGTCGAGTGACCAGTTCGAATCCAAGAACAACTCGTACCTATCTACTTTTCCATGACCCCGGTCGAGTTACCAGTTCGAATCCAAGAACAGCTCGTACCTGTCTATGTGTCTATGATTTTGGGTCAAGTGGCTAGTTCAAGTCCAAGAACAGCTTGTACCCGTCTATCTGTTTCCATTCGCTCAAGTGGCTAGCTCGATCCAAGAGCAGCTTGCGCCTGTCTATTTTGTATTTGTCTCCGGTGGAGTAACCAGTTCGCATCCAAGAACAAGCTCGCACCTGTCTATTTGCCTTGCTTTCAGTCGAGTAACTAGTTCGAATCCCTAAGAACAGCTCGTACCTGCCAATTTTACATGTTTTCAGTCGAGTCACCAGTTCGAATCCGTAAGAACAACTCGTACTTGTCAATTTTCTCTTTTTTCCAGTCGGGTCACCAGTTCGAATCCATAAGAACAACTCGCACTTTCCAATATCCCCAAGTGAGTTACCAGTTCGAATCCATAAGAACAACTCATGTTTGTCCAGTAACCTCTATCCCCTGTGAAGTGACCAGTTCAAATCCATAAGAACAACTCGCAGTTGTCTGTTTGTTTCATTCCCGGTCAAGTGGCTAGTTTGAATCCAAGAACAGCTTGTACCTGTCCAACTTGTTTCTAGTTTCCCGTTACTCTGCTATTCACTATCTTTGTCAATGTCTACCAATCCCGCAATGGATACGACATATTTTGTTAATTCTAATCCCCATGAGGTCTTGCATTCATAATCCAAATGATGCATGGCATGCATATTATTTGAAAATGGGTAGGCGTATTTTTACGTCCAAACACAGTGCAAATGCTAATATTTAAGTATCTTCGTCCTGTCAAGCCAAAGACTCCGTCTCTTGACTCTCCAGACAAAGAAACTTAAATAGGGGCAGCTGTTATACCCTGTTTTTGGACCTAAAAATACTGGGCCCAATTTCATTTCAAACTTTGTTAATTGTCAAATTTCAACTGCACAGTTCAAATTGTCTCTGCCTCGCAGTATTTTCAATCACAATTTTACCTATGTTTTTCTTGCATAAAACCTTTTGAAATGTCTTTACTTGTCTTGTAAGTCATTCAAAAGTGTCTCTGAATCATTACATTGCTTTTTCTACAGTTTATTTCAAAATTTGCAAAAAGTCATACAGAAGGGTATTTTGGTCATTTCCTGCAGTGGGACCCATTTTCATCCTTGTGACTGTCTCTGAGTCTTTTCAGATTGATTTTTTCAGTAAACCCTGCTAATTTCATTTCAAACTTGCATCTGAGTCAGTGTCGAGTCATTTTGGCTCTGTTTAGGTCATTTTTAGCCCTAGGGGCATTTTGGTCATTTCACACAAAATTTTGGCATGGGGAGGTTACTTTGAAGTACCTCATTTAAGCCATTGGTTCGTTTTAGTCCTTTTGTCAATTTTACTTTGGGTTTCACTTTACGTTTTGTCAGTTTACGTTTTTATCCAATTTTATTTTGTTTTTACCTTTTTGCATTTTGGTCCCCAAAAGGGTCCAAAATTGCATTTCAGTCTAGTTTCTTTTTCAATTCATATTTCAGTCCAGAATTTTTTTTTATTTTATTTTACTTTTCAGTCCTTTCTTTGTAAATTTCATTTCAGTCCCTTAACTTTTTAATTTTGCAGAAAAGGCCCAATGTCAAATTTGCATTTTTTTAGTCAAGATCCAGGTGGCGCAATTCAATTGGGTCAGAGGCAATACATGTCAGCTATAAATGGAGCCAAGTGTAAGATTCAATGCCATTAACTACACGCCAACTCAACAAACACAATCAAGTTTCTCTCTCCTTTCTGTTAAAGATCAAAAATCAGAAATTCTCAAGAACATGAAGAACACAAAACCCTAACCGTTTCCAGAAAGTGACAAAATTCATCAAGTTTCAGTGTTTTTCGTATCAATTCTCAGAGATTCGTATGAATCTTCATCACTGAATTGATCATTCTCTGCAATTCCAAACGCGAGCTCGCATTGAAGCAAGCTCAAGCGTTGATCACAGAGCGTGAAAAGAAGAGGGAAAGAAGCAAAGTTCTAAACCGGCGAAGAAGATGAAGAAACGGAATCAGTGAGAAAAGGAGAATCACCGATTTATTTTCGGTCCAAGAACAAGCAAAGGAATCAAAAAACCAGCAAGAACATTCAAGTTTTCCCAAAGATTTCCTCCATTAAAGGTTTCAACCAAAACCTTAGGTAAAACTCAGAATCTTTTCTCAGAAATAATATCACTGTTAAACCTAAAAATCACGTAAGCAAAACAGATCCAAAATTTCCAGAATTCAAAGCCAAAACTATAACCGTAAACACCAAAACCTAGATCCGTGAGGATCAAAGTTTTGAAAGCAAGAACAAGTACCAGAAAAGCAGTGAATAACGAAACGATGTAGATTCTTAAAGATCCAAACGTTTTCGTTCAAAAAGATCAAAAAATCAGTTTCAAAACCGTACAAAGTTTTTTCAGATCTACATCACTTCAAGCTGTATTTGAGAAATTTCTTGATAGATTCGTGTTTAGGGTTAAAGGACGAATCAAAAGATGCAAAAATATTTGAGTTCTGGAAATTTTTCACCGGAAACTGCTAGGTCTCGCCGGAGAAGATGAAGTTTCCGGCGGACCTTCAAGGTCTCCGCCGTAGCTTCATCCTCACCGGCGGTGAGGGTTTAGAGAGAGATGAGAGAAGAGAGAGGGGTTAGAGAGAGAAAGAAGAATACGAAATGAAAAAACCGGCGCGCTAGGGTTTATATAGAGTGCTAGACCGGACCGGTTCAAGACCGGTCCAATCCCATGCGTTGTGAGCCCTTAGATCTAGGGTTTGGGATCTTGGATCAATCCAACGATCCCTGAGCGTTCCTGTGAGATCCGGATCCCTTGGCTTTGGGCCTGGGCCTCTTTTCTTTGCTTTTCTACGTTTTTGCTTTTTTTGTGCTATTTGCACCGTATTTCCTTGCTATCTGCACCTATTGCTTGTTTACTTCTTTTACAAAAATTCCTAAAAAATCCTAGTTGTTTCTTGATGTATTTTTGGTATGTCTATGGTATTTTTGCATGTAAAAAAAATGTTAAAATGGCATGAACCAATTCCATGTATTTTTGTACTTTTGGTATGCATTTTGCTATGTTTTGTTCTTGACATTTTGATAGTATGACATGGATAAATGATGCCTAATATTGTGGTGAATATAACTCTGGAAATGTGCTTTTGTTTGCTATTTGTGAATATGATTTTATGGATTTCTTGTTTTACAAGCAACAAGTGTTTATTTTTAGGAATAAAGTAGGAAATTTCTTCATGAATTTGGTATGGTATTTTGCTTGCACATGTCTCCATTAATTGCATGTCATGGTTTAAAACAAAATTTCTTTCAAAATTGCCATGATGTGATAATTATGGGTCACTAGCATCTTTAGGTATCATATCAAATGTTTTTTTTAGGTTTTTACTACTTTGTTACTTTTTCTTTGCCATTCTTATGCACTTCCTTTTGATTATTTCCTACTATTTTGTGCTTTATAATTACTAACCATTTCATCTCATGTGCCATACATTCCATAGCATTCCACCACTCTCTCCACTTTCTTTAGCTTAGCATTTATTTTTATTTTTTTGCAAGTTTTAATTCATTTGGTAATGTAATTTGTTATCATTGGTTTGTAGCTTGGCAAAGGGGCCATAGAATGTATTTAGGCAATTTTTGTAATATGGACTATGGACACTATGACGCACCGACACGCACACACTCAC
The DNA here is from genome assembly GCF_003473485.1 of Medicago truncatula. Classification (NCBI taxonomy): domain Eukaryota; kingdom Viridiplantae; phylum Streptophyta; class Magnoliopsida; order Fabales; family Fabaceae; genus Medicago; species Medicago truncatula. The sequence goes on from NC_053047.1 coordinate 34,514,895, forward strand.
CTTAGATGTATGCATAGGATTGTATGGTTAAATAAGCGTTTAGGTTTTAAACACTTAGAGAAAATCCATCTTTTTTCAAAAAAAAAAAACAATTGAACTTCACTTCAAAAATTTTCATAATAAATATGAAGTCAACACTTCACTTTTTCCTTTCTTTTTTTTAAGAAAAATTCAATTCATCTTAATCATTTAGACTTTCTTTTCAATCACTAATCAAACCTCACTTTTTTGCTAAATCTCATGCTCATGAAGCCTCCCAATCTCCTTCTTCAAAATCATTTTCAAAATTTAAAATCAAACAATTAAAACAAAAAAACAACAAGTCTTTTTAGCAAGAACTACGCCGGTTTTGATCCCGTAAAACGGTACGTAGGCAAGGGACTTTAACCCCTCCAAGCCGAAATAAAATTAAATTCTACTTCTTCTCACCCCCATTCTTCACTCAAATAAAACTTCTTTTCCTTCAATAAGTAGGCAATAAAAAATAAAGCGTAGAAATCAACTTAGGAGAGCGGCTCTTATGGAGTACCATAATCGCTCCGGGTGCCTAACACCTTCCCGTAGCGAAAACGACCCCCGAATTTAGAATCTAAGGGTTTTTTCTCGATTTTGCCCTTCCCAAGAAAAAATAGAGAATATCAACGGTCGAAAGGTTCAAGTCCAATTAATGGCTTGGCACCCAAAAACCATGATAACAACTTGATGTCCGTAACGTCGCAACTCCCCTGGTGCCTCTACACATCAAGCTGTGCAAAGCTTCTCTGTTCAGCCATGATCATGCCAAGTGCCTAGGATGCCTTCGTAATGCTTTGAGTTGTTATACTGTTCAAGATGACATCCAAAGCTTGATGAATGATAATTTTTTGACTGTTAGTGATGTATGCGTGATTGTGCCAGTTTTTCACGATCCGCCTGTCAAGAGTATGCCTTTGAAGAAAAATGCTGAGCCTTTGGTGATAAGGTTGCCCGGACCGGTACCGTATACTTCAGATAGGGCTATCCCGTAAAAATATAATGCTACCATAATTGAAAACGGAGTAGAAGTGCCTCTGGTGTCCTTGGCTGTGGTGAACAATACCGCCGAAGGAACTTCAGCAGCCCTAAGAAGCGGAAGAGTCCGTCCACCGTTGTTTCAAAAGAAGGCAGCTACGCCTACCGTGCCACCCATTGACAAACCAACCCCGACTGATGTTTCTCCAGTTAACAGAGACGCGAGCCAACCAGGCCGGTCTATAGAGGATTCTAATCTGGACGAGATTTTGAGGTTGATCAAAAGAAGTGATTATAAGATTGTAGATCAGCTGCTGCAAACTCCGTCGAAGATATCCATTTTGTCTCTACTCCTGAGTTCCGCTGCCCACAGAGATACCCTTTTGAAAGTATTGGAGCAGGCTTATGTGGATCATGAAGTAACTGTGGATCACTTTGGTAGCATAGTGGGGAACATTACCGCCTGCAGCAATCTGTGGTTCAGTGAAGATGAATTGCCCGAAGCAGGAAAGCATCATAATCTGGCCTTGCATATCTCCGTAAATTGCAAGTCCGACATGATCTCAAATGTGTTAGTAGACACTGGCTCATCTTTGAACGTGATGCCCAAGTCAACGTTGGATCAGCTGAGTTACCGGGGAACTCCCTTGAGGAGGAGCACTTTTCTGGTCAAAGCCCTTGATGGAACCCGCAAGAGCGTTCTCGGGGAGATAGACTTGCCAATAACTATTGGCCCCGAAACCTTTCTAATCACGTTTCAGGTCATGGATATTAATGCCTCTTACAGCTGTCTCTTGGGGAGACCATGGATACACGACGCGGGAGCAGTGACCTCTACTTTGCACCAAAAGTTGAAATTTGCAAAAAGTGGAAAGCTTGTTACCATTCATGGAGAGGAAGCATACCTGGTTAGCCAGCTATCATCTTTCTCTTGCATAGAGGCAGGGTCTGCAGAGGGGACCGCTTTTCAAGGATTAACTGTCGAAGGTACGGAGCCTAAGAGGGATGGAACTGCCATGGCTTCTTTGAAGGATGCACAGAGAGCCGTCCAAGAGGGTCAAGCTGCCGGCTGGGGCAAGTTAATACAGCTTCGTGAGAACAAGCATAAGGAAGGTCTTGGCTTCTCCCCAACTTCAGGAATTTCCACCGGGGCATTCTATAGTGCTGGGTTTGTCAACGCAATCACAGAAGAAGCAACCGGATTTGACCCGAGGCCTGTATTTGTTATACCAGGAGGCATTGCGAGAGATTGGGATGCCATTGACATTCCCTCAATCATGCATGTTTCTGAGTAATATACCTTGTTGCTTAAGTATCTTGTTTTTTCAAAATAACAATCCTCTCGCTCTGCCCAAAGCGAGAGTGATATTTTCTGTAAGGGCATGTTTGTTTCGGCATTGCCGTTGATTAATAAAAAATTTGTCGTTTCTTCCACGACTGCTTTTTTAGTGCTTTTTCCCTTGGAAATAATGGTAATGCCAGAAAAAACCAAAACATCTGTATTTTCTTATTAATTTCAAAAATCTGCATAAAAAAACCTCCTTCTAAAATCATCCAATCATTTTACGCAGATTGAACTATAATAAACCCGTTGGGCACGGTAATCCTGCATTCCCTCCGAATTTTGAGTTCCCAGTGTATGAAGCCGAAGATGAGGAAGGTGATGACATACCATATGAGATCACTCGGCTACTTGAGCAAGAAAAGAAAGCCATTCAGCCTCACCAGGAAGAGATTGAGCTCATCAACATAGGTACCGAGGAGAACAAGCGAGAAATCAAGATCGGTACTATTCTAGAGGAAGGGGTTAAAAAGAAGATCATCCAACTCCTCTGGGAATATCCGGATATTTTTGCATGGTCGTATGAAGATATGCCAGGTCTAGATCCTATGATTGTGGAGCATCGGATCCCCACCAAGCCTGAATGTCCTCCCGTCAGGCAGAAATTGAGAAGGACTCATCCAGATATGGCTCTCAAGATTAAGAGCGAGGTTCAAAAACAGATTGATGCGGGTTTCCTCATTACAGTTGAGTACCCTGAATGGGTTGCCAATATTGTACCTGTGCCAAAGAAGGATGGTAAAGTCCGGATGTGTGTTGACTTCAGAGACCTGAACAAAGCCAGTCCAAAAGACAACTTTCCATTACCTCATATTGATGTGCTTGTTGATAATACTGCTCAGTCTAAGGTGTTCTCCTTCATGGATGGTTTCTCCGGTTACAATCAGATCAAAATGTCTCCTGAAGATAGAGAAAAGACGTCTTTTATCACTCCATGGGGTACTTTCTGCTACAAAGTGATGCTGTTCGGCCTAATAAATGCTGGTGCTACCTACCAAAGAGGAATGACTACTCTGTTTCATGACATGATTCACAAAGAAGTCGAAGTATATGTGGATGATATGATTGTGAAGTCAACAGATGAGGAGCAACATGTTGAGTATTTGACAAAGATGTTTGAAAGGTTGAGAAAATACAAGCTTCGATTGAATCCCAACAAATGTACATTCGGCGTCAGATCCGGGAAGTTATTAGGCTTCATTGTCAGCCAAAAGGGCATTGAAGTCGATCCTGATAAAGTCCGGGCCATCCGAGAAATGCCAGCTCCACAGACCGAGAAGCAAGTCAGAGGTTTCCTCGGGCGTTTGAATTACATCTCCCGATTTATATCTCACATGACCGCAACCTGCGGGCCGATCTTCAAGCTACTCAGAAAGAATCAGCCTATTGTATGGAATGATGAATGCCAAGAAGCTTTTGATAGCATCAAGAATTACCTGCTGGAACCACCTATCCTTGTCCCACCCGTGGAAGGAAGGCCTTTGATTATGTATTTGGCAGTATTTGATGAATCCATGGGATGCGTACTTGGTCAACAGGATGAGACTGGAAAGAAAGAACATGCTATCTACTATCTAAGCAAGAAGTTCACCGATTGTGAAACTCGGTATACAATGCTTGAGAAGACTTGTTGTGCTTTGGCCTGGGCCGCTAAACGCCTGCGTCATTATTTGGTGAATCATACAACTTGGTTGATATCCAGAATGGATCCGATAAAGTATATCTTTGAGAAAGCTGCTGTTACTGGGAAGATTGCACGCTGGCAGATGCTTTTGTCTGAATATGATATTGTGTTCAAAACTCAAAAGGCAATCAAAGGTAGCATTCTTGCCGATCATCTTGCTTACCAACCTCTTGATGATTATCAACCAATTGAGTTCGATTTCCCCGATGAAGAGATCATGTATTTAAAATCAAAAGACTGCGAAGAACCGTTGATTGATGAAGGTCCAGATCCCAATAGCAAGTGGGGTTTAGTCTTTGATGGTGCTGTCAATGCTTATGGTAAAGGAATTGGGGCAGTCGTTGTATCCCCACAGGGGCATCACATCCCTTTTACCGCCAGAATTCTGTTCGAATGTACAAACAATATGGCTGAGTATGAAGCATGTATCTTTGGGATCGAGGAAGCAATTGACATGAGAATCAAACACCTCGACATCTATGGAGATTCCGCGCTCGTCATCAATCAGATAAAGGGTGAATGGGAGACCCATCATGCTAAGTTGATTCCTTATCGTGATTATGCGAGACGTTTGCTAACATATTTTACAAAGGTTGAGCTGCACCATATTCCTCGTAATGAGAACCAAATGGCTGATGCTCTTGCTACTCTATCCTCCATGTTTCGAGTAAACCATTGGAATGATGTGCCAATAATCAAAGTGCAACGCCTTGAAAGACCTTCACATGTGTTTGCTATTGGGGATGTGATCGATCAGGCTGGTGAAAATGTGGTTGACTATAAACCCTGGTACTACGACATCAAGCAGTTCTTGCTGAGCCGTGAGTATCAGCCGGGTGCTTCCAAACAAGATAAGAAGACCCTGAGAAGATTGGCCAGTAGATTCCTGTTAGATGGAGATATTATGTACAAGAGAAACTATGACATGGTATTGTTAAGATGTGTTGATGAACATGAAGCGGAGCAGTTAATGCATGATGTACATGACGGTACCTTCGGGACCCATGCTACAGGGCATACTATGTCAAGGAAGTTGTTACGAGCAGGTTACTACTGGATGGCCATGGAGCATGATTGCTACCAGCACGCCAGAAAGTGCCACAAATGTCAAATCTATGCTGATAAGATTCATGTGCCTCCGCACGCTCTCAATGTTATTTCATCCCCATAGCCGTTCTCAATGTGGGGCATCGACATGATTGGAAGAATTGAACCGAAGGCTTCAAATGGTCATCGTTTCATCTTAGTGGCAATTGACTACTTCACCAAGTGGGTTGAAGCAGCATCTTATACCAATGTGACCAAGCAAGTGGTAGCTAAGTTCATCAAGAACAACATCATTTGTCGATATGGTGTTCCCAGCAAGATCATTACCGACAATGGTACAAACCTGAACAACAATGTGGTGCAAGCTCTTTGTGAAGAATTCAAAATTGAGCATCATAACTCTTCTCCTTATAGACCTCAGATGAATGGTGCAGTTGAGGCCGCCAACAAGAATATCAAGAGAATTGTCCAGAAGATGGTAACCACTTACAAGGACTGGCATGAGATGCTACCCTATGCTCTGCATGGCTACCGTACTACAGTGCGCAGTTCAACCGAGGCAACCCCTTTCTCTCTTGTATATGGTATGGAAGCAGTTCTTCCTTTGGAAGTGGAGATCTCATCTCTCCGTGTGATCATGGAAGCAAAGTTATCTGAGGCTGAATGGTGCCAGAGCCGGTATGATCAGTTGAATTTGATTGAGGAAAAACGTATGGATACCATGGCTCGTGGACAGTCATATCAAGCAAGAATGAAGACTGCTTTTGACAAGAAAGTCCATCCTCGAGAATTCAAGGTAGGGGAACTTGTATTGAAAAGGAGGGTAAGCCAACAACCCGATCCAAGGGGCAAGTGGACGCCTAACTATGAAGGTCCTTATGTTGTCAAGAAGGCCTTCTCCGGTGGTGCTTTAATCCTTACACACATGGATGGTGTAGAACTTCCAAATCCTGTGAATGCTGATATAGTCAAGAAATACTTTGCCTAGACATGTGAAAAGAACAGCGTGGTAGGTCGAAAACCCGAAAGGGCGGCCTAGGCAAAAATGCGCTTCCCGGTGGATCGAAAACCCGAAAGGGCGGTCCAGGCAAAAATAAGGGACAAAAAAAATATATATATATAAAGCTCGCTGAGATTGTACACAACTCAGGCAAGAATGAGCGTCTCGATGAACCGAAAACCCGGAAGGGCGGTTCATGCAAAAATGAGATTGAAACAAAAGGCAAGTAACTATATCTGGCCAACCACCGTCTCCCTTGGGGCATCTGCAGCTGTTAATGACTATCTTCATCAAAAGCTCCTACGCTTGCGAATTCAAAGTCTCTAGGAAATGTAATGATTACTGTGTTCAATGTACCACCAACCAATAAAATTACCATTTTCCAAGCTTTGTAAATCCGTGGAGTCACGCCTTCGGCTGACCACCACTCTTATACATCAATTTGAGCCTGTGCTTTTGTTTGAAACTCTGCTTTCTTTTTACTTTCAAAGTTATGTACAAAAAACATTTTCCTTCTATTTTTAATAATGACAAATGCTCGAAACAAGCATCTTGAAAATTGAAAAAGTTTTTTGAAAAGCAAACCTGAGCAACAGGGTACATTCAAACGAGACATGCATGAGCTAGTGTGTGTTGGTGTCTATTTCAATATATGTTACAAGCAGGTTCTCCTCCAGGATAGTCTGTGGTCAATGGCAAGAATGAAAAAACAGAATGAAAATGCATGAAAATGAATAGGCTCGCTAAGTTGAAAACCCGGAAGGGCGGCTTAGGCAAAAATGAGCACCCCGCTGGATTGACAACCCGAAAGGGCAGTTCAGGCAAAAATGGGGCATTAAAAAAGAATTTAATTCCCCGATGGATCGAAAACCCGAAAGGGCGATCCAGGCAAAAATGGGATACAAAAAAAAAATGAATGAAAATTGAGAAAATAACATGCAAAAAGCATTGACCACAGATGCGACGTCCACGATACATCCAGGCATTATTCCCAGTAGAGTCTCCCAAGATTCTATCCCCAGCAAGTTGCATAACTACCGGCCCTCAGCCTTGGTCCCGATACGTCTCCCAACGACGTCATCTCCAAAGAGGATTTTCAGGAATGTGTAATATAGCACGAGCCACTACGTGCCCAATACTCCAATGTCTTGTCTGTCTCTGCGAAACTTTGTCTACAAATCGCCAACAGTCATGCATTACAAGCATTCATACATACATAATCATGCATATTACGTGCCCATGCATTTAATGAAATTGTTATATCATTCATGCATGTTGCATTTCCAATGTCAACATTAGTCTCAATTCAATACTCATGTCGGGTTCTCTGTCAAAACCTTGTGAGCCAATAATATTGGTCAATTTCTACCTTTCAAATCAAATCGACGTCAAGTCAATTTCAACCTATATTTTGTCAAAAAACTAATCCCCTGTGAATTTGTTTCTGTTCGGTCAAGTGGCTAGTTCAAGTCCAAGAACAGCTTGTACCTATCAATTTGCTTATGTTATCGGTCGAGTGCCCAGCTCAATCCAAGAGCAGCTTGTACCTGTCAATATGTTTCTGTTTGGTCAAGTTACCAATTCGCATCCAAGAACGACTTGTACCCGTTTACTTTTCAATGTTATCGGTCGAGTTACCAGTTCGAATCCAAGAACGGCTCGTACCTGTCTATGTGGCTATGATTTTGGTCAAGTGACTAGTTCAAGTCCAAGAACAGCTTGTACCCGTCTATCTGTTTCTGTTCGCTCAAGTGGCTAGCTCGATCCAAGAGCAGCTTGCGCCTGTCTATTTTGTCTTTGTCTCCGGTGGAGTAACCAGTTCGCATCCAAGAATAAGCTCGCACCTGTCTATTTGCCTTGCTTTCAGTCGAGTGACTAGTTCGAATCAAGAACAACTCGTACTTGTCTATTTGCCTTTGCTTTCAGTCGAGTGACCAGTTCGAATCAAGAACAATTCGTGCCTGTCTACCTTTTCTATGTCTCCGGTCGAGTGACCAGTTCGAATCCAAGAACAACTCGCACCTGTTTGTCTGCTTTTATTCCAGGTCAAGTGCCCAGCTCAATCCAAGAGCAGCTTGTACCCGTCAATTTGTTCCTAGTCTCCTATCTACCCTGTTATCTGTTATCTTGTCAATGTCTACCAATCCCGCAATGGATACGACATCTTTTGTTAATTCCAGCTTTCGTTTGTCTCGCACTCATAATCCAAATGTTGCATGGCATTCATGATATTTGAAAATGTACAAGCGTATTTTTACGTCCAAACACAGTGCAAATGTTAATATTTAAGTATCTTCGTCCCGTCGAGCCAAAGACTCCGTCTCTTGACCCTCCAGACAAAGAAACTTAAATAGGGGCAGCTGTTATACCCTGATTTTGGACCTAAAAATACTCGTTCAAATTTCTTTTCTAACACTGATACTTGTCAAATTCTCTGTTATTTTTTTCTCTGAATCTTTACTCTTTTTTTAAACATATTTTACTGCCTCTGTCTGTCTTTTCTTGCATTACAAGTCATTTAAGAACTCTCTGAAACGTCGCATTACTTTTCTTGCATTTTATTTCAAAAAATCATACAAAAGGGGTATTTTGGTCATTTCCTGCAGTGGAACCCATTTTAGTCCCTGTGTTTGCCTCTGAGTCTTTTCAACTTGTCTGTACGAATTATTGTTGAGTCTTTGTTTAAAAAATCATTTCAAAAATTGCATCTGAGTCAGTTAGTCCCTAGGGGCATTTTGGTCTTTTCCTGTTAAAATTCCGACAGGGAGGTATTTTAAAATACCTCATGTCGGTAATTTGTTCGTTTTAGTCCGTTTGTTGATTTTATTTTTCGTTTCACTTTACCTTTTTACCAATTACCAATTTTAATTCATTTTATTTTTATTTACATTTCGGTCCCCCAAAAGGGTCCCAAAATTGCATTTTTGTCCAATACTTTTTTAATTACATTTTTTTAGTTTTTTTTTATTATTGCAGATTAGTCCTCATATTAACTTTTTGTCAGATTAGTCCTTAAGTCCAAAACAGTCCAGGTGTCAATTTTCCATTGGGTCACCAATACACATGGCAGGCTATAAATAGTAAATGTGTCAGATCCATCACAATCAGTCAAAAAAAATCAGAATCAATCACAATCAGTCTCAAACAGAATCTTTTTCTCTCTCTCATCCATAACAGAATCAAAACAGAAAAAACTCAGAAAAAAGAGGAAGAACACCAAGAACACCTCATCACCAAAATCAACAGATCTAAACCGGATCTGCTCAGAATCAGCTCCAACCACCACAAAATCAACAAATCCGAACCGGATTCACTCAAAACCACCGCGAATCATCACATCAACACTAAAACATACCGGATTTTCGAGCAAAAACAACACCAACGGAGGATATAGCGCGCGCGCGAAAGAGAAGAGGAGAGATTCGAAGTTTTCCGAATATCTTTTTTCTCCGTTCTACGACAGAGGTAACGCGTTTCTCCTTTCTTTCTAAGCCATTTCCGCGCATTTCTTGCTTGAAAAAGTGTGAAAAAGTTTGTTACGGACATGTATTTGTAGATCTAGGCTTGTACGTTCGGATTTTAGAAATTCCGAGACCGGATTCGGACTCTAGAGAGAAAAGGATATCTAGATCCGTAGTTTTTTTTCAAAAAAAGTGTGAAAAATTTTCAAAGTAAAAACGTAGATCTAGTCCGAATCGCTCCGTTCTCGCTAAAACTAACGCCGGATTTGTGTAGAGGAGGTGGTGACGGAACTTTTGATGTAAAAATTTTTAAAAAAAAAGTAGTTTGAATTTTCCGGCGCGGTGGCGCCGCCGCCGGAACCACCACCACTCATGCTCGCTGGCGGCGAGTTCCTAGAGAGAAGGGAGAGCTTCTCTCTCTAAGTGTGACTTAGAGAGAGAAGGAGAAGAAGTTTATGTGATTTTTGTGTGAAATTTCCTTTATATACTCCCTCCGTTCCCACGCGCGCGCGTGCATGTTTCTATGGTGTTCCCTCGCTCTGTGAACCATCAGATCTGGATTGTTCCAAGATCTGATGGCTGCTGTGTGTTTGATTTTGAATCCTGTGTATGACTTTTTGTGTGGAATATGGTATATCTTCTGTTTGAACCGTTAGATCTTTGATCTAACGGTCACTGTGCTTCCTGCATTTTTACACTATCTTTTGTGCTTTTTTTTGGACCCTTGGATCTTTGATCCAGTGGCTGTGATGTGATCTTGGGAGTTAGATCTGGACCTCTGGATTCATCCAGCGGACCAGATTAAATCCTGCTGAGCCTTTTTTTAATTGCTTTTTAATTGTGTTTTAAATACTTTTTACACTTTCTTGGCATTTTATGCTCCTAAAAAATTTTCTAAAAATATTTCCCTATCATTTTAATTTTTCCTCCAAGTGTTAGAATTTATTTGCTTATTTTTGCATTTATTTTCTTTACTTTGTTCTTTTAATTCTTGCTCATTAAATTCCATATATGTTCTTGATGCATTTTTTACATATTATGATATTTTGGCATGTGAAATAATGTGTGAAAATATCTCTAGGAATATGATATAATGCTTTGCTTGTGTGTACTCTTATGATCCTCACATTGTAGCTTAAATTCAAACCTTTCAAAAAATGGCTATAATGAGGGAATTATAGGTCATATGCATGTATGAGTGTTATACCTAAATTCTAGGTGTATTTTTACCACTTTATTTCATTTCATTACTTTTTTTTTCTCTCTTGCTATTCTATTCAATTTTGTTTACCTTTCTACTATTTTTATGCTTTATGATACTAACCATCTCATCTCACATTTCATTCATCCCATAGTTTTGGCATCATTTTTCTATTCATTTCTATATCAATTGGGTTTGTAATAATTTTAGATAGATTAGTTCCTTTTTAAAATTCTTTGCAAGACCATAGCATGTATCTAGGACTCAATGTAAAGGACTATGGACACTATAAGTGATGTACACCGACACGAGCACCGACACATGCACACACCCCACATGGATGTTCTAGATGCATGATTAGGGAATGTATGTTTAGATGTATGCCTAGGTTTTACAACGCTTAGACAAAAAAATCATTTTTTCAAAAAATGTGAATAACCTCACTTGAAAACTTTTTTTCTAAAATAGGAGTCAAAACTCCTCATTTTCCTTTTGTTTTCTTAAGTAAAAATTTTTTTAATAAATTTTAATCATGCTTAGACTTTATTTTGCAAAATAACTACTTCCACCTCACTTTTTCCAAATCTCATGCCCTTGAGGCCTCTCACCTCCATTCTTCAAAATTCCTCTTTTCTTTTCAAACTTAAAATCAACCAACAAAAACAAAAACAATTTTCGAGAACGAACTACGTTTGGTTTTGATCCCTTAAAAGGGTACGTAGGCAATGAGTTAAAACTCCTCCAAGCCAAGTAAAATAAAATATCAATCATCTTCTCTCCCCCATTCTTCACTAAAATAAAACTTCCTTTTTTAAAATAAGTAGGCAATAAAAATAAAGCGTAGAAATAAACTTAGGAGAACGGTTCTTATGGAATACCATAATCGTTCCGGGTGCCTAACACCTTCACGTAGCGAAAACGACCCCCGAACTTAGAATCTAAGGGTTTTTTCTCAATTTTGCCCTTCCCAAGAAAAAATAGAGAATATCAAAGATTGAAAGGTTCAAGCCTAATTAATGACTTGACAACCGAAAATCGCGATAACAAACCCGATCCAAGGGGCAAGTGGACGCCTAACTATGAAGGTCCTTATGTTGTCAAGAAGGCCTTCTCCGGTGGTGCGTTAATCCTTACACACATGGATGGTGTAGAACTTCCGAATCTAGTGAATGCCGACATAGTCAAGAAATACTTTGCCTAGAAATATGAAAAGAACAGCGTGGTAGGTCGAAAACCCGAAAGGGCGGCCTAGGCAAAAATGCGCTTCCCGGTGGATCGAAAACCCGAAAGGGCGGTCCAGGCAAAAATAAGGGACAAAAAAATATATGAAAAAGCTCGCTGAGATTGTACACAACTCAGGCAAGAATGAGCGTCTCGATGAGCCGAAAACCCGGAAGGGCGGTTCATGCAAAAATGAGATTGAAACAAAAGGCAAGTAACTATATCTGGCCAACCACCGTCTCCCTTGGGGCATCTGCAGCTGTTAATGACTATCTTCATCAAAAGCTCCTACGCTTGTGAATTCAAAGTTTCTAGGAAATGTAATGATTGCTGTATTCAATGTACCACCAACCAATAAAAATTACCATTTTCCAAGCTTTGTAAATCCGTGGAGTCACGCCTTCGGCTGACCACCACTCTTATACATCAATTTGAGCCTGTGCTTTTGTTTGAAACTCTGTTTTCTTTTTACTTTCAAAGTTATGTACAAAAAAACATTTTCCTTCTATTTTAATAATGACAAATGCTCGAAACAAACATCTTGAAAATTGAAAAAGTTTTTTTTTGAAAAGCAAACCTGAGCAACAGGGTACATTCAAATGAACATGCATGAGCGAGTGTGTGTTGGTGTCTATTTCAATATATGTTACAAGCAGGTTCTCCTCCAGGATAGTCTGTGGTCAATGGCAAGAATGAAAAAACAGAATGAAAATGCATGAAAATGAATAGGCTCGCTAAGTTGAAAACCCGGAAGGGCGGCTTAGGCAAAAAGGAGCACCCCGCTGGATTGACAACCCGAAAGGGCAGTTCAGGCAAAAATGGGGCATTGAAAAGAATTTATTTCCCCGGTGGATCGAAAACCCGAAAGGGCGATCCAGGCAAAAATGGGATGCAAAAAAAAATGAATGAATGAAAATTGAAAAAATAACATGCAAAAAGCATTGACCACAGATGCGACATCCACGATGCATCCAGCATTATTCCCAGTAGAGTCTTCCGAGATCCTATCCCCAGCAAGTTGCATAACTACCTGCCCTCAGCCATGGTTCCGATACGTCTCCCAACGACGTCATCTCCAAAGAGGATTTCCAAGAATGTGTAATATAGCACGAGCCATTACGTGCCCAATGCTCCAGTGTCTTGTCTGTCTCTGCGGAATTGTGTCTACAAATCGCCAACAGTCATGCATTACAAACATTCATACATGCATAATCATGCATATTACGTGCCCATGCATTTAATGAAATTGTTATATCATTCATGCATGTTGCATTTCCAATGTCAACATCAGTCTCAACTCAATACTCATGTCAGGTTCTCTGTCAAAACCTTGTGAGCCAACAATATCGGTCAATTTCTACCTTTCAAATCAAATCGACGTCAAGTCAATTTCAACCTATATTTTGTCAAAAAAACTAATCCCCTCTGAATTTGTTTCTGTTCGGTCAAGTGGCTAGCTCAAGTCCAAGAACAGCTTGTACCTATCAATTTGCTTATGTTATCGGTCGAGTGCCCAGCTCAATCCAAGAGCAGCTTGTACCTGTCAATATTTTCTGTTTGGTCAAGATACCAGTTCGCATCCAAGAACGACTTGTACCCGTTTACTTTTCAATGTTATCGGTCGAGTTACCAGTTCGAATCCAAGAACAGCTCGTACCTGTCTATGTGTCTATGATTTTGGTCAAGTGGCTAGTTCAAGTCCAAGAACAGCTTGTACCCGTCCATCTGTTTCTGTTCGCTCAAGTGGCTAGCTCGATCCAAGAGCAGCTTGCGCCTGTCTATTTTGTCTTTGTCTCCGGTGGAGTAACCAGTTCGTATCCAAGAACAAGCTCGCACCTGTCTATTTGCCTTTGCTTTCAGTCGAGTGACCAGTTCGAATCAAGAACAACTCGTACCTGTCTACCTTTTCTATGTCCCCGGTCGAGTGACCAGTTCGAATCCAAGAACAACTCGCACCTGTTTGTCCGCTTTTATTCCAGGTCAAGTGCCCAGCTCAATCCAAGAGCAGCTTGTACCCGTCAATTTGTTCCTAGTCTCCTATCTACCCTGTTATCTGTTATCTTGTCAATGTCTACCAATCCCGCAATGGATACGACATCTTTTGTTAATTCTAGCTTACGTTTGTCTCGCACTCATAATCCAAATGTTGCATGGCATTCATGATATTTGAAAATGTACAAGCGTATTTTTACGTCCAAACACAGTGCAAATGTTTATATTTAAGTATCTTCGTCCCGTCAAGCCAAAGACTCCGTCTCTTGACCCTCCAGACAAAGAAACTTGAATAGGGGCAGCTGTTATACCCTGATTTTGGACCTAAAAATACTCGTTCAAATTTCTTTTTTAACACTGATATTTGTCAATTCTCTGTTATTTTACTCTGAATCTTTACTCTCTTTTTAAACGTATTTTACTGCCTCTGTCTTTTCTGACATTACAAGTCATTTGAAAATTCTCTGAATCATTACATTACTTTTCTTGCATTTTATTTCAAAAATCATACAAAAGGGTATTTTGGTCATTTCCTGCAGTGGAACCCATTTTAGTCCCTGTGTTTGCCTCTGAGTCTTTTCAACTTGTCTGTACAAATCATTGTTGAGTCTTTGTTTAAAAAATCATTTCAAAAATTGCATCTGAGTCAGTTTGGGTCAGTTTAGTCCCTAGGGGCATTTTGGTCTTTTCCTGTCAAAATTTCGGCAGGGAGGTATTTTAAAATACCTCATGTCAGTAATTGGTTCGTTTTAGTCCTTTTGTTAATTTTATTTTTGGTTTCGCTTTACGTTGCGTCAAATTTACTTTTTAGTCCAATTTTATTTTTTTTAATTGCATTTTTGTCCAATACTTTTTTTAATTGCATTTTTTTTAGTCTTTTTTTTTTATTATTGCAGATTAGTCCTCATATTAACTTTTTTGCAGATTAGTCCTTAAGTCCAAAACAGTCCAGGTGTCAATTTTTCATTGGGTCTCCGATACACATGGCAGGCTATAAATAGTAAATGTGTCAGATCCATCACAATCAGTCAGAAAAAAAAAATCAGAATCAATCACAATCAGTCTCAAACAGAATCTTTTTCTCTCTCTCATCCATAACAGAATCAAAACAGAAAAAACTCAGAAAAAAGAGGAAGAACACCAAGAACACATCATCACCAAAATCAACAGATCTAAACCGGATCTGCTCAGAATCAACTCCAATCACCACAAAATCAACAAATCCGAACCGGATTCACTCAAAACCACCGCGAATCATCACATCAACACCAAAACGTACCGGATTTTTGAGAAAAAACAACCACAAACGGAGAAAACGCGCGCGCACGGAGAGGGGAAAAAGGGAGATTCGAAGTTTTCCGAAGATTTTTCTCCGTTCTACGACAGAGGTAACACATTTCTCTCCTCTTTTCCTTCATTTTCGCGCGCACCTATAGTGTAGAAAAAGTGTGAAAAAGTTTGTTACGGATAAAGATTTGTAGATCTAGGCTTTTGTGTTCGGATTTTGGAAATTTTGAGGCCGGATTTGGACTTTATAGAGAAAAGGATATCTAGATCCGTAGTTTTTTTTGCGAAAAGTGTGAAAAAAATTTCAAAGTAAAAACGTAGATCTAGCCCAAATCTCTCAGCCCTTTCTAAAACTAGTGCCGGATTTGTGTAGAGGAGGAGGAGACGAAGCTTTTGGTATAAAAATTTTGAAAAAAAAAAAAAAAAGCTCCGACGCGGTGGCGCCGCCGCCGGAAACCGGCCGGCCGCCGCGCCGGAGCAGCTCCGGCCACCTCCTCCACCTTCTTCTCCGGCGAGCTGTTTTAGAGAGAGGGGAGAGCTTCTCTCTCTAAGTGTGACTTAGAGAGAGAAGGAGAAGAGGTTTATGTGTTTTTTGTGTGAAAATTCCTTTATATACTCCCTCCATTCCCACGTGCGCGCGTACATGCTTCTGTGGTGTTCCCTCGCTCTGTGAACCATCAGATCTGGATTGTTCCAAGATCTGATGGCTGCTGTGTGTTTGATTTTGAATCCTGTGTGTGATTTTTTGTGTGGAATATGGTATATCTTCTGTTTGAACCGTTAGATCTTTGATCTAACGGTCACTGTGCTTCGTGCATTTTACACTATCTTTTGTGCTCTTTTTTGGACCCTTGGATCTTTGATCCAGTGGCTGTGATGTGATCTTGGGAGTTAGATCTGGACCTCTGGATTCATCCAGCGGACCAGATTAAATCCTGCTGAGCCTTTTTTTAATTGCTTTTTAATTGTGTTTTAAATACTTTTTTTACACTTTCTTGGCATTTTATGCTCCTAAAAAATTTTCTAAAAATGTTTCCCTATCATTTTAATTTTTTCTTTAAATGTTAGAATTTACTTGCTTATTTTTTTTATTTTCTTCATTTGTTCTTTTTAATTCTTGCTCATTAAATTCCTATATGTTCTTGGTGCATTTTTTGACATTTTGTGATATTTTTATTTTTTTTGCATGTTAAATAATGTGTAGAAAATATCCCTAGGAATATGGTATGATGCTTTGTTTGTGTGTTTTTATGATCCTCACATTGTAGCTTAAAATCAAATCTCTTTTAAAAATGGCTATGATGAGAGAATTATAAGCCATATGCATGTCTAAGTGTTATACCTAATTCTAGGTATATTTTGCCACTTTATTTCATTTCATTACCTTTTTTTCTCTTGCTATTCTATTCAATTTTGTTTACCTTTCTACTATTTTTATGCCTTATGATACTAACCATTTCATCTCACATTTCATTCATCCCATAGTTTTAGCATCATTTTTTTGTTTTTATTCATTTCTATATCAATTGGGTTTGTAATAATTTTAGATAGATTAGTTCCTTTTTAAATTCTTTGCAAGACCATAGCATGTATTTAGGACTCAATGTAAAGGACTATGGACACTATAAGTGATGTACACCGACACGCACACACGTTGCATGTTTACCGTTTAGATGTATGTTTAGGAAATGCGATTTTTAGACAAATGTCAATTTTCAAAAAAATAATAAACCAATTCCATCATTCAAATTTTTCCAAACAAATCTTGGAGTCAAAACTCCATTGAATTTCTTCTTTATTTTCTTAAACAAATCCAAATGAATCCTAATTTCTACTTAGACTTTTTTAATAACAATCGAACCAACCATTCACCATTTTTCTCTCTTATGCCTTTAAGGCCTCTTCCTCTTCTTCAAAACCATTTTCCAACAAAAACTAAAATCAACCAAACACACAAAAAACATTTTTTGAGAGAGAACTACATGGAGTTTGATCCCTTAAATGGGTATGTAGGCATGAGGTCAAAACCTCTCCAAGTCCACTAAAATAAAACCTCAAACACTTTCTCCCCCCATTCTTCACTCAAATAAAACTTCTTTTTTAATAAGTAGGCAATAAAAATAAAGCGTAGAAATAAACTTAAGAAAACGGCTCCTATAGAGTACTATAGTCACCGCGGGTGCCTAACACCTTCCCGTAGTGAAAACGACCCCCGAACTTCGAATCTAAGGGTTTTTTCTCAATTTTGCCCTTCCCAAGAAAAAATAGAGAATATCAAAGATTGAAAGGTTCAAGCCTAATTTATGACTTGACACCCGAAAATCGCGATAACAATACCCAAATTCGTTGGAGAAAGGGATCCGACTCCACTAGGGGAATATAGTTTCACTGGGGGAAATGGTTGACTACTATCATATTGATAGCTTAACAGAGACAATTGATACTTTTACCTAACTATTGATGAGATAGCTTTAATAAAGGTAAGAATTAGAGAAAACATCGTCTAACCACCGATGAAATGATAGCTTAAGAAAGATAATTGATAAAATGATAGCTTAACAAAGATGATTAATAACTTTTACCTAACTATTGTTGAGATAGCTTAACAAAGGTAAGAATGAGTGAAAAAACATCGTCTAACTATCGATGAAACAATAGCTTTAATAAAGACAAATGATACTTTTACCTAACTATCGATGAGATAGCCTAACAAAGGTAAGAATGAGTGAAAAAATATCGTCTAATTATCGATGAAATGATAGCTTAACAAAGACAAATGATACATTTACCTAACTATCGATGAGATAGCCTAACAAAGGTAAGAATGAGTGAAAAAAATATCGTCTAACTATCGATGAAATGATAGCTTAACAAAGACAAATGATACATTTACCTAAATATCGATGAGATAGCCTAACAAAGGTAAGAATGAGTGAAAAAAATATCGTCTAACTATCGATGAAATGATAGCTTAACAAAGACAAATGATACATTTACCTAACTATCGATGAGATAGCCTAACAAAGGTAAGAATGAGAGAAAAAACATCGTCTAACTACCGTTGAAATGATAGCTTAAAAAAGACAAATGATACTGTTATACCCTGTTTTTGGACCTAAAAATACTGGGCCCAATTTCATTTCAAACTTTGTCAATTATCAAATTTCAACTGCACAGTTCAAATTGTCTCTGCCTCGCAGTATTTTCAATCACAATTTTACCTATGTTTTTCTTGCATAAAACCTTTTGAAATGTCTTTACTTGTCTTATAAGTCATTCAAAAGTGTCTCTGGATCATTACATTCCTTTTTCCACAGTTTATTTCAAAATTTGCAAAAAGTCATACAGAAGGGTATTTTGGCCATTTCCTGCAGTGGAACCCATTTTCATCCTTGTGACTGTCTCTGAGTCTTTTCAGATTGTTTTTTTACATTTCATCAGTAAACCTTGTTAAATTCATTTCAAACCTGCATCTGAGTCAGTGTCAAGTCAATTTGAATCTGTTTAGGTCATTTTTAGCCCTAGGGGCATTTTGGTCATTTCACACAAAATTTTGGCATAGAGAGGTTACTTTGAAGTACCTCATTTAGGTCATTGGTTCGTTTTAGTCCGTTTTGTCAATTTTATTTTAGTTTCACTTTACGTTTGGTCAAATTACCAATTTTATTTTTATTTTTATTTTATTTTTGCATTTTTGGTCCTCGGAGAGGTCCAAGATTGCATTTCAGTTCAGTTTCTTTTTCAATTTACATTTCAGTCCTTTTTGACTAATTGCAGTTTAGCCCTTAAAAGTTTTGTTTTTGCAGAAAGGTCCAGATTTCTTTTTTTGTCCAAGGCCGTGCCACTTTCATGCAATTCCAGGTGTCACCTTTTTATTGGATCTCAAGTACACATGTCAACTATAAATACAGTGAGTCAGATTCAGAGCCATTAATCACACGCCAACTCATAAACACAATTCTAACTTTCTCTCTCTCAGCAGTTAGATCAAAAACAGAAAATTTCTCAGAATTTCTCAAGAACACCAAGAACAAAAAACCCTAACCGTTTTCCAGAAACCCTAATTTTCATCAGAATCAACATTTTTTGGATCAATTCTCAGAGATTCTGTGGAATCTTCATCACTGAATTGACCGTTTCTCTGCAATTCCAAACGCGAGCTCGCATTGAAGCAAGCTCAAGCGCTGATCACAGAGGAAGAAGAAGAGAGAAAGAAGCAAAGTTCTAAACCGGCGAAGAAGATGAAGAAACGGAATCAGTGAGAAGAAGAAGAATCACTGATTTATTTTCAGTTTCAAAACCGGAAATCAACAAGCAAAAGCCAAATCCAAGCGTTTCCGAAGAAACTCAACAGAATCTCCATAAAAAACTCAGGTAAAACTCAGAACCTCTTTTCAACAAATGAAATCATAGTTTAAACCTGTAAAAATTACGCAAGCAACAGATCCAAAATTTCCAGAACTCAAAGACAAAACCGTAACCGTAAATACAAAACCTAGATCCATAAGGATCTAAGTTTTGAAAGCAAGAACAAACATCAAAGAAGTGCTAAACAACGAAACGATGTAGATCTTCAAGGATCTGAACGTTTTATTTCAAAAAGATCAAAATCAATTTCAAAGCCGTACGACAAGTTTCCAGATCTACATCGTTTCAAACTGAATTTAAAAAAATAACTGCTGGATTCGTGTTTAGGGTTAAAGGACGAATCAAAATATGCAAAAATCTTTAAGTTCTGGAATTTTTAGGTCACCGGAAGTTCGTAGTCTCGCCGGAGAAGATGAAGTTTCCGGCGGACCTTCAAGGTCTCCGCCGTCACTTCATCCTCACCGGCGGTGAAGGTTAGAGAGAGGTGAGAGATGAGAGAAGAGAGAAGAGTTAGAGAGAGAAAGGATTTTGCAAAATGAAAAAAACCGGTGCTCTCTTGTTTATATAAGCCAGCGAACCGGACCGGTCCAGTCCGGTCCATCCCTCTTTGATTCCTGGCCGTTTGATCTGGGGTTTCAGAATCCTGGATCAATCGTGTGGCTCCTGTGCAATCTGAGTTTTGAGTGTGGGCTTTGGGTTTGGGCCTAGTTTGCTTTCACGTTTTTTTGCTTTTCTTGCTACTTGCACCGTATTTCCTTGCTATCTGCACCTGTTGCTTGCTCATTTTTTTTATGAAAATTCCTAAAAAAATCCTAGTGGTTTCTTGATACATTTTTGGTATTTCTGTGGTATTTTTGCATGTAAAAAATGTTAAAATGGCATGAACTAATTCCATGTGTTTTTACACTTTTGGTATGCATTTTGCTATGTTTTGTTCTTGACACTTTGATATTATGACATGGATAAATGATGCCTAATATGGTGATGAATATGCCTCTGGAAATGTGCTTTTGTTTGATGTTTTTGAATATGATTTTATGGATTTCTTGTTGCACAAGCAACAAGTGTTCGTTTTAAAGAATAAAGTGTCAAATTTCTCTATGAATTTGGTGTGATACCTTGCTTGCATGTGTCTCCATTAATTTCATGTCATGGCTTGAAACAAAATTTCTTTCAAAATTGCCATGATGTGATGATTATGGGTTACAAGCACCTTTAGGTATCATATCAAAATTTTTTAGGTTTATTACCACTTTATTACTTTTTCTTTGCCATTCTTATGCATTTCCTTTTGATTATTTCCTACTATTTTGTGCTTTATGATTACTAACCATTTCATCTCATGTGTCATACATTTCATAGCATTCCACCACCCTCTCCACTTTCTTTAGCCTAGCATTTATTTTTTTTGCAAGTTTTAATTCATTTGGTGGTGTAATTTGTTATCATTGGTTTGTAGCTTGGCAAAGGGGCCATAGAATGTATTTAGGGAATTTTTGTAATATGGACTATGGACACTATGACGCACCGGCACGCACACACTCACCTTAGATGTATGCATAGGATTGTATGGTTAGATAAGCGTTTAGGTTTAAACACTTAGAGAAAAAATCAACTTTTTTCCAAAACATGCAAATAATCTCACTTGAAAACCTTTTTTTGAAAATAAGATAGGAGTCAAAACTCCTTATTTCCTTTTGATTTTCTTAAGTAAAATTTCTAATAAATCTTAATCATACTTGAACTTCATTTTGAAAAAGCTAATTCCACCTCACTTTTTCTAAATCTCACGCCTTCGAGGCCTCTCATCTCTATTCTTCAAAATCTCTTTTCAAACTTAAAATCAACCAACAAAAAACAAAAACCATTTTTTTTTTTTGAGAATGAACTACGATCGGTTTTGATCCCTTAAAAGGGTACGTAGGCAATGAGTCAAAACTCCTCCAAGCCGAAATAAAATCAAATTCTACTTCTTCTCACCCCCCATTCTTAACTAATAACACCTTCTTTTTTACAAATAAGCAATAAAACTAAAGCGTAGAAATAAACTTAGGAGAGCGGTTCTTATGGAATACCATAATCGCTCCGGGTGCCTAACACCTTCCCGTAGCGAAAACGACCCCCGAACTTAGAAAATCAAGGGTTTTTCTCCTTTTACCCTTCCCAAGAAAAAAGAGAGATATCAACGGTCAAAAGGTTCAAGTCCAATTAATGGCTTGGCACCCAAAAACCATGATAACAGAAATGGCGACTTCACTGGGGAATTTTTTTTAGCGGGTCGCGCCTAGTTTTCCTTAGTTTATATTTACGCTTTGTTTTATTGCTTACATATGAATACTTGTTTATTTTCATTTGACGTGTGGGGTGAGAATATCAAAAGTCCTATACCCGGGCTGAGTGAACTTATGTTTAGGTAGAGATATAATCGACAATTCGATCCGGGGGTTGCCTCGTGTATTGGATTATGCGATCAATCTCACATAGCTGAGGCATTTTGAAGGTGATATTGTCGGCGTGTGTTGTCATGCTTAGGCACTTCACTTTCAATTGTTCGACGAAGCTATGAACCGTAGTTACCAAACCCATCCTAGCCTTTTTAGGACGTAGTGCGGTGGCTAAATTGAGTGTTGTCTCAAACTTTAGTCGTCACGCGATACTACACTCAAACTAGACCTTCTCACAAATAATCATGGAACGGGTGTCGTCCTGTACTACCATGATATATGTGAGAGAGGTTGCAGTTTGAGAACTGTGTTAGAACCTTGGTTACTACTATCCAAAGCCTTAGTTCACCGGACGCCGTGTCCATCCGTGGCCCTGTTACTTTGAATCTCAACCCACCTTGTTCTTTAACAACACAATCATGCATACATACATTCATGCATAAACATTTTTCATGCATTCATCGAAGGGTTTAAACAAATGGAAATTTTTGTAAATAATCACAGGTATGAAGAAGACTAAGTGCTACAAGTTCAAAGAAGTGGATTTGGTTAGTTTGAGAGAGTTGGCACTCAAGGTCAAGAGTCAAACAGGGTTCCGACTCCGGTATGGGGGATTGCTTACTTTGCTCCGAACCGATGTGGAAGAGAAGCTAGTGCACACTCTAGTGCAATTTTATGATCCGAGCTTCCATTGCTTCACTTTCCCGGACTTCCAGTTGGTTCCTACCCTCGAGGCTTATTCCAATCTAGTGGGTTTACCTATAGCCGAGAAGACGCCTTTCACCGGTCCCGGGACTTCTCTTACTCCTCTGGTTATTGCTAAGGATCTCTACCTCAAGACTTCCGACGTCTCCAACCATCTTATTACCAAGTCTCACATCCGGGGGTTCACTTCAAAGTATCTTCTTGATCAGGCTAATCTCAGTACTACTCGTCAGGATACACTCGAGGCTATTCTTGCTTTGCTTATCTACGGGCTCATTCTCTTTCCGAACCTCGACAACTTCGTGGACATGAATGCTATCGAGATCTTTCATTCCAAGAACCCGGTTCCTACTTTGCTAGCGGATACCTACCACGCCATTCATGACAGGACTCTCAAGGGCCGTGGGTATATTCTTTGCTGCATATCTCTTTTGTATAGGTGGTTTATTTCGCACCTTCCGAGTTCCTTCCATGACAACTCGGAGAATTGGTCCTACTCGCAGCGGATTATGGCCCTCACTCCTAATGAGGTCGTCTGGCTCACTCCGGCCGCTCAGGTGAAGGAAATTATTATGGGTTGTGGAGACTTTCTCAACGTACCTCTTCTTGGTACTCGTGGAGGAATTAACTACAACCCCGAGCTTGCTATGAGACAGTTTGGTTTCCCTATGAAGTCGAAGCCCATCAATCTTGCTACATCTCCAGAGTTCTTCTTCTACACGAATGCTCCTACCGGACAAAGGAAAGCTTTCATGGATGCTTGGTCCAAGGTTCGACGGAAGAATGTGAAGCATCTAGGTGTGAGATCCGGTGTCGTTCATGAGGCCTATACTCAGTGGGTGATAGATCGAGCTGAGGAGATTGGTATGCCTTATCCAGCTATGAGATACGTGTCTTCATCTACTCCATCCATGCCCCTACCTCTACTCCCCGCGACTCAGGATATGTATCAGGAGCATCTAGCTATGGAGAGTCGTGAGAAGCAAGTATGGAAAGCTCGGTACAATCAAGCTGAGAATCTAATCATGACTTTGGATGGTAGAGATGAGCAGAAGACTCATGAGAATCTGATGTTGAAGAAAGAACTAGCTAAGGCCCGGAGGGAATTGGAAGAGAAAGACGAGCTGCTTATGAGGGATTCCAAGAGAGCTCGAGGACGACGAGACTTCTTTGCCAGATACTGTGATTCAGATTCCGAGTCCGATGATGCTCCGACTACTTCCTATGCTTGAGGGCTTCATTTGTTTATCTTGTTGAAATTTCAAAGTCTTCCTTTCAAAAATACTATGTAGTTTTGATTATTCGCAAGATTTCTAATTTGTTTAAAAACCCTTCGATGAAAAAATAAGTCTTTCGCATTTGCATATCATGCATCATATGCATCATGCATCGGTCACAAAGGCTTCCAAGTGCTTACCACCTCCTGGTTTCTCTGCCGCAGTGTGAAAAGTGGCTCGTACTCAGAGAGTCTACGAACTTGATAGAATTGATCGAACCAGAGAATACAGAAGAAAGAAAAGGGCTATGGAAGAAGAGAACACACAGCTCCGTACCGAATTGGCAGCTCTAAAGGAGGAATTAGCCAAAGCTCATGATGCTATGACTGCTCTGTTGGCTGCTCAGGACCAACCAGTTCCTATAGTTTCTGCAGCTGCAAATGTGACTCCTGCCGTAACAACTGATCCCCGCTCTATCATGCCATCCGGGTATCCTTACGGACTTCCGCTGTACTATACTGCTAATACAGGGGCAGGGACCTCTGGTACTACCAACAATGGCCCAATCCCAGGGGCAAACTTAACTCCTGTTAGTACCGCCTTGACTCAAGCCGCAACAACTGTTACCGAACCCATTGTGAATACGGTGCCTCAATTTGTCCATGCTAATGCGCACCGCGGGGGTATTGCCACTACCGGAACTATGGAAGAGAGAATGGAAGAACTTGCCAAAGAGCTCCGACGGGAAATTAAGGCCAACAGGGGAAATGGAGACTCTATTAAAACCCAGGATCTCTGCTTAGTATCGAAGGTAGATGTTCCAAAAAAGTTCAAAGTCCCGGAGTTCGACAAGTATAACGGGCTGACTTGTCCTCAAAATCATATTGTCAAATATGTCCGGAAGATGGGCAACTACAAGGACAATGATTCCCTTATGATCCATTACTTCCAAGACAGTCTGATGGAGGATGCTGCAGAGTGGTATACTAGTCTGAGCAAAGATGATGTCCACACTTTTGATGAACTAGCCGCTGCTTTCAAGAGCCACTACGGGTTTAACACTCGTTTGAAGCCGAATAGGGAGTTCCTCAGGTCCCTATCTCAGAAAAAGGAGGAAAGTTTCCGTGAATATGCGCAAAGGTGGAGAGGGGCAGCTGCCCGTATCACTCCTGCTTTAGATGAAGAAGAAATGACCCAGACGTTCTTAAAGACCTTGAAAAAAGATTATGTTGAGAGGATGATCATAGCTGCCCCGAACAACTTTTCGGAGATGGTCACCATGGGAACCCGTCTTGAGGAAGCCGTCAGGGATGGAATCATTGTGTTTGAGAAAGCTGAATCTTCTGCGAGTGCATCGAAGAGATATGGTAATGGACACCACAAGAAGAAAGAAACGGAAGTGGGGATGGTATCAGCTGGAGCCGGTCAATCCATGGCTACCGTTGCTCCTATCAATGCAGCCCAAATGCCTCCGTCATACCCATATATGCCGTATTCTCAGCATCCGTTCTTCCCACCGTTTTATCATCAGTACCCTTTGCCACCGGGCCAACCTCAGGTTCCTGTCAATGCCATCGCTCAACAGGTACAACATCAACCGCCAGTTCAACAGCAGCAGCAGCAATATACTAGACCAACTTTTCCTCCTATACCTATGTTGTATGCAGAGCTTCTTCCAACTTTACTCCAAAGAGGGCATTGTACAACTAGACAGGGCAAGCCCCCACCTGACCCGTTGCCTCCAAGGTTCAGGTCTGATCTCAAATGTGATTTTCATCAAGGTGCCTTAGGTCATGATGTCGAGGGGTGTTATGCTTTGAAGTATATCGTGAAGAAACTCATTGATCAAGGGAAGCTGACTTTTGAGAATAATGTTCCACATGTCCTCGACAATCCGCTACCAAATCATGCCGCTGTGAATATGATCGAAGTGTGTGAGGAAGCTCCTAGACTTGATGTCCGCAATGTTGCCACTCCTCTGGTGCCTCTACATATCAAGCTGTGCAAAGCTTCTCTGTTCAGCCATGATCATGCCAAGTGTCTAGGATGCCTTCGTAATCCCTTGGGTTGCCATACTGTTCAAGACGACATCCAAAGCTTAATGAATGATAATCTTCTGACTGTCAGTGATGTTTGCGTGATTGTGCCAGTTTTTCACGATCCGCCTGTCAAGAGTGTACCTTTGAAGAAGTGTGCTGAGCCTTTGGTGATAAGGTTGCCAGGACCAATTCCTTATGTTTCGGACAAGGCTGTTCCATACAAATACAATGCTACTATGATAGAAAATGGAGTAGAGGTGCCTCTAGCCTCCTTTGCCACAGTAAGCAATATTGCTGAAGGGACTTCTGCAGCGCTAAGAAGCGGGAAGGTTCGTCCGCCATTATTTCAGAAGAAGGTAGCTACGCCGACCATTCCACCAGTTGAAGAAGCAACTCCAACCGTTGTTTCACCCATTGCTACAGATGTGAACCAGTCAGGCAAATCTATAGAGGATTCGAATTTAGATGAGATTCTGAGGATAATAAAGAGGAGCGACTACAAGATCGTTGATCAATTGCTGCAGACTCCTTCGAAGATATCTGTCTTGTCATTACTCTTGAGCTCCGAGGCTCACAGGAATACCTTGTTGAAGGTGCTGGAGCAGGCTTATGTTGACCACGAAGTTACGGTAGATCGTTTCGGTGGCATAGTGGGAAATATTACTGCTTGTAATAACCTCTGGTTTAGTGAAGAAGAGCTGCCGGAAGTGGGAAAGAGTCACAATCTGGCTTTGCACATCTCGGTGAATTGTAAATCAGACATGATATCAAATGTGTTGGTGGATACCGGTTCCTCACTCAATGTAATGCCCAAGACAACTCTAGATCAGTTGAGCTACCGAGGGACCCCTTTGAGGAGAAGTACTTTCTTGGTCAAAGCTTTTGACGGATCTCGAAAGAATGTGCTGGGAGAGATAGACTTGCCGATAACCATTGGCCCTGAGAATTTCTTGGTTACCTTCCAAGTGATGGACATTAATGCATCCTACAGTTGTCTGCTGGGAAGACCGTGGATACACGATGCGGGTGCGGTTACTTCCACCTTACATCAGAAGTTGAAATTTGTGAAGAATGGAAAACTCGTTACAATCCATGGTGAAGAAGCATACTTAGTCAGCCAGCTGTCTTCCTTTTCTTGTATTGAAGCAGGGTCTGCTGAAGGGACTGCTTTCCAAGGTTTGACCATTGAAGATGCAGAGCCTAAGAAAGCTGGGGCTGCTATGGCTTCATTGAAAGATGCTCAGAGGGTTATCCAGGAAGGTCAGACTGCCGGTTGGGGCAAGGTGATACAGCTCTGTGAGAACAAGCGTAAAGAAGGTCTCGGGTTCTCCCCGTCATCAAGGGTTTCCTCGGGAGTCTTCCATAGTGCAGGGTTTGTTAATGCTATCTCTGAAGAAGCCACTGGATCTGGTCTCAGGCCTGTATTTGTTACACCAGGAGGCATTGCGACAGATTGGGATGCCATTGACATTCCTTCAATCATGCATGTTTCTGAGTAATGTGTCTTGTTGCTTTAGTGCTTTGTTTTCAAAATAACAATCCTCTCGCTCTGCCCAAAGCGAGAGTGATATTTTCTGTAAGGGCATGTTTGTTTCGGCATTGCCGTTGATTAATAAAATTTTGTCGTTTCTTCCACGACTACTTTTTTTTAGTGCTTTTTCCCTTGGAAACAATGGTAATGCCAGAAAAAACCAAAACGTCTGTATTTTCTTATTAATTTCAAAAATCTGCATGAAAAAAAAAACTCTTTCTAAAATCATCCAATCATTATATGCAGGTTGAACCATAATAAACCCGTTGAACACAGTAATCCTACGGTTCCTCCAAGTTTTGATTTCCCTGTGTATGAAGCCGAAGATGAGGAAGGTGACGATATACCATATGAGATTACTCGGTTACTTGAGCAAGAAAAGAAAGCCATTCAGCCTCACCAGGAAGAGATTGAGCTTATCAACATAGGTACCGAGGAAAACAAGCGAGAAATCAAGATCGGTGCTGCTCTAGAGGAAGGGGTTAAAAAGAGGATCATCCAACTCCTCCGGGAATATCCGGATATTTTTGCATGGTCGTATGAAGATATGCCAGGTCTAGATCCTATGATTGTGGAGCATCGGATCCCCACCAAGCCTGAATGTCCTCCCGTCAGGCAGAAATTGAGAAGGACTCATCCTGATATGGCTCTCAAGATTAAGAGCGAGGTTCAAAAGCAGATTGATGCGGGTTTCCTCATACCCTGAATGGGTTGTGTGCTCGCGATTTTCGGATGTCAAACCATTAATTGATTTGAATCGTCGATCTTTGAACTCTCGATTTTTATTCTTGGGAAGGGAAAAAAATGAGTAAAAAACCCTTTTCGAGACTTTGGATTCGGGGGTTGGTTACGCGAAGGGAAGGTGCTAGCATCCTAAGCGTCTATGGTATTCCATAGGAACCTCTTACTTAGATTATCTTGTGCTAAGTTACTTGTTTACTTGAAAAATTATTGCCTAATGTCTAAGTGAAAGAATGGAGGGAGAAGAAGTATGTTTTTGGTTATTTTTATTTGATTTGGAAGGATAAAAATCCTATGCCTACATACCCTTTAAGAAAAGGGATCAAAACCAATGTAGTTCACCTCAAAAATTTCTTTGGTGGGTTAGATTGATTTTTAGACTTTTTGAAAATGGTTTTAAGAAGAGGAAGAGGCCTCAAGGCATGAGATAAAAGAAATGAGTGAGGTTGATTGATTTTAAATTTTGAAAATGATTGAAGTTGAATTAAAATTGATTAAAATTTGATTAAGAAAATAAAGAGAAAATGTTATTAAGAAAATGATTTTTGAAGTTTTGCATATTTGACTTTTTGAGAAAAATGATTTTTTTCTAAACTAACGGTGAAAACTAACGTAACGTCGTAAAAAATTAACGGAAAGCGGTAAATAAAATGTGGTAGTGTCGGTGCATGTGTCGGTGCTTGTGTTACCTACATTATTACATCAATTCCTAAATACAACCCTAAGGCCTTTATGCCAAAATAAAATGCGAGAAATAAAATTACATCAATTCCCTATTTATACATACTAAATCAATGACAAAATAAAATGATATAATTAAATGTGCATGCTATGATTCAAAACAAAAATTAAATAGTTAGTAATCACAAGAAATATTATGATGAATGAGACATAAGAAATAATAAGCAAGAATTAAGATAATAAAAAATTTAAGATCATCATATGAGAAATAAAAAAAACAAATTAAAAGGAAAAAATAGGATGGATTTTTAACAATGATAGAAAATTAAAAATAGTGAGAAAAATATTTTTTGGAATTTTTTCTGAACATAAAAATGTCAAAAAAGAATAAAAAAACAACATTTAAAAAGTAAAAATAATAACAAATAAAAATAATAAACAAATGGCTCAGCAGGATTAATTCTGGACCATTGGATTAGTCCAGAGGTCCAGATCTGAATCCCAAGATCTCATCACAGCCATAGGATCTAAGATCCAACAGTTGGATAAAAAAGAACATGGAACACTGCAAGCAAAGGATATGCGTGTGATTTAACAGAATCATCCCTGACCGTTAGATTAAAAATCAAACAGTCTAGATCTGAAGGTGTACTAAAGAACACCATAAATTGCACATTCATGACCGTTAGATTAAAAAAAAAGACAGGATCTAAAGGTTTAGAAAGAAAGGAGAAAGGAATCAAATGGACCGGTCCGGTTCAGATGAACCAGACCGGTCTGCACATGTTTATAAAAGCATAGGGACCGGTTTTTTCCTCATTTTTCTCCTTCCTCCCTCTCTCTAAAAACATTTGCTCTCCCTTCTCTCTAGAAAAAAAATGCAGCGCCTCCCTCCTCTCTCTTCTCCGGCGGACAACAATTTTCCGGCGCGGTGGCCGGTGGTGGCACCACCGCGCCGGAGTTTCAAACTCCTCTTTTTTAAAAAAAAAAATACAGTTTCTAAAATCCTTTTTCGTTCTAAACCCAAATCCGGTCTCAGAATTTCCAAAGCAAGCTCGTACAAGTCTAGATCTAGGAACAAAGATTCAAAGAAAAATGCAAAAAACTACCTCTACTTTCTCTCTCCGGTTCGTGGCTCCCTCTCCGGTTCGTGGTCCGGTTTCCTCCGGTTCGTGGCTCCCTCTTCCGATTCGGTTTAGTTCTTACTTGCTTTTGTGATTATGTTTGAGTTTTGTGAGTTTATACACGATTCGGATCTGTTTGTTACTGTTTGTGGCCGTTTGTGATGTTTGGATGATGATGATTTATGTGTTAGTGTGGAGCGATTCAAGGTTTGGTGAAAGGATACGAAAATGATTGTTAAAAGAATGATTCACATGATTTTCGAATTTGAAATGTTCATGAAGTTCATGATTTTTTTCTGGTTTTTTTTGAGAGTTTGATCTGAAAATGTGAAGAGAGGATATGAATTTAGTGTTTGTGAACTGTTGTGGCTGTTGATTGATGTATCAGTGTAATAATTTCTGTGCAG
Organism: Medicago truncatula; assembly: GCF_003473485.1. Classification (NCBI taxonomy): domain Eukaryota; kingdom Viridiplantae; phylum Streptophyta; class Magnoliopsida; order Fabales; family Fabaceae; genus Medicago; species Medicago truncatula. The sequence goes on from NC_053047.1 coordinate 34,545,377, forward strand.
CCCCCTTTTTCCAATGATTGACAGGCTTTTATAGTGACAAATTAGGGTTGGCTCTGGTACAAAACAAAGACCAAAATGCCCCTGCAGCTGAGACTTGGAGAAAAAGATTTTAACAAATAAATAAATAAAATAAAAACAAGATGCATAAAATAAATAAATAAAAATAAAAAAGAAAAGAAAAGAAAAGGAAGGAAGTCACTCACGTGACTTTCACTTCTTTGTTTTTTTTTTCTAAAAAAATAAAATAAAATAAAATAATAATAAACAAACCAACCTAAAAAAAAGAAAATAAAAAGTCCCTTCGAAATCTGACATGAGGTACTTCAAAGTATCCTCCCTGCCGAAATTTCGGTTGAAATGATTAAAAAGACACGCCTTTTAAAATGCGATTAGCCATTTTAAAATGACTTGTCTGTTATGACTAAAAGGATTATAAAATGCGTTTATAAAAATGCAAATGGAGTGATTTTAAATGTTGTAAAAAATGCAAGCGAGGACTTAAATGCAAGATGAAAGTTTTTAAATGATTAATGACGAAAAACACGAGTTTTAAAAGGTAAAAAAACGAATAAAAGAGAATCTGAACTATTAAAAAATGTGGACAAAAAAGATTTCAAATGGTCCAAATTTGGGGTATGACAGATGCCCCTATTTAAGTTTCTTCGTCACGAAGGGTTTAAAAGGGGACCTTTTAAACCAAAGGGTCGAGGAGACTTAAATATATAAAAAACGCCAATTTTGGACCGTTTGAAATGCCAGGGATGTGATGCTGATGAATGTGATAATATGACTGAATATAATGTAAGCATGAAGGTAAAGATGATGCAAAGACTGACTAGGAGACAAATGGATAGGTATCACTGGGGAAGGAAATGATAGGTAAGTATAAATGACATTGTTTCAAGGCGAAAGTAAAGACATGATTGGCCGACGAGTGGCGAACGTAAAGGCGTGATTTGCCGACGAGTGGCGAAAGTAAAGACATGATTTAGCCAACAAGTGGCGAAAGTAAAGACATGATTGGCCGATAAGTGGCGAAAGTAAAGACATGATTGGCCGACAAGTGGCGAAAGTAAAGGCGTGATTTGCCGACGAGTGGCGAAAGTAAAGACATGATTGGCCGACAAGTGGCGAAAGTAAAGACATGATTTAGCCGACAAGTGGCGAAAGTAAAGACATGATTGGCCGATAAGTGGCGAAAGTAAAGACATGATTTAGCCGACGAGTGGCGAAAGTAAAGACATGATTGGCCGACAAGTGGCGAAAGTAAAGACATGATTGGCCGACAAGTGGCGAAAGTAAAGACATGATTGGCCGACAAGTGGCGAAAGTAAAGACATGATTGAGCCGACAAGTGGCGAAAGTAAAGACATGATTGGCCGACAAGTGGCGAAAGTAAAGACATGATTTAGCCGACAAGTGGCGAAAGTAAAGACATAATTTAGCCGACAAGTGGCGAAAGTAAAGACATGATTAAGCCGACAAGTGGCGAAAGTAAAGACATGATTAGCCGACAAGTGGCGAAAGTAAAGACATGATTTAGCCGACAAGTGGCGAAAGTAAAGACATGATTGGCCGACAAGTGGCGAAAGTAAAGACATGATTTAGCCGACAAGTGGCGAGTGTAAAGACATGATTGAGCCGACAAGTGGCGAAAGTAAAGACATGATTTAGCCGACAAGTGGCGGAAGTAAAGACATGATTAGCCGACAAGTGGCGAAAGTAAAGACATGATTGAGCCGACAAGTGGCGGAAGTAAAGACATGATTAGCCGACAAGTGGCGCAAGTAAAGACATGATTTAGCCGACAAGTGGCGAAAGTAAAGACATGATTTAGCCGACAAGTGGCGAAAGTAAAGACATGATTGGCCGACAAGTGGCGAAAGTAAAGACATGATTTAGCCGACAAGTGGCGGAAGTAAAGACATGATTAGCCGACAAGTGGCGAAAGTAAAGACATGATTGAGCCGACAAATGGCGAAAGTAAAGACATGATTTAGCCGACGAATGGCGAAAGTAAAGACATGATTAGCCGACAAGTGGCGAAAGTAAAGACATGATTAGCCGACAAGTGGCGGAAGTAAAGACATGATTAGCCGACAAGTGGCGGAAGTAAAGACATGATTAGCCGACAAGTGGCGGAAGTAAAGACATGATTTAGCCGACGAGTGGCGAAAGTAAAGACATGATTTAGCCGACCAGTGGCGAAAGTAAAGACATGATTTAGCCGACGAGTGGCGAAAGTAAAGACATGATTGGCCGACGAGTGGCGAAAGTAAAGACATGATTGGCCGACGAGTGGCGAAAGTAAAGACATGATTTAGCCGACAAGTGGCGAAAGTAAAGACATGATTTAGCCGACGAGTGGCGAAAGTAAAGACATGATTGGCCGACAAGTGGCGAAAGTAAAGACATGATTGGCCGACAAGTGGCGAAAGTAAAGACATGATGGACCGACAGGGTTTGCTAACATTGTGGGATAGCGCACACACGGTAAAAAATAAAGGCAAGACAGACCATTGGCATTTGCTAAAAGCAAAGCCTCCGGTGAAAGTAAAGACAATGTAAAGCTTGGTATCAGGGGAGTGACTTGATAAAGATAAAGTTGAGGGGAACAAGGAATTTGTCTGAAGACAACGGGGAATTGTATAGACTGATTACTGGTGAGACCTGCCCCTTTGGAACATGTTTGATTTGATGACATTTTGGAGTTAGACACACTGGGGGTGATATCTAAGGATAGTGAAACATAATATTGGGTAAAAATGCAACTATGTATGAATGATATTTATATGCGTGCTATGTATGCATGCATGAATAAACATGTATGAGATTTGTATAACAATGTAATGGTAATATTGGTTGAGACCAGATTGGGCATGTCCACAAGGAGAATAGTCCGGCATCACTGTGCGAACACTCGAAACTTTCGTTGGGGACAAAGTCACTGGAGATGAAATCAAGCCACTGCTGGGGTACAGCTTTCACAATCCGGGGTAGAAGTCGCCATTTCACCAATGCAACACCGTATTTCCATGCTTAAATAGTCATTGCCTTTTTGTATATATATTTCTTGAAATCCCTAACTTTTGCCTGGATCATCCTTTCAGATTTTTTTGATCCACCGGGAGACATTTTTCTTTTTTCTTTTTGTATGCCCCTAATTTTTACCTGGACCGCCCTTTCGGGTTTTCGATCCACTATGGCACTTTTTTTTTTTTTTTTTTTTTTTTTTTTTTTTTTTTGCAATGACTATTTCTTCTTCGTTGAACCTGCTAGTTTCGGACCAACTGTTGACACATACTTATATATTTTCAAGCTGTTCGATGGAGAACATGTCGTTTGAAATACTGAAGAAGCAAGGTAAAATGGATTCCCAAACTGTTCGATGAAGAACGTGCCATTTGAAATATTGTGGATTGGTGACATCTCTGGATCAGCCACACTGGTGATGACACTTTTAATGAGATACAATTGAAATAAGACACTGGATGGTAATGCAATTTATGTATAAATGATATTTGTATGCATGTTAGATGTGCATGAATGTTATATGCATGTATATGTATATGAATGTATGAATATACGCATGAAACTTGTAGGACCGTATGACTGTATATAACAGGTGAAACTGACAAACAAGACTGGATAGGTAAGATAGGAGGTTGAACGACATCACAGTACAAACACTCAGCAATCTTCATTAGAAATAATATCACTGGAGATGAGTCAAATTAATGTTGGGGTAAAGCACGATATCAACCCACTAGTAGGGGAAACAAACCATTAATCAGACCACTGAAAGGAGAATGCCCCATAACCAAACCACTTGAAGGGAGAAAGCCCCATAATCAAACCGCTTGAAGGGGTAATGACCCATTAATCAAACCACAAGCAGAAGTTGCCATTAATCAACCCACATGCAGAAATCGCCTTTAATCAAACCACTAGAGAGGTACCAACCCATGTTTTGGCAGAAGTCGCCATACATCAAAACATAGGCGGAAGTTGCCATTTGTAAACCAATACCGAGTGCATTCTTCCATTTGACCCTCTTGCACTGTGATGTCTCTGTCTTTGTTGTTTTTTTTCCATTTTTTTTATATTTTTTTGAATCCCTAACTTTTGCCTGGACCGCCCTTTCGGGTTTTCAATCCACCGGGAATATATTCTTTTTGTTTGTATGCCCCTAATTTTTGCCTGGACCGTCCTTTCGGGTTTTCAGTCCACCGGGACGCTCATTTTTTGCTTAAGCCGCCCTTTCGGGTTTTCGACTTAATGAGTTTTTTTTTTTTTTTTTTTTTGACAGAGGTCATCTCTCAGTTTTTAGTCATGCCAACCTTGCAGAGTTTAACTGTCCTTGAGACGGATGTTGATGTATGTTTCACCTGCTCATAGGTTCAAAGAAGATGTATCTGTTGTTTATGCTTTTCAGAAGACATGATAAAAGTTTTTTTTTTTTTTTTTTATTTTTTTTTTTAGGTATTAACATCAAAAATAGAAGAAAAATTTGCAAACAGAATAAATGAGAATTTCAAATAAATGGGCACAAGCTCAAATTAATGTAAATGGAGTGGTGGCCTGCCAAAGGCGTGGTTCCACGAATTTTAAAAGTTTGGAAAATGGTAATTAAATGGAAAAGGTACATTGAACACAATAACCACTGTTTCCTCTACCAACTTTGAATCCCACTGTTCTGAGTCTTTGATTTGCAGACGCTTCAGAACGGAATCCCTTTAACAGCTAAGATGCCCCAGATGAATCATATCTGATTTGATGCAATTACCTTGCCATGAGTCGGAAGTCTTTTGACGGCTGAAATGCCCCATATGAATCATGTCCGACCAGATGCAGTTACTTTGTCATGATCCTTAACTTTTGCATAGATCGCCTTTACGGGTTTCAACCTATCAGGATAATCATTTTTTTTTTATATGTCTCTAACTTTTGCATGGGCCGCCCTTTCGGGTTTTCAGTCCATCGAGACGCTCTTTTTTTGCCTAAGCCGCCTTTTCCGGTTTGCGACTTATCGAGCTTTTTCATTTTAACAAAGTATTTCTTGACTGCATCGGTATACACAGGACATACAAGTTTAACCTCATGCTTTGTATTAGGCATTCATTGCTCCTGGAGTTTGTTTAAATCAGATAGCATAACTTTTGAGCACAAGGTCACTCTCTTGACATTCATGGGGACGAGCCTTCTCTTGTTGAAAACATGCTTTTGATACAATTGTTCACGCCATACGGCAATAACACTTTTAAATTCAATCAAGCTTAGCTTTCATTGGAACTCCCGTTGACGGGACTTTGACCTTCATGTGAGGCACTGCCTTTATGTGGTAGACTGAGGGATGGAGGGGGGGTTGCCCTTGTTGAAGTGTGCACTTGAAGTATAATATCCTTGCAAGACAAATGGTAGCATCTCGTGCCAGTCTTTGTACATGAAAGTCCACTTTTGGGCAATCTTTCTTGATATTTGCTGCTTCTATGGCCAAGATGCCCTAGTAGGAGAGAAATCTTAGTGGAAGTTTCTTCATCATCCTCTTCTTCAGCCTCATACACAAGGAACTCAAAGTCGAGCGAGAGTACAGGGTTTAAGTGTTCAACGGGTTTATTAATGCATGATTTGATTATTGATATAAATATTATGATTATGCAGATAAAAAGAAATTTTTGGTTTTTTGTATTACCATTTTTTCCAGAAAAAGCACAAAATAAAAGAAGGTCGGGACCAAGACGACCTTTTCATTAATGATGAAAATAGATACAGCAAAAAGCCCTAAACAAGTTCACTTCCGTCTCGGGTGGGACGAAAGGATTTTTTTTTTTTTTTTTTTTTTATATTTTTAAAAAAACATAAAGCCACAAACAAACATATTAATTGAACAAAAGAGTAGTAGAAATAAACATCAGCAAAGGCCCAATTGTAGCTAAACACTCCACATGTCAACACAAGGTCCAAAAATCCGATAGCAGGTTAACTTGCACATTCAGATCCAAATTCTTCGAAAGGTATGAGATCGTCTTCGATCAGTTTCTGGACTTAAATCTTTAAAGAAAAACAGCGCTCAACATCATGACCTTGTGCCCCTTGATGGAAAACACAAAAGAGATCAGGTCTCCATCGAGCCGGCAATTTCTTCGGTATTGGAGGAGGTGGCCTAGTCCGGACAAGGTTCCTCTCAAGCAAATAGGGAAACAACTCCCCATATTTCATTGGAATCGGATCAAATTTAATTCTTGGAGCCTGCTGTCGAGGCTGTTGTTGATATTGCTGAAACTGGGGCTGATAACCCGGATCTTGAACAACATTGGTGATGGGTCTAACAGCGGCAACAGAGTGAGGAGCCAGATGTTGTTGTTGAAGTAGCACTTTTATATCTTGGTCATCGAAGGACCAGACGTTATTTTCAATCAACTTCTGAACTTCTTCTTTCAAAGGGTAGCACTGCTCAGTGTCATGACCTGGTGCCCCTTGATGGAATACACAGTTGAGGTCAGGGCGATACCAAGGTGGCAGCGAATTCGGCACCCGAGGAAGTGGTAGGGTTTGAATAAGGTTCTTCTTAAGCAAAATGGGAAGCAAATCCGCATATTTCACAGGAATCGGGTCACACTGAGATGCTTTTTGGACCTGATTTTGCGGAATGAACTTCTGAGGAACCTGATTCCGAGGGATAGACTGCCGAGGAGCCTGTTGTCGAGGCTTTTGAGGGCACATTGGCTGATATGGTGATTGAGGCCTTTGTTGGACAAGCGGTGGATCGTTTGTAGCCATCAATGAAGATACAAGGCTAGTTAACTTCTCTACCTCAGCCCTAAGTGTTGTTACTTCTCCACGAAGCTCGTGGACCTCTTGCTCAAGTTGATCCATCTTTTGTGTTTGCACGAGTGTTTGCATATGTGAGCCGAACTTGGATGAAGACATCTGACCACTTTACTAATGAATTGACCCTTTTATGGAGAAGACACAGTGTGAGATACAGACTAGAAACTATGAATGCAAAATGATGCATGATATGCTTATGCAAAAATAGATTTTTTTTTTATTTTTTTATTTTTTTTTTATTTTTATTTTTTGAAGGACTTGTTAAAGTGAAATGTAAACATGGCAGAGGAACATGGTTTCATTTGAAAATTGTCAAGATATTTACAATAGGTTTCTTTTTCCAAAGGTAAGAACGAAACCAAGGAAGAAGTTCTTTAACATAAGCTAAAAGCTTAGTTAAGATTTTGGAAGTTGTATTTCTCGGTGTTCATTCTTACAAGGTCCATATCCGTGATGTTTACAAAAACTTGTCTAAGTCCTTCAAAAAAAATTTTTTTGATGGAAAAGGTTGTTTATGAATGAATGCATGTATGCATGGTTATGCTAAGTGGATAGAATACATGGTGAGGGTAAGTTCCACAACGTTGGAGTCAATGGTAACAACGCCATTTGGTAAGGACTATGGTTTCAAATGTACCTGTATCACGGGTTCTACCAAGTTCCCAAAGTCTTTAACCACTTCCGAATATTTATCGGGTGACAGGAGTACTCCCATTCCAATTATATTCGTCGGAAAGTCTCGTTTGGGTGTAGTATCGCGTATCAACTAATTCAAGAGTACTCTCGATTAGCCACCGCACTACGTCCTAAAAGGCCAAGAGGGGTTAAAGGTGACTAAAGGTCCTCAACTTCAAAGGTCACTTGAAAATAGCATGCCAAACATGAGTACTCACGTTGACAACATATACTTCCAAGATCCCTCCGTTGAGTGGGGTTATCACATGTGCCAATACCGAAGAGTACTCTTGGCATGGAACTATGATTATACCGCCGTCCTATCTTAAGTTTCCCTCAAGCTCGGGTGTAGAGCTTATCTCACCACTCACGTAATAAAGTAAACATGTAAGCAAAATATTTACAAAGCATAAACAAATAATAAAGCACAAAAAAAAGAAAGTAAGGTGGGTTTAACCCGCGTAGGATCTAAATCCCCAGTGAAGTCGCCATTTCTGTGCTCGCGATTTTCGGATGTCAAACCATTAATTGATTTGAATCGTCGATCTTTGAACTCTCGATTTTTATTCTTGGGAAGGGAAAAAAATGAGTAAAAAACCCTTTTCGAGACTTTGGATTCGGGGGTTGGTTACGCGAAGGGAAGGTGCTAGCATCCTAAGCGTCTATGGTATTCCATAGGAACCTCTTACTTAGATTATCTTGTGCTAAGTTACTTGTTTACTTGAAAAATTATTGCCTAATGTCTAAGTGAAAGAATGGAGGGAGAAGAAGTATGTTTTTGGTTATTTTTATTTGATTTGGAAGGATAAAAATCCTATGCCTACATACCCTTTAAGAAAAGGGATCAAAACCAATGTAGTTCACCTCAAAAATTTCTTTGGTGGGTTAGATTGATTTTTAGACTTTTTGAAAATGGTTTTAAGAAGAGGAAGAGGCCTCAAGGCATGAGATAAAAGAAATGAGTGAGGTTGATTGATTTTAAATTTTGAAAATGATTGAAGTTGAATTAAAATTGATTAAAATTTGATTAAGAAAATAAAGAGAAAATGTTATTAAGAAAATGATTTTTGAAGTTTTGCATATTTGACTTTTTGAGAAAAATGATTTTTTTCTAAACTAACGGTGAAAACTAACGTAACGTCGTAAAAAATTAACGGAAAGCGGTAAATAAAATGTGGTAGTGTCGGTGCATGTGTCGGTGCTTGTGTTACCTACATTATTACATCAATTCCTAAATACAACCCTAAGGCCTTTATGCCAAAATAAAATGCGAGAAATAAAATTACATCAATTCCCTATTTATACATACTAAATCAATGACAAAATAAAATGATATAATTAAATGTGCATGCTATGATTCAAAACAAAAATTAAATAGTTAGTAATCACAAGAAATATTATGATGAATGAGACATAAGAAATAATAAGCAAGAATTAAGATAATAAAAAATTTAAGATCATCATATGAGAAATAAAAAAAACAAATTAAAAGGAAAAAATAGGATGGATTTTTAACAATGATAGAAAATTAAAAATAGTGAGAAAAATATTTTTTGGAATTTTTTCTGAACATAAAAATGTCAAAAAAGAATAAAAAAACAACATTTAAAAAGTAAAAATAATAACAAATAAAAATAATAAACAAATGGCTCAGCAGGATTAATTCTGGACCATTGGATTAGTCCAGAGGTCCAGATCTGAATCCCAAGATCTCATCACAGCCATAGGATCTAAGATCCAACAGTTGGATAAAAAAGAACATGGAACACTGCAAGCAAAGGATATGCGTGTGATTTAACAGAATCATCCCTGACCGTTAGATTAAAAATCAAACAGTCTAGATCTGAAGGTGTACTAAAGAACACCATAAATTGCACATTCATGACCGTTAGATTAAAAAAAAAGACAGGATCTAAAGGTTTAGAAAGAAAGGAGAAAGGAATCAAATGGACCGGTCCGGTTCAGATGAACCAGACCGGTCTGCACATGTTTATAAAAGCATAGGGACCGGTTTTTTCCTCATTTTTCTCCTTCCTCCCTCTCTCTAAAAACATTTGCTCTCCCTTCTCTCTAGAAAAAAAAATGCAGCGCCTCCCTCCTCTCTCTTCTCCGGCGGACAACAATTTTCCGGCGCGGTGGCCGGTGGTGGCACCACCGCGCCGGAGTTTCAAACTCCTCTTTTTTAAAAAAAAAAATACAGTTTCTAAAATCCTTTTTCGTTCTAAACCCAAATCCGGTCTCAGAATTTCCAAAGCAAGCTCGTACAAGTCTAGATCTAGGAACAAAGATTCAAAGAAAAATGCAAAAAACTACCTCTACTTTCTCTCTCCGGTTCGTGGCTCCCTCTCCGGTTCGTGGTCCGGTTTCCTCCGGTTCGTGGCTCCCTCTTCCGATTCGGTTTAGTTCTTACTTGCTTTTGTGATTATGTTTGAGTTTTGTGAGTTTATACACGATTCGGATCTGTTTGTTACTGTTTGTGGCCGTTTGTGATGTTTGGATGATGATGATTTATGTGTTAGTGTGGAGCGATTCAAGGTTTGGTGAAAGGATACGAAAATGATTGTTAAAAGAATGATTCACATGATTTTCGAATTTGAAATGTTCATGAAGTTCATGATTTTTTTCTGGTTTTTTTTGAGAGTTTGATCTGAAAATGTGAAGAGAGGATATGAATTTAGTGTTTGTGAACTGTTGTGGCTGTTGATTGATGTATCAGTGTAATAATTTCTGTGCAGCCCCCTTTTTCCAATGATTGACAGGCTTTTATAGTGACAAATTAGGGTTGGCTCTGGTACAAAACAAAGACCAAAATGCCCCTGCAGCTGAGACTTGGAGAAAAAGATTTTAACAAATAAATAAATAAAATAAAAACAAGATGCATAAAATAAATAAATAAAAATAAAAAAGAAAAGAAAAGAAAAGGAAGGAAGTCACTCACGTGACTTTCACTTCTTTGTTTTTTTTTTCTAAAAAAATAAAATAAAATAAAATAATAATAAACAAACCAACCTAAAAAAAAGAAAATAAAAAGTCCCTTCGAAATCTGACATGAGGTACTTCAAAGTATCCTCCCTGCCGAAATTTCGGTTGAAATGATTAAAAAGACACGCCTTTTAAAATGCGATTAGCCATTTTAAAATGACTTGTCTGTTATGACTAAAAGGATTATAAAATGCGTTTATAAAAATGCAAATGGAGTGATTTTAAATGTTGTAAAAAATGCAAGCGAGGACTTAAATGCAAGATGAAAGTTTTTAAATGATTAATGACGAAAAACACGAGTTTTAAAAGGTAAAAAAACGAATAAAAGAGAATCTGAACTATTAAAAAATGTGGACAAAAAAGATTTCAAATGGTCCAAATTTGGGGTATGACAGGTTGCCAATATTGTACCTGTGCCAAAGAAGGATGGTAAAGTCCGGATGTCTGTTGACTTCAGAGATCTGAACAAAGCCAGTCCAAAAGACAACTTTCCATTACCTCATATTGATGTGCTTGTTGATAATACTGCTCAGTCTAAGGTGTTCTCCTTCATGGACGGTTTCTCCGGTTACAATCAGATCAAAATGTCTCCTGAAGATAGAGAAAAGACATCTTTTATCACTCCATGGGGTACTTTTTGCTACAAAGTGATGCCGTTCGGCTTGATAAATGCTGGTGCTACCTATCAAAGGGGAATGACTACTCTGTTTCATGACATGATTCACAAAGAAGTCGAAGTATATGTGGATGACATGATTGTGAAGTCAACAGATGAGGAGCAGCATGTTGAATATTTGACAAAGATGTTTGAAAGGTTAAGAAAATACAAGCTTCGTTTGAATCCCAACAAATGTACATTCGGCGTCAGATCCGGGAAATTATTAGGCTTCATTGTCAGCCAAAAGGGCATTGAAGTCGATCCTGATAAAGTCCGAGCCATCCGAGAAATGCCAGCTCCACAGACAGAGAAGCAAGTCAGAGGTTTCCTCGGACGTCTGAATTACATCTCCCGGTTCATATCTCACATGACCGCAACCTGCGGGCCGATCTTCAAGCTACTCAGAAAGAACCAGCCTGTTGTATGGAACGATGAATGCCAAGAAGCTTTTGATAGCATCAAGAATTATCTGCTGGAACCACCTATCCTTGTCCCACCCGTGGAAGGAAGGCCTTTGATTATGTATTTGGCAGTATTTGATGAATCCATGGGATGTGTACTTGGTCAACAAGATGAGACTGGAAAGAAAGAACATGCTATCTACTATCTAAGCAAGAAGTTCACCGATTGTGAAACTCGGTATACAATGCTTGAGAAGACTTGTTGTGCTCTGGCCTGGGCCGCTAAACGCCTGCGTCATTATTTGGTGAATCATACAACTTGGTTGATATCCAGAATGGATCCGATAAAGTATATCTTTGAGAAAGCTGCTGTTACTGGAAAGATTGCACGCTGGCAGATGCTTTTGTCTGAATATTATATTGTGTTCAAAACTCAAAAGGCAATCAAAGGTAGCATTCTTGCCGATCATCTTGCTTACCAACCTCTTGATGATTATCAACCAATTGAATTCGATTTCCCCGATGAAGAGATCATGTACTTGAAATCAAAAGACTGCGAAGAACCGTTGATTGATGAAGGTCCAGATCCCAATAGCAAGTGGGGTTTAGTCTTTGATGGTGCTGTCAATGCTTATGGTAAAGGAATTGGGGCAGTCATTGTATCCCCGCAGGGGCATCACATTCCTTTTACCGCCCGAATTCTGTTCGAATGTACAAACAATATGGCTGAGTATGAAGCATGTATCTTCGGGATCGAGGAAGCAATTGACATGAGAATCAAACACCTCGACATCTATGGAGATTCTGCGCTCGTCATCAATCAGATAAAGGGTGAATGGGAGACCCACCATGCTAAGTTGATTCCTTATCGTGATTATGCGAGACGTTTGCTGACATATTTTACAAAGGTTGAGCTGCACCATATTCCTCGTGATGAGAACCAAATGGCTGATGCTCTTGCTACTCTATCCTCCATGTTTCGAGTAAACCATTGGAATGATGTGCCATTAATCAAAGTGCAACGCCTTGAAAGACCTTCACATGTGTTTGCTATTGGGGATGTAATCGATCAGGCTGGTGAAAATGTGGTTGACTATAAACCCTGGTACTACGACATCAAACAGTTCTTGCTGAGCCGTGAGTATCCGTCGGGTGCTTCCAAACAAGACAAGAAGACCTTGAGAAGATTGGCCAGTAGATTCCTGTTAAATGGAGATATTCTGTACAAGAGAAACTATGACATGGTATTGTTAAGATGTGTTGATGAACATGAAGCAGAGCAGTTAATGCATGATGTACATGACGGTACCTTCGGGACCCATGCTACAGGACATACTATGTCAAGGAAGTTGTTACGAGCAGGTTACTACTGGATGGCCATGGAGCATGATTGCTACCAGTACGCCAGAAAATGCCACAAATGTCAAATCTATGCTGATAAGATTCATGTGCCTCCGCATGCTCTCAATGTTATTTCATCCCCGTGGCCGTTTTCAATGTGGGGCATCGACATGATTGGAAGAATTGAACCGAAGGCTTCAAATGGTCATCGTTTCATCTTAGTGGCAATTGACTACTTCACCAAGTGGGTTGAAGCAGCATCTTATGCCAATGTGACCAAGCAAGTGGTAGCTAAGTTTATCAAGAACAACATCATCTGTCGATATGGTGTTCCCAGCAAGATTATTACCGACAATGGTACCAACCTGAACAACAATGTGGTGCAAGCTCTTTGTGAAGAATTCAAAATTGAGCATCATAACTCTTCTCCTTATAGACCTCAGATGAATGGTGCAGTTGAGGCTGCCAACAAGAATATCAAGAGAATTGTCCAGAAGATGGTAACCACTTACAAGGACTGGCATGAGATGTTACCCTATGCTCTGCATGGCTACCGTACTACTGTGCGCAGTTCAACCGGGGCAACCCCTTTCTCTCTTGTATATGGTATGGAAGCAGTTCTTCCTTTGGAAGTGGAGATCCCATCCCTCCGTGTGATCATGGAAGCAAAGTTATCTGAGGCTGAATGGTGCCAAAGCCGGTATGATCAGTTGAATTTGATTGAGGAAAAACGTATGGATGCCATGGCTCGTGGACAGTCATATCAAGCAAGAATGAAGACTGCTTTTGACAAGAAAGTCCATCCTCGAGAATTCAAGGTAGGGGAACTTGTATTGAAAAGGAGGGTAAGCCAGCAACCCGATCCAAGGGACAAGTGGACGCCTAACTATGAAGGTCCTTATGTTGTCAAGAAGGCCTTCTCCGGTGGATGGTGTAGAACTTCCAAATCCAGTGAATGCCGATATAGTCAAGAAATACTTTGCCTAGAAATATGAAAAGAACAGCGTGGTAGGTCGAAAACCCGAAAGGGCGGCCTAGGCAAAAATGCGCTTCCCGGTGGATCGAAAACCCGAAAGGGCGGTCCAGGCAAAAATAAGGGACAAAAAACAAATATGAAAAGCTCGCTGAGATTGTACACAACTCAGGCAAGAATGAGCGTCTCGATGAGCCGAAAACCCGGAAGGGCGGTTCATGCAAAAATGAGATTGAAACAAAAAGGCAAGTAACTATATCTGGCTAACCATCGTCCCCCTTGGGGCATCTGCAGCTGTTAATGACCATCTTCATCAAGAGCTCTTATGCTTGTGAATTCAAAGTTTCTGGGAAATGTCATGATTACTGTGTTCAATGTACCACCAACTAATAAAATTACCATTTTCCAAGCTTTGTAAATCCGTGGAGTCACGCCTTCGGCTGACCACCACTCTTATACATCAATTTGAGCCTGTGCTTTTGTTTAAAACTCTATTTTCTTCTACTTTCAAAGCTATATACAAATCATTTTCCTTCTATTTTGATAATGACAATGCTTGAAACAAACATTTTTGAAAATTGAAAACTTTTTGTCTATTTTGAAAAGCAAACCTGAGCAACAGGGTACATTCAAATGAAACATGCATGAGCGAGAGTATGTTGATGTCTATTTCAATATATGTTACAAGCAGGTTCTCCTCCAGGATAGTCTGTGGTCAATGGCAAGAATGAAAAAACAGAAAAAGAATGCATGAAAATAAATGAGCTCGCTAAGTTGAAAACCCGAAAGGGCGGCTTAGACAAAAATGAGCACCCCGCTGGATTGACAACCCGGAAGGGCAGTTCAGGCAAAAATGGGGCATTGAAAAGAATTTATTTCCCCGGTGGATCGAAAACCCGAAAGGGCGATCCAGGCAAAAATGGGATGCAAAAAATGATGAATGAAAATGAGAATATAACATGCAAAAAGCATTGACCACAGATGCAATGTCTATAACATACCCAGCGCTGAAATGCCCAGCACAACGGCGTTTTCCCCAGTCGGGTCTTCCAAGATTCTATCTCCAGCAAGTCGCATACTTGCCTGCCCTCAGCCATGGTTCTGATACGTCTCCCAACGACGTCATCTCCAAAGAGGATTTCCAAGAATGTGTAATATAGCACGAGCCACTACGTGCCCAATACTCTAATGTCTTGTCTTCCCCGTGAAGTCGTGCCTACAAAATGCCAACAGTCATGCATTACAAGCATTCATACATGCATATTACATGCCCATGCATTTAATGAAACTGTTATATCATCCATGCATATCGCATTTCCAATGTCAACATCAGTCTCAATTCAATACTCATGTCAGGTTCTCTGTCAAAACCTTGTGAGCCAATGTTATCGGTCAATTTCTGCCTTTCAGTTCAAATCGACGTCAAGTCAATCTCAATCTATATTTTGTCAAAAAAAAAAAAAAAAAAAAAAAAAAAAAAAAAAACCAATCCCCAGTGAATATGTTTCTGTTTGGTCAAGTGGCTAGTTCAAGTCCAAGAACAGCTTGTACCTATCAATTTGCTTATGTTATCGGTCGAGTGCCCAGCTCAATCCAAGAGCAGCTTGTACCTGTCAATATGTTTCCGTTTGGTCAAGTGACTAGCTCAATCCAAGAGCAGCTTGTACCTGTCTATCTGTTTCTGTCCGGTGGAGTAACCAGTTCACATCCAAAAACAAGCTCGCACCTATCTATTTGCCATGTTTTCAGCCGAGTCACCAGTTCGAATCCGTAAGAACAACTCGTACTTGCCAATTTTCTCTTTTTTCCAGTCGGGTCACCAGTTCGAATCCATAAGAACAACTCGCACTTCCCAAATATCCCCAAGTGAGTTACCAGTTCGAATCCATAAGAACAACTCATGTTTGTCCAAGTAACCTCTATCCCCTGTGAAGTGACCAGTTCGAATCCATAAGAACAACTCGCAGTTGTCTGTTTGTTTCATTCCCGGTCAAGTGGCTAGTTTGAATCCAAGAACAGCTTGTACCTGTCCAACTTGTTTCTAGTTCCCCGTTACTCTGCTATTCATTATCTTTGTCAATGTCTACCAATCCCGCAATGGATACGACATATTTTGGTAATTCCAATCCCCATGAGGTCTTGCATTCATAATCCAAATGAGGCATGGCATGCATATTATTTGAAAATGGGTAGGCGTATTTTTACGTCCAAACACAGTGCAAATACTAATATTTAAGTATCTTCGTCATATCAAGCCAAAGACTCCGTCTCTTGACTCTCCAGACAAAGAAACTTAAATAGGGGCAGCTGTTATACCCTGTTTTTGGACCTAAAAATACTGGGCCCAATTTCATTTCAAACTTTGTCAATTATCAAATTTCAACTGCACAGTTCAAATTGTCTCTGCCTCGCAGTATTTTCAATCACAATTTTACCTATGTTTTTCTTGCATAAAACCTTTTGAAATGTCTTTACTTGTCTTATAAGTCATTCAAAAGTGTCTCTGGATCATTACATTCCTTTTTCCACAGTTTATTTCAAAATTTGCAAAAAGTCATACAGAAGGGTATTTTGGTCATTTCCTGCAGTGGAACCCATTTTCATCCTTGTGACTGTCTCTGAGTCTTTTCAGATTGTTTTTTACATTTCATCAGTAAACCTTGTTAAATTCATTTCAAACTTGCATCTGAGTCAGTGTCAAGTCAATTTGAATCTGTTTAGGTCATTTTTAGCCCTAGGGGCATTTTGGTCATTTCACACAAAATTTTGGCATAGAGAGGTTACTTTGAAGTACCTCATTTAGGTCATTGGTTCGTTTTAGTCCGTTTTGTCAATTTTATTTTAGTTTCACTTTACGTTTGGTCAAATTAACAATTTTATTTTTATTTTTATTTTATTTTTGCATTTTTGGTCCTCGGAGAGGTCCAAGATTGCATTTCAGTACAGTTTCTTTTTCAATTTACATTTCAGTCCTTTTTGACTAATTGCAGTTTAGCCCTTAAAAGTTTTGTTTTTGCAGAAAGGTCCAGATTTCTTTTTTTGTCCAAGGCCGTGCCACTTTCATGCAATTCCAGGTGTCACCTTTTTATTGGATCTCAAGTACACATGTCAACTATAAATACAGTGAGTCAGATTCAGAGCCATTAATCACACGCCAACTCATAAACACAATTCTAACTTTCTCTCTCTCAGCAGTTAGATCAAAAACAGAAAATTTCTCAGAATTTCTCAAGAACACCAAGAACAAAAAACCCTAACCGTTTTCTAGAAACCCTAATTTTCATCAGAATCAACATTTTTTGGATCAATTCTCAGAGATTCTGTGGAATCTTCATCACTGAATTGAGCGTTTCTCTGCAATTCCAAACGCGAGCTCGCATTGAAGCAAGCTCAAGCGCTGATCACAGAGGAAGAAGAAGAGAGAAAGAAGCAAAGTTCTAAACCGGCGAAGAAGATGAAGAAACGGAATCAGTGAGAAGAAGAAGAATCACTGATTTATTTTCAGTTTCAAAACCGGAAATCAACAAGCAAAAGCCAAATCCAAGCGTTTCCGAAGAAACTCAACAGAATCTCCATAAAAAACTCAGGTAAAACTCAGAACCTCTTTTCAACAAATGAAATCATAGTTTAAACCTGTAAAAATTACGCAAGCAACAGATCCAAAATTTTCAGAACTCAAAGACAAAACCGTAACCGTAAACACAAAACCTAGATCCATAAGGATCTAAGTTTTGAAAGCAAGAACAAACATCAAAGAAGTGCTAAACAACGAAACGATGTAGATCTTCAAGGATCTGAACGTTTTATTTCAAAAAGATCAAAATCAATTTCAAAGCCGTACGACAAGTTTCCAGATCTACATCGTTTCAAACTGAATTTAAAAAAATAACTGCTGGATTCGTGTTTAGGGTTAAAGGACGAATCAAAATATGCAAAAATCTTTAAGTTCTGGAATTTTTAGGTCACCGGAAGTTCGTAGTCTCGCCGGAGAAGATGAAGTTTCCGGCGGACCTTCAAGGTCTCCGCCGTCACTTCATCCTCACCGGCGGTGAAGGTTAGAGAGAGGTGAGAGATGAGAGAAGAGAGAAGAGTTAGAGAGAGAAAGGATTTTGCAAAATGAAAAAAACCGGTGCTCTCTTGTTTATATAAGCCAGCGAACCGGACCGGTCCAGTCCGGTCCATCCCTCTTTGATTCCTGGCCGTTTGATCTAGGGTTTCAGAATCCTGGATCAATCGTGTGGCTCCTGTGCAATCTGAGTTTTGAGTGTGGGCTTTGGGTTTGGGCCTAGTTTGCTTTCACGTTTTTTTGCTTTTCTTGCTACTTGCACCGTATTTCCTTGCTATCTGCACCTGTTGCTTGCTCATTTTTTTTATGAAAATTCCTAAAAAAATCCTAGTGGTTTCTTGATACATTTTTGGTATTTCTGTGGTATTTTTGCATGTAAAAAATGTTAAAATGGCATGAACTAATTCCATGTGTTTTTACACTTTTGGTATGCATTTTGCTATGTTTTGTTCTTGACACTTTGATATTATGACATGGATAAATGATGCCTAATATGGTGATGAATATGCCTCTGGAAATGTGCTTTTGTTTGATGTTTTTGAATATGATTTTATGGATTTCTTGTTGCACAAGCAACAAGTGTTCGTTTTAAAGAATAAAGTGTCAAATTTCTCTATGAATTTGGTGTGATACCTTGCTTGCATGTGTCTCCATTAATTTCATGTCATGGCTTGAAACAAAATTTCTTTCAAAATTGCCATGATGTGATGATTATGGGTTACAAGCACCTTTAGGTATCATATCAAAATTTTTTAGGTTTATTACCACTTTATTATTTTTTCTTTGCCATTCTTATGCATTTCCTTTTGATTATTTCCTACTATTTTGTGCTTTATGATTACTAACCATTTCATCTCATGTGTCATACATTTCATAGCATTCCACCACCCTCTCCACTTTCTTTAGCCTAGCATTTATTTTTTTTTGCAAGTTTTAATTCATTTGGTGGTGTAATTTGTTATCATTGGTTTGTAGCTTGGCAAAGGGGCCATAGAATGTATTTAGGGAATTTTTGTAATATGGACTATGGACACTATGACGCACCGGCACGCACACACTCACCTTAGATGTAT
Source organism: Medicago truncatula (assembly GCF_003473485.1). NCBI lineage: Eukaryota > Viridiplantae > Streptophyta > Magnoliopsida > Fabales > Fabaceae > Medicago > Medicago truncatula. Next base: position 34,564,377 of record NC_053047.1, read on the forward strand.
GCATAGGATTGTATGGTTAGATAAGCGTTTAGGTTTAAACACTTAGAGAAAAAATCAACTTTTTTCCAAAACATGCAAATAATCTCACTTGAAAACCTTTTTTTGAAAATAAGATAGGAGTCAAAACTCCTTATTTCCTTTTGATTTTCTTAAGTAAAATTTCTAATAAATCTTAATCATACTTGAACTTCATTTTGAAAAAGCTAATTCCACCTCACTTTTTCTAAATCTCACGCCTTCGAGGCCTCTCATCTCTATTCTTCAAAATCTCTTTTCAAACTTAAAATCAACCAACAAAAAAACAAAAACCATTTTTTTTTTTTGAGAATGAACTACGATCGGTTTTGATCCCTTAAAAGGGTACGTAAGCAATGAGTCAAAACTCCTCCAAGCCGAAATAAAATCAAATTCTACTTCTTCTCACCCCCCATTCTTAACTAATAACACCTTCTTTTTTACAAATAAGCAATAAAACTAAAGCGTAGAAATAAACTTAGGAGAGCGGTTCTTATGGAATACCATAATCGCTCCGGGTGCCTAACACCTTCCCGTAGCGAAAACGACCCCCGAACTTAGAAAATCAAGGGTTTTTCTCCTTTTACCCTTCCCAAGAAAAAAGAGAGATATCAACGGTCAAAAGGTTCAAGTCCAATTAATGGCTTGGCACCCAAAAACCATGATAACAGATACTTTTACCTAACTATCGGTGAGATAGCCTAACAAAGGTAAGAATGAGAGAAACATAGTCTAACTACCGTTGAAATGATAGCTTAACAAAGACAAATGATACTTTTACCTAACTATCGATGAGATAGTTTAACAAAGGTAAGAATGAGAGAAAAACATCGTCTAACTATCGATGAAATGATAGCTTAAAAAAAGACGATTGACAAGTTTTACCTAACTATCACACAAAGATAGCTTAACAAAGGTAAAATTAGAGAAGACAACTTGGTCAGTTACACTGGGTATGACACTTTAATGATAAGAAGGTAAATAGAAGATGTTCATTTGTAGAAACTTGCGGCTTGACACATTGTTAAGTTAAGACTGTACCGAAGAGACACGACCGAATCGTGATTCTGGAAGACTGATGCAATTATGTGTGAATTGATGTTGTGTATATGTTGTGTACGTAGAAACGTATGAATATGTGAAAATATTGATGAATGCATGATTGTATGAATGTATGGATGTGTGAATGTAAGAATATACAAATATGCAACTGCATGACTATATAGACTGTATATGACAGGTGACTCGATGAAACGAAACAAGACAGGTAAGATGGGAGGAGGACTGACATCGCAGTACAAACACTCGGCAAACTTCCTTGGAGATGATACTATTGTGAACAAATCGAGCCGTTGACGGTGTAAGCCCATTGTTGATAAAAAGGTATGGAAGAAGTCGCCATTTGTGAACCGGCACAGAGTGTCTTTCCATTGATATGCTTTAGCAGTCATGCTTTTTGTTTTATTTTTCTTTGAAAATCCCTAACTTTTGCCTGGACCGCCCTTTCGGGTTTTCAATCCACCGGGAATATATTCCTTTTTCTGCCCCTAATTTTTGCCTGGACCACCCTTTCGGGTTTTCATTCCACCGGGACGCTCTCTATTGCTTAAGCCGCCTTTTCAGGTTTTCAACTTAACGAGCTTTGATTTTTTTGTTTTTTTTTTTTGTATATATTTTTTTTGACTGTGACAGCATCTTGTTCAAGGCAGAGATCCTTTCCATAGTGCTTAGTTTTGTTTCTCTTCTGGAGTGTAACCGTTCTCGAGGCAAATGTTGATGTACGCTTCACCTACTTATGAGTTCAAAGTGAGTGTGTTTGTTGTTCACACTTTTCAAAAGATGTAAAAAAAAAGTTTTGTATTTTGAAAATTTTTGCTTTAAGCCCTCAAAAACAGGAGAAATTATGCAAATAGAATAAATGAGAGTTCCAAATAAATGGGCACAGGCTCAAATTTGATGAATTGAGTGGTGACCTGCCAAGGGCATGGCTCCACAGATTTTTTTGAAAATTTTGAAAAAATGGTAAATGTAATGGGAAGGGTACATTGAACACAAATAACCGCTATTCTCCCTAACAACTTTGAATGCCCCTGTTCCGAATCTTTGATCTGCAGATGCTTCGAATCGGAGGTCTTTTGATAGCTAGATGCCCCAAGTGGATTGTGCCTGACCGGATGCAGTTACTTTGTCTTTTGATCCTTAACTTTTGCATAGATCGCCCTTTTAGGTTTTCAATCTATCAGGATAATCTTTTTGTTCATGTCTCTAATTTTTGCCTGGACCGCCCTTTCGGGTTTTCAGTCCACCGAGACGCTCATTTTTGCCTAAGCCGCCTTTTCAGGTTTGCGACTTAGCGAGCTTTTTTTTTTTTTTTTGACAGAGTATTTCTGGACTGCATCGACCTGAGTTTGTCACCATTTGTAGTCACCAAAGTCATTGCACATTGAGCCTTCATAGTTAGGCGTCCACTTGCCCCTAGAGTCTGATTGGAAAGATAATACCTTTTTAGGCACAGAGTCTCCTTCTTGAAATTCACGAGGACGAACCTTCTTGTTGGAAGTTTATTTCAACCTCTTCTATCATGGTTGTACAAGGTCGTCATGCATAAACAAGCTTGGACTTCGGCAACACTCCTATTGTCAGGACTTCGACCTCCACAGGAAGCACGACCTTCATGTTATATACTTGAGGGAAGGAGGGGGTTGCCCCTGTTGAAGTGTGTACTACCGGACAATACTCATGAAGTGCAAGTGGTAGCATCTCGTGCCAGTCTTTGTAAATGAAAGCAAATTTTTGGACAATCTTCTTTGATATTTTGTTTGCAGCTTTGACGGCTAAGATGCCCGAGTGGATGAGAGATCTCATCAGGAGCCTCTTCATTCTTTTCTTCAGCTTCGGGTACAAGGAACTCAAAGTTGGTAGAGAGTACATGGTAAATGTGTTCAACGGGTTTATCAATGCATGATTTGATTATTGATTTTGACAAGTAAGTACAAGTTATGATTATGCAGATATTTGAGAATGATTAAAGATTATTTTTTTTTTTTTTTTTTTTTTTTAGGTTTTTGTATTACCATTTTCCAAGAAGAAGCACAAAGTGAAAACAAAGTCGGGATCAAAACGACTTTTTTATTAATGATGACAATTCTTAAAGCAAAAAGCCCTACACAAGTTCACTTTCGTCTCGGGCGGAACGAAAGGATGTTTTTTTTTAAAAGCGAAAAGTAACAAACAAACATTAATTGAACAAAAAGTAGCGGAAGGAACGTCAACAGTGTTGTTACCTCTTCACGAATGCTCGTGGATTTCTTGTTCAAACTGATACGTTCTCTTTTTTGTTTGCACGAGTGTTGTAGGTGCAAGTTGATTTTGGACGAGGACAGTTGGGACACCTTTGAGATGGATCGACCTTTAGTAGAAAAGACACAGTGTAAGACTCAGACTTGAAATTATGTATGCAAAATGATGCATGCTATGCTTATGCAAAAATAGACACATTTTTTTTGTTTTGAAGGACTTGTCAAAGTAATTGTAAACTTGATAAGGAACATTGTTTTATTTGAAAATTGTGAAGATGTTGCAATTGGTTCCCTTTTCAAAAGTAAGAACGAAACCAAGGAAAAAAATCTTAACAAAAGCTAAAGCTTAGTTAAGGTTTTTTGAAGTTGTATTTCTTGGTGTTCCTTCTTACAAGGACCATATCTTTGATGTTTACAAAAACTTATCTAAGTCCTTCGATATTAGTGAGAAAAATGTTTTATGAATGAATGCGTGTATGCATGATTATGCTAAAGAACATGGAATGCATGGTGAGGTTAAGCCTACAAAGTTGGAGCTTAAGGGTAACAACGCCATTTGGTAGGGACTATGGTTTCAAATGTACCTGTATCACGGGTTCTACCAAGTTCCCAAAGTCCTTGACCACTTACAAATTTTATTGGATACCGAGAAAACACCCGGTCCAACAACATTTGTAGAAAAGTCTCGTTTGAGTGTAGTATCGCGTGTCGACTAATTCCGAGAAAACACCCGGTTAGCCACCGCACTACGTCCTAAAAGCCAAGATGGGTTAAGGGTTACTAAAGGTCCTTCGCTTCATTGGAAACTTAAGAGTAATAAAGTCTAAACGTGAAAACACACGCCGACATATATCACTTCAAGCTCCTCCGCTAAATGTGGTTATCTCACGTGTGACGAGACACGAGTATACTCTCGGTATGCCACTATGAGTCTACCACTCCTATCTTATATTTCTCTCAAGTACAGGTGTAGGACTTATCTCACCACTCACGTTTAAGAAAGAAGAAAGAAGAAGAGAGAACATATATACACGTATTTCCATCTTTTATTTTTTGTTTCTGTTTTAAGCAAGTTATAGCACAAAATTTAAATAAAGCCAAGTTAGGCTCAACCCTCTTAGGGGTTTCCCAGTGAAGTCACCATTTCTGTCGCGTCATTTTTTGGAGATCAAGGCTATTTAATTAGCTTTTGACTCACTAATTATTTCATGACTGAACATTTAATTTTTTTTAAGAAAAAGGGGAAAAAAATTCAAACTACCCCATTTTGAAAAGATTTCGGGTTCGGGGGTTAGTTCCATAAAGGGAAGGTATTAGCACCCTTTATGTCCGTAGTACTCTACGGGAACCTCTTGATTTTATTTAATTAAAGTGCTATAAACTTGCTTTGTTTAAAAGAAATGGAATTAAAGTGATGACTAAAAGAAAAAGAAAGTGAGACCTAATTATCTACATTTTTAATTGATTTGGAAGAACATGGTCCTCTGCCTACGTACCCGTGAGGGATCAAAACCTCGTAGTTCGGGGTAGAAATTGACGTTTGATTTGTTGAGTGTTTTTATTAGTTTTGAAAAAAGGTTTTAAAATGAAAAGCCAAGTGGCAAATAAGAATTTGTTTGTGTTTTTTAATTTAAAACAAAATGGACATGAAGTAGAATTAAGTTGATTGAAATTTGATTAAGAAAATAAAATAAAAAGACGGTCACTTGATTTAAGATCAAGGTTTATTGTAAAAAAATATTTTTTGTGATTTTTGTTATTTGCTTGATTTTGTTATTTTGAATGATAAATAAAACCTAAAGCTAAAGCATGAGAATTTTGTAGTGAGGTTGGATCACCACAAAATCTCTTAACATAATCTAATTTTTTTGCATTTTTTATAACATAAGAAAGAATAAATACCTTGAAACCGAAAGGGACAGAAAGGAGTAGAAAAAGAAGAAAGACTCATCAAGACAAGTCGAAAAAGGGAGAAGAGAAGAAAAGCACAGGAAACATCAACTGTGTATTTCGGGGTCCAGAATGCATCGTGTGAGCTCTCTATTTATAAAGAAATTTCACAACTAATAGGTGAGAAACTTTGGGAACAAGTAATTCATTTAGTACAACAATATCTCAATTGAGTACTAAAGTATATGTACAAAAATATATTATTCAGTACATAAATATGTATTATTGAGTATCAAAATATATATTTCAGATCAAGCACTAAAATATACTAGATTGCCTACCAAAATATATCAAATTGAGTACAAAAATATATTATTCAGTACATAAATATATATTATTGAGTATCAAAATATATTTTAAATCAACCATTAAAATATATTAGATTGCCTATCAAAATATTTCGGATTATGTTCCAAAATATTCTAGATTGCGTTCTAAAATATTTTAGCAAAACATGGAGACAAAGAAAATCACTTTTTAATAATGATTAAATTAAATATTTAATTTATCATTTCCAAATAACATTTTTCTAGTGCTTACTTCGTTCACACAATTATGTACCCCCATTATACGATGTTAGGTCAAAAATTGGGGTATGACAGTGTTGTTTTGTCTTGCATTTTATATATAATTCATTGTGTAATTATTATTCATTTGTATAAACCAACAGGAACTACATGAGGCTGGATGCACCTGGATTAGTTTCCCAAATAGAAGTGAGGAGATTCCAGATTGGTTTGAGCACCGAAGCATGGGAAATGCAATTTCTTTTTGGTTTAGTAAAGAGATCCCTACTATAACATGTATTTTTCTTCTCCCGCGATCAGCATTGTTTCCAAAATTCAATTTGTTTCTCAATGACAAAGAAATTGATATTCTTGAGTGTTCATTTTTGTGTGATGATGATTATGATTATGATGACCTTGTTGTATATTTGGGATTATTTCAAAAGTTATTATTATTATATTCAATATTATTATGATTAGCTATCAAAGAAAAATAAAATGTGGTTTTAGTGTGAATTTTTATTCCTACTTTATCTCAAGGCATAGTTACACTTTGACTACCAATTTTTCAAATTTAAAATAAATTTGTTTAACAGTCAAAATTATTTGTTACCTATTTACTTGCAGTTGAGATATTACTAAGAGTATTGCCACTTTTTTAGCAACTATTCTTGGTCAATCTCCACTTTCCTAATTAATAGCACTGCTTTTGAGTGGAACAAAAACGTGGTTAAAGTTTTTTCTCAGATAGTAGCTTTATAAATGAATCAAAATTTTAGTACGTGATATACAAAGTTACAAAACCATTCTTCTGACTATTGTTTTTCAACTTCTTTCAGTTTCATAAAATTAAGTGTCTGAGTCATCTGAGTTTTGATTACTCGTGTCTTGATAGCCTCGGTACGCTTACCGCCGAGAAGACCTGTTGTATTCTGGGGGAGTTGCGCAATTCTGCGGATAATTCCTTAGTCCAGTGACTTAGTCACGCCTCAGGGTTTTACCTTTTTAGTTTATTGTTTTGCAGGTTGTGATACTTCAGTCATCCGCATTCAACAATCTAAGGAATTATGGCTGGAGAAAATTCTGACAATGACAAAAACAAGAATGTTACAGACTCTACTTTTTCTGTTGCTACCAATCCGCCAGCAGTTGTCACCTATGCAAAACAGTTCCCAGACGTTTCCAGAATTGAAGTGTTTAAAGGACAGAATTTCCGTCGTTGGAATGAACGTGTCTTCACTCTGTTAGATGTCCACGGTGTTGCTTCCGTTCTTACTGATGTCAAACCAGATGAAGCCAAATCAGATGCCAAACAAATTGAAAAATGGAACAATGCTAACAAGGTTTGTCGCCATACAATTCTTTCTACAATATCTGATGCACTTTTCGATGTTTATTGTTCCTACAAGGTTGCCAAAGACATTTGGGACAACATGAATGTCAAGTACACTGCTGAGGAGGCTACCAAACAGAAGTTCGTGGTCGGAAACTACCTGTGATGGCAAATGAAAGAGGACAAGGAAATAAAAGTGCAGATCAACGAGTATCACCAACTCATTGAAGAATTGAAGGCGGAGAACATCATACTTCCAGATGTGTTTGTCGCTGCTGCCCTGGTTGAAAAGTTGCCTAGTTCATGGGACGATTACAAGCAACAGCTGAAACATAAACACAAGCAGATGTCTCTTAATGATCTCATCAGGCACATAATCATTGAAGACACCAGCAGGAAGGAATGCGGAGCTGCACGTGCCAAAGCTTTGGAATCGAGAGCAAATCTGATCCAAAACAATGCGCGTAAACAACAGAGGTATGAGAACAAATCTGATCATGCTCTCAAAGTAACTAACCCTAATTTCAAAGCAAACCTAGGTGAGTGCTATGTGTGTGGAAAGAAAGGACATAAAGCATATCACTGCAGATATCGGAAAGTGAATGGCCAGCCTCCTAAGCCAAAAGCAAATTTGACTCAAGGAGATGATAAGAAATATGACGATGATGATGTTATTGCTGCCGTCATATCTAAAGTACATCTTGTCAATGATGTCCAAAAATGGGTGGTAGACTCGGGGGCTACGAGACACATCTGTGCAAAGAGAGAGGCCTTTACCTCCTACATTTCTGTGGGGGATGATGAAGATCAAGTCTATCTTGGTGATTCAAGAACCACTGCGGTGAATGGCAAAGGCAAAGTAATTCTGAAGCTCACTTCCGGAAAAACCTTGGCTTTGAGTGATGTGCTAAATGTGCCTACCATTAGGACCAATTTGATTTCTGTAGCACTATTAAACAAAGTAGGTGTTAAAGTGTCGTTTGAGTCCGATAAGATGGTCATGTCAAAGAACAATGTATTTGTTGGGAACGGGTACTGTGATCAGGGGCTTTTTGTTCTTAGTGTTTCTGATTAGGTTTGCATCCCCTAAGACTATTTAACTATCAGTTTTTTCTTTCTTTTCAGTTTTAATAAATCTGTTCCCTTTGAATTTTATATATGCGTTTCTAAATTCTCTATTTTTACATCTCAGTATACTTATGTTTAATTAGTAGTTAAAGTGATCAAAATGTTAAAGTTCTTTATATGCATATGTAAGCAGGATATAATATTCTCTTGTTAGTTAGATATAAATAATTCTTCACTGAGACAATCTTTGCAAACTCTGTTATAAAGTGTGAACTGATTGATTAAAGTTACTTAATTGTTATATTGTATGAGCACTTACTAAGTTCTTTATTACATGAATGCAATGAATTTAGTTAAGTATATAAATTTGAGTCATGCCATCTAATGTTAAAAATTTATAGTATGCTGATACGCTGAACTGCAAGTATGAAACATTAGTATGCTTCTGACTTTTAATTTGATGTTACATGTTTACATACATGTTCTTGACTGAAACTAATCTTAATATGTATCATCATATTTGTATTATTGGAAATTAAGATGACATTGTTTAATATGGAAGAACCACTGTATTATAATAAAACAATGATGATAAGTGAATATGAACCAATAAAATAAAGTGATTTATTTTATTGATGAATATGTCTTGTTTAGTTTAACTAAGCAAACTTGTGTGCAAACCAAGTCTATGATATAGACTTGACGAAGTATTAGATTAATTGATTAAGAGACGTCTTAATCAATATTTGTGAATTTAACGAATTCGTTGACAAAAACCTTGAGAAGAAAAAGTAGGAAATGAGACTATGCCACACGAAAACGACAAGTGATGGAAACCCAACCTTTATGAATGGAGATCCCATGAAAAAGGTTTAATGGAAAAAACAAGTCATTTGTTAGTTATGTTAGCACTAAATTGTTTTGTCCTTTTCCTATAGAGTTATGACATTGAAATGAGAAGTGCTAATTAAATTAAAATTTGAGGGTTGGGCTCATAATGTCTTTAATGATTTCCATAAGCCTTTAGGGTGGTGTGTGGTTGTAGCAGGCACTAGATGGAATCACCTATATAAGTGTCAAGTGGGGCCGCTTGCATGAGACCGTGGCGGGTCTCTAGAGCACTCATGAAAATCAGACACGCGCACGGCCTAAATGCGCAACACAGCGATTACACGAGAATTGTGGGGGTAATGCGATTGTGAGACCTCTAGCATACATCAAGTGTATTGGGTTCCATAGCTTGCTAAACCAATTCACTGTGTGTTAAGCCTCATTAGTCTAGGACGGGTTCCATAGCTTGCTACACCGTTCCGATGCATTACACTCAAAGATGACTCAGGCTATATATTTTTGTTTAAAACTTTTGAAAATTGTGGGGGATTGTTGTATATTTGGGATTATTTCAAAAGTTATTATTATTATATTCAATATTATTATGATTAGCTATCAAAGAAAATTAAAACGTGGTTTTAGTGTGAATTTTTATTCCTACTTTATCTCAAGGCATAGTTACACTTTGACTACCAATTTTTCAAATTTAAAATAAATTTGTTTAACAGTCAAAATTATATGTTACCTATTTACTTGCAGTTGAGATATTACTAAGAGTATTGCCACTTTTTTAGCAACTATTCTTGGTCAATCTCCACTTTCCTAATTAATAGCATTGCTTTTGAGTGGAACAAAAACGTGGTGAAAGTTTTTTCTCAGATAGTAGCTTTATAAATGAATCAAAATTTTAGTACGTGATATACAAAGTTACAAAACCATTCTTCTGACTATTGTTTTTCAACTTCTTTCAGTTTCATAAAATTAAGTGTCTGAGTCACCTGAGTTTTGATTACTCGTGTCTTGATAGCCTCGGTACGCTTACCGCCGAGAAGACTGTTGTATTCTGGGGGAGTTGCGCAATTCTGCGGATAATTCCTTAGTCCAGTGACTTAGTCACGCCTCAGGGTTTTACCTTTTTAGTTTACTGTTTTGCAGGTTGTGATACTTCAGTCATCCGCATTCAACAGACCTTCGGGCATCGGAACATGCATTTTTGTTTGATCTGGAATTGGATCATCATATTATAACGAGAGTTTTGCAAATGAGCCTGATGAACTGTATGAAGCATTTAAAAATAATGAATGGAACCATGTGGAGCTTAAGTGGGAGAAAAAGAGGAAAATATTTAGCAGTGATGCACAAATGGGAATCCAGGTGTCATGGCATGGGTACGATTGTGACCGGGAGAAAAGCAACAAGCAGGGGGAAGTGAGATTCACTAATCCTTATAGCAAGAGAAAGTTAGATGAATATCTTCTCAATGATAGCAATACTTCGTTATCACAGTTTGAACCTCCTCTAAAAAAAGCAAGGATTGGTGGAAGTGGGAGTTTCCGAGACAGAGGAGGAGGATGATTGTAGTGCACAATTTCTAATCGGAATCCACCAGGAGAAAAGTAACACGGAGGAGGATGTGATATTGATGCTTCATTCAGGTGAAAGAAAGACAAAATCAGATGAAGATATCAAGCTTCGTTGCAACAAAAGGAATTGATAAAAGTGGAAGAAAGAAAGACATGGGGTACATTCCTTTGTCTAGGTGCATTATGAGGTTAGCCATCTTGTTGTTATTCTCTCAATCTCAACATTGAAGGTTTGTGCTTTGCTGTTTACACTTTACTTCATCATCATAATTATAAACGTTGATTAATTTCTGTATATATTCAATTACAAATTTGTTGTTTCTAGTTGGACAAGTTTTTTAAATGATGAGATATTCATGTAACATTCTGTGGAGGATGATTTCTAGCAAAATCATTTGTGATCAAAGACTGCCTTAAATTTAATGTATCTCATGAATTAATATACATCGGATTTGGGAATCCATTATGTTTTGGAATTAATATACATCGGATTAATGTTTAATGTATCTCATGAATTAATGTATCTCATCAATTAATATCATTTCCTAAAACGGGTGCGGTTATGGTGCATAAATTCAGAAATGGTTTAGGGTTTAGGGTTTCAGTGAGTTGTAATCCAAAACCATTAGATGTATTTAATAGTTTTCAGCACCCTGCATAAATCTCAGCCCATTAACCAATAACCCAACATAATTGTTTCATATACCCCCAAGTGAAACCAAACGAAACAAAATGAAACAACACTACAATCGCGGAAATCATCATTTTAGTTCAATTATGATTTCAGAGTGTTAATTTGTTTCAATGACAGTCACAAATGTCCTTATTCTAGTTTGTTTTGTATAAAATTATGCAAAAACCATTTTGTTGTGGAAATGATTTCTGTGAGTTGTACTCCAAAACCATTAGATGTACTTAATGGTTTCTAGCAGTTTTGGAGGAGGAAAGGAATGTCGCTGGAGAAATCCGTGCAACCTCGCCGGTGAAATCACGTCGCTGTGAAGCTGGCCGGATAAATCACGTCAGAGCGGCGAACAAGGGTGAAAATAATTGTCTAATAGTTTTGTGAAGTGTTTATGCACGGTGCATAAGAAAATGACTTATGCATAATAACTTCTCCCTACTAAAATACCTCTATTAATCGTAGTTAGTGGAGTAAAATTCATTAAATAAGTGTATATTAATAAAAAAAAATGAACTAATATTGTAAAATGATAATTATTTTCAGATATAGAAAAATTGTTAAAGTGATAATTAAAATAAGACGCAGTACAATTCAAGATACAATGTCTCAATGACCTTCGTTAGCATTTTTATTGTATTTTTTATAATAAAGACGAGAGAAAATATTTGGCAAAATAAGAATAAAATAAATATAAACGATATAACAAGGAAACCCATTAAGGGAACTTTTTTTTTTGTGGTGGCTGGGGTTTGATCCTCAGACTTTGCATATACTTCCTCCATCTTAAATTATATGACGTTTTGGCCATTTCTTATGTATTAAGAAATGTAATTAATTTTGTGTGGGAAAAAGATAATATGAGTTGTTTTACAAAATTGTTCTTAATAAATGATATGTGAAAGATAAATGAAAGAATTAAAAGAAGAGAGAGTAATGAATAGTTAGTGATATAATAGGAAAAATAACATTAATGTTTCATTGGTATTGCAAAGTGACATATAATTTAGGACAATTTTTTTTTTTCCAAAACGACATACAATTTAAAACCGAGGGGAGTATGTATTATGCATTGTCTCTAACAACTGAACTAATTAGCTCACGAAGACAATGAATTTTTTTTTTTTTTTGTGGTGGTCGGGGTTTGAATCCCAGAGCTTGCATATATTATGCATTGTCTCTAACAACTGAACTAATTAGCTCACGAAGACAATGAAATATATATATTATTTTTTTGTGGTGGTCGGGGTTTGAATTCCAGAGCTTGCATATATTATGCATTGTCCCTACTAAACTGAGTTAAGCTTACGGAGACATAAAATGAAATATTTGTTTACGAGAACTAAAGCATCATTTTTATTTAAGGATTATTTGATCCAATGATCCCTTAAATAATTTCGAGTTTTCATTTTGGTCTTACAATTAATAAAATTTACATTTAAGTCCCTCACTTTTTTCTCCGTTTGCGAAATAAATCTCATCCGTCAAATAATTAGAACTTCCATTAGTTAGAGCCCACGTGGCAAAAAAATCCAAAAAAAAAATAGGCTTCTTCCTTTATGTTCTTCATCATCTTCATAGGATTCATGAAAAAAAACCCATAAAAAAAAAAGTCATAAAAAAAACAATATTTATTCATCAGTGCCGTCAACTCAACAAACAACAAACACACAACAAACAACATTCATTCATCTCAACAAACACACTGCCATGGATCATCACTGCCATCAACAAACAACAAACACACATGACACAAGATTCATCATTCAGGATAATATTTTTACAGTTATTGTTACCCTTCACAATTGTTGTTGTTGTTCTGCTTCCAGAATCCAACCCACCACAAACAACACCAAAATTCAATTTCTTAACCAATTCATCCTAACCACCAAACTACCACCACCGTCCTCTCCAAACCCTCTTTCACTCATTTTTCTCTCTTAGTTTTCAACCCACGACCGTCGATCTCCCCAAATCACCGCTGTCCTTTCCGTTTGAACCCACTACCGTCGACCTCATCAACCACCATTGTTCTCTTTCAAGAAGCTTCATCTTTCTTCAGTTTTCTGGGTTTTTTTTTTTATTTTCTTGCTTTGATTTGAGTTTGTTTGGGTTTGAAAGGGAACATGACTATGAAAAAGGGAGTTTGAGGGAGGAATTAGGGTTTGTGGTAAAAGCAGAAAAGAGAAATTTTGAGAAGAAGAGACTGAAAAAGAGAAATTGATCAGAGAGAAAATAAATAAATATAAACAATTAAATAATTGAAGGGAAAATTTTATGTTTGGGTTGTTATTGTTGAAGGTTGTAGAAAGAGACTAGTTAAAGCCGTGAAAGAGGTTGTTTTTAGTGTTAGCACTTTGAGATGATAATAATGATGATGATGATATTTGTTTAATTGAGAAAATTGATTGAGATTTCTAGATTTTTTGGTATTTTGATGAATATGATATGATGATGAGGGAGGAAGAAGACGAAGAATTGGAAAAAAATATTTAGCTATTGATGGTATATCATAAGATAAAAAGATCAAATGGCTAAAATTAAATAAATTAATAAGGTCTACGGTGGATCATGTATTATGTTGGTCCACCATATACATTTGGAGTTAAAAGGAAAAAGTGAGGGACTTAAACATACTTTTTATTAATTGTGGGACCAAAATGAAAATTCGAAATTATTCAGGGGGACCATTGGATCGAATAAGTCTTTATTCAATAAATAATGGAGAATGCTAAATAGTGCCCCAAGGACATTGGTTAAACAACCAAAACAAGTAAATTTTCATGAAAAAGTTGTGTAATGATTATTTGATCAAAAGTACTCCCTCCGTTCTTAATTATAAGCAAATTTTGACTTTTAAATTCATTCAATTAATGATGTATGTAATATATACCACATACATTATTAATTGAATGAATCTAAAAATCAAAATTTCATTTAAAATTTAAAACGAAGGGAGTAACATCTTAAATTTCTAAACAAAATTTCAATTTGAACCAGTGCCCTAGCAAGAGCAATAAATAATTAATGAACTTTCCAAAAATTTCTTACAATCATTAAATTCCAATACTTTAATTACTCATCACTAAAGACAAGAAGAGGCGTTTCTATTCAACAACCGTGAGTACCGGGAGAAAGAAAGAAAGATTGAAGTTTGGATAAACCAAAACCATTTTTTAATTCATTTCCATTTAATTTTATATTTTCCTTGCTGGAACAAGCAAAAACACTCAACTCCCTCGCTTTCCTTCTTCTCTTCTCTTTTCTTTTCTCTATAAATACCCATTCCCTCACACTTTCACCAAACAACGATACAACACCAAACTCTTTCTTCTTCATCTCTCTCTCTCTTCTCTCAACTGTTTCATGCAAAACCGTTTCTAGGGTTTTCGTTTTCAATCTCATTTTCCAATAACGCGTTTCGATGGCATTGGCGAAGAAACTCATCAACGATCCTAACGGTTCGGTTTCGTTCTTCCTCTCTCGTTAATTGATTTTCGTTTTTTGATGAAATTTTCGGTAATTTGATAGTATTTTACGGTTATTGTTGAATATTGATTTGATATGAATGTTTTGTTGACTTCAATTTTTTATTTATGTTATATTTTTGAATTTGAACTGTTTTTGCATTTCGATTGTGTTGAATAGTGTTGAAGTTGAAATGACGGTAGTAGTTGATGAAATTCTCAGTGTTGATGTAATTCATTTCTGAATTGACACTTCTGTTACTGTTTCAGTTGAAAATTGAAGTGATATGAACGTTTTGTTGACTTTGATTTGTTAGAGGTTGAATCGTTTTAGTATTTAGATTGCATGAATCGTATGAGCTTCAAATGAAATTGTTAATCTCTTTTCTGTGTTTGGTTCATAGGTTTGATGAAGTTTATAACTAAATTGATAGTTATTTAACGGTTATTGTTGAAGATTGATTTGATATGCATGTTTTGTTGATCTCGATTTTTGATTTGTTTTGATATGTTTGAGTTTAATTGTTTCCGCATTCTGATTGTGTTGAATGGTGTTGAAGTTGAAATGACGGCAACAGTTGATGAAGTTCTCGTGTTGATGAAATTTGTCTCTAAACTGTTACGGTTGAAAATTGCAGTGATATGAACGTTTTGTTGACTTTAATTTTTGATTTGTTCGAAGTTGAATTGTTTTAGTATTTAGATTGCATGAATCGTATGAGCTTCAAATGAAATCCGTTCATCTCTTAATCTCTTTTCTGTGTTCGATTTCTTAGTGTTGATGAAGTTTATCGCTGAACTGATTGTTCTTTGCGGTTGTTGTTGAAAATTGAAGTGATATGAACATTTTGTTGACTTTGATTTTTGATATATTTTTGGATTTGAATTGTTTTAGCATTTGTATGCATTTATTTTGAAGTGGTGGAAATCGTTGCTTGTTTGTACTTGTGTTATTATCTGTGAAGCCCCGATACTTCAAAATGGATGACGTATCGTATCCCCTGCGTATCCTGCACCGATACCTGCTCAATACTTCCCAATACGTATAAGGAGAGTATCCAAAGATTAAATTTTATTTAAAAAATAATAATTACCCGATACGTATCAGGAAAATATCTGATAATTATTTTGCACTGATAACTGCCCCCATACTTCCCAATTAATGTTAACTAAAATAACTTAACTCTTGAGTATAGTGCTTCTTTTTTGAATCGATATAGTATAGAACTAACAATGTTCCTTTCGGATATAGTATAACACTTATGATGCTCTTTTTGGGATATATTGTGTATGTAATTGACTAACCATCACTCTCTTAATTGTCAATATTATTTATATTTATGTTGATGTGCTACGAGCCTATGGCTGGTTTCTTTTGTTTGTTAATATATTGCATATTAAAAAAATGGTTATAATTATATTATACATTTAATTATATAATTTTTTTATTAACGTATCCCAACCGTATCGTATCTTGATTGTTGAAAATGACTCTTCACCGGTTATTACTATTAGATGTGACTCACATGCAATTTGAGGATTCTGTACTTCTTTAATGATTATAGTTGAAAATTTATGTGCTCTGAACATTTTTGCAATTGTTAGGTTCAGAATCATGCTAATAACGTTTTGATATGTTTGAATTTGAATTGAATCGAATTGTGTGGAGCTTCAATTGATGGAAATCGTTGCTTGTAGTTGTTTTATTCAATGCTATTAATGCAATCTGATCTTCTTATACTGTTACAGTTGAAAATCGGATTGCTCTGAACATTTTTTGGTTAATTTTAATTTTTTGAACATGGATTGTTTTAGCATTAGTCTCCAGCTGAATTACACTGAAAGCATGTCTTGCAACTGTTTTGGTTCTCCTCATTTTGTTGACTAATTTTTTGGTTTATTTTAATTTTTTTTAACCTGAATTGTTTTAGCATTTGTCTCTAGCTAAACCACACTGAAAGCATTTTGTATTCATATCATTTGATGCAATTCACATGTAATCTTGGTCTATTTAACTGTTACCATCAAAATGTGGTGTGCTCTGAATATTTTTGATCACGGTTGTTCAGTTCGTGTTTTGTAGTTGCTTTGGTTCAGTTTATTTTATTGACCTAAGCTCTGATTCTCTGACTGTCCTCTTTGACTAAACCATAGTGATGCTTTGGCTCACTGGTTGCACTTTTAGTTTGAAAATGACTCTTCATTTGAGAAGATGATGACGACTGTGTTATATAGTTTTGTATTGAGGATTGTTTCTGCATTTCCTTGCTAGCACAGGAGTAAAGATTCTGTTATTTTTTTATTAACTGCTTTTGTAATGTAATACTAATTAGATCAAATGGAAAAAATGATAAAAATGAAGGAAGGGTTATCTTATTGGAAGTTGAATAATTTATTCTTTTCTTTAATATGATTGCAGATGCAGAGACTGAATTCATTGACGGTCTTATGGAGACATATCCTTCACTGCAGTATTTAGATGGCTATCCTAATGTATGATTACATATATATGTTGAATGTGGTTACAAATGTATGAGAGTTCCTGAAGACTTTAGTTTTAAATTTTTATTCTGCTTGAATGTAGGTGAAGGTTGTGTTTCGTAAAGATGTTTATCCTGGTCCACCATATGACAAAGTTGCAATCATATCAGGTGAGTGATCATCAATTGATAGGTCATATTGCTTTTTTGTTCTTTATTAGGAGTTGTATTGTCAGGATCCCCAGCTAATAGCAAGTGAGTAGAATATATGATAGTTAACCATGTAAAACATATCCATGTTAAACATATTTTAGCGTTTTCACATCTTTATAATCACTTGTGTTTCAATAAAAGAGCGGTAATTTTTCATTTCATGCTAGGGGGTGGAAGTGGCCATGAGCCTGCTCATGCTGGATTTGTGGGAGAAGGAATGCTGACGGCAGCCATATGCGGCGATGTCTTTGCTAGTCCAACTGTTGAGGCTATTCTTGCTGTATGCTTCTTACTATTGGAAGAGATATGTATATCATACTTCTAGTTATTACAGACAAACCGATCTCTTTCACGATTCTGATGCACCTATTATTATTATTATATTCAAATTTAGGGGATACGTGCGGTAACTGGTCCAATGGGATGTCTTCTTATTGTAAAGGTATTATTTGTTTTAACTTGTCTAATACATTAGCACTTTGCCATCCTAAGTACAATTCACATTAGAACTTTGCCATCCTACGTACAATTCACATTAGCACTTTGCTAGAATTTTTGTTAGCGAGGAGTGCTAGCAACACACTCTAATATACATTTCTCATCACGCTCCATCCTATTGGTTGAAATTCAAATGATTCCTTCTAAATTATATGCATACCAAATAATTTCGGTATGACCTGAAAATGTGTTGCTAGAATTTATGTTAGCACATATGTTAGATGTCCTATCACTTGAAATTATTGTCTTCCGTAATGTATTAGAAGTTTTTTTTTTTTTTTTTTTGTATTAAAACAGTAATTGACTGGGTGTATGAAGAAACTTCTAATTCCTATCACAAGTTTTTTGAGTGTGGTTTTTGCACAAGTTAGGCCTGTTTATGAAGAGCTATTAAGATTTTGCCTTTGTTTCTGGATTCATATGTTTGAATTTGTTTGTCGATAGAACTATACTGGTGATCGTTTGAACTTTGGGTCGGCTGCTGAGCAAGCAAAATCTGAAGGTTATAAAGTAGAGGTATGCTTAGTTGGCAAATGTTTTGTCTTTCTAATTAAATGATTTAGTTTGTACGTGTGATCAGAGTTTTTCACTGTGCAGAGTGTGATTGTTGCGGATGATTGTGCTATACCTCCACCTCTAGAGATGGTTGGAAGAAGAGGATTGGCAGGGACTATTCTGGTTCATAAGGTTCATCCACAAAGCCACTTCTGTTCTTTCACACTTTGTTTGGTCCTTCTGCGTATAATGCCCTTCATAATATCAAAGATACTTTCTTGAAAATTAGCATTTTAAATATCTCTATGTCAATATATTTTAATATAGTGCCAAGTTGTTATACATGTTTAATATACTTTTGTTTTGGGCGAGGCAGGTTGCAGGAGCTGCTGCAGCTGCTGGTCTTTCTCTTGCTGATGTTGCTGCCGAAGCAAGATATGCATCTGAAAATGTAGGAACTATGGGTGTTGCTTTAAAAGCTTGCACACTCCCTGGTAGGGTTTTAACAGATCGTTTGGGGGCATCAAAAATGGAACTGGGTCTTGGAATTGTAAGTTTCCTTTAGACACCTCAACGTTAAAAGTATGAACCATAACATAAAACTCCAAACTTTTTCCAATAATGCAAAATTTACAGCCTGATCACTTCCTTTCGTAAAGGTTCAAATTGTTATTTTGACTCCTAAATAAGCAAATTCAAATATGCAACAAGTTTTGCAATCTGAAATAAGTTCTTTCTATTATTTTTCTTGTGGTTTTCAGTTCACAAGCCACGGCTGTCCATTCTATTCATCTCCCTTAGTACTTCTCTTTCTTAATACATTATTCTTTAAATAAAATTTTCTGGAGTTATTTGATATTTATAGGATGAATTATACTATAAGTACTTGTAGTTTCATTGGATTTTCAATTAGATCCTTTAAGATTTAAATTTTTTTAATGGAGTCCTTAGACTTCTAAATTTTTAAATAGACCCCTCACCACCAACTCTTGTTTATTTTTATGAAATTACTATATAAATTTATTTGGAAGTGATACACAAACCCAGAAATGTTATTTTTCCGTTGATTCTTATATTTTATTATAAAACTCTGAATTGGTCCATATAATTTAGCAAAAAGTAATGATTTATTAATAATGACATTTTTTTTTTTTTTTAATAACCATAAGGATTCCGTTAAAAGCATTTAACTTTTAGGGACTTAATTTAAAATTTTAATAAACTACCAAGGTCCTATAGAGTAATTTAACGGCCTTATTTATTTTCTAATTGTTTGAGGTTTGTCTTCATTGCTTTGATTTCTCATCCAAATTTCAATTTATGGTGATAACAAATGTTGCATTTTTACAGCATGGGGAACCTGGTGGACTTGTGACTGATATACAGCCTTCAGAGACGGTGGTTTCTCATCTTCTGAATCAAATACTGTCCAAGGTATGGCACAATATTGTATGGAAAGCTCTTGGTAGGAGCACACTAAATATTGGTGTTCTGGAAACATGGTGCAACTGCAAACTCATCAAATAATGAAAAAAATTACTGATGTTTAGTGATGAATGGACTTTGTTGACTGTATTAGGATTCCTTTTTGTTTTTTTTGTTTTTAATATTCAGAGAGATTGGAGTTTTGGCGTACCGTTAAGTTCTCTTTCACTCTTTTTTCTTCCTCTCTCTATTTGTCATAGAAAATGTTTCCTGATAAGAACTTGTCTCTGTGTCTATATTTATATATTCTTATTGTCTAGCATTCCATACATGCATCTTGGAAAAGGCCGGTCTATTTTCCTCTTATATCAATTTTATTTTTTTTAATTATTTGGCATGAAAACTTTTAACTTTGGTGTTTAAACTTTAGTTTATCGTCATATCTATGTTTAGAATAAGGTTAAAAGCTAAGTAAGTAGTTTTAATTTTTGCCAGATCATTTCAGTACGTGATTAATAAAAATAAGTGTGGGACAGGAAAGCACACAGATGCTAACTTATAGTATGTGCTCAATTTACATGAAATATGACCTTAAAAATTGCATTTATTTTCTTAGAAAGGGAGGGTGTGTATTTGCATAGTTTGGCCAAAAATTTGCATTTATTTGTCAAAATTATCTCACTTTAATTGCAGCTCTTTAACTGAATCTGTATTCCCGAATGCAGTGCAATTATCATTTTTGTGAGTTGCAATATTTTTCTTATGCAAATATTTGCAGGAAACAAACTATCTTCCAATATCTCGGGGTGAAAGAGTGGTCCTCATGGTCAATGGGTAGGTTCCCCAAATATAATCTTTGCTTGAGAACTAAGTTATTTTTAATGCTTTTTTCATGTAAAATATGTGTATTATTGATGGGACACAAGCACAATTTGATTGAAACATTAATGTTTCCGAGTGCTGTGAGTAGGATGGATATTCCCATTACAGAACAATGGTTAAAGATAACTTCAATCTTGTCTGCAACAAGTTGCATTAAAAAGTTGTCTGCTTTGATTATTTGATATATTATTGAAAATTTATTGCCTCTTTTTAGATAGCGGTTGGGTTCTGTAAGGTTTTCTAATCACCCTTCTTTAAACTTCTCTAATTTGTTGAAAATTCATTTTTAAATTTAAAAAGGATGTATTGTTTAGAAATTTTAAAAATTGTATCTTTTAGCACACATGTTAATTTTAAAGAAAAGAGATTTCCAAACTAAGTTTCCTTTCAGGAGATGGTTTATTTATCTAAGACATTCTTCAAATGCAGGTTAGGTGGCACTCCCTTGATGGAACTAATGATTGCAGCAGGAAAAGCAGTTCCTCAATTGATGGTTGATTATGGATTGGCTGTTGATAGAGTATACACAGGGTCATTTATGACTTCTCTTGATATGGAAGGTTTGTTGCTATAGATAGTGTTAAGGCAATCAACTTTTTTATGTGTTTCATTTAGCTGTTCTGATTATCACATGTCATTTTTCCTCAGGTTTATCAATTTCTATCATGAAGGCTGATCCGTCTATTCTTCAACGATTGGATGCTGAAACTAAAGCTCCTTATTGGCCTGTTGGAGTTAGTGGTCAGTAATTTGTTGTGATTGTTGTCCTCAATCAGTTTTATTACATCGAGATTTTACTATATCGTGTTTTATTAATCTGTATGTTCTTAACAACATGGCTTTTTACCTCTTTAAAATATACATTCAACTGTGATGTTAACAGTAGCTAAACAATTAATTACTCATTCATTGAGCTTTTAAAGTTGTTTTTTCTTTCAAGGTAATCGTCTGGCTGCAAAGATTCCTGCTCCAATTCCACCATCTCCATCTGCAAAGATTGTTGAGGTATCTTCATTTAAATTGTGTCATTTCTCTTCTATGACACGGACCAATTGTAATATATCATCCGGTCACTATTATATGCAAAAAACCACTTTTCAGCTATTCAATGAATCTAAAAGGTGGTTTCTTGCTTATAATAGTGACTGAAGGGAGTACGAATTTAGTCAAGGAAAAATCATGTTTACTAATAACCCTGTGAAGATGTTCATGTGGATTCTTAATCAAATTAGGGCATTATCTGAGTCTCTGACTTGGTTATCCAGCGGTTTTTCTGTTTTAGTTGCTCATGTCTGCTGACTAGCATTTGATTTATTTTACTAAGCTTTGTTATCTCTGTGGTTAGCTGTAATTTTGACATCTTCATTGGTTTAATAATTTATTTCGCTAGGACATCTCTAGCTCAAACATGTGAATAATTAAGATGATAATCATATTTTATCTGTGTGTAATATCGTTATTATACCCAACAAATCTTGTTTCCAGTTACCTCGAGGCCTCAATTGGTTAACAGAAAATAGTATTTGCAACAAATTTCATGTTCAACTTTTATTGATATTTGATGCAACAGTTCAACTTCAACCATTGAAAGTCCTTTCCCTCCTACCACCAATTTATATACCTTGCATGATGGTCAGATCTAGAGGGAAATAAATTTTTTTTTTTGTCAGAAGCTCCACTACCCCTCCCTCTCTCTTATTTACTAATGTAATTTGTGAAATGTGGTTCGATATTTGCTTCATGTAAGGCACAGAGTCAGCCTCTAGAATTAACCGAGCAAGGACAACTTCTTGAGCTAGCCATTGTAGCAGCTGCTAATGCACTTATAAATCTCAAGGACACACTAAATGAATGGGACAGTGAAGTTGGTGATGGTGACTGTGGTTCAACTGTAAGTGCTATCCTCGAAATTGTCTGCTTATTTACTATATGATTTGATATGTACCTGTAGTAGATGTATCATTCACGTTACTTTTTTTTGACAAATCTTCTATAGATGCATAAAGGTGCAACAGCCGTTCTTGAAGACATGAAAAAGTAAGTTTGTTATATATGCTGCTTTGCCTTAAGATATATTCATGGGTTACTTGCTTCGATATAATCATGAATGATTGGTGCTAATATGTCAAGTTGACACATGGCCAGTTAATAGCTCATGTACTGGATTATGGGATATATTAGTACAAGTTTTTCTATTAAGGCTTTTATAAATAACTCTTTATGCCCTTGAGAAAATGTGAAGGTGGTTGCTGCAACAGCATCGTTAATTTGAATTTGTTATGCTGTCTGACCTAAAGTACTGTTACTTTTACAGTTACCCTCTGAATGATGCTGCAGAAACTGTCGGTGAAATTGGATCAACAATTGGAAAATCAATGGGAGGAACAAGTGGGATCATGTATTATTCCTTTACCTTAAAGTTAAATTATTTATGCTGTCTGATTACTGTCTATTTCTCACAAGTTTTGTCTTCTTCTTTCAGATATTCAATTTTATGTAAGGCAGCATGTACACAGCTGAAAACAAGCTCCCATTCTGCTATCACATCAAAACAATGTAAAATATTCTCCAAATCCGGAAGCATCCAATTGGAATTTTATTACATTTATTTCTCCTTTGTTTTACCTCATTTTGGTTGGACTGTCCATCCCTTATGAGTCTTTTGATTCAGGGGCTGAAGCACTTGCAGCGGGCATTGCTGCTATTAGTAGATATGGGGGAGCTAAGGCTGGTTACAGAACATTGCTAGATGCCCTCATCCCAGCATTGTCATCACTTGAAGAGGTGCTGACAATAGCTGTTCATTTGCTTTGTTAGTCCCATGACCTAATTTACTTTTACTTACTATGCCTTTGGTTTTACAGAGACTAAAACTTGGTGATGATCCTGCCACTGCTTTTCTTACCTCATCTGGAGCTGCATTAGATGGAGCCGAGTTAACCAAGAAAATGCGAGCTAAGGTAACATTTATTATTGTTTCTTTGTTAAGAAGTGAAACTTTTTATGTGCAGATTCTCCCTTATAAATGAGTTTGAATTTAATTCTTGACACTATCACTGAATAGAGTTGTAATTATCACTGCATGTATAGTGAACAAAAAATAATCCTATAAAGTAGGTAGAGACTATATTCAAATCCTACAATTAGTTATTTTTGTTTGATGACATGATTAAGTGAGTCTGGTTTAGTGATTATTATGATATGCGTTCATTCTAATGTCTTTGTCATGTATGTGTTTGATAGCTTCTGGATCCTATCAGAAGCTCATTTTGATTAATAACCATTAACAAAAGCAGTTTTAAAACAATGCTAACTAACAATTCATTGATATTTATATGAAAATGTAACAGTCATACCATTAGAAATTATTATTGGATCTGATAAAGGAAGCTTATGCAGGCTGGGCGTACACTTTACGTGTCTCAAGATACTCAGTTATCAATTCCTGATCCAGGTGCTTATGCTACAGCTTCATGGTACAGAGCTGCAGCCCTAGCCATCAATAACAAATACAAGAATCAATAGTCTTCAAGACAAATACAAGAGTAAATAAACATACATAGCTGTTAATGCAATCTCCTGTTTTGTGCGGATTTAGCCAAATTTTGCTCTCAATTTTGTATCATTGGGCTCTCCGCTTGTGTCTTTTTTGCATAACGCTGAGAGAGCAATTGCCAATCATTTTTGTATGCACCCAATTTTAAAGCTGATTGGATGTAAATTTGATGCTCAATTGCCACAATTGACAATAATACTCTTCTCAATTTGAGCTTTTGATCGTAATTCTCATGAGGATTACAATTACTACATTTCTAATCATGCATTTGCCCTTTACAATTTTGCTTTCAAGTCTGAGGAATTTCTTTCTGCATTGTATGTATAGATTGATGGAATGGTTAAACTGTAGAATCAAATCATGAAGTGAATGTTTGGTATCACAATGATTTGGCACAGTGATTTTACAGTGTAAAATTACGGTGGCTCCAGAATTTTTACAAGCTAACATAATATCAAGCACCCACGAAGTGAAATAAAGTTTCAGAATGAGAATATGGTTGTGATTGGCTTGTATGTATGTTAGAGTTGTCAATAAAGGTCCAAGACGATCACCATCCAAAATTAAACCAAGTAGTTTCAGTTGCAGCTACTTCACTACTAGGATAAAATTTCCCACCAAAAATAAGCTCAAGTAGTTTACACGAATGAGCTTACGTGAATTAGTAGAGGTGATCAAGATAACAATTATTCAACATTTGGATCTTAAATGAAAAACTCACATAATTAGGACTTTGTTAATTAGAACTTTCACCAAGTAATAAAAAAAAAAACTTGGCTAAGAAAGTGCATAAGGTAACGTAAAACTTCTAGTGACATTACTGAGAATCTAAAAAAAAGATACCCTCTTTTAAGAAAAATCCATTAGAAAGAGATCAACGTGGAGCAGTACCACAACTTGCTTACACATAAAAAGTGGTCTATACCCTCTCAACATCTTGTGGTTGGGTTACAATTTGCGAGTGCATGTGCTGTCTTTTCCTCTGTCCTTAATAACAAGAGCAACACCTCAGTGTTGGCAACGTGCCAGGTAGTTTTACCAAAACTGTGGTCTTGTCTGAGGTTCCATCAATGTTTCAATTTCATGAGCACCTTGGATCTTTTATAATGATTTTTTTCAATTTCATAATTGAGTTTTAAAGTATTTTTTTATTTGATATTTTTGTGTGTTAACACATGTTAATATGAGAAGGGGAAATGATAATCTGGAGTTTGATTGAAGATAAGTAAAGTCCAATTAATGATTGTTTCTCCTATAAATTGAACTCGGGTTCTTTCGAACGATTCATCATTAAAAAAATGCATTAACCACTTGAGTTCAATTACTCATTTTTTTATTTGATTTTAGGTTCTTCAATTTTATTTTATTTTTCATTTTTAGTCTCTAGATTTAACTAAAGTCATAAATTAAAATCACACTTTTAGTAATTTTTTAGAATCAGAGAATAAGTAAAAATATTCTACGAACTAAAATTATATTTTATAAATATAAATTCGAAAAATAATAACCATCACAATTTCATTGATATTTTGCTTGATTTCCTTTTACAGACACTTGAGCTAAAGCAAGATAATGTGAATGCCCTCATGGTACGAAAGTGTGTTTTACAAAATGTCGAGGTCATTGTAATTGTAATTTTCTTTTTCTATTTTTGTTTTATAGAATGTAATTTTCTTTCTTTGTGGAGGAAGGGACATGAATAATATCCCTATGAATTCTTTTTGGATTTGCGTATAGTGGAAGGCAAAAATTGAATCCATAGTACATTGGATAAGTGGTCCAGTCGACACATTTAATTCCTACGGGATCCCTCAATTAATGTGCGGTAAGAATGAGAGATCAAATGATTGGTTCCAAAGGACCTTCAAATTGAGTCACTTGTGGGTTGCTACAAGGCAAAGAAGAGTCGAGAATGAATATCTGTAAAAATTAAGGGTGACATTACATTAGTTGTATATAGATTTTAATCATTTTGTGTACACAAAAAATTTCCACATTTCTTAGGAATTAAAGTTAAAGATGGTTTATAAACATCAACTTTCGTCGATCCATTGACGTGCATTTTATAAAAGATAAAATTGTGAAGATTTAAACACGACTCTAACAATACCTAAAATATGTCGTGCCACGAACTTGAGATGGAAATATTAAAGATAGTAGTTTATAAACATCATCGGTTGTTGAGATACCTTTTTTTTTTTTTGTCAAGTAATCTAGTGGTTAAAGTGGGATGTCCAAGATTCGAATCCCAACCCCTGCATATAATATGCAATATCCCTACCAACTGAGTTAAGCTCACGGGGATGTCGAGATACCTTTTAATTAAGGACAAAATTGCAAGAGTGTATTTAAGAGTTAAAATTGACAATACCTTAGAAACTGGTGCAACATAATATGTGGAAAGACTAATAATTAATTAATTTTACTAAGAGTTCAAAGAATTGTTGAGGGTAAAAAGAGAATAATGTCACTAGTTGAACTGCCTCATATAACTATTTTTTTTCTTTTCTTTTTATTACAACCATTTTTATTAACCTTTTTTTCTCTCTAACTTTTTCCTCTTAACTTTCAACTAGTTAATGAATGATCTGCTTTTTCTAAATGAAGAGGAAACTCTTACATGCTATCTATAATCAATAAATGTTAAAAGCCTACTAAAGTATGCAATGATAAATACCAGCGACATTAATCAAGCTTCAGAGTGAGTAAACATTTTAAGGAATATGTCATTGTATAATGTTTCCGATGAAATAGTGAGGTCACAGTTTACAATATATGATGTTCAATCGATCCTCACGTTGGCTTCTGAACCAGATATTCAAAAGATAATGGTAGGTCCTGACGACCCAGTGGATCCGATATTACAAAAGAAAATGAATTTGGTGAAAGATTTATTAGCGAACAGTGCCACAACAGAAGTTCCATTTACTCCCTATCTGACGAATGCACAGAAGAAAAAAGTGGTTAAGGCAGCATACCTAACCCGTTCTAAGGGTCCGCTCCCGTCACTTCCCAAATGAAGATGTTCACATATTTACTGAGAGGGTATATGCTCTGTTTGGTTTGACACAATGCCGTCTTTTTTGTCTTTAGATTTCTTGAGGGACATGAATAGCTTGCCTAACTATCGTTTTCCTTAGAATTTATGTTGGTTCTTTCCGTTTTCTGCACCTTTTTCTGAGGGTTTTGGCCTAGCCCCCCCTCTTGTATATATATTTTTCCGTGTTTTTAATAATATATATGGAGTAGGCGGTTTCAGTTGGGTGTCAACCTAGTTAGGATGTTTCTGGCGCTCCTTGATGCCTAACCTACTTTTTGCCTTATAAAAAACAAACCTTTTAAGGCAAGTGTAAAATGAGATACAATCCTCTCGATTTAAACTATTCTCCATTTCTTTCATTTAGAGAGATAAAAACATAAATTTTTTGAAAATAATTAATGATGGTGAGACTCATTTAATGATAGGACCCATCACCGACATGCTTTATTTTCTTAATGAACAATAGGATTTTGATCAAGGATAATTTGTTTAAACGTGTGATGTAAATTCAGATTTTCGATTGTACATTGGTGGATTCAGTGTTGAAGAAAATTCAAATCACTTTTGCTTTGACTGTGTAACGTCTTACAAAGTTTGAAGTACGATTCTGAAATGGCTTGGGGGGTCTCTTGTGCTCTTTCAACATCACAGTTGTTCATTTCCACCAATTATGTGGTTTACATGTACCTTATGTGAAGCCAAAAGAATATTTTAGTGTCATTTTGATATAACTTCAATCATTAAATTGGTGGACAAACCCACAACAATGTCTTCTTAAAATGCATCTTAGTCATGTGTGATTTCTTAGTCAATTGTTATGGTCTTGGCCTCTTGGGTGTGTGGTGCAGTTAGTTGTATATGTTTTGTGGGGAGTTTCACATTGAAATTGGCATTAGGTAACCATGTGATCCTATGTAATCTTGTTCCACTTTCGTTTTTGTGAAATTTTTGCGTGTTAAGTAGTCTAATAGTTAAAAATTCACCTTTAAAATAAATAAGTGAAAAATCTGGAGTTCAAACTCTAACGTAATGAATGATCCTATTTATAATCTTATTCCATCTTCTCTTTTGTGCATACCTCATACCGGGTGAAATGTGTCGATATATTTTTAGTCTTTTAAAAAAAAAAGTCCTTTTATTAAAAGCAATCACCTTCGAAACTAAATGTGGACATCTATTTTAATAGAGATTTGAAAAACGATTCTATATTATGAAAGAATTAGATCCACTCATTGCTAACCATTAAAAAAATATGAAGAAAGGCTTGAGATTTACAAATATGTTTTTTTTTTTTTTTGAGCAAGACAAATATGATTAGCATTACAATTTTTTCAAATGATATATAAAGACAAAAAAAAACATGTTTTACATTAATTTTATGCTTTGATGATATATTGACATTTTGCTTTCCATATCATTCCTTAACATAAACACCATGATGACAATGACTAAAGGAAAATATTTGAGTGATCATAGTATTTTGGGCATAAGATTTAGACACACATGAAAATATATATCATTTAATTATTTTATCTTTTCATTTTCTTTAATTTGTTGCGTGTACAAGAGTTTCTAGTGGCTAAAAGTGTCCACTTTAAAATAATGAAAAACCAAGATCAAACAAAAAATTTAGAGAAACCAAAACCAATTGATACTAATTTGTAGGACTTAAGCTTGTTCAAAACATACAATGTGTTTTATTTCCTTTGTGAAACATTTCTCTATTCCCTTTCCATCTCCCTTACGGAGTGTAAAAGAATTAATTTCAGTTAGATCAATTGAAAATGAAACTGATTTCTTTTTTTACAAAAAAATAAAATAATATTCAATCATTCAAATTTATAGAATATCTTAGATACAATAACACGATCAACATCGTTAAAAACGTAAAATGTGAATTTGTGAACAAAGTCACAATACTCAAGTTAATAGCATACGCTGGTAAAATGCCTAGAGATAATATGATAAAATCTAAATCACCAAAATATCC
Organism: Medicago truncatula; assembly: GCF_003473485.1. NCBI lineage: Eukaryota > Viridiplantae > Streptophyta > Magnoliopsida > Fabales > Fabaceae > Medicago > Medicago truncatula. The sequence continues at coordinate 34,593,690 of NC_053047.1, forward strand.
ATGTTTTCGGATTTGCAATGTTGACGTCCAAATCATTGATTGAATCTATGATTGACTAAAACTAATCTTTCAATATGAATCAAACAACGTCGCACAAGACGACGAACAAACACAATGCCGCTCTCGGACGGCGAAATCACGAAAAAACACAAGAAAAAACTTGATATATCATCACTTATTTAGATCGAAAGAAAATGAAAAATGATTCAGATGAGTGATTCTATATAAAAAAAAAGACCTAAAACCACTCTTCCTGAATGAGTGAAAGAGAAAGAAAACTTAGAGAGAATGTGAAGTTTCTCTCACTAAAAAACTAAGATCGACTAGAGTTTTATGAAAATAAAACTGATTTTGTCAAGCAACAAAGTGATAATTCAGACCATTGATCTTTTTTTTTTGACAAAATTCAGACCATTGATCTTATTCGTATGAGTTATATGATAATATGTATATTTATTAAGCCGTTTAATCTTGATCCATTAAACCCAACATATCAATTGATTGATTGCCGGAGTAACTCCAAAATATCCTTTGTAAAAAAAAACAAAATACAAAATATCCGAATTTCCAAATTAAGATATTAGAAAATGAGAATATTATTATTAATCATACTATAATTATTATCTCAAGGTTTATTAAAAAAGAAATTATCTCAAGGAGAATTGGAACTCTATCTTACCTATCATTTGAAGTAACAAGTCGGTCTTTTACTACTAAACTAAGATCTCTTTAGCATAAATGAGGTTAGATTTCAGTTACATCTCTCAACAGTTGTTCATCTTATCAATAGTTTGATTATTTATTTTTTAATCCAAAATTTAGTGTAGCCTAAAGCTTTTTCTTATTTTTTAATACCATATAAAATAATATAATAATTTTTCTGTAAAAGATCAGACATACATCTAGAAAGAAAGAAAAAACAAAATCATCCCTAAGCAAATGAGGATAAGTCATAAAAATTATTACACTCAAGCCTTGATGATAAAAGAGCAAGAAAAAACAAAGAAAATGACACATTAAATTAAAAAAACAAAAAAAAACAAAAAACAATAATAATTAAGACATTACATTAATTTTCTAAATCCACTCTCTATTTAAGATTTGATTAGTGAAATGAAGTAATTGAAATTCTTCACACACACTACTGAGTAAGAGAGGAATTAGCATTACCAGTAGAAGGATCAGAAGAATTTGAGAAACAAGAATTCTTATGATTATGCATCCAAACCTTAAAAACTTGTCTACTCACACCAACACTTTCACAAAACCTTTCAATCTCTTCATCAAGTTCTTTTCTCTGCAATTTCCATCCTAACTTCTCAGCAAATCCCATCATCTTCTCCTTCTGATCCGGCGTAAATTTCGTCCGGTACCTCTTCCTCCTCCCATCACTTCCACTACCTCCTCCACCGGAATATTCCATCATCTGATCCGACATTGCAGCAGCCGCGGCACTCTCCCTTGTGATCGCGGTTATTTTGCGGTGGAAGTTCCGGTGACAGCCGCAGGCTGCACATTGGAGGCTGTTTACCGCGGATGGCGATGAGTCGTCGATGGTGAATTCACCGCAGCCGTCGGTGGCGTAGCTTCCAAGGCTTGCTGCATGGTTTCTTAAACACTCTCTGTAGATATAGTTTTGTGAATGTGATGATGAAGATGATAACATTCCTCCTCCTTCCATTGTTTTTATTTATTATTTTCTCTCTCTCTGGTTTCTTTCTCTCTGTTAAGTTATTGTGTGCATTTAGTGTTTATGGGAACTATATAATGAATGAATGAGGGACCATGATGAGTGCATGCACTCAAATTTTGACGCGTTTACACAGCCAACACATCTATGCCGTTGAATCAAGATTAAACCGTCTAAACTTTTAATTTGGTATTTTCTATTTAAAAAGAATTAAAAATAGCATTGAAATTTAAACCATTTAATCTTAATCCAACGACCACGAATGTATTGTCTACATGAATGCTTCAAAATTTTGATGGAAGGAAAATACCATTCCTTGAAGGAGGTCATATTAATTTTGAAATGACATGAAAGGGTGTGGTTGGATAGGATATTTACAGTGTTCCCCATTTTGTGGACATGCTAGCATTGTAGACAACTAGGCAATATCTTCATAGCATATACATAAGGTTAAAAAAAATCATGAATTTTTGTTTTCAAACCCTTTTTTTATTGCTTATCCAATTATGATGTATGGTTAGAATCAATTTTATAATACTGGAATCTGTTATTGATTATAGATTGATGTAGATTAGTGATTAGTGAATGTTTTGGCCAGTAGTGAAATGTTACACATGATTATTTAATGCTATATATGGTGCTTCACCATTAAAATTTTATGGACACGTCCTTTTTTATAAGAAACAATTTTATTGGCTAAGTATAAAATTCTGCTATAATTAGGTCTTACTATCCAACTTTTTTTTATGTAATGTAGGACTCTTTCGCACACTAGACATGGTACATGAGAGATTATAGGTGTTGCATCATGAATGCATAGAGTCTCATCCTTGAGGGATAGATATCGCGATATATTAAGTGTGAGTTAAAACGTCTACATTGAATGAAAGAATTGAGGTTGAATAACATATAAGTGAAAGGATCCGAAAACCAAATATCCTAAAGTTTTGGTGAAGATGTGATGTCTATTTCATTTTTGTAGTTTCTCTTAGACTAGTGTGATTATCCAACCCAATGAAGCTATCCCACATGACCTAATAGTGGTACTAGAGCTTGATTTGACTTTGCGGAAAAGAGATATAGATTTATAGTGTTAGATGATCAAGGACTCAAAGTCTCACACTATGCAGAAAAAATTGTGATTTGTCAAGTGTTAGTTAATGTCTCACACATCTTGAATCTCTTTCTTTAAAATGTTTTCTCTTATATAAATATATCTGGGGTAATAGTCATTTTATTCCCTAAATGTGTAAGCAGTGGTCACAATAATTCTTCATTGTATCAAATCTCCAAAATAGTTCTTGATTGTGCTCTTCGTTAATCAAAATAGTTCATGACGTTAAAATAATTCTTCAATGTTGACATTAACTCTTTTCATATGACGATTGAAGTCAAAAATTATTTTGATTAACAAAATGCATAATAAAGGACTATTTTGAAATTTTGATATACTGATGAACTATTATGACTACTGATTACAAATTTAGGGACCAAAATGACTATTACCCAAAAATATTTAGAAAGAATGTGTTTAAAAGCCTACAAAAGTTAGTTTTACAAAACACTGTTCAAAATATTTCTTTCATATGTTTTTTTTTTTACCTTCATATCTTACCATCTTTAGCAAAGACTTGAAAAGATTTCAAATGTTTATATTGCAAGTGTAAAAATTGTTTCGAATCCAGTGATAATCATAGAAACTTAAAAAAAGTAGTTGCTAGACGTACAAAACACAAGTTTGTTTTATAAAATAATAAAATAAAATTTAGAAATCAATTAACATTTTTTTATAAAATTAATTGTAAACTTAGATATATCTTAGTTATGTAATATTTTTATCAAACTCCTAAAAATGTAAGAGTAGTTTGATCAGATTGTTATGTGTCCTTGACTTTGTATTATGATTTGTAAACTAAATATTATTACACATGTTACATCTTCGCGGTGTTTTCATTATGTCATAAATAAATAAATAAATTATTTAAAATGTCGATAATATTGTGGTGTTGTATTTTTGAAAAAATTTATACATATACTTTATAGTTTATACAATGATAATACATTCAAAACTCCCCTAAAAAAAAATACAAAACTACAAAGCAGATACGATGCAAGGTGGATACAAAAGTACAGGTCCTCACATCTATATCTGTTCATTTTTGCTGATAATTATATGTGTATGTATGCTAAATTTTACCTATCCATTGTTGGTACTTTTTGAGGCTATCAAATGAGTATTGGTAAATTGTTATTCTTTTTGGAGGCATCTGTTAAGGAAAGGAAAAAAAAGAGTAAATTTTGTATTAAAAATATTTTTTTTATACTTTTAAGAGGCTGACTAAACAAGTTTTAAAATAAATTATTATATTTGATTCTTTAACTAGGGGTCATGAGACACTTGTTAACATTTTTTTTTAAATACGGAAATGAAAAGTCAAATTGGAAACCCTATACAAAATTGTTTCTTATATTTGTTTTATTTTTAAAACTAAAATACTTATTTTAGAAACTAGTTTATTTTTAAAACAATAATTATAGTTGGGTGTTTATGCATATAGTAGAGCATGAATTTAAAATATTTTTATTTAGAATTATAACTTTTTTTTTACTAAAAAAATTTGTTAATTAATTTTATATTTTAACTATTTACTAAAAAAAAAAAATATATATTATTAAACATAAAACCTACACATAATTCCTTTACCATTAACCGAACACTAAAATGGAAAATTTTATGGTACATCCAATATATTTGAGTGTACCGGTACACTCACTCTTTAAATTAATAGTTTTTTTTTAAAGAAAAATTAATAGTTAAATCTGTTTTTTTTTTATGAAAAATATTATTTTTTTTATCATTTATAATTATAATAACTAAATCTTATTCATCAAAAGTGTCAAGGAAATAAAAAAAAATTACTTTTTATCACCCATAATTGAGAATATTGATTATTTTTTTACGATAATATGTAAAAAATTACTACAATTCTTATAAACAATGAAATGATGTTTTTTCTTATGAAATGATGTTCTATAAAATATAAATGTGGACAAATAGTTATTTATTTCACAAAAAATAATATTTAATTTATAAAATTAAGCAAGAGTACCGCTACACGTCACTTTGTAGAAGTTCCCCACTAAAATATAGTTAAATATACATATGATATTACTTTTTCACGACGGAATATACACTTTCTTTATTTTTTGACGATGGATATCTAACAACAATACTACTTTTCTTTGATTAAACCAGTTTCTTCTAATAAAATGTTTTCGTTAATTTTATTTTTTTTGGGTAGAAGTTTTGGTTAAACTTTAATCCTTCATTCTTGTTTTACTTAAAGACTTTCATTCTTTTTTTAAAAGCATAAACCTTATACTATTACTGAACAACCGGCCGGTTAAACGTGGTTTTTAAGTTCTCGTGAACTTAGCTCAATTGGTATAGACAATACATAATAATATGAAAGGTCCGGGTTTCAACCCCGACCACCAAAAAAAACGTGGCTTTCAAAATTAATATTACTCAGAGAAGTCCAAAGCCACGTAGTAAAACACAGCGTAATGAGTTTTGAATTTCTTTTTACACAAGAGTTATTATGAATCTTATGAAGCAGACATGTATGTATCTAAAATAATAGAGAAATATTGGCTGTCAGATTACAATAGCAATGATATATAAATATGCCCCATGTTAAGGGTTCTAAAGTGTCAAGAACTGCCCATACAACAATCTGTCATTGGTTTACAATAACATCGAGTGTGGTTGCCTCTCAACACACAGGCATATGTGTCCTATTAAGGTTATCTTTGGTAGAAAAAAATATCGGATGAGTTTACGACGGATAACATATACCTTAGATAATTGTATTTACTGTGTTTGATAAAATTAACGGTTGAATTAAGTAAAATATCCGTTGGCAAATGAAGATTCATATAGAAAGATAATAGAGTGGAACATAAATAGATCAGAGTTTTAATAATGTGAATAACAAAAAGTTTGTGAATATATAGTAAAAAGTAAAAAGACTAACTACCTTTAACCTACTTGTAAAAAAATTCACTAACATATTATCCAACGTCTCCCCTTAAACTTACTATGTAGTAACATGAAATATCGATAAATTGTTTGAAAAAGAATATCAACCCACCGAAACTAAGTTGAGTCACAGACTATATTGGAAGTTTTCCTAATTTGGGGCACCATTAAACTTTGACTTCCCTTTCGAGGCCAGAGGTTGTCTACCATGTTTCTTTTCACCATCAATTTTTGGATCAATGGACTTTTTCCTTAAAAAAGCAAGAATAAGAAATGAGTCATATGGCAAAGAAGGAAAATGATCATGAATAAATTTTAACGTTTTAAAGGCTTTTTGAGTCGTAGTCGAAGGATGAATTGTGATTAATTTTCAAAAAAACTGAAAACCACGAAGATAGCGTGGTGGAAGATGAAGAATTGAAGAACATTGGATAAAAGAAGTTATTTATACAAAGGGATCACCTTGAGATTAGGCAGAGATATTGTTAGACCAGTTGACAAAATAAAAGCTAAGAGCAAGTGAATCGACATGAGTTATTGACAAATATGCGATTTAAGGATAAATGAGCTTCTCCTCATCTGATGAAACATTTTTCAAGGATCATTGTCATCTAGCTAGCAAGAGTCTACTAAAGAATATGTGGGTCTTAAAGATATCAGACTTAATCAAATCTTAGTAGATTTGGACAATGAGACACTTAACACACGCTCCTTGTTTACAGCTAGGGGTGGGAATAGGTCAGGCCACCCGTCAGGGTCTTATGGCCCGACCTACTTAAAGCCTGGTTTGACCTAGCTCGCTTATTAAGTAGGTTAGACTCAAGTTTTTTTTAAAAAGCTCATTAATTTAAATAGGTTATGCTAAGGCTTATAAAAAAAGTCAGCTAGGCCTACTAGACTGGGTCATATATGTGTAATTATATATAATCCATTATATTGATAAATTTTTGGTTCCTTCAAATTTCAATACCATAATATATTTATTTTTTTTTCATTTTTTTTTTAATTTGAGATTTCCAATGAGTTATAAAACCGTTGGTATTAGTCTATTATTTCAAATTCAATGAGTACACATACTTTTGGGTATTACCTTCTTAATCTCTTACTATTGTCATTCGCATATTATTCCAAATTACAAAGTAAGGAATCCTATTAGCAACAAAAATAAAAGGCAATAGTTTAAATCTATGCAATACACGCTTGTTAGCCTCTACAAAATAGATGTACAAGCTCTACCAAATTTTATTGGATATATATGCTTATGCTTATAAAGTGGGAAAAAAATTAATTTACATGCTTTACAAATTTTATTGACCTATTTGACTTTTTAAGAAATATATTCTTATTAGCCATTTTATAAATAGGTCCAATGTTCTATTTAAAATTTTAGTATAAATTAGGTTTTCAGATAGGCACATAGGTCAGGTCGGACTTTTAAAAAGACCAGGCCATACTTAAAATCAAGTCTTTGAGAGACTAATATGCAAGACTCAGGCTTTAGTTATTTCAACTAAGCCTAGACTTTTCAAACTAATCCTGACTCGAATCGGCCTATTCCCACCCCTATTTACAACGCCACTTATCGCAAGAAGTGATAAGTAAGAAAGCACATTTTAAGGGAGGTTGCACACATTGAACTTTGTCAACGGATTATGTTGAGAAAAGTAAAAATGTCAACCAAACATGGGGCACCACACACCCCCTCGACAAGGGTAAACTAACGCACTACCGACATAAATAATCGAGCTTGGTTTAACATTAGGCCATGTTGTTTGGACAACAAGAATAATTTTGTCTGCAAATACTAATCTCTTACAATCAATCAAACACAAACTATTTTGAGATTTTTATCCTTTTACCTTTCTTACTTTATGTTTATTTACATGCTTTTATTAGTTCAATAGGTAAAAAAAAACCTAAAATACCATATTGAATATTGTAATAGAGAAGTTAATGAACCTACAACGGAAGGATAAAGTTCCTTCCTCTATGTAATCACTTCAAAAAAGGGAATCACAATTGAGGACTATCACTCAACATCTCAACTAAATTTGTAGTTCTACAACAATATCTTTGTATGTTATTGCATTGCATGTTTTGTTCTTCTTAAACAAGTTGTTTTGACTCTAATCCGTGAAATTTAACTCGATCACTTAGAAATAATAGATCCATTATATAAACTAAAAAAATTGTATACATATTCTTGTGTACAATTTCGGGAACTAGAAATCAAAAGAAAGACGATGCACGTCAATCATACATACATGTGTTGACTTATGAATAGTTAGATGGGCTTGATTGTGACGATAGAGGAAGTGAGCTGTATAAGAATGGTGTGAACATGAACAATATGTGAATTGTCGAGTGAATAATAAGTGGGATAGAAATTGATCATGAGACAACAAAAGGGTTAAATGATCTTTTGGTTTCTATAAAGTTTTCAAAATTTGCTTGTTAGTCTCTCTGATTTTTTTTTTATCAAGTTTTAGTTTCCAAATATTTTCAATCGCTATTTTTTGTTCATACTTTTAAGTAAAATTATATATTTCCTTAGAAATATTTTTCAGTCATGTTTAGTTATATTATAGAAATTTTCTAGCAAAAGTTTAAATTATATGAGTTGACTTAAAAAATTAGGATCAAAAGTCGCGATGAAAAATATTTGCGAAACCAAACTTATTGAAAATTTTAGAGAGAAAAAAAAACAAAGTTGGGATATTTTCAAAAGACTAAAAACTTATTTAATCCAAAAAAAAAACAAAGATGGATCTAGGAGTTGTTCTAATTGAGTACTTGATATATTAATTTGAATCTCTACTAGTTTCTATGAGGTAAAATAAAGTATAATTTTAGGGTTTAAACCCAAAGAACTACATAATTACCCGGAGACGTGTCCTGTACCGCTCCTAATCACATGCCACATTACTCGGAGACGATTATGTCCAACGCGTACCTATATAAGGGTGAACTTGCTTCACCTTTCATACCACCACGAAGACTCAACGATGTTGTATCGGAAGTCGTTACCGTCACACCGGAGTATTCTCCGCCACTGTTGCCACTCATCCGTTCTCACCGGACAGATCAATAACAATGGTTGACACATTCGGATGCCATAAAATTGTTTACCCTAGTTTTTTTTAACCTAGTGTTTTACCTTTTACTTAAAAATACTTTTATCTATTGAAAAAAAGCAAAAGATGATTCATTTGGCATGTCGGAAAATAATAATGTTTTAGTGTCTTTTAGGCAACAATTGGCTTTGTTTCCTTTTCTCCACTCAGTGTCCTGTCACTATAGTAAGTGACCTTTCCTATAGTGCCATATGAACAGCAAAGCTAGATAACATTTTAGGTGCAAAAACGGCTTCTTCTGTTTGGCACTTTCTGGTTAAGGCTGCAAACGGAATGTGGGTGCTCGATTCCTAATTATTACTATTACTTTATGCTTTAATTGATATGTTTTTGTTGTAAAAAAAAAGTTTTGTATAGAAAAAAATGATTTTACAGATAAAAAATGTTTGATTTTATAGAAATGTCAAGTGGATCTACAAAATTGATAAAAATAAGGTGTATCTTTGTGTTTGCATGTATTTTGCAATATGTGTAAATTGCATGCAAGATAGAAAAGTGTGAGAGATAAAGATAAAACTATAGGATATCATATACAAGGTTTAAAATTTTATTTTAAATAACACATTAGTTCATTTTAAAAAAATTGATTTCTTTCAACAATTTTTTTTATTAAATTTAAACTCACAGCAGCATTTCTTAGGTTTTAATCCCCATAATTTTATCCAACACTAATATGTATATTAACAAAATAAAGCTTAGTCTCATTAGTCAATTTTAAGAAAGAGAATTAAACATCTGTCGATACCTCGACTAAATTCTTACTCTACCAACAATATATTTGGTTATAACAAAAATAAGTTCATATTCAAAATCCTCATTATAATATTCGATACAAAATATGCATGGAATATGTCTCCAAATCTTTCACGAGTTTAGAGACACAAAAGTTCCTGCCTGTCTCCCGAGAAGTCACTTGGTTGCAGGGTTTGTCCTATAACCTAGAGGTACTCCATTCGAGACCCGGCAACCAGAGACACAAAAGTTCCTAGTTAGGAACTGTTACATTTTGCATTTGTCAAACTTTTTGTTGTAGTAGGTCCTTTAACCCTTTGGTTCTCAATCCACCACGGTAATGCCTCATATAATTCACTAACTAATTTAAGCCTTGTCTAACTCGTGCAATATTCCTGCGTCGCAGCTACCTAAACCGTGTTTGAAAGATTCACTCTTCCAAAGGGTTCCACCCCAGTTCGCGAGTTAGATTTGAAGGCAAGAATCTTCAAATTCTGGAAAACGAATGCCCCATGGTCCATGGCGTAAAGGTTACTTTGAATTTGTTTTTTCATCATTGGATGACTTAAGTGTTGTAAGATCCGTAGGATCTTGGAATCTTTCACTGGGTTAAGTGCTGTAAGATCCGAAGGATCTTGGATTCGTGATTTTAACCCACTCACAATGCAGCAAACCACCGCTCAAACATGGGTTCGCATTCATGGGCTTGCCCGTGAATATTGTCAGCCCATAACTTTGTTTGAAATTGCAGGGGCTTTAGGAAGTCCTTTGACCCTTGATGAGATGACTAAGAAAAGAACTTTTGGTCACTTTGCAAGAGTTTTAATTGAAATTGATTTAAACTCTTGCCTACATGACAGAATCCTTGTTGAAAGGAATGACTTTGATTTTTATGTTGACGTTGAATATGAGAATTTTTGTAACTCATGTCAGATATTTGGACATTCTGTTAAGAATTGTAAGTTTCAAATTCCAAAAGCTTCAGCTTCTGTGCCTAAGCACAAAATGCAGTATGTTGTCAAGCCTAATACATCAAGTTCTGAAGTAGAAAAGGTTGATGAGGTTCTCACACTTCATACAGAACCAACTCCAAACAACACTGGATGATGTAGTAAAGTTGTAGAAGAGGATCCTCTGATTACTGATATAATTAGGTCTAAAGAGACAACGGTTATTGCGCCTTTTAGCGATGTTGTCCTTCTTGAAGAGCTGTGTGAGGAAGTGGTAGCAGAGCCTACGAGAGATGTTGTCCTTCTTGAAGACCCGTGTGAGGAAGTGGTCGCTCCTTTGAGAGATCTTGGTAAGTCCATAGTGGTGGCAGACCCTAACTTGTCAAATTTTAATGCAAATGTTATTCATGATATGCAAGTTTTAGGGATTATCAGTGCTCCTACTGCAGCCCAACAAGCTATGAACTTCTTAAGTGATTCATGGGCTAATATGTCTCAGAATGAAGAGATCAATGATTTGGATGATCATCAATTTCAGTTGGTGGTTCCAAGAAAAAAGAAGTTAAAGCCGGTGACTGAGGCTAGCAAAGGGTTCAAGGTTGGTTCTTCCAACCGACCGACTCGCTAGTTTTTAGGGGATTGCGGTCCATCTTGCTTTTAGTTCGCTCTATCTCTTTTGGTCTTTCTTTTTGTTGTTTCTTGGAGGGTTTCGGTTTATGTACTCCCTTTTATCTTTCTCTTAATATAATTAGGGTGGAGCCGCAGGAGACCCCTCTGCTCCCCATAATTTTTGCTTAAAAAAAAAGACAAAAAAATCTAAGTCTGTATAGCAACTGATTTTCCATATCAATCACCAAATCAGTTTGTAAATCGGTCGCTAAATGAGTCCATGACCCATTTAAATACTGAATTGTAAAAATTCAATAAACCGTTTTAATATATTTTTTTTAGAAAAACTCGATATTCAATCTAAAAACTGCTGTTTTGGTATATATAATCTCTCAATTGATCACTAAATTGACCCTTTTTTTTTTAAGAATCAATAAATTGACCCTTGGCTCAATAATATATTATGTTTTTTTAAAAGAAGGCTCAGTAATATTTTTGTTAGTGGCCATTTGGTAAGCTACTTGAGAATAAAACGAGGGTTAACTTTTTGATAATTTCCTTTAAAAAAAATTCTTTCTCATAATTTGGTACCCGATCAATCTCATTTGTCGAAAAATACATGTTATTCTTCCTAAAGTTCAAGAAGTTTCCTTCTTATGTTATGGTAAACACTTTTTTTTACGGTACGGCAATATTTTATGATGAATTATCCCAACCTTCTGAGTTGATTGTCGAACAATTATCTAAAGTTTCCAAGTTGACTCAAATCAACACAAAGGGATCTTATACATATCTTATATATGTACAAAGCATCGTAAAGTTTCATCTCAATACTAAAAATAGAAATTATTAAAATGAAATATAAACAAAAGTGTAGTTGAAAGATCAATATATTTAGTTAAAAAATTAGTTTACATTCATTAACTTTTTAACTCTCTTTTTGTTTATATTTCATTCGAGATAAATATTCAAAAGAACCGATAGTTCACTCACATTCTAAGCATCCTTCTGCGCATAATAGGTTTAATTCAAAGTTTATTCCATTGTATATAGTAACAAGTCCAATCCATGCACCAAGACTTCATATGCTAATATAATTAATTAACAACTATTTGAATAATATTATAAAAAATTATACAATAATACATGTTCGATCGTAGAATATATATCATTATATTGAAGTAAAAGCACGTGCTTAAATAATTTGATGAACACCACATATCTTCATATGAAATCTTAAAACATTATGTCTAAAAACAACGTCGCGTCGTATTTATGCAACTCATACACATTTCGTTTTAAATGATAAAAAAACATGGAATTCTAAAACAGTCCACATTGCTCAATAAATAATAGTAATAATAATAATAATAATAATAATAATAATAATAATCCAAACATCTATTTATATTTTTATTTGCATGCATGAAACAATTTTCAATTTTTTATTTCAATGCTACTATATCTTAGTGTAGCTACTCCAATAAAATTTATGCAACTCATTTTGCCACATCAAAATCTTCCAATAAGTAGAAGAAGAAAAAAATCATTATCTATGAAACCCTCTTGAATACGTAATGCAGACGCTCTTATTTTTAGTTGAAAAACATTGCATAAGTGAGAAGCACATACAAGATGGGACAAAAAAAAAAAAAATTAAGAATGCATCTTTAATTTAGATATTTTTTCTTATGAACTGGCTAAATATATCTCCTAACATATTAATATGCTTTTATCATAGGGAGCCAGTGAGAAAATTAAGATATCCATTGAGATAGAAGCTTTAATAGTTACAATCATGGTGGCAACTTATATTTGTTAGATACGAATATTTCCTTGTCCACCATTAACTCCATCCATGTTTCAAATATAATGTGGTCAAACAAGATGGACAGCTCTAAATCCAAGTTCATGAACCAGCCATGGTTTTTGTTCTGCAATCTGATTAAGTGAATTAGAATATCATCCAAGTGTCACTTAAACTTAAAAATGGACTTTATGTATTAAAATAGAGAAATGGTATTTCAACAATCATTTTATGATAACTTTCTCTCTCATATCCACCCCTCATTTAAATAAAAGAAATATATGTTACTTCTTTTTCTTTCTTCAGCACACGTTTGAGTTTTTTTAAGACTCTAGTTCTCTTTTCTGTACATAAATATGATATTATCAAACCACCTTAATTTGTAAAATCACTTATCAGTCAATTTGGAAAGCAATTTCATTGAAAGAATCACAACAATCATTTTTTTTTCCACATAAACCATTTGTTTTCCCTTCCCACAACGAAGGAGTGACAAATCCAAACGACACTGTTAGGTAAATTTCACCTCTTTCACTTAATTTTTTTTTATTTCGTTTCATGTTTAGAAGTTCTTATTATGATTTTTTTTAATGAAGTTTAGCTACACAAAAAAAAAAAATTACGTTTTTATTTTACCAGGGGCCTATTTTAAAAAGAGAGTCGAGCCTCCTATTTCATAGGGACGGCCCTGAATGTAGAGAACATTGGTATGCATGACTCTTTGAACTTTTTGTAGTTTTTGTAGAAGGTCAACAACCTCTGATGCTAGAAAGTCAAAAGTGTTAAACATAAATGGTATAAAAGCATGTTGATTGTCGGAACATGTATTCTCGTATGATTGGCCACTTTACTTGAAGCGGCTTTGAGGCTTGCATGTCCCATAGTAAAAACATTGGTCCCCAATCCTACAAGTGAAGAAACCCTAATCAAGTCAACACATGCATGTAATTTCCCCCTACATATTTGTACAATAGAATATTTTCTTTCGATACCCTAAGTTCAATTAATTTTTATTTTTTTTGAAAGATAAGTTCAATTAAATTAAATGTTATAAATGCTTGTGGTTTTTTTTTTTTGTTACAAAAATTTTAGGGTAAGGGGATGGTGCCCCAATCCAAGGTAGGGAAGACCTTCGAGCTCAAAGAGCACTTACAAAAATTACATTTACCTCCCTCCAAAGGGGAAGACCTTCGAGCTCAAAGAGCACTTACAAAAATTACATTTACCTCCCTCCAAAGGCACTAGCGGAGCTCAAACCCGAATTCTCTCGGATTCAAGACCTGTCTTTTTACCACTAGACCAAGTCTTTGGAGTTTAAATGCTTGTGGTTAATATAGGCTTTCTTTCATATATCTCTTTTGTTATTATTCAAAGAGCATTATTATAACCAATTGCATGTTTACGCTTGGTACAAGAGTTAAATCTTCCACTCACACCGGTTGTGATTTGTAGTTGATAATTCCTCTATTCTTAAATACAAATCACAATATTACAGAGTATATTATTCGTATAATTTACTTTGACCATATTTTATAACTAATATATAAATACAAATTTAGTATGTAAAATGTTGTTTGATTTATCTTAATGAATATTTTTAAAATATCAATTTTTTTTATAATTTTTATCTTAGATAATTAAATATATTAATGGTCAAAATTATATATTGACATGTATGTGGTGGTTGATTGCGATATGTATTTGCAAACGGAGGGAGTATATTATACATAAATTCTATTATAGATCTTCAATGATGTAAATGATTTTCTATGACCCTGCATAAGAGTGTGTCCAAGTAAGCCAAATGTAGTCAAAGACTAAAAGCTTTCAAAAACTTATAAGGTACAATAAAAATTATAGATAACCTAGAATCCTTTCACTTGGACATATATACTCTCTTTTAATAAAAATAACTAAAATAATTTAATCATTTTTAATTTTAATTTGTGTCTCGTTTACTAATTTGCATTAAACAAACCATACTGTATCACGGTTTTGCATGTGTACATGTGCTTAAAAAGAACTCATGGATTCCTTTCATGCATCTAACCCTAAATTTGACTTTATTCCAGTATATTTTAAGTGGACACAACTTCAAGAACAACCACACACACGAAGAGTTAAGACAAATTATTAAAACCTTCGTGTTATTAAAACTTAAACATGAGTGAAGTGCTACATAATTAAGTAGATGTCTTGTGTGGAACTATAATACTACTTGTTTTAGTCAAGAATATCGAGATGTTTAATACTCTTGGGAAACTTTGAACAACATCAAGGTCTTGAAATTAATTGTATAATATTTCAAGAAAAAAAAAAGTTGATCGTAAACAAATATTTGAAAATCATTTGAAACTTCTACGAGGATAGATGTTTCATTCTGAAATTAGAAGTTCATTGAATTCTTTCTTGCTGTTGTCAAATGATTGATGTTGCTTTGACAAAAATAAAAGAAAACATTTATAAATATTTTAAAACTGAGCTAATATTTGTTTTTATATTTATTTTTTTGAATCAACATCGATTAGATCAGTGTTGTTTCGTAAGAATGAAGAGGACCACTCTTATATATACTATTGTCAAAAAATTAAGGAGAATCAAACTGTCCATGTTCTTGAGGGACATCGACTCATATTGGTTGGAAAGTATCTGCATCTAGCTACAGAATCAAACATTATCACTACCATATTGTTAATGTTGAGTAAGATGTGTTAAGATACACCTACAAGAATCTCTACCATGTTTTGCACGGGCTAAATAGGTGTAAAATAGATATATGTACCGTTAGCAACTATTCAAGCTTTATTTAGTTTGGATTTCCATAATCACTTTTAAAAGTATTTTGTTTAAGTTTAAAAAATACATACATGTGAGACATTGTCGATGTCGGAAGTTATTGACTCAATTAAAAGTATTTCTTGGCAATGACATTTAGGTAAACACTCATGCGTTCTGTCTCTTTTACATAGATCTGTCAAAAATGGGTCGGGCCGGCCCAAAGCCCATATTTTTGGGTTGGGTTGGGCCTAAAAACTAGCCCAAAAACACACTTGGTCTTTTTTGGCCCAAGACCATTGGCCCATACAAAATTTGGGTCGGGCCGGGTTGATCCATCGGGCTTTGGGTCGGGCCGGATTGATCCATTGGCCTTTGTACCGGCCCATTATTACTATATAATTTGATTTTTTGTTAAAAAAAATATCAACTATTTTAAAATTTATCAATAAAAAAATATTTAAATAAATAAACTTAATAAAAATGAATGAATTTAGCTTAAAGTTTTAAGATTTTAAGTTAATAAACTATTAATTTGATTTAATTGAATGAATAATATAGAGTTTCATTAATATTCAATGTTAATGTAAAAATTACTTACACTTTTATGTTCATCCAATCATATTTTAGGAAAAAAAAATAGTGGTGAGTGACTAATATATATAAAATATATAAAAATAAAAATAAAAAGAATAAATTTTAAAAGTAATAAATAAACGGGCCAGGCTGGCAAATGGCCCAAACAGGCCGGGCAGGGGTATAGAATAGCGGCCCAATTATAATTGAGCCGGGTCGGGCCAGCTCATTTGACATAGTCATGATAGGTGAACATTCATAGCTGGCAAACCACCTTATACACCCTCTAACTGGCATGGTAAATTTGATATTTCAACACTTAATTGAGGGCAGTTTTGTCAAAACACACAAACTGTGTAAAAATAAACAGTTCAAATAATATCACGTTTTCTCTTCCTCTCCTCCTCACCGCCCCTCTCTCCTCCACCAATACCGTCCGCCGCTCCTTCCTCATCTCTGCCATCCTCAACACCAATCTTCTCTATTTCCTTCTCTCTCCGCCGTTTTTGTATTTCTCTCACCACTCTTTTTCAGGTGACGGCGGCGGAGCTCTCACCATTCTTTTAAAGTGATGACAGCGGGGGCGACAACCTCACCTTCAGCCACCGTCATCGTCGACCAAGACTACGAGATCGGGAATCTCACCGAAAAATCCTCTGGCACCATCAATAGAGCTCGCTCGAACAGCTTGTCATGGTCTCGAGTCCACTGAGTTGGCAGAGTCATCCACCGCGTCGTGGCGCGGTGGTGGCAGCCATAGCAAAAGGTGTTTTAGAGGGGACAACAATGACATAAAAAATAGAGACGGTGGAGAGAGAGGGTGGTCGGAGGCCAATAGAGGTGGGAGGAAGAGAAAGAAAGAAATGGTGGGGAAGAGAGTGTGAGGATTGAGAGGGAGGGGGAACTGGAATTGGAGCGGAAGAGAGAGAGAGAATGTGGGGGAAGGGAAGCTGTGTTTTTTAATATGTGGGGCCTTCTTCTTTCTTCAAGATCAGATCATTTTTTTTTCTTTTGTTTTATTATTTTTCAATAGGTTTTTTTTTACCATGTCAGCGTGTGTGTATGGGAGGTACACCCTTTAAAGGGTGTTTACCAATCTTTTCTCCATTTGACACCTCTACTTTTACATGAGTGGGTTGTCAAGTTGGTGGATTGTATGATTATTATATAGACTTCTTGTTATAGTTGTCTATTTTTCTTGGTGTACGTGTAGTACCGCTTGTACTAACTTTCATTATCTTTATTCAACAAAATATTTACCATTCAATATATATGTGTTAGTGAGATATTTTACAAAATTATCCTTCATTAATGACATGAGAAAGATAAATAATTAAGAGTATTATAAGAAAAATAACATTAATTTTTTGTTGTTATTATAAATCGACTTATAATTTAATACAATTTTTTTTCTTTTAAAACAACTTATAATTTTAAACAGAGAGAGTAATTAACTAGCGAAAGAAATCATTTTGAATTAATCTGTACATTTCTTATACCACGGGTCTATTGCTAGCTATTGGGAGGAAGTTAATTCAGAAGGATTTGATATATTATTTGGCTTGCCATCACTTGGTCTTGTTGATTTCAATGGGTATTTGTTGATAGTAATGTTTTAGTTGATGAGATTAAAGATGTATATCTTGGAGGTGGTTTGTATTTAGAGAGAAGAAAGACATGTTATTAGAGCTGTCCAAAAAGTCACAAATTGAAACATCTCTTTTATTGGATCCTCTTTTAATTTGTAGAAGATTGTTCAATATGTCCCTTGAATTGCTAAAAAATTCACGAAAACAAGCATCGGGAGTTACGATCCGATTCGCTTTTTAAGCTAAAAAATTTCGATCGCGAGTCACGATCTGATGAGATGAGCAATTCCAAGGGACATGTTGAGCAACCGTCGAATTCGTATTTAACCCAACCCCCATTTTATGTCGTTTTGTTGTTGGATTCTATTGAGGCTCAACTCTTGACCCAATTCCAATTTCCAAAATTTCATTAAAAAAAATTCCCTAAAAAATCATATTTTTTGGAGAAAAATATTTATTTTTAAAGATAAAATATCTTGACTTTATTTGGGGTAAATTTTTGTTAAGGAAAAAAAAGTTGGGCCATGGGAATTTTTATTTTTATTTTACAAGGAGTACTCAAGTCCAAATGAACAAATAAACAATAAAATGAATCAAATAAAGAAAAAAATTGAAGGTTGTGGGCACCCAACACCTACATTCCATTAGACATTAACGTCAACCAACTGAGAGAAGAGTAGACAATACAAAACTATGCCAGAAATCTGGAGATAGAGGGGCATTTTTTTAAAAAATTAAGAGGCGTGATAGAGGCGTGGGGGGAGAAAATCTCGAATAAGAAACTCGAGATTTGTTGCCGATCATATGTTCTTGCTCAATTATTCGACATCTTAACCTATAGGAAAATGTTTGGTGGACACTCAAACACTTCAATAAAACCGTGAGAGAGAAATAAAGAGAGTGATATGATAGATGTTATATCTCAGCGACCTATAGAAAATAGATAGAAAAAAACAAAGGTGTTGAAAGGCTATATGAAATTTAGAGTGTCCACAATATAAGAGTTGTGATTTGTATTCTACTTGTAAATGAATGTAGGAATTAATTTGAATCACAAATCTAAGGAAAGAACCAAAATCCAAGTGATCAACTAATCATCATGATTAAATTAGATCATATCAAGTAGGTCTAGGTTTGTGAATTTGAATTTTTGGAATTTTCAAAATTTTGGCCACAATTCTGCCAATGTTAGCCTTGATATGCATAGCCAGCCCCAAACTTAGATGAAAGGAGAGAGTTGTGTTAGGCAGTCGACGGTCAACATAAGAAATTATCGGATCACTATAATAGTATTGTTGTTGTCGGAAACTCTATCTGTCTTCTTCATCTTGTCAATTTAATTTGGAGCAAATAGAGCATTGTATTCTGAGTACTGAGTTGATTTGGGCATTTGAAGTCCAAGCATTATTCTATGGTGTCTTGATCCCTTGAAGTCTAAGCATTTCAAATTTCCCACATCTTTGCTTTTGGAGCCATTTTCAAAATTAATCTAAAATAATTGTGGCTGATTGGTGCTATTCAAATTCATCATTGTTCTTGATGTTGTTCATTATTTTCAAACTTAGATTCCTTGACCTTGAATTTCTATGAAAAAAATTTGTTAATCCCTTGATCTTGAAACTTCGATCACTCATTAGGAAGGAATTCACTCATAATTTGCTTATATCAAGTTCAGCTTCAAGTCTTGAGTAAAATTAAAATCCAAGTCCAAGCTTCAATCTTAAGTTCATTTAGAACATTTTGATATTACTTCTCATTTTCATTTTACAAAAGTAAATTAAAGAGGTACAAATAATAAATATGATTGCTTCCTAAAATAGTAAGAACCATTCAAATTCCACCTAATAGGTGAGGTTATAAAAGACAGTTAGACCACAAACAAGATGTTCAGGTTGTTTGCCAAAAATGCACATCATTTGAAGTCTCAACTAGCATACCAATACCAATAAATTACAAAAGGAAACATGTGACATCAACATACATATGAATCTTCAACAAGAAATGTGGAATATGAAAACATTGATAATGTTTGTTAGCATGCATAGAAAACATATCCTCTATAACAGCCTGCAAAAAGAAAGTT
Source organism: Medicago truncatula (assembly GCF_003473485.1). Taxonomy (NCBI): domain Eukaryota; kingdom Viridiplantae; phylum Streptophyta; class Magnoliopsida; order Fabales; family Fabaceae; genus Medicago; species Medicago truncatula. The sequence continues at coordinate 34,613,677 of NC_053047.1, forward strand.
TCATTCCTCACCAGTCTACAAGTACAATGTACTGCATCTTTTCATTCCCATGCAACCAAACTTTTTGATTGCCATATTTTCTTTCTCACTGTACTATTAGTACAAACCAAAACTAAGAATATGTACCTGTACAATTGACTTTCAAATTTACATATCAGCCTCATGACAAACACTAGTTCAAGTAATTGAAAATAGTTTTTAGTTGGAACTGTCTAAACTATTCTACATTGACAAACAAACTATGCAAAAAGAGCACAAAGCATGTACTTGGTAAAAATTCAAATGACTTGCAAAAGCCATGATTTGTCTATATAAATGGGGCCAAATACATCCCCGGGTCCTTTAAATTTCATGTTTGTTTCAGATAGATCCTTTAAGTTTCTAAGGTTTCAGATAGGTCCTTTAAGTTTGGAGTTTGTTTCGGATAGGTCGTTTAAGTTTCTAAGGTTTTAGATAGGTCCTTTAAATTTCGAGTTTGTTTCAGATAGGTCATTTCTATCAACCTCCGTTAAGCCAAAGTTGATTTGATAGAAAGGACTTATCTGAAACAAACTCGAAACTTAAAGGACCTGTCTGAAACCTTAGAAACTTAAAGGACACATCCGAAACAAACTCGAAACATAAAGGACATATCTAAAACCTTAGAAACTTAAAGGACCTATCTGAAACAAACGTGAAACTTAAAGGACCCACGAAGGTATTTGGCCTATAAATGGACATGCATATAAACTCATTTTCAACTCTTATCCCATATAATATAATGTAGGACACTCAAAACATGTCTATCACACCCAAGACGATATCTAAAACGTGACCCGAGTGGTTAGATAGTGGGTGGTAAGATAGATCTTAGATAGGCTCTAATGTCATCTTAGGCCAACTCAACATGTTAAAACCAGCTTATAAGGTGATCCCACCACTTGTAAGAAAACTTTCAGACCTAATCTTATCCAATGTTGGACACTTGATAATTACAATAAAAATCAAGTACAGCAATAACAAAAGTAGTAATAATAATATTATTATGCAATTTATATCTACCAATATAAATTGATTTCTTTAGCCCCGGAAGCTTCTAGGATGACTTAAAGCCTATAACCTATTTCCCTAAAATAGTAACTTGGGTTGCTGCTTATCAGCTATCTTAAACCGTGTTTAATCACAAATCATCTAGAACCACATTTCAATTTAATACATTGTGTAGAGTTTTTCAATCCATCTTAGAGGTCATAGAAAGTAGTCATAATATAACTAAGCATGGATTTACACAACAAAGAAGAGACTGTGATGCTCAACAACTATACTCACATATTTAGTTGGAAGCAAAAATGAATTGGATGCAGCATTCATTCACCAATAGGATTATGAACCGATAAAAAATTTCCAGCAGAGGATTCGTAAAACAAGATCTAGTTTGTTAATTACCTATCAAGACGAACCAACCGAAAGATTGAATCCCCATTTACTAAATCAAAGAAGCGAAACAACATTGCAAAGAGTTAGACGAGAAAAGGGAAAAGTCTCATGACTTTAAAAATTCTCCTACTACAAACCAGCTAAGAAGCCTCAGTTTCTGGCCAAATACACATTATATTTACATGACAAACAGGTTGAACGGAATCAGAGGCCAGTTGACAATTGAAGTAGACCTACCTGATAGTAACAAACTTGTTGGTGCCATGTTTTGCCCAATAAGTCCTCAAATCTATCGGATTAGAAAAGTTATAACCCTCGGCTGCAAGTTTCTCTAATACTTTCTTAAAAGCTCCTATACTCATTTTCCTTCCGGCTATTCTAGCACCGCGTCGTTTAGTACTCATAGGCAAAGGATATATCGATATAGCCGTTGTGCAGCATGCAGACTGCCATCCACCCGAGCCCCATCTATAACATTGTTGAGGTGTCCCGGTGCAAGAACAAACAGGAATCGGAATACTTGAAATATCCAAATCAATCCCGTTAATTGCAATTTCCGTAGTTTTCTTTGGTGCCCTCGGTGTTCGTTGAACCGAAGGAGAATTCTCGTCCTTCGGCACACGGGGTCCTCTCTTCGGCTTCTTTGCCTTAGGCGACTTCGGCACCTTCGGTCCTTGCCTCTTCTTACCAGTTCCATTCACCTTCTCAACCACAGGTACTTCCTCCATTGGTATTTCTTCCTTAACCAATTCAGGTGGTCGAATCATTTGAATATGATGCGCCGAAGATGTCTCGGGAATACTAGTACTATACCCTGGAGGGTTAGTAGGTATCATATTCATATTCATATACTTATTATCCCTCTGACTACTAATCCATGCATCCCTCATGTAATCCATAGGGTAAGTAGTTTGAGGCATCCCAATTTCCCGATGGTGATATGCACCGTTAGTTCCCGACATAACCGCAGCATTTCGACTTCCAATCAAAGGCGGCTTTTCCGGCATGGATGGCATCAGTTGTAAACCAAGATGATTCTTAAAAGATGAAACTGGTTCATAGTATCCCCAATTGCTTATGTTAAGTCCATTATCTCCATCCATAACAACACTAAATTATGAATAAAACTGCATAAAACAATGTATCACAAATTATACACCTCTATTTGCATTTTTTTCCTAAGAAACAAGCACAATAATTTAACATTGTAATAATTATAATAAATAAAACAAAAAATGCAAATGTGTAACATTGGAAGAAAAAACCTACCTTTGTTTGAGTTCAAACAGAGTCAAACCAGACAAAAATGGTTCAACAAGATAAATTACAGAATCGTCGTACAACAAATGTTTCTGCTTCTGGGTTTTAACCTAAGATCCATTTGACCAAACAAAAAATAAAAATAAAAATCAGATCTTTGAGCTAAAAATAGAATATTTTAACAGAATTCAAGATCTAAGAACAAAATTTAGAAACAAAAAAAAATATGATTTTGAAAAAACCCATGTTGAGATTTTCAGAAACAAAAAAAATGGTCATTGAGTTTTTGAGAAAAAAGAGAAAGAAAAGAAAAAAGAAAAAAAGAAAAAAAAAAGACAGTACCTGGTACAAGTGTTATGAGATCGAAAAATTGTTTCTTAAACCGGTGAAACAAGTTTGATTCAACCGGTTTGTTTGAAAAATTGGTGAACCGGTAATGGTTGAAAGAAGGATTGTATGCATGCATAGATCAGGGAAGAATCGCCATTTCTGCAGCAACGAAGAAGAGAAGAGAACAAAAATGGAAGAAAGAGAAAATTTGTGCTGTGGCTGCAACTTTGATATTAGACATGTTTTAGGGTTTTTTTCTGGGTTTGGGTTGGTTTTTTTTGGGTTTGGACCGGGTTGTATTTTATTGGGCTTTGGGTTTGGGCCGGGTTGTTTTTTATGGGCTTATATTGAAATTTTTCTCACTAAAAATGAACATTTGTATAAAAAAAAGATTACTTTTCCCATTTTGTAGGTTTCCTCGCGCGCCCTATTTTTTTTTTCTTCCAAAAATGTCCTTGAGTTTTCGGATTTCATAATCTTGAATGGAGTTTTCCTTTGTTATAAGGTGAAAAATGGAATTACGGGTTTTTCTGGATTTTGTAATCCGAAAACTTCAAAAAATAGAGCACGTTACATGATGTTTCCGGATTACATAATCCGGAAAACCCCTAAAAACCTTTTTTCAAGGTAAAACAGTTCGGATTATATAATCCGAACTGTATTAACACAAATTCTAAACATATTTGTAACATGGATAGTCATTTTATGGACAATATTAATCTTCCTAACTCTCATCATTCCGATTTTGGGTCATTGTAATCTATTCTTAGTCAAAAATCGGGTTTTCAGGCTACTTGATCGGATTGCTCCGAAACTTCCCCAGAAAATCAGAAAAAATTCAAGGAACATACTCTCCTAGAAGATACTTCTTACGGGACTCCGCCCCTCAAAATCCAAAATTTCCATCGTGTAGACCCATTTTTCATTTTTCTTAATTTTTCATATTTTCAAAAAAATCCGAAAAAATTTGTATTAGTTTTATTTGATTTTTATAATTTTTTGGTGTTATTTTTATGATTTTATTTGACAGATTTTAAGCATTTCTTACTTAGTTTTTTTGTTGTTTTTAAAAGGAAAACTCAAAACTGTTAAAATGTGAGAGTCTGATGGCTGATTATACATAAGAATTGTTCAGATTTTAAAATACGGAATGCACAAGGGCATTTTTGAAAAAATTACAGGGCGCGGGAGAAGGCCATAAGGTGGAAAAAGTAATAGTCTAAATAAAATTGAAGATATTTTTTTGGAAATCGGATTTTCTATTGTTGCTTTTCCATGCATTCGCGTAGTCAAGATCACACGGTTCAATTTAGGATCATCTGATCTTGATTGAACGATCATTAAAGTGTGGTTGTGTGTTTTTGACGACTATAACAAATCATGGTTCATTTCCCGTAGTGTACATTATACATACTTTTAACCGAAAACTAACATGTATTTGTTCCTCTCTAACCAAAAGTTATAATCTATTGACTTGCTATTGATTCGATGATTCTATGGACAAAGAAACTAGGACTAATCCTTAAGTGTTTTTTTTTTCTTTCGATGGCAACATTAATTTTGAGTAGATTGATTTTGTTTGAAAGTTAGTTAAATATATATTGAATTAGAGAAATGATATTTGTACAATCACTTTCTTACAACTTTTTGACAACTTTCTCTCTCATACTCACATTATCATCTTATTCTCCCTCTTCCTTTTTTTCTCTCCATTAGTTTTGACCAATGAAAAGAGAGAAAAAAATAAGTTGTCACAAAAGTTGTCTCATATGGTTGTTCAAATAACACTACTCATTGAATTATATTTAAATATAATCAGTGAGTTGGAAAATAAATTGTAGAGACAAAGTCCGTTCCGCAAAAAAGTTAACAGAGTATGTCTTAATGGGAGTTAAGATCCTCTCTATTTAAACTCTTCTCCGTTTCTTATATTTACAGAAATAAAGATATAAAAAATCTTAAAAATAATTAATGATGATTAGACTCATTTAATGATAGGATCCACAACTTATTGAGTTAAGATCCTCTTTATTTATCATCCTTTCCATTTCTATAATATGGAGAGATAAAGACACATAAAAAAATATAAAGTAAATAATGATAGTGAGACTCACTTAATAGTATGACTCACTACTTATTTTATGTCTCTATCTCTCTCTAAATAGCATATTCTATTTATTTTTTTAAATGAAAGAGCCAAAAATAAATTTTAAGAAAAAACTTAAACAAATGACATCAAAAAACTAAAAAAAAAAAAAGTTCATCATAATGTTGTGGCTTTCGGGAGATCCTACGTTGAGTTTAATCATCTCATTAGACTAACAAAATCCATACAAATGAGATTGACATTACATCTTCACCTTATACCTTAAGGAATTAGGTATATGGGTATATTATTTAAATGTTCTTTAAAATTTACTCTTGCGTACATGCAAAACTTTAACTCACACTTGACACATTAACATTCCTTCCTCAAGTATGAGACTCTTTGCATCTGTAATCTACCACCTTGAACCACTTCCGCTTTCCCCACAAAGTTGAATCGGATAGAGAGGAACCACACAAATGAGAACGATACCACATTTTCACCCAATATTGGATATCGTTCTCATTTGTGTGGTTCCTCTCTATCCGATTCAAAATATTGTGTGAAAATGTGGTATCTACGTAGGTTCTAGCCCGTGCTTGGCACGGGTGCCCATACTAGTAAAGTAAATAATGATAGTGATACTCACTTAATAGTATGACTCACTACTTATTTTATGTCTCTATCTCTCTCCAAATAGCATCTTCTATTTATTTTTATAAATAGAGAGGATCTTTACCCCCCAACTTATTTGATGTGTCTATATCTTTCATAATGACAATCTCCATTTAATTTTATAAATGGAGAGGATCTCAACTCTCTTAAAGGGGATCCAAATATTAAAGAATCTACAAATAATAATTATATTTTAAAGGCTTAATTGCACTTTTGGCCCCCTATCTTTTCAAAAATTGCAATTTTGGCCCCCTAACTAATTAAAATACAAAACAAACCCCTATGTATTGGATCTTTGACACTTTTGGCCCCCAAGACCAATTTTGACTTGGTCTTCGCTGACGTGGCACCCACATCACTTAATTTTTTTAATAAAAAAATATTTTCTAAATAATTAAAAAATTAAAAATTAAATTTTATAAAAAAAAACTTTTTTTATTATTTTTTATTAAAAGATATACTTTTTTTAATAATAAAAAAATAGTACAAAAAAATAAAAAAAAAATTAATTACAAAAATAAAAAAAAATACATGTATGCGTTGACCGATTCAAAATTGGTCTTGGGGGCCAAAACTGCCAAATATCTAATACATAGGAGGCTGTTTTGTATTTTAATTAGTTATGGGGCCAAAATCACAACTTTTGGAAAGATAGGGGGCCAAAAGTGCAATTAAGCCTATTTTAAAAACAATAATTTTTAACTTTGACGAAATACACAATTTTCAATACATAATTTCTATTTTTAATACACTAACAAATGTCATCAGAGCATATTTTAACATTTTTCAAACTTTTAAATCCAATTTCAAGTTGTAATCAATCATAAAGATAATTTAATTTAAGTCGTGAATATAAGCTTGTTTAAACTTATGGGAAAGGAAATATTAAAGTTATGGGAAAGGAAAATTGCAGAATGACTTGAAAATTTAAATCCCATGAGTTGCCTCTCAAATAAACTTGTTTAACTTCATTCGTTCGACTTCTCAACCACCGTTAGGGTGGTTTATGTGAAAGATAAAATACACCATTCTTCCTCTGGTTTGGTAGGAATTTCATGAATTTAGCATAGAGAAGTAAGTGTTTTCCTGCTCCAATCAATATGCTTGTGTAGGGCTGGTAATGAACCGAGCCAACTCGAACAATTGATTCGTTGGACTTGGTTCATAAATCAAATGAGTCGAATTTAACCTAAAAATGATGGTCGTTAATTATATATATATATATATATATATATATATATATATATATATATATATATTACTTAAAAATATTTTCAACTTTATATAATTCATTCTATATATTTAAATAGTTTATCTTGATTTAGTTTTCAAAACTTCACATACTTTTAAGAATTACTCCTAAGCCACATCCAATTGAACATAATCTAACATGATCATACACACATGAGTTTCGATATGGAAGAGTTTTTTAAGATATTTTTAATTCTAGTTGTGAAATTATGTTGAGTTTTGTCGTTGTTACATGCACTAATTTTAGTGTGCGTTTGTATTATTTTTTTAAGTTGCTTGTAGCTTTTTCTAATATTAAAAATGGACCTTAAATAAAATAAAAAAATTAATAGTGATGTTGAAGGAATAAACATCTTGTTAAAATAGTAAAAATTAGGCAAATTCTATGGTACACCCAATATTTTGAGTGTACCGGTACACCAAACATTAAATTAATAATTAAATTGATTGTTTTTTGAAGAAAAAATAATTATTTTCTATCATTGACAATTATAATAATTAAATCTTATTTACCAAAAGCGTCCATGAAATAAAATTTACTTTTTTTGAATTTTTATTGCTCATAATGAAGAACATTGATTATTTTTTATGAGAAAATGTTAAAAATTTAATATAATTCATATAAACAATGAAATTGTGTTTTTTTTTTCATGAGATGGTGTTTTTTAAAATATAAATAATGACAAATAAAAATTTATTTCATAAAATGATCATTAATTTATAAATTTATGAAACGGAGTATCGGTACACCTCAATTTTTGAAGTGTAAAAATAATAATAAGATAAAATGATCCATCAAACATTGAGGGAAGCTAATAGTAACGTTGTTATTTACACCTTGCAATTAAATGTCTCACATCGGAAGACTTCGAGAACTAGAGAAAAAAGTCCTTCAAAAAAAAACTAGAGAAAAAAGTTGTCTATAAAATCAAAGCATGACAAGGGATGTTTTTTTTATTTTTTTTAAGGAACAAGGGATGTTATATATTGGATTTTGAGGATACGCCTTTAATATCATTGCAGTATCTTCGTCAATTTTTTTTTTGAAGAAGCTAAATTAGTCCATCCAAATTAACATCAGAGAGAAAAATTGAACCTAAAATTTTGAGGAGGAGCATACTCCCAAGTCCCAAATCAATACTACTAAACCAACTCAAATGGGTTTCTTCATCCATTTTATTATCTGTTAAGTTCAATAGCTTTTAATTTAATTTCATCATTGGTTTCAAGAAAATTAAAAGAGTTTTTTATTTTAGTTTTTTGATTAAAAATTGTACTTTTTGGTAAAAAAAAAAATTCTAAATTATGTAAATTGAGTAGACGAGTTGAATCTAACGAACCGAACTGAGTTGCTCGCGAATTTTAAACGAGCCGAACTCGAGCCAAAAAGATAGTTTGTTTCGAACTTAAATCGAGTTTCGAGCTGAGCTAATTTTTATCGAGTCGAGTCGAGCTCAGACAAATTCGACTCGACTCATTTCCAGTCCAATGCGTGGAATTTCTTGCACCACCACGTCATTCACCACTCCATATGAATTTCTAATTGATCTACATGCAAGTGTTAAAGTGACATTTGATTGCTTCACATGAACTCCTCTATTGTTTCTTAGCATCGAAGACGAAATCAAGATAACGTCTGGACCTAGATCACGCACAACCTTTCCCATGGACAACTTTTCAATAAAGTCAAAACTTCCTCAATTATTTTTCTTTGGAGGTAATCGTCTTTAAAATATTGCATTATAAATTTCGTTTAGAGAAATTGATTCTTTATCAATGAGTGTTTCAAATATTGTGGCATTTTCCTTATCTTTCCCTTCCGATCTTGTGTGTTTAGGATCTTACCTCTTTTATCTTTCCCTCTCGAGCTTTTGTTTCAGGTGGGGTTTAGCACGGGAAAGGAAAGTTGTTTTCCATCATGCAAAAGTAAATTTTGACCGTTAGATCAACGAGGAACATTGATCTTATTATAATCTCTCATCACTAGATTTAAATTACACACTTTCTTCAACCTCTCAACCATTAAAACAACCCAGAAGAAAAATCTTAATAAAGTTAATTTGTCTTGTATATTGAAAAGGTTTCCCTTATCTATCCATACACTAATTTTGTTTTTCCTCACCAGTGGTTTCTTTCTTCTTTCTTTTTCTCTGTAAAGTCATGTTTAACAATTTTCTCTCTTAAAACATTAACATTCATTTATCAAGATTTCTTCTATTCTCATCTTCAATTTAATCACTCAAATCAAAATCAAATCAATTTGAATATTAGGTAATGTTGGGTGTTAATTAATATTGGAACTGTGGCGGCACACATGAGTTTTTTCTCTGTTCTCTGACCTGTATTACTTGTGTTGTTTTTCTGTTGGGAGCGGTGCTTGTGTGCACTTAGCTGAGTGTACAAGACTTTTGGATATTTTGTGTTTGTGTCTTTGCTGCTATGTGGACTTAGGCTGCTACTGTTCTACTTGTTTTTCTCATTTCTATTCATCTTGAGTGGTTTTGAGGTTTTATCAATAAATGTTTAGCTCTTCATAAAAAAAAAAAAAAAAACCAATTCGAATATTCTAATTTTTTTATTTGTGAAATGAAAGCTAAGTTAAGTACAATCCAACAAACCCCACCGTCGGTGGTGAAAGTGGTGGTGGGTTTATGGGCAACGTCAAGATCCATTCCAATCCATCGCCAGCGAGTGAATCTTTGGTATTATTGTCGAAAATAATTGGTCGGATTTCGGTGTCAGAGCAAAGAAGGAAGGATTGCCGGAGCGGAGGAGTAACCAGAGCATGAATTGGAGGTTTTGCTGATAAACAAATGGGAGATGGAGTTTGTCGATGTTGATTGAATTATAGGGATGATGATTATGTTGTTCGGATATCCTTTCCCAATTTTTTTTTATTTTTTTTATTGATCAATTAAAAAAAATGAGCAATGCTATATATCAAGAAAGATTTTCTCAAGAAAAATTTAAGAATGACATGGCAGAATAATCAGCCTTAGATTTTATCAAGAAATTGTACTGAAATTAATGTTAGCCAATAAAATCTCTGTCGGGCCGGAAATTATGGGGTGGTGGGTGTTATGTATTTTTCTTTTTTATGAAAGGAATAAATGAGACTGAAATCAAATGGTGATTATTGTGTCATGTCATTCTTGAATCTTTCTTTGTTATCTAGCATTTTTCAAAAAAAATTCCAGATCAAGGAAAGAAAAAATTTCTAAATCTGAACAAAAAAAACTGTAAAAGAGAAAGGAAAAGAATATGGTGTAGGCAATCCATAATAAAATTAATACTCCTCTTTAATCTAACCTTTGAAAAAAACTTTCCCATGGTGGGAAACAATTCCCCTTTCCCATGCTAAACCTCACCTTTTTTTCATTGCAAGAAATACTTTATTACAAAACCCTAATATAGTTTTTCTCCCTTATGTTTCAAAACGTTGTGATTTTTGCACCCTATAAAGCCCCTAACTTTATCCCCTTTTACAAAACCTCAATTTTAACTCGGTCAATGCATACGTAGCAACTCATTTAGTTGAGTCAGGCACCACGTGTATATTTTTTGATTAAAAAATAAATAAAAAAGGTACATATGCATCAGAGTAATTAAATAATTAAGAAAAAAGAAAACATAATAATTTCAATTTAGGAAAATCATCTTCGAGAGCAGCTCATCCAACAAATCATCTTAAAAACAAAAAAATCATTCATCTTTAACGCACAAATCATCAACACCTTAAAACATCATCCAAACCCAACAAAACTTCAAAACCCAAATCTAGCACAACCTTCAATATCCAATAAAGCGCCACAAAAGCCTTTCTATACACACTAATACAAAATCTTATTCTCCATTGACTTACAACCTTCAGCTACAGAAAAAAAAAACTTGAGATCAACCTTATATGACTGTATCATCTGCAATCTAAGGATAAACTTATAAATCTGCATAAAATCATTATTCAGATTCTTCCAATAACCGAATCTAACAATTTTCGTCAGAAATGGATGTTTTCAGCATCAACTGAGAGCAGAAATGGATTATGAAGAGTTTGATCGCCACTGAAAATAGAGATTTCGGAAAGAACCCGTCCCTTTTGAGATTAGTATTTTCGATAATAGCGATGGTGAAGGAGTGTCACGATCTGGGTTAATGTTATGAAGAGAATTTTTTGGTCACATTCTGATGAGATTCCAATGTTGGATCTCTCTTTTTCTCTATTCCCTGATGTCGATTGATGATGATTGAGATATAGGAAGAGGAGGAGGGGTAGAAGAAGAAGTGAATCGAAGGATGATGAATCGATTGTGATTGTTGTTGAGGAGATAAATGAAGCTTCTATGAATGTTATACCCTGATTTTGGACCTAAAAATACTCATTCAAATTTCTTTTTTAAAACACTGATATTTGTCAATTCTCTGTTCTTTTACTCTGAATCTTTACTCTCTTTTTAAACATATTTTATTGCCTCTGTCTGTCTTTTCTTGCATTACAAGTCATTTAAGAACTCTCTGAAACGTCGCGTTACTTTTCTCGCATTTTATTTCAAAAAAATCATACAAAAGGGTATTTTGGTCATTTCCTGTAGTGGAACCCATTTTTAGTCCCTGTGTTTGCCTCTGAGTCTTTTCAACTTGTTTGTACGAATTATTGTTGAGTCTTTGTTTAAAAATCATTTCAAAAATTGCATCTGAGTCAGTTTGAGTCAGTTTAGTCCCTAGGGGCATTTTGGTCTTTTCCTGTCAAAATTTCGGCAGGGAGGTATTTTAAAATACCTCATGTCAGTAATTCGTTCGTTTTAGTCCTTTTGTTGATTTTATTTTTGGTTTCACTTTACGTTTTGTCCAATCTACCAATTTTAGTCCAATTTTATTTTTTATTGCATTTTAGTCCCTGAGACAGTTTCTAAAATTGCATTATAGTCCAAAACATTTAAAAATTTCATTTCAGTCCATTTTTTATTATTACAGTTTAGTCCTTCAATTTTTCTTTTTTGCAGAAAGGTCCCTAAGTCAAAATTTCAGTCCAAGGCCGAGCCATTTTCGTACAAGTCCAGGTGTCACCATTTCATTGGGTCTCAAGCACACTTGTCAGATTATAAATAGTGCACAGTGCCACACAGATCCATTAATCACACGCCACATCACAAACACTTTCCAACTTTCTCTTTCTGCTCTCAAAGATCAAAACTCAACAGTTTCCAGAAATCACGAAGAACACCAAGAACACTCAAACCCTAACCGTTTCCAAATTCCACCAGAATCATCACAAATCAACACAAACATCACAAATCAGTGAAAATCAACAGAGAATCAACAAGATCTTTCGCAATTCTCAGAGATTCATCACTGAATCTTCATCATCGAATCGGTTTCCTTCGCAATTCAAGGTGCGAATTCGTCATTGGCAAACTCCAGCACCGATCACGAAGGAATCAGTGAGAAGAAGAAGAAAAGAAGCAGAATCTGGACCGGTGAAGAAGAAGAAGGAACGGCACCGATTTATTTTCGGTTTAAAGCAAGAAATCAACAAGCAGCACCAAAATTCAAGTTTCTCAAAGATCTCCAGTTCGAAATCTCCAACTAAACCAGAGGTAAATACGTAAACTTCATCTTTCTTTCTCGAAAAGCATCAACGCAAGTGAATCGTTACAGATCGAGAAAGATAAAAAGGATTTGAGCCAAGAAAGTTTCAAACCTAAAAAAAAATTTCAAAACCGTAACACAAAACTTCAGATCTACAACGATTCAAACCTTGCATGTAAAATCTAATGCCATATTCTTGCTTAGAACGAAAAAGGATGTCTTAATCTGCAAAAATTTTGAAAACGGAGGAGTTTCTCATCTCCGGTGCGGCGGCACCGCCCTGTTGGGCCGGCAAACCACCACACCGGAGCGGTGAAACTCACCGGAGAAGATGACCGGAAGAGAGGAGAGAGGTGAGAGCTTCTCTCACTAGGTTTAGGTTAGAGAGAGAGAGGAGAAAGAAGAATGAACTGGACCGGTCCCCCAACCCTTTTATAACCAACTGAACCGGACCGGTCCAATTCTGGTTCGTTTTTCCTCAATCTAGACCGTTGGATCTAGGGTTCCATCTCCTGGATCAATCCAACGGTCCCTGTACTTTCCTGTGATTCGGTGTTGGACTTTGGGTTTGGGCCTAAGGTTCCTTTGCGTTTTTGCTTTTTTTGTGCTATCTGCACCCTGCTTTTTTGCTAATTGAACCTCTGCATGCTCAATCTTTTCTCTAAAAATTCCTAAAAAATTGTTATATGTTTCTTAGTACATTTTAATGCTTTTGTGATATTTTTCAATGGTTTAAAAAAATGATAAAAATGTGTGTGTTATTTCTTCTTGATTAATTTTGTGTTTGATCTAAGTTTGTGTATTTTTGTGGTATATTTTCTCATAAAATGTTGGCATGTGATGTGGATGATTGGTGTGTAATTTCATGATGAATATGTTGCTGATCACATGTATGTTTTGCTGATTGTGGATGTGGATTTTCATTTCTTTCTTGTTTTGCAAGCAATGTGTGTTTTTTTATCAAGAAATAAAGTGCAAAATATTTTAAAAAAATGTGTCATGATTCTTGGCTTGAATGTGTCCTATTTGTTCCCACATTATAGCTCAAAATCAAACCCCTTTAACATTGCTATAATGAGAGGATTATAGGTCATGTGCATGTCTAAGTGTCATAACCAATTTTAGGTATATTTTGCCACTTTATTTCATTTCATTACTTTTTTTTCTCTCTTGCTATTCTATTCAATTTTGTTTACCTTTCTACTACTTTTATGCCTTATGATACTAACCATTTCATCTCACATTTCATTCATCCCATAGTTTTGGCATCATTTCTCTATTCATTTCTACATCAATTGGGTTTGTAATAATTTTAGATAGATTAGTTCTTTTTTTAAATTCCTTGCAAGACCATAGCATGTGTTTAGGACTCAATGTAAAGGACTATGGACATTATAAGTAATGTACACCGACACAAGCACCGACACGCACACACGTTGCATGATTACCGTTTAGATGTATGCTTAGGAAACGCGATTTTTAGACAAATGTCAATTTTCAAAAAAAATAATAAACCAATTCCATCACTCAAATTTTTCCAAACAAACCTTGGAGTCAAAACTCCATTGAATTTTTTCCTTTATTTTCTTAAACAAATCCAAATGAATCCTAATCCCTACTTAGACTTTTTTAATAACAATTGAACCAATCATTCACCATTTTCTTCTCTTATGCCTTTAAGGCCTCTTTCTTTTCTTCAAAACCATTTTCCAACAAAAAAAAAACTAAAATCAACCAAACACACAAAAAACATTTTTGAGAACGAACTACGTTTGGTTTTGATCCCTTAAAAGGGTACGTAGGCAATGAGTTAAAACTCCTCCAAGCCAAGTAAAATAAAATCTCAATCATCTTTTCTCCCCCCATTCTTAACATAAGCAAATTTCCTTTTTAATAAGTAGGCAATAAAAATAAAGCGTAGAAATAAACTTAGGAGAACGGTTCTTATGGAATACCATAATCGTTCCGGGTGCCTAACACCTTCCCGTAGCAAAAACGACCCCCGAACTTAGAATCTAAGGGTTTTTTCTCAATTTTGCCATTCCCAAGAAAAAATAGAGAATATCAAAGATTGAAAGGTTCAAGCCTAATTAATGACTTGACACCCGAAAATCGCGATAACAATATGCATCAGAGTAATTAAATAATTAAGAAAAAAGAAAACATAATAATTTCAATTTAGGAAAATCATCTTCGAGAGCAGCTCATCCAACAAATCATCTTAAAAACAAAAAAATCATTCATCTTTAACGCACAAATCATCAACACCTTAAAACATCATCCAAACCCAACAAAACTTCAAAACCCAAATCTAGCACAACCTTCAATATCCAATAAAGCGCCACAAAAGCCTTTCTATACACACTAATACAAAATCTTATTCTCCATTGACTTACAACCTTCAGTTACAGAAAAAAAAAACTTGAGATCAACCTTATATGACTGTATCATCTGTAATCTAAGGATAAACTTATAAATCTGCATAAAATCATTATTCAGATTCTTCCAATAACCGAATCTAACAATTTTCGTCAGAAATGGATGTTTTCAGCATCAACTGAGAGCAGAAATGGATTATGAAGAGTTTGATCGCCACTGAAAATAGAGATTTCGGAAAGAACCCGTCCCTTTTGAGATTAGTATTTTCGATAATAGCGATGGTGAAGGAGTGTCACGATCTGGGTTAATGTTATGAAGAGAATTTTTTGGTCACATTCTGATGAGATTCCAATGTTGGATCTCTCTTTTTCTCTATTCCCTGATGTCGATTGATGATGATTGAGATATAGGAAGAGGAGGAGGGGTAGAAGAAGAAGTGAATCGAAGGATGATGAATCGATTGTGATTGTTGTTGAGGAGATAAATGAAGCTTCTATGAATGTTGTGGTTAAGAGAAAAAGTGCCTTTGAAATATACAACTAGTCAAATGATTCTGGTAAAACAAGATGATGGTTGAAGAAGTTTTCCAGAAAAAAGTGACATATCGTTGTTTTCAATTTGTTTTTATGTTTTCTATTTTATTTTTTAAATTTATTGATGAGATGTTTTTTTATTTATTTTTTATTCAAAAAATACACACGTGGCGCCTGACTCAGCTAAATGAGTTGCCACATATGCATTAATCGAGTCAAAATTAAAGTTTTGCAAAATGGGGTAAAGTTTGGGGTGGGGGGGATTAAATTATCTTCTTCTTCTTGTTTTTTTTTTTTTTTTTCTTTCTCCAGAGGGCCAAAATCGCAATGTTTTAAAATATAGGGGGAAAACTGCATTTAAGCCTTTTAGTTTAATTCATGGTAGTTTGCTGAAGATGTTGACATTGAAGTATCTTATACTTATTGTATTGGTTTGAAAGTCTCTTTGAAAACTAAAAAGAATGAAATGAACACATTTTGTATTCTACATTTCTACCGAATCAACTATATATGTTTTCACATCGAATTCCTTCGTATAAGATGATTGTGACATCGAGAATGCATTTCTAAGATGTTGTTTTGAGCTTGATCATGCTCCTCTGTCAATTGAAACTTTTTAATTGGCAGGGCAGTATGATTAAGTAAAGAATAAATTAGAATGCATTCATGTTTTTCACAATTCATTTTATATGACGGAATTCGATTTAAGAACCCATATAGTTGATTCAGTAGGATACGTGTGATTTTCTCTTCATTCTTTTGAGTTTTCAATGAGACTTGCAAACCTTTACACTAAGTACAATACACTTTAATGTCACCATCTTCAGCAAACTACCATGAATTTAAATCAAACCCAACATGATGACGATATAACATCCTTAGGGAGAATGTAATGTAATGTAACACAACACTTTGTTTATTGCTCGATTTGAACGAAGATGAAATTAAAACTGAATAAATTTTGCGTACTTGTATATTTTTAAGTTATGATTTATTTTGAATCATGCTTTTTAAAAATTTAGTGAATGTGTTTTAAAAAATTAACATAAGGTATTGAAAATTAATAAATGAACATAATATATTCTACAAAATGCACGTTTAGAGGCTTAGAAAAACATCTCTGTCAACAAGTTAAGTTTACATAAAACCAACTTAAGCTAACTCACATTGGATATCAACGTGACTTAAATTACGCTGGGTCTACCGAGCTTGAGTTAACTCACGTTGGGATTATTTTAAGAAGGTTAAGGTGGGAATGAGCAAAACTCAATGGGGAAAAGAGCAATTTTCAATAAACTTGTTAGCAAGCCCAACATAAAATAAGGCTTACTTTCATGCATCCGGGCCTTACTTGACTTGTGATCCAAGACAACAAGTGTAACAAAGTGTAAATTTCTGCTAATATATTCCCTCATCTGAATAAAAAAGGAATAAAGAAAAGCTTAACATATACAATAATTTCAAGTGAATTACCAATTTAATATGTAAATAAGGTCAGACAATTTGGTATTTTAAATTAGCGCAATTTTAAAATGCTGGGTAATTGATAATTTTTTTGTCAGATTATTAATCTACCAAGGACAATTTCATATTATAGGTTTTTCTGTATGAGCTTTTTATGTAAGAGATAATCATATTCAAGACATGTTTTTCAGAGATAATCATATTCAAGAATGTCCAATATCGATTATTAAATATGAGTAATTCTCTCTGAAAATTCGGGCATTGATTCTTTAAACCGTGGTAATATACTGTAATTCTTTTTGCTAGACTCAACTTCCATTGATTATGTAATTTTTTTTTTTATAAAAGAAGCAATTGTAGATTAGAAAAACCATAAAGATTCACGTCACTATATCATATGTTATGATGCTTTTATTATATATGTTCCTAAGCATCACAATGACTGCATGAAAATGATATGCTTTGGACGAAATTTAGCAAGTTTTCCAAATCACCATGCAAGTATATCCAAAGCTTTGGACCACTTTGAACATTTTTGGGTTATCTACTCATGGAATATTGAGATTAAATGCAGGCCTTATTCAAATTTAAAACTGTACGAAACCACTTGATGAAGTAGGTCCAATTACAATGATGACTTCGATTAAGGAATCGTTTGGTCTTTCTATCAAAACTATGGGTCCATAAACAAAGGTGTTAGATGTATGTTTGTGACCAGGACAGACACCACCCACTTTCTTCCCGCTTTCGTTGCTAATTTTCATCATATTGTTTGAAGTGTTCTCATTTGGATCGCATAAATTTTACATAGGCATATATTTAAATGTGTAAAATTTAATGAATTTTTTAAGAAAAATATTTGGTTTGAGTTGAGATCCTCTCCATTTGCTACAATAAATGGTAATATCCATTATTATAGTTTTAGTGTATAAATGTTCAATTAATGTTATATATTTTAGAAATATGTGTGCATCTATATGAGAACTAGAACGAAAGAAAGATGGCAGGATGTGGTGATGGATACGGTGGGAAAGATGGGAGGGTGCGGCGGTGACGAAAGAAAGAAGATGAGGGTGCAATTGACAAGGAAAAGGGGACATGGAAAAGAGAAGAGGATATTTACAAAACTACCCTTCATTTTCAATTGAAAATTCAAATTTGTCCTTGCCCTTTAGTGGAAATTATGAAATTATCCATGGTGTTCTATTTGTGTCCAAAATTGTGTATTTGTTTATCATTTCTGTTCTAAAAGCATGCTTTCCAATTTCATCTGATGGTAGGGTGTGGAAAGTAGTCTCTTTGTTCACTTAATATTGACGTGTATGATTACTCAATTTGGGCCTCACATGTCTTGCCTACACAATACATTTTTTTTTTAATCGGCAAATATTTTTAAACGCCATCCCCGCAAGACGCAAGGTATGGACGCACAATACATTGAAAATAAACTATTACTTTTACCACCCTATCCGTTTCTCACACGCCCTATTATTTTTCAAAAATACCCTTTCGGATTTTATAATCCGAAATCAATTTTGGATTATACAGTATGAAAACATTCAGTTTAGGCAGCACTACATGTCTTTGCAGATTTACCAATTTTTTCAATATATAAAAAAGGTTAAAATATGGGTTTAGTCCCTGCAAATATGTCTCGTTTTGGTTTTAGTCCCTGTTTTTGGTCCCTGCAAAATATTTTGTTTTCTAAAATAGTCCCTGGAGGGACTATTTTCAAAAACAAAATATTTTGCAGGGACCTTTTTAAAAAACAAAATATTTTGCATAGACTTTTTTCTACAAAATGGGTTCAGTCATTATGTGCCACATATGCAAATCATCACAAAAGTGGGGATCAGGGACTATTTTAAAAAACAATATTTTGCAGGGACAAAAAATAACAATTTCTTTTACAAGGAGTAAAACCAAAACGAGGCATATTTGCAGGGACTAAAACCATATTTTAGCCTATAAAAAATATAAAGGACAACGAAGCTATAATTATATCAATATATATATATATATATATATATATATATATATATATATATATATATATATATATATATATATCATTATACCAAAAAAATTGAATTTATATCATTCCACATTTCAACTAATGATATACATTTTAACTAATCCACCCCAAGATCTATGCTACAATCATTAAGATTAAGGCTTTCATCCTTTTTGTCATACCCCAATTTTTGACCTAAGGCCCCACTGACATATGTCACTTGACTCTGATCGATCTCTGATTTTTCAGTGAAAAAAAATTCGGTAGGGAGGTATTTTAAAATACCTGATTTTTGATTCCAAGTCGGGCCCTCTTTTCTCTTTTTATTTTCTTTCCATCTTTTATTAATTTTAATTTTAAGATTAGTTACTTTTTTTTATATTTAATAATTTTTATTTTCCCTCTTTTAATTTTATTTTTCTTTACATAATTTAGTTTAATTTGTTTTTATTTTATTTCGTATTAGATTTATTTTATTTTTATTTTATTTCTTTTTAATTAATTAGTGTCCAAAAAAAACAAAGGGTTAATAGGTCCAAAAATAAAATGTACAAGGTCTAAAAAAGTTTCAAGTCAAGTGTCAACTTTTACATTCCTTTTTCAAAATTCACCATAATTCTCCATCATTTCCATTAAACCAATTTTCCTTTTTTCATCAAACTCCTCACCTATAAATAGAGCCCTCATTCCATACAATTTCACACACCAAAAGTTCTCTTGAGTTGTCAAAGAACTTTTCTCTCTTCTCCCTATTTAGCTTGTGTTAACGAGCTATTCTTTTCTTCTCCCTCTTTTTTTCCGTCCCTTCGGAATTTTGTCCCTTCGGTAATTTTTGTCCCTTCGGTTGTCCATTTCTTTTATTTTCTTGCATTTTATTTCTTTTTAGCATTTTTGCATTTTATTTTATTTTTATTTAGCATTTTAATTATTGTTATTTATTTTCCAGCAATTAGAATGTATTTAGGTCCAATGTAAATATAAATGAGAAAAGTGTGTGGGTGTGTGTGTCCTTTTATTTCTTTACCGCCTTATATATATACAAAAATGCAAAAAAATTAGATTAGGGATTTTGTGGTGATCCAACGTCACTACAAAAATCCACGCGCTTTTGTTTTTATTGCTCCGTTAGTTTAATTTTCATTTAATATTCCAAAAAACAACAAAAACATGCAAATAATCAAAATCACAAAAAATATTTTCATAATAAACCTTGATTCCAAAATCAAGTGATCCTTTTTTTATTTTTCTTAATCAAACTTTCAATCAATTTAATCATACCTTGAGTCCATTTTCTTTTAAATTAAAAAATACAAACCAAATCTTATTTGCCACTTGGCTTTTCTTTTAAAACCTTTTTCAAAACTAATAAAAATCACAAAACCAATGAAACATCAATTTTTACCCCGAACTACGAGGTTTTGATCCCTCATGGGTACGTAGGCAGAGGACAATCGTCCTTCCAAATCAATAAAAAATGTAGATAATTAGGTCTTTATTTTTATCACTTTAATTCCTTCTTTTCAAAAATAATAAGCAAGTTATAGCACATTAATTAAATAAAATCAAGAGGTTCTCGTAGAGTACTACAAATATTTAGGGTGCTAATACCTTCCCTAAATATAACCAACCCCCGAACCCTAAATCTCTCAATATGGGGTGTTTTGAACTTTTTTCTCTTTTTTCTTAAAAAATAAAATGTTCAGTCGTGAAATAATTAGTGAGTCAAAAGCTAATCAAATAGCCTTGATCTCCGAAAAATGACGCGACACTTTTCATTCTTCACCCAATCTTCAACATTCTCTTCAAGATCAAGATTTTTAACAATATATAAAATATTCGTCATCTCCTACTACCGCATGACCCGCCGTCTGACATAGTTTATTATAGTCAACCATTCGACTAATATATATACCAGGTCAATTTTTTTTGCATCATCTCGATAGTGTTGTCTCAATAGCGCAGAAGTGGGAGGAATTGGACAACCATCCTTCAAATATATCATCATAAAATGGATGTAATTCACATGTGCCATGCACATCATTCAGTCTCACATGCACCACATAGAGTAAAAAAGATTTCAGATCGCCCTTTCTCAATGGACAATAGAACAACCACATGTTTGTATCTCTATGCAATGAGGAAACCCATTATCCAACATGATCATACATTTATCCGATGGTGTAGGACCAATCTCATAAAAGGTTAGAGCGCATAAGACCTATTTATATTGCCTATCCGACCCAACCAACTGCCGATAGCGCTCATTTTCTTCACCGATAAGCTCTTTTGAAGTTGATAACAGAACTCACAAAGACCGTCACTAACTAGATCCACCAAATTCTCAATAAATTCATCCATGAAAGGTGAGATTTGATACTTGTGTGGTATGTTGACTTTAATCGGAATTCACTTATGAGGATTATGAGACATGTTGCTTTTTTGTGCACATTTTCTACTTGTCCCTATTGAATTCATCAGTGAAGCCTGTGGACCTCGGGAGTCAACATGCTCACTGCGTGAAGGCGTTCACTTTGTCGATTGAAAGATATGTTTATCTTTCTCTGGATCCCCTTTAGTGGTGACCTTTTATGGTGATCGACGCATAAAGGTCGTCTCCGGCAAAAACTTTGTGTTTTAGAATAATTTGTTCCATTCTTATTGTCTTGTAAAAACTTTGTCTTTTTCTGCAAAGTGCTCTTCATTAATCCATCAAAGACAAAACATACTACACAACTTAGACGATGAGTTTCCATCAGAAGAAGACAACACTAGTCAGATGTTCTTGACCGTTGACTTCACCATTAAGAGCTTTTCTTCAGATCAAAGCTTGTCATCATGTCTTGATGCATACTGATTAGAGCTTTGACTTTTGGTTGACCATCAAAGTGAGGTCATTAGAGCTTGTGTTTCAGAGCCAGAATGTTGATTTTAGAGTCAGAATGTAATTCTATGGTCCCTCACACTTGAACAAATATCAGAAGAGCCATTTGTTCTTTCATACATTTTTATCATCATAACCTTGGAGACATTGTTCTAAAACCCACTTTTGTTCAACATAATTTTCCCATCTTTGATAGAGACACTTAAATCTTTCATCTGAATATGACAATTCTTTTATAACAATTGTCCCATACTCAAAATATTTTTCTTATATTTGGGACATAATAGACAATTGAAATAAATTGTTGTCTTCCATCTTTCAAGTGAATTAAGATATTGCCTTTTCCTTTCACTAGAATGTTGGAATTATCTCCAAATGAGACAATGCCACTTATTGATTCATTAAACTCCATGAATTTTCTTGGGTGTCTTCGTTACTTCCACGTTCTATCAGCACTGTTTCAAATTTCTCATCCTTTTATTCTACGTAGTTGATCTTTTCCTCTAATCGATTCTTGTGAAATCGCCACTCTAAAGCGCACTAGCCAAACATCTGAAAATTTTAGCATTGATTTTGAGATTCGTCATATTTTGTGTTTGAGTATCCTCTACAATGTCCTCTTAATGTGGTATCTCCTTTCTCATAACTGCTGCCAATGATTTTTTTTTTGAACAATCTGCCGGTGAAAATTGAACCTCGTCGACCATTTACACGTCTAAATTGTTCTCTACAGTGGCCTCATCCTCGACCTCTGTCTTAACTTTGTTGGCTCCTCTCATTTCTTTAACTTTCTTCTTTCTATTTTAGTTGCATCTTGAAGAGTTTCTTGGTGATCTCTTTATTCTTCTTGTGCTTCTCCTTATAACCTTGCAATGATCCTTGAAGTTTCTATATTGTCATAGTATCTAAATCTTTTGTTTCTTCAATTTGCATAATAATATGCTCAAATTTAAGATCTAATGATTCGAGTATCTTCTCCATAATTCTCACGTCTTAAAACTTCTCACCATTTTTTTAATTGATTTGAGAGAGTGATGCCTCTTGAAAAGTATTCAGAAATAAATTCTGACTCTTTCATATGTAGTATTTAAACTTGCCTTTAAGTTTGAAGACATACATTCTTTACTTTGTATTTTCCTTTGCAATATATTTGAAACTTCTCCTATGTCTCCTTAACGAATGTTGCATTTGAAATTTTCTTGAACTCATCTTCGTCTAATGCTTGGTAGACGAGGAAGATAACTTTTTTGTCTCTCTTTCTTGAATCCTTCAAAATGTCTCTTTGTGTTTGACTTAAAGAATCCTTATCTTGTGATTCCTTATAGCCTTTTTAAACAATCTTCAATTTTAGGCACCTATAATCATAGGTACTCCATTTAAGAAGTGGATCTTGAAAAGATGCCGCTCCATTATCGGCCATGACTATGGAATAATTTTTTTGTAAGAACCTAAGCTCTAATGCCACTTTGTTGGAAAATAATAATGTTTACGGTGAGAACTTCGTGAGGAATTGAGGAGGAGAGATTATTTGAGAGCAGAACAATGTCTATTACTTGAGATGATATTTTGATTCTTGTTTGCTTGCTTGGTTTGCAAATGACAAACTCCCTTTTTTATAAGCTCCAAGAGATTGTTCTAGACATATTATTGATTAAGTTTCTATACACTTCAAGAAAGAGTTATACATACTTCTCTTAACTAATTACATTTAATACAATGTCTTCATAATATCAATCTAATTCTACACCACTCTAGATCTTTATTTAGACTACACCCCTTATTTGCCAATTGGGCCTAACATTTAGGCCAACGGACCAAATCAAGTTTATTATTCAACATTATGTTGTTAATAATTTTTGTTTTCAATTTTATTCCATGCGTTTCATCTCTTTGTACTCTTTCACACAAATGAGAATGAGTTAGGTCGTTCGCCTACAGTCTTACCTATGGTAGGCCTAAATAAGACATGACTTTTTTAAAATAGGAAATGTTAAGACTTATTTAGAAGGTATTTAGCTAAATAGGCCAGACAAGAGATAATAAAAAAAAGTCTTAAAGACCTATCATGCCGAGCAACTTTAATAAATACGAATAATATATTTTTATTAATACTATTATATTAGATTTTGTACTTTGTATTAAATTATAAATGATTAAATTTGTTTTTGGTTCTATAAAAAATCATAATATTTAGTTCCTCCAAAATCATCTTACAAGAAATTTTAGTCCATGTTGTAACACCTTAACCCCCAAAAACATTTTTATAAATTAAAAATACAAATAACATTTAATAATACTAGATGGTCACACATTTCTCATCAATAAATACATGTCAATTCAATTAAAATCAGAGCATTGAAATTAATTTCAAAATTCAATCATATCATCTCAACAAATCAACTGATTTTTGAAAAACTAGAATCTCAATATTAAAGTTTTGAAAGTAAATTAAATCTCAATTGTCAAATGTTACAAAACCAGAGCATTGACCCAAAAATAAACTCCTAATGAAAAAAAGGATTGACGAGAAGAACTCCTCGTCATACTCCAAACTCACAACGTCTAAAGATCCTCGTCCTGGATATTTGTACTAAAGAAAGGCACAAGCGTCCAATCTGCAATTAGGATGCGTATATAATCAAAATAAGAAGATTGAATAATCATAATGAATAGAATCATAATTAAATACATAAAACATCATTAATCATAAATATATACATATTATTCACATCAATAATTGATCACCATCTCCATAATTATATCATTTAAAAATCACATCATCACGTCAATACACATCGTCAAATAGAATTTCAATACACCACATCAAATAGCACATCAACACCTTAGCACAAATTCAAAGACACCAATAATGCACATATCATTCAAAACAACATCAAGTTCAGCCCATCAACACGTATATGAGAAGATGCAATTCATCCCTCTTACCAATATGCATACCGGTACCGATTTCTACTCGTCATTATTTGTATGTCAAAGTTGTGTTACTGAACATACACTCGTCAGTCATTGTCCTAACTATGATATGATACATGAGAAAAGACGCCAAAGAATACACATTAACATATCATCAATAATTTACACCATAATAGAATTTATCTCATCATTTATTCATCATTATAAACAAGGTAATTCTCGTCATTTACTTGTCATCATAAGCAACGTGTATCTTGTCATTATTCAACGTCATATAACAATATTTTTTCAGCATTAATCCTCATCACAATGTGTATTTATTATCACCAATAGTCATTGTCATAATATATATATATATATATTTCATGAAGGACGTCATCAAAATTAATATTAACTCACTACATACGTCTATTAATGACATCGCTTCTACATCTATTTGTCTTATTAGAAGCAATCTTTTAACATATTACTTCAGCTCTTTAATGAAACCCCTATATCTCCTTAATTCCTCTCACTGTTAGTAGGCTCAGTATCCTAAGTCATGACTCCACCAAAACTTAATATTTGTCCCTTTATTACCGTCTCTTGCAACTTCAACAATTTCCCTAACTATACCCTCATTCTAACTTACTATATTTACATCATCATTAAAACGTCATAACCTTTTACAAAAAAGACTTCATTACATATTAAGGTTTCATTCTCCTATTTTCGATCAGCGTTACTATCATCAATTGTTATAAACCACCATCCCATACTTTCATTTGTATTCGTCTTACTTTTCTCTAGATGGCTCCTATCTTAAACTTACCGCCATTACAACATTTAATTCGCCCTATATTTGCACCATTTACACCATTAAAATTCATCTTACGAACTTTAAGTAATTCAACATTTCGCCTTACCACTAATATCATCCCTAAAATTATTCATTACTTAACTCACTTCTTCCTATCTTCGATCTCTTTTCATCTTATCGCTTCTCTTAACACCTTCAATCATCTTAATTGACCACACTCTATCTTTTATTTCTTTTAAATCTTCTACACTTCTATCCAACGAGTATCTTAGGCTCTCTATTACTTTAAGGAAATTATTTTAAACCACCACTTCATATTTCTTCCTATAATTGTCTTATACTCCTGTACCTATTACATCTTTTAGGCTCACCAGTGATTTAAGGAATTACTTTTAAGACACTTAAACTTACATATCTCTCTTAAATTCATTACTTCGAGACCCAATCCTACAATTTAGGAACTCATTTAAGACGTAAAATTAGGGTTTTATAAGTCTAGGAAGGGTGCACAACTGTCATCCTTGAGGGCACGACCATGCGCCCCTAAAACAACACAACAAAAAGATGACCAAAAACTTGAGCACGGGTCGTGCCCCCTAGTGGCACGACCGTGCGTGACAGCCTGATTCAGAAATCATAGTTTTGCTGCATTTTCGCTTAGGGTGACCTCCCCTAACTCAATTTTTTTTACCCTAAACTCACAAATTCATCCCCAAACATCACTCTAACATCCAAACACAAATGTTCACATAATCCACCTAATTATAACTGTCTTGTACCTATTTATTTCACCACTCAAAAACCTAGTTATTTCAACCTTTCTCCTCCATCCTATGCCCACCAATTCTCTATGATCATAATACACATCAATTCTCATTCAACCTACCTAATTACATTACCCCTCACATTATTAAACTCTTTATTTACTCACTCTAACCCTAGTTTTACAATTTTAATCTTTATCGCTCAAAACTCTCAACAGTCCATCACCATTTACTCACCATAATTTCTATAATAACAACACCAAATTCACAGAATCACAATTACAATTAAACTCACGGTTATAACAACAAACAAGGAATAACTATAATAACAACACCAAATTCACATAATCATAATTACAATTAAACTCACAGTTGCAAATGCACAAAGTAATAAAATATATCAAGGATTCATCATAAGAATAAATAAAACATCGAAAATTAAAAACTCTTAACTTCCCACATTAATATACAACTCTTATGTTGAATATAACTCTCCTCTTACCTCTAGTTTTGTCGAATTGATAAATTTCTATGGTTGAATTTCTCCCTAAAATCTTCTCTCTTTGCCTCTTTTCTCCACAACCCTAGTTTTTCTTCTGCTCCTCTAAGTTTCTTTCTTCTATTTTCTGTAACCCTAATTCTCCCACGTTCTCCTCTATTTATAACTATTGTTTTGGACTTAGTGTTTTTCTCACATAATTCTTAGCCTCACATGCTATTTGCACCCCTAACCTGGTTACTATTATTTCTGTAACTACGCAGCTTTGCTGTTTACACCACGCTCTTTCCAAACCACTGAACGCTACACATCAACTACTTACACCCATTTCCTATCCAGTTTTACTGATGCATCTTTGTCTGCACTCTACCTTCTTATCCTTGCTAAAAACATTGTATCCTTCCTAAAACAGTTTTCTCCTATTATTTAACCGATTGGTTAACTCCCTCACTTCCTCATTATTCATAACTTCTACAACCACAAATGATTTAATTTAATAATATCAAGCGGTCAATACTAATATTATCCAATAATAATATTAATATTATCTCATATTAATATTAACGACTTAATATTAAAAATTGGGGTGTTACACATATGTTGCTAAGAAGACTAATACATTTTTCAATGATTTTTTTTTGGGCATGTTTAGAAAATTAGAAAACGTTTCCTGAATATATTTTTTGGAAGTAATATCACTGTTGTTCCTTACAAATAAGCTCACTTAAAAAAAGGTGGAATGCCTTCCAATTTTTAAGAAAACATATTTAAAAACAGTTTTTTATTTAAAATCTTTGCATTTGTTTTAAATGTTTCTCGAACATTTCAACTTCTTTTGTATTAAAATAAAAGTCTTTATTTTAAAACAAATAAAAGACCTAAACTCAGCTTATGACCTTTCTATTCCTAAAGAAAAAAGATTCTTCTCTTGTTTCTATCTTTATCAAAAAAATAATTGAAGAGATTTCTTTAACAAATATGCTCTCTTACTTTCAAACAAGAAATAATTCCATATAGCTTTTCCTCATCTAATGTATACCTAATAGATGGATCGAGATTTCCAATGTATTTAGACTCTATAGCAAAAGAAGCAAGCACATTCTATATGGTTGGGTCACATTTACCATTAGGACTATTTGTGAAGGGCTCAATCAGCTCCAAAATTAATAGGATATCCTTGTTTTACGCGTTTTTGTCAATGTAATGCCATGACAATATTATTGGTGCACCAAAGCTTTATATATGGAGGGGTCTTTTTCTTTCTTTACCTTCTTTTTTCTTATATGGTTCTCCCTAATAAAATGCTCCTTGTTCTTCTTCTTGACTACATCTTTATCACCTAACCTCAATGATATATCAAGACTTGTCAAAACAAAACAAAAAATTTCTGGAACATGCCCCTTTTGCAAAATCAATTAGCCAACTTCCTAAAAAGAGTTTGTTGTTAATTTTAGAATAAAATACATTCATCCATGTGATTGGAAGTCATTGATTGATAAGTTAATACATACAAAAAACAAAAGTAGATCTATACAATTGTACCTGCTTGGTTTGTACAATATATATAGCATCCTATATCTTGCTTCATTAGGTCCGTTATTTTTTGTTTCCTTTCCTTTCTTTTGTGCCTAGTATTGTAAGGACCTCTAGCACACTATATAAGCCAGGTTTATAATAGACAAGTGAAATAGGTGTTGTACAATGCACACATTTGTTTTCACTTTTAAATGAGAGAAGTTGAGATTTAATGATTGGGATTTAATGATCCAATAATGAAAAATAAACTTGTACATTGTACATGATACAACACTATCTTACTTGTGCATCTAGTGATATTTTGTAGATAAGGATGTCATGGCGTAAGTCCTATCAACCATGATCGTGGCTATCTGAAATCATGTTCTAATTGTCCTTACTCGGCTGCTCGACTAAACCCGCGTAATAATGTGTGAGATCGCGACTTCCAACTATTTGCATGATATTTTCATGTTCTTCGCAACTATTTCTATTGTGCTCACGCGATTCTTCTCTCTCCTTATTGATTGTTCTCAAGAGTTGAAATAAGTTAGAATGAGTTAGACTTTGCGAAAACCAGAGCTAGAAATTATAAAAAATTCAAGACCACGTCTGGCATTTTACATGTCATAAGCTTATTTTTGGGCCTGAGCCTGATCTTTTTCTGAAATCTTGCTTTGGTTTGTAAGCCAGAAATTATAAAAATTTCAAGACCACGTATGACATGTTACATGTCATACACTTAACCCACTTGGATTGGTCTGGTGGCGTTGGTTGGGACATTGCAGTGTGTTTATCCTCAAAATCTCATGTTCGATTCTCCATGATGTCAATTTGCATGGGCTAGTTTAGATTCTTAAAAATAAAAACACCAAACAACTTAATTTTGGAGAAATTAATAGTAGTAGTCATAATAATAGTAACTTGAAAGTGATGCATGTAGATAATATTAATCAAAACTTATAATTTTAAAAAATAATTAAAATTATATTGGAAACTAACAATAACACTTTTGTTTTAATAAATATTTTTTGTAATTGTGAAAGTTATTATAAGGAAGTATAATTTTATGAGAGGAAGTGTATTTTTTTTATTTTTATTAATGTCCTCATTTAGTGATACAAAAATAAGATTATTATTATTGGATTAATGTGATATAATTAACAAAAAAGGATTACTAAACCCACCCACCACTATAGACTTAATGTTACAAAAAGGACCCCTTTTGGGCAGTTGATACTGCAAACCTTCCACTTTCATAATAATTGTACATCAATATTGTGCGTCAGGTAAAAGCCTATCAATTACAACGATACATTAACAAGAGAGAAGAAGCACATGGTCCAAGAGAAAAAGCTTGTAACTGATATTGAAACTTATATAAAGAAATTAAAACATATATACAGACCCCTTTATTAAACCTGCTCATGACTTTGGCTTTTCTTACTTACAGCTTTTTTGTATTGGTTTTTGTAATGTAATATCCAGTTGCATAGTATTTCAGATCAACCACACGCATATATATTGCATGTGTGTGTGTAAATATACACTACTTAGTGACCAACTGACCATTAACTAGGTTAGAATAAAATAGATAAAAATAGGGTGTTTCAAAAAGTTGATTTACACCATCATTCTACTTATAGGGGTTATCAACACTCTCCATTAATTAAATATAAAGCACTAATAACTGATATTTGTTGCTAAAAAACTCACCTTTTTTAATTGTCTTAACCTCTAGTTCTCATACAAATTTGAAGGAAACTTACTTGATTCAATTCAGAGACCTTAAATGTAACTATTGTTTTTTATTTTAATAATTAGATATAATTATTTTTATTTTTATTTTAGGGTTAATTAAGTTTTTAGTCCTTATAAATATTTACAGTTTTGTTTTTAGTTCATACAAAATAAAATCACACTTTTTAGTCCCTGTAAAATTTTCCATCAACGTTTTAGGTCCCTATAAAATTTTCCATCAACACTTTTAGTCCCTGTCAAAAATTTCTTTCAACAGTTTTGATCCCTAAAATGCTTAAGGAAAATATCAAAGAGACTAAAAAGTGTGATTTTATTTTGTAGGGACTAAAAACAAAACTGTGAATATATTTATAGGGACTAAAAACTTAATTAACCCTTTATTTTATTTTGTATATTTGGTCTTTTCTAGTGCATCCTTATTTGATTTCAAATCAAAACTTTTTGTTAAGTTAAAAGAGACGCATACTATCTCATTATAGCATTATATTATGCTATAAAAGATATTTTTACGAAATATGAAAAGAGACACACGTCTATTTTTCAATAAAACAAGAATTAACATAAAACATAATTACCAATAAAATGATTTTGAATTTCTTTCATGGAATTTTGTTTTTCAAACTATAAAACATTTTTTGTTAAATACATCTGAGTGTTTCGAGTGATTAATCCATAAAAGAGAAATGATAACGAGTGTTCGGGACACTTTTAAAGGCATTAAATGGTAAATTTTTATGAAAATGTATGTAATCAATGCATTGTAAATTGAATCGTTTGAGTTTCTTATCAACATTCTTTAGCAAGATCCATTAAAAAAAATATCATTTAAAATAAAACATGATAATAAGAAGAAAAAAGGGTAATAGTCATTTTGGTCTCTGAGTGTGTAACGAGCAACCACAATAGTCCTTCAATATATCAAAATTATAAATTAGTCTATGATTGTGCACTTCGTTAGTCAAAATAGTCCCTAATATTAAAATGCTTCACTAATATTATCATATCAATCATTCAATATATTTACTTATTGTCATACCAGTACTTCTAAATACTTATTTATTCTCATTTTAGTCTCTATATGAAAATAGTTATTTTAAGTATTAAGAGCTTATTACAGCGTCAGAGACTATTTTGACTAATAGAGTGAACAATCAAAAATTATTTTGAAATTTTGATACATTGATGAACTATTGTGATACTTATTTAAAAAAAAGTAACCCTAAAAAAATCTAATAGAATTGAATAGATTTACTATTAATTATGTACTATTTTGTTTTGAAAAAGAAATTCATTTTTGTTAGTATTTAGTAACATAATGAGTATGTATTTTGAAGAGAACAGTAGCAATAGCTTTGAATGTATAAGCAAGCTTTGAATGGTCTCTGCATATAAGGAAAAGATGCTGTGTTTTCTTTTTTGTGTCTTAATTCTGGGTCCTCTGTTGCGCCCACTTCTGCCATGGCCCTGATTCTGATGCAAAGATAAGTGAGTGAAGAAGGTGTGTGAATTCATCATCATCATCATAGATTTGTTTGTGTCTGTAATAAGCCTTTGAAAGTGACGACTGAGTCTGCAGTGACAACAGTGGCACTGAAAAACATGCATTTGCTTTTTATTCACATTTATAAGTCGCCAGATCAATAACACCCTAAAAGGAACAACTTACACTATTTCTTTCTATTATTATTTTTTTTTATTTTGTCAGTAGTGTACACTTCTTTAATTAATGCTTCAGAACTAGTCCAAACACAAAATCCAAAACAACCAAAACTTTAAGGTAGAAAATTTTCAGTGTTTTCCTGCACCCTTATTCATTGCAATATTTCACCTATAAAAAACCTACATTCATTATTTATAACCATTATCATCATGATGAACTATTTTTATAAAAAAATTTATAAGCAAGATTTAATTAATTTTTTTATAAATATTATGCAATTGTAATTACGGTTGCATATGGCACAATTAATCATGAATTTTGTCGATATTAAATAGATCTGGTTAACAGGTGTCCGAAGAAAACTACAATTTTTAAACTTTTAAAAAATTGAACCGTTTTTCCCCATTTTTTCAATACAATATTTTTATTTTTGTTCTTTTAATCAATGCCCTAGCATTTTCCTTCCTATATTTGTTTACATTTGGATATACATGTACAAATACATAAACACACATGTCATCATTAATTATACATGTAAGATATTCATAACTGCTAGAAATTAATTAAAGAATAAAAGTATAACCATAAACATATACTCCATAAATCATAAGTGAAACCCTTTAATTTATGATCATAGTCTGCATTTATACCAAATTAAATTAACAAATACCATCTCACAAACTGCTGCAAGTTACATGAATTAATACACTCTTTTCTCCACCCCCAACTATTAATTAATCCCAACTTACATAACCAACAACTCTTACTTCACCATGGTATACCAATTCACAAAGATATTAATTAGCCTTAAAAAAGTGGACATAGAAAAAACCATAGAAAATATAAATATAGTGATGAAGATGATGATATCTAGCATCTAATTAGTTGTTTTGCCTTTTCCATCAACATTTTCTACTTCACCACCTTCAGTAGTTATGGCAGAAGAAACATAGCTCAACACCAAAGAGTTATCTTCATGTTGAAATTGTTGTTTGCAAGTTTGACAAGTGATTTGAAGCATAGTTGAATTGATTTGCTTTATTGCATGTTGTTTCAATCCATAAGCTTTATCAAGTTCACTTTGTGCTTGTTGTCTAATTCTCTTTGCATTGTTGAACTCTTGTTCAGCCATTTCAATTTGTTTCTTTGCTTGTTTCCTTGCTTCTTCAGCATAAGCTTTTTCAGCCATAGCTACCCTTAATTGTTCCTTTGCTTGTTCTTGAACCCTCAACAAACCCATGTTGTTTGTTGTTGTTGATTGAACTTTCTCATTGCTATTGCTACTCTCCTTTGGTGATGAGTTTGAGTTTCTAATATTGTTTGATTCATTTTTCTCATGACTCATTTCCGAGGACCCTATTGAGAGATGCAACTGAGTTGACCGGTTAACCTTCTGAATAGCCTCTACAGTACCAACACTTCTGATCGAAGGCGTGTCTGTTGTTAGAGACATGTTGGTGTTGTTTGTAGTGGAGAGTTGAAGTTCCAAGTTTGGATGGAGTAGAAGTTTATTGTTCTTGGAGAAAGTTTGAGAAGAAGGTGTAATAGTAGAAATAGGAGTAACAGGGTTCATGAATATTGTTGATTCTTTTGTTGTTTTTGGAATTGCTTGAAGCCTTGTTTGCCATGGACATGTATTGAAATTTGTTTCACTTGATGGACTTGGACTTGAAGCTGTTCTTGATAAGCATGCAGTTGGTGTTTGTAGTGGTTGAGCTTCTGAATTATGGATCCTTCCCATGTTACAAGCATCTTGATGCTCAATAAAACTCTCAACCCTACAAAAAAAAAAAATATATAAATGGAAGAAAAGAAGATGAGGAAAAAAACCCTACTAGTATATGTAAATCTACTCATACAAATATCTTTGAACAACAAAATAAACCTGAATTGCAAAATACTATGTGTGTTATTATCATCATCATCATCCTAGTTAACAATAATAATAGTGTTTTATATATATAATAATAATACACACACATGGAAGAAGAAGATGAGAAAAAGAAAGATTTGTTAGTATTAGTAATTTAGTACTAGCTACTAGTATTGAGATTTGAAACAAAAATATAAAAAGGAATTCATTAGATATAAAGAGTTAGGAAAAAATGTACAAAGGAAGAAAGGTAGAAAGAAAGAGAGACAAATGAAAAAGTGGATGTAAAAGGTGTTGGAAAAGGTATCTATCCACTGGATTTTTCAAATGGTGGGGTGGGAAGAAGAGGTTCCAGTTTCCACTAAAATAAAAAGGACAAAACATAGTCAAGAACTCTCATGAGTTAATCACATTTTCATGTGATTCAATGTTTAGAAGAAATTAAATTTCAATGTTATAAAAATAATATATTAATGGTTTCTCACACAAAAATATAAAGAAATGTTTAAGGTATTGTTGTTGGTGAAGAAAGAATGAAATGGAAGAATGATTTTTGAAGAAAACACAAAACGGTTATAAGAGCAACGGAAAACGGAGCATTGGAAACTGTGTTCTCCAACTGTCAAACAATGAACAGTGTGATCTTGTTAAGAAAAATAAAATACATTTTTTTTTTATATATTAAGGTTCCATCAGTCAAATATATTTTTGAAAACTTTTTTTTTTAATTATCTCTTCTTTTGTTTTTCCATTCCTATTTTCTTTACTTTTATATTCCCTTCCAAAAAACATATCTCCCTTTTTTAAAGTCAAATCCCAAGTAAAACAACTCAAGTTTTCCTCAATTCATTATAATCATCATAAGACAATGTTTAAAAATGTTTCATTTAAAAAGAAAAAAAAAATATAGTATCCCATCCCATGAAGTATATATAAAGATTCTGAAAATAAAAATTCTATATATAGCTAGATCTATTTGTTCAAAACCATTTTATGAATCAAGAATCAATCATAGGATAAATGTTGATAATATATATTTATAAAAAAATTACTTGAAAAATAAATAGATAAATTAATTACCTTGAGAAAACACGACCACAATCACATGAATGACCTCTAGTACCACAAGTTTTGAGATGAGCTTTATAATCAGATTGCACTGCATAACCTTTGGAACATCTTTCACAAACCCATTGTTTATGATTACTATGTTTTCTTCTAAAATGTTTTTTGATACCAACAAGATCACCTAAAGCATGACAAGGATCATGGTGCAAACAAGTTGGTTCAGGACAAACAAAAACTCTTTTTCTAACAACTGGTGTTTCTCTCTTCAATAGCTTCCATGGTACCTTATGTCTTCTTCTATGCATCTGTAAATTTTGGTCCCTTTGGAATCCTTGGTTGCAGATCTCACATACATAACGATCTGATTCCAACAATGTTTTTGGTGAGAGAGACACCACTTCTGCATCTGGATCTATTCCAAACCAAAATAATAAAATTAGCATAAAATCAAACAATTATAAAAAAAAACTATACATATTGAATTAAATAAACATATAAGTAACAACCATATCATTTTTTAAAAAATATAATAAAATCAAAAGAATGAAAAAAACATGTTAAAAGAATGTTTTTTTTTATAGACATGAGAACGATAGTCGAATCCGATACAACAACAAAAAACATGATTTAAGAATTGGTTGAGATTTTCTCTAACACCGGTTAGAGTTCAGAAGTACAAAGGATACTCGACCCACTGCGAAAGACAAACCTGGTGTTCCGGCGGGTCTTCTTTTCCTTTTATTAGTGGAAGAAGTGCCATTTTCATTGCAAGAAAAAGGCTCAGAAGATGGAAGTGAAGATGGAGATAAGCTATTAGCTAACATGGTAACTAAACTCAATATAGCAAAATTAAGCAAGAAAATTTGATATATAAAGTATATGATATATTAGAATAGAATAAGCCTATAACTATAGTATAGCTATGTTTTGAGGCTATAGAAATTAAGTGAAAGAAAAGAGAGAAGAAAAGAAAGAAGAGAAGAAGAAGAAGAAAGAAAAACAAAAGCTCTTTCTTTCTATGTTCCTTTCGGTATCCTCTCAGCTTTCTTTTAACTTGCTTTTAAACTTTCAGCTTTATTATTTATTTATTTTTGAAAAATTAACTTTTTATTTTTTATTTATTTTTGTCACACTTTATATATATTTTTTCTCTCTCTCTGGGTTGCTATGTATGTATGTGTGATTCCAACCATGATATTCAGAAGGGATTGTCTTTAATAGCCCTCAGTGATGAAGTTTCAAAAAGAGAGAGAAATGTGTGACCCAATCACAAAGCTCGAAACTTGATCCCACACAAATGGGCTCCATGAAGAAATTAAAAAGGAAATATCCCCACAAGGAAACAAAAAACTTTCATTATTTCTTTACACAGTAATTTTTTATTTCTTTGCATGCATAAATACTGGCCAAGCCCCCCCAATACACACGTAAGCTTCATAATTCTCTCTCTTCAATATATATCACACACTATACATAATCCTATTCTATCTAAAAACCCAAAACAAATAAAGAAAATCCTATTTCTCAATTTCAAAATAATTGATATTTTTTCTAAGAAGCCAAAATATGTATATAAAATTTTAATTTCACTAACCTATTCTCATTAGGCATTAATATATTTTCTTATCATAAGTGCAGTGTGAAAATGATATTTTTCTTTTTAAACAAGGAACAACATAATATATTAATACGATGAATGTATTTTATCCAACACAAGAAGTGTCACGAAAGAACACAAACAATATCATACAACCACAAAGCTGCAACAAAGAGAGGAAAAAGAAAGCTAAATGTCTAATCTTAAACGGACTAATGGGCTAAGCCACAAAATATGATATGTGAAAATAATATATTGAAAATGATGCGTATAATATTAATTAAAGAGCAATTAAAAAAAATCAATTTAATTTATTGTGAAAAATAAATTGACATTGCTTATTATATGTAGTTTAGAGTTTGAACTTCAAACACTCCACTTATTCACTTTTATGAGGTAAATTTCTAACCACTTGACAGAAAAAAATTGACGTCACTTGTAAGGCGGTTTTATTCTTTGTAAAAATAATTGTCTCCTAAATTAATTATACCTTGAAGTTTTTTTTGGCTCATTCTAACTTGGAGTGATTATTTTTAAATTATGCTTATTTAAACGGCATAAATGAGAAGTTTTATTATATTTTTAAATTAAACCACATAAATTTTTGAATCCAGAGTGATTTTGTCATATTTTTATATTTTCCAGTAAAAATAATTGTCTCCAAAATTAATTCTACTTGTAGGATTATTTTTAAATTATGCTTAGTTGAACGACGTAAACGAGAAGTTGATGATCAATGTAAAACACACGATACCAAATAAACGAAAAACCAATTTGACTAATCAAATTAAATGATTGAAATAATCACTTAATTTGAAATATTGATGAAAAGTTAAAAACAGATAGTCACTTATTCGAAAAAAACACTTAACTTGTTAAAACATATTTTAAGCCAAATTGAATTAATAGCAAGTATATGCAAAACAATACATGATTGATTCAATTGGGCAACTAAGACGATGGATTCAAAGAATCTCTTCTCGATGTTTTTCATACTTAACAAAAAGAATTAACATTCAATTGAGTTTCTTTCAAGTCAATCAAAATTAGGTTTTTCAAAATAATTTTCATAGCCCGCAATTGAATCAATTAACAAAAACCGAAATATAAAGAGATAACGGATAGAGAGTTGACCACGAGATTTATAATGGTTCCATCACACCGTTCTCGTTAGTGGATACATCTACTCCCAAAGACAACCGTTAATTGAGTTTCTTAATAGAGATTTGAATCCATCATCTAAGTTGCCCAATTGAATCAATCATGTATTCTTTTGCATTTATTTGTTATTAATTCAATGTGGCTTTAAAATAAGTTTTAACAAGTTATGTGCTTTTTCGAATAAGTGATTATATATTTTTAGTTTACTTTCAATATCTACAAATTACCAACTTATTATGAATAAAATTTATTTATAAAGAAAATTTTCAACAGTGCCAACTCATTTTCAATGAAATTATGACTATTTAATATTTTCATAGATGTGTTTCTTAATAGACCATAGTACCCATACTTGTGACTGTGCAAGAACTTAATAAATTTCACTTGAAGCAGCTTTTTTATAAAGGTGATAATGAGGATGTAAAGTCACCCTCAAGGGTATTGTAGTCAATGGGGTCATAATTTTTTTCAGCCCAAGATGCTTTGCTTTTTGGTAAACTGGTAGCATCACGTTAACAGTTGCGGGTTAAAATTGGTAAAATTGTCTCTACTAGGTGAGATTCTTATTTGCACTGTTTACTTTTTATTTACCTTGAGTTCAATAAGAATTAGGCAAGAAAAAGGTGGGAAAAACACATGGTATGACATGATCGTTGTCTCTTGCTTTATTAATTGACAATGTATTATGGTAAAGTAATTCAACATTAATAATATATCGTTAATAGATCATGCATGGAGTGTTAGCCCCAAGGAAACCTAATTAAATGTTTAATTACAACCTAAAACACTTTCTTTATTAAGAGAATGCAAATATATTAATAGACTCTATATTAAACATGCACAAAAGGGTTCATAACTTTACAAAATGGTGAATTGTTTAAGAAAAAACGATTTCGATTTATAGATGAAATAATTTTTTATCAGATTTTATTTATCTCCCGAACGTATTCTATGTTACCAAAGTCCATTTCTTGAGAATCGAAAGGTAGTTTAACACAAAAAAAAATAAAAATGCACAAAGCATGCAAATAATAGAGCAAAAATACACAATATTTGCAAGTTACAAAATATCTTAACACAAATAGCTACAACTAATACACATAGAGCTTTAATTAATTACACTCTTTTCCATTATCTTCATCCAATAAATTGTTGCCATTAAAAATATAACCTAAAACAGTTTCTGATTAGAATGATTTTTATTTATTTATTTATTTTCTTCTTTTTCTTTTCTAATATTCTAACAAAATTTATTTCTCTTCACAATTGATCGTAAATTTTATACTCATAATATTTTTTTTAGTAAAGGTGAAATTACTGCATTTCATTCATATTAAGAGACTACATAGTAGTATGAACATCATGGAAAACAAAGGGGCGAAGATGTGATAAGGCGACTTTATAGCGATACTATAAACAACCTTATTTACTTGCCTCGTAACAAACGACACCACAAAGTCGTGATTACGTAACAAGATATTTTTACATTGAATCACAAGGTCTCCAAATTCATTGAGCGGAGTAGTAGTAGACTAGAGTGCATTCAATAAGGATCTACTGTCAGTTTCAAATATAACATTATGCATGCCATTGGAAATAACCATCTTCATAGCCGAGCTAGCAGCCCAATGGTTTCCACTTAAAGAACAGTAGTAGAAATTTGGAAGTAATCTGATTTTCCAAGTAAAACTTGCCCCAATGAATCTCGAAAGCACATACCATACCCTACGATGGAATTGTTGTCGGAATTAAGCCGAGTGAATTTTGCCTTTTAGATGCAACGCCACTCGCGGTGAACATATCATGGGCACGAGATACGATGGCAGCAGGGGTAGTATCAATAGATTCCCATAGCTTCGGATTGTGACTCTTCCACAAACTCCAAAGAGTTATGACAGTTGTTAGCCTCTACTGTTCGAGTAACCTATCAAGTAAATCAAATAGCACAGTCGTAAAATTATTTCCCATTTGTACCATATTTCGGAGCAAGTTGTCCATGCCAATTATTTCCCAACAAGCAGTGGTCTGTGTGCAAATAAAAAAGGTGTGCATAGGCAACTATGAAAGGAAATGTTAGATTGGGTAGGCAAACTTTGAATTCGAGATATGACCGCCTTCACTTTGACGTTTATAAAGAAGAGTGGAGAGAATAGGTACGACGTTCGAATGATTAAAAATAGAGAGCACTAAGTTGCGGTCCCAGGAAGCCATATCCGAATTCATTAAGTGACTGACTATGAGTTCCTCATAAAGGGGCAGTGGAGGAGTGGAGGGCTTGAAAGAAGGTTGATTACGAAGCCAAAGCATTTTCCACACATTAATTCTAGAGCCATCACCAATTTTCCATCTATAACCCGTGGTAAGTAAATGTTTAGTACTCTAAAGACTCCTCCAAGTATAACTTGGATTATGATCGAGAGGGGCATCCAAAAAATCCCTATGCAGGAAGTATTTTGCTTTAGAAACACGAGTTAGTAGTGAAGAAAAGTCGGACAAGAGTTTCAAACTTTTTACTTAGTAAACATAGATAAATTGAAATCTTTTATACTCACATTCTTATGAATTGAATCCTTGTGATCTGAATTATATTTTTTATTTTCTTACGGTACCTTGACGATTTTGAAATGAATTTTAATGAGACTAAATTGTATTCTAGATATCTTTATTTTAGTATGCCATGCATGTAATATAGTCCTTTTTTATTTTTTTATTTTTTATTTTTTTATAAAAATAAACAGCATTCATTCATTTAAATTAATAGAGTATATCCATAAAATACAAATCCAAAGTCGATAAAAATAAATAAATTTGTGAACAAACTCACAACATCCACGTTAATAGCATAAACTCTAAATTTTGCTAAACAGATTTTGCTTACGAATACCGATACCTAACAAATCTTTTAACTATGCCTTTCAATGTGATGTTGTTGGTTGTCTTTCTAATTAATTTTTGTTTTCGAGCAAGTTCACACGCAAGTTTCATGTATATATGTACAATACCTTACCCAAAAAATAGGACAAATGTGTAACAATATATAGTACTATACTTCATTCTTTTAATACACTCATCTTCTGACTAGCATTCATCGTATATTTATCCAAATTTTCTCCAACGTGTTAAATATTTATTTGCAAATGAAGCCGATTCATACATTTTGTTTTCTTCAACGTGTTAAATATTTTGCAAATGAAGCCGATACATACATTTTGAGAAACTTTTGAAGGTGAACTTTGATTTTACGCCAACAACACATTGGTTAATCGTAATTAACCAGTATTTTACTGTATATATGCTACTTGACTGTGTATTAATTAACATTTAGTATGTTTAGTTGAAATTATACGTCGAGCTTTTGTCAAATAAAAAAGAAATAGCATGAATCGTACGTGAGTCGATACACCATGTAGCAATGCATTGTAAATTAACTAGAGATTACCACCAAAAAAAATTTAACTAGAGATTAATTACTCTTAAGTATATATTGTAGTATTGTATTACCTTAGTAACCATATATGTATTTGATGAGAAAACATTCAAAACTAATGGAGTTACCTACTTTGTCTTGGAGAAAATTCTTTCACAATCCGTATCCCACATTTGTCCATTTCGTAGTGTATGTAGATTTTTTCAATTTTTTTTGTACATTAGCACAAAGGGACATACCAAGGTGCTCCAATTCATCACATCATAAACATATCGTCTAATTGCTTGCAAATTGATATGACCTAATACGAGTAGGAATTATAATTCAACATTAAGAGAGAAACTATAGATAAAAGAAAAAAAAATTCATTATATATTTCATTCATTCTAATCCATGAGCATACAATGTTTATATAGACTTGTGCATATTCATAATAAGATAACTGCAATGGTTACACAATAACACTATTAGTAACTAAATAATAGAATATACTCAAAAGATTCCTTATAAATTAAGATGAGTCTTTCTACCTTCTAGAACTAATTGAGACACCACTACTTATTATAAATATTCTATCACAAATATATCATTTGTACAGGGGCGGATCTAGAACTAATGTTTTGGTGTCGTTAAAATAGCAGTGCCAAAAAAGATTGCCCAGTAAAATTAAAGACCATGTATTATTTTACTAAAAAAAATGTTTTAATGGTTTTATTAGGGTTAATTTTATTAGCTCATATCTATTTGTAACTCTAGCAATTGTTAATTGGAATAAAATGAGCGGTCAACCTTTTCTATCATTATATTCCTCCTATTGCTTTGAAAAAAACGTTCATCTTTCAATTTCTATTAGACACTTCATTTGAAAAAAAATTGATTTTTTTTAGATAGCACGCTTGAGCTTAGAGTGGATTCGTTCATATGTTGTATTGGTTAGGCTTTGCAAGATCTAAATATAACTTGGTCAAAATATTCAAGGCTTGTGTTTGATCTATTATCTCTCAAATGCTTTTATGCTTAAGTCTGACCTTTTTTATTATCTTCTATGACATGTAATTCAACTTAAATGCCTATTCCATATATTAATGTCAATAAATAAGTAATATGATATGTATTTTTGATGACTAACAAACCAATAGACCAATTAGATATGCTCCATTTTGATATCATATTTCAATTATGATTTATAATAATACGCTTAAATATAAAAAAAAAAAAAATTAAAATTAATGCAAACTGGTATGCTTAAATTTCTGAAAATGTTAGGATATTTATCATTCCTAGCTTAGCTATCTGACCCCTTCCCCTTCTGAACTGAGCACAAAAGCTTTGTAAATACACAAAAAGCTCCTTCTTCTTAGAAGATGGAACCAAAGCAGTTTGCAAGAGAGAAAAAGAAAAACCACTTTCGACGTTGCACAATTCTCCTATAAATTTTCCAGCCACTTCCCATTTTCTCCCTCCAAATTTGGAGGAGGATTGTAACTTTTGCTTAAAAAAAGAATAGGTTGACGTAACTGGAAAAAAAAACTCCATTGATTGTACACTCATAACTTTCTAAATTGTAACTTTTGTGTGATTCAAGAGGAAACACGCATAACTTTCTCAATTTATTCATTGATTATGATTCCATTTATTACTGAGAGATGGTAAAATCAAGAGTGATAAACTAGTATCCCTTGTCACCATTCAGATTTGTATGGTAAATCAGTAAACATATTTTCAGTATGTTTTTAGTTCTCTCTTATAAATTTGCCCTAACTATTGTTCTTGTTCTTAATTAATTGTTTGAAGTTTAGATATGATGAAACCTAAACTTTGTGCAGCCAAATCCTCAAATAGTTGTTTCCAATTATTGAATTCATTAATATCTTTCTATGTATATTTGATCATTTTCTTTTTTCTGATCTCACGCTGATGAATGATATCACTTAATAAGTATTCTAATATATGAAATACTCTTATGGATTTAAGCAGATATATAGTGTAAGATTGGGTATATTTGAGATTGCTTATGATGTCTAAAATGAGAACCTTGCTTCTCTTGGTTAACAAGTAAAAAACTAGTCATTATTTTGTCCTTTGTGTGATGTGGACTTTTGTCTTGATGGCCAGCTTCTTCCAAAGGTGAGCGTTTGAATCTCAATTGAGTTTTATGTTATGAAGGTTCAATTTGATCTTCTTACTCACAAACAGTTGAAGGTTCCATTGAATATAAATTTGGCATTTTCTGAAATTCTCAATCTAAAAGTCTATCATGATCCATAATTTGAAGTGCATAACTTCAATCTAATATGCATATCTTCAATATAATATTCATTTTGTACTTGTGTGCACACTTTAAGGGAAGGCAACATGGTGGCGGATGCTTTGGCTAAAAATGGACAAGGACTCTCTCTGTTCACATCTCAATGGTGG
This sequence comes from Medicago truncatula, assembly GCF_003473485.1. Classification (NCBI taxonomy): domain Eukaryota; kingdom Viridiplantae; phylum Streptophyta; class Magnoliopsida; order Fabales; family Fabaceae; genus Medicago; species Medicago truncatula. Next base: position 34,657,028 of record NC_053047.1, read on the forward strand.
TCTGCTCCTCCCAACTTCACTCACTCCTTTCTCTTAAGGGATAGTCTTGGATTGCCCTCCTCTAGATTGGCTTCAATTTAATCTCTTTGTTGTTTTTTGGTTTGTTTGGATTGGTGTTTGTATGAGGTTCAGGCTTCACCTATTTTCTTAATAAATTTTTAGCTTTATCAAAAAAAAATATAATATTCATTTTGAAGTGTACTCTAATCTTATCTTGATTATGAACTTTTTAAGAATTTTGATAATTTCTTGATGTGCTTATGAATTATTAGTTTTTGATCTTTCCGGTGAGGATATATGAGAGGCAACGGTGGCGGAAAGTGCTTCGATGTGACGGCGATGGTTTCCGGTACAGTGGTGATGTGTCTTCGCCGTGGAACATAAGATGTTGCAGGCATGTTAGTACTCCAATGCTCAAGTTAGTAATGGAGCTGAGAAAAAGTGTGTAGAAAGTGTTGTGAAAAGTGAATCATACCTTGAGGGTGAAGCAATGTCACCCTTATATAGGTGCGCGTTGATAACCTCCTCCAGGTTTTGCGGCATGTGATTAGGGACAGTTAGAGGACACATGTAGTGTGATCCTTGCGTGGGGAAGTGTTTATTTGTGATGCGGTGTGTTATCATGGTTTTTGGGTGCCAAGTCATTAATTGGACTTGAACCTTTTGACCGTTGATATCTCTCTTTTTTCTTGGGAAGGGTAAAAGGAGAAAAACCCTTGAGTTTCCGAATCCGGGGGTCATTTTCGCTACGGGAAGGTGTTAGGCACCCGGAGCGATTATGGTATTCCATAAGAACCGCTCTCCTAAGTTTATTTCTACGCTTTAATTTTATCGCCTACTTGTAAAAAATGAAGGTGTGATTAGTGAAGAATGGGGGTGAGAAGAAGTAGGATTTGATTTTATTTCGGCTTGGATGAGTTTTGACTCATTGCCTACGTACCCTTTTAAGGGATCAAAACCGTTCGTAGTTCATTCTCAAAGATGGTTTTTGTTTTTGTTGGTTGATTTTAAGTTTGAAAAGAGATTTTGAAGAAAGGAGATGAGAGGCCTCAAGGGCATAAGATTTGGAAAGTGTGAGGTGGAATTAGTCATCTTGCAAAAATAAAGTCCAAGGAGGATTAAGATTTATTGAAAAATTTACTTAAGAAAATAAAGGGAAATAAGGAGTTTTGACTCCATTTTATTTTTAAAAAAAGTTTTCAAGTGTTATTTGCATGTTTTGGAAAAAAGTTGATTTTTATCTAAGTGTTTAAACCTAAGCATTCATCTAACCATACAATCCTATGCATACATCTAAGGTGAGTGTGTGCGTGCCGGTGCGTCATAGTGTCCATAGTCCATATTACAAAAATTGCCTAAATACATTCTATGGCCCCTTTGCCAAGCTACAAACCAATGATAACGAATTACATCACCAAATGAATTAAAACTTGCAAAAATGAATGCTAAGCTAAAGAAAGTGGAGGGGATGGTGGAATGCTATGAAATGTATGGCACATGAGATGAAATGGTTAGTAATCACAAAGCACAAAATAGTAGGAAATAATCAAAAGGAAATGCATAAGAATGGCAAAGAAAAAGTAATAAAGTGGTAATAAACCTAAAAATTTTGATATGATACCTAAAGGTGCTTGTAACCCATAATCGTCACATCATGGCAATTTTGAAAGAAATTTTGTTTCAAGCCATGACATGAAATTAATGGAGACACATGCAAGCAAGATATCACACCAAATTCATAGAGAAATTTGACACTTTATTCTTTAAAACAAACACTTGTTGCTTGTAAAACAAGAAATCCATAAAATCATATTCAAAAACAGCAAACAAAAGCACATTTCCAGAGGCATACTCATCACCATATTAGGCATCAATTATCCATGTCATGATATCAAAGTGTCAAGAACAAAACATAGCAAAATGCATACCAAAAGTGTAAAAACACATGGAATTAGTTCATGCCATTTTAACACATTTTTTTTTATGCAAGAAACACCATAGAAGTACCAAAAATGTATCAAGAAACCACTAGGATTTTTTAGGAATTTTCATAAAAAAAGGTGAGCAAGCAACAGGTGTAAGTAGCAAAAAAAAGCAGTGTGAATAGCACAAAAAAAAGCAAAAAAAACGTAAAAGCAATGGATAAAGCCCAAGCCCAATAACCACAAGATCCGGATGCATAGGGGACGTACGATCGATCCAGGATTCTGAAACCCTAGATCAAACGGCCAGGAACAAAAGGGACTGGACCGGTCTTGGACCGGTCCGGTTCACTAGCTTATAAAAGTGAAGGAACACCGGTTTTCTTCATTTTTCACTCCCCTTTCTCTCTCTAGCTCTTCTCTCTCACCTCTCTCTAACCTCGCCGCCGGCGAGGATGAAGCTACGGCGGAGACCTTGAAGGTCCGCCGGAAACTTCATCTTCTCCGGCGAGTTCATGCAGTTTCCGGTGACCTAAAATTCCAGATTTCAAAGATTCTTGCATATTTTGATTCGTCCTTTAACCCTAAACACGAATCCAGCATTTGTTTTTTCAAATACGGCTTGAAACGACGTAGATCTTGGAAAAAACTTTTACGGTTTTGAAATGATTTTTGATTTTTGAACGAGATCGTTTAGATCTTTAAAGATCTACATCGTTTCGTCGTTTGATTACTTTTTTGACGCTTGTTCTCGCTTTCAAAACGTTGATCCTTACGGATCTAGATTTTGATGTTTACGGTTATAGTTTTCTTTGAATTCTGGAACCTTTGGATCTGTTTTGCTTGCGTGATTTTTAGGTTTAACAGTGATATTACTTTTGAAAAAGAGGAAATGAGTTTTACCTGAAGTTTTGGTTGAAACTTTAATGGAGGAAAATCCTTGGAAAGAAGTTTGAATGTTCTTGATGATTTTGACTCTTCTGCTTGCTTTTTGGACCGAAAATAAATCGGTTTACCGGTTCATCTTCTTCATCTTCTCTGATTCTTTCTCTGCTTCTCTGTGATTACGTGCTTGAGCTTGCTTCAATGTTTCTTAGATTTACGTGAGGAAACCCTGTGATCAGTGCTTGAGCTTGCTTCAATGTGAGCTCGCACTTGGAATTGCAGGAAAATCTTCAATCCGGTGATGAAGATTCACCCGAATCTCTGAGGATTGATGCAAAAATGTTGATTTTGATGAAAATTAGGGTTTCTGGAAAACGGTTAGGGTTTTTGTTCTTGGTGTTCTTGAGAAATTCTGAGAAATTTTCTGTTTTTGATCTAACTGCTGAGAGAGAGAAAGTTGGAATTGTGTTTATGAGTTGGCGTGTGATTAATGGGTCTGTGTGGCACTGTACACCTTTTATAGCTTGACATGTGTGTATTGGAACCAATAGGAAACTGACATGTGGCATTGGACTGAAAAAAGGGGCGCTGCCCTGTAATTTGACTTGAAGGACCTGTTTGCAATTTTGAAAAAGATACGGACTGGACTGAAAAAATGTAAGTAAGGACTGAAATGAAAATAAAAAACTGTTTGGACAAAAAAAACAAAAAAAAAAAAATGCAATTTTGGGACCTCAATTGAGGGACCAAAATGCAATTAAAAATAAAATTGAATAAAAAACGTAATTTGACCAAACGTAAAGCGAAACAAAAAAATAAAATTGACAAAACGGACTAAAACGAACCAATGGCTTAAATGAGGTACTTCAAAGTAACCTCTCTATGCCAAAATTTTGTGTGAAATGACCAAAATGCCCCTAGGGCTAAAAATGACCTAAACAGATACAAATTGACTTGACACTGACTCAGATGCAAGTTTGAAATGAATTTAAAAAGGTTTACTGATGAAATGTTAAAAAACAATCTGGAAAGACTCAGAGACAGTCACAAGGATGAAAATGGGTCCCACTGCAGGAAATGACCAAAATACCCTTCTGCATGACTTTTTTGTAAATTTTGAAATAAACTGTGGAAAAAGCAATGTAATGATTCAGAGACACTTTTGAGTGACTTACAAGACAAGTAAAGACATTTCGAAAGGTTTTATGCATGAAAAACATAGGTAAAAATGTGATTGAAAACACTGCGTAGCAGAGACAATTTGAACTGTGCAGTTGAAATTTGATATTTGACAAAGTTTGAAATGCAATTGGGCCCAGTAATTTTAGGTCCAAAAACAGGGTATAACACGGTGTATCAAAGTTGACGTGTTCCTTCAGGCGCGGAGCCTTAAGGCAGTGTAAGTTAGGCCACATGTCAGCGTGAGATTGGTCTTCTCGGTCCATAACAATTTTGTAGTCATCATGACCTTGAATATGAAGTGTTTCTAATGTACTTTTGATCCCAATCTGAAGTAACTTTCAGTCAATCTTAAGTCCTTTGTTTTGAAGTGATGTTGTATTCAGGAGGAAGAGGAATAACATACATTGTTTTTCTTAGGATCTTTTATTTGTTACATAGTTAAGTGTGAAATCAACAGACCGAGCGCTATGTTACTAACTGAAGGTGAGAAAAACATAAAAGGAGGCAGGTTGAATTGTGTTAGATTTTTATGAAAATCTTTTCTAAGTTAAAACATATGAGAGTATGCAAAATATAGGCAGAGAAGAGAGAAGTGATAGACACAAATATTTACCCTGGTTCACCCACGATTACGGCCAATCCTCTCACACTTGAGAGTTTTTTCCACTATAATTAGACAAGATTACAATTACTTAAACACACAAGTCTAATGTTTCCCTCCTCTTCTTGATGACTTATATAATCAGAGTTTACAAAGAGATTGATTGTTGTTTACAGTTAAACTCAAAGATTGGTAAACTAAGTTAAGCTCAAATGATTTCTAAACACTTAAGAAATTATAAGATAGAAGTGTTTATGTTCTTGAAATTTTATGAGACTTTTGGCACAGTTTGAAAGCACGTAGTTGTGTATCTTCTTCAAATGATCAAGATCATTTTATAGGAGAAATGAGTAGATCCGTTGTTTGAAGAGATTGCCAGCGTATAAAGAACTTTCTTCATGTTTGATAACTCTACCTCCAATGCAAAATTCCATTGAACATTACTTCAAAATTTCTTTGTTTCTTTTAGAATGATCTGCTACATTCTCTGTCTTGTAAGAGCTTTGTATTTCTCTCCAACATGATCTTCATTTAATTTAGGAAGGGCAAAATGTTCGACACAACTTGGACAATGACATTTCTTCAAAAGAAGATAAAACTAATCAGACGTTCTTAAGAGTGTTTATGGTTGACTTCATTCTTCAGAGCTTGTCTTCAGATTAGAGCTTGTCTTCATGTCTAGAGACATACTAATCAAAATTTTAACTTTTTGTTGATCATTATAGTCTTGTAATGAGAGTTTGTCTTGAGTACCAAAGTTTTTATTCTTCTTTCATAAGATAGTGTTTTAAAGGCAAAATGTTGGACTTCGGATTCAAAATGTAATTACATGGTCATGCACACTTGAACAAACATTAGAGTACCCAATTTTTCTTTCATACATGGTTATCATCAAAATCTTGGAGACATTATTCTACACCCCAGTTTGATTTAATACTTCGTTGGATTAATGCATGTTTCCTTTCAAACATGACCTAAGAACTATATAGACAATGGTTAACCTCATGTAACAAAACCATATGTCAGATTGCTCCATACCAGATATAATCTAAGGACTATATAAACCACAAACTTATCCTTCAACATGTATTATGGTGGAAGGATCATATGTAACACCCCGTTTTTCCGACTTAAAAATTTCATTTAATTAATCAGAGTATTCAACATGTAAACGGAATGCTACACTTCATAAAATCATAAATAAGATAATTAACTAATTTATCCTTCAACATATTAATTCAAACTTTGTAGCGGATTAAATTTATTAACATAAAAAGTCTTGGCACGAAGGCCTCATCAAAACATCTCATAAAAATCCAATTAACAACTTAATCATGTATATTTATAAACAATACGTAAGGAATAGAAAAGCATGCAACAAAGTTCCCATCCCGTTACGTATCAGAGCACCTAAACGATTCAGTGAGGGATAGCCACTCACGACAGCAAAAACACAGCAACTTACTCTCGATCACCTGCAAGTTACTCATACGAAGAACAACAATTTCAAGCAGAAGGGGTGAGATTTCACAAACAATAATATTAAGCATATAATTCAACAATTAAATTTAACAACATAAACATTATTAATTAATAATAATAATTCTTCATATAGTACTTCATTAATAGTCCAATCCACTTCTAATCATCATTAACTCATAACAAATATAAACAACAACATAATCATCATCTTATAATAACATAAGCAACAACATATTCATCATCTTATAATAATATAAACACAACATAATCATTAATATTCTATGGTTTGTCATCAACAACAACTTCAACGATTCGACGACGACAACGTGAACCTGACAACACAGCTACATGAGAGTACACTACCTCTTATAAATACGACAACGTAAGAGTACACCAGATCTTATAAAAAGACAATGTAAAAGTACACCACCTCTTATATAACAACAACGTAAGAGTACACCACCTCTTATATAACAACAATGTAAGAGTACACCACAAAACACGTATTCAAATAGAGATAAGAAAAAAATTTGTTTCGGAGATTTCTGAACCATATTCAAAATTAGATACCTCAAATTAATTTATCAAAATAAGGATTTTAATAATATTTCTATGCAGCATCTCTCCCGAATTGTAAATTCACTCGAAAGAAAATATAACAAAGTCAATTTAACTATACAATCAAACACGTTTTAATCATTCAAATATAAATATGAATCATCTACGGTCTATACACTATTTCTACATCAATCCCACAGGTTTCTATCATCTAATCAACAATTTACAACTTCTAACCCTATTTCCCAAATTCTCGAAAACTATAACCTACAACATGTTAAATCTAATTATCAAAATCATAGGCTTAAGAAGATTGAATGTTAGTCTCACCCTTACCTTAGGTTAATCGATTGGCAGCCTCTTCTCTTTGGTTCTTCTCTTCTCTGGTTTTCTCTCTTTTCTCCAAAGCAACTTGTTTCATGTGAAAACTATTCTGACCTATTTTCTCCTATTTATTTCCTCAACCCTCTTTATCTTATTTCCACTTATTCCACTAAACTCTCTAAATTCTCAAAACAGCCCCCATCTCAATATTATTTTATTTTCAAATCTTATTCTATTAAATAATAAAATAAGCCTATCAATAAAATATCAACACATCACCTAATCGTATAAAATCACATAAATTATATAAATATATTCTAAACTCATTAAAAATAATCAAATAAAACAAATAATTCATAGAGGGCATTACATCATACTTGAACATGATGTATATGTAAATTAAATGTAACTTAGATCATACTTGAATAAAGAAATTATGCATTATAAAAATCAAACAAATAAGTAAAATAAAACATACTCTAGAACAAATTGAAGGTAGTTGAAAAACATTCCTCTTTGATGTTATGATCGCTCGCCTTTGGCTTTGAGCCGCCAAATTTTTTAATGAATCATTATGGGTGAAAAGCGTCCTTCAAAGAAATGTCTTATGTACTTAAGGAAGAAAGAACTTAAAAAAACAAAGAAAAAAAACAAAAATGCATTGAAAGAAGGTGCCATGCAACATGGGTGTGCAAAACAGTGCGAGGCGAGTGAGATTTTTTTTGGAAATAATAGCATTTTGTTATTTTTCTTATACATATTTGGGGAAAAAAAATCCAAGTTTTCAACCCAAACCCAACTGGAAATATGCCCACAAATACATAAGCCTTCATTAAAAAATTCTCATTCAAACCTTGGTGGTTCAAGATGAAGGTAAGCATTAGGAGCATTAAAGGAGGAGTCTCTTCTCAACCTTTGTTCTTTGAGTATGTTTTTATTTCTTTTGTAATTTGTTTTTGTTACCATGAGTAACTAAACCTTTATTTTTTTTGTTCAATAAAATTAATATTATTGTTTTGCGATATTATTAATATTAGTATTATTTAGAATGGGAGTTGGAGAGCTGAATGAAGGAATCATATCAGAGTTGTTTCCTTTATGCAATTTTCGACGACGAAAATTCTTTAAGTGGAGGAGAGTTGTAACATCCCAATTTTTATAATTGGTTTTTTAATATTACTGTTTTGCGATATTATTAATAGAGTAATGATACATAGACACCCTTAGGTGGCAATACACCCTTTGACACCCACACAAAAATCTGACACGTAGTCACGTGGACCCCGCACAAGCACACTTTCTTTTTTCTCTCATCTTCTCTCTTCCTAATGCATGGGGTGTACAAGGGTGTATGTGAATATAGGGTGTCTATGTATCATTACTCTTTATATTGATATTATTTAGAAATTTATTTGTTTATTATTTTATTATAATGTGGTTGAATTGATGGGTTGGTTAATTATTAGAAAATAAGAGGTTACGAGAAATTAAGGAAATAGAGGTGTATGAGTAAATATGAGGTTTAAGTGAGTAATTGAGTAGTGTTTTATTTGTGAATAATGTAACGTCCTCTTTGAATTATTTGATTATTTTAACAGGTTTAGAATATATTTATATGATTATGTGATTTATTAAGTGACTTATTTTATTATTTAATAGAATAGGATTTGAAAATAAAATAAGATTAAGTTGTGGGGGCTGTTTTGGAAATTAGATGAGTGATATTTTGTTATGTTATATGTTGATATTTATTAAGTGAAAAATATATGTTATTTGTTGTGGAAATATATGTTATTTGTTGTAGAAATATATGTTATTTGTTGTGGAAATATATTTCTTATTTGGTGTAGAAATATATATGTTATAGAAATCTATTTGTTATAGAGATATATTTGTTATTCGTTATAGAAATATTTTATATTATATATTATATATATATATATATATATATATATATATATATATATATTAGAATAGAATATTGAGACTTGGAGGGCAGATTTGGAAATAAGAGAAAATAAGTAGGTTAATGATTTATATAAAAAGGGAGAGTTAGAATTAGAAAAGGAGGAATACGTGAAAACTGGTTTTTGAAGAAAAAGGGAGAAAACAAGAGAAAAGGAGAACCAAGAGGGAGAGAGACCTCCGATTATCAATACTAAGGTAAGGGTGGGACTAACTTTCCTTAATTCTAAGTTGTGTAATTCTGAAAATTGGATTTGACAGGTTGTGGGTTGTAGTTTTGAGAATTTGGGAAATTAGGGTTAAAAGTTGAAATTGGTTGATTAGATGATAGAAACCTGTTGATTAATGAAGAAGCAATGTTCAGACCTTAGATTATTCGTAGTACAATGATTAGAACCAGTTTTAGGGTTGAGTTGATGAAGATTGAGATTTTCGCTTGAAAAGTCGGTGTCCAAATGTTTTTGCAAATAAGAGATTATGTGAGGTTTAGGAAAATGATTCTTGCGATGGTTGAGACTTGAAATAGCTATAGATTATGATAGAGCCAAGTGTCAGGAGAGTGTAGGTGAAAACGACATCAAAATTCGATTAACATTTTGAATTTTACGCGCGAAATTGTGAAAATCGCACTTTTTGAAAAGCAAATTTCTGGACCTGATGCTGTCAAAACGCGTCACAATTTTTTCAAACGCGTCACGATTTTGATGGCAGAATGTTCAGTGGTTCTGGACATAAAAACGTGCCGCGATTTCTAAAATCGTGACACGATTTTTATGAACCAGATCCTTCATATTTCACTATTTTTCACCCCTTTCCGCTTTGAACTGGGTCTTGGTGTAAACATGAAAGTTTTAGATAATTTTGTTAGCTTTTTAATGGCTTTGATTTCACTTGAAAATGATTTTTGGTTTTTGAGATATGATGAAAATACTCCAAGGAGGTCTTAGTGAAATCTTATGAAAATTCAGCATAACCATTTCTAAGTTAATCCAAAACTTATGGAATAATTCCAAAGCTCAAAACTAGAAATACTATGAGTTCAATTAGGGTGTTTAAGAGTATTTAACTTATGTTGTGAGTCAACCTTTGGGGTAGGAATGAAGTTGTTAATGATTATAATGAGGTTCAGAGAGGATGAATAAGATGATTAATAATGATGATTTACTTTGATGATTAAATGTGAAAATATTTATATATTGTGAAAGACGTTGATATGAAATTGTAATTGTTATATATGATGATTATTATTGATGGTGACTTGTTGCATATGTTTAAATGGTGTTGTCTTGCTGTTGTGATGAATTGATACCATTAAGATGTCAAGTTGTTAAGTTGTAAGATGTTGATCCAAATTATTGGAGTCATATGAGATGTCTAAGTCGTTAAGTCGTAAGGTGTTGAGTCCATTGCATACTCATTTAAGTTGAGGGCTTGATGCCATGTAATGTATATTTATATATATTATGTTGAGGGCTTGATGCCCTGTGAGCCTATTTACGCTTATACGTTGAGGGCTTGATGCCCTGGTTGGTACCACATGCATGATTAAGAAGTTGAAGTTGCATATGTTGAGTTCAAGTTGTAGAAGTCGCATTGTCGTTGTCGTTAAGTTGTCAATTGTCAATGAGTTGTTAATAAAGAACTAAGTGAAGTATTAATATTTATTAATCGTGATTGTTTATGTTATTATGAGATGATGATTATGTTGTGTTGTTTATCTTATTATGAGATGATGATTATGTTGTGTCGTTTATGTTATAAGATGATGTTTATGATGTGATGATTTACGATGTTATATGATGATGGTTGTGATTTGATTATTATGTGCTAAGTGATGATGTATATGATGCGATGAACATGAAGTTAATAATGATTAGAAGTTGATTGAGTTATTAATGGAATATTATAAGAAGATTTAATGTTATTAATTGATGAAGTTAAAGTTGTTAAATGCTTTTGATGAATTATATGCTTATTATTATTGAATGTGAAATCTCACCCCTTCTGCTTGGAAATGTTGCTCTTCGTATGAGTAACTTGCAGGTGATCGAGAATAAGTAGTTGTTGACTGCTGTCGTGAGTGGCTATCCCTCATTGTGTCTTTAGGTGCTCTGATACGTAACGGGATGAGAACTTTTGTGGCTATTTTCTATTCCTTACGTATTTGATTATGAAGTTTATGACTATTTTTTAGAATGAATTTTTATGAGATATTTTATGATGAGGCCTTTGTGCCAAGACTATTTTAGATGTTGAGATAAATTCCGCTACGAAGTTTTGAATATTTATGTTGATTGAACTTTGAAGAAAATATAATTAATTATTCCATTTATGATCTTTAAGAAGTGTAGCATTCCGTTTGTGATGATTTACTCTGATTAAGTTAAATGAAATTTTTATGTTGGAAAAATGGGGTGTTACAAAGAATAAACATGATAGAAATCAAGCTCAATAAGTGGATGTGAGAAAACCAAGCCCAAACAAGAGGATATAAATAAATTGTAGTCTTATGAGAATTAGGGTTAGAAAACACACAAGAGTAAATTGAGAGAAGAGGCAAGAAGAGGAGGATCTAATGTGGTGAAGAAGAAGAACTCTCGGAGGGTAGAAGAGAAGATTGGAGAGAGACCCATTCATTGGAAATACTTGCTTTGTTGATTGTTGAGGTAAGGGGGAGTTTCTCTTCTCATATGGGTTTTATGAACAAATGGGTAGTACAACGGTTTGTGTAATTCTTCTTATTTTCATGTTCTTATGATGAATTGATGTTGAATTCGTGCTCTATTTTGTTGTTGTGATTTTTGGTATGTGATTATTTGTGAATCAATGATGTTGATATGCTAATTCCATGATTTAACTGTGTTAATATTGTGTTTTTGAGTTTTATGTTAAAATGAGTGAGATTCGTGAAAAATGTTGCATGATTGATGTTTTGATGTGTTCTAAGTGCTTATTTAAAGTGTATTAACTATTGGTAATATTTATTTATCAATTTTGGGTTGAAAGGGATAAAAAAAACTAGGATTTTAGGGTGATTTGAGTGGGAAGCAGAAACTATGTTTCTGGGTTTTCTGCAGTCACGGCTTGCTAAGCGAGCTCAAAGCGAGCATGACAACAAACATCTTATTGTGTTCTATGTGTTTTGGTGCGTGGGGGGTGTTTTCGGGCGTTCTTGGACATTCCTTATTCTGTTTTGATGATTTATTAATGGTTAATGAGTGTTTGCAATAGAATAAATATATTGAGTTGCTTTGAGATAAAATTTGTTGGTTGTAAAACTTGGAAAGGAACATAATTTGTAAAATTGCACAAGTGCAGCAAAATGAATAACTTTGGAAATGTTTTTGACTGATAATGGTGTTTGAACTAGTGTGATGTTGGACATATGGATAGTATATATGAATAATGAGTATGTATAAGCATGTAAACTTGATAAGTGTGAATATTGGAAATCTAATGAAGAATTGAATTGATGAATTAGTGAAATATGATATGATGATTTGCATTTAATGAATGTGAATATGATGTGTAATTGTTAAGTTATTTAGCGAAGTGTAATTAATAAAATATTTGACTAAGTGTAATTTGTGAATTATTTAATGATGTGAAATTGATATGATAATTGAAAATGATTATATATTAAAGTAAGTATATATTGATGTGATTAAATAGAGATGTGTTATGTAATGAAGTGATTATATGACGATGTGTTGATATGACAATGGGTTATTTGATGGTGTGAAATTGTCGAGTCAAGTTATGCATTGTTAATGTTTTATATGGTGTCCATACATTCATGGTCAGCCCGATATGACGATGGGGGACAAGAATCAGTAAAACACCTCTGATGTCCAATTTTATATAACATTGTGGGATTAATTAGTAACATAACTCTAATATCAAAAAATCGGTACCACATGCATATAAAGTCGAGTTAGGTACATTGCATATATAACTGCAAGTACATTTGGAGATGTGATATTGGACGATGTGTTATACAAAGATGTGAATATTTGAAGATGTAATATTCAATGATGTGCTTCTATTATAGTAATGTGTGAATTTTGTACACTTTGCTATATATATATATATATATATATATATATATATATATATGTGTGTGTGTGTGTGTGTGTGTGTGTATGCATAATGTGAATACTGTCTGGTTGAGATGAATAATTGTTTATGTATAAATGGTGTATTATTTATCTTGAATCTATACATGCATTTATATTTCTTTTAAGTTGAATATTTTCTAACCCTCTAGTTGCGGGTTGGACGCTAACGCCCTTGTGATTTAGATTTGAAGGAAGAGGAACCTTAATAGATACGAGTTTCTGAGGATGGCTTTGGAGCATACTCGCTTTGTTTATTGCATTGGGAGTCTTTCGAGTCGATGTTGTGATCTGTGACACTTGGAATTGAGGATTTTATCTTTATTATCAGACTTTGTTAGTATTCTTTTGAATACCGTTTTCGATAACTATTTCATTGCAACGTTTCCTTTATTTTGAATTAAGCACTTTGGTATTGATTAGATGTGTGACACCCTTGGTGCTTTATTATTATTTATTTAATTTCCATTGGAATTTTTTTTTGTGGGGTTTAGGGTGTTACAGTTCTAGTTTTAAATATACGATAATTTGCCAAATAATGTAATTGTTATCTTGGTTTTGAAAAGTTGTTACCCATATAGAATTTTATGATTTTTGAACTTCTGATTGTGGAAGTGTTCCATAATGAGACAAACCGTGGCAATGGCGGAGCTAAGAATTTTAAGTTGTGGGGACAATTTTCGACGAATATATATTATCAAAAATATTAAATTTTTCATAAAGAGTATATATATACATCACAATATTCGCGAACACTTTTTTAATTATGAAAATATATGAATGTTTTTAAAAAAAATGCAGAATAGCAATCATTTCTTACGTTATCATGTTATATTGATTGTACTCTAAATAAATGTTAAATTGATTGTTGAAATAAAATAAAATCACAATTATAAAAATATTATGATCTAAAATATGGAATATTAAGTTAAGAAAAATATTAAAGAGTCCTTAGGGCCATAGTTTTGAAAACCGGACCAGATCGGCCGGTCGAACCGGTCCGACCGTGAACCGGAGGGGTAACCGGTTCGGTTGACATATTGGATCGGTCATGCATTTAAATCGGTGAGAACCGGCATGAACCGGAAAAACTTGGTTAAAACCGGCGATTTAATGAGCTGATCGGTTTTTTTAATGAACAATTGTTTTATATATCAAAAAATTGAAAATTGGTGCAACAAGGATCGAACAGGCGCGCTTGCATTCACTAAGGCACTAAGAACAACTGCACCACTTTTGTTTGTTGTGATAAAATATTGATTTATATTGATTATATATTAATTCAAAATACCATATTGATTTTCCATTCACATTTGAACTTGTATTGTCTTTTTTTTTTGTTGCATAATTTGTATTTTCGTCATTTTTTTTGAATAACTTGTATTTTGTCTTTCTTAAAAAAAAAAACATGTATTCTCTTTTTATTTTTTATTCTATCTTCATAATATATTATACAAGTAAACGTTTCTATTTTTTTTAAAGGGAACCAAGCACTCTTTTTTATTTTAAAGAACCAAGCTCACTCTTATCATTTAAATATTATTGTTTGACATCTCAAATATTTTAATAAATATTTTTTTTACAATATTTTTTTGAAAGAATAGTTTTATTTTACTATATTTATTTGAATATGTATTACTCTCTTCGTCCATATATTTAAACACCCATTTGATTTTATTTTTGTCCTTAAATGTAAACCTATTTTAAATTACAACACTCATTAATTATTTTAGTTTCTAAAGTGACCGAGTCACCGATTCAATCCGAGTTAATCCGGTTAAATAACTTTATAAATTTAATCTAAGGACCGAGTTATCTAACCGAGTCATCCGAGTGGTTCCGATTCAATCATGCGGTTCGACCAACGACTCAGTGGTTCGACCATTGACCCATTGACCTAGTACCCCCGCCGAGTCGATGACCGAGCCGAGTTTTAAAACTATGCTTAGGGCATTGGTGAAGAGAATTAAAATATAAAAAATGTATTGGGAAATGGTGAAAAGTTGTGAATTCAACTTTTTAAAAGTAAAAAAATTGTTGATTTCAATGTCAACCTACTATTTTTTTGTTTCCTTAACAAGTATCCTAAGGGCACTTGTTAGCACAACCCTTAAATTAATTATATGTCCTATCAAATTATTGTGAGAGACAAGAATTAAAGAGTTGAGATATTTGTCATGGGCTGCACTACTACTAAACAAACCAACTGTTCAAAATTACCACTTAGTAGTAGTATACATAAGTATGGTATTGTATTCCAAAAAATTTGTGCACCAAGGAGCCCTCACAGTGTTGTGAGTGGCTCCGCCACTGAATCGTGGTTTTTCATGTTTTTGTATTTCTCAATCATTGATATTTAATTTTCATGGTGCTTGTGTTTCAATTCCATGAGAGTCTAAAAATTCCGTTCATATATAATGTTGCACAAGAAAGTATTAGAGGTTGTTTTAGGAAGAGGTGGGACCAGGCCGACCTAACATTCCTTGAAGAAACTACATCATAGTTTTCTAGCATCCGAAATAATTTTTATTACGAATGTGTAAACAACAACCAATCTTGTGGAGGTTATTATATTTGTATTAGACCATTGATAATAGGTCTTTTATCTTTTGTTTGACTAAATGAATAATAGTCTTTTATCTGTGTTTTATTGATGTAACTTCTCTCTTACTTAGAACTCTCACTAAATCAATCATATGTACTTAAATAAATTTAAGAGAACCTTAGAAGGTGATTTTTAGTTTCTAATTTATGTATATGTTTAGGATTGGTAATGGATTAGCAGAAATTTTCCATATAATAGTATAAATTGTTTCTTTAAATTTGCTGCAAAATAGTTGTTATATACCCAAGTTATTTAGCTAGAAAAATCAATTTTCAATGACCTTTTAGCTATTGGTAAACTACACAATAGCTAGGAAATTTGAAACTTTAGATGCAGATTAGCTAGGAAATTTCCAGAGCTAATTTGCCACCCAATCCATGATAAGACCACTTCGTAGCCAATTTGAATAAATTCATAGCTAACACGCATTTGCTTCAAAGTTGATGCGATTTAACTACTATTTGTTTCGTAGCAAATGACTGATTTTCTTGTTGTGAGCCGTGTAACACCCTTAAACCATACATATAATATTTAATTAAAAATTCAACAATTCATGGAAATAATACATCGCAGCGGAAAATAAAATCTCAACAACATAGAGTCAATATTATATCTCAAGATACACCATCAAAATTAACACAAGGTTCCATCGACAACCAGATAATAACATAAACCTCAAAATGTCCTAATCAGAGCACAACTATACAAGACTCCAAAAGTAGGCGATAAAAGGTGAGTAGGCTTGAAAGCCATCTTCGGGAAATTCATGGAAACTATGTCTCCTCAACCTGCAAGTCTACACCACAAGAGTGTAGACGTTCAACCCGCAACACGTAGGGTGAGATATATAATCAATGTGGAGAAAATACGAACGCATGTATAGTATTAGGATAATCAACGACGACATATACACATATTCATCTTAAGAATAGAATAGTCACATATATTCTCATTCAATTATTAATTGGCTATAACGAACTTCAAAACATCATCACAACAATATAAGCAAGTATTCACATCATCACATAATCACCAAGTTGAATACATAGCATTCACACATCATCACCATTATTAGATCACACATCTTCCACATAGGTGCACATAATCAATTCAAACATCTTAATATAGATTCATATAGTAAAGTACACATCTTTCACATAGATTAACATAGTCAAGTACACATATTTCACATAGACTCACATGTATACAATGTTTCCACTTGATTTTATATGCATGTGGTACCGTTTTTGGATATCAGAGATATGTTTCTAAGTGATCCCACTGTCACTTCACCGTCACTTTTCACCGTCGCTTAGACTGACCATGAATGCATGAACATCTCATCATGACTCAACAATGCATAAATTCATAGGACTCGACAATTAACATCAACAACAACATCATATATTCACCATCGTCATTCCATCATCATCATTTCAACGTCATTACATCATTATCATATCAACGTCATTATATCATCATCATATCAACATCTCATCATTTAGTTTCATGATTATATAGTTCACATTGTCATATCAACACATCAATATGTATTCACATTTTTTCATAATCATATTCACCATCATTGTCGATCAATAACACATCATTAATTACTCATCATCATATATCATATTCACCTAATTAAACAACCTAATTTACTTCTCATTGATTTTGTTATGAAAACATCTTTCGATTGGTAGAAATATGTTCCCACTCATACTATCAAGTTTGAAATTTTTGAATCCAAATATATATATATATATATATATATATATATATATATATATATATATATATGGGGCTACTTGTAATAAAATATAAATACTATACGCTTTTCAATAGAATAATTAAAATAATAATAAACTAAAAATCGGGATGAATTACTCTATTGAAAAGAGGGCTTCGAGAAAATTTTGTGCTTTTCTGACTCCCCCTCTTTCAAATGCTCTAGAGAAAAAACCTAAGTAAGGCGAGAGGAGGAGGAATGACAATAAAAAAATGAAAAAGAAATGGCAAACATCTCTTAAATAGGTTATGAAACTTGTTGGTGTTGAAAGGGATCCAACAATTAATAACATAGGGAAGCTGAAGAGAAACCATCCAAAGGTTACCACGTTCCAAAAACGACGCCTTAAAAATATGTGCCCCATCTTTTGAGTTGTCTTGGCATATGTCCATTAGGAAAAGCAACACACAAAAAGTAACTATACATAAACCATAAGTTGCGTTTCAAAAGCTACCAGTGCTAGACCTTTGGTCTCGGACCTTCAACGTGTTATCTCTCCCCTTCGAGAGACAAACATTTAAAAGGACTTAATCTGGGGGCAAGATTACACAGGAACCTTATGAAGAACAAGGAACAATATCATCCATAACAAACCATAATGTCCGTGCAACAAGAAAGCTGGAAACCCCAAGGAAGGTCGTATGAATTGTGACTAGCAAAACCATCAAAAGTGTGCAAAGCTCAAAGAACTTCCTTTTATTTGTAGGTTTGACCCGATATGATGGACGAACCCTAAATCCCACTGGATAATGATTCAGACCAATAGATCTTGATAATCCAGATCAGATCCAATGTTGTAGTACACTTAAAATGGTAACACATGCCCCTCAGAAACACATGTCCAAGTGAAGTTTTGACAACCAAATATCTATTTTTTCCCTATAAATACTATGTGCAACATCGGGTCTTGTATCTTACTTTGTAACATATTATTAGCCGCATTATCTAAGTCCCTCACTGCCTTAAGCGTCAGAGAAAGTACTGGTACACCCCACCCCTCAAGTGGAGACAGATTCATGATGGATCACGGTGGACGACAAACATTATATTCCTCTATACATCATATCTTCTCCAACATTTCAGTCATCTTAGATCCAACAATATCATATAATTTTTAACTTTTCAAAAATTTCTAATATCATAGAAATATAGTACAAACATTTTTATATGAATTTTGGAAATATTATTATTTTCAAATTTAACAGTCCAATATAAAGGTACAAATATTATTATGTTATTATATGAATCCAACATAAACCTTCAACGCACGTCACATAATGAGGAAAAAACATTTTTGGACAATCTTGTTTAGACTCACAAGGAATTTCAGCTGCATCGTCAAATCAAAAAAGAAATATTACTAAAAGATGATAAAATAGTGTGTATAACATAAACTAGAAAATTTTAAAGTAAGGTGGCAAAAGACATACTTTGTCTAGTTTCAACCAAAAATAAAAAAAGAAAGATGATCAACGAACTAAAAAATATGTGAATTTGAGCCATATTTTATCTCCTTTGATTGTAATGTATTTTTGAAAGTATTTTTGATCGCTTAATAAGTAAAATTTCATGCTTTTTTAACTTTAATTAAATGGTTTTAGCACTTAGGGGTTGTAAAAGCCAGTTATAATATTATAATTAATGCCAATTGTCTTAAGTTGATCATTATTTTCTTTATTAAAATATTATATATATTGTTTATTTATATTTTGTCCTCTTGTATTATATAGGAGGAAATACAAAAAGAGAAACAACAATAAAAAATGATGAATAAAATAGATGGCTAAATAACGCATGAAAGAAGTAATACATATTAAATGTGAAATTGCATGAGTTGAGAAAAATGCGGTGTTCTCTTGCGCAAGAAGAGAACGAAAATTAACTAGTTATGGGATGTAGAATTATCAATGAGGTTAAAATGATAGAATCGAGGAGTTTAGTTTTTTTTTTTTTTTTTTTTTTGCATCCCTACCCTTACCACCTAAAGAAACAAAAGTCTGAGCAAGGATACAAGAAACTGCCTCGTTAAGAATCTTATCAAGAAAACCAAGTAAGATAAAGCTCTATGCCAAAAAAAGTGTAGCCGATACTCCCTCTGTCTCGCAATAGTTGTCCTATTTGAGTTTTACACGGTTATTAAGGAAATTATTAATAGTGTTGATTTTAATGGTAAAATGTATATCATTCAGTAAAACACCATTATTAATTATAGTTAGTGAAAGGGTTATAGATTATTTGAAATTTAATAAATAAGGGTATGTTATGGAAAAAATTAGGCTAAATTGATATTTTCATCTCTTAACTATTTAATTAGTATCGTTTTGGTCCCATAATAAAAATTTGTTCTGTTTTGGTACTTTAAGTTTATCTTTGTTACACATTTTGGTCATTTCTGTTAGTTTAATTAAAAAAACATTAGGGTTTGTACAAGTGTCATTTTGTCATTGGCTGGAATTTGTATCCATCTTTTTCCGGAAAATAGGAAGAACACCATCAACAACAGCAAGAACAAAACCTAGCAACAAGAACAAATAATAACAACAAAACTCAACAACAACAACAACAAAAAATCATCACCAACATATTTTCTTCTCATTATCCCACTACAGCTCAGTGCCTCTCACCTTCACTTACCCATATTTTCTTCTCACTTTTCACGCCTTAATCCTCCTCAATCATTTTCCTTCCATTCATGAATAACCCATAAACCCCTTCACCTTCAAAACCCATTTATCTGTCTCCAAAATAAATCAATTGTTATGATAGAAACAAATCTGAAAAAACACAAGGGAGAGAAAGCATATTGGAGAATTGGGTTTGTGATTAGTGAGATTAGAATGCTGGTTTGTACCAAAAAAAAAGAAAAAAGAATGCTGGTTACATCCTATGTTCAATAGATTTACCCAATATTAGTAATGTCACCTCCTAAGTACTTACTACTAAGGTCAACTCGCTTTCGGTATCTTTCACTAGTTACTAACTAATTACTTCCTAGATAGAGAGATATAAATATCAAGTTATACATTTTAATATTAGGTTATGTTACTACCTAAGTGCCTAAACTAGAGTTGCGCTCCAAAGGAGACAAATCTTATGCACTACAGCAAAAGGAAGATTGGATATCAGAATTCTCTTCTAATATAGGGGCAAGAAGAAGTGCTTTTTGATGAGCTATTTGGGGTTATCATTGTTTGATGTTGATAATCAACGGCTCTATTTAGCCAATTATACGTGACTTGTGAGACGAATATGTATGTATATGTTTTTTGGTTGGTGAAGATATTTGGTTTAAAGGAACATGTTCATAACATTTCTTACCATCATGTCCTTTGATAGGGTTACTTTTGCTAGAGCTGTCAAAACGGGCCGGCCCGTTTAGCCCGAATAAATATAGGGCTTGGGCCTAAAATATTGAGCCCGAATTTTAATAGGGCTTTTTAGCCCGGCACTTAAAAGCCCAGTACCCGTTAGGGCTAGCCCGAATGGGCCGCGGGTAGCCCGTTAGCCCGCATAACAAAAAAAATTCTATAAATTATATATATTTTTCAAATAATTATTTACTTAGTTGATTATCAAAGTAAAAAACAAAAGTGAAAATTCAATGAATTAACACAAATATAAATGTAATATAAAATTATATTTATTCATTTCGTTATTTATAGTTTTAAATATCGAATATATAAATATCTATAGCCATAACATATCTAATTTATTTAAAATCATTTTCCTCGTCGTTTTAGTTTACGACGTTTATACGAAAATGTTTACAATTTACTTTTGTGCTAGACATTATTTAAACATATTAAAAATATTATTTATAAAAAAATTATAGCAATGTTTTATAGTACTTTTTTAAAATAAAAAAATATATAATTTTTAATACGGGCCGGCCCGTGTAGGGTCGGGCTCAGGTACTATAATTCAAGCCCGTTTTGTCAACCGAGCTTTTTGGCCCGGCCCGCTAAAGCCCGAAGCCCGCTAGAGCCGGCCCGTTTAGGGCCGGGCCGCCCGTTTTGACAGCTCTAACTGTTGCACATATTTTCTGTCTGATCTCATGCGCTCTACTGTTGCACATATTTTCTGTCTGATCTCATGCGCTCTTCAAAGTTAAATGTGACCATTTGATAGACTCCTCCAACCAAGTTGTTGGAGAAAGTGTTAACGCTTGATAGTTGAGCCTTATTTATAGTTTTTTATTCCTTTCTCATTCAACCAAGAAAAGAAATACTCCCTCCGTCTTAAAATATAAGCAAAAAAATCTCATTTTCTTTGTCTCAAAATATAAGCAAAAAAACCAACTTTTATGCTATTATTATGTTTTTTCAAATAAATCATCTTTTCCAATGTAAAATTAAATGCAAGTTGCATTCAATTTGTTCTCCTTTTTGTTTTTTCCATAATTTTTAACCAATGAGAATTATTTTTACATCTTTCCCTAAAACTTATTCTAAAGAAAACACAAAAAATTATACCTCAAATCACTAAATGTTAGTTTTCTTAATAAATATAAATTAGTGTTTTTTCTTATAAATTAGAACGGAAGGAGTACTAAACAAATTAGCATACCCAATCCAAACTCAAGGTAGTCAACCTTTATTTATATGTTGGCGGTAACAAAAATTCAAATACGGCATATATACGCATATATACCTTCCTTCAAAAAAAAAACAAAAACGGCATATTATACCTACCAAATAAATGTTTTTAATTCTGTCAAATAAATGTTTCTTAATAAGCGGAATAGCTCCAAATCCACTTGGAAAAACTGCCAGGTGTTTTGTAATGATTTCTACACGTTGATACTGACAATAACACTAAATTCTACTCTAGGAAATTGCTTGGAAACAACATCTTTTCGCAAGATATACTACTACTATACATACTACACCTTTAACTAGGTTGTTGTTAAGCAGTGCCTTAACAGCAATACTTAAAAAATTCTTTTAATATATATTTAACTTGTAAATATATGTTTTTACTTTTATATTATTCATAATTTTACATTTATCTTATTAATAAGGTCTTTTTAACAAGTGTCCTTAGACACTAGTTAAGGTAACCAAAATTAGTAGTTTTATATTGAAAATAACAATTTAAAAATTAATAGTTTTCTATTTTTGTTTCTTTATCCAATGCTTCAAGGGCACTTTTTAACATTTCCCTATTAATAATTACATCACTTTTTAATACAAACTTGCTATTTTTAACACTTTAAAGGACACTCATTAACATTCTCATTTTAACTATACTCCATCCGGTTACATTTATAAGCAAAAATATGATGTACTTTTTAGGTTCATTGAATACATAATGTATTTGGTCTATATATTGACCAAATACATTAAGTATGAAATTAATCTAAAAAGTGATTTTTTGTTTATAAATGTGAGCAGAGAGAGTATATATTTTACACTTTTTTTAAGGCTAAACTCTACTTTTTGCCCCCTAAGTTTTAAAATGTTGCAATTTTGGCCCCCTATTAAAAAAAATCGCAAAAGTGACCCTCTATGTTTAAGGAAATATGCTCTTTTGACTCCCAAACATAAGGGAAATATATTTTTTGACCCCTTATCTTTACAAAAAGTTGCGATTATGACCCCTTTTCTAGGACACGTGGCATCTTCTGAGCAATTTTGGAATGAAAGGGGCCAAAATTGCTATTTTTTTAATAGGGGGCCAAAATTGCAACATTAAGAAACATAGGGGGCGAAAAGTGCAGCTTTGCCTTTTTTTAAGAAAATTATATACACCATTTGGTTATTATTATAAGCAAAATTTTACATTTTATACTTATTCAATTAATGATGTATATATTCTTTATATTCGACCATATACATCATTTAATTAATGACTTTAAAATGTTTATTTTTGTTTATAATAGTGACTGAATGATGTATATTACATTTATAAAAATAATTTGAAAAGGGAAAATAGACATTTAGATTCATTTAAAATCGCAACATGTTTATATCTCATCTCATCTCATTTATATAATTCCAATTTTTATTTATTTATTTATGAAATCTTAAAATGTTATTAAATTAACTTCCGTCTACACTACCTAAAGAAAATTAACTTCCCTCTTAGACAATTATATGAAGAATGCTTGTCTCAAAATTATCTTTAAGGGTTAACCTTTGAAGATCATTTGGAGGAGATTCTAAAACTAACAAAAAAGAGTGAGAAATATTATGTTTCTCATTTTCAATGTATGGTACCCTTTGGTTAGAAAGATAATGTGTGTTAGGAAGAGTGTTAGAAATAGAGTGTCTATTAGACTCCTCAAAAAGAGTATATCTATGTGATCTATAGAAACCAATGAAGCCTAAATACTTGATGAGATACAACACCTATACGCTGATACAGAAAAATTTCAAAATTTAAAACATGATATGTCAGGGATACTTTGATAAAAATAATTAAATTTAAGCTAGAGATTAAAACTCAATATACAAATTATGGATTAAAACTCAAAAGGCAAAAAGCGGTGTAAAACATAGGCCAAACATAAATAGAACAACAATAAGATACAACAATGAAATTATCTTAACATAACAATAAACATTATCACCGTTCTCAAAACAACATAAAGAGACAAACACAGACCGTGGACAACAAGAGAAATATAAATATACGTAATATTGATAATAAAAAAAATGACAATTAGTCAATTACATATATGATATATTCCAAAAAGAGAACATCATTACTTAGTTAATTAAATATATCCCAAAAACAATAGAAACATCTTGTATCTCGCGCGTATCGGTTTTACACCATCGTATCCATCGCATATAGGGATGGGAATAGGCTAGGCCAAGCTAGGTTTTGCAAGGCCTGAGCCTGGCCTGCCAATATTTTAGAAGGTTTAAATCTGGCCTGCGGCCTGTCATAGACTTACTTTTTAGGCCTGAGCCTAACATTCTGAAAGCCTTATACGGCTTGGTAGCCTGTTTAAAATCCTGTATTATATGAACATATTTAAATAAGCAATGTGATCCAAGTTTAAATAGACTAGCGAACTAATATATCAATTAGATTAAACTCTCTTTTGATAATCAACATGAATTTTTAGGGAATTTGACTATATATTGTATCAGATTTCAATTCTAGCTTATAATAATACATATAAATATGCAAAAGAAATTAATGTAGACTAATAAGCTTAAATTACTGAATCAGTTAACATATTTTTATTTTAATTCAAAGTATAAAATATAATATAATAATAAATAAAATTATCCATATTTACTTAAATAGGTCGGCCTAAGAGGCTTTTTGAATAGCCTCATGCCTGGCCTTTTAAGTTAAATAGGCTTCTAAAAAAGTCTAAGCCTTCTCTATTTAAGAAAAAAGTCTGGCCTGACTTGGCTTGTCGTAGGCTAGGCCGTAGGCCCCTTATAGGCTGGCCTGACCTACTCACCACACATATTGATGCTGACTAGGGAGTCCATACACTAAAAGATCCACGTTCAGATATTGTGTTTATCTTGGGGAAAATTTAATTTCTTTGTCTGCAAAACGACAACCAACTTTATCTCGTTCAAATGGTGAAGCATAGTATCGTGGTGTTACTAAAGTTGTTTTTGAATCTTGTTGGCTTAAAAAAAAATGTTATTAGAACTCTAAGTGTTCGATCACGAAAGCCATTCTAATCTACTCTGACAATGTTGTCTACTTATCAAGTAATCATATTCAACACCAACACATGAAACACATTGAGATGAATATGCACTTTGTGTGTGAAAATGTTATTCAAGGTCAAATACATGTTCTACACGTTTCTTCTCGTGACCAAATAGCTGACATTTTTACAACGAACCTTCCGCCACAGTTATAATTTGATGACTTGAGAGATATTCTCAACATTCGTCAACTTTCAATTTTAACTATGGAGGTGTATTAGAATATGAAATATTCATTACATCATCATTAGTATCTTTATATTTAGCAACACATTTAGGTATATTGAATAAATATTATTTTGGAGAGTCAACTATGACTCTACATTAAGCTTGATCTCCCACGATGACTCCTCTTGTACGAACGTAGAGATGTTGTCAAATGTTCGTAGTATGTATTGTGATGGAAAACTCACATTTTATTACGTAATTCTATGATTCCTAGTTATGGGATAATTCATTCTAAAATATGAAAATTCAATATCTATCTCATGAAATCCTAGAAAGGGGATCTTAACTCATATAAAAGTGCCACAAAATAAAGCCGAACTACCAAAATAAGTATACTCAATAGTTCATGTGCAGCATGATCTAATTAGTGGGAAATTCAAATAAACAATTATAAATGAAGTGCACCTTAAGGTATTAAACAAAAATAATAATAATAACCAAAAGAAAAAGAAAAGATATTGATTGGAAGTTATGAATCTCCTTTAGAGGGATGAAGATCTTGTTTGTTGGCCTAATGTACTTATTATAGCATTATTATACTAGTCTACTAAGCTAAGTATAAGTGATTAAGTGGTAGAGTACAAATAATTAATAAGTTTAATAGAAAGTATGCTTAGATTCGGGATCGTGAACACTTGGGAAAGATGATTGCTCTTAAGTAAGTTGCATGTGTTTGAGAATCTAATCCCATCATGTTGCATACTAAAAATCAACTTTAGTAGCTTTTCTTTTGTATGTTATTTTAATCATTAATTTATTATTATTTATGAACATCATGAACAAGCTGCGCAGACTTGTCCTCACTTTCATACGTATGACTTATGAGTATGATGCTACACTTTTAAAGGTACTGTGGTAACTTTTTTATCAAAAATATATTGAAAATATTAGTAGAAAAAGAGTGAGATGGGGTCATGAACATAAAAGCCTCATTAATTTATCATTCTGACCAGCCTTAGATGTATATGAACTAATTCAAAGCTTAATTAAAGCTAGGGATTAATTTATGAGAGACATTTAATTAAAGGTAAATGACCCACCAAGCTTACTTTTTGTTTGATTTATATATATTCCACGGTTATGCATGCTTGGCAAAAGAATTCAATTTTTTATTATTGTGAAAGAAGAAACAAAAATGGATCAACATAATATAATAAGTAAGGTTCCTTCTTTAAAAAAAACAAAATAGAGTAGGTTTTTTCTGCATTATTCATTGATGAATTGAGGTAACCTACCCTTATCAAATGAAAGTCATATTTTTTTTCATCTTTCTTGATCGCCATCTCTTTTAATATATAGAATAGAATCCTACTTATTATTAAAGATAAATTAGCTCTAATTCATGAAAGGTTAATGTAGGTCTAACCCCTAACTATTCATTTTTCTTATTGAAAGAATAATTATTTTTTTCATGGGTGAAAGAAGGTTATTAGTTGGAATAATATCTGGTATATGGAATGACAACACAAAAGCGACTCACAACACACGCTTTATTCTTCGTCAGAAACACCAAATCTTTGAGCAGATCGCTTATATCCAAAATAGTTGTTTATATCCAAAATAGTTATAAGTTTGGTTTGGTTAGACCAAAGTTTTGTTGAATATGTTAACAGCTTAAACAGTTAGATTTGTCAAACAAATTCAAACTATGAAGTTTCCCCATGTTTCATGAATGATCACTAAATTTGTCTTTAGGTTATAGATGAAGTGAAAAATACCATATAAAACTTTTATATACAACAGTGATTTTTTTTTGTCAACTAGTTTAGTGGTTAGAGTTTAGGATTTAGGACATGAGTGAAAATTTTAATTTAAACTCAGATGAAAGTATCTAACCCAATAATATTTCTGCTAGGCGTTAAGGATAGTTTTCTAACTCCTTTAAATCCGCATATGCACACAAATTCTCAATTTTATATATTTCATAAATATACATGATAATTAGGCATGACAATGGGGATGGGTGGGGACGGGTTTTACATTCCCCATCCTTATACTTGATTATCATATACTTATTCGTTACCCTACTCATACTCAACGAAGATGAGAAATTGTATCCCATCCCTGTCTCATCCCTGTCCCCGCATTGAATAATTTTTTTAATAAAAAATAAAAGTTTTTTAGCAACCTCTAGAGAAATGTTGTAATGCATTATCCAACAATATACTCACTTTAACATTTGTTAGACCGATTGATTTAGTTTCTCCTTTAAATATCAATGATAGTTTTATAACACGATAATTATCAAACAAAATAAATGACATATCAACATAAAGTAATTTTCTACATTCAGGACGGGTTTGGGTGTGTTCGGGATGGGTATTTATATACCCGTTATCCGTCCCATACACGTGTTTTGATGTCGGGGAAAACCCAAACTCATACCCAAACCTATTTAAAACAGGGAAAACCCATCAAATTGGGCTTGATTCGAGTTGGTAACCACGGGTATGGGTTTTTTTTGCCATGCTTAATAATAATTAGTTAATCTCAACAAAAGAAAATTAATTCCTTTATAACAACAAGAAAATTAATTAATTACTATCAGATGGTGGTTGGCTTTAGGGATCGCGATGGATACCCAATGGGTTGAGTACTATAGTACCCCTTTTCATATTCGTGTTTGTAAAAAATGTTCATACTCGAGTTTGTACCCTTGTGGGCATCAACCTTAGTGCCATTTCCCATGTCCTATGAGTACCTAAGTGTCCATACCCGTATTTATTGTCCGTACTTTAATTATGAAAAGACCATAAAAAACATCACATTTGAAATAATCCCATGATCCAAAAAAATTCAAATCAACTTATAAAATTGTATGAATAGTAGTATTTAGCAAAATAAAAAACATCCAAAATATCACTAAAAAATTGTACACCAAAAGAAGGGAGCGGTTAATGTATTAAGCAGTTCTTAAGTTTAGGTTTAAATAGTTGAATAAATGTTTGTATGTATCAAATCAAAAAAATTAATTGACTTTAACCAACTTTCATAATATTTGTGAAGTTTGTGAAATTTGTTTTTGTGGGTTACCATTAGGTTCTTAGAGTCTAAACAATAACCGTTTCACTCAAAATCAAATTCGATTATCTTTTTTTTTAAAAAGATTAAAATCGATTATCTCTTGAACAATTTGTAATTTGATAAAGTTTATTAACCATTTGAATCTAATGGCTTAAAGTTGGTTAAATTTGCTTATATGAAGCGATGGAGCTAGTATATATTAAGATAATTTTTTATTTTATTTTTGCTAAGATCATATGATTGTGTATAAAAAAATATATTGGTCCAGATATTGGGATATGGAGACGGTATGAATGTTGGGTGAATAATGGTATCTTTGTCTGTTTAATAATTTCGTCATGGGTACGCAGAGTTGTTGGGTTCCCTTTACCACACTATTCACTATTCCTAGATGCTTATTTGTCCTTTATGTATTTGTTCGTATTTGTATTTGTATTTGTCCTTTATGTACACTTGCAGACAAACAAACACACACACTCTTTTGTTGCCAATAGCTAATGCAATTATTTATCTATTTGTTCATAAAAAAGTAAAGAAAAGAAGAACCTAATGCAATTATTTACATATATACATTCAAATCTATTGTATACATATAATGATACGCTCTTATATAAATAACAAAATCGTGTACATGCTTTATTTTTATTTTTTTACGGATACAAAGCTATACATGCTTTAGTGCAATCATATTTTCCTTGTAATATTGCACAAGTCTACATATTAATTAGTATATATTCCCTTCAAAAAAAAAAATAGTATATAATTAAATAACAATAAATCTTATTAACTACTATTAATTTTTTGAGGAAAAGAATTATTGTTAATAAGATTTATTGTTTGTAGGAAAAAGTATTTAGAAGGAGATCTAGTGTTTGATTTTCAATATCGCTAACCAATTTTTCTTAATAAACTAACTACTACTAATATTATTTTTTTTGAGAGAACTACTAATATTTTTATTAGTGTAAAAATTAGGTTTAATTTGTATACACTGTCGTTGTCAAAAGTCATACAATAAATCACAGTAAATCAAATATATGGATGATTCTAAAATGATTATAACAAAAGTCAAACTTTTTTAATAATTTGTTGGTTTTCTTAGAGAATTATATTCTTGATTGATCGCGTAAATTTTATTTACAGTGTCGTGATATATATGAATTAAATCAAAACAAAATTACACCTCTAAATTTCGGACATGATATTAATTGAGGTGGTTCAATCAAGTGTGATAAAGAGGTTAATTATGAATGCAGATATAGTCGATAGTACATACATGCAACTATGCAAGATGACATGCATGCAATGATGCAAGCTTGCAAAATATTAAGACAAGCCAAAACTAAGGGCCGTGTCTGTAGGCTTCCTACAGAGTCACTGACAACGATTTTGACAGGAACTTGCCCTAGATTGGACGATGATAGTTCAAGGTTGTGCATGATTTTGTTTTTGATTTTTCTGATAGCGTAATTAATTATTTAAATAAATAAAATACAATATCTTATGGTAGGTTTCGTAAACATAGTTCAATTGATGACTAATTTTTAGAAAGTAAATTATCATTTTGACTTTTGATTCTGCACCTCGTTGTTATTAAAGTCTTTAACTCAAGATTAAATACAAAGTAATCCTCGAATGTGCACTTATGTTACTTCCTCCGTTTCAAAATATAAATAAATTTTACTTTTTAGGTTCATTCAATTCATGATGTATGTGGTCATATTATGAACCACATACATCATTAATTGAACGAACCTAAAAAGTAAAATTTGCTTATATTTTGAAACGGAGGAAGTATCACTTTAGTCTCTGACATTAAGTAATGTTTTATGCTGACAAATAGTATGAGTTGTCACTCCGACTAAAGTGAAAGTAGGAAATTGTCACAACCACATAACAACTTCATTGAGAAAGATGACCCAATTCTTGACAAAGAGCAACACTTCGTTGGGATGAGTGACCATTTATCTTCAGTTCAGGGATCAAAGTGACTATTTTCTACTTTCACCTTTGTCTCTGTGTGACACCTCATACTCCTTGTCAGCATGAAACCTTTGTCACGTCATCAGTTAACATAATTATTGAACGCTATGGACTAAAGTGATAACAGAAGTGCACATTCAGGGATTACTTTGATTTAATTTTGAGTTAGTGACCTTTGTGGCAACGAGCTGCAGAGTCAAGGATCAAAGTGACCATTCACTCAATTTTTAGATGGTCACATGACAAAAAAATGACATTTGATCACAACAAACCATAACATGACACCTCACAAACATCCAAGAGAGAGAAAAAATTGTTATTAAAATTAAAGAAAAATCCATAGGAAAAAAAAAACAAAGGGGCTGCTATCAAAAGAGAAATGATATGAACAACCATTTTTTACAACTTTTGTGACAACTTTTTCTCTCATACTCACATTATTTTTTTACTTTCTCTCTCTATTGCTTTGGTTTTTGTGTCAATACCTAATTTTCTTTGTAAAATTTTGGTTGTCACAAAAGTTGTCACATTTATGGATGTTCAAATAACACAACTCTTATAAAAAATACTATTCATCTTTATTATTTAAAACTAATAGCTTGAGTGTTACTTTAATAATTTTCATTAAAACATATTTGTTAACCTGCACCAATTTGCTAACTTAGACCCACTTTTATTTTACTACAAATAACTTGAAGGTTACTTTAGTAATTTTTGTTAAAACATGTGTTAACTTGCACTAGTTTACTAACTTAGACCCACTTTTATTTTATAACAAACAAGTGTATTTACCCGGCGTTGTCCGGGTTAGACATATTCATGAAGATAAAAAAATTATATGTATGATATCCACAAATAAAATTTATCACGGATTGGTACATGATGAATATCTTAATAAATACACACAAATATAATAAAATATACTATATTATAAATACTTATAAATTTATAGATGCACATTCAGATAAAATTAATTGGATTTAGTAAAAATATTAACACATACACCCTCCGGTCACTATTATAAACAAAAATCTACATTTTAGATTCATTCATTAAATGATGTATGTGGTCTATAATAAAGACTACATACATCATTAATTGAATGAACGTAAAATGTAGTTTTTTGTTTATAATAGTGACCGGATGATGTATAGAATAAAATTAACTTTTAGGAATTTGTGTTATTTCTGTTAAGATATTTCTGTTATATAAAATATTTGGAATTCAATGAAAAAGTTAAGTAAAATATTTAATACATAAGATCAAAAGTTTGTTGAGATATTTATGTCAATTCAAATATTGGTTTTAAAAAATAGAAAAATAATAAAAATATTGGGAATAAACATGAAAGTGACACGTGGCATAAAAAACCTTACTTTATATATATACTATTGATAGCTTGAGGGATATTTACTAAATTATCCCTTACTTTAAATTGGTTTACACTCTTAGATATTGATTTTTTTGACAAAATAAAAATGTACACTTTTGCTAACTTGAACTTTTATGTTTTTTATTGATCTAAGTTTAATCTAAGTTAGCAAACCCCATATATATATATATATTGGATTGTTAATTTACATCCACCCAAAAACTACAATCATCTAAAATTATTGAACAGAAAGTTAGGAATTGACATCCACTTAAATATTTACACTCACCTTTATAGATTTTATCAAATTACATACACGCATTTACCAGTTATTTGCCTCCCTTTTATCATTCCAAAATTACCCTTAACCAACAAAATAAATGACTTTCCACTAATTTAATACAAGAATTGATCATGATAGAGTGAATTAAATATTAATGCATAATGACTCACATAAAAGGTTTTTTTTTTCCTCTGACCAGAATTAAATATTAATGCATAATGACTCACATAAGAAATTAAACAACTAAGAAAAAATTCATTCAAATATTTAATCAAAACTTGGAGTGCAAATTATACATAAACCTTAAAACTCAAAACTACAACATAAACATGCAAAATCTAAACAATTAAGCAATATAAGTCATTTACATGTAAACATTGTATCATTTCTTGCCAAAAAAACTCAAAATTCAAACAAACCCTTAAACTAAACAATTTCTAATTTAAAAGGAAAAATCTAACATCTAAACATAAAATGTTAATGGTGTATTATTATGAAAACTTACTTGTTATTGGAGCGTTGTTTGATTTGAACTTGAAGAAATTAGGGATTTAGTTGATTTGAGAAAGTTTTTGAAGATTTTAGATGTGAAATGAGAAAATGAGGAAATGAGTTGTTGTCTGATCTTTAAAAAAATACGCAACGTGAGTTAAGTCATGTTGGATTGCAATGTGACTTAAGTCACGTAGGTTGTATTTCAGCGTGACTTAAGTCACGTTGGGTTTAACACCTGCGTGATTTAAATCACGTGGGAGTATTTTTGGAAGTTCGGTTGGTAGTGAGCAAAATGTGATGGGGGAAGAACAATTTTCTCACTATAAATATAAGCAATAAAAAATTGATCATTATTTTATTTTATTTTATATAAATATAATCAATAATAAAATTATCGTTATTTTTATTTTTATTTTTATTTTACATACAGACAAACAAAAAGATGCGGAATTGATAAATAATTTTGTTATATGCTTTGACAATAATTTGTAGACAAAACGATGTAGGAATAATTTCCATTAATATTTAAAAATATAAAAATTGTAATCAAAATTATACAAAGAAACATAATAAAATATAGGCCAAATATCATTTGTGGTCCTTTAAATTACACGAATATAATAACCCACTTGGGTTGGCCTAGTAGCATTGACTTGGGACCTGGGAGTGTACTCCTTCTCAAGGTCTCAGGTTCGATTCTCTCTGGTGCTAATTTGGATGGGTTAGGTTAGCTTCTTCAAAATAAAAAAAAAGTTACACGGTTATAACAAGTTGGTTTTTAAGTTTTTTTTTTTTTTTTTCTGTTACAAACTGGTCCTCTAAGTCATCAAATATTTGCACCATTATCCTAATTTCATCAAACTCAATCAAAAATTGTTTATGTGGATGTTTAATGTTAAGTTCGTTTGTCCAAATTCAATGCTCTAACAACTAGAGTTCATAGGTGTGTTATTCGGTCTTGATTCAAAACAAAATTGACTGATTACTTGATTTATAGTATTGTTGACCAAATATTTATATGTAAAATTAGGCTTGAAATTCAAAAACAAGAAGAATAAAATGTGTATACGTAATCATGTTTCATGTCATAAGAACTTTTGGACCTACCAACTTAATGTTAAATGGTCTGTAAACACTTTTTAACGAAGTTAGTTGAAAAGATGGATGACAGTGTAAATATTTTATTACTTAAATAACCAATTTGTACCCAAAAAAAACTTAAAGGACTGATTGGTACAAAAAAAATTTAAATGACTAATCTGTTATAAACATATAAATTAAAGGACCAAATGAGGTATTTGGCCTAAAATATACACATAAGTTAACGTGATAAAAATAGCGGACAGATGGGCACAATCTTTCTGCTAGTATTTATAAAGAAAATAACCCCTTTTGGCTCTTTTGAGCTGATTTTTTCTCTTTCCAAAATTACCCTCAACTTTAAATGCAAATAACAGATATAACAAATAGATAAGAGTAAATTCAAATATTAAAACAAAATGTAACAAATCATATATGTCCGATTTTTTTCCTTATCATTTAAAAAAGATAATGGATGAGAGTGAATTCAAATATTAAAAAAAATATATATAACAAACACTATTTTTTTTGCTACCATACAAAATATATCGTGTAACAAACACGATATGAATATATGTCTTGTTTTTTTCCTTAATCCTAAACAAAAGTGTAACGGACTATATCAAATATATCACTATAAATATAATCAATAAAATAGGATCATATTTTATTTTAATTTTTTTATTATATACAGACAAATCAAAATACGTCGAGTTGATAAATAATTTTGTTCTATATTTTGACAATAATTTGTAAGATGAGTCGATGTATGAATAATTTTCTTTAATATTTAAAATTTAAAAATTGTAATCAAAATTATACAAACATACATAAAAATTATACACACAGTTTATCGTGGTAAGAGCGGACAGACAGCCACGGTACTACCCGTCTTTCCGTTAGTATATAAATGTTAATAACAATTTTTTTTCCAAATAAGATTTGGATTAAAAAATGTAATTATTTTTAGGGGATTAATAAGTGTATAGTATTTATTTTATTTTATTTTTTGGAGAGGAAGTGTATAGTATTTTTTTTTTCTTTAGGTGAAGTGTATAGTATTTTATGAATGACGCCATTAATAAATGGAAATAATTTGAAGTCTATTTTTGAATAATTTTTTTTCAAACAAATATGTTTTATCATGCTTTGAGGCTTTTATTAGCTGTAAAGGCAACTTTATTAGCAATATATTCAAAGAGTTAGCAACTTAATTTCTATGGCAATATTTGTTATACCTTACATTTTGGAAGCGTTTAAAATCATTAATATAACAAAATTACGGACAAATTTAGTTTGCTTAAATAAACACATCTAATGGCCAATTCTATTTGGTTTCTATGGTAGTGTGGGCTTGTCAAACATTGTACATGCAAAAATTCAAGCTTTGTTAACATGAATTACTCTTTGTTGAAAAGTGGGTTTCGAGAAAATTATGTGTTTTTTTGACTCCCCTTCATTCAAAAGCTCTAGAGAAAAAACCTAAGTAAGATGCAAGGAGGGAGGAATGACAATTAAAAATGAAAAAGAAATGTCAATCATCCCTTAAATAGGTTATGAAACTGGTTGGTGTCCAAGGGGATCCATTGGTTAATAAGTAATAACACAAGGAAGCTGAAGACAAACCATCCAAAGGTTACAATGTTCCAAAAACGACGCCTTAAAAAGATGTGTCTCATCTTTTGACTTGTCTTGGCATATGTCCATATGCAACACACAGAAAATAACTATACAAAAACCACAACTTGCGTTTCAAAAGCTACCAGTGCTAGACCTCTGGTCTCAGACCATCAAAGCGCTATCTCCCCCCTTCGAGAGCCAAACATTTAAAAGGACATCATATGGGGGCAAGATTACGCAGGAACCTTAAGAAGCACAAGGATCGATCAGAACTAGAGGGAGAATCAACGAACCCCTCCACCGAGGGTTATTCACCCAGGGGGGAACGATATCAACCACAACAAACCATAATGCCCGTGTAACGAGATAGCCGAGAAACCCAAGGAAGTTCGTACGAAGTGCGACTAGAAAAACCATCAAAAGTGTTATTACCTTAATCTATATCTTAGTGGGAGACTGTTCTGAACTGAGCCAATGACCAACTAGGGATAGACATGATCCCGATTTAGGGATCGAAGTCAAGCAAGTCGATACTATGGATACACCCTTGGATAACGGTCCTAACCAACATATCTTGACCATCCAATTCAGATTTGATGTTGTGGTTCACTTAAAATGGTAACACATGTCCAGGTGAAGTTTTGATAGCCAAAAACCCTACTTATTCACTATAAATACCATGTGCAACATCAGGTCTTGTATCTTACTTTTTAACATATTTTTAGCCGCATTCTCTAAGTCCCTTAAGTCATTAAGTGTCGGAGCAAGTGCAGGTACACCACCCCCCTCCAATGGAGACGAACTCACGAAGGACCACGGTGGACGACAACCATTATATTCCTATGTACATCGGATCTTCTCCAACAAGTCAACCATATTAGATCCAACAAGATCATATACTTTTTAACTTTTCATAAAATTCAAATTCCATAGAAATATAGTGCAAACATTATTATATAAAGGTACAATATAAAGGTACTAATATTATTATAAGAATTAAGCAAAGGTATTTAAATAAATCCGACATAAACCTTCAACGCACGTTACATAATCAGGTAAAGCCATTGTTGGACAATCTTGTTTAGACTCACAACGAATTCCAGCTGCATTGTCAAATCAAAAAAGAAATATTACTAATAGATGATAAAATAGTATATATAACATAAATTAGAAAATTTGAAAGTGATGTGAAAAAAGGCATACTTTTTCTGGTTTCCACCAAAAAGAGCGTAAGAAAGATGATCAATGAACTAAAAAACATGAGAATTTGAGCCATATTTTATCTCTTTTGGTTGTATTGTAAAAGTATTCTTGATCGCTTTATAAGTAAAACTTCATGGCTTTTTAATTTTAAGTAAATGGTTTTTAGCACTTAGGAGTTGTAAAAGTCAGTTATAATATTATAATTAATGTTAATTGTCTTAAGTTGATAATTACTTTATTTATTAAAATATTATATATATATATATATATATATATATATATATATATATATATATACTTTGTTTATTTATATTTTATCCTCTTGTATTATATAGGAGGAAATACAAAAAGAGAAACAACAATAAAGAATGATGAATACAATAGACACCTAAATAACGCACGGAAGAGGTAATAAATATTAAATATGAAAATTGCATGAGTTGAGAAAAATGTTGTGTTCTCTTGCGCAATAAGAGAACGAGAATTAACTAGTTATGGAATGTAGAGCTGTCATTGCGTAGACAAAAATAAAAATAATCCAGGCTTGAGAATTTAAGTTAAAAATATGTAATTTTAATTTATTAATCAATGAGGTGAAAATGATAGAATTGAGGAATTCTGTTTTTTTTTTCATCCCTACCCCTTGGCCCTTACCATCTAAAGAAACAAATGAAAGTAAAAAATTATTAAAATTTTCAATAGAACACAATCATCTTTACAAGACTTGACAAAAGTCCGAGGAAGGATACAAGAATCTGCCTCGTTAAAAATCTTATCAAGAAAATCAAGTAAGATAAAACTTTATGACGCAAAAAGAGTGTAGTTAATACAAGGCAAAGATTATTAATGAAACCTGAAAGAAGTATTTTTACGTGTTTTCATAAAGCAGTTCCTAGTACAACGAGGTAAACTATCCATCCAAATCAAACACTCATAAAAATAAAAATAAAGGAATACGCCCATTCACAATTAATAACGACAAGGTCAGCTTGCATGAGAAATAATAAAAGGGGACAACAACGAAGGACAATGGTAATGTAGTTCTTTTTTGTCTCTGGATTATCTTGGGTTTTGAGTGATGTCTTTATTCCTCGAATAGTTTTAGTGTGCAATATGTCCCGATAGTGTAGGATTAATTCTCACTTGCATTAACATTTTTTTCATGCATAAACTCTTTGTTAAAATCCTTTTCAAATGTCTTTTTGAAAGAAAAAAAAACTCGTTTTGCTATAGTATTGGGTCTTATGAGCATTTTCAAGTATTTAAAAACAATTTTTGAAAACATGAATCAAATTCAAAACTGACAAGTGACTCTCTGAATCAATTCATGTAAGTCGTAGAGCTTTTATTTGTTTTTGAATCAATTTTAATCGATTTAAAAGTCGTAACTGACTTTCTCAATCAATTCACTTAAGTCATAGAGTTTCTGGTCAATTTTGAATTCATTCAAAACAAGATAGAAGGATATATATATATATATATATATATATGTGTGTGTGTGTGTGTGTGTGTGTGTGTGTGTGTGTGTGTGTGTGTGTGTGTGTGTGTGTAATGCGCTTAACCTAAAATCTAATGCACCTGAGAACTAAAAGAAAGAAATAACGTCGGCACTTTACGAGCAGTAGTGCAACCATCGTGGATCTTCTATTGCTACTGAAATTCCTTATAAATTTTGCATCATACAAGAACATCAAATCAGGTATGGGGTGAGAGAGAAGAGTTCGAGTACATGAGTGTAAAATAATTATGATGAACGGGAAAAACTTATTTTCCAAAGTTCATTCGGGCTCGCTGTGACGGTTGTGGGCCTTTGAGAGAATAATTAATTGATGTGCAAATTTAGATGTGTGAGGTTAAAAGAGAATTAGAAACATTATTAAGGCGTTGCTTGATTTAAATTATGTGAATTATTGGTATTTGAAGTCATGGATAAACTTTGTGTGTGCTCATGCTTGATTTGCTGCAATTATTTAGATTGATTAATTATTCAATGATTGATATAAATATGATGTATGTAGAATCATATGACTACTAGCTAGAATGTTGACGCATAGGTCATATTTAAAATAAATACTAAGAAAAATATAAAAACTCATATAATAAGTCTTTACTACATTAATATCGGTTAGATGGTCATAAGAGAGCAAGGCTTCTACTGCACGATCAGTCATGGTTGAATCAAATGTCAAGTATGTAATTAATAACTCATCAAAGTAGTAATTAAGAATGTTTCTATTCAAAATAAACTAACCACAAAAGATTATAGTAAACCACAAAACATTTATGAAAAAACATTGTAATTTCAACAAATTACAGTAACACCAAATATCTACAAAACATTAAAGCCATTGCATCAAACTGCAGAAAGATCATGTACAAAACTTGGTTGTTTCTTGATGTTTCTGCCAATACTTTTTTTTTGGATTATGAGGTAAAACTTTGAGACGAAAGCTTTTTAGTGAAAATCTAAAACAATACTTTCCGACATGAGTAACAAAATTTCTACATCACAACGTTTCTGGAAAACAACTTTGACGTCGTTAGTCTTCGCTAACAGTCCAGTCTTTGATTCAATTAAGGGCCCACATTTTCATAAAAGCTTGTTGAGTCAGAGCAATATGAGAAGACTCCAAAGCATTACGCATTAAACCTAAATTTGGAGTAATTTCAGAAGCTGAAGAAAGATCCATTGACTCTTTGGAGACATAAAAGAGTCAAGGATGGTAAATAGAATTGAGTGAGAGGCCAACATTAAACGCTTTAATTTTCATTTAAGAGGCACATTTACTTTTAAATGAGAATGTCAAACGTGATTATGGATGATAATAAGGGTTTAGGAACATTTAATGTGTGACAAAGGGAATGAGAAGGTCAAACACGATTATGGATGATAATAGGGGTTTAGGAGCATTTAGTGCGTAGCAAAGGAAATTAGAAAGTCAAATGTGAGCATAAAGAGTCAAGGCGGGAAAATGGAATTGAGTGGGAGGCCAGCATTAAACGCTTTAATATTAATTTAAGAGGTACATTTATTTTTAAATGAGAAGGTCGAATATGATTTTGGATGATGATAGGGGTTTAAGAGCACTTAATGTGTGGCAAAGGGAATGAGAAGGTCAAACACGATTATGAATGATGGTAGGGGTTTAAGAGCATTTAGTGTGTGGCAAAGAGAATGAGAAAGTCAAATGTCAGCATTTAATGTGTGGCAAAGGGAGGGGAAAATTTAGGGGCAAAATTAGGGTTGAGGTTAGCCAGAGGGGTTACACTTTAATAACTAGACTCTTGTCCCGTGCGATAGCACGGGTCATACCGAGAAGAAGTTAAACGAATGAGTCGCAACAATGTAAACATATATAGTTAATAGAAGTTTTAACAAAAGTTAAGAACACGTTCCCTCTTCTACGACAACAAAATGAAATGGTAGCATACATAAAAAAAAGTCTTGATTACATTTTTGGCCCAGTTTTTCAAAATTGTGATTTTGGCCCCCTAAAAAAAAAACTCTTTTCAGACCCCCTAAGTTTACTTTCTGTTGAATTTTGATACAGTCAACGGACACGTGTGTAATTTTATTTAAATATTTTTTAATTTAAAAAAAAATAATTTTGTAATTAAAAAAAATTGTTTTTTTAATTATAAAAAAATAATTTTCTTTGTTTTTGTTTTACAAATAAAAAAATTAATTACAAAAATTAAAAACAAAAAAAATATTTTTTATTTTTTAATTACAAAATAAAATAATATATTAAAAATACAAAAATAATTAAAACATTACACATGTGGCGTCCACGTTAGCGTTGACTGGGTCAAAATTGGGCTAGGGGGCCAAAATTGCAGCAGAAAGTAAACTTAGGGGGCCTGAAAAGAGTTGTTTTTTTTGGGTCAAAATCACAACTTTGGGAAACTTAGGGGGCAAAAAGTGTATTAAGCCTAAAAAAAGGTTTGAACTTTAATCATCAAGATACATGAGGTCGTATCAGTATTCTCTCCATCTCCATAAACGATTAGTGTTTTCAATCCTTGTTTTGAAGTGACTCTTGAGATTGCAACGTACAACTGACCATGCGAGAACACAGGACCCGACAAATAAATTCCAACACTTTTAAGTGATTGCTCTTGACTCCTGTTGATTGTCATGGCAAATGAAACATATATTGAAAATTGTCTTCTTTAAAATTTGAAAGGAATTTTAACATCGGATGGTGAAACACCTGGGTATGAAAACTTTTTCGCCAATGTTACTTCCAGATATAACATTTCCTTCAAGTACAAATTTCCTCATTCTGGTTATGATTAACCTTTCCTTCAAACGAAGAAACATTTTAAAACCATTATTTTGGCTCCATGAAGGATTATGGTACAATATAAATTACTGGTAAACAATCATCCGAAAATTGCATTTAAACTTAATAGTCAAACGAAGAAACATTTTAAAACCATAAATTGCATTAAAATTAAAAGATATTACATTAAGCTGGAAAGATAATACTATAAATTGCATTAAATCGTAAGATTCTGATAGGTTTATTAATTTATCTAGGAACATGAAAGGTTGTGAGATCTACGATTGAGATGTAGGGAGTAGTTGACATGGAGAGAAAATGAGGATGAATTAGGGCTAACATGTCAGCTTGGCAAGTGTAGCTTTTATAATAAAAGATAAGAGATTGAAGGAACAAAATCTTTGTTTCTAAATTTAAGAGATAGAGAGCAGTGGGAGAAGACTGCAAAGCATTATGCATTAAACCCAAATTTGGATTAATTTCATAAGCCGGAGAAAGATTCATCGACTCTTTGGAGACATAAAGAGTCAAGGTGGGAAAATGGATTTGAGTGGGAGACCAACATTAAACACTTTAATGTTGATTTAAGAGGCACATTTTCTTTTAAATTAGAAGGCAAATGTGATTATGGATGATGATCGAGGTTTAAGAGCATTTAATGTGTGACAAAGGGAATGAGAATGTCAAACGTGATTATGGACGATGATCGGGATTTAGGAGCATTTAGTGCGTGACAAAGGGAATGTGAAAGTCAAATGTGAACATTTAATGCGTGTCAAAAGGAGGAAAAAAAATTAGGTTAAAATTAGGGTTGGTGTTAGCTAGTGGGGTTAAGCTTTAATAATAAGAGATTCAAGGAATACAATTTTTATTTCTAAATTTAAGAGTCAGAGAGTAGGAGAAAACTTCAAAGCATTATGCATTAAACCCAAATTTGGAGTAGTTTCAAAGCTGGAGAAAGATCCATTGGCGTTTTGGAGACATAAAGAGTCAAGGTGGGAAAATGGAATTGAGTGGGAGAGCAACATTAAACGCTTTAAGGTTGATTTAAGAGACATATTTGCTTTTAAATGAGAAGATCAAACGTGATTATAGATGATGATAGGTGTTTAAGAGCATTTAATGTGTGGCAAAGGAAATGAGAATGTCAAACACGATTATGGATGATTATAGAGGTTTAGGAGCATTTAGTGCGTGGCAAAGATAATGAGAAAGTCAAATGTGAGCATTCAATGTGTGGCAAATGAAGGGAAAAAAATTTAGTTTTGGGATTAGCTAGAGGGGTTAAGCTTTAATAATAAGGAATTTGATAGATTTTAAGTAGGGAACGTCAGATTTAGTGAGAAGATAAATTGTAATTAGGTATTGGATGCAATATTCTAGCATGAGGTGTGTGCTGAAATGTTGTGGTTTATATATCTTTTATAAGTGATCCTTTCTTTAGTTTAGAGAGGAGGTTCTAGCATTCTCAAAGTAACGAAATAAAGGAAGAGAGTAGGATGATCAAAAGGCAAATGTAAGCAACATGTTACAACCATTATACTTTCGGACAAAAAGGAGAATAGAATGACTTTGGTAAAGATTGAGACAAATATTTTTTTTTTGAATTTTTGGGTTGCACAGGAGGACTATTTATAAAGTATAGAAAGTTGTACTTAATTAAGGCACATATGTACACTTTAAGTATACACCACCCTTCAAAAAAAAAAAAGATTTATATACACCAATCCCTGAACTAGAATTAAATTCATTTTTGTAGTTGTTGGTGCCATAGAAGGATAAATAGGTGAATGAAAAGTAAAACAATGCTTTTGATGCAACTTTTGTGAGGAATAATGAAATTTTAGTTAGGCATGAATCTGTTCCCTCAAGCTTAGTTCACTTTACTACATATGATTCTTTTTAAACCTTATAAGAATTAACTCAACGTTGATCGGGGACTACTAGATAACAAGTTGCTAAGGTACACACTTCATGAACCTATAATACAATAAGTTAAAAGAAAGAAGTGACTCCTAGGTGAGGGAGGTATGTCTAGGTGTTTTTAGAAATAATTTCTTTAGAGTGAAGGTGAGCTTAAGATGGGGATCGACTAGAGAAGCGTAAGAAGAATATAATTGAAAATAGGGGTAGAGAATCATAATAATTGATAATATTAAAGATGAATATAATTGAAAATAGGGGGTAGAGAATCATAATAATTGATAATATTGGGAATGGAACCTTATATTTAAGGAATCTTTTGGTTGTGAAAGCTGATGACGTTATAAATAACGATAATAGTGAGCTAAAGACTTTAAATTAGAATGAAGTCATGGTTATGGAAATGGTTGATGTTATAGGAAACGATGAGAACGACGGGCGTATGTTCACTAACACAACTCTGACATACGATAAACGATGAGTAGGTATGGTACCACATTCATATAGGTCTTAGGACTGAGTTCATATGCACAAAAACTCGAGGATGATTTGTATTTGCTGAATATGTGTAATTGTGTGAGACGATGAAGATGATTATCTGTTGATGTTCTTATGAAGATAATTATTGATGACTATATGAGTTGTGACTATTTTGAAATTGAATTGTGACATTGTGTTTGTGAAGATTTTAGTTCTTATACTGTAAAGATAATTTTTTTTACTAATGTGGATTGAGTTGATACGACTTTGACTTAATTGCTTACGTGTTCTTCTCATTTATTTTACACTATTACATGTTCACGAAACTCACCCGTTCGTTGTTTGTGTTTGTTGGCTTGGCCCTGCGATTGCGAAAACGCAGTTCTATAGGTTATGAGTCTCGGAATCAAGTACATGCCTTTCATGAAGACTTTTCTTGTTAAGTTGGGGAAAAGCTCCGCTCTGATAGTGAAACTGGGA
The DNA here is from genome assembly GCF_003473485.1 of Medicago truncatula. Classification (NCBI taxonomy): domain Eukaryota; kingdom Viridiplantae; phylum Streptophyta; class Magnoliopsida; order Fabales; family Fabaceae; genus Medicago; species Medicago truncatula. Next base: position 34,700,595 of record NC_053047.1, read on the forward strand.
AAGGGATATGCTTACTTATTTAGTTTTGTACAAGAAAACTATTTTCTATGTTGTAAAAGAAAGTATATTGAAAAGCAAAGGATTCGATGTTATAATTTTCAAAGAAGTGAAATGTGAATTATGTTTGTTATGAGTCAATGTGGTATCCTAAATCTTGTGGGAGAATTCTTATATTTATAGGAAAGTTTTTATTTGACACTCTCTGCTGAGAATTAAACTCTATTTTTTTTTATAAATAATAGTAATAATTATTTTGGTATTTCAGGTGTCGCAGCAAGGGCTTAAAAAACTTGATGGTCATATTTGGCAAGTGTACTAAATAATTTAAACAATTTACGAACGGATAAATAAATAAGATACGGGTTTTGAGTTTTCAATTATTTGCAATAGAGCAAGTTTACCTATTTTGATTGCAAAATGTTAGTAGCGATCAAGACTTTGGGAAGACCAAGAATGAAAATTCAAGAGGCCTCTGGAGACTTTACATATGGAGGAATTATGTTTCCAAATTCCGAGGCAAGTTATTTGAAGACAAAGACAAAAAAACGACGAAATCGGAGAAATTGGGCCAGGAAGCTGATGCCATGCGCCTAGGGCATGGCAAAATAGCAATATGCGCCTAGGGAATATTACATGCACCTAGTGCATATAGAAAAATACACTATATGCTCCCAGGAAAGGCTTATGTGCCCCAAGCATCTCAAATGAGAGGAGCGCATTGGTAATTTTATTCGTTTTTTTGGATTTTGCCCGCATTTTTAGCCCACACCCAGTTAGAAATCTCCACTATAACTATTAGCATTCCTAATTCAGATTTTTCGTTCAAAATTGTGGCATTTCAAGAGGAAGGCAACTTTGGAGCTTCGGGAGACTTTCTTTCCTCTTCTTGATTTTCTAGGGTATGTTTTTCTCTTTAGTAATTTGTTTTTAGTTACTATGTGTAACTAAATCTTTTTAGGTTGGAGTTCTAAGATGAACCTTTGTATATTTTTGTTGCATATTTATTTAATTTAATTTCGTTTATATTTTATTTATTTTCTGTTCGCTATTAAGTTTTGTTAGGAAATAATTTATTTATGTGATAGGTGCAACCCTAAATTAGGTACTTAGGTTGTGACAGGGCCTAATATTGTTATCACTAACTTGATGCTTATATTTTGATATTTATATTCCTTTATTGATAACTATCTGTCTAGAAACTAAGTGATTATTAACTAGCCAGAGATACTGGAATGATTGTTGACCCTAGACGTAGGTACTTAGTGGATAAAAACTATTAAGACTGAGTGTTTCCTTACCGAACCTAGGAATTAACTTATTAATAATTAGGGAAACAAGTGTCTAGCTGAAGAAAATAAGTTGTGACCTAATAGAACCATTCTCTTGAAACCCTTAGTAAGGCAGACGTAGAATAGGGTTGCTCGTTTGAAGAACTACTAAGAACGTAGAGAGAGTGTTATGAGTGTCCTAAGATTCATTGATGGGAAGACTTAAGGGAACCTTGGCCTTCGTTGCCTTGGGAAACACTGAAAAGTCAACTTAAGTTTATGTTTCAATTACCTTTGAATTAGCAAGACCCTGCACGTAAAGATCACCGTGCGATCAGCAGGTGCAGTTAGCCATCAAAGAGATAGACCAAAGTAGGTTAAAAATGTCCCAACGACCTCATCACTTGTATAATCTACCTAAGATAAATAAACGCGACATTACTGTTACTTAATATCCAATAATATATAAGGGGATTCAAAGAATCTTAACCGCTGCTTACTTTTCTGCAACCAAGACAGGTAAACTTGCTCTGTTGCAAACATATAAAAATTGGAAGTCTTTTAACCCTTATGTTTTATATCGTCAAGTTCAAAAATAAGTAACGAGAATTGTTTGCTCGAAACGACAATCCATGTCGATACGATAATATAATTATCACTTTATTACTTGGTAAACGATTTGGTACACTTTCCATATTCGACCATCACCTTCCAGTAGATCTTCCACCATAGTATTTGAAGTTTCCCAATCCCTTTCTCTGATGCTCTTCATATGTTCCTTCTTCAAGATAAAGAGATCCTGCACACTTGATCATATGTTAGTATACCAATTGTTCTTCAATACTTTGTTATCATCAAAACCCAAGAGAACTTGTATGAACCATTCTTGTTCTGACATAGTTATATACAACAAAGATGGAAAACAATAGCAATTGTACTATGTTGTCATTTGTAACGCTCTATTTTAATATTTATTTATTTTATTGAGTTTAGAGTCTATTTTTATGACTTATGTGATTTATATGATTGTTGTGATGTGTTGTTGATTTATTAAGTGGCTTATTTTATTATTTAATAGAATAAAATTTGAAAATAAAATAAGATTAAGTTGTGGGGGCTGTTTTAGAAATTAGAAGAGTTTGGTGGAATAAGTGGAAACATTATGTTATTTGGTGTAGAAATATATATGTTATTTGGTGTAGAAATATATATGTTATCTGATGTAGAAATATATTTGTTATTTGGTGTAGAAATATATATGTTATCTGGTGTAGAAATATATTTCTTATTTGGTGTAGAAATATATATGTTATAGAGATATATTTGTTATTTGTTATAGAAATATTATATATATATATATATTAGAATAGAATATTGAGACTTGGAGTGCAGATTTGAAAATAAGAGAAAATAAGTAGGTTAAAGATTTATATAAAAAGGAGAGTTAGAATTAGAAAACAAGATTACGTGAAACCTGTTTTTGGAGAAAAAGGGAGAAAACCAAGAGAAGAGAGAAGTGAGAGAAGAGAGAATTTTGTGAGAAGATGAGCAATCTTGTAGAGTCCGATCATCTAATTTAAGGTAAGGGTGAGACTAACTTTCTCTAATTCTAAGTTGTATAAGTCTAAAATTGAGATTAGCATGTTGTAGGTTGTAGTTATGGGAATTTGGGACTTAGGTTTTGAAGTTGTAATTAGTTGTTAATAGAGTAGAAAATCCGTTGAATTTGTATAGAAGTGATGTTCAGATCATGGGTTATTTTTAGTGCAATGTTTTATATGGTTTTGAGTGCCTTAACATGTACAGAAATGGTTAGCCAAGTTTTTGGATCAAATTTGGGCATAGGGAAGTTAAAATTGGGATTTTGGGGTGAAAAGTGGGTTTTCCCGAGTTGGTCTCTGACAACACGTCCTGTTTCATGTTCTTGCGTCTTTTTCACACGTTTCTGTTTTGAATTGGCCTTTGGTGTAAACATGAAAGTTGTAGATAATTGAGTTAGCTTTCCAGTGGCTTTTGTTTGAGGTGAAAATGATTTTTTGGTTCTTGAGATACGATGAAAATACTTTAAAAAGGTCTTAGTGAAATCTTATGAAAATTCAGCATAACCGTTTCTAAGTTAATCCAAAACTTAAAGAATAATTCCAAACCTCAAAACTAGAAGTACTATGAGTTCAACTAGGGTGTTTAAGAGTATTTAACCTATGTTGTGATGGATTTAATTTGGTTTGACGTGAATATCTTTGTTGGATAATTTGAAATACATATATTATGTGAATGTTGTTGTTGAATAATTTGAGTTACATAAATTTATGTGGAAAAGGTATGATATAGAAAATAATGTTGTTATACCATTCAAGTTGTTATTATTAATGATGCTATGTTGTGAAGTTGTTGTATGTTGCTGTCTCTGATGTATTGATTATTAAATCATTAAGTTGCATATGTTGGTCAAGTTGTTAAAGTTGTAAGTTGTTGTCAATGTCTTTAAAGTTGTAAGTTGTTGTCGATGTCTTTGAAGTTGTTGGTTGTCGTTGCATTAGTTGTTCAGTCCATGCATACTCATTTGAGTTGAGGGCTTGATGCCCTGTGAGCTTTTTCTCTTTAAGTTCAGGGCTTGATGCCCTGGAAGTGTATTTATGCTCAATATGTTGGGGGCTTGATGCCCTGGATTCGTACCACATGCATGATTAATAAGTCGAAGTTGCATTGTCGAGTCAAAGTCGTTGTTGATGAGTTGTCATCCATGAGTTGTTAAGTTGTTGATGAGTTGTCTTCTATCCACGTGTTGTTAATGAAGTGCTTATGAAGATTATATGATGTTGTTTATGATATTGATTAAGATGTTGTTATGTTGTTTATGATGTTGTTTATGATATTGATTATGATGTTTGATGTTGTTTATGATGTTGATTATGATGTTATTATGATGTTATAAGATGATGTTTATGTTGTTACAAAATGATGTTTATGTTGTGATGTATATGTTGTTATATGATGATGTTTATGATTTGATTATCATGTGCTATATGATGTTGTATATAATGTGATGAATATGAAGTTAATGATGATTAGGAGTTGGTTGAGTTATTAATGAAGTTTTATAAGAAGAGTTAATGTTATTAATTGATGAAAGTTTAAGTTGTTAAATGCTTTGATGAATTATATGCTTATTATTATTGAATGTGAAATCTGCTTGGAAATGTTGCCCTCACAATTGGGTAACTTGCAGGTAATCAAGATTAGCTTTGAAGTGAGTAGACTCTCTCACGTGCCGTCGTCTTAGGGTCACTCTGATACGTAACGGGATGAGAATTTTGTTGCTGCTTTCTATTCCTTATGTATTATTTTATGAAGTTTTATGAACATGTTGTTGGAATAATTTTATGAGATTTTACCTTGAGGCTTTTGTGCCAAGGTTGTTTTAAACGTTGAAATAATTTCCGCTGCAATAAGATTTAATTTGATGATTGAGATAATTAGTAATTTTACTATATTCAGATTTGAAATAAGTGTAGCATCCTGTTTAGTTGTTTTACTCTGATTTATGCAAAAAATTTCAAGTTGGGAAAACGGGATGTTACATCATCAAGTAGTAAAGAGTGTCCATGATGCATTGTTTAAGATGATAAAAATAGAAATATTGTATTGAGAAATGGTGAAAAATGATGAATTTAACTTTTTAAAAGTCAAGATATTGTTGAATCCATTGTAAAAATACTATATTTGGGTTCCTTAACCCAAATTTATATAAGTTCGTATATGCAGGGATTGTGTAATTCTAACTTAACTACTACGATAACAATTAGGATAAAGATAATTTGGGTGGGGGGCTTTGCACTATGCAATTGGTTTGTTTGAATTGGTTTTAAAAGGGAAATTAAGACAACTAAGTCATGCATCATTCCTTTATCTAAATTGTTTAGTAACTACAAACTATATATGAACACAATTCAAACGGATTACTTGATTTTACGACATTTGAACAAAAGGAATAGGCAAATGTCTTGGTCACTGACAATCTCCAATGATTGTGAAACCCAATGTCTTAGGAAAGTCCACGACTATTGGTGGTTTTAATGAATTCCAAATTAAGTACACAAATCATTATTAGAATATTTCTAAAACTAAAAAGATTGAACAATTTAAACTAGGCATTGAGGATTTAAACTAAAAAAGATTTAAACTAGAGATAAATAGCTACTCATGATTCATAAACATAAACTAATGAATATGAATAAGAAAATACAAGTAAAGGATCACCAGTTGATGATTCACTGGCTCTCGAATGGCTCTGATTTCTCTTATCTATCTAAATCGTGTTTTTGTCTTCGTCTTCTCGTCCAAAAAGTGTTTTTGTACTGACATATGTGCTCTGTATTTATAGACGAGTGTTTCCCTAAAATTAGGGAATAGTTGGCCTGCGATGCAAGGTCTTTTACTCGCAAAGCGAGTTGCGACGAAAGCAATCACTTTGCATTTCCTTCAGAAGACGTGACACGATGCTTATAGTTTGCAACATGAGCTAAGCCTAGACGAAATATGGCTAATTCTTTTGAGAGCTCGTGATGTGCAACTCATCGCTCGAATCACGAGTGAGCCGAGGACGATTCTTTAGTTTTCTTCGCCCATTAATCCATTTTTTTCTCACTACAGTCCATAAAGACTATGCCCCAAGAATCACTAATGATAAACTTGTAAAAAGCATAACATGGTCACATAGTTGTCTGGTTCGAATGAATTTCCATGGTTTCATGGCTTATTTTCCTGTTTTTGCCTCATGGATAAAATTGGACATCTCAATTTTTTCATGAACTAAAATGAATTTCACTCAAAGTTATGCCGCACTATCCGACTCAAACCAACTGGTTCATCATCAAGTTTAATTGGTTCTTATATTTGACATGAAAAAACTCTTTAAGGATCCTAAATTAAGAAATTAATTTTTGGCTTAAATGCGCTTTTGGTCCCTTAACTATTTATTTGGTATCACTTTGGTCCCTTAACTAAAAAAAAGATTGTTTGAGTACTTTATCTTCATCTCTGTTACCTGTTTTGGTCCATTCCGTTCAAAAAATTCAGAAAAACGTTAGGGTTTGTATTATTCATGTTCTTCCTTCTCTTTCCATCATCTTCTTCATGATCTTCATCATCAACAACACACCAACCCAGATTTTTTTTTCTTTTCATCATCTTCAACAAATATATAAACATAATCAATTTCATAACTTAATCAATAACCAATTTTTTCATTCATAAACATCTCTTTCAATCTAAACATCACAATTTTTCAATCTCCCTAAAGCAAATCAACCAAAATCTTCATATCTATTTCCTTTTTTTTTTTTTTTTTTTTTTCCAGATTCAATAACAATGGGAAAATCAACCAAAATCTTCAAAACATCCACAACAACTACAACTAGCAGTTGAAAAAATCCAGCAATAAAAACCCAAAAATTAATTATCAAGAAAAGTGACTTTGGTGCTAAATCCAATTTGGTTAACTAGCACAACACCCAATTGAATCCAAGGTTGAAGAACAACACCAATTTTCAATTTTTTCTGAGGTAGATTGAGTGTTGTTGGTGTTTTTGAGATGATGAATTTGAGTTTTTAAATGTTTTATATTTTAGGTTTGAATAGGAATGAAGGTGTTGAAGATCATTTGATTTTGTTTGGAGATTTGTCTTTTTTTCTTTGTTGTTGTTGCTGCTTGTTGGGTTGTTGTTATTGTTTGCTCTTGTTGTTGGTGTTGTTCTTTTTTTCTTTTTCTTTTTCATGAAAGTGTTGTTAGTGGTGTTCTTATTTTCCGGAAAATGGGGGAAGAAGATGAAGAATTTAAGTGGAGAAGATGAAGAAAATAAATTAAGTTTTTCAGCCAATGCCAAAATGACACGTGGATAGCAGTTAACGTTTTTTGATTAAAACTAATGGAAGGGACCAAAACATGTAACGGAGATAAAGATAAAGTATCAAAACAATCTTTTTATTTATTTAAGGGACTTGAGTGATACCAAATAATAACTTAAGGGACGAAAAGACCAATTAAACCTTAATTTTTAAAAATTTAAATACTTCAATTTTCAATAGATTAAATACACAAATATTTAAAACGTTATTATTTAAGATCATTAAAGAGTATAAGATACATTCATAGCATTTCTTTTTTAGATGAATTCAATTGTGTATGAACACCCGTTGATATTATCATGAACACCTGTGCATTATGACCGAAGTTACAACCCTAAAATTTGAAGCCTAGTTTGAATTTTGTACATAGCATGATGATAATGTTTTGTTTTGTTTGTATTTTGTAACAGAAATTATTTATATTCTTATCAAGCATCTTATTTTATAACCGAAGTTACACCCTAGTAAAATTTGAAGCCTAGTTTTTTTGAAAGAAATTTTTTAAGTCTAGTTTAAATTTTGTACATAGCATGATGATAATGTTTTTGTTTTGTTTGTATTTTATAACCGAAATTATTTATATTATTGTCAAAGCATCTTATTCTTAGGATCAATACCTTATCCACATTTTTTTAATATTTTTTTGAAACAATTAATGAATTTTTTTTTGTTGGAAATTTGACAATGAATATAGTATTTGGATAGAATATACACACATAAGATTCCCTCAAACTGAATTTCATCGGCATAAAACAAATAAAATAATTTGATCAAATTGAGAGAGAATCATGATTTGATTCACGCCATTAATAGGGATGAGTTTGGTCACTGAAATAATTGGGAAAAGACATCATCATGATTATTGAATTGTGAATAATTTGTTTTGAATTAATTAATTAGCATAGGTCAAAAACAAAGTAATTAATTAGCAGCAAATTAGGCCATATAGGCATCTAGCTATAATACTACTTTTGTATGAGAAAGACAATGTGGTCTAATCATACAGAATATCACAAAGAATGAAACAGCTTGGCATAATCTAGCTTCCTAATCTATAACAGCCCATTATCTAATCAAGTGGATAATATCACTATTATGAAAGTGACATAAGATTACAAACAAACAAAATATACAAGTATTATATAATGTTGTATTATTATTATTATATTATTATGGTATAAATCATACTGCCGTCAACTAGAATATCTCAATGTCCTTATATATAATCGGGCCCCAAGAATTCAAATTTCTATACCAGGACAAAGATAAATTCTCACTGCAGCAGTGAATATTCATCTACGGAAAAGACAACTAGACCCTAACTGGGTCGTTCCAACGAATCCAGAGGCTCAACTCTATAAATGAAAAGAGATCTGTAATAAAATAAAAACGTAATTTTTCTTTTTAAAGAACAATATTCTTTTCAAATTTTTTAAAAGATAAATACACCCACCTACATGAAAATCACTATCGTATACATGAGAAATCTCAAACAACCCTCACAAAAAAACATCCACCTAACAGCAAAAGTAAGAAGGCTCAATTCTAATAAGCCTAAAACTAGACAACAGAAGAGAAAAGTGGAAAAAGAAGAGAATATTCAAGTGAAAACGTTGAGAATCTGTGTGATCTATTGAATATGTGTTGAGAATTTGTGGTTGCCTGATCGGAAATCGAATTGGGAAAGCAGAAAAGGAAAGGGCGGTGAAGTGATGGTGATGGAACGCGATAATGCGTGATATCAGAATTCAGAGAGAAAGAGAATAAGAATCTTTTTTAGTGGGGTAGTACTTAACAGTACTACTGAACTATAAATTTATTATGAGACCCATACCTTGAAGAGGCTCAGCTCCATTGAGCTTTTTGCACCCAAAGTCCGGCCCTGTACACTAATATATATATATATATATATATATATATATATATATATATAAACTTGTGAGTATTCAACTAATACTTCTCAACAATGATATTATTTTTTTTCCAAATAACTATGCCATCATGGATTCTGAATTCTTTAACTCCTCTAACAAGTGTTAAATACATATAAAGACTTTCGAGAGCTAATAAGTTAAAAGCATAATAAAAACTGAAAGTAGAAAAATATAGATAATACACAAGTAAAATAAGTGATCAACTGATTCAGTGTCTAAAACGAGGTCATTCTATTGAGTATAAAGGATGCAAGTCTTACACCATATGGACAATGTCATTTTTAGCATTTGATTAATAATTATTATTAAGTTAAATACGAAGAGACTTGTTAATCTAATGGTGATAAATAAATTTATGCATGGCATAAAACCAATTAACTTGTGCATGTTTTTTTTTAATCTTAGTAATAGTTCATTTCATTAATAGTAATAGTTCGAATACATGTGGATGTAATATCAGTGGGACTTATAAACAAACAAACTCACATAGAGAATAAAGGAGAGACTTTCTTTGAATACATTATTTTTATTGCCGAAGACTTGATGATCCAATATGGTACAAGCATATGCCAATTATTCTAAATAGTTCTTGATTTAACTTCTAACAAGATGCATTAGTGAAAATATGAAAACTAGCTAAAATATGGATTTCCTTTGATATGAGTAACCATTGATTTATCTGCTAGTAAATTCAACACAAAAATTTATAATGAAAGAACTATAAACACGCTTACAATCTTGCATGATGACACCAAATTCACGTTATTCAATCCCTAGTTCTTGAGTCACATAATGAAATTTAAATGTAGCAGTTATAGGGAAATGTTCAGAGCATGGAAACCAATTGTTTAAGAAATTGACCTATAAAGATTAAAAATAAATACACGATATAATAATATAATTTAATTTGTTATCAGATCCATATCAAATAAAATATATACCTATGTAAATTTAGTACATCTAAATACACGATATAATAATATAATTTAATTTGTTATCAGATGCATATCAATTACATGATGAATTTGTGGAGGGTACTTCAAGGTATGCTATTTTCAGTGTAGGACATTGATCAACAAATATGCAGAAAATTGTGGAAAAAAGAAGTATCCCAAAACACGTGTATTTTGCAATTGGAAGATACTACATGAAAAAACTACCGATAAAAAATGATCTTTTAAAAAAGGAATCAGTGGGATCCATTGTGTATTGTTTATGGGCAAAATAACGAGATAATTTCTTATCTTTTATGAAGTGTCATTGATCAAAGCATCTATGATTTGTTTTCTCTTTTGTTGTGATATTTAATTAACATGATTACATGTATGCACCTTTTCGAGAGTGGTTGGAACGAAATATTATTGATGCAAATGTGGATATTATGGTCCATGTATTGGTCTTGTGTTATGAAATATGGCGTGTTTGAAATAAAAAATATGTTTGGAGGGAACTGGCGTTAATATGGATGCCACTATTCAAAAGGCACAAAGATCTATTATTAATTTAAGAGTGTTATTACTGTGTTTTTGAAGACGCTAAGTGGAGGTCCATATTTTCTCATATAAGATGTTCACTGGACACTTTCTTTTAGTGGTTTTTATATGCTCAATGTTGATGCAACTGGCCCAATAGACGGGGGAGTGAACAACCTTTCGCATATGTCAGATCTATTACTAGGGATTGCATTAGTTTTAACTTTTAATGTTTGTTTTCATAGTTAAGTTTTTTGCAGCTAAATATGATTTTCATAATCTGAATTACATACTGATGGAAGAGACTCAACCTTATGTTTATTTAGTTTTAACTTTTGTTGATGAAATTTCAATTTCAAACACAACACGGTTTTTTTTTTTTAACAAAAAACGCAACACATATTTTCAGAAGTGTATTTTCGAAACATACATAATATGTACTTTTTTAGATGTTTGCATTTAAAGTTAGGATGAAGTAAAGAAAGTTTCATCCCCAAATTTTTTACTCATCCCCATTACGTACAATGAGTGTTTATTGAGGTTGCTCTATCAAGTAAGGAAAGTTTATCATCCAAAACTTTTCCATCAATTAAGCTCGTAAAGCTTACATGCACTTCTATTTGTCTTTATTTGACTTTACAGTTCTAAACATAAACTTATACTTCAAGTTATTATAATTATAGGAAAATACTAATTAGTGTTCTTAAGGCATTAGTTAAGAAGATTAATATAGTAATTTTGCATTGAAAATTGGTGAAAAGTGGAATGTTTAACTATATGAAAGTAAAAAAATTGTTGTTTTTAATGAAATTTTTTTATTTTTGACATCCTTAACTAATGTCATGATGGCACTAGTTAGCATGACACATAATTAAATCAAATTGTGAATAGTCAATTATGTTAAAGTTGTTTGTAGTTTGTTGTTAGTTCCACGTTGTTTATGTTTCCGGCTTGTAGAGTGTATAAATATGTTTGACTACTCTCATCCTTTAACTTAGCTTTTAGGATGAGATTCAAACTCATTTAACATGGTATCAAAGCTGAGTTAAGGATTACAATGTGAAACTGGACTCAGGCTCACGGTATGCTAGTTTGTTGTTAGTCTCACATTGCTTAGATTCTCGAGTTGTTGAGTGTATAAATATGTTTGAGTACTCACATCTATTGAATCAGCTTTTGGGATACAATTTAAGCCAATTTAACAAATACGTCTAACTCAATTGACAAAAATATTATAACTATTAAATTGGACCTGATCGCTGAGGTTCAAATTCTAATATGTGTGAGTTTATAGTAACTTTATCATTTCGTCTATCTATAAAAAAATTCTAATCGAAAATAATGATGGACCTATATAAATTGCATGTAGGGAAAAGCAATTTGACTTTGTGTTACGACTTCACCATTTCATCTAGTATAATTACATATTTTGTAATGAAGATTTTATTATTGATTAATACTTTTGACCTTGATTGGAAAAAATAAATAAAAGGTAGACAAACACGATAGAATTTCATATTAAACATTTTGATTACATGCATCATTATTTTCTTTTAGGTGATCTATCAAGTTTTGACCCGTCATTATCACCGTGGTTGAATGAATGATAATAATAGCCTCAAAATGAATAGGTAGAAATAAGGGTAAGGGTGGGGTTCACAATGAATTTGAGCGGGGTGAAATCTTTTTCATCAATGTCTTATCTATGTAGTTACTTTTTTTTTTTAAGGTTATACTATGCAGTTACCGTAAATTATAGAATTTCAATGTACTATTGTGAACGAAAACATTGTTAAGATTATTATATTCACTAGATAAAAGTGTTTAGATAAATGATATTTATACCTTTTTCTCTCTCTTTTCTCTTTCTCAAACCCTAATCGTTATCTATACAAAAGGTGATTTATGGTCAATTTTGAGCCAAAATCATCCCTTTAAATTATTTTTCGTTTTCATTTGAATAAAAGATTTTCATCTATTTTTAATTTTATTTCCTTTGTTTTTGTGATTTCGTCGTCTCTACACGACTCTATTTGTTTGGTTTTTCGTCTTTGTGCGGTGTATTTTTTGTTTTACGTCTTAGTGCGATGTTTATTTGATTTAATTGAACGATTATCTTTGAGCAAATGTAGATTCAATCAATGATTTTGTCGTCATCAATGTTGCAGATCCGGAGACACGAGTATTCAAGAGACTTGAATATGTATTTATAGGCATAGATACTATGTTATTTTATGCTATTAACTTGGATGTTTTTACTTTGTTCACATATTCATCATTTTTCTTTTATTGATTTTGAATTTGTATTATATCGATTTAGTCTATCAGTTTGAATAAATGAATATTATTTATTTTCGTAAAAAAAAAAAGATATTTATACAATAATTTTGGGACAAATTTTTGGAAAACTTTTCTTCCATATTATATTGGGGGAGAGAGGGGGAGATAGAGAGTTATTCTAAGATGATCATATAAATATCATTTCTTAAATGTTAAATTTGATACTTAAGCTATAATAATCTTCTATCTATCAATGTAGACTAATTTTTTCGGTTTAGTTCTTCTCGCTTCTCAAAATGGACAATTTTTGGGTTAATTTCTAACAATGTGGTTGAATGTTAGGCCCCATAAAAGTCTACCTATAAGTTGAATTAAAATAACTACTCTATATGGTACTTTAACCACGAGATTCTTTCACTTAATAAATTGGTCTTTTAGATTGTCTTTGCTCATGTGATTAAGCTGCAATCAATAATTAAACAAATTAAATGTATTTTAGCATTTGATCATACCTTGAAAAACGACGACAACATTGAGGATGACAACAACAGTAGGGTGGGAATCCGAGCTGAAGCTTGATCGCTAGACAGGAAAACGTCTAATCTAACATGTCTACTCAATAATTATGATTGAGACCTCCTTGAACCGACCAACTCACAGAGAGACCGAGGAGAACGGCCCGGCGGAAAAACCGGATCTGAAATGCGACCTGGATCTAATGGATCCTACCCGAGAGGGTTTTAGAGAGTTTCAGTGAACAAAAAAAACACCGTTGTAACCATCGACAACGACGACAACCATAAAATCAATCAACATATGACGAGATCTTGTGCGAAATCAACCGTTATGGAACCACCAAACAACAAGGAACCCAAATCGAAGCTTTGTAACAGAGTCTCAATTCTCAATCCACCAGAGACCATCGACCAGACCAACAGTGAAACTTCTGGAAGATTCAAGAAAGAAGGTGATGCAAAAGGCTACTGCCAACCATCACACCACCCACGACCGTCGCTACATTGAAGGATGAGGAGGGTAGGGAGGGGGCGGTGCTAAAGTTGAAGATATCCTCAAAATATTTACCTCTTATGCCACACATTGTTAGTACAATAATTTTTTCTAAGTGTCTAATTCTTTGAGGAATGAAGCAATTGTAATTCATTGTTTAGTTGGGAGTTAAATAAAAGTTTATCATTGATTTTCACATATTAATTGGGGTTAAGTAAAAGCTGACCAATGATTTGTTTCCGACAAGATATAAATTCAAGTTCTCCTTAATGTTTGAATTTTAATTGAAGCTATTAACCACTTAAGTTTAATCATTTCATTTGTTAGCACATACTTTAATCTTAAATTGTCTTTGTCTCAATAAGGGGGGGTGGGCCGATGGGGCACTAATAGTTATTTTCCATTATTTATAATAACTCCGCTGTGTGTATTATATCATTGTTTCTTGTTGTAAGGATGTCCTGATTTGAAGCCACTTGTCTTCTCATGTTTCCAATTTGATAATAATCACAAAGTGCCCATTGCTATCTCTATTTTTTGTTTTATTTTCTTGTTTGTAATAAATGGACAAATGTATGACACTTCTCTGAAATCCATATAATGATCTTGGATGTTCTAATCACTCATGCACAAGACAAACATATGTTGTTGATCATAGTATCATCAATAACATGACAAGTTTGTGAAAGGAGGCGTGAGATGTTGGGTACACAAACATTTAGTTGTTGTCTATGTCCCAATAATCATGAATGCATGCCTACTAGTAACTGTGGCTGATATATATGTGCATTTTCATTGTATTTATAATTTTTGTTTTAAAGATTTTTGATTAATTTTTTATGGATAATTAAACTTTTTGATTGAAACTATAAAATTGATTTAATCAATCAATTTGATGGATGCAACTTATTGATTTTCACTACTTAATTAGAAGGTTTTAATTTAAATCATGAAACTATAATTAGGTGAGCATATAAGATAATGGTAGTTCTCTTTTCAAGGAAGTATTCCATGACGGGGTCCAGAGAATCTTAATTGGTTAAATATCTGCCTCAATCACAGACAAAAAATAAAGTCATAAAAACCACATAATTGTTTTTGAGTGAACACTCGTTTTTTTTTTCTTCAAGTAAATGAAGTGCAGAAAGATATGTAACACCCTAAGTAGATTTAAATGGTGAAATATAAGTTGGTTCATTAGAGAAAAATGGTGAAATATAAGTTGGTTCTTGGAAAAACTTTAAAAATAAATCTTAACAATTTAGTTTAACTGTGAGACATATTGGTTTTTTTTAATGATCGTATCATTTTAAAAGAAATAATTAATTTAATGCCTATAATTAAAATGGAAGAATTAATCTCTTTTATTTAACTGAAAAAACTAAAAAGAGACTAATTCATTCATTTTATGAAAACTAGGAAATCGGTCTTTTGAATTAAAAAGAAGAAAAATGAGTGATTAATCTAAAAGGATAATATTTAGAGATTTTTTTCCTTTAATTATTGTTAAGGACTACATTGTCCTTTTTGAATTATTGACAAGGATCTGTTGCAAATTATTTTAATCAAAAACTAAAGTTGATTTTATTTTTCTCAAAGATCATATTGGATTTGAAAGTTTTCTTAAGAATTTAAATAGAGTTTTCATTTAAAGTAATTAAATATATGAAAAAATATAAAAATATTTTAAATTAAAGTAACATTAAACATAACTTTTAAAATATGTAAAATCTTTTAAGATCTTGAAAGATTAGGCCTTAGACAATTGTCTCACACTTACCTAAAGACTCTCACGACCCACATAGGAAATAGCATTATACTATAAATTATTATATGAACCAATTGGTGCCAGCCAACATTGGTGAGGGCCAGTTTTTAAGTACACATTGATGATAATAACTACACATACACACAAAGGGGGATGCAATTAGATAAGCATAGGAATAATTTCTCACCCTTAATGGAGATATGTTAAATAGAAAGAGACATATATGCATATCAATAGAATTCTAGTGAATTCCTTGGAAATATTAATTTGTCATTTATGTTAACAAAAAGTTGGTTCTACTTGGATTTTTCCTACTATGGGGTTTTGGTCTACTTGGTTCCTTTATGCCCTTACATTAATCTATGACCCATCTCAATTACCTTTAGTTTTATATTTTCCTCTATCTTTCACTATCTATGTCTCTATAATACATACCGGTACACCCAACTACGGGACATCTTGAGTTTCATACATTTATTCTCTCAACGAGGAAAAATAAATAAGATTTTTTGTTGACAATATAATATATATATATATGAAAAAAGTAAATAAGATCTTGAATGAGAGTTTTGAAGAATAGCATTATCTAGTAGGACAGATAAGTGTGGGTTGATTTAACTCTCTTTTTCCTTTTTGATTTTTTGATTTTAATGAAAAAATTGTCTTCTTTTTCATCATTTTTTCTCTTTATCTTTTTGGTTGTAATGTGTAGTATCTTTTGTGGGAAGATGACCTTTTAGTCTCCATGTGCCTCTCTATCACCTTCAACCATGATGGTGGTTGGATCATCTCACATGAAAGACAAAAGCCCTAAAAGTATGGGGTTATGATCACCCATGGATTCATCAAAAAACAAATAAGGGTCAATTTACATGAATCATGACATGGCAAACCAAGTGCATGGAGTTTCCATGCTTTCATGGGGTATGAAAGTATTTTGAGAATGTAAAACAAACAAAAAGTAACCAAAAAGAAGTTATAAGTGGTAACATGTCACACACAATGGAAAGAATAAAGATAACGAAGGTGTTATTTACAACACAAAAGCTTCTATATGAATTGACATATGCTTTGCAAGGAAGGATCTAAAGGTTCCATAAATTTATTGTGCTATATAGTTACTATTTTTTATTTAAAAAAATATAAGTTTTCACTTGTTTGTTTTAGATTTTTGTCAAGGATAATAATCTCAAGAAAAAATATTTTTAAAATGGTTTCGATTGAGAAAATGTTATGATTAGATTCTCTAAAAAAAATCATTTTGATGACTAGTTATTATTAAAAAATAAATTAGTTTTTATTACTCCATAACAAATGGGTACATGGTGTGTAAATATTTTTAGGGGTTGATTGATTTTTGTACAAATCTTGATATGGTAAAGTTTTCTAATGTATGAAGCAAAAGTTTAGCCAACAAACCCTAATCATCAATTTTGGTGTTGAGGGCCCTCCTTAATATTTAGGCATCTCTTTTTTTGATCCACAATACCCTCCCTAAGAATTTTCTAAATTGCAAGTTGAATAGTGATAACTCATGAAACAAACCATGTGAGTGGGGGATACCTATCTTTAAATCCAAAAAGAGAGTTTGCTTGTGCTATAGTCCAAAAGTCAAAGCATCAAATCTAAAAGATCAAAAAAAGTTACATACTTTTATAAAAGAAAACAATGTTCAAATTATGCATTGCAGCCTTTGTTTTTGCGTATACTAAAATAAATAAGATGAAACTCCCCTTTCATGGACAAGACTATCTTTGGAGATAAATACGCATCAAACTATCATCATTTCGTTATTCTTCTGCTGCGTCATGTCTAGGGTATTATTAAATTAGTATATAAATAATTAACCTCTCAAAATACATACATACACATACATACATACATATATGTGTATGTATATATATATGTATGTGTGTTCTCGTGAGTTTAACTCAGTTGGTTTGGACAAGACATAATATATATAAGGTTCGAGGTTCAAACTACGGCCACCACAAAAAAAATGTATGTATGTATATTTTTTTTTTTTGAGGGAATGTATGTATATATTGAGAATGAAAATGCCGAATGATCATGTTTGAATATCCGCATTTTATTTTTCTGCAAATGAATAAATGTGTGTTTTGGTTTGAATAATAAGTTTAGAAAGGTTATAGTAAGAGAAAAATGTTATTTAATGAATTGCATATATTGCACTATATGTGTATGTACATTAATGCAATTTTATATTTTTTGTGATATGTTTATACAGTTCAATATTTTAGATGAAAAGAGATTCCAAATCGAATAAAGAGAAAAAAAATCAACTTAACCAGAAGAGGATGGATTTTAATTTAATCCACTCATTCTCTAAATAATTTTTAGGAGGATGATTAATATTTAGTTGGAAAAATATAAAAAAATTCACACATAGCTAAAAATAAGGTCAATCACCCGTCTCTAAGACTTTGTTTGCGAGTTTGAAAGGGAAGAGAGGGAAGAGTTTGGAAAAAAAAGGAAAGAGTATGTGAAAGAAATAGAAGATATTGGAAGGAGTATGCTGAAAAGTATGGCAAATCTGATCCATGATGAAAATTTGGATATTCGAGAGTTGTTTCATGATGATTTGAGAGTTTTTTTAATGTTATAAAATAAGTGTATGCTGTACAAATTAATGGGTTTATGTCAAAAATTCCAATATAGTGACAAATAATACATAATAGTCTGAGCTAAATAAAAGAAAAAGGGAGTGATTTTCTTCATCACCACACTTTTAAAAAAAATAAAATCATGCATTGTTTTAGAAGTGTACTTAGAAAAAATATTTTGTTTGAAAATATCTTTGGGACGACACACAAAATTCACTTTTTTTTTCTTTCAAATGTGCAAATCTCAAGTGATGTAGGGTGTGAAAAGTTTATTCCTAAATGAATACTAAAAGAAACTACCAAAAATTATTTGTGAACAAGAAGCCCAACAGACAAATATTCAAGTTAAAGAGTTAAACAAAATTACATGGAAATTGCTTTCTAGCACCGAAAAGTTGCTCATAAGCATCTTGAATTTTTTAAAATACACCCAACCGTAGTTAACTACACAAATCATGATTGACCATTGGATTTAACCATTTCAAGGCACTTACCGACAAATATGATTTTTGCATTAAACGATATAGTTAACGCTTGTTCAGCAACGAACAATAGTTAACCATCATTGAAGTTTTTTTTTTTTTTTTTTTATATTTAAATTCAAGGTGCTTGTGATCAATATGTTAGGTGCATAAAGAGAAATTTCCAAATTATATATAACTAAGCATATTTTTATGTTTGATAAAGAAAAAGATTTAGATTGTTCTAGTGTGTATTATTCCTAGTTTGACTATGGTTGACTACAATATTTATTCAAAAATTACTACAACCAAAAGATAAAAGTCTTTATAAGTAAGAAGAAAATGTGATTTAATGAATTCCATATATAAACTATATTGTAAGTGAACCCATTTGGGTTAGCTTGGTGATATTGACTTAAATTTTGGAAGTGTGCTCTTCTTCAAGGTCTCAGATTTAAATCAATTTAGCTTCTTACACCATATATTGTTGTAAGTGCAAGTTTAAATTGAAGTTTCTAACTTGTGCCTTATATAAACTATCTTTTTTATTTTTTTATTTTTAATTTAAAGCCTAAATATGGTGGTTTTATTGTTGTTTCACAGTATATGAATAATATGGACTCCATGAATATGAAGGACGTGTTTCATAGATTATTTTCCAAATCTAAAACTAAAAATAAGTTGATTGCTGAGTTATGGTCTCTATCTAAAACAAAAACAAATGGTCATCAATCAAATAAATTATAAAAAAAAAAAACCTCCTTAATTATCTTGGGAAGAAAAAAAAAGTATTATGTTCATTGATAGTCCACAAAATTAATGTTGTACTTTATTTTGTTAGGTTTATGTCTTGGGCTGCTATGTCTATGAAGAGAGATTATCCATATCTAGTTAGGTGTGTCTTTATCTGTATTACTTAAAATATTGCTCTTGCGTGTTACTTAAAATGATTTAATAGACAGACATACAAAGTTAGTGAATGATACAGTGTAATTGGGTCATTGTCTAATTACTTGTTATCAATGCTTACATAGAGACCAACTCAAATGGTATCTGTGATCGAGAGAAAGTGAGAGGGATTTTTTACTGGAAGTCCTAGATAGAAATACACAAGTAGTATTAAGTGAAGAAGGCATTAAATAAGGTTGTTCATATAAGACTATGTTAACTAATTGGCGCAGAAGAGAGCAAAGATTATCAAACGCTAAACCTAAGAGATAAATAGACAAGTTGCAAGCGACAAACCAGTCAATTAAGGGTATCTGGAATCCACCATAATTGAGAAAAGTTTTCGATAATTTTATTGAATGAAAAACTGCCTCTTAGGCTACGAAAGTTCTGTTTAAATACTAGGGAAATAACAAACAATAGGCCGAAAAACAACAAATTGAAATAAAACAGAAAAATAATAAATTTGCTGAAATAATAAAAATGTGGTTTTAGGCCTTCATATGACTTTGAATAGCTAAATTCAGTTATGCTCGTGAGCTCCGGGACTTTTCGAAAATTATATAAAACTATACTCATGATATATGTGATTGAGTTCATGAAACTCTATTAGTTAAAATTATATAACCACTTATGTTGATAATCTTGCAGTATCAATTAAGTATCCCACTGTTGAATATTACATTATTATAATATTTTTATATCAGTAATCACTAATGAGAATCCCACTTACTCTTGTTTATATATATGTGGGATCAGTGGGATCATGTGTACACAACACTATATATTATGAGCTCAAATGAGAAATCTCACTCTTGTTTATATATATGTGAGATCAAGATAAATGTGTACACAATATTATTCTCGTCATTGCCATATACTCTTGTGCACACTATAAAATATGGTATAACTTAAGAGACTTTAAACATAGTCTCATTCTAGTAATTGAATATTGTCATCCAAGTGGGAGATTGTTGGATTAATTATTTAATTAATCAATTATGGATTGACAATAATCAATTATTATAAGTTAATGTTATAATATAAATTATGGTATACTGTGATTTGACTATTCTTTCTAAATGGACCGTGATGGGTTGAACCATTTAGTTAAGCCCAATGAGATGTCCCTGCCCTCAGTCGTTTAGCTATTTAAACTTTATCCCATCAGACGGTTAAACTACTCTGAACATTCTGGTGTTAAACGGAATGAGGGTAGTCATCCCTCTCATCCTTCTGATAATTATCCTTCATCATCAACCTAATTAACCTAATTCAAAGGTACACAATTTTTTATTCCATTCTTTACTACTGATATGCTATAACTTGTATCTGTAAAATATGGCTGAATATTTAAAACTTTTATCAGAATATTCAGAGAGAATGACTCAATAGTTAGGATTTTACTTTCATATTTTGATGTTCTGATGTCTTGTTGTATATATTGATATTTGGTCCAGCTTTGGATAATAATATTTCAGATAAAGCACGCATATGGTTTATCAGACAATGAACACATACAATTTTGCATGTTATGTCTTGATATGTAATCAACTTGTTTTGTTTTGTTTGATTAGTTTGTGCATTTTCAGCTCTGCTATTTTTGCCAAAACTGTCAAAATATGTTAAGCCATAAACATGCTATTTCTGCTTTGAGAAATGATATTTGTACAACCATTTTCTAATAATTTTTTGACAATTTTTTCTCTTATACTTATATTATCTTCTTATTCTCTCTTTATTATTTTTGACCAATTAAAAAGAGAGAAAATCAAAGTTGTCATGAAAGTTGTACCAAAGAGTTGTACAAATATTACTACTCTTCTACTTTTTTTCAACTTTTATGGTTTATAGCAAGGGCGTGTTCGAACTTTTAGCGAGTTCTTGAGCAAGTCAAGAGACCCAAATGCGAAACTGGGTCAAAACTATTTTTTTTCACCAAGTGAGTGTTGTTTGGTTTTATTTATCGAGAAAATAAGAATAGAAAATTTTTACAACGAAAAGAACAATACTAATGATTAAAATAAAATACTATACTAATGATTTCAACATTTTCTAGTACTTAATGAGAAAAACAATTAACCAATCGTGATTTTTATCAGGTGAAATATTGAAGGTGTTTTTAAAATAAAAATAATAATAAAGGTGAATATTTATATCCCGTAAACTTAGCTTAGCTCAGTTGATATTGTATATTATATTCAAGGGTTGAGGTTCGAATTCCGGACACCCCACCTTTCCATATTTAAAATTTGTGAGCAACAAACAATTATTATTTTTTTTTTTTTGAAGGAAATAGACAATTATTGATGACAACAATAATAATAGTTCCTTAAAAAAAAACAATAATAATAGTTCCTTAAAAAAAACAATAATAATAGTCATTTTACAATTGTCTAATATAATATTTGAATTTTTTTTTTTTTTAAGTTTTAAAGTATCTATAATATATAAGGTTATTCACGAACACACTCTATGGTCAAGGAAACAACTATTTTTATGATTGATTAGAATAATAATATTTATACAAAAGTTTTGTAACAATTTTTTAAGACAATATTTTTTTTCCTCTTCTTTTGAGACAACAACAATAGAAAAAGAGAAGCGACAATTGAAAGTAAAAACACAGTAAAATATGAGAAAGAAAAATAGTTGTGTCAAAAGTTTTTCTATAATGATCGTATAAATATTAATTGAATTAATCCTCCAAAAACACAAACATTCCTAGATAGCCGGTAACAAACAATGAAAAGTTCCCAAAAAGCTACATTGTACATTGTGATTTTCGTACAAGAAATGTCATCCTTTTGTGATCGACAGTTCATTGAAATGGTCCACAACACTATAGCAAAAATTTAATTTTAATCCATTAACAGCTGGATACTTGTTTCTTCTAAAAATCATATTAACCCGGTCAAGAACCTATGTATGGAGCTAATGCAAGTTTTAATAAAAAAAGAAATTATATTGTTTTCAGGCTTGCTAAACTAATACTCTAATGTCACATGTGAGGAATACAAAAATAATAATTTTGCCTTCATTCCTTCAAAAAAAAAAAAAATTTGCCTTCATAAAAAAATGTTAACTTTTAAAAAGTTGTTTGTACGTCTTTTAAAACAATAACTGCGCGTTGAATTCATGGGTCTCCAACAAATGAGTTTTCTTTGCGGCGGGTTTGAGATAGGGAGACCCGCTTTCACCTTTTTTGTTTCTGTTAGCCGCGGAGGGTTTTCATGTGTTGATGGAATCTTTGTTAGCAAATAATCTTTTCAATGGTTATAGGGTGGGAAGTGGTGATACAACAACAGTTTCACATTTGCAATTTGCAGATGATACTCTAATCCTTGGAGGTAAGTCTTGGGCTAATATTCAAGCGATGCGAGCAATTCTTCTTCTTTTTGAAGCTTTGTCGGGTTTGAAGGTGAATTTTTCAAAAAGTCTTTTGGTTGGTGTGAATGTCTCCTCTTCTTGGTTATCTGAAGCGACAATGGTGCTGAATTGTAAGGTTGGATATATTCCTTTTGTGTATTTGGGATTGCCTATTGGTGGTAATGCTCGTCGACTGTCTTTTTGGGAACCAATTATTAAACGTATTATATCTAGACTGACGGGTTGGAATTCGAAACATCTTTCTATAGGGGGTCGTCTGGTTTTGTTGAAGTCGGTCCTGTCGTATCTGCCTGTCTATGCTCTTTCCTTTTTCAAGGCTCCATCAGGTATTGTCTCCTCTATTGAATTCTCTTTTTAATTGTTTTTTTTGTTTTTTTTTGGGGGGGGGGGGGGAGGGAGTGTTGACCACATGAAAATATCTTGGGTGGACTGGAAAACTGTTTGCAGGAGTAAGGAGTATTAGGATATTCAATTTAGCTTTGTTAGGGAAGTGGTATTGGCGGATGTTGGATGAGAAGGATACGTTATGGTTTAGGGTGTTTGTCGGCTAGGTATGGGGTTGAAGGGGGGCGGTTGGTAGGTGGTGGTCGAGGGTCATCTCTATGGTGAAGTGATATTTTTGCTTTAGGGAACGAAGGGTGGTTTTAAAATCATGTCAATCGTTCGGTGGGGAAAGGGAATCATACTATTTTCTGGACGGATGTTTGGGTTAGTGGGGTGTCTTTTAGGGACAGGTTCAGCAGATTATATGACATGTCGGTGTTTAAGGGGGAGTCTGTTTTGGTTATGAGTCAGTTAGGGTGGGGTGAGGAGGGTGGGGCTTGGAGATGGAGGCGTATGTTATTTGCGTGGGAGGAGGGGTTGGTGGGGGACCTTATTTTATTACTTCATAATTTTACTTTGCAGGTTAATATGGATGATAGATGACTTTGGAATTTGGATTCCTCCAAAACCTTTTCCGTCCGCAGTGCTTATAAATTCTTAACAAATCCGGTTCCTGTTGATTCTTCAGTGCCCGTAGCAACACTATGGCATAAGGATGTTCCTTTAAAGGTGGTGTTGTTTGCTTGGCGGTTGCTCCGGAGCAGATTACCTACAAAGGACAATTTGTTCTGTCGTTGTGTGATTGATCAAAATTCCTTGGAGTGTGTCGCAGGCTGTGGTACAATTGAATCTTCTGACCACTTATTTTTACATTGTCATTGGTTTGGGTATGTATGGTTATTATTGTATGGGTGGCTGGGTATTTATGCGGCTGCCCCTCGGTCTCTATCAGATCATTTTACGCAGTTTAGTTACTTAGGTGGTGCATCAAAGGTTCGTCAAGCAATTTTGCAGGTTATTTGGTATGCTACTATGGGAAATCTGGAAAGAACGAAATAACAGGTTGTTTACGGTCAAATCTTGCTCGGTGTCACAGGTGGTGGATAAGATTAAGTCCCTCACATTTGTGTGGTTGAAGGAGAAGTTTACTACTATTCCCTTTAATTTACATGGCTGGTGGCTTAATCCGTTCAAAATATTGGGCATAGGCTAATTGTTATTTTCGTTTATAGTTTACTTTTTTATACAGATTTCTTGTAAATACTTTTGGACATGTATGTTTCTTTTCTAGTACACCTTGTGCTAGAAAAGACTCATTTTTTCGAGTTTATATACCATTTTAACTTCTCCAAAAAAAAAACATGTGTTGCACGAATATACCATATTACTAACATTCATCTTGCTAAAAAGAAAAGCATTTATCTATAATTTTTACTCTAATCTCAAAACCGGCCATGAGAAATAAAATTAAATAATTTAAGTTGTAAAACTAGGCCATTGTCGGTTACAAAGTCTTTGGGAGAGTCCTACAAGCGACAAATCAAATTAAAGGCAACCTAGTGCCAATAGATGTAACAAACATAGGACTTAGAAAGAAGTAAATCAAACAAGAGAAGTGCCTTTTTTTTTTATTAGAGTAGAATTTGCCCTTATTATTATAATTATCATAACATAATACATGTGCAATGTTAGACACTTCGTTCTCACAACAGTAAAATGCAAAACTGGGTTGGATTTAGACATTTAGTAGTGAGTTTGAGACTGGTGTGAATTTCAAACTCAAAATTACACCAATAACTAAAATAGTCGTAAGCAACAAAACCTGATCTTGAGAATGTAAAGTAAAATCGCAATCAAACCAAAGAACAACAATTATAAAGAGAGAAAAGAGTAGAGATCAACACACTAAGAATTTGATCATTCAGTTCAGCCCAACAACGACCTACGTTTGGAGGAGAAAAATATCTCTATTTTATTATCAACGAGATTCTTGCTAAAAAGTACAAAAGAGTTACAAGAAATTAGCTTCAACAATCTCTTCAACAACACACTTAATTTTTATCTTTTTCCAAATCTTTTTTCGTGGCCAAGAGACTTAAAGATTTCCTTACCCAATATGTTTACAAATTGTTCCAACTTTAGAATCTAACCCAAAAGAAACTATCCCTTATCCTTTTGATTTCCTAACGGTCTCTCAAGATTCACCTAAGTTTGTCATAAGACTCTCATTCACATGTGTTTCCATATCCATGAATTTCTCTCCTCGAAATGTACCAACCCTTTCCCAAACGCTTCCTCTTTTGGTTTATCAATATTCACATTTCGACCCTTCGAATCTATCCAAAAATCCTCAATCCTTAGCCTCTAAGGTTCCTTAAAGTTCCCTCCTTTGGTTACATGATATTTTTCAACAAATAGGTCAAAGAATGTCATTATTACATTGGATTGTGCAACAATTTCAATTCATACACAATATTATAGCTGCCATCATGCAAAATTGTGTCATGATTTTTCAGGGAGTTCAATACTCAATTTTGAGTGAAAATTTGAACAGGAATGATGAAGGTCACTTTGTGCTAGGTAAAACAAGATGGTTCTCACCCATGTGCAATGTGGATGTTGAGAAATCCATGGAGCTATTACACAGTGTTAATTGGGTTCACTAGTTGGAACTAGAAGAATTTGATTTCGCCTTTGATTCAAAATAAGTGGTAGATTATTTTCATATGAGTAGAAATGATGTTACAAACTTTGATTCTCTACAAAGAGATTAATTAAAAAAAATGCTAATTAGTGCCCTGAGCATTAGTTACGAAAATAAATATAGGAAAATTTATTGGAACTTATGTAATTAAATACTTAAAAGTGTAGAAAATGTTGTTTTTAATGGAAAACATTATCTTTTTTGTTTCCCTAATGCATCAGATGCATTAGTTAACATTTTAGTTAGAATGTCCAAAAAGAAAAATGCTAACCAGTAGTAAAGAATATTTAATTAAGGCTTAATACATTCCCCGATCCCTTAACTTATTTTAATTTCTCAGTTTGATCAATTAACTATTAAATATTTCAATTTGGTCCTTATCTTTGTTTTCGTCATCAATTTGGTCCTATTTTATTAATTTTAAATCCATAAAAATGTAGACCATTGGATAAAAGAAGTTCATCATATCTTACCGTGTATCACCAACACTTAAGTATCTGAAATTTAATTTTTAAAAATTCAAAATATAATATAAATTCATTTATATTAATTTAGAAATAAATTAATTAAAAAAAATTGAAAATTAATTTTCGAAAATAAAAAAATTCTAAAAAAATTTAGGATTTTTTTAAAAAAAAATCTGGAAAATTACTTTTAATTTCGAAAGAAAAATCTGAAATTTTTCGAAATATATTTTCTAATAATTAGCCAAAATCGATTTTTGATAATTATAATTCATATTTTTTTTTCGAAATTAAAAAGATTTTCAAAAAGTCTGAAATTTAATTTTCAAAATACACAAAAAGCAAAAATTCAAAATTATTTAAAAAAAGGTCAGATTTTTTTTTGAAAAAAAGTTTTTAAATTTTTTTTCTACAAAAAAAATTGGAAAATATTTTAACTTTTAAAAATCTGGATACCAATTTAGAAAACATTCAGATAATTTTTTTCAAAAATTTTATTTCAGAATTACGATTATTTTAAAAATAATTTTTTCTACGAAATTATGAAGATTTTACGATTTTTGCTAATTAAGTTCATATTTTTATTAAAAGCCATTTTCCAGAATTATTTTTAAAAAAATCTGAAAAAAAAATCCTGAATTTTTTCAAATTTTTTAGAATTTTTTTTATTTTTGAAAATTAATTTTCAAATTTTTTTATTTTTAAATTAATATAAAAGAATTTTTATGATTTTAAAACTTACATTTCAGATACTTAGGTGTTGGTGATACACGGTTAGATATGATGAACTTCCTTTATCCAACGATCTTCTTTTTTATGGATTTCAAATTAATAAAATAGGACTAAATCGATGATGAAAACAAAGATAAGGTCCAAATTAAAACGTTTAATAGTTAAGGGACCAAACTGAGAAATTAAAATAAGTTAAGGGACCGAGAGATCTATTAAGCCTTTAATTAAACATTATATAAGCATATCTATTAGCTTAATAATCATCAACAGTCTCATGAGAAGAATGTAAACAACGCGGTTTATAGATAGATTAAGACAAATGACATTGGAGCTAACGTTGGAGGACGGAGAAACTTAATTTTGTTTATAAAAGGGTTTCTTTTGGTCACAAGAAAGTAACAAGAAACTTAATTAGTGGAAAAATATCTTTGAAGAAAACATGGTGTCCAAAGCTGTGATCAACTCAATGCTTGTGCTTAGGATAATCACACTTGCAGCCTCAGTAACAACCGTGGCCTTACTTGTTACTAACACTGCCAAATTTGATGATGATACAAATATGAAATTTCAAGACCTCATTTCATACAGGTAAAAAACCATTCAAGCTAAAATGTTAAATTTTGCTTATAATAGTGATCAGAATGTGTATATTTAAGTAATATAATTACATTGAATACTATTCAAAGATTTTTCTAGCTAATAAATAAGAGTACTATGTTTATGAAATTATGTCAAAATTGCAGGTTTGTAGTCGCTGTTGCAGCAATTGCTGGTGCATATTGTATAGTGCAGCTACCATTTTCCATATACTATGCTGTTCAGCAGAAGAGATTGATACGCAATGGATTCTTGCCAGAATTTGACTTCTATGGAGACAAGGTTCCTGACCTTTTATTATTTTTCAATTATATCAACCACCTAAATATATACTAAACTTTTACGGTACACTCTTAAATTACGGTGTACTAGTATTTTTGTTTTATAAATTTATAAATTAACGATCATTTTTATGAAATAAAGAGTTATTTGTAACAAATAATTTATGTAAATATGATGGACACCTATAAATTATTTAACACCGAAAGGATGAAAATAGCAAATTATGAGAATAAATTATAAAATTTTTTTATCACAAAATCATCAACTTGGGAACTGAACTAGCTCACTACTTGATTCAATTCCATTTGTCTTAAAATGCAAATGAAGGGTCTAATGTCTTAAGATTTTGGACGGGGTCTTGATCTCATATTCGTATATGCTCCACATATAAAACATCCATTTCCTTCTTTTACTACTTATAACATGTTTTCTGTATATTACATGTACACCTGAACTCAATGAAAAATGTTTGAAATTGCAGGTAATAAGTGCGCTTTTGGCCACAGCCATTGGTGCAGGTTTTGCAATTTCGATCGAATTTAAAAGGTTCTTCGACCAAATATTTGACGCATCGGGTGTTTCAAAGGACGATGCAACGAGGAGCACAAACAATAAGTTTTATGTTCGTGGAATTGTTGCTTCAAGTGTTCTTTTAGTTGCATTCCTTGCCATGTTTGTGGTTTCTGTCCTTTCCTCCTTCAATCGAAACAAAAAAGGCATTTTTGGGTGATGACAACAAATCAATTGAAGTAGAGATACTAATAAATACTTGTTAGATGAATTTTTCATGTAATTTGTTCTGAATTAGGTGCTTTTTCTTATTGAAATTCAAGTAAAGCATTTCATTTAAGATTATATTATCAATATGCAAATATGAATAAACTCAATGATATCGAGACTAATTGTTTCTTTGTGTCTTAATGCAAACTTTGATACAAAGTTTGGTTTACCATCGGGAACGGGATTTGGATCCTCAACAACCATACTCCCCACTGCCATCTATGTTGCTTTACGTTGACGGTTGGAGCCTCTTGTTATTTCCCGGCTCCGGCTAAACGCTTCTAACATTTTTAATATCCTTTCTCTCATTCTAAATAGTTGATGTAGTTGATCTATTTATACACATTAAGAAATATGTATAAATAGGAGAGAGATAATAGTAATTTTACTAAAGTAGCATTGCAATTTATTGGCTTATTAATCTTTACCATAAAGATAAACCGAAGGATATTGAATTGAAAATTATGATAAAGTGGAGGATATCAAATTGAAAATTATGTAAGTAGTATTAATTATAAAGTATAATTGAAATTTTTTATTTAATGGTATTGAAAATTGAAAAAAAGTTTGTAATTTTGGACAATACTTTTACAATGGAAAACTCTAATCGTTCATCTCACTATAACAATATTTAATGATTTTCAATATACCGTTCATAGCCATATTCTCTCTTCTCCCCATATCTAAAGAGAGAGACTACCATCAAAGAATTCCTAATACCTAATTATAAGTGCTAGATTGAGAAATACATAAGAAAAACTTAATTTCAGAGCAAGAGTTCAAAATTTATGGATTTACAAGACACATTTTGCAGCAAGAAGCTCAGGATCAACAGGTGGCTTGCCATATCTAACTTATAGTTGGTCCTATTTGATGTAATGTTATCGTCTTTTGCATTAATTATTTTTGCTTTAGTCATGAGTAGCTAAATTCATGGTGATTAGGTCTTAGATGAATATGTCTTGAGCTGTTTGAAATATGTAATTGTTAAATCCTATTCAAATGCAATGAAAATCCTATTTTTATTCAGAATTATTTGTTCTTAATGCTTTTTGTATATTGAACATATATAAACTGATTTTAAATATCAATTGATTACTTCCACTAGATATTGAATTGGATCTAATAATTATGGTTAATATAACCGGATAGATGATTTTGAGATTATGACATTTAAATTAAAGTTCATATAAAACTTTCAATGATTACAAACTCACCTAAGGATTAGGGTGTCGTAGTTTTAGAAGTAGGGGTGGCAAAATAGATGGTTAGGATGAATATGGATTTGGATCCTAATGGATAGATCAAAAAAATCTATTAGACCATTAAAATCCACCATTTTTTTTTTTGAAAAAAAAAACATCCAATCCATCCATTAGGTTTTATGTCCATCCAATCCATTCATTATTAAATTTTAATGGATTGATTATCCATCCGATCCATTTAATAAAATGTATTATTTATTTTTAAATTTGTTTTACATAATTATTTTGTTAATAAATTGGTGCAAAAAGTAATAACATTCAAAATCCATTTTATAATTATGCCCAATGCTTATTTTTTGTCTAAACCCAAAACACATTTATTTATAAAGTCCAAAACATTTTACTTTTTCAAATCAGTTATCAATTCCGGTTTAGATCTAATTCAATATCTAGTGTCAGTAATCAATTGTCTGGCGGATGTGGCGGAGCTTCGGTCGCCAAAGATTCTGTTTATTTATTTTTTTATTAATAGGCTATTTTTTTTTTTTAAATGAATGGGCTGAATCATATGAGCCAATCATTTGAGAAATTTTTTTTTTTTTTTAAGTTCCCATAATTAAAAACATAGATTGTTTTTATTTAGTAACAAAATTAATTTAAATCTTGTTTAAAATAATTTTATATCTAACTGATTACTGTTAATATTTTAGGTGATCCAATGCATTTGTAAAATAAGGTGGATGGATTGGACGTATCTATAATTTCAAATGGATGGATTAAATCCAATCCATTAACTTTTTTTTTTTTGTGTGTGGATGGATCGATGGATATCATGGTGGATAAAATGGATGGATATGGATTTGATGGATCCTATTGCCACCCCTATTTAAAAGAGAAATTTAAGTCAAGGGATTGATCAGAACAGTTTTATTAATTTATCGTGAAATTAGGACGAGAGGCAAAGGATTCGAAAGACCCAATCATCTTTCATTTGAAATTTTAAGACAATTACTTTACTTTTTGCTATTTACTTTACGGTTGTTAAAATCAACTATTTTCCATGTGCAACCCCTCATTTTAATACATCCTTAATATTAATGACTTTGCCGAGTAGAAATTGTAACAATCTCTGTGGATATGATCTTTAAATTATTACTTCGACAAATTTTAGTTCACTTGGTAATCCTAATCTAGACTTAAGATAAGGATTGTGAAATTCACACTCTTTCATAAATTCGGTATCTAATGTGAGAATCGAGTTTGTAAAGTGAGTAGACACCAAATCTCATAGGTCGCGTGATCACAACACTAAATATTCAAGAAAAATAAGAGGTATTTTTACAAATTTGTGTCATATTTTCATTGTTTAAATTAAGGTGCTTTTAAAGCAATGGAGCGAAAGGCATATCTCATTAGGGAGTGATTATTTCATTAAAATCATTAGGCAACTAAAAAATTATGATCACATTATGTAAATATGTGATCTTGTTAAGACACTACGATTTCGACTATCAGATGAGTTGTTCGAAAATTCAGCATTTAATATTCTCTTTGCACAATCAGCTTATATGCGTTAAAGTTAGAAATGATCCCTTAAACCATAAATTCATAAATACATCTTATCTTAAGGGCAAATTAAGAAAATTTTGAGGGAAGAAAGTTGCTAAAGAGATCATCCAGCTTCTGGTAAAATTTTGAGGGAACTGAAGCTCATAGTCAATTTAGTTAAAATTTTGTCATAATTTAACTTGCGGGAAGAAAGTTAAGAAAATTTTGAGGTATAAACCATTAAGTTGGTGGAATTGTTCTTGCCAGTTGCCATGGTTATGGTTCCAGTTCTTTCCGCATTCAATCGAACGAAAACCAAAAGCACTTTTGGGTGATGATATTATTTTGTCAACAACAAATCAATTGAAGTAGAGCTATTAATAAGAGATTTGTTAGATGAATTTTCATGTATTTTGATTTTCATCTTGCTTTTAATTTATTTTTGAACATGTGAGTCTTCAGGACCTCACTAGCTTGACCCATTGTTGGCTGCTCCAAATCCTTAGACAGGTCGAACACCTTCTTAACAACTTTCACATACTTATCTTCCACAAACTGAGCGATGGATCTTCCACCTTCACTTGTTACAGCTTCTGAAGCTTCGGAAGACAACTTCAACTTCCTTGTAGGTCTCCTTGACTTGTGCAGAGGCTCTTGAACAACCTTCTTAACTGGTGAAGTTCTATCAGAACCTCCACCTCTAGTTTTCTTTGACATGATCTGGGAAGGCTCTAATTCTTCTACTTCCTTTGGAATGCCAGAAGTAACATGTTTAGCAGCCTTAACCTTCTTTGGTTGCTTCTTAGGCTTCTCCTTTTCCTCATCAAACTCAGCCTTCTTCCTCTTCCTTATGATTACCTTCAGAGGCTCATCAGCCTTGTCTGGAATCTGTTCCCATGCTATTGCTTTTCATTGTTATTATGTACATATATGTATATACTGGACTGTCTATCAATTTGTGGTTTAAACATTGATGATTTTATTTCGTAGGTCATCGTATGATGAGTGGCTAGTTTTCCTAAGTTTTATGGTTATGGAAAGTAGTCTTATGATATGAGTGGCTAGTTTTCCTAAATGCATTCACCTAATCTAATTTTATTGCTTTTCAAAACGGATCGGATTATGATATGATTGTTAAAACTTGGATAATCAAGTTAGATTATATAAGCACAACAAGATCAAATAATTATTAGTTGATGTTATCAAGGAGGCAACGAGAGTTGATGTTGAAAACAGAAGGATTGAAAAATCTTAGACACCATAATCCACCAAAATCTTAGATGACGATCGAAGGATCGAAAGGTGAAGATAGTTTATGGACTTATAAGGTTAGATAAAAGGCTTGAAACATGATAGCAATCTAATAGTAAAAATAGATATTCAGTCATAATAAGGATTGAAAGATCTTACACACCATAATTCACCAAAATCTTAGATGGCGACGATCAAGGAACTAAAAGGTGAAGGTAGTTGTTGGACTTATAAGGTTAGACAAAAGTTTTGAAGCATGAGTATAACCTAATATATTTTAGATGTAAAAATGGATATTCGATCGTAATGGGTTGCACTAACATGGACACTACGACAATAGAGAGTCTTATTAGTTAGACACTTATTTATTTCTTGAACTAGAACATTGATATCAAGAGAATATCTTATCTTTAGACATGCTATTTCTAAGGCAAAGAAAAGTAATAAGATTTAAAGTGTTTGTTGCAATGATCAACTATAAGCTTGTTTGGTAAAGCTTTTTTCAGGACATTCTCGCGTCCCAATGCTCCTCAAACGTTAAAAGCAAGAAGCTACTATACTATGCTTCAATGCAAACGTGACTTTAAACGTGGTTTTGGAAAACGTGATGGTATACCAAACACACACTATAAAGATTCCGAGGCTTTTTTTCATTATTGTATATTTCTGAAACAAAAATCAAATCATTTTTCAATACATATTATACTAAAACAAAAATCAAATCGTTTTTCAAACATCATTCATCCATCCATATAATAAATCCAAAAAAAAAAATTATGTATTTCCACACTTGAAAAAAGAAAAACGCTATATTGAGATTTGACTGGTGCGGAGCCAGACAAAAAAAGTTTAGGGTGGCCGCCATCAAAATAAATTAAAATATATAAATCATATTGCATACTACACATTTAAGTTGTAATAAGCCAAAAATTGATCATTCAAAATTTAAACTACATAATATATAAAACCAATCATTAAATACTTAAAGTGACACTTTACGATTTTCAAGTGACTTGAAATCATCAATAATTGACTCAGAACTAATACATGCATTAATTTCCCTTTAAATGTAAACTGACATGTTATCTGCTAGAAACCCAGGTCCCATCTTGTTTCTCAACTTAGGCTTAATAATTTTCATTGCTAAAAAAGATCTTTCATTTGTAGCTATAAAAACATGAAGAGTCATAATAAAACGCAACAACCTATCAATCAAGAAGTATTTTTTGGTTTGTCCATTGGTAGCCAAACATGGGCATAATTCTTGAATAGTTGATAAATTCTTCAAAGTTGATGATTGGCGAGCATCAAAAAGAAAATGTTGAAGATAAAATGAAAAATTAGTCGTATCTTGACACTAAAATTCATGTGATAATATTTTTCAACAATAGTACATATTTATCATCAGGAAACAAAGCACGACTTAGTGTCAACAAATTTATTGCTTGCTCACTAAATCAGAAAAAAGGGGAAGAGCAAATGAAATGACATTAATAATTTTCATATTAATTGAAGGTTGTTATGGTAATTTTCAAAGCATGAAAAAATTATTATTTTTTAAGATAAGATGGGGTGGCCGTGGCTCCCCTTTGCCACCCCGTGATTCTGCGAGTAAATTTGACAAATACTTGTGGAATCGATATTTTTTACACCTATATATTATAAATTCCACCCCTCAAAAAACTTTTTCCTTAGAGGAGCCCTCAATAAACTATTATAAATTCATGGTAGATTTAATGTATACATAGCAGATTAATTAATGTATACATAGCAGACTTAATGTATATAGTACAAATTTATAAATAAAATTTGAAAAGTAACTTAACTGTACATGAAATACAAAATAACAGTCAATATTTTCCCTTCCTTAAAAAACAGTCAATACATTTTTTTTTTCCTTCTATATAAATATTTTTCTTCAAATTTTAAATCTGTAAACCGGAAAATATGAAATGAATCTTGTTAAAATGCAGAAGAATATTAAGATAAAGTTGTTCATGTTTATCTTTTCCAGTGACTAAAGTTGAATATACATTTTTTTCAAGGATAAAAATGAGTCTTCATGCATATTATTGTTTTTTAAAAATAAACTATTTATTACATTTCTAAATGCATATTTTAGAATCTTCAACAATTTACTTTTGGTAAAAATCTTAAACAATGGATAAGGGACAAAAAAATTACTAACAATATATTAAACTTATCACATTATTCCTTAACAAGACCATTAACCATATTATAAATTCAATAATCTCCCATCTCTTTGATACCATAGAAACAATGGAAACAAAATCAATTCCAGAAGTTGTGCTTAATTCAGGCCACAAAATGCCAATGCTAGGGTTTGGCACTGGAACAGTACCTTTACCACCACATCATGAACTCATTCCAGCATTCATCAATGCAATAAAAGTTGGCTATAGACATTTTGATACTGCAGCTTATTATGGTTCAGAGGAATCTCTTGGTCAAGCCATAGCACAAGCATTAGAACAAGGTCTTATTAAAAATCGTAGTGACATTTTTGTCACTACTAAACTATGGTGTACTGAGTCACACCCTGGTCTTGTTTTCCCTGCACTGAAAAATTCATTGAAGTAAATCAATTACTCTCTTTCATTTCATTGGTGCAATTTTTAATATGAAATTTGAATAGTTTGGATAATTTTTTTTACAGAAAGTTAATTTAGTTTTTATTGGAGCTTCTTTTCTCACATCCATGATTATTAAAAAACCGCACTTTTGGATTTATTCGTCCGGACAGGAAAAACACTGTTTTGTCCAAATTTACTCATCAGGTTGGAAGAGAAAACTTTGTTTTTCCTTTCCGTTTGGATGAATAAATCCAAAGGCTTGTGATTTTTTTCTTGAATAGGGTAAAAATGGGAATAAATTCTCTTTGTTAAAACCATCTTTATTTTTTCTTAATTCCTACATCTCAACCATTAAACACGAGAAAAAATTAAAAGAGGTATATTATAAAGAAAAGATGTGCTTGAGTTTGATGATTGAGATGTAACAATAAAAAGAAATGGAAAAGATTCATTGATTCTAACAACTGATTCCTGAGTGCATCATTCGGATGTTTCAATTCATACATGTGGATCTCACACCTATGAACGAGAGTTTTTTTATTTTTCTCTTAATATTTGGCATGTGTTGTATTTGATTATGTCTAGCTTGACTTAATTGTTTTATATATATATTTTTTTTGTGATGATTCATTCCATAAGGAGGTTGGGCCTAGAATATGTGGATCTATACCTAATCCATTTTCCAGTGAGGTTGAGACAAGGGGTAAAAGCGATCAACTACACCAATGAAGACATTCTTCCTTTTGATATGAAAGGGACATGGAAAGATATGGAACAATGTGCTAATCTGGGCTTGGCTAAGTCTATTGGTCTTAGCAATTTTGGTGTGAAAAAAATTTCAGAAATTCTAGAATATGCAACTATTCCTCCTGCTCTTGTCCAGGTACAATGCATTGATTTTTTTTCTTCCCTTTTTCATTTTCTTTTTCTTTTTCATTTTTGGGAAACCATTTAAAAATTTAGCTACTGATATAACCATTTAAAAATGTAGCTACTGATATACCTAATGTATTTGATATATATTATAGATCAAATACATTAGGTGTTGAATGAACCTAAAAAGTGATTTTTTGCTTATGGATATGACTGGAGGGAGTACAACGATTGGATTCGTTGTATTTTGAGATTAAGAAAAACATAATTAATTTTCAAAAATATCATCAATGTTCTGCCAATAACCCATTAGAAATATTCATTGGTTTCTTTGCCAGGTGGAAATGAATGCAGCATGGCATCAAGAATATCTGAGAAAGTTCTGCAAAGAGAAAGGGATTCATGTGAGTGCATGGTCCCCTTTGGGTGCTAATGGAGCACCGTGGGGTTCACTTGCTGTTATGGACAATCCAATAATAAAAGACATTGCAATCTCATCAGGAAAAGCTATAGCTCAGGTGAATTTTCATACTAATCAAATTTCTTTGCATTGTTAGGAATTTAGAGGTTCTTATAATAAATCATGGCACTAAAATTTATTTTTTGCATTATACAAGTTTTCAGTTATAGGTGTGATTGCTTTTACATAGTTATGTTACAACTTATGATATAGTAGAAAATAGTGAATAAATGTAACTAAAATCAAATATTATGATGAAGGAGAAATCTACCATTAATAATTTTCTTATTAAAAGCTGAGACTATTTATTTTGTCTCTTAATTAAATTGATTTTTTTTTTTTTAATCAAATAGTCTAGTGACTGAAGATCACACATTTTAAATGTGGAGAAATGGGTGTCCGGGTTCGAATCTCATCCCCTGCATATGTTATAAAAAAAATAAAAAATACTCAAACACCCTTTATTTTTCTTTCGCCATAAAGGTAAATAAACACCCTAACACATTTTCAATTTCAGGTTGCATTAAGATGGCTAATAGAGCAAGGTGCTACTCCAATTGTGAAGAGCTTCAACAAGGAGAGAATGAAAAAAAATATTGAACTATTTGATTGGGAGCTAAGTGAGGTTGATTTGGAGAAGATTAAACAAGTATCACAATGCAGGGGTTTTAAAGGAGAACGTTTTATCACTGAAAATGGACCTTACAAAACTACTGAAGATCTTTTTGACTGAGAAGAAATGAAATTCAAGAACATTTTCTTTATGTTTTCTTAATAAATAAAAAATTATGTATGATAGTTATTTTAATGTCTGCAATTTAGAATAATGTTTGATAATCATTATAAAACACTATAAATTGTATAATAAATCAACGGTTTAATATTTGTGTGTTTGTACATGAATATGTACCTCAGACACACCAAATACAAACACACTTTTTATTGTCAAATTCCATAACTATTTATTTTACTTTATTGTAGGTGAATATGAATTTTTCATTGACAAGGTTTTTAGGTGGTGGGAGTGTATATATTTTTAATGTTTTGACTAATGACACCTCTCCTAACAAGATTTATGCCACACTTTCACCCAAGCCGGGTTAGACCAACTTGGTAAGCCCAACATAATCGATTTATAAGAAAATTTTGCTGATTATTTAAACACTAAATCCCTATCATCAAATTCTAATTGCCTAATAGCCAAGGACTACACACTTTTCCCACGAAACTTATTAATTTATTTTTCTCTCGTCGTCACTTCCACCCCACAAAAAAAAAGTTTAAAGAGATATTCAAGATTAGATATTATACCTAGTCGAACATTGAAAAAAGAGAAAATAGACTGGGATAGCTTACAAGATTGATTTTAATATAACCACTCAAGAACCAATAAACAAATGTTTATACTTCCATATAGACAATATGGATCACTGAATTTATCAATGGTTGCAATGTCAATCTTCTCCTCGGGTTTGCACCAATCAATAAACAAAGGTATTTAAATGGGGTGCTTCCTATTATGAAATTTAAAATATTTGCGGCTTCTTCTAACAAACTTTGTGCTATGTTTATCCTATCAAAGAGACTCTCGTGGAAATTAACTTTCATCATCCCCGATAGAACACAAAAGATATAAATTTTTAGAAAACCTATAAATAATCGTTTTATGACCTTGGGTGTGCAAAGTGGTTTCTTATTAATTTATTTTTTAAATAACACAAATTTTTCAAAGGAATTTCATCCCTAGATATAATCTCATCAATAAACCAACATATTTTTGCAGTGTAAGTTCGTTGGCACCAACTAAATATAGATGCTCACTCACATTATCTCAACATATTTTTCATTTTGTAAAATAAACAATAATATTACCCTTGTATTTTCTTTCGTTCCACTTTTTTCCCTTGTATTTTCTTTCGTTCCACTTTCGCATTTTAACCAAACAAAGTATATATTCATCTTCATTTTTCTTCCATGTCGACGTTGGGAAATGGAATCATAATCATTCACCACCTATCTACTATCATTCATTATTTTAATCAAACACGTGTCTTCTCTTTCACATGCACTCCCTACATGTATCTCTTTCCCATAGTATATATACATCACTATAGTACTATTATTTTGATCAAACAAGTGTCTTCTCTTCCACTTCCACTCTCTATAATCACACACATGTATTGCCTTTAAATGGCATTTCACTACTATATATTAATTCTTATAATCTTCTTTCTTTTGCCTTTGAATTATAAACACAAATAACAATTCACACGAAATTAAGGAATAAGTCTTGAAGGTAAGCGTGGCTACTTCAATTTATTTTCTTCCTAAAATTGTGACATCGTTTCTTCAATATTTTCTTCCTCTTCCCTTTATTAATAAATATTTGTGGTGTTGTAGGATCTTGAAGGGACTTATTATAGAAGGTTGTGAGAACAAGATTAAGATTCATCATGCTAAGGGGTAATTGGATGCACCGTGAATTCATAAACTTGGTTACAAGATATATGTGATTATATTCTTGAAGTGTCAATAATCCTAATCTTAAGGTTTGATCCTTTCTCTTGACTTACATATTATATGATAATTACTTCGGTTATTTTATTGCTTGAAAATATTGTAGTCTTTGAAAATATTAGAAAATTGAAAGGAAATAGGTAAAATGAAAAGAAAACAATCTAGAACCAATGAAACAAGACCCTCCAAAACTCTTAAAACTAGTAACCTCATGGAGGGGATAAAAAATGAATCTATAGAAACTTCAACAAAATCAAATGATATCAACAAAATTTTACAATCATTTGAACAATTAAAAATAGTTGAAAAGGAAAATAAAAACATACAAAAATTAGAACCAGCAGAAACAAGTGATGACAATGAAGTAACATTAGGTTATACTACTTCAGAAGAATTAGATAATGAAGAAGTAATACTAGGTTACACTACTTCAGAAGAATCATACATTAATGAAGAGGAAGCAAAATATTGTATTTCGTCGGATGAATTCGACCATTTAGAACGTGAAGAATCAAATTATGATCAAATATTTATAGAAAAATGAGAAACAAACATTGATGAAGAAGAAATATATTGTTGTATTTCGTCAGATGAATACAACGATTTAGACCGTGAAGAATCAAATTATGATCAAATATTTATAGAAAAAGGAGAAACAAACATTGATGAAGAAGAAATATATTGTTGTATTTCGTCAGATGAATACAACGATTTAGACCGTGAAGAATCAAATTATGATCAAATATTTATAGAAAAAGGAGAAACAAACATTGATGAAGAAGAAATATATTGTTGTATTTCGTCAGATGAATACAACGATTTAGACCGTGAAGAATCAAATTATGATCAAATATTTATAGAAGAAGACTCAAATTATGATCAAATATTTATAGAAAAAGGAGAAACAAGTAATTCTAAACGCAAAAGAAAATGGAAAGATTATTGCGGTAATTTTGATAACTCAAGGGTTGTATATGAGAATGAAAGTGATGAAATAAGGAACAATAAGAAATATGCAACCTCTCAAAAGAAAAAAAGGATATGCAAGAAAAACAATTAAAACAAGTGTGTTTAGTTCAATGTTTGTGGTCTTGTACCATTTTTCTTTCCTAGCTTTTACATTATTTTTATTCTTTTTTGTTACATATAGTGTTAATCTAATTTTTCTTTTAGTTATTTCAGCGTCAGCTGAGTATTATGACTACATCTTCTTAGCTTGGGTTTTTAAGTTTTTTTAATTAAGTTTTTAATTAAAAAATTTCATATTCTTTTTGGTCTTTTGTTATCAGTATATAAAGGTTGTCTATTTGGTTGGAGTTAGTTAAAAGATAATCCGAGTTCGAGTAAGTTGGCCGCTCAACATGCAATCCCACTATCTTGGAATGTCCTTTAGCTAACTCTAACAAAGTAGAGAACCTTTATAAGTTGATATTTGTTCACAAAATTTCCTCGTATTTTCCGTGTAGAAATTGCAGCATACGGTGATCATTTTCGTTGGTCCATTGTGATTCCCTGCATTTTCCAAATTACTAGACGTATCTTAAGAGAGAAGTTATTCTATGCCTTCACTCTTTTATTGTGGTTTCATTCACCATAGTATGGGTTAGTTTGTCTGAGTGAACATAATTCCAATTTTTGAATGTTTGCATAACAAGCCAATATCTAGAAAAATAATATGTTCCCATACAAGTTAGGGTCGAGGGATGCAGTTTCCTTGGAGTACGGTTTTGTTTTTAATTTGGTTTGAGTGTACCAAGTACCATGGTATACTTTTGCTATTGTGTTATTGCATTAAAAAAAAAGATGAAAAAATAGAAAAAAAAAAAATGTATGTACCCAAAAGAAAAAGAAAAAAAAAAGTGTAAAATGAGAAGGAAAAAAATGCATGGAAAAAAAAAGTTGTCAACCCTACCTTGTCTACAATAGTCCTCTTGTTGTGTGCTTGCAATTTCAGAGTTTTGTCAATCCTAGTGAGGAGAAGTGAGGGACACTATGTTACTCCTTGTGAATATTTTGTTTTGGTTGCTTGGTTTGTTACATTTGGGAAACATGAGTGTTCCAAGTATTGTGGATTATTCAAGAATGTTGCTTGCAGCTCAAGTAACAGCATCCTTGTTCATATCCTTCTCTTCATTCTCTAATATTTTGGTTGCTTGATTTGCTACATTTGGGAAACATGAGAGGAAAAGAGTAAGTGAAATGATTCTACAGTGAGAGTTCCAAGTATTGTGGATTATTCAAGAATGTGATTAGATTTAAATGAATTTAATTACTTAAGAACTAACCAATAAGCTAAATTAATTAGATGACAAGTAGTTGTCAAATAAAGTTACTCAATATATTCATAGCAAGAAAAATTAATTAGATGACAAATGAAATTTGTCAAATATAATTACTCAATATATCCATAGAATGGAGATTACACAACTGAAGTACTATGCTCAAAGCAGCCAACTAAAGCATAATTAATTAGTTGTTATTGGAGTCACCACTCTATAACAGATGAACTTATTGATGTTAATTACTAAGAAGAATGAATTACTAAGAAGAATAATTAGTTACTCAATTATCAAGCATTTACTAGAAAGTACAAATAATTTGCTACTAGAAAGACTAGTGTTCCACT
Source organism: Medicago truncatula (assembly GCF_003473485.1). Classification (NCBI taxonomy): domain Eukaryota; kingdom Viridiplantae; phylum Streptophyta; class Magnoliopsida; order Fabales; family Fabaceae; genus Medicago; species Medicago truncatula. Next base: position 34,742,612 of record NC_053047.1, read on the forward strand.
TTAAGGCAGTACTAAGATCCAACAAGATGCAGATTCTAACAAAGCAATTAAAGATGAAGTTATTGATGTTAATTGTGTAGAAGATTGAATGACTATGATAATTGCTAATTATTATCAAGCATTTACTCTCAATTTCAAGCAACAGACAAAGACTCTTGCCTCAAAGTGTTATACAAAGGATCACCAAATTTGCTACTCAAAACAAGAAGTGTTCTACTAGATGGCTATATCAAGATCCAGCAAGATGGAGATTCTTATGAAGAAATAGTAGATGAACTTATGGATGTTAGTTATGAAGAAGATTGAATTATTATGAAATTGTTAATCAGTTATCAACCATTAATCTCAATGTCAAGAAAAAGGGAGAGACTCTTGTCACAAGGTATTATACAAAGGACCAAATAATTTACTACTCAAAACGCAAGTGTTCCACTAGAAGGCTATACTAAGATCCAGCAAGAACGTAGATGGAGATTCTTATGAAACAATAGTAGAAGAAAGATGTAACCTCTACATCTTTAGAGAAAATTATTGAGAAATGATTTGCATCATTAAAGTGACTTAGGCTATAAGTAAGTCTTCTTACCTTAGAGTTCCATATGAGTTTTACTTAGACAAATAGTGTGACTAGTTCCGTACTTGAGTGTGCATCAAGTTATCTTGTACTCATGTGACTTATCAATAAAATTATTCATTCCACTTATTTTTCTTCTACTTATTCTTGACCCTCCTAAATCTCTTGAATAATCTATCAAAACCTAGCTTTCAAACCAGCATAGTCTTAACACTTTATGGTTAACTTGTCTTGAACTTAGAAACAACTCAGCAAAGAGGGCTTCAACACAGTTGAAAAATAATTGTTTTATTCAAATATACAAAAAAAACGACGCCGTAATCGGACAAAATATACATAAATACAATGTTGATGTTGGTGTGAGCTGAGAGAAAAAATTATTTAGAAAAGGAAAAAATACATTTTCGTCCGCTGTATTATCTGTTTTGAGTGTTTGAAAATTTAATGATTTCTTATTTTATAAGAATTCATGTGTGCAATTATCATTTTGAACGCCATGATTCCTATCAAACATAGGAAAAATTCATTTTGCTTTTAAATGGTACAGTGGAAAAGATAAGTTCAGCTCTGATGTTAATTCGTACAAAATTACACCAATATAACAAAGATGTGTGGAGCAAAGGAAGTCGTAATCAATGAGCAAAAGTAGTCTCAAGCAACAACAACAAAATAATCCTAAGACTTAGTGTAATCAAAGCAAAAAGATAAGCAATGAAAGAAAAGGAACAACCACACCAAAGATTGTTTACCCAGTCGGTCCAATATGACCTACTATGGGGGACAGAGTAGCCCTCCAATCAACTAAGATGAAAGTGATACAACGGGGTTACAAAAAAATTAGCATAAGAGCTTATAGAGAACAAAACTGAATTTCTATCCATTTTTGAAGTTACCCACACTCTCTTGCGTGCTTGAGTATATAAGTCTCTTAGTGAAATCTTGGGCACCTAGGAAGTCTCAGTCAGTTGTGATTGAGTAGGGTAAAATCTTGAGAAGTTGTGCTTAAGCAAGGGAAGTCTCTTGCAGGTGTGCTTTGTTGGAACAAAATGTGTTTCACAATAAACCTTAATGAGTTTTGATGATAACAAGGTATTAAAAAATTTCAATTGGTTATTGCTAACAATTGTTCAAGTGTACAGGACCATAGGCAAAGTCATTCAATTTAAATAGGTCTGGGAAGAACAATGGAGAGCAAAGGAATCCAAAGCATCTGAAGAAAACTGCATCTGAAGCTAAGAAGTGCTTATGAAGTAACAAGTGCCTCTGAAGATGACGTCATCAGAAGCAGAAAGTTCATCAGAAGCAGAAGACTATCAGAAGCAAGGTTTCATCAGAAGTTATATCATCACCAGAAGCTACAAGTGATCAGTAAATTTAAACTGAAGATTCAAAGGAGTTGTTTTTCGTTTCAACATCGTCTAGAAGAACGAAGAATTGAAAGGGAGGTATCAACGGTCATTTGAAGAGCACTGTGTACTTGTCCTTCATTATCAGAGTTGACAAAGTACAAGTGTACAACCACTACCTCCACTACACTGTTCTTGTCCACGCTACAAGACAAGACAACGGCTCTGCCTGCAGAATTGTTCCTTCAAGATAGGAATGAATTTGAAGTTGATCCTTCAAAGGACTTCACCCAAATCAGGCAAAAGATTACTGGTGGATGATCAAAGAAACTCAACGACTCTTAGACGTGCTAAACATCTCAACGTCTCTTTCACACTTCTATATAAAGGAGTGAAGACTTGAAGATTGATAAGAGACATCAACACAAGTTAAAAGCGCCAAAACTCTGTCAAATTTTATTCTACAAAGCACATTGAATTTCTGCACTGATTTGATACATCTTAGAAATTCATAAGTCTAGAGTCTTTATTGCATTGTATTGTGAACACCACTGATTGTGTATCAAGTGTTCAATTCAAACATTTTCTCTGTATTTTTGTTTGAATAGAAGCCTCTCGCCTGCGTGCTTGAGCATTAGAAGACTCTTGCTTTAGTGCTTGAGCATTGGAAGACTCTCGCCTGCGTGCTTGAGCATTTTGAGAAGTCTCATACTTAGAGAGTATTGAGCATTTGTAATCTTTGTGATTATTAGTGAAATCTCCTTGAAAGTGCAAGGGGGACTGGACTACTTCCGATTTGTGGAAGGAACCAGGATAATTGCTTGTGTCTTTCTCTCTTTTCTCTACTCTATTTTATTCCGCTGCATATCTGATTTTGATCATCACATCAGAAGCATTCCTAACCTGCTTCTGAAGTGTTTTCAGAAGAAGAATTTTTAGAGAATAGAAAACACAATTCAACCCCCCTTCTTGTGTTTTTCCTCACTTTCATGCTTGAGCATATAAGTCTCTTGCAGTTGTTCTTGAGCATTGAGAAGTCTCTTGGTGTGTCCTTAAGCAAATTGTAATCCAAGTGATTATAGTGAAATCCCTTAGAAGTCCAAGGATACTAGACTACTCCGGTGTTGTAGGATGAACCAATATAAATTGCTTTGTGTCTGTCTTCTCTCTCTGACTCTTTATCGTTTATCATTGTAATCTGTATTCTGCTGCAATCAGAGTTTGGGTCAGAATCTACAACATTAAATTTTTTCCAGGCTGCGTTCCACATTAAAAAAACATAGTCGAAAAGGCCAAAGTTTTTTCACCTTCAGTGGAGAATTTAAGACGTTAAGGAATTGTGTAAATCTTGACTTTAGCTTTGAGATAAATTCAAGGTTAAGTTATATTGGATTAAAACTTCAAAGATATAGCAATATATTGGAAAGGAATGTGTAACACATGTGTTCTGCCATTTTCATAAGGTGTTTAAGCGCGCCATTAGAAAAATGTTCTAACTTGAGTGAGGTTTGTGTCTGACATTTTATATTTTAATGTAAGACACCTCTGATCTAATATTTTAAAAATTTAAAGAGAAACTTATTTATTTATGTAATTTAAAATCGACGAGTTTTAAGTAATTTTTTTTATTATTTAAAAAATATTATTCGGCTTTTTTCACTAAGTATTACAAAAGTTAATTGGGGAGGTGTTACTTATTTTTTTTTATTTTTTTTTTGAAAAAAGACTAGACATTTTATTGATTAAAAGGTCCCACGTGACTTCAGTTACAATACAAGAGGGAGTTTCCTCCAACCAGATTCTATTGGACTCAGTTAGAGTGTGTTGGGCCAACTTATGAGCTGGGCCATTACCCTTCCTACCCACATGACTAAAGTCCACTCCTTTGAATCTATTTTGTCTAAGAGACATTACTCTTCCTACCCACACATTTTTTATAACATTGTTAGCATAGAGATTGGGACATTTCTTCTTCGCTGTAAGAACCCTAACTATCATTTCGTTGTCCGATTCAAAGATTACATCCATAAAACCACACTAAGCTGCAAACTCCATGACCCAAAAATATTGTCTTCAATCTCATACCGTTATCAATTTCTCAAATCTTAAATGTAATTTTCTTTTCTTTTTCTTCTATTTCACTCTCAGATTATTCCTCAGATCTAGTCAAAAAGAAGTTCTTGTCTGATCCATTGTATCAATTAATATGTAAGTCTTCGTGTAATCTCTATTGTTTTCTTAAATAAATCTCAACACATAGTCAATGATGTTGGATCCATTCAGATCAAAGTCGGAAGTTCCATATTTAAATGCATAATTTATTTATTTTTTAAATACAGTTCTTCAAGGCTATGTGTCCTTGGTCGTTTTTCCTATATAAATCATAAGTAATATTTTTTAACACATATTGTGTTCAATCGCATACCGTTGTCAATTTCACAAATCTCAAACATAATTTTCTTTTCTTTTTCTTCTATTTCATTCTCAGATCATTCCTCAAATATAGTCAAAAGGGAGTTCTTCCCTTATCCCACCATATCAATCGGTTTGTGGGTCTTCTTGTAATCTCCATTGTTTTCTTAAAACAATCTCAACTTTATTTCCCAATATGCTCAAGGAAGTTGGTTCAAGTTAGACCGTGTTTGGAAGTTCCATGTTTCAATGCATAATTTATTTTTATAAATTCAGAATTCTTCAAGATCTGGATATTCCGATCTCGATCAAGATATCACTGACGTGTTTGACTACGTGAATGTGTTGACTATAACTAATTCAAAGTTCAGACATACATCAACATGCATAGATCTATATCAAAGTTTTCATGAGTTTTGAGACCGAATTAAATAGTTATTCTGGTTTGTTATATTAGTAAAACAAATATCAAAATTTATGATTTTATTTTATTTCAATTTCAGGTATTCTGGTGAATGTTGCAGCTAAAGTTGTGACTCTATGGTAGAATTCATTCCTATTAGTATGTTTTTTCTTCTTCATGAGAACATATTTTTATCAATTGTCTATGTGATGAATGGTTAATTGTTTATTTGGTAGATTTAATTTATTCCTATTGTATTTAAGGGCGTTAAATTAAAAATCTTAATCAAACACTTGTTTTGAGTTTTCATTTTATTCAAAATAATTTTTTTTAGATTTAAATTTTGTTCAACAATATAAAAATGAAATTTTTAATTATTTATGACAAAGTTGTGTGAATTGATTTTTAAAATGAACGAGGATTCATAGAAATATATATAAAGGACGCATCCCTCAAAATTTCCTCATTAACAACCAAAGAAATCAAATTATCAGTAATATACATGCTTACGGGGTTGTATCATTAATCTTTGCTAAATATTTGTTTCCATAATTGCATGAATTATAACAATTGAATCGGAAAAATCTAGTTGATATTGCACAACCTTTTCAATTTCATTTTTCTTAGAAAATAATTTTTGACTTGTGTTTTAATTCAGTGATGATTAAGATAACTACCTATTTGTTAATTCTTTCATTGTTTAGCAATAGGAATTTTAGGGTTCTGATTATGAGAAGACAAACCTTGTTTACTTGGCCAACTTGTTGATTCTATTAGATCATAAGTTGGTCTTATACTCACTGTTGGGGATGGGAAATTTCTAGGAATAAAAGCATAATGTGTAGATTTTATGACCTTCTGGAGTTGGAGCTGAATTTAAATCGATGGATACACCCTTTCCATTGTTCGAAGAAATTGTTTGATTAATTTGCACCCCTCTTGATGGATTAAAAGGTTTAAACACAACAGGCTCAACTTTTCCATAGTATAGCAAGAGATCAGGCATTTGAATTTCATGTGAAGGTGATATCTCAAGATATGAGTAATCTGAAGAAAAATCATCATCCACTTCAAATTCATGAGTCTTTTTGTTGGTGTTGAGATCGATACGTACTTATGAATTCCCAGCATTTTGTGTAAGATTGACATTGGTTGGTACCAAAGAAACATTCACATTAACATCACCTTGAATCAGTGAAGGTTTATAAGAGGTTAACATGGAACCCCGCAAAGTAACACCATTTCCCACTCGAATTGTGAGCAAGTATCCACTATGAAATATTCCATCGATAACACTAGTGAATTCCTTTCCTACCTCGATTTCTTCATGTGGATTCTTCGGGGGAATTACCGGTGTACCATTGTGATGGTTGTGATGTTTCCAATATAGTCCACTCATTGTTCTTTTATCTCTGTATTAACATAAATTATTTTTCATTCACTTGAAGTTATATTTGAAGGAACGAGCTTCCCTAGCACTATGTTCAACTTATTCAAGATAAAACTAATATAGAACACTTAATTCATTAAGTATGGAACTTGATTAAGCTAACTACAAACAATGAATTAAGTTCCATACTTAATGAATTAAGTGTTCTTCATTAGTGTTATCTTGAATAAGTTGAACATAGTGCTAGGGAAGCTCATTCTTTCAAATAGAACTTCCAGTTAATTTCAAATAATTTAAGTTAATACATAGATAAAAGAACAATGAGTGGACTACATAGGAAACATCAAAACCATCACAATGATATACTGGTAATCCCCCCGAGGAATCCACATGAAGAAATCAGGGTAGGAGAGGAAATCACTGGTGTTATCGATGGAATATTTTCTGGTGGATACTTGCTCACAATTCGACTGGGAAATGGTGTTACATTGCAGGGTTCCATGTTAACCTCTAATCAACCTTCAGTGATTCAAGGTGATGTTAATGTAAATGTTCCTTTGGTACCAACCAATGTCAATATTACACAAAATGTTGGGAATTCAGAAGCGTGTATCGATCTCAACACTAAGAAAAATACTCTTGAATTTGAAGTTGATGATGATTTTTCTTCAGATTACTCATATCTTGAGATATCACCTTTACATGAAATTCAAATGTGTGATCTCTTGCTGGAAAATTTTAGCTTGTTGTGTCTAGACTTGTTACTCCATCAAGAGGGGTGCCAATTAATAAAAAAAAATTCTTCGAACAAAGGAAAGGGTGTATCCATCTATTTAAATTCAGCCCCAACTCGAAAAGGTCGCAGAATCTGCAGAGATCCTTTTCTTCCTAGAAATTTTCCATCCGCAACGGTGAGTATAAGACCAACTTATGATCTAATAGCAATAACAAGTTGATCAAGTAAAGAAGGTTTATCTTCTCATAATGAGAACCCTAAAATTCCTATTGCTCAATAACAAATAGGTAGTTATGTTAATCATCGCTGTATTAAAACACAAGTCAAAAATTATTTTTTAAGAAAAATGAAACTAAAAAGGTTGTGCAATATCAACTAGATTTTTCTAATTCAATTTTTATTGTTCATGCAATTATGGAAACAAATATTTAGAAAAGATTAATGATACAACCTGTAAGCATGTTTATACTGATAATTATTTTTTTCTCGCTCGGAATTTTATTCAATCTTTTCTTTTTCAACTACACCATTTTCGTTCTTTTCAACTACACCTTGTTCAGCCTCCTCCACTATACATCTTCATTCTTCTTTGTGACTTTTGGAACTAAAGGTGTTAAAACCTTCTTGCATCTCAACTCGATTACCTTACAATTTTCATTCTTTGGATTATCTTGTGTATTACCAGAAAATCCTTGGCTTGATTGATTTGCTATCTGCTTTGCCAACTGCCCTATTTGATTCTCAAGCTCTTCATTGAAGCCTCATTATTTCTTTGCACAACTTCTTGACTAGCATTCAACTTGAAAATTGGTTTGAGTCATTTTGACAAAGCTAGTCATGGATTCTTCAAAAACTGATGGCTTTCTTTGTTGTTGAGGGGATGGATTAGGTAAGAGTGGATTCAAAGTGTTGTGGTTATAGTACTTCAGGTTATAATGTTGTGCCCAAGCCGGGTTGTATGTGTTGGAATAAGGGTTCCCCTTTTTGTAGTTTCCCATGTACTTTGCTTCCTCACTTACCCCTTCAGGCAAATACTCATCATTTGCATGTCTTTCACCACATAAATCACACTTAGGAGGAGCCACTTGTTGACCTTGAGCCTATTGGTCTTGCAATTGTCCCATGGTAATTGCTAGCACATGTTTGGTCAAGGCTTCTATCTGTTTGTTCATGGCTGTTTGATTTGCTAGGATGACACTACTCTCACTGACCCCAAAACGCCCATTTTCTTTTTCTCGGGTTTATCACGGTACTCATTTTGGGCCATGTTCTCTATTATGGTTTAAACTTCATGGTCAGTCTTATCTCATGATTCCTCCGGCTGAAGCATCTAAGAACATTCTATGGCTATGTGTCAACCCCTCAGTGAAATCTTGTAGGTATGACTTCTCGCTCAAGTCATGTGGAGGACACCTTTTAAGCAAAAGTTTAAGCCGCTCCCCGGCATCATACAATGAATCATTCTCCCTCTGTTTAAATTTGGTGATCTCATGTTTTTCTCCTAATATTTGGACATAGGAAAACACTCTCTTAAGAACTTATTGAAGCTATTGGATGACAAATTTCACTTGTGAAGTATAATTACTCAGTGTAACCGTAGAATGGAGAAAATTAATTGAATTGATTGAAGCAAATTATTTAAAAGTACATGTATTCCAAAGTAGCCAACAAAGCATTTAGTTGTTATTTGAGTTATCAATCTCTAATATATGAACTTATTGATGTTAGTTTGTAAGATGATTCAATTATTATGATAATTGCTAATCAATATCAAGCAAGAGGAAGACTCTTGTATCAAAGTATTATACAAAAAACCAAATAATTTGCTACTCATCAAGTTTTACTCTAGAAGGCAATACTAAAATGAAGCAAGATGGAGATTCTTATGAGGCAATAGTAGATGAACTTATTATGTTCATTATGAAGAAAACTGAATTACTATGACGATTGTCAGTTGCTAATCAATTATCAAGTATTTACCTTCTACTCAAGACAAGTGTTCAACTAGAAGGCAATACTGAAATCCACCAAAATGGAGATTATTATGAAGCTATAATAGAAGAATGATGTAAGATCTACATATTTGGAGAAAATTATTGAAAAATGATGTGCATCATTGGAGATAAAGGATGGCTTAGACTATAAATCGGTCGTCTTATGCTAAGGTACCTCATAGTTTTAGATGTAAAATTTCTAATTTCTAGAAATAGTTTCTCTTACACAAATTATGTGCTAGTCATGTTGTAGGGACTAGTTGGATACTCAAGAGTGTATCGAGTTTTCTTGTAGTTGAGATTAAGTGTGGCATGTATCTGCTTTGTGTTTGCCTGAGACTGTTGCATCGAAAACCTGGTTACTGAAATGGCTAACATGTAAGTTTTCTGTGTAACTCTAGGGATGATATGGTTTGGAAGGACCAAATTGTGTTGAAATAACTAACATGTAGGTTTTCTGTGCAAGTCTAGGGAAGATATGGTTTGAAAAGACCAAATTGTGTTCAAACTAAAATTTCTCAATTCAGTGGACGTGGCTAGAAGCGCTGAAGAATATGTTGTTGACTTCAACCAGGCAAATCTGAGAAGAGAAATGCAAGGAAGTATGTAGCAGAACCAGTTGAGTAGCAGTCTTGACACTGTACCTCAAGTGCATGCTATAGTCATATCATGTGTTTTTAGAAACCAGTCTGGTAATATTTATGGCAGCTTGCGAAAAGAAGAAGCTTTCGGTGTGAGATGGTGCCTCCGAGTGGAGCGCATACAAGCACGATAGAATGTGGAAATACAAACTGACTCACTGGTGGTAGAAGAATTCATCATAGGCATGAGGTCCAGTGCAGCTATAGAACCTATAATCTCTTGTTGACCGAGCTGATGAGTACATTTAGATTTTCTGTTACGCTTTTATTTGAAGACAATAATATTGAGGTCCATAGGTTGGTTGCTGTAACAAAACTTGTAGGTTCAAGAATTTGGTTGGGACATGTATCAGACTTTTTCTGGTGCATTATATACCAGGGTAACTCTGTTTCTGTTTTAATGCACTATTAAGAAAAATGTATCTTGTACTTATGTCAGATATCAATAAAATTACTCATTAGTGGGTTTCTTTTTGTTTTCAGTTATGTTTGAGCTCTATTTATATAGCAGTGAAGTGTTTGTAAGAGTGAGCTTGATGTTATCAAAATATTTTTGTTTTCTAATACGTCATTTCCATATTACTATTTCTCTCATATCTCTTCAAAACCAACAAATTGGTATCGGAGATTATCTTCTTAAGGGATATGTGAATTGAGTACATAAAAAAACCATCCTAAAAAATGAAACAAAAGGAAACTTCTCCCTTCTCCACCCATTTTTGTGATGAAAACATATCTTGAAGCCTTAGACCTTTGGGAAGTTGTGGAAGAAGAATATGAAGTGGAGTCATTGCCGGAAAATCCAATGGCGGCTCAAATGAAGATTCATAAAGAAAAGAAGACAAGGCAGGCCAAAGTTGAATCATGTCTATTCAATGCGGTGTCAAGCACAATATTTACAAGAATCATGAACTTGAAATCCGCAAAAGACATCTGAGACTACATCAAATAAGAATATGATGGAAATTAAAGAACCAAAAACATGCGGATACTCACCTTGATTCGGGAGTTCGAGATGCTGAAAATGAAGGTGGCAGAAACCATAAAAGAGTACTCAGATAAGTTGCTGATTGTTGTTAACAAGGTGAGATAACTTGGTAATGATTATTTTTCTGATGAAAGAATTGTGCAAAAAACTCTGGTTTCTATGCCTGAGAGATATGAATCAAAAATTTCTTCATTTGAAGAAACAAACGATTTATCGCTAATTTCCTTGGTATAATTGGTGAATGCATTCCAGGCACAAGAACAGAAGAATGATGAGAGGAGAAAATGTCCATAAAATGTTCATTGTATGTGATATCCATGGAGCATCAAGAAGAAGATCAACTTTTTGTTGCAACATGTTTTGCTACAAGCAATAGTTTGTGACTCGTGGTTACTTGACAGCAGATGCACAAATCACATGACCAATGATCATAAGCTCTTTAAAGAGGTTGAAAAAAATCGTTGTTTCGAAAGTAAAAACTGAAAATGGTGATTTCAACTCAGTCAAGGGAAATTGGACTGTTGCTATTGAAAGCTTATCTGGTATGTGATATATTTATGAATGTTTTATTTGTTCTTGACATTGATCAAAATTTGTCTAGTGTTCCACAACTTATTGAAAAGGGCTTCAAAAACATATTTGCAGACAATGTTTGCTTGATCAAAGGTGTTAAAGGCAGAGATGTATTTAAAATTAAAACAAGAGCTAAATGTTATGCTCTAAATCAGCCAATAAAGGAGGTGATGCCATAAACTTCTGAATATTTTGATGATGACATAGAGGATGTTCCAATTAGAAGAAGCAATAAGATTTTGGTGAAAGAGTTCAAAGTTGTTAACTTAGACCTTCATATTTTTGTCCCGATGAAAATATGTCCACTTGCTAACTTAAACCTTCATGATTTTAGGTTGGTTTAAATTAGCAAACTATATACACACAATGTGGATCAATACACATTGTAACACTCACTTCTTCCGTTCAATTTTACTATTCACAAAATGTTGAGTTTCCATATTCTTTATTCTCTAAATTCATATTGTAAAACATGTTTGATTTCAAGCAAACAATCCTGACATGTGATGTAAGAGTACTTGATAAGAAAGGAGAAATGATATTTGTACAGCCACGCACGTTATAACAACTTTTTTACAATTTTCTCTCTCATACTCATATTATATTTTTATTCTCTCTCTTCATTTTTCTCTCTTTATTATTTTGGACCAATAAGAAGAAAGCAAATGAAAGTTGTCATTAAAGATGTCACAAATTATTTTACAAATATCACTACTCACAAGAAAGACAAAAATTTAAATTTTTTATTGAATTTGAAAAAACAATTTTCTAACCTCTATAAAGTTGAATAAATATTTATCCGCAAAGGTGTTACACAACCGACAATATCAACATTATTAGATCGAATATCTTTTGTGGTGTTTTTCGGAAGCTTCCACTTTTTTTTTTTTTTGGTGTTAACTCTCCGGTTTTCAAGGGAAAGATGCCCTGGTAATTTGGAGTTCCATCAATAGCTAAGTAAAATCTGACAAAAAATTGTTTCATCTTAGAGTCAAACTCAAGTTTTTCTCAACTCATTTACCACTTGAACTCAATTGTTTGGTCCCCAAATCTTCAACTTTTTGTATTGAGTGTTGTATTGGTGATTCGGACTAAAAAATAAGTTGAATAAGTATTTTCCAACACATTTTTTTTATAGACAAATGTTTAATTATTATGTTAGCATTTTTTCCCTACTTTGCTAGGTTTTTTTTTTAGTTTAATTTATATTTGTAACCGTACCTACAAAAGTTTTATTCATGTATCTACTAATGTGTTTCATTTATCAAATTAAAAATACTTGGTTTCTCATGCTTCATTAATTTATATGCCAACACATATTAGATTTGTAAAACTTTCGTACTAGTACATATAAATTAAACTCTTGAACTTTAGACCACTAACTCATCACTTCCTTTAATAACCTCGCATTATTAAGAGGTTTGAAGTTTGAACATCCATTGCTTGTCCTTAAAAGAATCATAAATCAAATCACCCTTCCCTCTTTTACCCATCTCCATCCTCGCCCACCCCGTCTGTAAAAGAATAATGTTGTTTACACTTCACTCAATACTAAAAAACATCAGTAATTTATTAATATAACCTCATCGGCAGTTAACTATCGATGAATTTTAATCGGCGGCAGTTAACTGTCGATGAACATTTACGTCTTTTTCTAATGTGTTTCAATCTTGTTAGAAGCGTACACACCAATTTTCTCCGTAAATTCATAACATTTCACGTGCTTCTACCCCTCTATTATATTGTGCTAATGTCTGTTTGCTTTTTGAAGTTATTGCACTCCAAGTGATATGCCGACCCTTTTGTTGTCAGCACTATTCCAACCTTTTGTGGTTTGTATTTTATCTATTCCTGGCCCACATATTTGTCTATGTTGCAAGAGAAATTAAACTTCTAAATTTATCAAGATTTACATTTATTTAGTTTTTCTTTTTAAGTTTTAGGTATAAAGTTTCCACTGATCATTTGCTTAAGAAATCAAAATAACATACAACTTTGATCAATCTATTGTTATTACACTATGTAGCGTAGGCACCATATCTGACTCCTCCAAACATTCATGATATATTTGAATTGATGATTTATGATGAAATAAAGGAAATTGCATGACAAAAAAAATATAAAAACATTTTTTTAAACTATGTAGCTTGTTATATTCCTTTAAATTCCAATCCATTCTATCCTATCATATACCTGAAATTTATACAAAATCTAAGGTATTAAGTATACATATTTTCTCACTTATATGATGTTCAAACATTAATTTTTTCTTCTTCATATAGTGTGAGATTTTTACTCTAGCAAACAATCTTTTCCCAAGCAAAATTCAGGAGAAAATGATGCATACCAACATATAACTAAGAGTAACCACATAAGCGACTTGAATACCATGTTTTCATCTACAACCTATTTATATGATGCTCAACATACCCATTTTTTCTTTCAATGTGAAACTTTTACTCCCACTTGACAAACTAGCAACTATGCCGTTTTTCTTGAATATATAATATCTTACGAATTATTTTAATTTTCATTTTTTTTATACATATTTTTCTCCTTAATGTATTTCTGTTTAAATAAAATTAATTATAAGTTTTTGAATTGTCAATGCTAAGCATTTTTATAACTATTAGTTTTTGATTCATAAATTGTACATAAAGTTAATATGCACATATCATAATGTTTTTTTGGCTACAACGTATAGGAATGTCTTATTGTTACAAATCATTTTTGCAATTTTTTAATTTTTTAAGATCTTATTTCAGTAATGCGTTTATAATCTCTTTCAAATAAAATTTCTATATATATATTTTTTTTATAAATTAGATTAAATAGTATTGTTTTAGTGAACATGATTCAGTTGGCAACAACGAGATATTGTGATATGCACGTATTATCGCAACGAGTGGATACAACATGATATCTAAGTGAACCTTCCTTAAAAAAAATGATATCTAAGTGAACCTACCAGGACAACCTTTTTACGTTATCATTTTACCTTTTTGTAATTTTTATTATTACAAAAAATGGCCACAAATAATAATAAATTATGATTTATATAATTTATTTATATTATTTTAATATTTTAAAATTACTAAATTAAATAATGCAAATGCTTTGCTTTTGCATGCCTTAAAATTATATATTACATATGTAATCAGTTTTTATGCCCGTGATGGTATATATAAAAAATAATGTAAAGCATAGAGTTATACCTCAAATTTAAATTCTTCAAAAAGAAAAACATCAAATTTAAAAGTACAATAATTGGTCTATTTGTAATGTCAATTTCGAGTTTTGTTTGATAGTTACCCCAAGCAATATAGCCAGGAACGTGGACCAATAACGACATACCAAATGTCCTAAGACACAACATAATATCTCAAACATGCCACAAGAGCCATTATCAACTTTTTGTTTCATTATTTTATATTAAAGTAAACAAAAAAGCAATTAACGGACAAACTATCACCATAGATGCCAATAAAGGTTATACACGTTTACATAAATGATTGAATATTTTCTGCATATTATTTATGAAGCCGACAACATTCACTTTTCTTTCTTTTTAGTAGTTTAGTGGTTAAAGTTCACCTTTTTTAAGGAGAATAAGTTAGGTGTTTGAGGTTCGAAAATTCCAACCCCTGCATATAATCATGCATGTTCCTGCCAACATTTACGCTAATGCTCTTGAGAGTATTCATTTCAATTGCTAATATATCTATAAGTTGTTACTATTATTGTTGAGGTCTTAAAATGAATCTCCTATGGTATAAAAACCTTTTTTATAAATCGAATGAGTGTTATCCATAACATTAACAAATTAATTTCTAGAATGTCGTGAGGGTCGGGAAAGTTTTAAGATGACATCAAAGACTATTCGTAATTGCCGCCTTTTGACTACTTCAGTCAATCTTAAGATGTTAATCCTATGCGCGTTGAGAGTTTGACACATATATATATATATATATATATATATATATATATATATATATATATATATATATATATATATATATTATGTGATACACACTAAATATCTTTATAAATAAGAAACATTTCTCAGCTTAAATTTCAGTTTTCATAAGTTGAAATATATCAGACCAAATTCTAAAAAGTTATAATTATGTAAAACCAATCATTAACTTTCTTATCAATAGTAAACTATAAAGGGTTACGATATTAACTAATAATTCAAGAAAATAGAAACATTGAATATAACTATATACATCCATATAGCGTTGGATATCGAACACGTCTTCAAACTGAAGTGTTGGTTTTTCATAGATAGATAAAATTACTTACCTTTCACACCCAAAATACTTTTATCCTTAAAAATAATTTTGTTAACTTTTCCCACCACCACATATCACCACAAACCACTTTATATAGATGAAGTGCCACCAATCGCCAATCATGCATTTTTTGTAGAGCTAAAAGAAAAAGGAAAAAAAAAACAAGAAAGAAAAACATGGCAGGAAACAAAATTCCAGAAGTGTTATTGAATTCAGGACACAAAATGCCAGTCATAGGAATGGGAACTTCAGTAGACAATCGTCCATCAAATGATGTTCTTGCTTCAATCTTTGTTGATGCAATCAAAGTTGGTTATCGCCATTTTGATTCTGCTTCTGTGTATGGAACAGAAGAAGCCATAGGTATGGCTGTGGCAAAAGCTTTAGAACAAGGTCTTATTAAGAGTAGAGATGAACTTTTCATCACTTCAAAGCCATGGAACACTGATGCAGATTATGATCTTATTGTTCCAGCTCTCAAAACCACATTAAAGTAAGCTATATATGAATCTATAAACTCATTCTTTAGTTTGTTTTGTTGAAGCTAATGTTAATTAGCTTTACTTTATCTTTTACTTAGCTTTTCTGTTTTCATTTGCTATCTTTTACTTTTACTGTCACTGTAGTTTTTTTTTTCCTTCTGTTTTTATTCCTTTCACATATACATTTTTTGGCTATTGGTCCTTTATTGTTTCTTTTGGTCTTTTGAATATCTTTTTATTTTGGAATTTATCTCAATAATAAGTAGAACATTTGATTTTAATAGAGTAAACAATCAAATTAGTCTCTGACTTTGTAGACCGCATTCAAATAAGTCTATGACTTTATGAATATTTCAAAAAGTCCCCAAATCTTTTAATTTTAGTCATATTAGTCCTTCAAAGATTATGCTAGGGATTAAATTGATAGTAAGTGGATAAACTTTGGGATTAAATTAGTAAGTTGTTAAAATATGGACTGGATTGATAGTAAATGGTTAAATATAGGGACCGATTCAAGAATTTAATAGAATCGAGGATCATTTTGAAATATTCACAAAATCAAATACTAATATGTCTACTTGATTTTATGGTGGTATTGGTTTGGAACCTGAGAGTGTGCTCCTCCTCGAGGTCTCAGATTCAATTCTCTCCGGTGTCAATTTGGGTGGACTAATTTAGCTTTAAAAAAAAAAAAAATACCTCCCATACTGACTATGGAAGGACTAAAATGAATATTATGCAAATATTACACGTGGACCACTAATTTCAACATATCAAATTTTACAGGAACTAAACAACAATAAAAGGACTAAAAACAAAAAAGTGTGTATTTCCATGGATTTAGAACAACTTTTTTACAATAACTAAAGGTGAAATGTGGTATATTTACATGGTAAGAAACATATTTAGTTAAAATTAGTTACAAAACTACCACATTGTTTGAAATCGATGTCCTGTTTTCGGTGTTTGTATAAGAAAGTTCTTTCTATTCGATGTTTCTTGTACAAATCTTTAAAAAGGGGAAAATATTGAAAACAAAGGGACAACTTTGTAAACAAATGTGGAAACATAAAATCTTATATCATTGTGACCAATGGTTGAGCTCAAATCGTTAATAAGTATCCGACGAATTGTTTGGTAAAATCCGAGTTCAAACTTGTTTGGAACAATTTTTGATAGACTTTACCTACCCTTGACGGAAATCTGAATTACTCCCTCCGTCCTAAAATATAAGCAAAAAAGACCAATTTTTATGTTATTATTATGTTTTTTCAAAGAAATCATATTTTTCAATGTAAAATTAAATGCAAATTGAATTCAATTTGTTCTCCTTTTTATTTTCTCCATAATTTTTAACCAATGAGAATTATTTTTACATTTTTCCATGAAACTTATTCCAAGGAGAACACAAAAAATTATACCTCAAATCACTAAGTGTTAGTTTTCTTAATAAGTGTGAATTAGTGTTTTTTCTTATAAATTAGGACGGAGGGAGTACCAAGGTTTCTTTTCCCTAAAAATTGGAGGATTAAGACAAAAAGTAAATTAAAGGGTATGTTTTGCACATATATTTTCTTACCATGATTGTTTCTTAACTGCTTCTATGTGCTATGTACAATGTTGTTTAGAAAACTGGGAACGGAGTATGTAGATCTTTATCTGATTCATTGGCCAGTAAGACTGAGACATGATCTTGAAAACCCAGTCATATTTACCAAAGAAGATTTACTTCCCTTTGATATAGAAGGGACATGGAAAGCTATGGAAGAGTGTTATAAGTTAGGCTTAGCAAAGTCCATTGGCATATGCAATTATGGTACCAAAAAATTGACTAAACTCTTGGAAACTGCTACCATCACCCCTGCAGTGAATCAGGTATGTATTATAATGTGATCACCCATTTTTGTACACTGTTATCAAAATGGTCTTGTAACCTTTGGAAGTCATGTTTAGGATTGTTAACAAAAACTAAAAATAGAATCGATCCGTTAAATTAAACAGAAAAAAGTTGAGTTGTGACTGACACAATTGACGAGCTAAACTGAATCAGTCCGGTTCAACTCAGTTCGTGAACTATTCATCACAATTTGGTTCATTACCTTGATGTTCAGTTCGGTTTTTTGTTTTTTAAAATAATTCTAATATTCAATCCGGTTCTATTTATAGTTTTTATTTCAACAGTCCAAGTTATCAGTTAAAAATAGCAATTTGGTGCAATTCGGTTTACAAAGAATCAGTTTGGTTCGATAAAATACAGTTCTGTTTTTTTGTAAAGATAGTTCCATTTCGGAACCACTAAACCAGTACACATAACATTTATAACAGTTTGGTACGAACTAGCAAAAGTTCGGTTCAATTTTATCGAACTGTTATGACGGTTCAGCTTTTCTCATTATCTGAACCATAAATGAACACTCCTACTCATGATTATGAAGTTAAATGATGGTTTCTTTTTCAGGTGGAGATGAATCCTTCTTGGCAGCAAGGGAAACTGAGGGAATTTTGCAAGGAGAAAGGAATTCATGTTAGTGCTTGGTCAGCTCTTGGAGCTTATAAGGTTACTTGGGGTTCAGGAGCTGTCGTGGAGAATCAAATTCTTCAAGACATAGCAGCTGCTAAAGGGAAGACTACAGCTCAGGTAAATTATATATGGTCATGTATATGATAAAAGTGTTGTTATTTTGTTCAACCCTTACGAGTTACGACATTTCTGCTATAGCGAACATATAGTGTTGCGATATTAATTCATGTCATGATGGCCACATTATGATATCATTTCCAGGTTGCACTCAGATGGGTGTACCAAATAGGATCAAGTGCAATGGCCAAAAGCTTTAACAAGGAGAGGATGACACAAAACCTTGAAATATTTGATTTTGAGCTGAGTGAAGATGATTTGGAGAAGATTAAGCAGATTCCACAACGCAGGCAATACTTAGGTGATATGTGGCTATCGGAAAATGGATCTTGCAAGACCTTAGAAGAACTTTGGGATGGAGATGTTTGAAAATTTCCTCTTAAGTCCTAACTATATTAAAGGAAAATAAAGTTCATGATTTGAAAATTATTATGTATCAGCTTTTCTTATTTCACAAGTGTCCTTGTTTGAGACCTTGAGTTGACCAAGAATGTTAGTGTGACATTCATATATGTAGCCTCAGTTATGTGGCTCTGCATAATTTGTTCCAACTTCAAATAAAGAAAAGTTTTATTCTCAAGTCATATATGATATGATCATTGCTTTGTGATTTTTAGGTATGAACCGGGTATATCTGCGTGCAACTGCAGAGACTAGTCTCTCAAGCCGGGTGGAACCGCAATAGGTGTGAAAGCTCTCCCTCAAGAGGATTGCTTTGTAATTTGACAGATCATTTATAAATGATTATTATTGTTGAACGATATAATACTTATTCATTAAAGTGACACTAATAGTAATTTTACAACCATTGCTTAAGAGATTTAAACACTAATCCACGAAGTCACAAAGTCAAACTCTTAGTACTGGCCTAACACCTCGTCAAATTGTTGAATAATAATAAGTAAATAAATATCATATAACAACATTAATCTTCTATATATGGTAAGTGCTAATGAATTTTTCTTGGTTAATAGCTGTTTTTTGGAAAAAAATTGAAGTGCACAATGTTTCTATTGATAGCATACCTCAGCTATATTATATATACAGATTATTAAGAATATGATATGAAATTTTGTTATACATTGAACAAAACCCACCAACCTTAAATAAAAACTCAGTGACTAGCAATCAAACACTTGAAACATTAGCTACCTTACATTTTTCTTATTATGGACCAAGCATTTATGATCATGGCCCAAATAGTCAATAAATTGGACTGTCTTTTATGCAACCTAAGGCGTAAAATGTGTCTTCTGAACTTTTATTTATGCAACACATTAAGGTGTGGACACAATATAGCCACACTTCAAAGAATCAAACTCAAAGTTAGCATCCATATCTCAGAATCAATGGTGAATTGAACTAACACTAGAAAAGATGGAAGCAAATAAACTCCATGAGGTGATACTAAATTCAGGGGAAAAGATGCCAATGATAGGCCTGGGAACTGCTACATCTCCACTTCCATCAAATGAAGCTCTCACATCAATTTTGGTTGATGCCATTGATATTGGCTACAGACATTTTGATACAGCTTCTATCTATGGTACTGAAGAACCTCTAGGCGAAGCTGTGTCAAAAGCTTTAGAGCTCGGCCTCATAAAAAAAAGCGATGAAGTTTTCATTACTTCTAAGTTATGGTGCACTGATGCTCATCATGACCTTGTTCTCAAGGCTCTCAAAACCACCCTCAAGCAAGCATTTTTCTCTCGAACTTTTTCTTTTAAGGTTGTATTTTTTCGTTCTCTAATTTTGTATCATTTTTTTCTTCGAATTGTTTAGGAATCTGAGGTTGGAGTATGTGGATCTCTACTTGATTCATTGGCCAGTCAGATTGAAAGAAGATGTTGAAGGCTTTAACTTCACAGGTGAGGATGTGATTCCCTTCGACATAAAAGGAACATGGAAAGCTATGGAAGATTGCTATAGATTAGGCTTAGCCAAGTCTATTGGTGTTAGCAACTTTGGTATCAAAAAGCTTTCCCTACTCTTGGAAAATGCAACGATTTCACCAGCAGTTAATCAGGTATAAGAAGTAATCAAATGAATTAACAAAGTATTTGTACAAGTCATTAACCAATCAATATTACGTTAACACTAATATATTGTGTAAGTGTAACGGTGTCTTTACGCGTGTGTCAAAAAAGCCTTTTTTTATGAAGTTAGTACTAGTTAATCCATTCTTGCATAGAGATGAAATTCACTTAATTGGTTGAATTTCTATTATTTGGATTTAGATAGAAATGAATCCATCATGGCAACAAGGAAAACTCAGGGAATTCTGCATGAAGAAAGGAATTCATGTGTGTGCATGGTCACCATTGGGAGCATACAAAGTATTTTGGGGTTCTAATGCTGTGATGGAGAATCCTATTCTTCAGGAAATTGCTGAGGCTAGAAAGAAGAGTGTAGCTCAGGTGGAATTGATTTTATATTTCAAACTAATTTCAACAATTTTGAATTATCTTGTCCTGAACAAACTGTTTTAAAACCTTAAAATGTTAGATAAAGGGCCTCTATGGATTTCTTAGTGAAACTTATCTACAAACATAAGTACTTGTGAGGCAGATTATGAGAGCTCATCGGAACAGCTTATGGCATGATCATAAGCTCTTTTCAGCTTATTTTTATAAGCTCTTCATGATAGTTAATGTAAATAGTTTGTTTATATGAAAACAGTTTAACTTTATATGAAATTTTGTTATAAAAACAGCTTTTACATAAGCACTTTTAGGACAAACATCACACGCAGACTAATATATTGTGACGACTCATGTCTAACTTGTTTACCATGCAGATAGCACTAAGATGGATACATGAGCAAGGGACAAGTGTAATTGTGAAAAGCTTCAACAAAGAGAGGATGAAACAAAACCTTGAAATATTTGATTGGAAACTGAACCAAGAAGAATTGGACAAAATCAATAAGATTCCACAATGCAGACTATACAAGGCAGAAATGTTTTTATCTGAAAATGGACCTTACAAATCCTTGGAAGAGCTGTGGGATGGTGACCCTTGAGTAGAATCTTGTATTAAACAATCAAATGCAGCATCTTTGTTAAATATCTTAATTTGTTAGGAAGAGGTTGTTGCACTTGAAACCTGAAAAGATTAAGGGTTATGCATGTAAAATTCAAAGTGCATGGGGTTGCCACACTAACCTTTCGGTTAAGCAATGCTAAGGTTCATTAAGCACCCCTTTGTCAAAGGTTCCAATGTATATGAAAGATCCCCATGAAGAGTTTCAATTCTTGGTGAAGACTTACAACATTAGGTTCTAAAGTGATTCCATTATTTTGGAAATCACCAACAATCCCCCACCATTTTCAAAATACTAAATCTCATAAATCTGGAAATTTCATGCCTTGAGATAATGGTATCTCATGATTTGAACCTTACTTAGTAAGTTAACTTTTCGCTCATTTCCAAAGAGTATGGTAGGCAAAATTTGAACCAACTATTCATTAAAAAAGTGTGCATAACTTACATATAGAATCTTAACACCGTTGATAAAGAGACTTGTAAAATGACACATTAAGAATGCCTTGTGTCATATATCCTTTTTCATGAGAACTTAAGTGTCAAACCCTTGAACTCCGTGAAGCGGCCAAATTTCATTCTCACATATATATTATATGTCCATTAAGAGGAAAACCTCATCCTACCCTTTTTTTCTTCTTATGGTCTAAGTATTTTTACGCCCTTGGGATGTATCTATTGTCAAATACTTCAATCACTGTAATAGTGTACTTTCACCATTGAACCCAAAACTTGATGTTACTCAAATGTGGGTTGAGTTTCCACCATTGGTGATCAATTAGATTTGAGTTTGTACCACATCTCAAATAATGTCTTCAATGTATTCAACATCATTTCCAAAGACATCATATCCTTGTCAATTATTTCGTCAAATAATTGCAAGATTTTATTTTAACTTTTATAAACTTTGAATATTCAATTCTTCACATAGATTTCTAATTCTCATAGCTATGTCTATGGATCAACTAATATATTATCGGTATACACTTGAATCAATGTTAAGGTTCATTAAGCACCACATTGTCAAAGGTTCCATTGTATATGAAAGATTCCAATGAAAAGTTATAACTCTTGATGAATAATTTACTCCATTAGATTTTAAAGTGATTCCATTATTTTGGAAATCATCAGCAATCTTCAATCATTTACATATTTTCCTTTTTTACCTTGCACAAAGACATTCTTAATTTCCTTTATCTCATTAGTTGCCGAAGTTGTTGATCATGAGTTGTTATATATGGCAAATTTTAAAAAATACGTAAAGTCAAATTTACATCTAAAAGATTCATAAACTCGTTTTTGATGCGGTGGATGCTATGGAAACAGCTTGGAAACAAGATTCCATCAACCTCTTCAGCATTTATTTTTGTTTAATCTAATCTGGTTTCCATGTCTCTTTTGATTATGAGTAGCTAGATTTCCCAGATTTAGTCAAGGAGAGGATCTTCTTTTTAATTCCTTTTGAACAATGTAATTTGTTGAGCACCTTTGAATAAAATTGCAATGCTTAGTTTTCATTTAGTTCATAATTGTTCTTAAAGCTCGTCGTATGTCTACAGATATTTATGAATGATTATTAACCCGGGCTTTTGAGACTCAACCTAAACTATCTATTCAATCTGTAATAGATTTAGACATATTCTATTACCGTTTTTGTGACATTTGTTTTAATGTATGATCAAACCTTCAATGAGCAGAAACTCGTCTAATATATTAGGGTGTTGCGATCAACACCCTAATATATTAGGAGTCAAAACAGTAGTCATAACAATTTCGTTAAAACTTCGTGACTCTCTTGTCTTTGAACATGGTTTCTGGGTAACAAAATGAGAAGTGATTCGAAAATGACCGAATCATTCCTTTTACCTAATTTTATCAACTTTTATTTCTTTTATGCAAACTATTTTTATATTTTGTCATCCCCCAAATTCACGTTACAATTGACATTGTTGAATAGAAGTTTCATAATACCTCTAAAGTCGGGATTTTTTAAATATTATTACTTAACGCCAATTTAATACAAATGATAAATTATCTACCATTTTTTTATGACTGAAATTCAACTAGATTTTTGTGATTGAGTAGTGCAATACACGTTTATATTTTATACAGAAATTGATGAGTGCACAGTTCACCTATTATGTGTATAATGTCATTTTCTTTCCTCTTTCCTATGCTATTATAGGATTTGTATTAGGGAGCTTCTACCGTACAGTCAGGAAACTGACTTTTTTGAAAAAGTTAATTTTGATCTTAATGTTCGATTCATTTTTAAATTGTTGATTTCTGATTAATGATCAATAGTAATTCATCTAGTAATACTTGCAACATAGTTGATGATATTATGCGATAGTCTTAAGTGTCACACTTCTTGAGTGCTACACTTAAAACAAGGTAGGATAAAATTAGATTAAGTGCACTCTTTTTAATCTGATGAATTGATGATACTATGAGGACTGAATTTTTGATGCCACCGTACAAATAGGGTGCTACTCACTACACTTTTGATGTTATAGTGTTGACTTCACCAGAAAAGTCATTCATGACTTCCCAGTAGAATTTTCCTTTGTATTAATGAATACAAAGTCTAATAAAGGTCCCACAATTTTCCTATTCTATAAAAAAGACAAGTAACTTTTTTGTTCTTTCTTCCATCAATGTACTTTCATAGTGTAAAATGAAACTTCATCCATCTACCATCTTTATCATAGAACAAAGGCTACTGAACCTTCACTGTTATTAGGTGGAAATATTCACCATACAAGTTGGAGTTGTAAACTTTTGTCCTTCTCTGCTATAGATAGTTACATGAAAGAAAAGTCGCATTTGGAGGGTGCTTTATTACTAATGAGGATGCACTGCATTGTTGGGTGGCATTTTAATGGAAAATTGGCATTGGTTGAAGGTGTTTTATTGGTAATAAATGTGTGTAGACGTTGGGTAACCAATTGTCTCGCTAAACCAAAAAATCATCACTATGCGAACAACTTAGAGAAGAAAAGCCATTGTCTAAATCGGTCGATAAAAGATTGATTTAGCAACCCATTTTCGTAAGTAGTCTCCAATTAATCTGTCGCTAAAAATGCTAACGGTTGATTTGGCAATAAACCGCTTTCTGTTATATATAGCGACCAATTTATCAATCAATTTGAAATTTTGGTTTCCATATCGATTGTTAAATCGGCCACTATAATAGATATAGATGATTGTTTGTAAAGTTTACTGAATTTTTTCCTTTTATTATTCTAGACAACTAATGTTGCAAGTGTTAATTCATATAAAGATTTAAGAGGTTCATCTAATGCTCATAACATTTGATATTTGTTTTAGGTGCAATATTATGAGATTCAATATGAACACAACATGTACACACGCAATCAATTTACCGTAGCTAGGTAAGTCAGTGTTCTATATTAATTGTGGCTAGCGTGTGTCCTCATGAGTTTGGTGGAGAAATTAAATAAACACGGTTTGGACATGTAATTCAAATTTATTATTTTGTGTTCACATCACTTGTTACCTCTATAAGTAGATACCTTAATTCACAACCAAAGTAAAACCATTCCCTCACTTTGATACACAAATAAATCCTCCAACAAGAAAGATGACACTTACTCGTATAGGTGCTGCATTTCGTTCATTCAAGCATAATGAATGTTACGTTTTTGTTGATGATAAGTATGTGGTTTTGAATTATGCACCGGGAGCGAAGAAGCATGAGATTTTGAAGGGGCCACTTCATATTGTAGCTGGTTTTGCAATGCTTGCTAGAACTCCATTTGAACATGGAATAGATTGTGCCTTTGAGACCCAACACAATGAGGCATTCATCTTTTCTGGAAATCACTGTGCCCTAATAACCTATGGTCCACATGTCCCACATCATCAACATCATCCTGCAAGAATTCTTGCGGGTCCGAAAAAAATTGCAACCATGTTTACTTGTCTACATGGAACGGCGTTTGAACACGGAATAGATGCAGCAATTAGGACACTTGACAAACGTGTTTTGTTATTTAAAGGAAATGCATATGCTCTTATGGACTATCACTCTAACCGTGTTTTAGCTAATCATTACATTCGCACCGGGTTTAAAACTTTGGTTGGCACAGTTTTTGAAAATGGAATTGATGCAGCTTTCAAATCTGATAAGAAGGATGAAGCTTACATTTTCAAAAATCAATATTATGCATGTATCAATATTGATCAAGGTCATCCTATTGGTGGTCACCTACTAGGTGGTAGAGTCAAGCGAATCCATGATGATTGGTCCAATCTTACTGGCATATTGAATCCATGATTATATTTTCATCATTAACGGTGCTTGGTTTATATTTCCATGGTGTTTATGTTTTCATTATGCTTGTCAATGCAATGTGTGTGTGGTTTGTTAATGTCTTTCTCATGTTGTTAATGTTTAATTTTTGCAAAATTATGTAAGATATGTGTGCTTGTTTGCTACTTTGTTTCAAAGAAGATATATTAGCCAATTTTACAAAAGTTGAATTTCGCCCAACACATTTACAGTATATCAACTTAGTCACTGGCTTTTGGAAGTTGTTTCAATTTGGTCCTTTTGATCAAGGTTGTCAAAATCGAGACTTTACTTCAGGTCAAAAGGGAATGACAAAATCGGGACTCATAAAATCGCAATCAAAATTGAAGGATTTTACTCAAGGTCTTTAGTAGAATCGCTATAGAAAATTGTAAAATCGCAATCAAAATCGATAGATTTTACCATAAAACAATAATACTAAATATATGTTATAAATGGTATATAAGAAATCATAAAATCGCAATCAAAATCGATGGATTTTGTCTATTTTGGGATTCTACTATGGATTTAAGTCGTTGAAGGTGAAGAAAGTCACAAAATCCTGGATTTTAGGATTTAAGTCGGTAGTTTGACAACAATGCTTTTGATAGCCACAGTCGGTTCATAATGCTAATAGAACCAACGTCGCATTTTTTCTGCTGACGTGGTGTACTGTCAGCTGGAAAAAGATGGACTAAATTGTAACTCAGCCAGAAATTTGGATGACTAAATTGATATTTGTTCGACCCTCAAGATCCAGAGTCCATTATCACAGACATCTAAGGTTTAATAAGGCGTTCATCTACGACTTAAGGCTACATGAACCGGTAGAGAGTCAAGATGCGCAAAATATCAGGCTCAGAGCACATCTGATCCCTCTACGTGATGCCACAGTAGCCTGTCCATTGAGCCATAAGGGTAAAACCGATATAAAGTAAAAATGAGCCATGGTAGAGCGGTGTAATTTGATCGGTCATCATATATATATATATAAAGGGATGTATAAAGTGAGAGAGATTCTTATAATGAGAGATGCCAGGAATTACTGTGATCGGTAAGATTAAAAGAATGGCGTAGATAGTTTTACAATTAAAAACGTCATGTGACTCCTCTAACTTCTCACTCACGCATTCATCTCTTTTTCCACTGAATGTTGAAACGTTCCTACTTTGTTCCTGCCTTCAACCTTCTTGCTTCCTCCATTCAATGTAAAAACTTCCATCATCTCTTTTACCGCAAAACTTATTTATCGATCAGAACGCCTGGCTTAAAAACATTACGAACTGAATCAACTTAATTAAGCTAACGTGAGGTGATTCCATCAAGCTTGAGATGAGCCTGTCTAACTTCCTTGAATTTAGTCTAATTGATTTTGAGCTTGAAATAACCCATCATTTCATTCATCAATCGGTGCGTGTGATGGAAACAATTACAGCAAGATCGAGATTGGGAATAATCATAGAGGGTTTCGCGATAACAAGAGTAAGAGTGTGTTTCTGAGATAATGTATTTATTTTATTTAATTTTTTTTTTAAAGAAGATGTATCTTTGATAGGAATGTCTTTAAACATAAAAAAAAAAAAATCAAAAGAAAAGTAATTTCAGTCATATAGTAGCTATTTATTTTGATGTTCTCTATCGTTAAATTTTGTAGGAATAAAAGTAAAGGAATGGAAGAGAAATAAACCCCAATTTGTCTTAAATACAAATTGCTTCAACAGATGAAGACATAAAATTCCCTGGGATGTATAATTGACTGAAGTTCTGATGAAATAACATATAGGAAATCTCTTTTGCAAGAGGATCAGATGCAGTGATGGATAATCCAATCCATAAGGAAATCTCTTTGGCAAGACATAAGAGTTTTCCTCATACGCGATTTTACTACCAGAATTATAAATGTAAATGCGTGTTAAAGGTTGTGTTGCTAGTACTCCTCAGAATACAAACACACATTTGGATTTTTATTTTATTTTTCTTGGATATGGAAATCTCCCTTTAGATTGTGAGTATACTTCTTTTGAAATACTATCTACACTAATTGAACCGAACAAATTAAAAATATAAACTAAGCATCCACATTTTTGAAATGTAAGTTCACATCAATAAATAGAGATTGTGATGAACCATCTGTTGGTATCACAATATGTACAAACTCTTGCATTCTTAAAAGAAATTTAATCATAGATTGTTAATACATAACAAGGAAAAATATGAAGATGGATTACAAAAAAAGACTTCGTATTTAATACTTCTGTGTCTTCAATTATGTGGTTTTCGTTGAAAATATGGTCTTCGTAAACACGAGCCATGCAGTTTCTGCTACACAAGATCTGTCTCAGAAACATCCAAGTTCTGATCTTCGTCCGATTTACTCTTTCTGTAAGGATTGGTGAAAATCACATCCTCTTCCATGTTTCTTTTCTTATTGAACAAATGGGATCCAATTTGTGCACTAAGATTGAAATTCTCAAAAATCGTCAACTGAGCTGAAGAGCATATCATTGCTCACCACCCTTTCTAAAAACCAACGGATTCTGTGGTGCGAGCGACTACTAGACATCCGGCATGACAATGCGAATGGCTAGATGACAACAGATGGTTTCTGACAATGTACAGTCAAAGAACAAGT
This sequence comes from Medicago truncatula, assembly GCF_003473485.1. Taxonomy (NCBI): domain Eukaryota; kingdom Viridiplantae; phylum Streptophyta; class Magnoliopsida; order Fabales; family Fabaceae; genus Medicago; species Medicago truncatula. Next base: position 34,771,073 of record NC_053047.1, read on the forward strand.
AAATGCTTAGTTTTGGTTAGAGAAAAGTTCCGTAAATTATTGACAGGCTGATATCGAAGGGAATGAATTCTCTATGTTCAATGTTATGAGAGAGAATGTTTGAAAATGGGGATAGGGATACAGAAGGAAGATGTTAGAAATGACAAGTTATGCATATTTAGAAATATATTACTTTGGGATAATTAATAATCAATTTCTTTTTCAAAAAATCTTTCACTAAGATTACGATTTCAAACATTTATATTTTCAAAGTATAAGTATCTTACTTGTAACTACATTCATCTAGGATTCGATGTAATTTATTAGACGATTTGTGAAAGTGGCCAACTTCAACTACACCTGAATTGAACGAATATTGTCGGAAGCCCTAAGAGATGGATTCCAAAACTTTTATCAGAACTGATTGCTTCTGATGCCTTTGAAGCATCCTTATGTAATGGCTATGGCTTCTCCTTTCTACAGGTCACAGGCATTCAAATAGAAAAGAATGCCATTGATAAACCGACAAAAAGCTTCTATCATAGTTAAATCTGAATCATAACTAATTAGAACAATAGAGGTTCATGAAATGTATATACTCGCCAAGAGCAAGCTTTATGTGCAAAATGTTTTCGCTTATAATTTCTAAAATTTCTGTCAGTCAAGAGGGAAAAACCATTTCCCGCACTGACATATAGGACAATGGACTCGACAATGTTTTGTTAACACCGATAGTAATTTGAGAAAATAACATATTTGAATGTAATCACATCTATTGGTGTTGGATGCGAACACATCTCAGAGACTAAACATGTCTCGATAATTTGAATAACATCTCCAAATAGAAACAGTTAATCAGTTTATAATTATGGTAATGATGTACCTGGACCAAGGAATTTAGCCATGGTGTTACTTTTCTTTTGTTTCAGTAAGCACCAAGTTCTTCATTCCTGACAATAAAGCTGCTAAATGTTGCTGATGCAAAATTTCTGTCTCTGAAACTCCAACTTCACCCAATCTTTGCTTTTTCAGAGAAGGCTCAAATTGTGATAAAGAAGTATTGCTATATTTTCTATAAGGATTGGTGAATATCACATTCTCCTCCGTGTTGCTTTTTTCCTTCAACACGTGGATTCCCATTTGTACACTCCTTAATATTTGAATCTCATCCTCTCTAAAATCATCCACCATCGTGCAACTAAACTTACCCACAATCAGCTTTACATGAATCCATTCATTTTTTAGAGGTGCTTTGTCCATTTCCAACTCGAATTTAATCTGTTCTTCCAATTTCAGATCAAACAAAAATGCATGTTCCGAGTCCAAATTGAACATCATGCCAGAACCACACAGTAAGAAATTAATATCTTCCAATCTATAGCCATTGAAAAACAAATTGATTCTTGGAATCTGCATAGATCTCGGAAAAAGTAGAATCGAAGTTATAGAAGGGATCTTTTTACGAAACCAGAAAGAAATTGTGTCTCCCTTGATTTGGTGCTCAAACCAATCTGGGATCCCCTCTGTTCCGTTTGGGAAGCGAAAATTGGTGTCTCCAGCCTCATATAGTTTCTGTTAGTTTAGCATATGATATATTACAATATAGATTGCATAAAATATTATATATCAAATAATAGTGTAAGCTAAAACAACAAACCTGATTCAATAACATTCTTCTACTTGAGGAACTCAATGATTTGCATCTCAATGCAGAAAAGTAATTTAGATTTGGTGGAATCCCTCTAATATCCTCAAGACACCAGCAGCACTCAACATTTAGGTTCCAAAGTCGGTGACACTCACTAAGGCACTCAGGAAGAGTTTTGAACTTGTTACTCGATAAGTTTAGATTTTTCACATTAGCACACCACTTGAGAACTGTTTGGAGACATTCATCTGAGAGGTTGCAGTTCAAGAGAGTAAGTTCTGTCACATTTGAAAACACTATAGAATACATTTTATCATTATGTTTTGGGAACCTCAGCATTCTAACATGATATATTTGTAAGACATGAAGTTCACTGAGATTTTGAAACGAAAATGGCAATTCTTCTATGGAAGTATGAAAAAATAAAAAAATATCTTTTATATTTGTCATCTTGCATAACAACTCTGGAAAACTCTTGAGACTCTCACAATAAGAGAGTTCCAATTCCTTAAGAGAGGGCAGCAGTAAGGGTGGAAAACTCTCGAGCTTGCAGCAACCGGTTGCTCTTATGATTTCAAGTTTATTCAAGTGCCCAATAGAATTGTGAATTGTGATTAAATTTTTACAATCTTGAAACGAAAACTCTTCTAAATTTGGAAGATTTGAGACATTGGATATATCGGTTAAATATTGACAACGGTCCAATATCAAGACTTTCAGATTCTCGAACTTCTGCATAAACAAAAAAGAAGCAACACAGATAAATAAAAATTAGACAATATACTCATTGTGAATTTATAAAAATATACACAAATGGAAAATGAAATTATTTCACTTGCCTTGTTCGAAAAACATGATAGAGACTTCGAAGGATACTCTTCCCATTTCCAACATCTCAAACTACTTGGAAGATAGTTAGGACCTTCAGAAAAATGACCATTTTCAATGATAAGTATTTTGAGATTTGTCATTTTCTTGAAGGCATTTCCATCCCACTCTATTACGTTTTCCGTTGAGTGACAATTCAAATATATCATTTCAATGTTCCTACTTCCCTATTAACAAAAAAGAAATAAAGAAAAGAATAAACCACAGTACAAATAATAAATAGGTAATTAAGTGAAGAAAATCAACTAGTATGAAACAAATTGTTCATGAATATTAATTTTACTCACCATATTTTCTTTTAAAACTTGAACTATATCGTCGTAAAACCACAACCTGCTGCGTTCTCCAGGATTCTTGGGTGATTCTTGACGGACGACTTCTTTAGCCATGTCCTCTATCAAGTCGTGTAATGTCACACGAACATCATCTTTGTATATGCGATATTTTCCATCCAACCCTTCAGCATGATGTAATGTCACATCATCGTCATATTCCCAATGGTCTATGAGAGATTTTTCAGCCAACACTCCAACATGATGTTTTACGCAATGGCCATAACGAGCATGAAGTATTTGTTTGACCTCTGTCCATTTACACCCATTGAAGCAACAAGCAATGTCTAGAAAGACACTTTGATCCTTTTCCTCCAAAGCATCATAACTTACTCTAAGTATCCTTTGGATCTCTTTATTCGGAATCTTGTCATACTCATCCAATGTACGCTTCCAATCTTCTACGCTCCTTCCAAACAAGTTCGAGCCTATTGTTACTATAGCTAATGGAAGGCCAGAAGCATAAGTAAGTGCACGAATTAAAATGTCATTATAACTGGAAGGAACATTGCCATTTTTAAAAGCCATCAACTTTAACAATTCAAGAGCTTCTTCCCCATATAGCCCTTCAACTGCATGCGTACTTTCTATCCCATGACAGGTTAGTAAGTGTTTGTCTCGAGTGGTAATGATTACTCGGCTTCCACAACCGAACCAATCAAGTCCTCCAGCCAAAGCCTCTAGCTGCTCAAGTCTGTCAACATCGTCAAGAATCAAAAGAATCTTCTTTCTACACAGCCTTTCCTTAATGATTGGAATTCCCTCACTAACATGGTCTAAGTTAATTTCCAACCCAGTTGCTTTTAAAAGGAGCTTCTCTTGGAGATGTTTCAAGTTATTTTTAGCTGAATTCTCTTTCACATCGTGAAGAAAACATAAACCTTCAAATTGATCAGCAATGAAATTATAAATTGCTTTTGCAAGTGTTGATTTTCCCAAGCCTCCAGTACCATAAAGTCCTATCATGTTAACCTTTTCATTAGATTCCTTATCGAGAAGCAGTTTTACCTGTTGTACTCGGGATTGTAATCCAACAGGGTATTTGGCTACATGTAAAATATCACGATTGATCTTGTTGGAGATGTCTTTGACTATCTTCCCAATAAATTCGTATTGATATCTATTTGTGTCCAATAAGATAAGTTAGTACATACACTACAATCACAATCACATCATGTTATAAAAAATAATTAATACTTGTTTACAAACATAATTAAAACATGTGTTTCCCATTTAAGCTATAAGATGAGATTATTGGGAAATTGAAATTAAATAAGGGATACGTAAAAAGGAAAAACAGGATTTAAGTAAAGTGGGGTACCCAGGACAAAAATGGTAGCCGGACAAGTTAGAAGCTTGGCTCAGAGCCACTTTCCATCGCTGCAACCTCTCCATGTTACTCTTATCATTTTGAAACCTTTTTTCATGCTCATCCAATGCTTCACCATAACTACCTGTCTGATGTCGCACATTAGTAGGTTCCACACCCAAGAAAACAGGCAAAACGAGGCGACCCTTTGTCTTATAGCAATGAATGATGTGGACAAGTTCGTTCAAACAAAATGAAGAAGATGCATAGTTGGCAGAAAATATGGGAATAAAAATCCGAGATTCGTCAATGGCCTTGACGAGTGATGGTGTGATTTCGTCTCCTCTTTGAAGATCATTGTCATCAATGAAGGTATGGATTCCCTTGTCAGTAAGAGCCTTGTAGAGATTGCCGGTAAAACCGTGCCGAGTGTCAGTGCCCCTAAAACTAAGGAACACTTGGTAAGTGAATCCAAAGGAAAATGAAGAGGAAGAGGAAGGTGATTGTATAGCCATGAGACTTGAGAGAAATTGGATGAAAAGAGTTTTAGAATGCAGAATATGAATGAGTATGTTTTTGTGGTATGTGATATGTAACTTTAAAACAAGGAGAAAACTTAAGACAAAAATGTTCTATGAAACTTCCTATTGCCGTGTGGACCATTCAATTGCTTTTATTCTTCTGTTACGTGTAGTTATTCTTCTAGTAATGCAATATTCTCTTTTTCTCTTTATTTTCTCAATTTTTGGCTCTACAGTCTAAACTTTTATCACCAAGTCTGTATTGGTATTTATAACAATGTGCTATTTTTCAAATGTTGGAAAAAGAAAGGTTGAGACTAGGTGATGATATTTATAACAAACAGTTTAATATATATAAATTTGCTAGCTATTTAGTTAACACATAAAAAAGCTCATTATTCTCTCTCCAATTTTATGTCTCATGTTTTTATTCTACTATTAGTAGGACCCTATGCTATTTTTGGTTCTACACTTATACCAAGTAGGAAACTTCCTTCCCATTTTGTATTTCTGTAAAGTAACCCATCTCATCACTTTTCCTACATCCTCCTTCCATGTAATTTCTTTAAAGTAATGTGAATGTCTTAAAGAAGAGAAAGAAAGAAAAAAAGGTAAAAGTTTAAGGGAAGCTTCAGTATGAATGGAGAGAGACATATAATGTGATTGATTGGACCTACAAAATCATATAGCTTAATAACAGTGAATAAAGGGATAAAAAAAAGTGATGATATTTCATTCCATTGTAAACAAGTCTCTTAGCAAGAATACCACACACTGATACTATGAAAGCATAAAGTCTCAGACTTTTTAAAATGCTTTTGAGTATTAGTATCATCATGGGTTTGAAAAATAACAAATGAAGATGCATAACCTGGATGTACCATTGATCCAGAACTTCAATGCTCGCATCACATCCAGAAGTTAGCTCCTCAAACAATGAATCAGAGCGACAGATTGGTCAGTTATTATGCTACGAACCCATGATGTGCTCTAAGCAGCTGCAAACTTCCCAAACCAGTATCGGCCAGCAGACTTCATTTTATCATCCAAAGCATCAATATCACAATCTCTTTCGCCAAGTGAACCACTTAAATTCCACCAATACAAAACTTTACCACATGCCAAGATATATTCAAAGGATTATATGGTTTCTGTCGGGATAATATCCATTCTGCATTGAATTTATAAAAAAAAAACATCATCATCGCACATAACATGTAAATCATCACACATTCTGGGGAGATTAACTCGGAACATCTTCCCAAATCCACAATCCCCATTGAATTTCTTCCTAATGACTAACAAGCTTCTAACACTAACTGATTTGGGAGCAACACTAATAAAGTGTTATAAAATAAGCTTAACAAAACCAAATACTCATTATAATATAGTTCATGATTCCAAACCGTAACCAAAAAATCCAAATACACAGTTGGTCCTGTTTGGATAAATCACTTTAGTAAGCGCTTTTGAAACAAGTGTTTATGTAATATAATCTATAATCTGTTTTTAAAAGCTATACTAAAGAGTTATGGAAATAGTCGCACAGATGGTAAAATCAGTTCATAAGCTCAAATAAGTAAATCCAAACAAAATCCCATAAAACACATCATTGACAACACTCAGCAACAGAAACACTGATAATAATTAAAAATCTAAACAAAACCACTTGCAAATTAAACACTGATAATAGACCCAAACGCAATTTCATTGAACCTTAACCGTTGAATCGACTTCTCTCATCAGAGACTCATCACACTTCCTCTTGCTTCGTTGCAGGATAGCGGCGCCATCGTTTCTTCTGCTGGGCTATGAGAAGTGACTTCATTAAACTCAACTTTATAAATTGACAAAAAAGTCAACATTTTTAATAAATTATCCGTTTACTTTTCAATGTTATTACTCCGTACTTATTTGATTTGGTTTGATTTGATAACAAGAGTTTGCGCCAATTTTTAGAATTTTTCTAATTACACTTTATGTATTTACGGTTACATCCTAAAATAATAAAATTATCTTTAAATAAAATTTAATTTTCAAATTCACTCATTCATCAAGAAAACTAACGCATCTTTTTTCTACTAAGATTGAAATTCTCAAAACTCTTCCAACTGAGCTGCAAAGCATATCATTACTCACTGCCCTTTCGAACAACCATCGGATTCTGTGCTACTAGCAACCGCTAGACATCCTGAATAATAATGTGAGTAGCCAGATGACTGCGGATGGTTTCCTGACAATGTACAGTCAAAGAACAACTAAATGCTTAGTTTTGGTTGGAGAAAAGTTCCGTAAAAAACCAACAACAGGCTGAAATCGTCAGGAATGGTTTCTCCCATGTTCAATTTTATGAGAGAATGCTGTTTAAAAATGGGGATAGGGAGATTGAAGGTAGACGTAAGAAACATCACTTCCTCATGTTTATTTCAACATGAGAGGATCCACTCCAGTAATTATCATACTTGCCATTATGCAGAAAACATAAATTCTAACATGTTACAGTCCTAAAAATTAGAAAATAAAGTGATGTAAAAGATTTATAAGTCATATTAATTCTTTAAAGAAAAATGGGGAACCAATTTGTAAGAATTTAAAAACAAATGGAAGAAAAAAGGACTTTCTTTCTATTAAGTTATTCCAATTCAGTTATCTTCTTGATTTATTTCCACTCATTACAACCTTAACGCAATACATGGAAGCACATAACCAAAAATTTGAGTTATGAAACAAAATTTGCCAAATCAATTCCGGTCATACATATAAATACTTCCACAGCATTTTCTTTTCTTTTTTTTTTGCAATGTTTAAGACTATGATATAAGATGAAGTTTCTATGTATCTTTGAGAATATTTATTTATACATTTTAACCATATGAACAAGGATAAAGATAAATAAAAAAAGTTGGTAAGCTTTAAGTGTTAAATGTTTTCATTTATAATTTATCAAATTTCCATCAATCGAGTGGGAAAATATCCTCCCTACAAAGCACAAACACGGAGAAATTAACACATTGATTAGTCAACACCGATAGTAATTTGAGAAAATAACATAATTGGAAGTAATTATGTGTGTCGGTGTCGAACACAAACACATGTTGGACACCAGACACATCCTCCATATTCATTTCAAACAATACTTTAGACCGTACAAATACTGAAATTAATCAATGTTTACAGTAATGTAAAGTTTAAACAGAAAACCACAAACCTGCGATTAATTGAGGGAATCTAGCCCTGCTGATTCTTTTGTTTTTTGAATCTAGCCCAGAATTTAGGATGCACCCAAATCTCTTCCATGGGAAGCTGGTCACCACATGAACTTAATTTTTCAATTTAAGAGGTAGAGAAGAGTATTTAAACTTAAGGCGAAAATTATGTTAATTGACTTAAGGCTTAATTGTACTTTTGGATCCCTATCTTTCCAAAAGTTGCGGTTTTGGACCCCTAACTAATTTAAATACAAAACAGCCCCCTATGTTTTGATTCTTTGGCAGTTTTGGACCCCCGGTCCATTGTTGACTCGGTCAACGCTGACGTGGCACCCTAAGTGAGGTGCCACGTGTCAATATTTTTTATTTTTTTTTGCCTTGGGGGTCCAAAACTGCCAAAGAATCAAAACATAGGGGGCTGTTTTGTATTTAAATTAGTTAGGGGTCCATAACCGCAACTTTTGGAAAGATAGGGGTTCAAAAGTGCAATTAAGCCTTGACTTAAAAACACAATTTAAAATCAAAAGTAAGTTTACCATCCGAAAGAAAAGATGGAACTCAACGATAGGATCATTTTACCAAGAGCACTTGATAATGAAAAACAAATTGACTACTTTTTCAGTTGAAATTATAGAAGAGATTTCTTTACGAAACCAGAAAGAAATTGAGTGTCCCGTTATACGGTGCTCGAACCGTTCAGAAATCCCCACTGTTCCGGTTGGCAAACAAATATTGGCGCATACAGCCTCATGTAGTTGCGGGTTAGTTTAGCATAAATATTACACTATGAACAGGGGCGGATCGACATTTGATATTGTTGTGGCAAAACTTTCAAAGCAACTATATATATATTAACAAAGTAGACCATTGACACTTTAAACAGTATAGCAAAATGGTTGATATTACATGTTCGATTCCCTATAGCACCCTTTTTATTAATATTAATAATTTAAAAAAAAAATTCAAAACTGCAACTCGGCGAGTGAAAAACAAAGATGTGTTGAACAACGGAAGTGGTAATCAATGGATAAAGTATCCTCAAGCAACAACAACAACAAAAAGTTCTAAAACTAAGTGTAAAGCATCACCACAAGCATAATCAAAGCAACAAGATAAAAAAGCAAGAAAGAAAACAAACACACACAACATGGTAACCCAGTTCGGTCCAATATGACTTACTCTAGGGGAGAAAGCATCCCTCCAATCTACTAAGATGAAAGTGATACAAATGAGTTACAAGAAATTAGCTTAAAAGCTCACAAAGAACAATACATAATTTCTATCCATTTTTCAAGTCACCCACACTCTCAATGAATCCTAAGAGAAAACACAAAAGGAAGCTTTTTGATCCTTCCAATGATGAAATATCACTACACAAAACCATTTTTGTCAACATCTCAAAATCTATGTCAGTAGTATATGCAACCAAATCTCAATTGCAAAACTTTTGCTTAGTAATTCATAGACAATTTCAAATAGAGACCATATTAATGTTCATTGCCTTAAACATAAATTTCAACCACAAGAAAATATGTTCAAAGGGTGTGTGTCCCATTTTGATAAATACTTTAACTATATAAATCACAAAATATCAATAATAACGATAATTAAAATAAATGATAATGATCGTCATCAACTCACTGTTATGATGAATCAACTAAGTTTGCTCTCTAACCACTTGTGAAGAAGCATCTGAAGCGTCTGACGTCATATCTGAGCATCAATAATATTTTCTCATGAATTTGAAACTCATTCTACTATTTCTCTAATTATATAGATAACCATAAAATCCTCATATCATCTATTCTAACCTCTAAAATAATTTCTAAACAAATTAATCATGTCTAAATTAGCACTAATTGAATTGTAAGTTGATAAATATACCTCAAAGAGTTACAATAGACAAGTTTTATGAGATGGGTATTCTTCTCCTTTTTTGGAGCACTAACTCAAATATCAAATTCTATCCAATAGCACTTGTGTGGTATGAGAAAGCTTTTATTTGGAATGAACTAGTATGGAGCCCGCGCCAAGCACGGGTAAATAAATCACCTTTAATAAAATAATTTAGTTATAGGGAATAATCTTCATGCATAGACGGTGTAAATTCTTTTACATTAAGCTAAATCATGTCAAATATATATATATATATATATATATATATATATATATATATATATATATTTTGTGATATTTTAGAAACTAACTTAAAAAGTGGTATCATGCTATAATTTGGTTGGACATTTGTGTAAAAGATTTTTCTAATATCGATATATACAAACGAAAGTTTTGGCTTTATGATTGACCAAACTTACTATCAAGCATGAGATAAAAATTCATTGATAAAATTATATACAATTTGATACTATGATGCATAACTCTCTTTTTATTTCAAGCAAAGTAGCAATTGATTCATAAGAGAAGAGAAAATTTTGAAACTAAATTACATGTTTACTCTTGGAGTCTTTAATTTTAATTTGACTTCCTATTCTCCAATGTTTCTACCTTGCTCGTTCCATCCATCCTTTAATTGTCTACCACTCTTTGCTCTGCTGCCTGCTTCTCTATCTCCTTATACTCCCTCTGTTCCTTTTTAATTGTCACTTTGAGAGAAATTTTTTGTTTCTATTTAACTGTCACTTTCAAAGTTCAATGCATCATTAAATACTGTTTTATCAATATTACCCTTAGATATTTATTGTGGAGAGAGAAACATATGAAATGAAATATTAAATTAACAAGGTCATTATAGTAAAAGTAATAGCAATTGTATCAAAAGTAGTAACATTTATTAATTGTCTTGATTTGTGTAAAATAACAAAAAGTGACAATTAAAAATGAACGGAGGTAGTATTTGTTTAATGATCCCGCCTCTCTTCCTTCTCTCCTGCCTATCCTGCTTCTCTCCCATCTCACTCCTCTGCCCTTTCACTCCAAAATAGACTTGATATGATCAAATTCACTTATAGAATCTCCAGCAAGAATGATATCATCAACATACACAAGAAGAACTGTGAATGAGGATTCAGTTTTCTTGACAAACAAGGAATGATCAGATGCAGCTTGTAAATAGTCTTGAGCCAAAAGAGTAGAAGTCAATTTCTCATACCACTTTCTACTAGCCTGTTTAAGTCCATAGAGAGACTTTTGAAGCTTGCAAATTTGATTTTGTTTGATTGGTTTGATGCCAGGAGGAATCAGCATGTACACATCTTCCTGAAGTTCACCATGAAGAAAGGCATTATTGACATCAAGTTGATGTAAATGCCAATTATGAATGGAGGATAAAGCAATCACAAGTCTGACTGTTGTGAGTTTAGCAACTGGAGAATACGTATCAAAATAGTCTAAGCCCTCAATTTGATTGTAACCTTTGGCAACCAATCTTGCTTTATATCTCTCAATAGTGCCATCAGCGTGAAATTTGACTTTGTAAATCCATCTACATCCAATAGGCTTAACATTTGGGGGTAAATCCACAAGTTTCCAAGTACCAGTTTTCTCAAGAGCTTGAAGTTCAACTTGCATAGCATGCTTCCAACACTCATGTTTACTTGCTTCAGCATAGGATTTAGGCTCAGGTTGTGAATGTAAAGACATAACAAAAGAAGAATGATTGTTAGAAATATTATTATGAGAAAGAAAATGAGAAATAGGATATGTGGAAACTTGAAGATTGTTACAAATATAATCTTGGAGGTAAGATGGAGTAGTGGTGTTTCTGGTAGAATGTCTAGGAATAATAGGTGGAACAGGTGAAGAAGGAGGCGTAAGAGGTAAAGTTGATGAAGAAGAAGTGGTAATATCATCAATGATAGGAGGTTGACAGGAAGGGATGGAAGTATCAGTATCAGATAAAGAGGGAAAATGAGAAAAATATTCCCAATCAGGAGAAGTAGAGGATGGAGAATGAGGGTAAGGGAGATGGTTTTCATGAAAAGTAACATGTCTTGACACAAAAATCTCTCTAGATTGAAGATCATAGAGAGTAAAACCCTTATAACCAGACTTGTAACCTAAGAATAGAGACTTTCTAGCTCTAGGTTGCAGTTTGGTTCTATGAGAATGTAAAGTGGAAGCATAACATAAACAACCAAAAACTTTGAAAAGGACAATATCAGGGAGTTTATGATGAAGAAGGAAGTAAGGTGATTGGTTATGAAGTAAGGGTGTAGGAACTCTATTTATGAGGAAAACAGCATGATGTATAGCATAAGACCAAAAGCAAGGAGGAAGTTTAGACTGATAAAGCAAAGCTCTACCAACATTTAAAATGTGTTGATGTTTTCTTTCAACTCTACCATTTTGTTGGGGAGTTTCTACACAAGATTTCTGGTGAATAATGCCATGTGAAGCATAAAAAGAAGGTAACATGAATTCAGGGCCATTATCAGTTCTAATGAATTTAGGGGTGGTGTGAAAATGATTCTGAATCATAGTAATAAAATTCTTAACATGTGAAGACACTGCAGCTTTGGTTTTAAGAAGAATGACCCAGAGAAATCTGGTGTGGTCATCTAAAATGGTGAGAAAATATCTATGACCATGAACTGAAGCAACTGAAAGAGGACCCCAAATATCTAAATGGAGAAGTTCAAATTTAGTAGCAGCATATGAGGAACTAGAATTGAAAGGTAAATGTTTGTGCTTGGCAAAATGGCAAAGATCACAAGAATCTTTATTATTATTAAGAGTAATAGCAGGATACAAGCTAGACATCATATGAAGTCTTTGATGAGACAAATGACCAAGTCTAAAGTGCCATAAGGCATTGTCAGGTACATATTGACTAGTCTTATTACAATTGGAAATAGAAACAACATTACAAGAACTTTGAGATAAAGCAGAAAACTCAAAATTAGAAGATTTGCATGATGGATAAAACTTGTATAAACCATCTTTCTGTTTAGCCAAACCAATCATCTTCAAAGATTGTTGGTCCTGTATAAGACATTTTTCAAGAGAAAAGTGAAAGAAACAAGTTAATGAATCACAACATTTTGCTACAGAGATAAGATTGAGGGTAAAATGAGGTGAATAAAGAACATGACTCAAATGAAACTTGGAATTGAAAGAGACATTACCAGCAAAATGAGCTAACACAGAGTTACCATTGGGCAAGGAAACATAAACAGGTTTTATTCTATAAAAGGAACTAAATGAAGCAATATCACAACATATATGTTCATTAGCACCAGAATCAATAAGCCAAAAAGGAGGTTTACTTGTTAAAGAAGAAACAGAAGCAAGTATACCTTTAGAAGAATCTGGAGTGGAAATGCTGGCAGATGCAATGTGATTGGAGGTAGCTTGTGAAGGAGAAGGTGCTGAAACAACCAAATTTGATTGTTGTAACATGGACACAAGTTGAGCTAATTGCTCTTGAGAAAAACCAGCAGAAGGAGAGCTTGCAGAAGTACCCAATCCAGAAGAAGACATTGCACCATTTTCAGAATCTTCTTGAGAAGCAGCATTCACACTTGGTGAAGGTTTGTTAACATTGGGATAACCATGTTTCAAGTAACAAAAATCCACAGTATGATTTGTACGATTACAGAAAGTACAGAGTCTAGTAGGCTTATTTGAAGAGAAGCTTTTGCCACGACCTTGAGGTTTTCTATTATCAGTAGCATTGATTTGAATGGAGGTATCAGTAGATACACTCAAAGAAGTAATAGAAGCATGATTACTTTCTTCCTGAACAACTAAAGAATAAACTTTGTTCATAGAAGGAAGAGGATCAAGGAGAAGAACTTGAGTTCTAACAACAGAAAATTGATCATTCAATCCTGTAAGAAATTGCATAATCTGATCCTCATTTCTATGAATCTTAGCAACTTTAGATGCAGCACAACGACAAGGATGAACACAAGAACAATTAGGGATAGGTCTATGTGAAGATAGTTCCTCCCATAAGGACTTCATTTCAGTGAAATAATCCAAAACAGATTTTGATCCTTGTTTCAAATTATTGATGTTAGAACGTAAATTTGCAATGCGAATACGATCAATTTTGGAGAATCGTTCTTTCAAATCAAGCCAAACCTCAAGTGCAGAATCACAAAAAACAATAGTTTGAGCAATGGACTCAGAAACAGAGTTGATAAGCCAAGATTGAACCAAATGATTACAGCGTTCCCATGCTGTGCGGTTCAAATCATCTTCATCAGGCATAGGAATGGAACCATTGATGAAACCAAGCTTGTTCTTCGTTCCCAACGAGCGTTCAACGGTGCGACTCCAAGCGATATAATTGGAACCGTTGAATTTAGGAGTAATGGAAAGAGAATTGGGACCTTCACTGGGATGAACGAAGAACACTGATTCAGTATCAGGTTGAACAACATTTCTTGGCGCCATGGATGTAATGCGAGAAGATCAAGAACAGAGTATAACAATGATTGAAGAAAATCAATCAAAACAAGAAAACGAGAACGAGAAAGAAGAATCAAGGTGTGAAATCGTGAAGATTTAACACACAAAAACCAGAAAAATTGATCAAAAGAAGATCAATTGAAGAAGAAGATGCAGCGGAAAAACGGTTACAAACCGTAATGGATCGTAACAAACTCTTTCTCTTTAGAAAGAGCTTCTGATACCATATCAGAAATCAAAAGAAAGGGAATGATATGAATTCTCATTACAAAGAATAGAGCTTACAACAAGTATATATACTAATAACTAGTAGTATGGTAAGCTACAATGATCTAACTATAGAGAAACAATATCCTAAGCTAAGTTACTTGTCCAACAACTAATAACAATTCAAGTGATTTTGCTATCATCAATATCATTCTGTAATACATGTCATCCTTTTTTTTATTTTGTTCCAAAATTATTCCAAAACTTGGAATTTGATTTTGCTCCTATTTCAAAAATGACAGTTGTTACTTATTATGAAATCTTCCAATTCCAATATCTAAGAATATCATATTGATCAACGTAGTTTGGCAAGCCAAAGAACTAAAATGTGTAGTTCTCTCTTCAACTATATCTATCTATTCCAATCTGAGCAAGTTCCATGACAATTTGTATAGACAACAGGATTTTCTGATAAATACTAATTTAGCTACCACTTATGAAGAAAGTTTTTTTTTTTTTTTTTTTTTTTAAAAATTTAGAGATATTTTGATTGTTGGTTTAATAATATAGGTTAAAGTGCACTTTTCCCCTAACTTTCAAAAACTTGCAATTTTGATCCCCTATGTACATAAACTACAATTTTGGCTCCCTATGATTTAGCCCATTTGCATCTTTGGTCCTTTTGGCCAATTTTGACTAAGTCAACGCTGATTTGGCATGCCATGTGTGTAATTAACCATTTTTAAAAAATTAAAATGTAATCTATTAAATTGTTGAATTAAAAAAATGAAAAAGGAAAGGAAGAAGGAAAAGCACGTGAGAGAATTTGTGTTCCTCATTGCACATGTTTTCATATGAACCAAACTAAATTCTCCTTCTTCAGCATCCTTTCCGGCCAGCCACCGTTGTGATTTCGGCCACCCTTTGACAAACTAAACACATATTATTCATCTTCTCTTCATTCTCTATATCCTCCTAAAATTTATTTTTAGATCTGAGACATTTTTTAAGATTCAAAACCACCACATTGTGTTAGATCTTGATTACCACAAAAGGTTTTTCAGCGAACCACCACCATATATATTTGTGAAAAGGAATCTTGAAGAAGTCAAATATATATCAAGGGATTATCATTGTTGAAGGGGTTATCATCGAGGATTATGAACTGGACACACAACTTAACATTAACCGATAAACACAACCTCCTTCAGACCAACTTAGACCAAATAAAAAGGAAATGCTATAGAAATTAAAGTCAGATTCAAAACCAAATCCACTAAGCTACTAATTTCAACTTAAAATATACACTATTAAAAAAATTAAAAACAAAATATTTAGAAATCATATCATATTCATGGAAGTTAATAGTTAACTGAGAAATTCAACCGATCTTAAAATGAAAACAAAATAATTGGTTAGAAGTGTCAATTCGTATAAAGAATATACATTGCTCATTCACATGTAAAAGAGAACAACCATTCATAAAAACAAAAACACTAAGTAATCTTCTCTTTCTTCTAAAGCGTGGTTTTATTTAAAGTGATACATGTAAAAAAAAAGTATTGATGATGAAGAATAATCGAAAAAGATATGAAAATATGAGAATGAATCCGTTTTAAAAAAAAAGAGAGAGATAATTAATCAACATATAAAAAATTAAAGATATGGAAACATTTTACCATCCATATAAATTTCGAAGAAATAAAAGAACAATGCTTCTTTATAAAAGAAAATATATATATAAATATATATATATATATATATATATATATATATATATATATCGAACAAACGATGAAAAGAAGATCAATGTGTTTTTATTTGAAGCACAAAAGTTCAAACGAAGAGTAGATGAAGGGAAGCATTGCAAACTCCTTCATATATAAGAACCTTTTTTTAACTATCCACGTTCTGTGTTCAATTTAGAAATAAAAATCCCTCTTTTGCTTGATTGATGATCTTCAATTTAAATAAAATTTAAATATTTTTTTTATAAGAGAAAGTTGAACATATTAAGGTGAAACCAATTTAACATAATTTCGACAAAAATCAGAAGAAAAAAAATAGCATTTTTAAAGGAGATGTTTTGGGTTTTTTCTTTCTTTCTAGAATTGATTTTTTTTTATTTTTTTTATAGTTCCACATAAAATATTCAATTATGGTCCATTACTATTTTTAATAAAAAGTGATTTTCATAATAATTAACAGTGAAAAATAAACATAATATTTTATTAAAATTAAACTATACAAAAAATATAATTATTTCTTCCATTTGACTGGTTCATATTGGACGCTCACTAAATATTATTTCTTGGGGATCATTTTGTGCGAAGACTATTGAGAAGTTATCTTTCGTAATTTATTAGATAAATTTTTGGCATTTTTGCTAGTTGAGCTGTGATTTATGGGCATACAAAACAAATTTTGTTATAACGAAATTGTTAAGAATTTTATCGAAATTCTTGCAAAATAGTAACAATGGTCTTATAATGTTTTGATGTCAATTGAATATTTGAGATTGTATTGAATAATTCTTTGTACAAAACCGAAATTGAAGGCTTTAGTCAAAAAGTAGATGAAGAAATTATTGGTTGAAATATATGTAATGAAATTTCAATATACGATTTTAAAGGTGAAGGTCAAACATATGAAAGCTCTTTATTGTTTTGATGACAATTGAATGTGGAGGAGATGTTATTTAAAATCTGAATCTCATCTTTTTTATTTTTTGTCAAGTAGCCTAGTGGCTAGAGCTCACACAATTTAATTGTGGAGAAGTGGAGTGTCCGGGGTTCGAATCCCGGCTCCTACATATAATATGCAATATCCCTATCAACTGAGCTAAGGTCACGGGAATTGAATCTCATCTTATTATCGAACGTTTCTCATGTTTGACAAAGATATAATTTGATTGGAACAAATGACATTTGAATTGACTTACTTAGTATGGTCTGAAATTATAAATTTACCCAAAACTCATGCATGCTTCCTCAATCTCTTACAACTATTGCACCGCCCAAGAAAAAAATCTCTTACATTGAAAATACATTCGATAAAGGTAAAAAATACATTCGATAAATCAAATACTAATTGAACTTAAAGATTTCATTCGATAAAGGGGCATATATTATCTACAGAGGCTCCAACTAAATAAGTTCAAGTAAAAAATAGAGTAGAGAATTTCAACCCCCTCACATTGAATGTATTCCTATGATGCCGCTGTTTCTAGCATCAAGTATTGTGTTGGTTGGATATAAATTTAAATGAGATAAGCATTAATGAAGCTAAACTTGGTTTGAAATACTACATACATTAATTGGAATACCATAATGTAATGTTATTGTAATGAATAACCAAACACATGAATTGAAATATTTAAAACATGAACTAAGCATCCAATTTTCTGAAATGAAAGTTCACATCATTGATAAGAGATAGTAATTAACCATGTTTGGGTATCAAAATATTTACCAACTCTTGCTTATTTTCTTACATGGAAGTTCACATGATTGCACAGAAGTTGAGGTCTTTTTCAGAAGAAGTTACCACATATGGAGGTTGACTGATCATTGTCTTTAAGACTCGGTATCTGGGAGGTGTTGCTGATATGTCTTCATCATTCTGTAAAGAAAATAAAAAGAGTTTGTAAATAAACCTTTGCATAAGGAAGTAATGAATATGTAGCAAGTAGAAACAACAAGAGCCGAGCAATCTCACCAGTAATTTCATAACTGACCGTGAGCTCTTGAGATATTCATCTGATATTTTATTTTTGCGTAACAAAGAATCAGTGAATTGAAAATCATCCATGTTAGTCAAATGTTTGATTACGTGGATTCCACTTTCTACAACATACTCTTTTCCCCAATCGCAAAACCTAACTTCAGCATGAATCCATTCATTTTTCAAAAGTGCTTCGTCCAGCATAGATTTCAATTTTTGGTATTCTTCTAAGTACCAGTCTTGCACTTTAAAAGGAAATAGATATGTATGACCCGGTACCAAACCAATTCTAGAGTTATATACATTATCATTGATAATCAAATAGACTCTTATAGAAGGGTACATGTCGCTAACCAGTTTTGAAGAAAATAAGAAAACTAAGGAAGGGAGGTTGTTACGGAACGAAAAAGAAATTGATTTGTTTGTTTGGTGCTCAAACCACTCTGGAATTCTCTCATTTAGTATTGATGGAAAACAACACTCGATGCTTCCAGACTCATGCAGCTCCTGTAAGTTTTTAGCAATAAGATAAATTAAACTATATATATGTTGAATCATGACATATTAAATCAAATGGTTATGCAAGATAAAATAACAATACCTGACTCATTAGCATTCTTTTACTTGATGAAGTTAGTGATTTGCACCGCAATGCAGACAATGCTTCTAGATTTGGCGGAATTCCTCTAATTTCTTCTAGAGTTCCACAACCATACAAATCAATGCACTTAATAGAGAGGCAGTTTTTTAGGCTTTCAGGAAGAATTTTAATATTGCTACCCGACAGGTGTAAGGTTTCAACATTCGAAAACCACATCAGAGCTATTGTTAGAAATTCATCATTGCTTGCATTAAGGCAAAGAACATTCACATTTGCGGACAACGTGGAACTCAATTTATCATCAGGTTTTGATAATAACTGAGTATAACCCGAAACCGTAACTTCGAACAAATTTGACATCATGAGAATGCTAGTTGGCAACTTAAGTATTCCACATCCCTCTATAGTTAAATCAGTGAGTCTAGTAAGATTATTAAATGAAAAGGGCAATTCTTCTATGCCAGTTTTTCTCAAAATAATCTTCTTGATATTTTCCATCTTGCCCAATATTTCTGGAAATTTCTTGAGACTTGTACAACCGGAAAGTTTCAACTTACGAAGAGATTTCAACTTTAAGGGAGGAAAACTCAATAGCTTGTTACAATCCGCAGCATTCAAGATTTGAAGTTGACTTAGGAACCCAATAGAATCATGAATTGTAACTAAACTCTTGCAATTTTTGAATGAAATTTTTTCTAAATTTGGGAGACACGAGACGTCGGGTATATTTGTTAAGTATTCACAATTATCAATTTTCAAAATTTTCATCTTCTCGAACGTCTGCATAAACAAAGAAGGAAAAAGAAATAAAAATAAAAAAATCAAATGTCTAATCTCATCGTGGATTTATAAATATGCACCATAAAAAAATTGATTTTATTTCACATACCTTGTTCAAAACACATAATAGAGATGCTGAAGGATATCCTTTCCATTTCCAAAATCTCAAACTACTTGGAAGATAATTGGGACCTTTAGAAAAATGGCCATTTTCAATGATAAATGTTTTGAGATTTTTCATCTTCGTGAAGGCCTTTCCACTCCACTTTATTACATTTTCCACTGAGGGACACTTCAAATATATCATTTCAATTTTCCAAGTTCCCTTTTAACAAAAAATAAAAAATAAAAAACAAATAAACCACAATACAAATAATAAACAGTGTAATATACATGTAATTAAGTGAAGAAAAAAAACTAGTATGAGATGGCCATATATAAATCGAAAATGATCAAAGTCAGTTTAAGTTAAAATAACAAATTGTTCATAAATATTATTTTTACTCACGATATTTTCTTTTAGAACTTGAACTATATCATCGTGAAACCACAACCTACTGCGTTCCCCAGGATTGTCGGGTGATTCTTGTCGGACAACTTCTCTACCCATATCCTCTATCAAGTCATGTAATCTCATATAACTATCATTTTCCCGGTGGTTAATGAGAGATTTTTCGGCCAACACTTCAACATGATGTTTTATGCAATGGCCATAATGGGCATGAAGTATATCTTTGACCTTTGTCCATTTACACCCTTTGAAGCAACAAGCAATGTCTAGAAAGACACTCTTCTCCTTTTCCTCCAGAGCATCATAGCTGACTTTAAGTATCCTTTGGATCTCTTTATTGGGAATCTTTTCATACTCATCTAATATACGTTCCCAATCTTCTACACTCCTTCCAAACAAATTGGACCCTATTGTTACTATAGCTAATGGAAGGCCAGAAACATAAGTAAGTGCACGATTAAAAATGCCTTCATAACTTGAAGGAACTTCACCATTTTTAAATGCCATCAACCTCAACAATTTATGAGCTTCTTCGTCATATAGACCGCTTACGTGATGCAATCTTTCTATCCCATGATAGGTTAGTAACTGTCTGTTTCGAGTCGTAATGATGACTCTACTTCCACCACCAAACCAATCAAGTCCTCCAGCCAAAGCCTCTAGCTGCTCTAGTTTGTCAACATCATCAAGAATCAAAAGAATCTTCTTTTGACATAGCATTTTTTTTATCTTTGTAATCCCCTCACTAACACCTCCTAACTTATCGTCTAATCTAACCGTTTTCATAAGGATCTTTTCCTGCAGGTGTTTCAAGTTATTTAAAGTTGAATTCTCTTTCACATCTTCTAGAAAATATGAACCTTCAAACTGATCAGCAATGAAATTAAAAATTGCTTTTGCAAGTGTTGATTTACCCATGCCTCCAGCTCCATGAAGTCCTACCATGTGGACCTCTTCCTTAGATCCCTTGTCAAGAAGCAATTTTACTTGTTGTATTTGGGTATGTAATCCAACAGGGTGTTTGGCAACATGTAAAAAATCACGATTCGTCTTGTTTGAGATGTCTTCAACTATCTTCTCAATAAACTTGTATTCATATCTGTTAATGTCCAATAAGATAAGTTAGTGCATACACCAACATCAATATCAGATCCATGTACTGAGATTGTATTATATAATTCTAACCCTTTTCACATATAAAACACTTATACTTGTTTAAAAACATATATAAAAATCACATATGCTTGTTTAAAAACATATATAAAATTGTTTCCTATTTAAGCTTTAAGGTGATATTATTGGGGAATAGAAATTAAAGAAAGGAAATATAAAGAGGAAAAAATATTGAAGTAAGCTGGGGGTACTCAGAAGGACTATAATGATAGCCAGATAAGTTAGCAGCTTGGTTAAGAGCTATCTTCCATTTCTGCAACCGCTCCATGTTTTCCTTGTTATTTTGAAACCTCTCTTCATGCTTAGCAAGCGCTTCACCATAACTGTTGTTGTTCAGATGTCGCAAGTGAGAAGGTTCAACGCCATAGAAAACAGGTAGAACAAGGCGACCTTTTTCCTTGGAGCAATGAGTGATGTGGACAAGTTCGTCCAAACAAAATGAAGAAGTAGCATAGTTCTCTGAGAATACAATAACAGAAATCCTCGAGTCTTCAATTTTCTTGTGGAGCGAAGATGTGATTTCGTCACCTCTCTGAAGCTCCTTGTCATCAATGAAGGTTCGGATTCCTTTGTCACAAAGAGCTTTATAGAGATTACCGGTGAAACCGTGTCGAGTGTCGGTACCCCTGAAACTAATGAACACGTCATAGCTGAAATTATTAGAGAGGCCGGAGGAAGAAGTAGAAGAAGGTGGTTGCATAGCCATGAGAGGAAATGATAGTGAGAGTACGTTGGAGTGTTGTGTTGCTATCAGGATTTGTAAAAAAAGCAAAACATAAACTGATAAAATATGTGTTATCGCGATTTTCGGGTGTCAAGTCATAAATTTGGCTTGAACCTTTCAATCTTTGATATTCTCTATTTTTTCTTGGGAAGGGCAAGATTGAGAAAAAACCCTTAGATTCTGAGTTCGGGGGTCGTTTTCGCTACGGGAAGGTGTTAGGCACCCGGAACGATTATGGTATTCCACAAGAACCGTTCTCCTAAGTTTATTTCTACGTTTTATTTTTAGAGACTATTTGTAAAAAATAAAGGTGTGATTAGTGAAGAATGGGGGGAGAAGAAGTAGAATTTGATTTTATTTCGGCTTGGAGGGGTTAAAGTCCCTTGCCTACGTACCGTTTTACGGGATCAAAACCGGCGTAGTTCTTGCTAAAAGGACTTGTTGTTTTTTTTTTTTGATTGTTTGATTTTAAATTTTAAAAATGATTTTGAAGAAGGGGATTGAGAGGCTTCATGAGCATTAGAGTATGAAAAAGTGGGGGTTTGTTTAGTGATTTTGCAAAAAAGTCTAAATGATTAGATTCATTTGAGAATTTTATTAAGAAAATAAAAGGTGAAAAATTGTTGGAGTTTTGACTCCATTTTAATGAAAAATATTTGAAGCGAATTTGTTTGCATATTTTTTTGGAAAAAATTGGATTTTCTCTAGGTGTTTAAACCTAAGCATTCATCTAACCATGCAATCCTGGCCATACATCTACACATGCAATCCTAGGCATACATCTAGGGTGAGTGTGTGCGTGCCAGTGCGCCATAGTGTCCATAGTCCATATTACAAAAATTGCCTAAATACATTCTATGGCCTCTTTGCCAAGCTACAAACCAATGATAACAAATTACATCACCGAATGAATTAAAATTTGCAAAAATAAATGCTAAGCTAAAGAAAGTGGAGGAGATAGTGAAATGCTATGAGTGAAGTCACATAAGGAACAAAATGTTAGTGAAACAAGGAAAAATATAATGGGAATGATGAAAAATGCACCAAATGAATATGCAATAAAAGGGGTAAAAACATGAGAATTTATCAAGCACAATGTGTAACAAATGGCCTATAATGCAAGAACAAGTATAAACCAAATGAAAACAGTGGCACAATCATTGGATTATCATCACATCTATCATGAAAATGCATTCTAATTAGCCATGCTATGCACCAAAATTCTTAGGACAAGAATCAACCTAAAAATCATGAAAAAGCTAACTAGAGAAGTAAATTGAACAAGAGGCCTATGCACATATTTTTACCAGTTATTTGCAAGCAAAATATCATAAAAAAAAATCATCAAGAAAGTGGTAAAAACATGTAGTAATTTTTGGAATTTTTTGTAAAAAAGGTGAGCAAGAAACAGGTTCAGATAGCAAAAAGAATGGTGCAGATAGCAAGAAAAGCAAAAACACAGAAAAAAGCAAAGCCCAAACCAAAAAGATCCGGACGCACAGGGAGCGTTGGATTGATCCAGGGAGGGAAACCCTAGATCCAACGCTCAGGATTGAAGGGATTGGACCGGTCTTGAACCGGTCCGGTTCAGTTGCCTATAAAAACAAACTAGCGCCGGTTTTTTCATTTTTCACTCCCCTCTCTCTCTCTACACTCAGAGCTTCTCTCTCTTCTCTCTTCTCTCACCTTGTCGGATTCTGGCATGGCACGCCGGAGAGGATGAAGAACTGGCCGGAACCTTCATAGGTCCGCCGGAAACTTCATCTTCTCCGGTGAAGATCTAGGGTTCCGCCATGAAACTTCTCAGAAACTTATGATTTTTACATCTTTTGATTCGTCCTCTAACCCTAAACACGAATCCAGCAAAGATTTTCTCGAACACAGCTTGAAACGATGTAGATCGGAAAATCTTCGTACGGTTTTGAAACTAATTTTTTGATCTTTTTTTTTGAAAGAAAATGTTTATATCTTTAAGGATCTACATCGTTTCGTCGTTTATCACTTCTCTGGTGCTTGATCTTGCTTTCAAAACTTGGATCCTCATGGATCTAGGTTTTGGTGTTTACGGTTTGGTTTTAGTTTTTAATTCTGGAAACTTTTGGATTCTGTTTGTTCACGTGATTTTACAGGTTAAACTATGATATCACTTTTGAAAAGGAATTCTGAGTTTTACCTGAAGTTTTTGATTGGAGGTTTTATGAGATTCTTCGGAAATCTTGATTCTGTTCTTGATGATTTTTGATTCTTCTGCTTGTTCTTTGGACCGAAAATAAATCGGTGATTCACTGGCTTAATCCCTTCATCTTCTCCGATTCTTTCTCTGTGACTATACGCTTGAACTTGCTTTCCCTCTTCTGATCTTCTCTCTGTGATCAACGCTTGAGCTTGCTTCAATGCGAGCTCGCGTTTGGAATTGCAGGGAAACGACCAATTCAGTGATGAAGATTCCACAGAATCTCTGAGAATTGATCCAAAAATTGTTGATTCTGATGAATTTTAGGGTTTCTGGAAACGGTTAGGGTTTTGTGTTCTTGGTGTTCTTGAGAAATTCTGAGAAATTTTCTGTTTTGATTCAATTGCTGAGAGAGAGAAAATTAGAATTGTGTTTATGAGTTGGCGTGTAGTTAATGGATTGAAATCTGACTCAATGTATTTATAGCTGACATGTGTACACTTGAGCCAATAGAATTGTGACATCTGGACTCTGATTGAAAAAAAAACGCAAATTTGACCTTTGAGCCTTTTCTGCAAAATTGAAAAATTAAAGGACTAAAATGAAAATAACAAAAAGGACTAAAAATGCAAATAAAAAGAAATCTGGACTGAAATGCAATTTTGGACCTCTTCGAGGACCAAAATGCAAAAAGGTAAAAAAAAATAAAATTGAATTAAAATTTGTAACCTGACAAAACGTAAAGTGAAACCCAAAATAAAATCAACAAAAGGACTAAAACGAACCAATGGCTGACATGAGGTATTTCAAAATACCTCCCTGCCAAAATTTTAACAGGAAAAGACCAAAATGCCCCTAGGGACTAAAATGACCTAAGCTGACTCAGATGCAATTTGAAATGATATTTTTAAAACAGAGATTTTATCAATGATTTTATAAAACAATTTGAAAAGACTCAGAGACAGTCACAAGGACCAAAATGGGTTCCCCTGCAGAAAATGACCAAAATATCCTTTTGTATGATTCTCTCTGAGACAGAGACAGTAAAAAGTGCAGATGAAACAGAATGAACATTCAGAGTAAAACAACAATAATTTGACATCTATCCGTAGTAAAAGAGTTTGAACGAGTATTTTTAGGTCCAAAATCAGGGTATAACAGCTGCCCCTATTTAAGTTTCTTCGTCTGGAGGGTCAAGAGACGGAGTCTTTGGCTTGACGGGACGAAGATACTTAAATATCAACATTTGCACTGTGTTTGGACGTAAAAATACGCTTGTACATTTTCAAATATCATGAATACCATGCAACATTTGGATTATGAGTGCGAGACAAACGAAAGTTGGAATTAACAAGAGATGTCGTATCCATTGCGGGATTGGTAGATATTGACAAGATAACAGATAACAGGGTAGATAGGAGACTAGGAACAAATTGACGGGTACAAGCTGCTCTTGGATTGAGCTGGGCACTTGACCGGGAATAAAAGCAGACAAACAGGTGCGAGTTGTTCTTGGATTCGAACTGGTCACTCGACCGGAGACATAGAAAATTCAGACAGGTACGAGTTGTTCTTGATTCGAACTGGTCACTCGACCGAAATCAAGGCAAATAGACACGCGCGAGCTTGTTCTTGGATGCGAACTGGTTAGTCCACCGGGGACAAAGATCAAAATAGACAGGCGCAAGCTGCTCTTGGATCGAGCTAGCCACTTGAGCAAACAGAAACAGATAGACGGGTACAAGCTGTTCTTGGACTTGAACTAGCCACTTGACCAAAATCATAGACACATAGACAGGTACGAGCTGTTCTTGGATTCGAACTGATAACTCGACCGATAACATTGAAAAGTAAACGGGTACAAGTTGTTCTTGGACGCGAACTGGTAACTTGACCAAACAGAAACATATTGACAGGTACAAGCTGCTCTTGGATTGAGCTGGGCACTCGACTGATAACATAAGCAAATTGATAGGTACAAGCTGTTCTTGGACTTGAACTAGCCACTTGACCGAACAGAAACATATTCACTGGGGATTAGTTTTTTTGACAAAATATAGATTGAAACTGACTTGACGTCGATTCAATTTGAAAGGTAGAAATTGACCAATATTATTGGCTCATAAGGTTTTGACAGAGAACATGACATAAGTATTGAATTGAGACTGATGTTGACATTGGAAATGCAATATGTATGGATGATATAACAGTTTTATTAAATGCATGGGCACGTAGTATGCATGGTTATGCATGTATGAATGCTTGTAATGCATGACTGTTGGCAGTTTGTAGACACAGTTTCGCAGAGATAGACAAGACATTGGAGTATTGGGCACGTAGTGGCTCGTGCTAGATTACATATTCCAGTAAATCCTCTTTGGAGATAACGTCGTTGGGAGACGTATCGGAACCATGGCTGAGGGCAGGTAGCTATGCAACTTGCTGGGGATAGAATCTTGGGAGACTCTACTGGGAATAATGCCGGATGTATCGTGGACGTCGCATCTGTGGTCAATGCTTTTTGCATGTTATTTTCTCAATTTTCATTCTTTCATTTTTTGCATCCCATTTTTGCCTGGATCGCCCTTTCGGGTTTTCGATCCACCGGGGAAATAAATTCTTTTCAATGCCCCATTTTTGCCTGAACTGCCCTTTCGGGTTGTCAATCCAGCGGGATGCTCATTTTTGCCTAAGCCGCCCTCCCGGGTTTTCAACTTAGCGAGCCTATTCATTTTCATGCATTTTCATTCTGTTTTTTCATTCTTGCCATTGACCACAGACTATCCTGGGGAAGAGCCTGCTTGTAACATATATTGAAATAGACATCAACATACTCTCGCTCATGCACGTTCATTTGAATGTACCCTGTTGCTCAAGTTTGCTTTTCAAAAAACTTTTTCAATTTTCAAGATGTTTGTTTCGAGCATTTGTCATTATTAAAAAAATAGAAGGAAAATGTTTTTGTACATAACTTTGAAAGTAAAAAGAAAATAGAGTTTCAAACAAAAGCACACGCTCAAATTGATGTATAAGAGTGGTGGTCAGCCGAAGGCGTGACTCCACGGATTTACAAAGCTTGGAAAATGGTAATTTTATGGGTTGGTGGTACATTGAACACAGCAATCATTACATTTCCTAGAAACTTTGAATTCGCAAGCATAGGAGCTTTTGATGAAGATAGTCATTAACAGCTGCAGATGCCCCAAGGGGGACGGTTGTAACGCCCACTTTCGTTTAATCATTATTTAATCGAGTTTAGGCAATTATATTATAAGTATATAATATATGCATGATTTTGATATGTTTTGATGATTTGTGGTGATTTTGATGATTTGATTGATGACGTGATAAGTTATGAGTTTTGGAGGATTTGATAAGATTAGAGAATTTATTTTATTGATAAATAAAATAAAGATTTGAAAAATATTTAGTTGAGGGCTGTTTTGATATTTTAGATAGTTTGGGGGGAGAAACTGAAATAAGATAAGTTATTAAGGAGAAGTATAAAAAGGCTAAACCTAGTTTTAGAAAAACACTTTGTACGTGAAAACTTTTGGAAAAGGGAGAAAAAGCTTAGAGAGGAACAAGAGACCAAGAGGGCTGTGTTTTTCTTCATAACCAGGTAAGGGTGGGACTAATAACTTAATAGCATTAACCTCTGTAATTCTGATGATTAATTGACAAAGTTAGGATTGATTCAGAGAAGTTTTCGAATTAGGTCAAAACCCTAAAAATTGAGAATAAACGGTAAAACTTGTTTAGATTGATGTAAGAATTGTCCTGTAACCTTAGAATATGTTTAGGATGAATTCTGGAATCAAAACCAAGCTTAGAACCATGTGAAACGTCGAATTTTTGTGATTTTAGGAAGCCTGGCCGTAGCGACATTCATCGCTCGCCACGGCGAGCTATGATCCTCGCCTCGCGAGTGATGAAGATTCATCGCTCGCCACGCGAGCCTTTCCCCTTCGCCTCGCGAGTTGTCTGGTGCAACTCGCCATGGCGAGCAACCCCTCCTCGCCTCGCAAGCTTAGGCAGAGTGCATGTCATATTTTGTATTTTTGACTTTTTAGTTGGACCTTGAATGCCTTTAAGTGCCTAGACATACCTAGAGATGATTAGGAATGATTTTAGGACAGGATTGAACCCAGAACAACATTAGTTGGGAGTTTGAGTGGTACTCGCCATGGCGAGTAAGAACTCTCGCCTCGCGAGCAAGTCCAGAATGTAGTGTTTTGTGTGTTTGCGCGATCTGTGTCGCACCTTTTGATCAAGAGTGAACCCCTGGTTGGTAATGAAACCTAAAGGTAACGTCTAATGCAGTTTGTAAAGCTATTAAGATATATTAATATTATTTGAGCATGATTAAGGTATTATGCAATATGTAAGATAAAATGAAACGATTATGATTCTATTGAATTAATGTTGATATGTTAATATCCCCGCTGTTATGTGACTTGATTATGCTGCTGCTGTTAATTAACTGGGTATGCAATGTTTATTTTTGAATATAAGAAAATGATGACGTTTCGCTTCAAGTTATTGAATGCACATGATTACGATGAATACGATGTTTTGTTGTTGAGAGTCCATGCATAGCATATCATTGAGCTTAGTCCTCACCACGAATATTAGGAGCTTTGTCCTCCGCACGTTTTATAGGAGCTTTGTCCTCCGCACGATTAAAGTATATTAATACTTATGATGACGATTGGTACCACATGCATATACGGAGTCTAGGAGCATTGTCACATTGTCATGATTAAGATGCCTTGTTGATAATGATTGAATATGTGATTACGTGATATGTGTTTATTGATTATGTTATGCTATTCCTAATTAATGGATATACAATTACGTGGTAACTGTTTAGCAATTATGCAAAGTTAATAATGGAATGATTATGATGTTAATTTATGATTCTCAATTACATTGTTTAATGTTATTCTGTTATGAAATCTCACCCCTTCTGTTTGAATGTTACCTCGACCGTGGGTAACGTGCAGGTGACCGAGCTTAGTGTGCTGTTTCCGTCGTGAGTGGCCTTGCCTTCACTGTGTCTTCTAGGTCGCTCTGATACGTAACGGGATGGGGCTTTATGATTATGCATGCTTCATTCTATTACGTGACTTTTATGCTATTTATGTTTATGAACTATTTTGATGGGGCCTACGTGCCAAACTGATTTAAGATTTTTGAACTAAATATTCCGCTGCTATGTCAAAGATATTGTGAAGGTTAAATTATTATTTAACTGTTTTTGGATTACGTTTCTATGTGATATCCCGTTTATGGTTGATACTCTGATAATTGTTTATGAAATTTGTATATTGGGAAAACGGGGTGTTACAATTGGTATCAGAGCAGGTCGGTCCGTCCGGTCAATTAGAGAGTTGTGTCGAGTCTTAGTAATATTATATTACTATCTTATACTGTTGTTGCTACTTTTGTAGAATATCAGAATGGCTGGAAGGAACGATGCTGCGTTAGCTGCTGCTCTACAAGCTGTTGCCCAAGCTGTGGGACAACAACCTAACGTGAATGCTGGTGCAAATGCTGAGGCTAGGATGTTGGAGACGTTCATGAAGAAGAACCCTCCAGCTTTCAAAGGACATTATGACCCTGATGGAGCCCAGACGTGGCTCAAGGAGATTGAGAGGATTTTCCGGGTTATGCAGTGCACGGAGGATCATAAAGTGCGGTTTGGTACTCATCAGCTGGCAGAGGAAGCTGATGATTGGTGGGTTGCTCTTCTGCCTACCCTTGGGCAGGAGGGAGCTGTTGTGACTTGGGCTGTTTTCAGGAGAGAGTTCTTGAGAAGATACTTTCCGGAAGATGTTCGCGGGAAGAAGGAGATCGAATTCCTTGAGTTGAAGCAAGGAAATATGTCCGTGACAGAGTATGCTGCCAAGTTTGTGGAGCTGTCGAAGTTCTACCCGCACTATACTGCTGAGAATTCTGAGTTCTCAAGATGTATCAAGTTCGAGAACGGTTTGAGGCCCGACATCAAGAGGGCGCTTGGGTACCAACAGCTGAGAGTTTTTCAAGACTTGGTTAATAGCTGCAGGATCTATGAAGAGGATACGAAGGCTCACTACAAGGTAGTGAATGAGAGGAAGGGTAAGGGACAGCAGAGTCGTCCTAAGCCGTACAGTGCTCCCGCCGATAAAGGGAAACAAAAGATGGTCGATGTTAGGCGGCCTAAGAAGAAGGATGCTGCAGAGATTGTGTGTTTCAATTGTGGTGAGAAAGGCCACAAGAGCAACGCCTGCCCTGAGGAAATCAAGAAGTGTGTCCGGTGTGGTAAGAAAGGTCATGTTGTAGCTGATTGCAATCGTTCGGACATTGTGTGCTTCAATTGCAATGGAGAGGGTCATATTAGTTCTCAGTGTACTCAGCCTAAGAGGGCGCCGACTACTGGTAGAGTCTTTGCTTTGACTGGGACTCAGACAGAGAATGAGGATCGTTTGATCAGAGGTGTTATCATGGTTTTTGGGTGCCAAGCCATTAATTGGACTTGAACCTTTTGACCGTTGATATTCTCTATTTTTTCTTGGGAAGGGCAAAATTGAGAAAAACCCTTAGATTCTAAGTTCGGGGGTCGTTTTCGCTACGGGAAGGTGTTAGGCACCCGGAGCGATTATGGTATTCCATAAGAACCGCTTTCCTAAGTGGATTTCTACGCCTTATTTTTATTGCTTATTTTTGTAAAAAGGAGGGTATGATTAGTGAAGAATGGGGGTGAGAAGAAGTAGAATTTGATTTTTTATTTCGGCTTGGATGAGCTTTGACTCATTGCCTACGTACCGTTTTACGGGATCAAAACCGGCGTAGTTCTTGCTAAAAAGACTTGTTGTTTTTTTGTTTTAATTGTTTGATTTTAAGTTTTGAAAATGGTTTTGAAGAAGGAGATTGGGAGGCTTCATGAGCATTAGATTTAGCAAAAAAAGTGTGGTTTGATTAGTGATTAAAAGGAAAGTCTAAATGATTAAGATGAATTGAATTTTTCTTAAAAAAGAAAGGAAAAATGAAGTGTTGACTTCATATTTATTATGAAAATTTTTGAAGTGAAGTTCAATTGTTTTTTTTTGAAAAAAGATGGATTTTCTCTAAGTGTTTAAAACCTAAACGCTTATATAACCATACAATCCTATGCATACATCTAAGGTGAGTGTGTGCGTGTCGGTGCGTCATAGTGTCCATAGTCCATATTACAAAAATTGCCTAAATACATTCTATGGCCCCTTTGCCAAGCTACAAACCAATGATAACAAATTACATTACCAAATGAACCAAAACTTGCAAAAATAAATGCTAAGCTAAAGAAAGTGGAGGGGGTAGTGAAATCACATGGGGAACAAAATGTTAGTGCAACAAGGAAAAAAAAATATAATTGGAAAGATGCAAGATGTGCCAAATGAGTATGCAACATGAGAATTTAGCAAGCACGATGTATAACAAAGTCAAGACAAAATAATAAAAAAAAACAATTCAAAACAGCAAGATCAATATGTGATTAGAGGCATAAACATCTCACATCAACATATCAAAAGATTATTATCACATATTAACACATTAAGGATAAAAATACAATGAAAAACTCATGGCAAATGATCCAAAAGGAATTAAAATGCTATGAATTAATCATGCAATACTTTTATCAAGCTCAACATGCAAAAATGTCATAGAAACAATAAGAAATCAACACAACGTATACCTAAAAAAAACTAGGAATTTTTATCAAAATTTTAGTCAAGGCACAGGTTTCAATAGCACAGAAAAACGGTGTAAATAGCACAAAGGAGCAAAAAACGTACAAAAGAAGGCCCAGCCCAAAACCAGAGGAAACGGATCTCACAGGGATACTCAGGGACCGTTGGATTGATCCAAGGTCCTAAACCCTAGATCTAAGGGCTCACAACGCAGGGGATTGGACCGGTCTTGAACCGGTCCGGTCTAGCGCCCTATATAAAACCCTAACGCGCCGGTTTTTTCATTTGTCACACACCTTTCTCTCTCTAACTCTTCTCTCTTCTCTCATCTCTCTCTAAACTCACCGCCGGTGAGGATGAAGCTACGGCGGAGACCTTGAAGGTCCGCCGGAAACTTCATCTTCTCCGGCGAGACCTATGAACTTCCGGTGACCTAACTTTCCAGAATTCAAAGATTTTTACATCTTTTGCTTCGTCCTTTAACCCTAAACACGAATCCAGCAAAGATTTTCTCAAACACAGCTTGAAACGACGTAGATCTGGAAAAACTTTGTACGGTTTTGAAATGATTTTTGATTTTTGAAAGAAAACGTTTAGATCTTTAAAGATCTACATCGTTTCGTCGTTTGTTACTTCTCTGGTGCTTGTTCTTGCTTTCAAAACTTAGATCCTTATGGATCTAGGTTTTGTGTTTACGGTTATGGTTTTCTTTGTGATTCTGGAAATTTTTTCTGTTTATTCACGTGATTTTGCAGGTTTAAACTATGATATTATTTTTGAAGAGAGATTCTGAGTTTTACCTGAGTTTTTATGGAGATTCTGTTAGGTTTCTTCGGAAACACTTGGATTTGGCTTTTGCTTGTTGATTTCTGGCTTTGAAACCGAAAATAAATCGGTGATTCTTCTTTTCTCACTGATTCCGCTTCTTCATCTTCTTCGCCGGTTTAAAACCTTGCTTCTTTCCCTTTTCTTCTTCTTTTTCAACGCCTCTGTGATCGGTGTTGGAGTTCTTCGCCTCTGGAGAAGAATTCTCACCTTGAATTGCAGAGGGATCAACTCAGTGATGAAGATTCGCCATTGAATCTCTGAGAGTTTGATGCAAAAATCAATGAATTTGTGTATGAATTTTGGTTCTGGAAATTTCTAGGGTTCTTGTGCTCTTGATGAACTTGATGATTTTTTCTGTTTCTGATCTAACTGAATGGAGAGAGAAAATCTGATTGTGTTTGTTGAGTTGGCGTGTGATTATCGCTTCTGATTCTGACTCAATGCTTTTATAGCTGACATGTGTGCATTGGAACCAATAAGAAAAGGACACCTGGACTTGTAAAAAAAATGGCACGGCTTGGACCTGAAAAATGAACTTTGGACTTTTCTGCAAAAATAAGAACTTGAGGACTAAACTGCAATTTGACAAAAAGGACTGAAATGAAAATTGGAAAAGAAACTGGACTGAACTGCAATTTTGGAACTCTTTGAGGACCAAAAATGCAAAAATAATAAAAACAATAAAAATAAAAATAAAATTGGTAATTTGACCAAACGTAAAGCGAAACACAAATAAAATTGACAAGACGGACTAAAACGAACCAATGGCCTAAATGAGGTACTTCAAAGTAACCTCCCCATGCCAAAATTTTATGTGAAATGACCAAAATGCCCCTAGGGTTAAAAATGACCTAAACAGAATCAAATTAACTCGACACTGACTCAGATGCAAGTTTGAAATGAACCTAACAAGGTTTACTGATGAAATGTAAAAAAAACAATCTGAAAAGACTCAGAGACAGTCACAAGGATGAAAATGGGTCCCACTGCAGGAAATGACCAAAATACCCTTCTGTATGACTTTTTTTGCAAATTTTGAAATAAACTGTAGAAAAAGCAATGTAATGATTCAGAGACACTTTTGAATGACTTACGAGACAAGTAAAGACATTTCGAAAGGTTTTATGCAAGAAAAACATAGGTAAAATTGTGATTGAAAATACTGCGAGGCAGAGACAATTTGAACTGTGCAGTTGAAATTTGATAATTGACAAAGTTTGAAATGAAATTGGGCCCAGTATTTTTAGGTCTAAAAACAGGGTATAACAGCTGCCCCTATTTAAGTTTCTTTGTCTGGAGAGTCAAGAGACGGAGTCTTTGGCTTGACAGGACGAAGATACTTAAATATTAGCATTTGCACTGTGTTTGGACGTAAAAATACGCCTACCCATTTTCAAATAATATGCATGCCATGCATCATTTGGATTATGAATGCAAGACCTCATGGGGATTGGAATTAACAAAATATGTCGTATCCATTGCGGGATTGGTAGACATTGACAAAGATAGTGAATAGCAGAGTAACGGGAAACTAGAAACAAGTTGGACAGGTACAAGCTGTTCTTGGATTCAAACTAGCCACTTGACCGGGGATGAAACAAACAGACAACTGCGAGTTGTTCTTATGGATTCGAACTGGTCACTCCACAGGGGATAGAGGTTACTGGACAAACATGAGTTGTTCTTATGGATTCGAACTGGTAACTCACTTGGGGATATTGGAAAGTGCGAGTTGTTCTTATGGATTCGAACTGGTGACTCGACTGGAAAAAGAGAAAATTGACAAGTACGAGTTGTTCTTACGGATTCGAACCGGTGACTCGACTGAAAACATGTAAAATTGGCAGGTACGAGTTGTTCTTAAGGATTCGAACTGGTTACTCGACTGAAAGCAAGGCAAATAGACAGGTGCGAGCTTGTTCTTGGATGCGAACTGGTTACTCCACCGGAGACAAATACAAAATAGACAGGCGCAAGCTGCTCTTGGATCGAGCTAGCCACTTGAGCGAACAGAAACAGATAGACGGGTACAAGCTGCTCTTGGATTGAGCTAGTCACTTGACCAAACGGAAACATATTGACAGGTACAAGCTGCTCTTGGATTGAGCTGGGCACTCGACCGATAACATAAGCAAATTGATAGGTACAAGCTGTTCTTGGACTTGAACTAGCCACTTGACCAAACAGAAACATATTCACCGGGGATTGGTTTTTTTGACAAAATATAGATTGAGATTGACCTGACATCGATTTGATTTGAAAGGTAGAAATTGACTGATATTATTGGCTCACAAGGTTTTGACAGAGAACCTGACATGAGTATTGAATTGAGACTGATGTTGACATTGGAAATGCAATATGCATGGATGATATAACAGATTCATTAAATGCATGGGTACGTAATATGCATGATTATGCATGTATGAATGCTTGTAATGCATGACTGTTGGCATTTTGTAGGCACGACTTCACGGGGAAGACAAGACATCAGAGTATTGGGCACGTAGTGGCTCGAGCTATATTACACCTTCTTGGAAATCCTCTTTGGAGATGACGTCGTTGGGAGACGTATCGGAACCATGGCTGAGGGCAGGTAGCTATGCAACTTGCTGGGGATAGAATCTTGAGAGACTTTACTGGGGAAAACACCGTTGTGCTGGGCATGTTGTGGACATCGCATCTGTGGTCAATGCTTTTTGCATGTTATTTTTTCAATTTTCAATCATCATCATTTTTTTGCATCCCATTTTTGCCTGGATCGCCTTTTCGGGTTTTCGATCCACCGGGGAAATAAATTCTTTTTCAATGCCCCATTTTTGCCTGAACTGCCCTTTCGGGTTGTCAATCCAGCGGGGTGCTCATTTTTGCCTAGGCCGCCCTTTCGGGTTTTCAACTTAGCGAGCCTATTCAAATTCATGCATTTTCATTCTGTTTTTTCATTCTTGCCATTGACCACAGACTACCTGGAGGAGAACCTGCTTGTAACATACATTGAAATACACATCAACATACTCTCGTTCATGCATGTTTCATTTGAATGTACCCTGTTGCTCAGGTTTGCTTTTCAAAATAGACAAAAAGTTTTCAATTTTCAAGAATGTTTGTTTCAAGCATTGTCATTATCAAAATAGAAAGAAAATGTTTTTGTACATAGCTTTGAAAGTAGAAGAAAATAGAGTTTTAATCAAAAGCACAAGCTCAAATAGATGTATAAGAGTGGTGGTCAGCCGAAGGCGTGACTCCACGGATTCACAAAGCTTGGAAAATGGTAATTTTTATTGGTTGGTGGTACATTGAACACAGTAATCACTACATTTCTTAGAAACTTTGAATCCACAAGTACAGAAGCTTTTGATGAAGACGGTCATTAACAGCTGCAGATGCCCCAAGGGGGACGGTGGTTGGCCAGATATAGTTACTTGCCTTTTGTTTCAATCTCATTTTTGCATGAACCGCCCTTCCGGGTTTTCGGCTCATCGAGACGCTCATTCTTGCCTGAGTTGCGTACAATCTCAGCGAGCTTTTCATATATATATTTTTTTGTCCCTTATTTTTGCCTGGACCGCCCTTTCGGGTTTTCGATCCACCGGGAAGCGCATTTTTGCCTAGGCCGCCCTTTCGGGTTTTCGACCTACCACGCTGTTCTTTTCATATTTCTAGGCAAAGTATTTCTTGACTATATCGGCATTCACTGGATTTGGAAGTTCTACACCATCCACGTGTGTAAGGATTAAAGCACCACCGGAGAAGGCCTTCTTGACAACATAAGGGCCTTCATAGTTAGGTGTCCACTTGCCCCTTGGGTCGGGTTGCTGGCTTACCCTCCTTTTCAATACAAGTTCCCCTACCTTGAATTCTCGAGGATGGACTTTCTTGTCAAAGGCAGTCTTCATTCTTGCTTGATATGACTGTCCACGAGCCATGGCATCCATACGTTTTTCCTCAATCAAATTCAACTGATCATACCGGCTTTGGCACCATTCAGCCTCAGATAACTTTGCTTCCATTATCACACGGAGAGATGGGATCTCCACTTCCAAAGGAAGAACTGCTTCCATACCATATACAAGAGAGAAAGGGGTTGCCCCGGTTGAACTGCGCACGGTAGTGCGGTAGCCATGCAGAGCATAGGGTAACATCTCATGCCAGTCCTTGTAAGTGGTTACCATCTTCTGGACAATTCTCTTGATATTCTTGTTGGCGGCCTCAACTGCACCATTCATCTGAGGTCTATAGGGAGAAGAGTTATGATGCTCAATTTTGAATTCTTCACAAAGAGCTTGCACCACATTATTATTCAGGTTGGTACCATTGTCGGTAATAATCTTGCTGGGAACACCATATCGACAGATGATGTTGTTCTTGATGAACTTAGCTACCACTTGCTTGGTCACATTGGTATAAGATGCTGCTTCAACCCACTTGGTGAAGTAGTCAATTGCCACTAAGATGAAACGATGACCATTTGAAGCCTTCGGTTCAATCCTTCCAATCATAT
Source organism: Medicago truncatula (assembly GCF_003473485.1). Taxonomy (NCBI): domain Eukaryota; kingdom Viridiplantae; phylum Streptophyta; class Magnoliopsida; order Fabales; family Fabaceae; genus Medicago; species Medicago truncatula. Next base: position 34,808,264 of record NC_053047.1, read on the forward strand.
CGATGCCCCACATTGAGAACGGCCATGGGGATGACATAACATTGAGAGCGTGCGGAGGCACATGAATCTTATCAGCATAGATTTGACATTTGTGACATTTTCTGGCGTACTGGTAGCAATCATGCTCCATAGTCATCCAGTAGTAACCTGCCCGTAGCAACTTTCTTGACATAGTATGCCCTGTAGCATGGGTCCCGAAGGTACCGTCATGTACATCATGCATTAACTGCTCCGCCTCATGTTCATCAACACATCTTAACAATACCATGTCATAGTTCCTCTTGTACAAAATATCTCCATCTAACAGGAATCTACCGGCCAATCTTCTCAAGGTCTTCTTGTCTTGTTTGGAAGCACCTGGCGGATACTCACGGCTCAGCAAGAACTGCTTGATGTCATAGTACCAGGGTCTATAGTCAACCACATTTTCACCAGCCTGATCGATCACATCCCCAATAGCAAACACATGCAAAGGTCTTTCAAGGCGTTGCACTTTAATTATTGGCACATCATTCCAATGGTTTACTCGAAACATGGAGGATAGAGTAGCAAGAGCATCAGCCATTTGGTTCTCATCACGAGGAATATGATGCAGCTCAACCTTTGTAAAATATGTCAGAAGACGTCTCGCATAATCACGATAAGGAATCAACTTAGCATGGTGGGTCTCCCATTCACCCTTTATCTGATTGATGACGAGCGCAGAATCTCCATAGATGTCGAGGTGTTTGATTCTCATGTCAATTGCTTCCTCGATCCCGAAGATACATGCTTCATACTCAGCCATGTTGTTGGTACATTCGAACAGAATTCGGGCGGTAAAGGGAATGTGATGCCCTTGCGGGGATACAATGACTGCCCCAATTCCTTTGCCATAAGCATTGACAGCACCATCAAAGACTAAACCCCACTTGCTATTGGGATCTGGACCTTCATTAATCGACGGTTCGTCGCAGTCTTTGGATTTCAAATACATGATCTCTTCATCAGGGAAATCGAATTCAATTGGTTGATAATCATCAAGAGGTTGGTAGGCAAGATGATCGGCAAGAATGCTACCTTTGATTGCCTTTTGAGTTTTGAACACAATATCATATTCAGACAAAAGCATCTGCCAGCGTGCAATCTTCCCAGTAACAACAGCTTTCTCAAAGATATACTTTATCGGATCCATTCTGGATATCAACCAAGTTGTATGATTCACCAAATAATGACGCAGGCGTTTGGCAGCTCAAGCTAGAGCACAACAAGTCTTCTCAAGCATTGTATACCGAGTTTCACAGTCGGTGAACTTCTTGCTCAGATAGTAGATAGCATGTTCTTTCTTTCCAGTCTCATCTCGTTGACCAAGCACGCATCCCACAGATTCATCAAACACTGACAAATACAAAATCAAAGGCCTTCCTTCCACGGGAGGGACAAGGATAGGTGGTTCCAGCAGGTAATTCTTGATGCTATCAAAAGCTTCCTGGCATTCATCGTTCCATACAATAGGCTGATTCTTGCTCAAGCAATCGAGTGATCTCATATGGTATATCATCATCCTCTTCATCTTCGGCTTCATACACAGGGAATTCAAAATTTGGAAGAACCGTAGGATTACTGTGTTCAACGGGTTTATTATGGTTCAAACTGCATAGAATGGTTGAATGATTTTAGAAAATGGTTTTTTTTTTCTTTTATGCAGTTCTTTGAAATTGATAAGAAAAATAAAGATGTTTTGGTTTTTTCTGGTATTACCATTATTTCCAAGAAAAAAAAAATCACTAAAAAATAAAAGTCGTGAAAGAAACGACGATTTTTGTTGATAACGGCGATGCCGAAACAAACACGCCCTTCCAGAAATATCACTTTCGCTTCGGGCAGAGCGAGAGGATGGTTATTTTGAAAAACAAAACACTTAAGCAACAAGACACATTATTCGGAAACATGCATGATTGAATGAATGTTGATGGCATCACAATTTCTCGCAATGCCTCCTGGTATAACAAACATAGGCCTAGGACTACATCCAGTCGCCTCTTCAGTAATTGCATTGATAACTCAGCACTGTAGAAGATTCATGTGGCATTGTACTTGTAAGGAATAGCCTTTGTAGAAGTATAAGGTACTGGTTCGGGCAGCCTTATCACTAGAGGCTCAACATTCTCTTTTGAAGGCACGCTCTTGACGGGCGGATCATGAAAGACTGGCACAATCACACAGACGTCGCTGACAGTCAAATAATTGTTGTTCATCAAGCTCTGGATGTCATTTTAAACAACGCAGCAACCCAAAGGATTACAGAATCATTCTTGGCAATTGGCATGATCATGGTCAAACAGAGAGGCTTGGCATAACTTGATGTGTAGTGGCACCAGAGGAGTTGTAACATTACGGACGTCAAGTCCGGGAGCTTCCTCATATACCTCAATCATGTTCACAGCAGCGTGATTTGGAAGAGGGTTGTCGAGGACATGAGGGACGTTGTTCTCAAAAGTCAACTTTCCTTGGTTAATGAGCTTCTTCACAATGTATTTCAAAGCATAGCATCCTTCGACATCATGACCCAGAGCACCTTGATGGAAATCACATTTGAGGTCAGACCGGAACCTGGGAGGTAACGGATCAGGTGGAGGCTTCCCCTGTCTGATTGCGCAGTGCCCTCTGAGAAGTAGAGTCGGGAGCAACTCAGCATATAGCATTGGTATCAGAGGAAAGGTAGGTCTAGCTTGTTGCTGCTGTCGTTGTTGGTGAACCGGTGGATGATTGTTCCTGGGCGGCTAGCAGAGCAGTCATGGTGTCATTGACCTTAGCCAATTCTTCCCTCAGAGAAGTTAACTCGGTACGGAGCTGCGTGTTCTCTTCTTCCATAGCCTTTTTCCTTCTTCTGTATTCTCGGGTTCGATCGATTTTGTCAGGTTCGTAGATCTTCTGAGCACGAGCCACTTTTCACACTGTGGCAGAGGAACCAGGAGGTAGTGAGCATTTGGAAGCCTTTGTGACCAATGCATGATGCATATGATGCATGATATGTACAAATGCAAATGCAAAAGTTTTCTTTTTTCATCGAAGGATTTTTAAACAAATTAGAAATCTTGCAAATAATCAAAACTACATAGTATTTTCAACAGGAAGACTTTGAAATTTCAACAAGATAAACAAATGAAGCCCTCAAGCATAGGAAGTAGTCGGAGAATCATCGGACTCGGAATCTGAATCACAGTATCTGGCAAAGAAGTCTCGTCGTCCTCTGGCTCTCTTGGAATCCCTCATAAGCAGCTCGTCTTTCTCTTCCAATTCCCTCCGGACCTTAGCTAGTTCCTTCTTCAACATCAGGTTCTCATGAGTCTTCTGCTCATCTCTACCATCCAAAGTCATGATTAGATTCTCAGCTTGATTGTACCGAGCTTTCCACACTTGCTTCTCACGACTCTCCATAGCTAGATGCTCCTGATACATATCCTGAGTCGCGGGGAGTAAAGGTAGAGGCATAGATGGAGTAGACGAAGACACGTATCTCATAGCTGGATAAGGCATACCAATCTCCTCAGCTCGATCTATCACCCACTGAGTATAGGCCTCATGAGCAACACCAGATCTCACACCTAGATGCTTCACACTCTTCCTTCGAACCTTGGACCAAGCATCCATGAAAGCTTTCCTTTGTCCGGTAGGAGCATTCGTGTAGAAGAAGAACTCTGGAGATGTAGCAAGATTGATGGGCTTCGACTTCATAGGGAAACCAAACTGTCTCATAGCAAGCTCGGGATTGTAGTTGATTCCTCCACGGGTACCAAGAAGAGGTACATTGAGAAAGTCTCCACAACCCATAATGATTTCCTTCACTTGAGCGGCAGGAGTGAGCCAGACGACCTCATTAGGAGTGAGGGCCATAATCCGCTGCGAGTAGGACCAGTTCTCCGAGTTATCATGGAAGGAACTCGGAAGGTGCGAAATAAACCACCTATACAAAAGAGATATGCAACAAAGAATATACCCACGGCCCTTGAGAGTCCTGTCATGAATGGCGTGGTAGGTATCCGCTAGCAAAGTAGGAACCGGGTTCTTGGAATGGAAGATCTCGATAGCATTCATGTCCACGAAGTTGTCGAGGTTCGGAAAGAGAATGAGCCCGTAGATAAGCAAAGCAAGAATAGCCTCGAGTGCATCCTGACGCGTAGTACTGAGATTAGCCTGATCAAGAAGATACTTGGAAGTGAACCCCCGGATGTGAGACTTGGTAATAAGATGGTTGGAGACGTCGGAAGTCTTGAGGTAGAGATCCTTAGCAATAACCAGAGGAGGAAGAGAAGTTCCGGAACCGGCGAAAGGCGTCTTCTCGACTATAGGCAGACCCACTAGATTGGAGTAAGCCTCGAGAGTAGGGACCAACTGGAAGTCCGGGAAAGTGAAGCAACGGAAGCTCGGATCATAAAATTGCACTAGAGTGTGCACTAGCTTCTCGTCCACATCGGTTCGGAGTAAAGTAAGCAATCCCCCATACCGGAGTCGGAACCCTGTTTGACTCTTGACCTTGAGTGCCAACTCTCTCAAACTAACCAAATCCACTTCCTTGAACTTGTAGCACTTAGTCTTCTTCATACCTGTGATTATTTACAAAAATTCTCATTTGTTTAAACCCTTCGATGAATGCATGAAAAATGTTTATGCATGAATGCATGTATGCATGATTGTGTTGTTTAGTTACAAAGAACAAGATGGGTTGAGATTCAAAGTAACAGGGCTACGGCTGGACACGGCGTCCGGTGAACTAAGGCTTTGGATAGTAGTAACCAAGGTTCTAACACAGTTCCCAAACTGCAACCTCTCTCACATATATCATGGTAGTACAGGACGACACCCGTTCCATGATTATTTGTGAGAAGGTCTAGTTTGAGTGTAGTATCGCGTGACGACTAAAGTTTGAGACAACACTCAATTTAGCCACCGCACTACGTCCTAAAAAGGCTAGGATGGGTTTGGTAACTACGGTTCATAGCTTCGTCGAACAATTGAAAGTGAAGTGCCTAAGCATGACAACACACGCCGACAATATCACCTTCAAAACGCCTCAGCTATGTGAGATTGATCGCATAATCCAATACACGAGGCAACCCCCGGATCGAATTGTCGATTATATCTCTACCTAAACATAAGTTCACTCAGCCCGGGTATAGGGCTTTTGATATTCTCACCCCACACGTCAAATGAAAGTAAACAAGTATTCACATATGTAAGCAATAAAACAAAGCGTAAATATAAACTAAGGAAAACTAGGCGCGACCCGCTAAAAAAAGTCCCCAGTGAAGTCGCCATTTCTGTTATCATGGTTTTTGGGTGCCAAGCCATTAATTGGACTTGAACCTTTTGACCGTTGATATTCTCTATTTTTTCTTGGGAAGGGCAAAATTGAGAAAAACCCTTAGATTCTAAGTTCGGGGGTCGTTTTCGCTACGGGAAGGTGTTAGGCACCCGGAGCGATTATGGTATTCCATAAGAACCGCTTTCCTAAGTGGATTTCTACGCCTTATTTTTATTGCTTATTTTTGTAAAAAGGAGGGTATGATTAGTGAAGAATGGGGGTGAGAAGAAGTAGAATTTGATTTTTTATTTCGGCTTGGATGAGCTTTGACTCATTGCCTACGTACCGTTTTACGGGATCAAAACCGGCGTAGTTCTTGCTAAAAAGACTTGTTGTTTTTTTGTTTTAATTGTTTGATTTTAAGTTTTGAAAATGGTTTTGAAGAAGGAGATTGGGAGGCTTCATGAGCATTAGATTTAGCAAAAAAAGTGTGGTTTGATTAGTGATTAAAAGGAAAGTCTAAATGATTAAGATGAATTGAATTTTTCTTAAAAAAGAAAGGAAAAATGAAGTGTTGACTTCATATTTATTATGAAAATTTTTGAAGTGAAGTTCAATTGTTTTTTTTTGAAAAAAGATGGATTTTCTCTAAGTGTTTAAAACCTAAACGCTTATATAACCATACAATCCTATGCATACATCTAAGGTGAGTGTGTGCGTGTCGGTGCGTCATAGTGTCCATAGTCCATATTACAAAAATTGCCTAAATACATTCTATGGCCCCTTTGCCAAGCTACAAACCAATGATAACAAATTACATTACCAAATGAACCAAAACTTGCAAAAATAAATGCTAAGCTAAAGAAAGTGGAGGGGGTAGTGAAATCACATGGGGAACAAAATGTTAGTGCAACAAGGAAAAAAAAATATAATTGGAAAGATGCAAGATGTGCCAAATGAGTATGCAACATGAGAATTTAGCAAGCACGATGTATAACAAAGTCAAGACAAAATAATAAAAAAAAACAATTCAAAACAGCAAGATCAATATGTGATTAGAGGCATAAACATCTCACATCAACATATCAAAAGATTATTATCACATATTAACACATTAAGGATAAAAATACAATGAAAAACTCATGGCAAATGATCCAAAAGGAATTAAAATGCTATGAATTAATCATGCAATACTTTTATCAAGCTCAACATGCAAAAATGTCATAGAAACAATAAGAAATCAACACAACGTATACCTAAAAAAAACTAGGAATTTTTATCAAAATTTTAGTCAAGGCACAGGTTTCAATAGCACAGAAAAACGGTGTAAATAGCACAAAGGAGCAAAAAACGTACAAAAGAAGGCCCAGCCCAAAACCAGAGGAAACGGATCTCACAGGGATACTCAGGGACCGTTGGATTGATCCAAGGTCCTAAACCCTAGATCTAAGGGCTCACAACGCAGGGGATTGGACCGGTCTTGAACCGGTCCGGTCTAGCGCCCTATATAAAACCCTAACGCGCCGGTTTTTTCATTTGTCACACACCTTTCTCTCTCTAACTCTTCTCTCTTCTCTCATCTCTCTCTAAACTCACCGCCGGTGAGGATGAAGCTACGGCGGAGACCTTGAAGGTCCGCCGGAAACTTCATCTTCTCCGGCGAGACCTATGAACTTCCGGTGACCTAACTTTCCAGAATTCAAAGATTTTTACATCTTTTGCTTCGTCCTTTAACCCTAAACACGAATCCAGCAAAGATTTTCTCAAACACAGCTTGAAACGACGTAGATCTGGAAAAACTTTGTACGGTTTTGAAATGATTTTTGATTTTTGAAAGAAAACGTTTAGATCTTTAAAGATCTACATCGTTTCGTCGTTTGTTACTTCTCTGGTGCTTGTTCTTGCTTTCAAAACTTAGATCCTTATGGATCTAGGTTTTGTGTTTACGGTTATGGTTTTCTTTGTGATTCTGGAAATTTTTTCTGTTTATTCACGTGATTTTGCAGGTTTAAACTATGATATTATTTTTGAAGAGAGATTCTGAGTTTTACCTGAGTTTTTATGGAGATTCTGTTAGGTTTCTTCGGAAACACTTGGATTTGGCTTTTGCTTGTTGATTTCTGGCTTTGAAACCGAAAATAAATCGGTGATTCTTCTTTTCTCACTGATTCCGCTTCTTCATCTTCTTCGCCGGTTTAAAACCTTGCTTCTTTCCCTTTTCTTCTTCTTTTTCAACGCCTCTGTGATCGGTGTTGGAGTTCTTCGCCTCTGGAGAAGAATTCTCACCTTGAATTGCAGAGGGATCAACTCAGTGATGAAGATTCGCCATTGAATCTCTGAGAGTTTGATGCAAAAATCAATGAATTTGTGTATGAATTTGGTTCTGGAAATTTCTAGGGTTCTTGTGCTCTTGATGAACTTGATGATTTTTTCTGTTTCTGATCTAACTGAATGGAGAGAGAAAATCTGATTGTGTTTGTTGAGTTGGCGTGTGATTATCGCTTCTGATTCTGACTCAATGCTTTTATAGCTGACATGTGTGCATTGGAACCAATAAGAAAAGGACACCTGGACTTGTAAAAAAAATGGCACGGCTTGGACCTGAAAAATGAACTTTGGACTTTTCTGCAAAAATAAGAACTTGAGGACTAAACTGCAATTTGACAAAAAGGACTGAAATGAAAATTGGAAAAGAAACTGGACTGAACTGCAATTTTGGAACTCTTTGAGGACCAAAAATGCAAAAATAATAAAAACAATAAAAATAAAAATAAAATTGGTAATTTGACCAAACGTAAAGCGAAACACAAATAAAATTGACAAGACGGACTAAAACGAACCAATGGCCTAAATGAGGTACTTCAAAGTAACCTCCCCATGCCAAAATTTTATGTGAAATGACCAAAATGCCCCTAGGGTTAAAAATGACCTAAACAGAATCAAATTAACTCGACACTGACTCAGATGCAAGTTTGAAATGAACCTAACAAGGTTTACTGATGAAATGTAAAAAAAACAATCTGAAAAGACTCAGAGACAGTCACAAGGATGAAAATGGGTCCCACTGCAGGAAATGACCAAAATACCCTTCTGTATGACTTTTTTTGCAAATTTTGAAATAAACTGTAGAAAAAGCAATGTAATGATTCAGAGACACTTTTGAATGACTTACGAGACAAGTAAAGACATTTCGAAAGGTTTTATGCAAGAAAAACATAGGTAAAATTGTGATTGAAAATACTGCGAGGCAGAGACAATTTGAACTGTGCAGTTGAAATTTGATAATTGACAAAGTTTGAAATGAAATTGGGCCCAGTATTTTTAGGTCTAAAAACAGGGTATAACAAGAGGTACTTGCTATATTAATAATACTCCTTTAGTTGCTATTATTGATACTGGTGCTACGCATTGTTTTATTGCTTTCGATTGTGTTTCTGGTTTGGGTCTTGAGTTGTCAGATATGAATGGGGAGATGGTTGTCGAAACTCCAGCTAAGGGTTCGGTGACTACTTCTCTCGTATGTTTGAAATGTCCTTTGTCTATATTTGGTCGTGATTTTGAAATGGATTTAGTTTGTCTACCTTTGAGTGGTATGGATGTGATTCTGGGTATGAACTGGTTAGAGTACAATCACGTTCTTATTAATTGTTTTAGCAAGTCAGTACATTTCTCTTCTGTCGAAGAGGAAAGTGGTGCAGAGTTTTTGTCTACTAAGCAGCTGAAGCAACTGGAACGCGATGGTATCTTGATGTTTTCATTAATGGCTTCTTTATCTGTTGAGAATCAAGCAGTGATTGATAGGCTACCGGTGGTGTGTGAATTTCCTGAAGTTTTTCCAGATGAGATTCCTGATGTACCCCCAGAAAGAGAAGTCGAGTTTTCTATTGATCTTGTCCCTGGAACGAAACCGGTCTCGATGGCACCTTATCGTATGTCTGCTTCAGAATTATCTGAGTTGAAGAAACAGTTGGAGGACTTGCTTGAAAAGAAGTTTGTTAGACCAAGTGTTTCACCTTGGGGAGCGCCGGTTTTGCTAGTAAAGAAGAAAGATGGTAGTATGCGGTTGTGTATTGATTATCGGCAGTTGAACAAGGTAACTATCAAGAATAGGTATCCACTTCCGAGAATTGATGATTTGATGGATCAGTTAGTGGGTGCACAAGTTTTCAGCAAGATTGATTTGAGATCGGGTTATCACCAGATTAAGGTAAAAGATGAGGATATGCAGAAGACAGCTTTCAGAACGCGTTATGGTCACTACGAATACAAAGTTATGCCTTTCGGTGTGACCAATGCACCTGGAGTGTTTATGGAGTATATGAATCGCATCTTCCATGCATTTTTAGATCGGTTCGTGGTTGTATTCATCGACGATATCTTGATTTACTCCAAGACTGAAGAAGAACATGCGGAACATCTGAAGATTGTCTTACAAGTGTTGAAAGAGAAGAAACTTTATGCTAAATTGTCCAAGTGTGAATTCTGGTTGAAAGAAGTGAGTTTCCTTGGCCATGTTATTTCCGGAGATGGTATTGCTGTGGATCCGTCTAAAGTCGAAGCTGTATCGCAATGGGATACCCCTAAGTCCGTTACTGAGATTAGAAGCTTTTTGGGTCTGGCCGGTTACTACAGAAGATTTATTGAAGGGTTTTCTAAATTAGCTCTTCCGCTTACACAGTTGACTTGTAAAGGTAAGACTTTTGTGTGGGACGTTCATTGTGAGAGGAGTTTCGGTGAATTGAAGAAACGTTTGACGACTGCTCCAGTTTTGATTTTGCCGAAGCCCGAAGAACCTTTTGTGGTGTATTGTGATGCGTCCAAGTTGGGTTTAGGAGGTGTGCTTATGCAAGAAGGTAAAGTGGTGGCTTATGCTTCAAGACAGTTGAGAGTTCATGAGAAGAATTATCCTACGCATGATCTCGAGTTGGCGGCTGTAGTCTTTGTGTTGAAGATATGGAGACATTATTTGTATGGTTCGAGGTTTGAGGTGTTTAGTGATCACAAGAGCTTGAAGTATTTGTTCGATCAGAAGGAATTGAATATGAGGCAGCGAAGATGGCTAGAGTTGCTAAAGGATTATGACTTTGGTTTGAATTATCATCCGGGTAAAGCTAATGTTGTTGCAGATGCCTTGAGTAGGAAGACGTTGCATATGTCCGCCATGATGGTCAGAGAGTTTGAGCTACTTGAACAGTTCCGAGATATGAGTTTGGTTTGTGAATGGTCACCTCAGAGTGTGAAATTGGGTATGCTGAAGATTGATAGTGAATTTCTGAAAAGCATCAAAGAAGCACAAAGAGTTGATGTAAAGTTTGTGGATTTATTGGTTGCTAGAGATCAGGCTGAAGACAGCGATTTTAGAATCGATGATGAAGGCGTGTTGAGATTCCGAGGAAGAATTTGCATTCCAGACAATGAAGAGATTAAGAAGATGATTCTTGAAGAGAGTCATAGAAGTAGCTTGAGTATTCACCCGGGAGCTACGAAAATGTATCATGATTTGAAGAAGATTTTCTGGTGGTCTGGTTTGAAACGAGATGTGGCTCAGTTTGTGTATTCCTGTTTAGTTTGTCAGAAGTCGAAAGTTGAGCATCAGAAACCCGTTGGGATGATGGTACCTTTAGACGTGCCAGAATGGAAATGGGATAGTATATCGATGGATTTTGTGACGAGTTTGCCGAATACACCTAGAGGGAACGACGCAATTTGGGTTATTGTTGATAGATTGACGAAATCAGCTCATTTTCTACCTATTAATATTAGTTTCCCTGTTGCCCAGTTGGCAGAGATTTACATCAAGGAGATTGTGAAGCTGCATGGTGTTCCTTCGAGCATTGTATCAGATAGAGATCCAAGATTTACTTCTAGATTTTGGAAAAGTTTGCAAGAGGCTTTGGGTTCGAAGTTGAGATTGAGTTCGGCGTATCATCCACAGACAGATGGTCAGTCGGAGAGGACAATTCAGTCGCTAGAGGATTTGTTGAGAATTTGTGTTCTTGAGCAAGGAGGAACTTGGGATAGTCATCTTCCGTTGATCGAGTTCACTTATAATAATAGCTATCATTCTAGTATTGGAATGGCACCGTTCGAGGCTCTGTATGGTCGGAGATGCAGGACTCCGTTGTGTTGGTTTGAGTCAGGTGAAAGAGTGGTCTTAGGACCAGAGATTGTTCAGCAAACTACTGAGAAAGTTCAGATGATCCGAGAGAAAATGAAGGCGTCGCAGAGTCGACAAAAGAGTTATCATGATAAGCGAAGAAAAGATCTTGAATTTAAGGAAGGAGACCACGTGTTTTTGAGAGTCACTCCTATGACTGGTGTAGGACGTGCTTTGAAGTCGAAGAAGTTGACCCCGAAATTCATTGGTCCATATCAGATTTTGGAAAGAGTTGGAACGGTGGCTTACCGAGTGGGTTTACCGCAGCATCTTTCGAATTTGCACAATGTTTTCCATGTGTCGCAACTTCGGAAGTATGTTCCGGATCCATCTCATGTAATTCAGAGTGACGATGTGCAAGTTAGAGACAACCTTACGGTAGAAACTTTACCGTTAAGGATTGATGATCGTAAAGTGAAGACGTTGAGAGGCAAAGATATACCTCTCGTGAGAGTCGTTTGGTCGGGAGCGACTGGCGAAAGCTTGACGTGGGAGCTTGAGAGTAAGATGCTGGAGTCGTATCCAGAGTTGTTTACTTAAGGTAAATTTTCGAGGACGAAAATCTTTTAAGTGGGGGAGAGTTGTAACGCCCACTTTCGTTTAATCGTTATTTAATCGAGTTTAGGCAATTATATTATAAGTATATAATATATGCATGATTTTGATATGTTTTGATGATTTGTGGTGATTTTGATGATTTGATTGATGACGTGATAAGTTATGAGTTTTGGAGGATTTGATAAGATTAGAGAATTTATTTTATTGATAAATAAAATAAAGATTTGAAAAATATTTAGTTGAGGGCTGTTTTGATATTTTAGATAGTTTGGGGGGAGAAACTGAAATAAGATAAGTTATTAAGGAGAAGTATAAAAAGGCTAAACCTAGTTTTAGAAAAACACTTTGTACGTGAAAACTTTTGGAAAAGGGAGAAAAAGCTTAGAGAGGAGCAAGAGACCAAGAGGGCTGTGTTTTTCTTCATAACCAGGTAAGGGTGGGACTAATAACTTAATAGCATTAACCTCTGTAATTCTGATGATTAATTGACAAAGTTAGGATTGATTCAGAGAAGTTTTCGAATTAGGTCAAAACCCTAAAAATTGAGAATAAACGGTAAAACTTGTTTAGATTGATGTAAGAATTGTCCTGTAACCTTAGAATATGTTTAGGATGAATTCTGGAATCAAAACCAAGCTTAGAACCATGTGAAACGTCGGATTTTTGTGATTTTAGGAAGCCTGGCCGTAGCGACATTCATCGCTCGCCACGGCGAGCTATGATCCTCGCCTCGCGAGTGATGAAGATTCATCGCTCGCCACGCGAGCCTTTCCCCTTCGCCTCGCGAGTTGTCTGGTGCAACTCGCCATGGCGAGCAACCCCTCCTCGCCTCGCGAGCTTAGGCAGAGTGCATGTCATATTTTGTATTTTTGACTTTTTAGTTGGACCTTGAATGCCTTTAAGTGCCTAGACATACCTAGAGATGATTAGGAATGATTTTAGGACAGGATTGAACCCAGAACAACATTAGTTGGGAGTTTGAGTGGTACTCGCCATGGCGAGTAAGAACTCTCGCCTCGCGAGCAAGTCCAGAATGTAGTGTTTTGTGTGTTTGCGCGATCTGTGTCGCACCTTTTGATCAAGAGTGAACCCCTGGTTGGTAATGAAACCTAAAGGTAACGTCTAATGCAGTTTGTAAAGCTATTAAGATATATTAATATTATTTGAGCATGATTAAGGTATTATGCAATATGTAAGATAAAATGAAACGATTATGATTCTATTGAATTAATGTTGATATGTTAATATCCCCGCTGTTATGTGACTTGATTATGCTGCTGCTGTTAATTAACTGGGTATGCAATGTTTATTTTTGAATATAAGAAAATGATGACGTTTCGCTTCAAGTTATTGAATGCACATGATTACGATGAATACGATGTTTTGTTGTTGAGAGTCCATGCATAGCATATCATTGAGCTTAGTCCTCACCACGAATATTAGGAGCTTTGTCCTCCGCACGTTTTATAGGAGCTTTGTCCTCCGCACGATTAAAGTATATTAATACTTATGATGACGATTGGTACCACATGCATATACGGAGTCTAGGAGCATTGTCACATTGTCATGATTAAGATGCCTTGTTGATAATGATTGAATATGTGATTACGTGATATGTGTTTATTGATTATGTTATGCTATTCCTAATTAATGGATATACAATTACGTGGTAACTGTTTAGCAATTATGCAAAGTTAATAATGGAATGATTATGATGTTAATTTATGATTCTCAATTACATTGTTTAATGTTATTCTGTTATGAAATCTCACCCCTTCTGTTTGAATGTTACCTCGACCGTGGGTAACGTGCAGGTGACCGAGCTTAGTGTGCTGTTTCCGTCGTGAGTGGCCTTGCCTTCACTGTGTCTTCTAGGTCGCTCTGATACGTAACGGGATGGGGCTTTATGATTATGCATGCTTCATTCTATTACGTGACTTTTATGCTATTTATGTTTATGAACTATTTTGATGGGGCCTACGTGCCAAACTGATTTAAGATTTTTGAACTAAATATTCCGCTGCTATGTCAAAGATATTGTGAAGGTTAAATTATTATTTAACTGTTTTTGGATTACGTTTCTATGTGATATCCCGTTTATGGTTGATACTCTGATAATTGTTTATGAAATTTGTATATTGGGAAAACGGGGTGTTACAACGGTGGTTAGCCAGATATAGTTACTTGCCTTTTGTTTCAATCTCATTTTTGCATGAACCGCCCTTCCGGGTTTTCGGCTCATCGAGACGCTCATTCTTGCCTGAGTTGCATGCAATCTCAGCGAGCTTTTTCATTTTTTTTTTTGTCCCTTATTTTTGCCTGGACCGCCCTTTCGGGTTTTCGATCCACCGGGAAGCGCATTTTTGCCTAGGCCGCCCTTTCGGGTTTTCGACCTACCACGCTGTTCTTTTCATATTTCTAGGCAAAGTATTTCTTGACTATATCGGCATTCACTGGATTTGGAAGTTCTACACCATCCATGTGTGTAAGGATTAAAGCACCACCTGAGAACGCTTTCTTGACAACATAAGGACCTTCATAGTTAGGCGTCCACTTGCCCCTTGGGTCGGGTTGCTGGCTTACCCTCCTTTTCAATACAAGTTCCCCTACCTTGAATTCTCGAGGATGGACTTTCTTGTCAAAAGCAGTCTTCATTCTTGCTTGATATGACTGTCCACGAGCCATGGCATCCATACGTTTTTCCTCAATCAAATTCAACTGATCATACCGGCTTTGGCACCATTCAGCCTCAGTTAACTTTGCTTCCATGATCACACGGAGAGATGGGATCTCCACTTCCAAAGGAAGAACTGCTTCCATACCATATACAAGAGAGAAAGGGGTTGCCCCGGTTGAACTGCGCACGGTAGTACGGTAGCCATGCAGAGCATAGGGTAACATCTCATGCCAGTCCTTGTAAGTGGTTACCATCTTCTGGACAATTCTCTTGATATTCTTGTTGGCGGCCTCAACTGCACCATTCATCTGAGGTCTATAGGGAGAAGAGTTATGATGCTCAATTTTGAATTCTTCACAAAGAGCTTGCACCACATCGTTGTTCAGGTTGGTACCATTGTCGGTAATAATCTTGCTGGGAACACCATATCGACATATGATGTTGTTCTTGATGAACTTAGCTACCACTTGCTTGGTCACATTGGTATAAGATGCTGCTTCAACCCACTTGGTGAAGTAGTCAATTGCCACTAAGATGAAACGATGACCATTTGAAGCCTTCGGTTCAATTCTTCCAATCATGTCGATGCCCCACATTGAGAACGGCCATGGGGATGAAATAACATTGAGAGCGTGTGGAGGCACATGAATCTTATCAGCATAGATTTGACATTTATGGCACTTTCTGACGTGCTGGTAGCAATCATGCTCCATGGCCATCCAGTAGTAACCTGCTCGCAACAACTTCCTTGACATAGTATGTCCTGTAGCATGGGTCCCGAAGGTACCGTCATGTACATCATGCATTAACTGCTCTGCTTCATGTTCATCAACACATCTTAACAATACCATGTCATAGTTTCTCTTGTACAGAATATCTCCATCTAACAGGAATCTACTGGCCAATCTTCTCAGGGTCTTCTTATCTTGTTTGGAAGCACCCGACGGATACTCACGGCTCAACAAGAACTGTTTGATGTCGTAATACCAGGGTTTATAGTCAACCACATTTTCACCAGCCTGATCGATCACATCCCCAATAGCAAACACATGTGAAGGTCTTCCATAAGAACCATTCTCCTAAGTTTATTTCTACGCTTTATTTTTTACTTATTTTTGGAAATGGGAGGTTTATTTAGTTAAGAATGGGGGAGAGGAGGTGATTGAGATTTTATTTTATTCGGCTTGGAGGAGTTTTGACTCATTGCCTACGTACCCTTTTAAGGGATCAAAACCGATCGTAGTTCATTCTTGGAAATTGTTTTTTTTTTTTGTTTTTGTTGGTTGATTTTAAGTTTTGGAAAAGGGATTTTGAAGAATAGAGATGAGAGGCCTCAAGGGCATTAGAGTATGAAAAAGTGGGGGTTTGTTTAGTGATTTTGCAAAAAAGTCTAAATGATTAGATTTGTTTGAGAATTTTATTAAGAAAATGAAAGGTGAAAAATTGTTGGAGTTTTGACTCCATTTTTATGAAAAATATTTGAAGCGAATTTATTTGCATATTTTTGGAAAAAATTGGATTTTCTCTAAGTGTTTAAACCTAAACATTCATCTAACCATGCAATCCTAGGCATACATCTACACATGCAATCCTAGGCATACATCTAGGGTGAGTGTGTGCGTGCCGGTGCGCCATAGTGTCCATAGTCCATATTACAAAAGTTGCCTAAATACATTCTATGGCCTCTTTGCCAAGCTACAAACCAATGATAACAAATTACATCACCGAGTGAATTAAAATTTGCAAAAATAAATGCTAAGCTAAAGAAAGTGGAGGAGATAGTGAAATGCTATGAGTGAAGTCACATAAGGAACAAAATGTTAGGGAAACAAGGAAAAACATAATGGGAATGATGAAAAATGCACCAAATGAATATGCAATAAAAAGGGGTAAAAACATGAGAATTTATCAAGCACAATGTGTAACAAATGGCCTATAATGCGAGAACAAGCACAAACCAAATGAAAACAGTGGCACAATCATCATAATATTGCATATGAATCATCCATGTTCACATATCAAAGTGTCAAGAACAAAAATATAACTAAAAGAATACCAAAAATGTAAAAACACATAGAAGTTAATCCATACCATTTTACCATTTTTTTTACATGCAAAATACCATAAAAATACCAGAAATGTATCAAGAAACACCTAGTATTTTTAGGAATTTTTTTGTAAAAAAAATGAGCAAGAAACAGGTTCAGATAGCAAAAAATAGAGGTGCAGACAGCAAGAAAAAAGCAAGAAATTCTCAGAAAATTAAGCCCAAACCTAAAGCCCAATACACAAAACTCAGATTGCATGGGAGACGTTGGATTGATCTAGGATAGGAAACCCTAGATCCAACGGCCAGGAATGAAGGAGGTTGGACCGGTCCTGAACCGGTCCGGTTCACTGGCTTTATAAAGGGGGGAAACCGGTTTTTTCTTAATTTCTTCCTCTCCTTCTCTCTCTTCTCTCATTCTAGTGAGAGAAGCTCTCACTTCTCTCCTCCCTCACCGCGCCGGATTCTGGAAAACTGAAGATGATCTTCATCTTCTCCGGCGGAGTTTGTTCCTCCGGCGTGGTGGCCGGCCACCCAAGGGTGGCGGCGCTGCCGCCGGAGTTGAGCAAACTCCTCCGATTTTGAAAATTTTTACATTTTTAGATATCCTTTTTCGTGCTATTCATGAATCCGAACTTAGTTTTTTGAGAAAAAGTCCCAATCGGAGTAGATCTAACTTCAAAGATTCGGAAATTTTTTAATTTAAAAAGGAGGAAAGAGGAATGGAGGAGTTATTACCTACTTGTGGTGTGTTGTAGAGCAAGGGAGAGTGCTTTGCTTTCTTCCGGATCCGGAATATTCCTTCCTTCCTTCTCTTCTCCTTCACGTGACTCTTTGACCGAATTTGTGCTTGTTGTTTGGTGATGTTCTTGGCGCGGATTTGTTGATTTTTTTTGTGGTTCTTGGTACGGATTTGGTTTTGATTCGGTTTTGTGGCTTTTTGGTACGGATTTGTTGCTTTTTGGTACGAATTTGTTGCTGGATTTTGTTGATTTTTCCCTCTTCCCCTCTCTCTATGATCGTGCTTGGATTCGCCGCCTCCGGTGGCGGATTCGCACTTGAATTGTGGAGCAGAGACGATTCGATGATGAAGATTCGCAAAGAATCTCTGAGAATCACCCAAAAAAAGATGAATTTGATGAATCTGTGATTTTCAGTTAGGGTTTATGTGAATGTTCTTGATGATTTTCTATGATTTTTCTGTTTTGATTTGCAACTGAATAGAGAGAGAAAAAAAATCTGTTTGTGATGTGTCACTATCTCCTTTGGATCTGTGCAGAATAAAGCTATTTATAGACTGCCATGTGTAATTTTGGACCAATGAGGAGCTGCCATCTGGACTTGGACCTTGCTGCAAAAAGAAAAAATAAAAGGACTAAACTGCAATTAACAAAAGGGACTTAAAAATGCAATTTTAAAAAGTATTGGACTAAAACGTAATAAAAAAAATAAAATTGGACTAAAACTGGTAATTTGGACGAAACGTAAAGTGAAACCAAAAATAAAATCAACAAAAGGACTAAAACGAACCAGCTACAAAAATGAGGTATTTTAAAATACCTCCCTGCCGAAATTTTGACAGGAAAAGACCAAAATGCCCCCAGGGACTAAACTGACCCAAACTGCCTCCAATGCAATTTTTGAAAATGATTTTTAAACAAGGACTCAATAATGATTTGTACAGACAAATTGAAAAGACTCAGAGATCAATACAGGGATTAAAATGGGTTCCACTGTAGGAAATGACAAAAATACCCTTTTGTATGGTTTTTTGAAATAAAATGCTAGAAAAAGTAATGCGATATTTTTGATAGAGTTTAAACGACTTGTAGTGCAAGAAAGACATTTTGGATAGCTTTATGCAAGAAAATCAAAGATAAAATCATGATTGAAAATGGTTTGAGACAGAGACATTGAAATATGCAGATGAAACAAAAATAAAGGTTTGGAGTAAAATAACAGCAAATTGACAAATGTCAGTGTTGGAAAAGAAATTTGAACAAGTATTTTTTAGGTCCAAAATCAGGGTACAACAGTTGGTAAGCAAGGTGATCGGCAAGAATGCTACCTTTGATTGCCTTTTGAGTTTTGAACACAATATCATATTCAGACAAAAGCATTTGCCAGCGTGCAATCTTCCCAGTAACAGCAGCTTTCTCAAAGATATACTTTATCGGATCCATTCTGGATATCAACCAAGTGGTATGATTCACCAAATAATGACGCAGGCGTTTAGCGGCCTAGGCCAGAGCACAACAAGTCTTCTCAAGCATTGTATACCGAGTTTCACAATCGGTGAACTTCTTGCTTAGATAGTAGATAGCATGTTCTTTCTTTCCAGTCTCATCTTGTTGACCAAGTACGCATCCCATGGATTCATCAAATACTGCCAAATACATAATCAAAGGCCTTCCGTCCACGGGTGGGACGAGGATAGGTGGTTCCAGCAGGTAATTCTTGATGCTATCAAAAACTTCTTGGCATTCATCATTCCATACAATAGGCTGATTCTTTCTGAGTAGCTTGAAGATCGGCCCGCAGGTTGCGGTCATGTGAGATATGAATCGGGAGATGTAATTCAAACGCCCGAGGAAACCTCTGACTTGCTTCTCGGTCTGTGGAGCTGGCATTTCTCGGATGGCCCGGACTTTATCAGGATCGACTTCAATGCCCTTTTGGCTGACAATGAAGCCTAATAACTTCCCGGATCTGACGCCGAATGTACATTTGTTGGGATTCAATCGAAGCTTGTATTTTCTTAACCTTTCGAACATCTTTGTCAAATATTCAACATGTTGTTCCTCATCTGTTGACTTTACAATCATGTCGTCCACATATACTTCGACTTCTTTGTGAATCATGTCATGAAACAAAGTAGTCATTCCCCTTTGGTAGGTAGCACCAGCATTAATTAGACCGAATGGCATCACTTTGTAACAGAAAGTCCCCCATGGGGTGATGAAAGACGTCTTTTCTCTATCTTCAGGAGACATTTTGATTTGATTGTACCCGGAGAAACCATCCATGAAGGAGAACACTTTAGACTGAGCAGTATTATCAACAAGCACATCAATATGAGGTAATGGAAAGTTGTCTTTTGGACTAGCTTTGTTCAGGTCTCTGAAGTCAACGCACATCCGGACTTTACCATCCTTCTTTGGCACAGGTACAATATTGGCAACCCATTCAGGGTACTCAACTGTCATGAGGAAACCCGCATCAATCTGCTTTTGAACTTCGCTCTTGATCTTGAGAGCCATATCTGGACGAGTCCTTCTCAATTTCTGCCTGACGGGAGGACATTCAGGCTTTGTGGGGATCCGATGCTCCACAATTCTAGGGTCTAGACCTGGCATATCTTCATACGACCATGCAAAAATGTCCGGATATTCCCGGAGGAGCTGGATGATCTTCTTTTTAACCCCTTCCTCTAGAGCAGCACCGATCTTGATTTCTCGCTTGTTTTCCTCGGTACCTATGTTGATAAGCTCGATCTCTTCTTGGTGAGGCTGAATGGCTTTCTTTTCTTGCTCAAGTAACCGAGTGATCTCATATGGTATGTCACCTTCTTCATCTTCAGCTTCATATACCGGGAATTCAAAGTTTGGAAGGAGCATAGGATTACTGTGTTCAATGGGTTTATTATGGTTCAACCTGCATATAATGATTGGATGATTTTAGAAAGAGTTTTTTCATGCAGATTTTTGAAATTAATAAGAAAATACAGATGTTTTGGTTTTTTTCTGGCATTACCATTATTTCCAAGAAAAAAAGCACTTAAAAAAAAGCAGTCGTGAAAGAAACGACAATTTTTATTCATCAACGGCAATGCCGAAACAAACATGCCCTTACATAAAATATCACTCTCGCTTTGGGCAGAGCGAGAGGATTGTTATTTTGAAAACAAAGTACTAAAGCAACAAGACGCATTACTCGGAAACATGCATGATTGAAGGAATGTCAATGGCATCCCAATCTCTAGCAATGCCTCCTGGTATGACAAATATGGGCCTGAGACCAGATCCAGTTGCTTCTTCAGTGATAGCATTAACAAACCCAGCACTATGGAAGACTCCTGAGGAAACCCTTGATGACGGGGAGAACCCGAGACCCTCCTTATGCTTGTTCTCATGAAGCTGTATCAACTTGCCCCAACCGGCAGTCTGACCTTCCTGAATAACCCTCTGAGCATCTTTTAATGAAGCCATGGCAGCTCCATCCCTCTTAGGCTCTACACCTTCAATGGTCAAACCCTGGAAAGCAGTCCCTTCAGCAGACCCTGCTTCAATACAAGAGAAGGAAGACAGCTGGCTGACTAAGTATGCTTCTTCACCATGGATTGTGACGAGTTTTCCATTCTTCACAAACTTTAATTTCTGATGCAAGGTGGAGGTTACCGCGCCCGCGTCATGTATCCAAGGCCTTCCCAAGAGGCAACTGTATGAAGCATTAATATCCATAACTTGGAACGTGACTAAGAAGTTCTCAGGGCCGACAGTTATTGGCAGATCTATCTCCCCGAGGACGTTCTTGCGAGACCCATCAAAGGCTTTGACCAGAAAAGTACTCCTCCTCAAAGGGGTTCCTCGGAAACTCAGCTGATCCAGCGTTGACTTGGGCATTACGTTCAAAGATGAGCCAGTGTCTACTAACACATTTGAGATTATGTCGGACTTGCAATTCACGGAGATATGCAGGGCCAGATTATGATGCTTTCCTGTTTCGGGCAATTCATCTTCACCGAACCACAAGTTGCTGCATGCAGTAATGTTCCCCACTATGCTACCAAAGTGATCCACCGTGACTTCATGATCCACATAAGCCTGTTCCAATACTTTCAAAAGAGTATCTCTGTGAGCAGCAGAACTCAAGAGTAGAGACAAAATAGATATCTTCGACGGAGTTTGCAGCAGCTGATCTACAATCTTATAATCACTTCTTTTAATCAACCTCAGAATCTCGTCCAGATTAGAATCCTCTATAGACCGGCCTGGCTGGCTCGCGTCTCTATTAACGGGAGAAACATCAGTCAGGGTTGGCTTGTCAGGGGGTGGCATGGTAGACACAGCTGCCTTCTGTTGAAACAATGGTGGACGGACTCTTCCGCTTCTTAGGGCTGCTGAAGTTCCTTCGGCGGTACTGTTCATCACAGCCGAGGACACCAGAGGCACTTCTACTCCGTTCTCAATTATGGTAGCATTATACTTGTACGGGATAGCCCTATCTGAAGCATAAGGTATCGGTCCGGGCAACCTTATCACCAGAGGCTCAGCACCCTCCTTCAAAGGCAAACTCTTGACAGGCGGATCGTGAAAAACTGGCACAATCACGCAGACATCACTAACAGTCAAAAACTTATCATTCATCAAGCTCTGGATGTCATCTTGAACAATAAAGCAACCCAAAGGATTACGGAGGCATCCTAGGCACTTGGCATGATCATGGCTGAACAGAGAAGCTTTGCACAACTTGATATGTAGAGGCACCAGAGGAGTTACAACGTTACGGACATCAAGTCTAGGAGCTACCTCACATACTTCGATCATATTCACAGCAGCATGATTTGGAAGAGGATTATCGAGGACATGCGGAACATTATTCTCAAAGGTCAGCTTCCCTTGATCGATGAGCTTTTTCACGATATACTTCAAAGCATAGCACCCCTCGACATCATGACCCAGAGCGCCTTGATGGAAATCACATTTGAGGTCGGACCTGAACCTGGGAGGCGACGGATCAGGTGGGGGCTTACCCTGTCTGGTTGTACAATGCCCTCTCTGGAGTAGAGTCGGAAGCAACTCAGCATATAACATCGGTATCGGAGGGAAAGTAGGTCTGACTTGCTGATTCTGTTGTTGTTGTTGCTGAACTGGTGGTTGTTGTGGCTTCTGCTGCACAATAGCATTCACAGGTACTTGAGGTGGTCCTGATGGCAAAGGATACTAATAGTAAAATGGCGGGTAGAATGGATGTTGAGAATACGGTACATAGGAGTATGGTGGAGGTAGCTGAGCAGCATTAACAGGGGCGACAGTAGCTGTAGTCTGACCTGCTCCAGAGGATACCATTCCAACCTCTGTTTCCTTCTTCTTGTGGTGGCCATTGCCATACCTCTTCAACCCATTTGTAGAAGACTCACCCTTCTCAAATACAATGATACCTTCCCTGACGGCTTCCTCTAGACGAGTCCCCATAGTTACCATTTCAGAAAAGTTGCTAGGAGCAGCAATAATCATCCTTTCAATATAGTCTTTCTTCAAGGTTTTCAAGAAAGTTTGAGTCATTTCCTCTTCCTCTAGAGCGGGAGTAATACGGGCAGCAGCTCCCCTCCATCTTTGGGCATATTCACGGAAACTTTCGTCTTTCTTCTGAGAGAGGGACCTGAGAGATTCCCTATTTGGCTTTAATCTGGTATTGAACCCGTAATGACTCTTGAAGGCAGCAGATAACATCGTCAAAAGTGTGGATGTCATCCTTGCTCAAACCAGTATACCACTCTGCAGCATCTTCCATCAAGCTATCTTGGAAGCAGTGTATCATAAGCGAATCATTGTCTTTGTAATTTCCCATCTTGCGGACATACTTGATGATATGATTTTGAGGACAAGTCAGCCCGTTGTACTTGTCGAACTCTGGGAGCTTGAATTTCTTCGGGATGTCCACTTTGGATACCAAACAAAGATCATGAGTTTTGGCAGAGTCACCGCTCCTTTGACTAGCCTTGATTTCCTGTCTGAGCTCTCTAGCAAGTTGTTCCATCATCTCTTCCATAGTTCCAGTCACTGGAGTGTTCCTGCGGAGTACCTCAGCGTGTGTACCTTGGGAAGTTGTAGCCATGATGGGCTCAGCCATAGTTGAAGTTGCTTGAGTTGCTGAACGAACAATTGTTAAAACTATTGATGTTTGATTGTCGTATTAGGTTACCTAACTATACAAGAGTTGTATTATCATGGTTGATCAATTGTTTTCAAGAAGATTGTTGTGACTTTGAACAATTCGTGAGATTGAGCTTCGATATCCGAATCTGGTGAAGCATCAAAGATCCGGTTGTTCATGCTAAACAAACAATCCTAGAAACTATTTATGTTTAATTAATTTATTCAATTGGAGAAAGGTAGTAAATTTAAAATATGATGATTTTGAAAGAGTTTCAATATCATATATGATTTTGAATTTAGTAATAAAATATTTGCTTAATTTTGGCACCATAATTTGTTTTGGAAACAAATTGGTCACCCAAATAATGCATATTTAATTATAATAATTATTGAGTGTCAATGTTACTATAATTAAGTAAATAAAAATTCTACCTTTTGATTGTTTTTAAAAAGTTGTTTGAAAAGGTAATAAACGATCCCAATGTGATATTGAATTTAGAAGATCATGATTTGATCTTTTGAATTTATTTAAAAGATTTGCATGATATTAATATAATTTATTTCTAATTTAAAAGTATCATGATTTTGAAATAGTTTCAAAATCAGATATGATCTTTTAGATTTGGTCCTAAAATTTGCATATTTCAATTTTATTTGGTTATGATCCGATTGACTTTGAAAATAGTTTCAAAAGGACATATATACGAATCAATTCTATATGAAATATATCGCGGTCAAAATATTGTTTCCAAATCATGATTATTCTAAAATTGTTTTAAATAATTATAAATAGTTATTATTATTTATTTCATGGTATATGGTTATGACCTTAGTTTTCGGCGTTTGTTCATTTATTTAAATATGACCTGCGTGTCATGATTTATTTTATTTAAATACGACCTGCGTGTCGTGATTTGCTTTTATTTATTTTATTTAAATGTTAAATAATGTAAATGCTCAAGTTGAAGAGAAGACAACGCCAAAAGATGATTTTGATGGAGAAACTTTTGAAGCTTGCTCGTGGGTCAAAGAATTGTAATAAAGTAGTTTATTTAATTCTTACGCGTTAGGAGGTCATAACCATACTACCTAGTTAATTATTTTATGTATGTGATGCATGAAATGTGTGTTTAGATTAGTGCATGTATATTTTAAATATTTTATATATATTTCCTATCTATGAACATGAATGTCATGTATAATATTAGATGTGTGTATAAGATACACATGTCAGTGAGATCAACTTAATTAAAATCCTTCAAATAGAATATGAAGTAAATTATTTTCAAAGTATAACACACTTCAAGACTAATATCGAAATGTGTAGGTTTTGCCTCCGCGAGGTGCACTTTCTATACTAGTAAGTTGTGGTGCGGTAATTCTATTTACCGACTGTTATTTTGGATCTAACTTAACTATATTATTTTAACAAGATTAATATATATATATATATATATATATATATATATATATATATATATATATATTTACTTCAAAAGAATATTAAGTTAATTGCTTTCCAAAGAATGACACCCTTCAAGACTAATATCGAAATGTGTAGGATTCGCCTCCGCGAGGTGCACTTTCTATACTAGTAAGTTGCGGTGCGGTAATTCCATTTACCCGACTGTTATTCTTTGGGTCCAACTTAACTAAATTATTTTAATATGATTAAAATAAATTTAGAAGCAATGTTTGGGAACATCTATATGATAGATTAGAGTAAAGAGTTATTCACTCAAATGATTTGAAAGTTGTATGAGATACAATTGGAAGGAGTTCCTACCTAAATAATTGAGTTTTGAGTACAACCCCCGTTGACTTAAAGCAAGGTGAAATATGGATTTCAATCCACTAGAAAATCTTCCAATGAGATTTTCCGATTCAAATGTTGAAGGTCATTTGTTTTGAGTAAAATAGTGGGAGCATATTTAATTAAAGACCTAATTAATTATGTTTTTATATCATGATATATATATTTTATTTATTTTCTGTATTTATAATTTCTTCGGCATATACATTTTATTATACTGTTAAATGTTCTTATGAAGAACAAAATCTTCAGAAAGGAGTTTCTGAATTGGTACAAAATTAAGAATTGTTCTTAAAAATGAGAAAGAAAAAAAAAACTGTTAATGTTATGAAAGAGTCAAAATAGAAGTAAGACTTCTTATTTGCCCATATAGTTATAGAAAGTTAAATTTCTACTTCTGCATCATAAGTATATGATACTTGATGGTTAATCTCATATTTGTTGAAATATAGAGAGTTTTAAAGAAGCGGGACATTAACTATAAGCGAAGTCCACTTATGTCTAGAATGAGACAAATTGTTTCATTGACATAGGAGCTAATGCTTGGACTTAAACATAACTTGATATGGAACCAAATAATTGTTATTAAATTCCATATAAAATAGAAGCATTAAATCATAAATCTTGTATTAACAAGAGAATGATTGTGTAGTTGAATAAAAAGACAAATGTTGTCCTATTATCCAAATAATGTTTTCTATACAAGTTTGCTAATCAAGTAATGGAATTGAGTTCCATGATCTTGATAAGCTGGTCTATAACTTATGAGTAAAGGATCAAATGAGATTAGAACCTTTTGTATATCATTGGCATCACTGTTTAGTACAAACAAGTGTGATTCACATTTCCAAAATCCATGGATATGGACTATTGGACTCATTTGATTTTATATCATTTGAAGGATGTGAGTCCCACCTTTCAAAATAGATTTGTATACCGATCACTAACAAAGGTGAAAGGACACGTAATTTATTTGAGTTTATATACATATGAGATGTATATGGAGAACTAAACATATTTGCTAGATATTGTTTCTATTACTTCATCTGACATGACTAAATCATTTAGTAGATAAGAAAAGTGTATTTGACACGATTCATGCAAACTTTGAAATTGTTCAAAGATTTCAACAATGAAGTAAAAGAAATAAGTTTGAAAAGTATAAAGACTATACGAGTAAGTCGTGATGGTAAATGCTTGATTAATGAGTATAATAATTATTTATATCGGTTTATTTTTGACATGACTCGATCTAAAATAATTTGATTATAACTCAAAGACTCTTGAAATTAATTAAATTACAGTTATTCTTCACCCACAACAAGTTCTAATTGAGTAATCATAAATGCACCATATTAGATATGGAGGTAAAAGTACCTATTTTTGACTTTATGTTAATTTGGGGTAATATGGTTTACTAGATAAACTAAACTTCAAATTTAATGAATGTATACTTGTGGAGGTTCCCTTAGGAAACTAAAGGATACTATTTCTACATCTTCTTCCTGGACAAAAGTTGTTTGTCGCTAGTACTGGAGTATTCCTTTTCAAGGAGTATAACTTTGCAAGAGCTAGTGGGAGTGATGTAGAACTTGAATTAAGTCAAGTACCACAAAATACATGTTTCTCAATGGAACATGAACTGATTCAATAAAGGGTTGTTGGTAAATCGGTAGTTCTAGTAGCACATGATCTAGATGAGTCTGATATGTCATAACACTAGGATGAGAAACATGATTTTGTCATGACTCATTAAGGTGATATGATGCTCATGGAAGATGAGCACCTGACTTACTAGAAGGTCGCAAATGACCTGATTTTTGAGAAGTGGCTAGTTGCCATGGGATCTTATAAAGAATCCATGTACACAAACCATATATGGATATTGGTTATATCATCCAAATGAGTATGACTCATAAGATGAATGTGAGTTTTCTTGTAGAAAACTGACATGGATGGTATTATGAATACCTTTAAGATGTGATTGATTGTAGAAAGTTTCATGCTACTCATGATGCAAATCATAACGAAACTATTACATCATCGTAATGCTTAAATCTAAAGATCCCAATTGTCTTTGTTGTATAATACGAATTCTAGGAGATGGATAACGATGTTGCATTCTTTAATTAGAATGACCTTATATATGTATTTGACATATATGTAGGGTTCCGTTAATCCAAAGGATACTAGAAAGGTAAATGTATTACAAAATTTATTTATTAGAGAAATCTTCTCAAAGTTAAATTGTTTATTTTATTAACGAAGTTTTATGAAAACTTTGATTAATAAAGAAATCTTGTGCATATAAGGAGACTAGTGGGAGAATTGAAATTAGTTTGGTGGAGTATGTGGATGACATACTAGTCACCAAAATAATTTATCTACACATGTAAGACATGGTTAGAAAATTATTTTCAATATGTACCAAAATTGATTATTGTGTTCGACACTATAATACGTTCAAGAATATCCTTGGATGTCTTAAAGGACTATAAATTGTTTCTTGAACACAGATGAAAGAAACATTGTAAATGAGTTACAATAATGTTGACTTTCATATCGGTGTACAGTATATCCAGATCTTAATTTGGAATAAATGTTATGCTAGGATATCAACTATGAAAATTGTAAAAGTACAAACTTCAGATAGTTGTTGTTTCTATTGCACATGTAAGACATGGTTAGAAAATTATTTTCAATATGTACCAAAATTGATTATTGTGTTCGACACTATAATACGTTCAAGAATATCCTTTTACAAAATTATTTTCAATATGTACCAAAATTGATTATTGTGAAACCCTAGCCGCCGCTCTCTAAACTTTGTTCTCTCTGAATCTTCGTTGGAATTGGCTAGCACCGGTCATCGGAGAAGTTCTGTTCGTGTGGACTGAGTAGAGGCATCGCTGCTTTGCTTTGCTCGTGATTAGAAATATTTCTTCTACAAAGGTTCTGCTCTTCAAGAGGTAAACACGTGAATCTTAAAGTGTTTAAGTTTCTGTTTGATTTGTGATTAATGATTTAATCAAGATCCGTTTCAATGGGATTTCTTCCGCAAAGAGGATTAATATTTTGAAAAACCCCTCTTAAAATCCCTTCAGTTGGGCCGTTGTTAGCTATGCCAGAAGTGCCTGCTGCAGTACTAGGAGTGAAAAACGGTGGAAGCCCATAAGGAAACCCAGTTGGCATAATGAAGCGGGCATCAGTAGATGCAGTTGAAATCACACTTGTGGTTATAGGTATAGCTGTGGCTATGGGGATAGCCGCGGTTGATTGTTCTTGAGCAGCTAGCAGAGCAGTCATGGTATCATGGGCCTTAGCCAGCTCTTCCCTTAGAGTAGCCAACTCGGTGCGAAGCTGAGTGTTCTCTTCTTCCATAGCTACCAAATTCTTCTTTCTGTACAATCTAGTCCGATGGATTCTGCCGGGTTCGTAGACTTTTCGAGCACGAGCCACCTTTCAAACTCTGTGGCAGAAGAACCAGGAGGCAATGAGCATTTGGAAACCTTTTGTGACTTGATGAATGATGCACATGATGCATGATATGTACAAATGCAAATGCAAAAGTTTTTTTTTTTTTGGACATCGAAGGATTTTTAGACAAATTAGGAACTTTGTAAACAATATCTAAACAAGCAAAGCAAAATAAAGCGTTTACAAGACAAATCCCTTTGAAATACTATGCCAAGGGTAGACTTTGAAATATAAACAAATAAACTCTCAAGCATAAGAAGTGGTGGGATGATCCTCAGACTCAGACTCCGAACCCGAACCGCAGTATCTAGCATAGAAGTTGCGTCGTCCTCTGGCTCTCTTGGAGTCCCGCATAAGTAACTCATCCTTTTCATCAAGCTCCCTTCGGACCTTAGCCAATTCCTTCTTCAACATCAGGTTCTCATGAGTCTTCTGCTCATCCTTACCATCCAAAGTCATGATTAGAAATTCTGGGTTCGATCCCCAGTGAAGTCGCCATTTCTGTTATCGTGATTTTCGGGTGTCAAGTCAATAATTAGGCTTGAACTTTTCAATCTTTGATATTCTCTATTTTTTCTTGGGAAGGGCAAAATTGAGAAAAAAAACCCTTAGATTCTAAGTTCGGGGGTCGTTTTCGCTACGGGAAGGTGTTAGGCACCCGGAGCGATTATGGTATTCCATAAGAACCGTTCTCCTAAGTTTATTTCTACGCTTTTATTTTTATTGCCTACTTTTTTGAAAAGAAAAGATTTTATTTGAGTGAAGAATGGGGGTGAGAAGAAGTAGAATTTGATTTTATTTCGGCTTGGAGGGGTTAAAGTCCCTTGCCTACGTACCGTTTTACGGGATCAAAACCGGCGTAGTTCTTGCTAAAAGGACTTGTTGTTTTTTTTTGTTTTAATTGTTTGATTTTAAATTTTGAAAATGATTTTGAAGAAGGGGATTGAGAGGCTTCATGAGCATTAGAGTATGAAAAAAGTGAGGGTTTGTTTAGTGATTTTGCAAAAAAGTCTAAATGATTAGATTCATTTGAGAATTTTATTAAGAAAATAAAAGGTGAAAAATTGTTGGAGTTTTGACTCCATTTTAATGAAAAATATTTGAAGCGAATTTGTTTGCATATTTTTTTGGAAAAAAATGGATTTTCTCTAGGTGTTTAAACCTAAGCATTCATCTAACCATGCAATCCTAGCCATACATCTACACATGCAATCCTAGGCATACATCTAGGGTGAGTGTGTGCGTGCCGGTGCGCCATAGTGTCCATAGTCCATATTACAAAAATTGCCTAAATACATTCTATGGCCTCTTTGCCAAGCTACAAACCAATGATAACAAATTACATCACCGAATGAATTAAAATTTGCAAAAATAAATGCTAAGCTAAAGAAAGTGGAGGAGATAGTGAAATGCTATGAGTGAAGTCACATAAGGAACAAAATGTTAGTGAAACAAGGAAAAATATAATGGAAATGATGAAAAATGCACCAAATGAATATGCAATAAAAGGGGTAAAAACATGAGAATTTATCAAGCACAATGTGTAACAAATGGCCTATAATGCAAGAACAAGTATAAACCAAATGAAGACAGTGGCACAATCATTGGATTATCATCACATCTATCATGAAAATGCATTCTAATTAGCCATGCTATGCACCAAAATTCTTAGGACAAGAATCAACCTAAAAATCATGAAAAAGCTAACTAGAGAAGTAAATTGAACAAGAGGCCTATGCACATATTTTTACCAGTTATTTGCAAGCAAAATATCATTAAAAATCATCAAGAAAGTGGTAAAAACATGTAGTAATTTTTTTGGAATTTATGGTAAAAAATCAGAGCAATCAGAGGTGCAGACAGTATGCAAGAATGGTGTTAATAGCAGAAGAACAAAGAAACGCAACAAGAACCGAGCCCATACCCAAGCCCAAAACACAAAACTCAGATTGCACAGGAGACGTTGGATTGATCCAGGGTAGGAAACCCTAGATCCAACGGCCAGGAATGGAGGGGATTGGACCGGTCTTGGACCGGTCCGGTTCACTAGCTTTAAAAGGAGGGGAGCACCAGTTTTTTTATATTCTTCTCTTCCCTTTCTCTCTCTAACCTAAACCTAGTGTGAGAAGCTCTCACCTCTCTCTTCTCTCATCTCACCGGATTCCTGCAGAATGAAGATGATCTTCATCTTCTCCGGTGAAGCTTGCTCCTCCGGCGTGGTGGCCGGCCGCCCAAGGGTGGTGGCGCCGCCGCCGGAGTTGAACAAACTTCTCCGATTTCGAAATTTTTTACATTTTTAGATATCCTTTTTCATTCTAAACACGAATCCGGCACTAGATTTTGCATGCAAGCTTCGAATCGACGTAGATCTGAGATTATTTCCTCACGGTTTTCGAAATCTTTTTTAGTTTTTTTTTTAGTTCTTTTTGAATGAAACCGTTAAAACTTCACAGATCTACATTTGATTCGTCTTCGTTGATGTTCTTGAGAAAGAAAGATGAAGTTTGAGTTTTACCTGTAATTTTCGGTTGGAGATTTCAAGCGAAGATCTTCGGAAACACTTGAACTTGGTTCTGCTTGATGATTTGTTGCGTGAATCCGAAAATAAATCGGTTCTTCTTCTTCTTCACCGGTTCGATTTCTTCTTCTTCCTCAAAAACGCCTCTGCGATCGTGCTTGAGTCCGTTGCTAACAGCGATGGATTCGCACTGAAATTGCGAAAGGAACGGTTTGATGATGACGATTCAAGGACGAATCGCTGAGAACTGTAGAGAAATCCGAGGAAAAAACGGTTGAATTTGGATGAGTTCTGGCGAATTTGTGAACTAGGGTTCGTGATTTTTTTCTGTGTTCTTGCTGATTTCTCTGTGATTTTGGTTTTGATCTAACTGACAAGAGAGAGAAAAATTGATTCTGTTTTTTGGTGAAGTGGCGTGTGGTTAATGGATCTCTGTGGCACTGTACACCTTTTATAGCCTGCCATGTGTGATCTTGGACCATTAGAAAGCTGACATGTGGCATTGGACTGAAAAAGGGGCGCTGCCTTATAATTTGACTTGAAGGACCTGTTTGCAAATTTGAAAAAATATATGGACTGGACTGAAAAATGAAAGTAAGGACTGAAATGAAATTAAAAACTGTTTGGACAAAAAATGCGATTTTGGGACCTCAATTGAGGGACCAAAATGCAATTAAAAATAAAATTGAATAAAAAACGTAATTTGAGAAACAAAAAATAAAGTTGACAAAATGGACTAAAACGAACCAATGGCTTAAATGAGGTACTTCAAAGTAACCTCTCTATGCCGAAATTTTGTGTGAAATGACCAAAATGCCCCTAGGGCTAAAAATGACCTAAACAGATTCAAATTGACTTGACACTGACTCAGATGCAAGTTTGAAATGAATTTAACAAGGTTTACTGATGAAATGTTAAAAATCAATCTGAAAAGACTCAGAGACAGTCACAAGGATGAAAATGGGTCCCACTGCAGGAAATGACCAAAATACCCTTCTGTACGACTTTTTGCAAATTTTGAAATAAACTGTAGAAAAAGCAATGTAATGATTCAGAGACACTTTTGAATGACTTACAAGACAAGTAAAGACATTTCGAAAGGTTTTATGCAAGAAAAACATAGGTAAAATTGTGATTGAAAATACTGCGAGGCAGAGACAAATTGAACTGTGCAGTTGAAATTTGATAATTGACAAAGTTTGAAATGAAATTGGGCCCAGTATTTTTAGGTCCAAAAACAGGGTATAACAGCTGCCCCTATTTAAGTTTCTTTGTCTGGAGAGTCAAGAGACAGAGTCTTTGGCTTGACAGGACGAAGATACTTAAATATTAGCATTTGCACTGTGTTTGGACGTAAAAATACGCCTACCCATTTTCAAATAATATGCATGCCATGCATCATTTGGATTATGAATGCAAGACCTCATGGGGATTGGAATTAACAAAATATGTCGTATCCATTGCGGGATTGGTAGACATTGACAAAGATAGTGAATAGCAGAGTAACGGGAAACTAGAAACAAGTTGGACAGGTACAAGCTGTTCTTGGATTCAAACTAGCCACTTGACCGGGAATGAAACAAACAGACAACTGCGAGTTGTTCTTATGGATTCGAACTGGTCACTCGACTGGGGGCATAGAAAAGGTAGACAGGTACGAGTTGTTCTTGATTCGAACTGGTCACTCGACCGAAAGCAAAGGCAAATAGACAGGTGCGAGCTTGTTCTTGGATGCGAACTGGTTACTCCACCGGACAGAAACAAATAGACAGATACAAGCTGTTCTTGGATTTGAACTAGCCACTTGACCGAATAGAAACAAATTCACTGGGGATTAGTTTTTTGACAAAATATAGATTGAGATTGACTTGACGTCGATTTGATTTGAAAGGTAGAAATTGACCAATATTATTGACTCACAAGATTTTGACAGAGAACCTGACATGAGTATTGAATTGAGATTGATGTTGACATTGGAAATGCAATATGTATGGATGATATAACAGTTTTATTAAATGCATGGGCACGTAGTATGCATGATTATGCATGTATGAATGCTTGTAATGCATGACTGTTGGCAGTTTGTAGACACAGTTTTGAAGAGACAGACAAGACATTGGAGTATTGGGCACGTAGTGGCTCGTGCTACATCATAGAAATCCTCTTTGGAGATAACGCCGTTGGGAGACGTACCGGAACCATGGCTGAGGGTAGATAGCTAATCAACTTACTGGGGATAGAATTCTGGAAGACCCGACTGGGGATAACGCCGTTATGCTGGGCATTTCAGTGCTGGGTACGTCGTAGATATCGCATCTATGGTCAATGCTTTTTGCATGTTATATTCTTATTTTTCACATCCCATTTTTGCCTGAACCGCCCTTTCGGGTTTTCGATCCACCGGGAAAATAGATTCTTTTCTTGCCCCATTTTTGCCTGAACTGCCCTTTTGGGGTTGTCAATCCAGCGGGGTGCTCATTTTTGCCTAAGTCGCCCTTTCGGGTTTTCAACTTAGCGAGCTCATTTAT
The DNA here is from genome assembly GCF_003473485.1 of Medicago truncatula. Classification (NCBI taxonomy): domain Eukaryota; kingdom Viridiplantae; phylum Streptophyta; class Magnoliopsida; order Fabales; family Fabaceae; genus Medicago; species Medicago truncatula. The sequence goes on from NC_053047.1 coordinate 34,842,201, forward strand.
TTTCATGCATTTTCATTTTGTTTTTTCATTCTTGCCATTGACCACAGACTATCCTGGGGAAGAGCCTGTTTGTAACACATATTGAAATAGACATCAACATACTCTCGCTCATGCATGTTTCATTTGAATGTACCCTGTTGCTCAGGTTTGCTTTTCAAAATAGACAAAAAGTTTTCAATTTTCAAAATGTTTGTTTCAAGCATTGTCATTATCAAAATAGAAAGAAAATGTTTTGTATATAGCTTTGAAAGTAGAAGAAAAAATAGAGTTTCAAACAAAAGCACAAGCTCAAATTGATGTATAAGAGTGGTGGTCAGCCGAAGGCGTGACTCCACGGATTCACAAAGCTTGGAAAATGGTAATTTTATTGGTTGGTGGTACATTGAACACAGTAATCACTACATTTCCTGGAAATTTTGAATTCACAAGCACAGAAGCTTCAGATGAAGATGGTCATTAACAGCTGCAGATGCCCCAAGGGGATGGTGGTTGGCCAGATATAGTTACTTGCCTTTTGTTTCAATCTCATTTTTGCATGAACCGCCCTTCCGGGTTTTCGGCTCATCGAGACGCTCATTTTTGCCTGAGTTGCGTACAATCTCAGCGAGCTTTTTCATATTTGTTTTTTTTGTCCCTTATTTTTGCCTGGACCGCCCTTTCGGGTTTTCGATCCACCGGGAAGCGCATTTTTGCCTAGGCCGCCCTTTCGGGTTTTCGACCTACCACGCTGTTCTTTTCATATATCTAGGCGAAGTATTTCTTGACTATATCAGCATTCACAGGATTTGGAAGTTCAACACCATCCATGTGAGTAAGAATTAAAGCACCACCGGAGAAGGCCTTCTTGACAACATAAGGACCTTCATAGTTAGGCGTCCACTTCCCCCTTGGGTCGGGTTGCTGGCTTATCCTTCTTTTCAATACAAGTTCACCTTCCTTGAATTCTCGAGGATGGACTTTCTTGTCAAAAGCAGTTTTCATTCTTGCTTGATATGACTGTCCACGAGCCATGGCATCCATACGTTTTTCCTCAATCAAATTCAACTGATCATACCGGCTTTGGCACCATTCAGCCTCGGATAACTTTGCTTCCATGATCACACGGAGAGATGGGATCTCCACTTCCAAAGGAAGAACTGCTTCCATACCATATACAAGAGAGAAAGGGGTTGCCCCGGTTGAACTGCGCACTGTAGTACGGTAGCCATGCAAAGCATAGGGCAACATCTCATGCCAATCTTTGTAGGTAGTTACCATTTTCTGAACAATCTTCTTGATATTCTTATTGGCTGCCTCAACTGCACCATTCATCTGAGGCCTATAAGGAGAAGAGTTGTAATGCTCAATTTTGAATTCTTCACAAAGAGCTTGCACCACATTGTTGTTCAGATTGGTACCATTGTCGGTAATGATCTTGCTGGGAACACCATATCGACAGATGATGTTGTTCTTGATGAACTTGGCCACCACTTGCTTAGTCACATTGGTATAAGACGCAGCTTCGACCCATTTGGTGAAGTAGTCAATTGCCACTAAGATGAAACGATGACCATTTGAAGCCTTCGGTTCAATTCTTCCAATCATGTCGATGCCCCACATTGAGAACGGCCATGGGGATGAAATAACATTGAGAGCGTGCGGAGGCACATGGATCTTATCAGCATAGATTTGACATTTGTGGCACTTTCTGGCGTGTTGGTAGCAATCATGCTCCATGGTCATCCAGTAGTAACCTGCTCGCAACAACTTCCTCGACATAGTATGCCCTGTAGCATGGGTCCCGAAGGTACCGTCATGTACATCATGCATTAACTTCTCTGCTTCATGTTCATCAACACATCTCAACAATACCATGTCGTAGTTTCTTTTGTACAGAATATCCCCATCTAAAAGGAATTTACTGGCCAATCTTCTCAGGGTCTTCTTGTCTTTGTTGGAAGCACCTGGTGGGTACTTACGGCTTAGCAAGAACTGCTTGATATCATAATACCAGGGTTTATTGTCAACCACATTTTCACCGGCCTGATCGATCACATCCCCAATAGCGAACACATGCGAAGGTCTTTCAAGGCGTTGCACTTTGATTATTGGCACATCATTCCAATGGTTTACTCGAAACATGGAGGATAGAGTAGCAAGAGCATCGGCCATTTGGTTCTCATCACGAGGGATATGGTGTAACTCAACCTTTGTAAAATATGTCAGCAAACGTCTTGCGTAATCACGGTAAGGAATTAGCTTGGCATGGTGGGTCTCCCATTCTCCCTTTATCTGATTGATGACGAGCGCAGAATCTCCATAGATGTCGAGGTGTTTGATTCTCATGTCAATTGCTTCCTCGATCCCGAAGATACATGCTTCATACTCAGCCATATTGTTTGTACATTCGAATAGAATCCGGGCGGTAAAAGGGATGTGATGCCCCTGCGGGGATACAATGACTGCCCCAATTCCTTTACCATAAGCATTGACAGCACCATCAAAGACTAAACCCCACTTGCTATTGGGATCTGGACCTTCACCAATCAACGGTTCTTCGCAGTCTTTTGATTTCAAATACATGATCTCTTCATCAGGGAAATCGAACTCAATTGGTTGATAATCATCAAGAGGTTGATAGGCAAGATGATCGGCAAGGATGCTACCTTTGATTGCCTTTTGAGTTTTGAACACAATATCATATTCAGACAAGAGCATCTGCCAACGTGCAATCTTCCCAGTAATAGCAGCTTTCTCAAAGATATACTTTATCGGATCCATTCTGGATATCAACCAAGTTGTATGATTCATCAAATAGTGGCGCAGGCGTTTGGCAGCCCATGCCAAAGCACAACAAGTCTTCTCAAGCATTGTATACCGAGTTTCACAATCGGTGAACTTCTTGCTTAGATAGTAGATAGCATGTTCTTTCTTTCCAGTCTCATCTTGTTGACCAAGTACGCATCCCATGGATTCATCAAATACTGCCAAATACATAATCAAAGGCCTTCCTTCCACAGGTGGGACGAGGATAGGTGGTTCCAGCAGGTAATTCTTGATGCTATCAAAAGCTTCTTGGCATTCATCATTCCATACAATAGGCTGATTATTTCTGAGTAGCTTGAAAATCGGCCCGCAGGTTGCGGTCATGTGAGATATGAATCGGGAGATGTAATTCAAACGCCCGAGGAAACCTCTGACTTGCTTCTCGGTCTGTGGAGCTGGCATTTCTCGGATGGCCCGGACTTTATCAGGATCGACTTCAATGCCTTTTTGGCTGACAATGAAGCCTAATAACTTCCCGGATCTGACGCCGAATGTACATTTGTTGGGATTCAATCGAAGCTTGTATTTTCTTAACCTTTCAAACATCTTTGTCAAATATTCAACATGTTGTTCCTCATCTGTTGACTTTACAATCATATCGTCCACATATACTTCGACTTCTTTGTGAATCATGTCATGAAACAGAGTAGTCATTCCTCTTTGGTAGGTAGCACCAGCATTAATTAGACCGAATGGCATCACTTTGTAGCAGAAAGTCCCCCATGGGGTGATAAAAGACGTCTTTTCTCTATCTTCAGGAGACATTTTGATCTGATTGTAACCGGAGAAACCATCCATGAAGGAGAACACCTTAGACTGAGCAGTGTTATCAACGAGCACATCAATATGAGGTAATGGAAAGTTGTCTTTTGGACTAGCTTTGTTCAGGTCTCTGAAGTCAACGCACATCCGGACTTTACCATCCTTCTTTGGCACAGGTACAATATTGGCAACCCATTCAGGGTATTCAACTGTCATGAGGAAACCCGCATCAATCTGCTTTTGAACTTCGCTCTTGATCTTGAGAGCCATATCTGGACGAGTCCTTCTCAATCTCTACCTGACGGGAGGACATTCAGGCTTTGTGGGGATCCGATGCTCCACAATTTTAGGGTCTAGACCTGGCATATCTTCATACGACCATGCAAAAATGTCCGGATATTCCCGGAGGAGCTGGATGATCTTCTTTTTAGCCCCTTCCTCTAGAGCAGCACCGATCTTGATTTCTCGCTTGTTTTCCTCGGTACCTATATTGATAAGCTCGATCTCCTCTTGGTGAGGCTGAATGGCTTTCTTTTCTTGCTCAAGTAACCGAGTGATCTCATATGGTATGTCACCTTCTTCATCTTCAGCTTCATATACCGGGAATTCAAAGTTTGGAAGAAGCATAGGATCACTGTGTTCAAGGGGTTTATTATGGTTCAACCTGCATATAATGATTGGATGATTTTAGAAAGAGTTTTTTTTTTTTTTTTTCATGCAGATTTTTGAAATTAATAAGAAAATACAGATGTTTTGGTTTTTTCTGGCATTACCATTATTTCCAAGAAAAAGGCACTAAAAAAAAAAGCAGTCGTGAAAGAAACGACAATTTTTTTATTCATCAACGGCAATGCCGAAACAAACATGCCCTTACAGAAAATATCACTCTCGCTTTGGGCAGAGCGAGAGGATTGTTATTTTGAAAAACAAAGCACTAAAGCAACAAGACATATTACTCGGAAACATGCATGATTGAAGGAATGTCAATGGTATCCCAATCTCTCGCAATGCCTCCTGGTGTAACAAATACAGGCCTGAGACCAGATCCAGTTGCTCCTTCAGTGATAGCATTAACAAACCCAGCACTGTGGAAGACTCCCGAGGAAACCCTTGATGACGGGGAGAACCCGAGACCTTCTTTACGCTTGTTCTCACGGAGCTGTATCACCTTGCCCCACCCAGCAGTCTGACCCTCTTGGACGGCTCTCTGCGCATCTTTCAAAGAAGCCATGGCAGCTCCATCCCTTTTAGGCTCTGTACCTTCGACAGTTAATCCTTGAAAAGCGGTTCCCTCTGCAGACCCTGCTTCTATGCAGGAGAAAGATGATAGTTGGCTAACCAGGTATGCTTCCTCTCCATGAATGGTAACAAGCTTTCCACTTTTTGCAAATTTCAACTTTTGGTGCAAAGTAGAGGTCACCGCCCCCGCGTCATGTATCCATGGTCTCCCCAAGAGACAGCTGTAAGAGGCATTAATATCCATGACCTGAAAGGTGATTAGAAAGGTTTCGGGGCCGATAGTTATTGGCAAGTCTATCTCCCCGAGAACGCTCTTGCGGGTTCCATCAAAGGCTTTGACCAGAAAAGTGCTCTTCCTCAAAGGAGTCCCCCGGTAACTCAGCTGATCCAGCGTTGACTTGGGCATCACGTTCAAAGATGAGCCAGTGTCTACTAACACATTTGAGATCATGTCAGACTTACAATTCACGGAGATATGCAAGGCCAGATTATGGTGTTTTCCTGCTTCGGGCAATTCATCTTCACTGAACCACAGATTGCTGCAGGCGGTAATATTCCCCACTATGCTACCAAAGTGATCCACCGTGACTTCATGATCCACATAAGCCTGCTCCAATACTTTCAAAAGGGTATCTCTATGAGCAGCGGAACTCAGGAGTAGAGACAAAATGGATATCTTCGACGGAGTTTGCAGCAGCTGATCTACAATCTTATAATCACTTCTTTTGATCAACCTCAAAATCTCGTCCAGATTAGAATCCTCTATAGACCGACCTGGTTGGCTCGCGTCTCTGTTAATGGGAGAAACATCAGTCGGGGTTGGCTTGTCAGTGGGTGTCACGGTAGGCATAGCTGCCTTCTTTTGAAACAACGGTGGACGGACTCTTCCGCTTCTTAGGGCTGCTGAAGTTCCTTCGGCGGTATTGTTCATCACAGCCAAGGACACTAGAGGCACTTCTACTCCGTTTTCGATTATGGTAGCATTATATTTGTACGGGATAGCCCTATCTGAAGTATACGGTACCGGTCCGGGCAACCTTATCACCAGAGGTTCAGCATTCTCCTTCAAAGGCATACTCTTGACAGGTGGATCGTGAAAAACTGGCACAATCATGCAGACATCACTAACAGTCAAAAAATTATCATTCATCAAGCTTTGGATGTCGTCTTGAACAGTATAGCAACCCAAAGGATTACGAAGGCATCCTAGGCACTTGGCATGATCATGGCTGAACAGAGAAGCTTTGCACAGCTTGATGTGCAGAGGCACCAGAGGAGTTGCGACGTTACGGACATCAAGTCTAGGAGCTTCCTCATATACCTCAATCATATTTACAGTAGCATGATTCGGAAGAAGATTGTTGAGGACATGAGGGACATTGTTCTCAAAAGTTAACTTTCCTTGATCAATGAGCTTCTTCACAATGTACTTCAACGCGTAGCATCCTTCGACATCATGACCCAGAGCACCTTGATGGAAATCACACTTGAGGTCAGAACGGAACTTGGGAGGTAACGGATCAGGTGGAGGCTTGCCCTGTCTGGTTGTGTAGTGCCCTCTGAGAAGTAGAGTCGGGAGCAACTCAGCATATAACATTGGTATCAGAGGAAAGGTAGGTCTAGCTTATTGCTGCTGTCGTTGTTGAGCCGGTGGCTGATTGTTCCTGGGCGGCTAGCAGAGCAGTCATGGTATCATTGGCCTTAACCAATTCTTCCCTCAGAGAAGCTAACTCGGCACGGAGCTGAACATTTTCTTCTTCCATAGCTACCAAATTCTTCTTTCTTTATGATCTAGTCCGATGGATTCTGTCAAGTTCGTAGACTCTTCGAGCACAAGCCACCTTTCAAACTGTGGCAGAAGAACCAGGAGGCAATGAGTGCTTGGAAGCTTTTTGTGACTGATGAATGATGCATATGATGCATGATATGTACAAATGCAAATGCAAAAATGACTCTTTTTGTCATCGAAGGGTTTTAGACAAATTAGAAACTTTGTAAACATTATTAAACAAGCAAGGTATGTGTCAGCTAGCAAGGTAGGAATCGAATTCTTGGAATGGAAGATCTCAATAGCATTCATATCCACAAAGTTGTCGAGATTCGGAAAGAGAATGAGCCCATAGATAAGCAATGCAAGAATAGCCTCGAGTGTGTCCTGACAAGTAGTTTCGAGATTAGCCCGCTCAAGTAGATACTTTGAAGTGAACCCTCGAATGTGAGACTTGGTAGTAAGATGATTGGAGACATCGGAAGTCTTGAAAAAGAGATCTTTTAGCAATAACCAAAGGAGTAAGAGAAGTCCCGGGACCAATGAAGGGTGTCTTCTCAGCTATAGGCAAACCTAACAAGTGGGAGTAAGCTTCAAGAGTAGGGACCAGCTGAAAATCCGGGAAAGTGAAGCAACGGAAGCTTGGATCATAGAATTGCACAAGAGTGTGCACTAGCTTCTCTTCAACATTAGTCCGGAGAATAGGAAGCAAACCACCGTATCGGAATCGGAAACCTGTCTGATTCTTGACCTTAAGTGCCAATTCTCTCAAACCAACCAAATCAACCTCTTTGAACTTGTAGGATTTAGTCTTCTTCATACCTGTAGTGTTTACAAAGTTTTTAATTTGTCTAATCCTTTGATGAATGCATGAGAAAAAATTTATGCATGAATGCATGTTATGCATGATTGTTTTTCAATTACAAAAAAAAACGTGGAGGGTTGAGATTCAAAGTCGAGGAGCCACGGGTGGACACGGTGTCCGGTGAACTAGGGCTTAGGATAATAGTAACCAAGGTTCTAATCAAGTTCCCAAACTGCAACCTCTCTTACGTATATCATGGTAGCACGGGACAACGTCCGTTCCATGTTTATTCGCAAGAAGATCTAGCTTGAGTGTAGTATCGCGTGACGACTAAAACTCGAGACAACACTCGGTTTAGCCACCGCACTACGTCCTAAAAAAGGCTAGGGATGGGTTTGGTAACTACGGTCCATAGCATCGTCGAACAATTGAAAGCAAAGTGCCTAAGCATGACAACACACGCCGACAATATTACTTTCAAAATGCCTCAGCTATGTGAGATTGATCGCATAACCCAATACACGAGGCAACCCTCGGATCGAATTGTCGATTATATCTCTACCTATTCATAAGTTCACTCAGCCCGGGTATAGGACTTTTGATATTCTCACCCCACACGTCAAATGAAAATGAACAAGTATTCACATATGTAAGCAATAAAACAAAGCGTAAATATAAACTAAGGAAAACTAGGCGTGACCCGCTTAAAACAACCTTTCCCCAGTGAAGTCGCCATTTCTGTTATCGCGATTTTCGGGTGTCAAGTCAATGATTAGGCTTGAACCTTTCAATCTTTGATATTCTCTATTTTTTCTTGGGAAGGGCAAAATTGAGAAAAAAACCCTTAGATTCTAAGTTCGGGGGTCGCTTTCACTACGGGAAGGTGTTAGGCACCCGCGGTGACTATAGTACTCTATAGGAGCCGTCTTCTTAGTTTATTTCTACGCTTTATTTTTTATGCTATTTATGAAAGAAGAAATTTATTTATGTTAAGAATGGAGGGAGAAAGTGTTTGAGGTTTTATTTTAGTGGACTTGAAGAGGTTTTGACCTCATGCCTACATACCCATTTAAGGGATCAAACTCCATGTAGTTCTCTTTCAAAAATGTTTTTGTTTTTGTTGGTTGATTTTAGGTTTGAAAAAGGAATTTTGAAGAATGGAGATGAGAGGCCTCAAGGGCATGAGATTTGGAAAATGTGAGGTGGAATTAGTTATTTTGCAAAATAAAGTCTAAGTATGATTAAGATTTATTAAGATTTTTACTTAAGAAAATAAAAGGAAAATGAGGAGTTTTGACTCCTATTTTTTGGAAAAAAGGTTTTCAAGTGAGGTTATTCACAATTTTTGGGAAAAATGATTTTTTTGTCTAAGCATTATAAAACCTAAGCATACATCTAAGCATACAATCCTAGCCATACATCTACACATGCAATCCTAGGCATACATCTAGGGTGAGTGTGTGCGTACCGGTGCGCCATAGTGTCCATAGTCCATATTACAAAAATTACCTAAATACATTCTATGGCCTCTTTGCCAAGCTACAAACCAATGATAACAAATTACATCACCGAATGAATTAAAATTTGCAAAGATAAATGCTAAGCTAAAGAAAGTGGAGGAGATAGTGAAATGCTATGAGTGAAGTCACATAAGGAACAAAATGTTAGTGAAACAAGGAAAAATATAATGGGAATGATGAAAAATGCATCAAATGAATATGCAATAAAAAGGGGTAAAAACATGAGAATTTATCAAGTACAATGTGTAACAAATGGCCTATAATTCGAGAACAAGCACAAACCAAATGAAAACAGTGGCACAATCATTGGATTATCATCACATCTATCATGAAAATGCATTCTAATTAGCCATGCTATGCACCAAAATTCTTAGGACAAGAATCAACCTAAAAAGCATGAAAAAGCTAACTAGAGAAGTAAATTGAACAAGAGACAAATGCACATATTTTTACCAGTTATTTGCAAGCAAAATATCATTAAAAATCATCAAGAAAGTGGTAAAAACATGTAGTAATTTTTTTGGAATTTATGGTAAAAGAATCAGAGCAATCAGAGGTGCAGACAGCATGCAAGAATGGTGTTAATAGCAGAAAAACAAAGAAACGCAACAAGAACTAAGCCCAAACCCAAGCCCAAAACACAAAACTCAGATTGCACAGGAGACGTTGGATTGATCCAGGGTAGGAAACCCTAGATCCAACGGCCAGGAATGGAGGGGATTGGACCGGTCTTGGACCGGTCCGGTTCACTGGCTTTAAAAGGAGGGGAGCACCGGTTTTCTTTTATTCTTCTCTTCCCTCTCTAACCTAAACCTAGTGTGAGAAGCTCTCACCTCTCTCTTCTCTCATCTCACCGGATTCTGGAAAAAAAAGAGGATGATCTTCATCTTCTCCGGTGGAGTTTGTTCCTCCGGCGTGGTGGCCGGCCACCCAAGGGTGGCGACGCCGCCGCCGGAGTTGAGCAAACTTCTCCGATTTCGAAAATTTTTACATTTTTAGATATCCTTTTTTGTTCTGAACACGAATATGGCACTAGATTTTACATGCAAGGTTCGAATCAACGTAGATCTGAGTTTTCTTTTCGCGGTTTTGAAATAAACTTTTTCAAGTTTTTTTGATTTTTTCGGTTGGAAACTTTTAAAACTGTACAGATCTGCACTTGATTCGCCTTTGTTGATGTTCTTGAGCAAGAAAGATGAAGTTTGAGTTTTACCTGTGATTTTCGGTTGGAGATTTCGAACGAGATCTTCGGAAAACTTGAATCTTGGTGCGGTTTGTTGATTTTTCTGGCTTAGATCCGAAAATAAATCGGTTCTTCACTGATTTGATATCTTCTTCTTCTTCACCGGTTCGAATCTGCTTCGTTTTCTTTCCCTCTACTTCTCACTGTCTTCTTCGTGATCGTGCTTGAGTCCGTTGCTAACAGCGATGGATTCGCACTCGTATTGTGAAGGAGGCGATTCAATGATGAAGATTCAGTATTGAATCTCTGAGAATTGCAGAGAATTTGATGAATTTGTTGATGATTCAGTGATTCTGGTGATTTAGGGTTTGTGATTTTTCTCTGTGTTCTTGATAATTTTTGGGTTTTGATCTGTAACTGAAAGGAGAGAGATTGTGATTTCTGTTTGTGATGTGGCGCGTGACTAATGGATCCCCCGATTAGGTGGCACTGTGAACAGTATTTATAGCTGATGTGTGGGTGATTGGACCATTAGAAAGCTGACATGTGGCATTGGACTGAAAAAGGGGCGCTGCCCTGTAATTTGACTTGAAGGACCTGTTTGCAAATTTGAAAAAATATATGGACTGGATTGAAAAATAAAAGTAAGGACTGAAATGAAATTAAAAACTGTTTGGACAAAAAATGCAATTTTGGGACCTCAATTGAGGGACCAAAATGCAATTAAAAAGTAAAATTGAATAAAAACGTAATTTGACCAAACGTAAAGCGAAACAAAAAATAAAATTGACAAAACGGACTAAAACGAACCAATGGCTTAAATGAGGTACTTCAAAGTAACCTCTCTATGCCGAAATTTTGTGTGAAATGACCAAAATGCCCCTAGGGCTAAAAATGACCTAAACAGACTCAAATGCAATTTTTGAAATGATTTTTTAAAAAGAGATTCAACAATGATTTGTACAGACAGATTGAAAAAGACTCAGAGGCAAACACAGGGACCAAAATGGGTTCCACTGCAGGAAATGACCAAAATACCCTTTTGTACGGCTTTTTGCAAATTTTGAAATAAACTGTAGAAAAAGCAATGTAATGATTCAGAGACACTTTTGAATGACTTACAAGACAAGTAAAGACATTTCGAAAGGTTTTATGCAAGAAAAACATAGGTAAAATTGTGATTGAAAATACTGCGAGGCAGAGACAAATTGAACTGTGCAGTTGAAATTTGATAATTGACAAAGTTTGAAATGAAATTGGGCCCAGTATTTTTAGGTCCAAAAACAGGGTATAACAATGGTTTACTAGTTAAACTAAACTTCAAATTTAATGAATGTATACTTGTGGAGGTTCCCTTAGGAAACTAAAGGATACTATTTCTACATCTTCTTCCTGGACAAAAGTTGTTTGTCGCTAGTACTGGAGTATTCCTTTTCAAGGAGTATAACTTTGCAAGAGCTAGTGGGAGTGATGTAGAACTTGAATTAAGTCAAGTACCACAAAATACATGTTTCTCAATGGAACATGAACTGATTCAATAAAGGGTTGTTGGTAAATCGGTAGTTCTAGTAGCACATGATCTAGATGAGTCTGATATGTCATAACACTAGGATGAGAAACATGATTTTGTCATGACTCATTAAGGTGATATGATGCTCATGGAAGATGAGCACCTGACTTACTAGAAGGTCGCAAATGACCTGATTTTTGAGAAGTGGCTAGTTGCCATGGGATCTTATAAAGAATCCATGTACACAAACCATATATGGATATTGGTTATATCATCCAAATGAGTATGACTCATAAGATGAATGTGAGTTTTCTTGTAGAAAACTGACATGGATGGTATTATGAATACCTTTAAGATGTGATTGATTGTAGAAAGTTTCATGCTACTCATGATGCAAATCATGACGAAACTATTACATCATCGTAATGCTTAAATCTAAAGATCCCAATTGTCTTTGTTGTATAATACGAATTCTAGGAGATGGATAACGATGTTGCATTCTTTAATTAGAATGACCTTATATATGTATTTGACATATATGTAGGGTTCCGTTAATCCAAAGGATACTAGAAAGGTAAATGTATTACAAAATTTATTTATTAGAGAAATCTTCTCAAAGTTAAATTGTTTATTTTATTAACGAAGTTTTATGAAAACTTTGATTAATAAAGAAATCTTGTGCACATAAGGAGACTAGTGGGAGCATTGAAATTAGTTTGGTGGAGTATGTGGATGACATACTAGTCACCAAAATAATTTATCTACACATGTAAGACATGGTTAGAAAATTATTTTCAATATGTACCAAAATTGATTATTGTGTTCGACACTATAATACGTTCAAGAATATCCTTGGATGTCTTAAAGGACTATAAATTGTTTCTTGAACACAGATGAAAGAAACATTGTAAATGAGTTACAATAATGTTGACTTTCATATCGGTGTACAGTATATCCAGATCTTAATTTGGAATAAATGTTATGCTAGGATATCAACTATGAAAATTGTAAAAGTACAAACTTCAGATAGTTGTTGTTTCTATTGCACATGTAAGACATGGTTAGAAAATTATTTTCAATATGTACCAAAATTGATTATTGTGTTCGACACTATAATACGTTCAAGAATATCCTTTTACAAAATTTTGGTACATTGATATAAATATTAGGAGTAATATTTATATTGGATTGATCCGCCATGAGAATACTACATAGTAAAAGTTATGAAAAGTGTCATAAGATATTCTCATAGTGATAGTGGTGTATTCCACCCTTCGACCTGAAACCACTATGTACCCTAGATGTTGGAGTCGAGTGCTTTGTCACCATTCAAACGTTGTCCGTAACAGGATGACTATAAAGTTGGTTGATGGGTACTCCATGAATCATGCTGAGGGATATGAGTGACCTAGATGGAATTTGCCCCTCCTACATAACAGGAGAAATGTCTACGGGCCCAATATTGAACTAGACAAGGATGACACAGTCTATGCCTTGTGTTCAATATAGACATGAGGGCAAAAGGGTAATTATACACATGATCATTATCACAGAAAGGTTTCGTCAGATCACATGACATTCTCGTCACTTGGGTAGCAGTGATGTGTTGCTAGATACCGCTCACTGTTTATAATATTAAATTTGTGATTTAATATTATTGCCAACGTTACGGGAACCTATAGGGTCACACACAAAGGACAGATAGATGGGAGAAATAAATAAGTAAGACTTATTTATAAAATAATAAGTGAGACTTATTTATAAAATAATAAGTGAGACTTATTATTAATTAAATAATTAAATATGATTTTATTATTTAATTTACCAAAAAAAAAATAGAGAAACGCGGTTCACCGTAAGGTACGGTGTATTTAAGTGTTGTCTTGTTGTCCACACAAGTGATTCTATAAATAGAACCCTTGTGTTGAAGCATTACTAACTTTTTGTGAGTGCTTAACCTAATTCACAAAAGTTGTGAAACCCTAGCCGCCGCTCTCTAAACTTTGTTCTCTCTGAATCTTCGTTGGAATTGGCTAGCACCGGTCATCGGAGAAGTTCTGTTCGTGTGGACTGAGTAGAGGCATCGCTGCTTTGCTTTGCTCGTGATTAGAAATATTTCTTCTACAAAGGTTCTGCTCTTCAAGAGGTAAACACGTGAATCTTAAAGTGTTTAAGTTTCTGTTTGATTTGTGATTAATGATTTAATCAAGATCCGTTTCAATGGGATTTCTTCCGCAAAGAGGATTAATATTTTGAAAAACCCCTCTTAAAATCCCTTCAGTGGTATCAGAGCATCGGTTGTGATTAAATCATTTGATTCAAATCAGAATTATACATCCGAATAATAGTTATATGATGATATGATTATATATGTTTGCATCTATATGATCGAAAGCATGTTTGTGTTCTCAATTTTGTTTTGATCGTGCGATTCGGTAACCGTATATGTATCGTTTTGTTCTTCGTGTATACACATCTATCACTTTGAAATATGTGTGTAATGTATATCAATTAACGGTGCATCACCCATTTAGTTTGGAACTATGATCACGAGTAATAGTGCATAATTAAACAATATAAAATAAAATCCAAGAGTTGAATTTTCTATTACTTTTGAAAGGTGAATTTGACTTACGGTAATACTTGTTCAATGTGATGCAATCAAAAGGAAATTTGATTTCCTTTATTTAATAAGTTTTTGAATGCAAATCCGATAACTGATAATAATATTAAGTGTTAATATTTTATTATTTAAATAATTAGAATTAATTAAATTTGATATCATATATGTGATATATGATTCTAATGCAACATCATTATATGTGATATATTGATGATGTCATTCGTTCAATATGTTTTATGAAATTGATTGTGAATTTGTAGTCAATTCGTGAGATTGAGCTTCGATATCCGAATATCTGATTCTGGTGAAGCATCAAAGATCCGGTTGTCCATACTGAACGAACAATTGTTAAAACTATTGATGTTTGATTGTCGTATTAGGTTACCTAACTATACAAGAGTTGTATTATCATGGTTGATCAATTGTTTTCAAGAAGATTGTTGTGACTTTGAACAATTCGTGAGATTGAGCTTCGATATCCGAATCTGGTGAAGCATCAAAGATCCGGTTGTTCATGCTAAACAAACAATCCTAGAAACTATTTATGTTTAATTAATTTATTCAATTGGAGAAAGGTAGTAAATTTAAAATATGATGATTTTGAAAGAGTTTCAATATCATATATGATTTTGAATTTAGTAATAAAATATTTGCTTAATTTTGGCACCATAATTTGTTTTGAAACAAATTGGTCACCCAAATAATGCATATTTAATTATAATAATTATTGAGTGTCAATGTTACTATAATTAAGTAAATAAAAATTCTACCTTTTGATTGTTTTTAAAAAGTTGTTTGAAAAGGTAATAAACGATCCCAATGTGATATTGAATTTAGAAGATCATGATTTGATCTTTTGAATTTATTTAAAAGATTTGCATGATATTAATATAATTTATTTCTAATTTAAAAGTATCATGATTTTGAAATAGTTTCAAAATCAGATATGATCTTTTAGATTTGGTCCTAAAATTTGCATATTTCAATTTTATTTGGTTATGATCCGATTGACTTTGAAAATAGTTTCAAAAGGACATATATACGAATCAATTCTATATGAAATATATCGCGGTCAAAATATTGTTTCCAAATCATGATTATTCTAAAATTGTTTTAAATAATTATAAATAGTTATTATTATTTATTTCATGGTATATGGTTATGACCTTAGTTTTCGGCGTTTGTTCATTTATTTAAATATGACCTGCGTGTCATGATTTATTTTATTTAAATACGACCTGCATGTCGTGATTTGCTTTTATTTATTTTATTTAAATGTTAAATAATGTAAATGCTCAAGTTGAAGAGAAGACAACGCCAAAAGATGATTTTGATGGAGAAACTTTTGAAGCTTGCTCGTGGGTCAAAGAATTGTAATAAAGTAGTTTATTTAATTCTTACGCGTTAGGAGGTCATAACCATACTACCTAGTTAATTATTTTATGTATGTGATGCATGAAATGTGTGTTTAGATTAGTGCATGTATATTTTAAATATTTTATATATATTTCCTATCTATGAACATGAATGTCATGTATAATATTAGATGTGTGTATAAGATACACATGTCAGTGAGATCAACTTAATTAAAATCCTTCAAATAGAATATGAAGTAAATTATTTTCAAAGTATAACACACTTCAAGACTAATATCGAAATGTGTAGGTTTTGCCTCCGCGAGGTGCACTTTCTATACTAGTAAGTTGTGGTGCGGTAATTCTATTTACCGACTGTTATTTTGGATCTAACTTAACTATATTATTTTAACAAGATTAATATATATATATATATATATATATATATATATATATTTACTTCAAAAGAATATTAAGTTAATTGCTTTCCAAAGAATGACACCCTTCAAGACTAATATCGAAATGTGTAGGATTCGCCTCCGCGAGGTGCACTTTCTATACTAGTAAGTTGCGGTGCGGTAATTCCATTTACCCGACTGTTATTCTTTGGGTCCAACTTAACTAAATTATTTTAATATGATTAAAATAAATTTAGAAGCAATGTTTGGGAACATCTATATGATAGATTAGAGTAAAGAGTTATTCACTCAAATGATTTGAAAGTTGTATGAGATACAATTGGAAGGAGTTCCTACCTAAATAATTGAGTTTTGAGTACAACCCCCGTTGACTTAAAGCAAGGTGAAATATGGATTTCAATCCACTAGAAAATCTTCCAATGAGATTTTCCGATTCAAATGTTGAAGGTCATTTGTTTTGAGTAAAATAGTGGGAGCATATTTAATTAAAGACCTAATTAATTATGTTTTTATATCATGATATATATATTTTATTTATTTTCTGTATTTATAATTTCTTCGGCATATACATTTTATTATACTGTTAAATGTTCTTATGAAGAACAAAATCTTCAGAAAGGAGTTTCTGAATTGGTACAAAATTAAGAATTGTTCTTAAAAATGAGAAAGAAAAAAAAAACTGTTAATGTTATGAAAGAGTCAAAATAGAAGTAAGACTTCTTATTTGCCCATATAGTTATAGAAAGTTAAATTTCTACTTCTGCATCATAAGTATATGATACTTGATGGTTAATCTCATATTTGTTGAAATATAGAGAGTTTTAAAGAAGCGGGACATTAACTATAAGCGAAGTCCACTTATGTCTAGAATGAGACAAATTGTTTCATTGACATAGGAGCTAATGCTTGGACTTAAACATAACTTGATATGGAACCAAATAATTGTTATTAAATTCCATATAAAATAGAAGCATTAAATCATAAATCTTGTATTAACAAGAGAATGATTGTGTAGTTGAATAAAAAGACAAATGTTGTCCTATTATCCAAATAATGTTTTCTATACAAGTTTGCTAATCAAGTAATGGAATTGAGTTCCATGATCTTGATAAGCTGGTCTATAACTTATGAGTAAAGGATCAAATGAGATTAGAACCTTTTGTATATCATTGGCATCACTGTTTAGTACAAACAAGTGTGATTCACATTTCCAAAATCCATGGATATGGACTATTGGACTCATTTGATTTTATATCATTTGAAGGATGTGAGTCCCACCTTTCAAAATAGATTTGTATACCGATCACTAACAAAGGTGAAAGGACACGTAATTTATTTGAGTTTATATACATATGAGATGTATATGGAGAACTAAACATATTTGCTAGATATTGTTTCTATTACTTCATCTGACATTACTAAATCATTTAGTAGATAAGAAAAGTGTATTTGACACGATTCATGCAAACTTTGAAATTGTTCAAAGATTTCAACAATGAAGTAAAAGAAATAAGTTTGAAAAGTATAAAGACTATACGAGTAAGTCGTGATGGTAAATGCTTGATTAATGAGTATAATAATTATTTATATCGGTTTATTTTTGACATGACTCGATCTAAAATAATTTGATTATAACTCAAAGACTCTTGAAATTAATTAAATTACAGTTATTCTTCACCCACAACAAGTTCTAATTGAGTAATCATAAATGCACCATATTAGATATGGAGGTAAAAGTACCTATTTTTGACTTTATGTTAATTTGGGGTAATATGGTTTACTAGATAAACTAAACTTCAAATTTAATGAATGTATACTTGTGGAGGTTCCCTTAGGAAACTAAAGGATACTATTTCTACATCTTCTTCCTGGACAAAAGTTGTTTGTCGCTAGTACTGGAGTATTCCTTTTCAAGGAGTATAACTTTGCAAGAGCTAGTGGGAGTGATGTAGAACTTGAATTAAGTCAAGTACCACAAAATACATGTTTCTCAATGGAACATGAACTGATTCAATAAAGGGTTGTTGGTAAATCGGTAGTTCTAGTAGCACATGATCTAGATGAGTCTGATATGTCATAACACTAGGATGAGAAACATGATTTTGTCATGACTCATTAAGGTGATATGATGCTCATGGAAGATGAGCACCTGACTTACTAGAAGGTCGCAAATGACCTGATTTTTGAGAAGTGGCTAGTTGCCATGGGATCTTATAAAGAATCCATGTACACAAACCATATATGGATATTGGTTATATCATCCAAATGAGTATGACTCATAAGATGAATGTGAGTTTTCTTGTAGAAAACTGACATGGATGGTATTATGAATACCTTTAAGATGTGATTGATTGTAGAAAGTTTCATGCTACTCATGATGCAAATCATAACGAAACTATTACATCATCGTAATGCTTAAATCTAAAGATCCCAATTGTCTTTGTTGTATAATACGAATTCTAGGAGATGGATAACGATGTTGCATTCTTTAATTAGAATGACCTTATATATGTATTTGACATATATGTAGGGTTCCGTTAATCCAAAGGATACTAGAAAGGTAAATGTATTACAAAATTTATTTATTAGAGAAATCTTCTCAAAGTTAAATTGTTTATTTTATTAACGAAGTTTTATGAAAACTTTGATTAATAAAGAAATCTTGTGCATATAAGGAGACTAGTGGGAGCATTGAAATTAGTTTGGTGGAGTATGTGGATGACATACTAGTCACCAAAATAATTTATCTACACATGTAAGACATGGTTAGAAAATTATTTTCAATATGTACCAAAATTGATTATTGTGTTCGACACTATAATACGTTCAAGAATATCCTTGGATGTCTTAAAGGACTATAAATTGTTTCTTGAACACAGATGAAAGAAACATTGTAAATGAGTTACAATAATGTTGACTTTCATATCGGTGTACAGTATATCCAGATCTTAATTTGGAATAAATGTTATGCTAGGATATCAACTATGAAAATTGTAAAAGTACAAACTTCAGATAGTTGTTGTTTCTATTGCACATGTAAGACATGGTTAGAAAATTATTTTCAATATGTACCAAAATTGATTATTGTGTTCGACACTATAATACGTTCAAGAATATCCTTTTACAAAATTATTTTCAATATGTACCAAAATTGATTATTGTGAAACCCTAGCCGCCGCTCTCTAAACTTTGTTCTCTCTGAATCTTCGTTGGAATTGGCTAGCACCGGTCATCGGAGAAGTTCTGTTCGTGTGGACTGAGTAGAGGCATCGCTGCTTTGCTTTGCTCGTGATTAGAAATATTTCTTCTACAAAGGTTCTGCTCTTCAAGAGGTAAACACGTGAATCTTAAAGTGTTTAAGTTTCTGTTTGATTTGTGATTAATGATTTAATCAAGATCCGTTTCAATGGGATTTCTTCCGCAAAGAGGATTAATATTTTGAAAAACCCCTCTTAAAATCCCTTCAGTTGGGCCGTTGTTAGCTATGCCAGAAGTGCCTGCTGCAGTACTAGGAGTGAAAAACGGTGGAAGCCCATAAGGAAACCCAGTTGGCATAATGAAGCGGGCATCAGTAGATGCAGTTGAAATCACACTTGTGGTTATAGGTATAGCTGTGGCTATGGGGATAGCCGCGGTTGATTGTTCTTGAGCAGCTAGCAGAGCAGTCATGGTATCATGGGCCTTAGCCAGCTCTTCCCTTAGAGTAGCCAACTCGGTGCGAAGCTGAGTGTTCTCTTCTTCCATAGCTACCAAATTCTTCTTTCTGTACAATCTAGTCCGATGGATTCTGCCAGGTTCGTAGACTTTTCGAGCACGAGCCACCTTTCAAACTCTGTGGCAGAAGAACCAGGAGGCAATGAGCATTTGGAAACCTTTTGTGACTTGATGAATGATGCACATGATGCATGATATGTACAAATGCAAATGCAAAAGTTTTTTTTTTTTTGGACATCGAAGGATTTTTAGACAAATTAGGAACTTTGTAAACAATATCTAAACAAGCAAAGCAAAATAAAGCGTTTACAAGACAAATCCCTTTGAAATACTAAGCCAAGGGTAGACTTTGAAATATAAACAAATAAACTCTCAAGCATAAGAAGTGGTGGGATGATCCTCAGACTCAGACTCCGAACCCGAACCGTAGTATCTAGCATAGAAGTTGCGTCGTCCTCTGGCTCTCTTGGAGTCCCGCATAAGTAACTCATCCTTTTCATCAAGCTCCCTTCGGACCTTAGCCAATTCCTTCTTCAACATCAGGTTCTCATGAGTCTTCTGCTCATCCTTACCATCCAAAGTCATGATTAGATTCTCAGCCTCGTTGTATCGAGTTTTCCACATCTGTTTCTCACGACTTTCCATAGCTAGATGCTCCTGATACATCTCCTGAGTTGTGGGAGGTAGGGGTAAAGGCATAGATGGAGCAGATGCAGACACATATCTCATAGCTGGATAAGGCATACCAATCTCTTCGGCTCGATCTATTACCCACTGAGTATACGCCTCATGAGCAATTCCGGATCTAACACCCAAATGCTTCACATCCTTCCTACGGACCTTGGACCAAGCATCCTTGAAGGCTTCCCTTTGTCCGGTAGGAGCATTAGAATAGTAGAAGAATTCTGGAGATGTAGCAAGATTGATGGGCTTTGCCTTCATCGGAAACCCAAACTGTCTCATAGCAAGCTCCGGATTGTAGTTGATTCCTCCACGGGTACCAAGAAGAGGTACATTGAGAAAGTCTCCACAACCCATAATAATTTCCTTGACTTGAGCGGCGGGAGTGATCCATACCACCTCATTAGGAGTGAGAGCCATAATCCGCTGAGAGTAGGACCAATTTTCCGAGTTGTCATGGAAGGAACTCGGAAGGTGCGAAATAAACCACCTATATAGAAGAGGTATGCAGCAAAGAATGTATCCACGACCTTTGAGAGTCCGGTCATGAATAGCATGGTAAGTGTCGGCTAGCAAGGTGGGAACCGGATTCCTGGAATGGAAGATCTCAATAGCCTTCATGTCCACAAAGTTGTCGAGGTTCGGAAAGAGAATGAGCCCGTAGATAAGCAATGCAAGAATAGCCTCGAGTGTGTCCTGACAAGTGGTTTTGAGATTGGCTTGCTCAAGTAGGTACTTTGAAGTGAACCCCCGGATGTGAGACTTGGTGACAAGATTCTTAGAGACATCAGAAGTCTTGAGATAGAGGTCCTTAGCAATAACCAGAGGAGTAAGAGAAGTCCCGGGACCGGTGAAAGGTGTCTTCTCAGCTATAGGCAAACCTAACAAGTGGGAGTAAGCTTCAAGAGTAGGGACCAACTGAAAATCCGGGAAAGTGAAGCAACGGAAGCTTGGATCATAGAATTGCACAAGAGTGTGCACTAGCTTCTCTTCAACATTAGTCCGGAGAATAGGAAGCAAACCACCGTATCGGAGTCGGAAACCTGTCTGATTCTTGACCTTAAGTGCCAATTCCCTCAAACCAACCAAATCAACCTCTTTGAACTTGTAGGATTTAGTCTTCTTCATACCTGTAATGGTTACAAAGTTTTTAATTTGTCCAATCCTTCGATGAATGAATGAGAAAAAAAATTTATGCATGAATGCATGTATGCATGATTTGTGTGTTTTTTTTTCAATTACGGAGAAAACATGGAGGGTTGAGATTTAAAGTCGAGGAGTCATGGGCGGACACGGTGCCCGGTAAACTACAGTTTAGGATAATAGTAACCAAGGTTCCTAATGAGGTTCCCAAACTACAACCTCTCTTACGTATATCATGGTAGCACGGGACAACGTCCGTTCCATGCTTATTCGTAAGAAGATCTAGTTTGAGTGTAGTATCGCGTGACGACTAAAGCTTGAGACAACACTCAATTTAGCCACCGCACTACATCTAAAAAAGGCCAAGGATGGGCTTGGTAACTACGGTCCATAGCATCGTCGAACAATTGAAAGTAAAGTGCCTAAGCATGACAACACACGCCGACAATATTACTTTCAAAATGCCTCAGCTATGTGAGATTGATCGCATAACCCAATACACGAGGCAACCCTCGGATCGAATTGTCGATTATATCTCTACCTATTCATAAGTTCACTCAGCCCGGGTATAGGACTTTTGATATTCTCACCCCACACGTCAAATGAAAATGAACAAGTATTCACATATGTAAGCAATAAAACAAAGCGTAAATACAAACTAAGGAAAACTAGGCGTGACCCGCTTAAAAAAAGTCCCCAGTGAAGTCGCCATTTCTGTTATCGCGATTTTCGGGTGTCAAGTCATAAATTTGGCTTGAACCTTTCAATCTTTGATATTCTCTATTTTTTCTTGGGAAGGGCAAGATTGAGAAAAAACCCTTAGATTCTGAGTTCGGGGGTCGTTTTCGCTACGGGAAGGTGTTAGGCACCCGGAACGATTATGGTATTCCACAAGAACCATTCTCCTAAGTTTATTTCTACGTTTTATTTTTAGAGACTATTTGTAAAAAATGAAGGTGTGATTAGTGAAGAATGGGGGGAGAAGAAGTAGAATTTGATTTTATTTCGGCTTGGAGGGGTTAAAGTCCCTTGCCTACGTACCGTTTTACGGGATCAAAACCGGCGTAGTTCTTGCTAAAAGGACTTGTTGTTTTTTTTTTGTGATTGTTTGATTTTAAATTTTAAAAATGATTTTGAAGAAGGGGATTGAGAGGCTTCATGAGCATTAGAGTATGAAAAAGTGGGGGTTTGTTTAGTGATTTTGCAAAAAAGTCTAAATGATTAGATTCATTTGAGAATTTTATTAAGAAAATAAAAGGTGAAAAATTGTTGGAGTTTTGACTCCATTTTAATGAAAAATATTTGAAGCGAATTTGTTTGCATATTTTTTTGGAAAAAATTGGATTTTCTCTAGGTGTTTAAACCTAAGCATTCATCTAACCATGCAATCCTGGCCATACATCTACACATGCAATCCTAGGCATACATCTAGGGTGAGTGTGTGCGTGCCGGTGCGCCATAGTGTCCATAGTCCATATTACAAAAATTGCCTAAATACATTCTATGGCCTCTTTGCCAAGCTACAAACCAATGATAACAAATTACATCACCGAATGAATTAAAATTTGCAAAAATAAATGCTAAGCTAAAGAAAGTGGAGGAGATAGTGAAATGCTATGAGTGAAGTCACATAAGGAACAAAATGTTAGTGAAACAAGGAAAAATATAATGGGAATGATGAAAAATGCACCAAATGAATATGCAATAAAAGGGGTAAAAACATGAGAATTTATCAAGCACAATGTGTAACAAATGGCTTATAATGCAAGAACAAGTATAAACCAAATGAAAACAGTGGCACAATCATTGGATTATCATCACATCTATCATGAAAATGCATTCTAATTAGCCATGCTATGCACCAAAATTCTTAGGACAAGAATCAACCTAAAAATCATGAAAAAGCTAACTAGAGAAGTAAATTGAACAAGAGGCCTATGCACATATTTTTACCAGTTATTTGCAAGCAAAATATCATAAAAAAAAAAATCATCAAGAAAGTGGTAAAAACATGTAGTAATTTTTGGAATTTTTTGTAAAAAAGGTGAGCAAGAAACAGGTTCAGATAGCAAAAAGAATGGTGCAGATAGCAAGAAAAGCAAAAACACAGAAAAAAGCAAAGCCCAAACCAAAAAGATCCGGACGCACAGGGAGCGTTGGATTGATCCAGGGAGGGAAACCCTAGATCCAACGCTCAGGATTGAAGGGATTGGACCGGTCTTGAACCGGTCCGGTTCAGTTGCCTATAAAAACAAACTAGCGCCGGTTTTTTCATTTTTCACTCCCCTCTCTCTCTCTACACTCAGAGCTTCTCTCTCTTCTCTCTTCTCTCACCTCGCCGGATTCTGGCATGGCACGCCGGAGAGGATGAAGAACTGGCCGGAACCTTCATAGGTCCGCCGGAAACTTCATCTTCTCCGGTGAAGATCTAGGGTTCCGCCATGAAACTTCTCAGAAACTTATGATTTTTACATCTTTTGATTCGTCCTCTAACCCTAAACACGAATCCAGCAAAGATTTTCTCAAACACAGCTTGAAACGACGTAGATCGGAAAATCTTCGTACGGTTTTGAAACTAATTTTTTGATCTTTTTTTTTGAAAGAAAATGTTTATATCTTTAAGGATCTACATCGTTTCGTCGTTTATCACTTCTCTGGTGCTTGATCTTGCTTTCAAAACTTGGATCCTCATGGATCTAGGTTTTGGTGTTTACGGTTTGGTTTTAGTTTTTAATTCTGGAAACTTTTGGATTCTGTTTGTTCACGTGATTTTACAGGTTAAACTATGATATCACTTTTGAAAAGGAATTCTGAGTTTTACCTGAAGTTTTTGATTGGAGGTTTTATGAGATTCTTCGGAAATCTTGATTCTGTTCTTGATGATTTTTGATTCTTCTGCTTGTTCTTTGGACCGAAAATAAATCGGTGATTCACTGGCTTAATCCCTTCATCTTCTCCGATTCTTTCTCTGTGACTATACGCTTGAACTTGCTTTCCCTCTTCTGATCTTCTCTCTGTGATCAACGCTTGAGCTTGCTTCAATGCGAGCTCGCGTTTGGAATTGCAGGGAAACGACCAATTCAGTGATGAAGATTCCACAGAATCTCTGAGAATTGATCCAAAAATTGTTGATTCTGATGAATTTTAGGGTTTCTGGAAACGGTTAGGGTTTTGTGTTCTTGGTGTTCTTGAGAAATTCTGAGAAATTTTCTGTTTTGATTCAATTGCTGAGAGAGAGAAAATTAGAATTGTGTTTATGAGTTGGCGTGTAGTTAATGGATTGAAATCTGACTCAATGTATTTATAGCTGACATGTGTACACTTGAGCCAATAGAATTGTGACATCTGGACTCTGATTGAAAAAAAAACGCAAATTTGACCTTTGAGCCTTTTCTGCAAAATTGAAAAATTAAAGGACTAAAATGAAAATAACAAAAAGGACTAAAAATGCAAATAAAAAGAAATCTGGACTGAAATGCAATTTTGGACCTCTTCGAGGACCAAAATGCAAAAAGGTAAAAAAAAAAAAAAAATTGAATTAAAATTTGTAACCTGACAAAACGTAAAGTGAAACCCAAAATAAAATCAACAAAAGGACTAAAACGAACCAATGGCTGACATAAGGTATTTCAAAATACCTCCCTGCCAAAATTTTAACAGGAAAAGACCAAAATGCCCCTAGGGACTAAAATGACCTAAACTGACTCAGATGCAATTTGAAATGATATTTTTAAAACAGAGATTTTATCAATGATTTTATAAAACAATTTGAAAAGACTCAGAGACAGTCACAAGGACCAAAATGGGTTCCCCTGCAGAAAATGACCAAAATATCCTTTTGTATGATTCTCTCTGAGACAGAGACAGTAAAAAGTGCAGATGAAACAGAATGAACATTCAGAGTAAAACAACAATAATTTGACATCTATCCATAGTAAAAGAGTTTGAACGAGTATTTTTAGGTCCAAAATCAGGGTATAACAATATGTTGTGTTACTAAGAAGATGTGGCTTCAAGTGACTTTCTTTTCAATTTTCTATATTCTGCTTCCATGTGACTTCTTGTAATATATCGACAGAGATTACTTTTCAATTTTTGACAAACACAAATGAAAAGCCAAATAATATTTACAAGATAGCTTTAAATTTGCAACTAAATTCCTCCGTCTTATTTTTTTATTTTGTTTTTTGTTAATTACACGTATAAAATGTTAGAGAGTACTCACTTGTCTTAAAATATAAATCACTTTAATAATTTCACACGGCTTAAAATTTTTAGTTAATCTTGTATGGGAAAAGAAAAATCTAAAAAAAGAGATAAAGAAAGTAATAGATAGTAAAACATATAATATGAAAAATGATATTAATATTTCAATATTAGTATCATAAAACAAAATAAAAAATAGACAAATTTTTTAAACATATAATTCCTCATATTGTGGGACCTGTGCTTTTTTAAACAAAATAATACTTAACAATGTTTTCATTTTAAATTCTTTAACAAGAGTCTTTTCCTTTGCATTTCCAATTTTATATTACCCCAAAGCATCTCAATGGGGGACATATGTTTCTTTGCTCCCTATTTTATTCTTTCATCATTTCATGGTAGCCAGCCACCCACCACTCTTCCCACTATCAATTATCGTTCAACTTTTTCTTTAGTGAAAATCATTGAAGAACCATTATTCTTGTTGCCCTCGTGCCACGTCATTAATTGTCCCAAAAAATTAGAAAACTTGAAAGGGAGTAACTGTTATATACCTCCGTCCCCAATTATAAGATCTTTTTGAGGAAAAAAAAATTGTCCTTTTTTATAAGATTCCTTTGGTATTTCCAAATACATTAATTATTTCTTTGTCAACATACCTTTATTTATTTTGCATCTTTTTCTTCAATCAACAATAAATATTTTGTTGAAAACATAAATTAAATCTCTCTTAAGGATAAAATTATAAAAACAACAGTAATTATATACAAATTTAATACTACAACAAACTTTCTTAATCTCTATAATTTTTATAAAAGGCTCCTATATTTAGGGACTGAGGTTGAGGTTTTATATGACAGTTCCAATTCTCCTTTTTCTATAGCCGCCGTGTGGATCAGTCACAATAATCATACCACCCACATGTAAGAAACTTCCTTCCTATTTCCTATCTTTGGTAAAATAACCATCACTTTTTCTACCTCCTCTTTCCATGTAATGTCTGTAAAGCAATGTGAATATCTTAAAAAAGAAGAAAAAAAGGTACAGTTTGTGGGAAGCATAATGTGATTAGACCTCAAAAATCATATAGCTTAAAAACACTAAATAATAATTCTCTTTTTTAAAGTAACTTATGTCCTACTTTTCATTGGTAATTTTTTAATCATAAAGGTTGGAAAAAGAAATGATGATATTTAGAAATTTAGACTTTTTAGTCATAAAGGTTGGAAAAAGAAATGATGATATTTAGAAATTTAGACTTACAAATCAAACAGCTTAATAAGTAATGCTGCGAATTATGGAACCTAACTCATCTTTATAAAACCAACTTGTAAAACGAGGAGTTTCCTCCTCTATATAAACTCTTCTCAAGAATCTTATCTATCCGTTGTGCGACTAAATTCACTGTGTGTTGGCCGCTAACATTCCTATCTTCTGTAAAACAATGTGGGGGGCCTAAAAATCAAACTGGTGCTCCCTCCGTTCCTTTTTACCAACTTTATCTTTTTTCTCTCGTCTATTTTCGGGTGGGTTGTGGTCCCAAAAAGACTACCTTATAAATTTAAAATTCAACCCTTTAGGTGTTAGTGTTCTTCTTTCTCCCTAACTTTAAAATTAACCATTCCTTTATTTTTCTAATATCTTTTTTTTTTATATTGCAATGACGTTCTCCATAATTTTTTCTATTTATCTAAAGAGACATTATGGTTTTTTATTTGGTTAAAGACTATCACATAGTGGGTAACTTCCTTCCCATTCAATATCTTCGGTAAAGTAAAAAAGTATCATTTTTCCTACATCATTCTTCCATGTAATTTTTTAGTCCCTCAGCAAGAATAGATTTGATGTGATCTTATAATAAGCAAGAACTAAGAAGTCACATAAGTGATCATATAATACTCATAATTATATGGTTCAAATTTCTAGACTTGACATATTATGAAGAGGTTGCTTTTCTTATTGCTAGAGACTTGAAGAGGTTTAGGTGTATGGGTTTGATTGAACCATATATTATGACAGTTGATGGTATTGTTAATTGATTTTTTACTGTTGCAAACAAATTGCATATGGTAAAAAGCGTATAGTATGTGGTGTCAACAATTTTATTATTTTTCAAAAAATAAAATGTTGAGTCATCATCGTAATCTTGTGTTTGAGTCTCCAAAATACGGGGTCAATATCACATAAGTGTGAGACTTGAGAGGTCAAAAGTACAATTAAACCTAAATCATACTCCCTCCATTCCTTTTCTTTTGATGTTTTAGCTCTTAGACACAAGTTTTAAGGAGTAATTAAAGTATATAAATATTTGTGTGTTTTTTTACTTAAATGTCCTTATTTATCATTAAATTCACATGTGATAAACCAAAGGTCACAACTACTTTAATAGTTTATTGTGTTTTCCAACAAGGGTAAACTTGAGAAAACAATAATAAATTCACTAAAACATCAAATGTTTTGGAATATAGTTGAAGTTCTAAAACATCAAAAGAAAAGGAATGGAGGGAGTATTGTTCAGTCTTTTGTGTTTGAGTCTCCATTATTTTTGATGTGTTGGAAAAAGAAAGGTTGACTTGAAGTCAACATCAGAATGAAGTAAGTAACCATCACTTTTCCTACATCCTCCTGCCATGTAATTTCCATAAAGCAATGTAAATGTCTAAAAGAAAAAGAAAGGAAAAAAAGGTAAAAGTTTGAGGGAAACATCAATATGAAAGGACCTCAAAAATCATAAAGCTTAAAAACAGTACCTAAAGGGATCAAAACGTCTTGATTCTTATCCCATTGTAAACTAGTTTGTCAACAACACTCCTATAAGCATGGTTGTAAACTTTTTTTTTTACTGGAGCATGGTCGTAACCTTAAGCAAGTAAAAACAGCAAATTCCAAAAATATTTTAGAATGCATCATATCTAACACTAGATCACATTATATCTGACCAAAACCAGTTCATTAAGTCGGATTCTAGAGAACAAAGGTCAAGACTCTTGCAAAAGGATCTCATAAATGTCGGTTCTTAGATTTAGTTCTTTATCACACATTACTTCTTCTAGATCAAAGTGATCTTTCCTAGTAAGGACAGAGTAGTTTGAGAAATCCATCCAACCATAACCTTTTATATCTGATACGCTACATAAAATAATGTCAAATCATTTTCATATAAGCTAAGTTGCATTCAAATAAGCTATAAGTCGATTTAAAACAACAGTCTCACAAATACTTCTATGAGTTTATAAGCTCAAATAAGTCAATCGAAACAAACCGTAAATAGTTAATTAATTTTCAAAATTCTATTTAATGCATGATTAGGCCTAACAGCACCAAATTGACGGCAGAAACAGCAATAATTAAAATCATAACCAAAATCATTAAATTTGGTAAAATAACCATCACTTTTTCTACCTTCTCTTTTCATGTAGTGTCTGTAAAGCAATGTGAATGTCTTAAAATTAACTTGTAAAACGAGGAGTTTCCTCCTCTACATAAATTCTTCTCAAGAATCTTATCTATCCGTTGTGGGAGTAAATCCATTGTGTGTTGTCTGCTAACATTCCTATCTTCTGTAAACTAGTATGGGGCCCTAAAAATCAAACTAGTACTCCCTCCGTTTTTTTTTAAGTGTCTCTTTTGGAGAAATTTTTTGTTCCTATTTAAATGTCACTTTCAAAGTTCATTGCAACATTAAATGTTGATTTACCAATATTATCCTTAGTTATTTATTGCGGAGAGAGAAATAGTATATGAAATGAGATGTTAAATGAACAAGATAATTATAGAAAAAGAATAACTTATTGCATCAAAAGTAAAAACAATTATTGATTATCTTGGTTGGTGTTTGATTCACCTCTTGTAGATTCGTCGATAAGTTTTAATGATATATAGCTAGTGTTGGGATCCAATTAAAAATGGATAAAACTAAACAATACAAAAAATATAAGGCATCAAGCGAAAGATCGTATCAAGCATTTATAGAAAAAAGGGATGAGAATTTCACCAATAGTTAGTCGTACAAAAAGTTTTACAACACATCCAGAATCGAAAATAATAATAAATTCAACACATTTCATATTATTTATCATTTATTTCCTTTTTCATCATGTATAATATATACTACATTGTCTTTTCGTTGTAGTGAACGGAGATAGACCACATTATCTCTTCGTTGTGGCGAACAGTATTCATTTCATAATATTATGAGCACTTGACTCATAAGCAGGGCCGTCCCTGAAAATTCGGAGGCTCGACTCTGGGAATGAAAAGAGGCCAGTGATAAAATCAAAACGTATTTTTTTTAAAAGAGCAATGTTCTATTTATATTTTTTAAAAAGATAAATACAAGGTGCCGTATATATGCGGTACACTCAGAGGTGAAAATGTTCTATCTATATATGCTTTCTTACAAGTGCTTATTTTCCTTTTCAGATTTTGTGAATAGGGAAAATGTTGCAATTTGCAATTGTGTTTTTCAAGTTTTTGCTGATAGAGATGAAGGTAGATTCTGTATGTTAGTATCTGGGTGGCTGAAATTGATGTTCTTGATGACAGCGATGAAGATTAAAGATGGATCTCATGTGTTTGTCTTTTGAAACTGGAACAAAATCCAAATTACAACTTTATTTTATGTTATATTATAGTTTTTAATTGGCTCAACAAATTATAAAAACTAAATTTCTTCAATGCTCATACAACATTCTCAGGAGAGTATGAAGTTATTCTACAAAATTCATGGTTATTCTGTCGGTAAAATTGAAGAAAATGAAGTGGATTCAGGTTTCTCTCTCCTCTAATTAACACACTACCGTTAGATTAATCAAATGGTTGAGAACCGCGCAGGAGAGAATACAGCAGGAGTGGATCCATTTCTAAAAAAAAAATATTGAGGTCCATATATCCTTGAGGGAGGCCCAGCTCGTTTGAGCTGTTTGCACCCCCTCAGGGACGCCCCTGCTCATAAGCTGCATTATCGCTTCGTGGCAGCTAACGGTAATCATAATTACTATGAGCTTGTAACTCATAGGCTGCATTATCTCTTCGTGGCAGCAAACGGTTATCATAATTACTATTAGCATTCAACTCATTGGCTGCATTATCTTTTCGTTGCTGCAAAAAAATATCAATTTTTAAGTATGACCAATTAGTCCATAGGTTGCATTCTCTCTTTGTTGCAATAAACGGATGTTAATTTTGAAATACTATGAACAATTAGTCCATAAACTGCATTATGTCTTCGTTGTAGAGAACGGCTTCTATCATAACGCTCAAAAAATCAAATCAACTGCATTTCTCATAAGTATATGATAAAGATAAACAAGTTATTTTAGCACTTCTCATATAGACATGCATCGAAAGAAACACACATGCATCAACAACAAAAGAAAACTTAACACTTTTCATCTCAAATCTTTATTTATTAATTTTGTTCGGTCTGCAGCAACTTAACCTAATTTTTTCCACTAATTTGCTTTATTAGGTTTGCAATTATTTAACCTAACAAATTCAATCTAAAAAAATGCATCACACCAATTTCATTTATATCTTGCCTTTTTTTTTTTTGAAGGAAAAATATTTTCTACACTTATTTGAGATCTGGAGAGAAGGTGGGAGACCATCAAAACTCATATCTGGTTACCAATTTCATGTAATGAATCCTTCTTTTACATTAGTTATTTGTGCTTTAGCCATGAGTAGCTAGATCCTTTGTGATTAGGTGAAGAGATGCTTCTGTTCTCACTCATGTTTATGTAACCAGTAACTCTTAATCTTTATGAATACCATTCTAGTTTATTCAGTATAAATCGTTTTTAATGCTTTTATGATTCTGACCCAATATAATTGATTCAAGAGTTTATATGACTACTGAAACTAGCGTGTAACTCTAACATATCTATACTGTTCAATCTAACGGAAAATCTAGGGATGGAGCGTTGTTAGCTAGGTTGTGATAATTGAATTAACGGGCACAAAACCTTTGATGATTATAGGTTCACCTAAGGGATTAGGGAATTATAATCAGAAAAGAGGGCCTAGGATCAAGGGATTGACCTAAGCTATTTTGTCATTAACTTTATAGCGTTCGTAGACTTATGAAGCAGGTTGATAATATGAGCGATGAGCAGATGAATTGAATGACCTAGTCATCTCTCCATATTATTTCTGAAACCAATTTTACCTAAACCATTTTATTTAAATTTGCAATTCAAAACAATTGCCTCAGTGCATACCTTCCCCCCCCCCCCCCCCCCCACCGAGTGAAAGTTGAAAAAGTTGAAACAGTCCCTTTGGATACAAATCTTTATAGATTTTATTACTTTGATATAAGTTAGTACACTTGCTAATTATCTGTCAAGTTTTTAGCGTCGTTGCTGGGGACCGTTGAATCATTTCAGCTTGGAAATTTCGTTATTGTTTAGGATTTCTTTCATTTACATTTTTTTTGTATATGTTAAAAAAAATTGAAAAAGATATATTATGATTTATGCTCTTCATGTTTATCTCATTGTACTTTGCTGCTAAAATGTTTATCCAAGTTTTGCAGCAATGATAGACAGGTTACGCCTTTATAACACTTATTTTGGAATTATTTTATTAATGTATCATGCTCTATAAAGATTAAAATCATAATGATATATTTTGGGTTGAATGAAAATATGAGTATACATATAAATTGGGATCTATAACATGTTTGATCTATCAAAGGTTATAGTAATTAGGTATTAGGAATACCAACCGGTACTTCTAGGTCTTTAGTACTCTTCAGATGGGGACAAAAGAATACATGCTTATATACGGTATGTTGGGGGACAAGAGCCTTGTATAGGACGATGGATAATTAGAGTTTTCCATTATTCTGTATATTTAATTATAACATCTTTTTAGACTCCAAATAAATTATTACTCCTCTTATTATGATGCTTTATCATTTTAAAAATTCAAAAATTAGAAAATTCATAACATTAGTTTTAACTTCCGAAAGTTTTGTCTAATCAACTTAATAACTTTTATATATAATTTTTTTTAGGGTTAACAATGGCGATGTAAACTCATCAGTACAAGATGTACCTAAGAGTACACCCTAACCAAATAAGAGTCATACAAGTTATATGCATGAGAACACAACATAGGATCCGACCACCATATGTGAGTGCCATACACAAACGTAGTGTTTTTAGCTTTTAGCCACCTCAAAGAATGAAATTTTACTTTATTTAAAAGTTGTAAAATAGGCGTTTCTATGCTGTTAAAAATCTTATTATTGTGTTCTCCCCATATCAGCCAGACACAAAGAACCCAAAGTAATTGAAGGAACGTTCGGCGAGCCTTTGATGAACCTGTATAATGAGTAAATTGGAAGAAGTGGTCAATTATATTGAGAGGGTCTACACCAGACACACCAATCCAAGACCGGATATGCTGCCATAGCGACTCGAAAACATCACAATGGAGAAACAAATGGGACGCTGACTCCGCATGACCGCACCCTGACACACAAATATCTCCCTCGATCGTTTCAAATACCCTTAAATCATTATTTAACAAAATTAAAAAATTCATTACAAACAACAAAATTTTAACTAAAAAAAAAAACTAATATATAATTTTTCATCATTTTTCAATACAATGTTTTCATTTTAAATTCTTTAACAAGAGTCTCAAACACATTCCTTTGCATTTCCAATTTTATATTACCCCAAAGCATCTCAATGGGGGACATATGTTTCTTTGCTCACTATTTTATCCTTTTCATCATTTCATGGTACCCCCACCCACCACTCTTCCCCCTATCAATTACGTTTCAACTTTTTCTTTAGTGAAAATCATTGAAGAACCATTATTTTTGTTGCCCCGTGCCACGTCATTAATTGTCCCAAAAAATTAGAAAACTTGAAAGGGTTATATGACACTTCCAATTCTCCTTTTTCTATAGCCGTGTGGACCAGTCACAACAATCATACCACCCACATGTAAGAAACTTCCTTCCTATTTTCTATTTCCTTTTTCTATGTCCTATTTCATGTTATTGCGTCTTTTTTACACGTTTCTGTTTTGAATTAGCCTTTGGAGTAAACATGAAAGTTGTAGATAATTGAGTTAGCTATATCCAGTGGCTTTGATTTGACGTGAAAAGGATTTTTGGTTCTTGAGATATGATGAAAATACTCCAAAGAGGTTTTAGTGAAATCTTATGAAAATTCAGCATAACCGTTTCTAAGTTAATTCAAAACTAGAGGAATAATTCAAAACCTCAAAACTAGAAGTACTATGAGTTCAAATATGGTGTTTAAGAGTATTTAACCTACGTTGTGATGGATCTAATTTAGTTTGACGTGAATATCTTTGTTGGATAATTTGAAATACATATATTATATGAATGTTGTTGTTGAATAATTTAAGTTACATATATTTATGTGGAAAATGTATGATATATAAAATAGGCTAAAGTGCACCTTTTCCCCCTATCTTTCAAAATCTTGCAATTTTGGCCCCCTAAGTACCAAAACCACAATTTCCCCCCCCCTAAGAATTAGCCCCTTTGCTTATTTCGTCCTTTTTCTCTATTTTGACTCAGTCAATGATGATTTGGCACACAATGACCGTCCACGTGGGTAAATATTTTTTTTTTTATTAAATTTTAAGCCACGCCGGATTTTAATGGAATTAAAAAAATAAAAAAAAAATACAAGTTGCTTTGGCACGTGAGAGTTTCTCAGTTGTTTCAAATTCTAGGGTAACTTTGTGTTTGCGTTTTTGGCCCCCTAAAATCGCTCAAACCATTCTTCTACCAAATTCCAAATCTTCATCAGCTGCCAAACTTGATTCTTGACAAATTCCAGTGTTTAATTTCGAAGTGGCTGGAAAACTTCATCAGCGACCAAATCGTTGAAAATGAAGTGGCTGGAAAGTGGAAAGTCGAAGGCGAATGCGAGTTCAGCGAAGGCGAATGCGAGTTCAGCGAAGTCGAAGGCGAATGCGAGTTCAGCGAAGGCGAAGGCGAATGGTTGTTTTCTGAAAGGGAGGTATGGTGGACATTTGTTATCAGCTGTTGGTAAAGATGGTAACAATCAAATGATCCCCATAGCTTTTGGTGTTGTGGAAGCTGAAACTAAAAGAAAGTTGGGATTGGTTTATGGAGCTGCTTCTATCTGACTTGAATGGAATTGAATTCAAAAGATGGTCTTTCATATCAGACCAACAAAAGGTAACATTTAATTAATTTAATTCATTTAATTAATTTAATTTGATTTACAATGATTAATCTAATTTTGTGTATTTTTTTTTTCAAGGGTTTGGTTAATACCATTGCTGCTATTGGTGAGCATGTTGAGCACAGACTATGTGTCAGACATTTATATGGAAACTGGAGGAAAAGGCATGCTGGAGAGAAGTTGAAAGAGGCTTTGTGGAAAGCTGCAAGGGCCAACACAATGCCTGAGTTTAACAAAGCTATGGAAAGTCTAAAAATGTTGAGTGTGCCAGCTTGGGAGGAAATGAAGCAATATGCACCAGGTATGTGGTCTAGGGCAGGATATAGCACTCATACAAACTGTGACTTGCAAGTGAATAATATGTGTGAGGCATTTAACTCTGCAATTCTTGATTTAAGGGATTTACCAATAATTTCACTTGTTGAGGGTTTGAAGTTCTATATTACAAATAGAATAGTAAAGTTAAGGGATTATATGCTGAGGTATCAAGGGGAAATTTGTCCAATGATAAGAAAGATAGTGGAAAAGGCCAAGAGGGATGCAGTTGGTTGGACACCAATATGGCATGGTGATAGTGAGTACTCACAATTTTCTATTACTGATGAAACTGACACTTATGATGTGAATCTCATAGCCAGAACATGTGCATGCAGAAAATGGGATTTAAGTGGTATCCCTTGTGCTCATGCCATATCTGCCATTTTTTACAATCAAGCTAACCCTGGTGATTATGTAGCACACTGGTACAGGTTAGTGTATATTACCTATTTTATTGTTTTTTAAGTTTTATCAAATGCACTTAATGATCATGCTTGCTGAGTTCTCTGTTTTGTATTCACTTGGTAGGAAACAAAAATTCCTGGATACATATGATAATCTGATCCTTCCTTCAAATGGCCCAAAACTATGGCCAGAAGTAAATGCTGAACCAATACTCCCACCTAAGGCCAGAAGGGCACCAAGGAGGCCTAAGAAGGCTAGAAGGAAGGAGAATGATGAACCAAAATCCACTAACAAGAAGGGCAAGAGAAATCAGGAAACTGTGAGGTGTAGAAGGTGTAAAGAGCTTGGACATAATCAAAGGACATGTGGGGGAAAGACAGGTGCTGATAGAAGTATTCGACCTGGAGGGAACAAGGTAGTATTGTTATATATTGATTTGTATCATAATTTAGTCTGCAAAAATAAGTTAAAACTTACATGTTAAATTTTACCAATATTTAGGATGCACAAACTGAACAAGCTACCACACAAGCTGCTGGCCTAAATGCTGATGCACAAGGTCCTACACATGCTGCTGGCCTAAATGCAACTGCACAAGCTCCTAGAAATGGTGCAAATGCAGTTGAACAAGCTACCACAATTTCTGCTAGAACAAATGCAAGTGCACAAGCTGCTGAACAGGGAAGCAAACAAAGCAAGAAGCAGACTGCTGCTGCTGTTAACAAGACTGCTGCTGTTAACATTGCTGCTGTTAATACTACCACAACCAACACATCTGGTACAACTTTAGGTGGCAGACATGTTGTTGGTGAGGTTTCATTGTTGGTGCCAAGAAAGTCTAGAACCACAGGGGTTAAGAGGTCAATTCATGAGGTTGGAAATGTTGGAACTCAACAATCAGTGAACAAGACTTAACCTATGAAAAAACATGATGAGAATGATGTTACTCTAAATTATATTTTGGTTATCTAATGTAATATCAAGTACTCTTAATTATATTTTGCTTATGTTTAGGTTAAGTGCTCTAAATTAGACTTAATTATCTTTTGGTGATGTACTCTAAATTTAAGTACTCATAACTCTGTTTTGGTGATGTTAAGTACTCTGTAATGTTAAGCACTCTAATTACAATGTATTTTGGTATGTGAATGCTAAGTTTTGTGGTTACATTTTGGTTATATTTTGGTTACATTTTGGTAAGCTGTAAATGCTAAGTTTTGTGGTTACATTATGGTAAGCTCTTTCAACTTCTCAAACTCCACAGGATACATACCAATCATAACATCAAACATCATAACAACAAATATAACTTTATTAGGACAATATGTCATTCAAAATATCAAACTTAATTTATTTCATACATCATAACAACATTACATAAGTTTTCATTATATAATAGCACTACATAACTTATCCAAGCTTAATCAAAATGACCAAAACACTAACAAACAACAACATTCCTAAAATTACAATAGTAAACACAAGCATTCTCTCTTTATTCTTCAATGCATCATTTTTCTTTAACAGCCCTCTAATTATTTTCTTCTGCCTTTGAGGAACTTCTGGATCAAACCAACGAAAAAAACTGCACTTTCTTCTCTGCCAATACTTCCCACATCCATGGAACCTCCTTCCTGGGTTTTCATCAGTCCAAGCCGTTACTAGAGGGGAATCAACGCCACAATAACATACCAACTTCGTTTTACCCAGACATGATGACCCACTCACTGTTGAACTTGATGAATATGGTTCACCCATTATTTTTCCTTCAAATCGATACAATAACAAAGGTTGGTTGATGAACTGCAATTCGAAAAGAATAAAAGGAAGGAACACAAAAGGACTTGATGAAGAAGGAATGAATCGAAAGAAGAAAAGAAGAAGAAAGGAAGAAGATCGATTACAGGAAAAGGACTTGGTTGATGAACTGCAATTCGAAAAGAATAAAAGGAAGGAACACAAAAGGACTTGATGAAGAAGGAATGAATCGAAAGAAGAAGAGAAGAAGAAAGGAAGAAGATCGATTACAGGAAAATGGAGATTGGGGAAAAAATTGGGGCTTTTAAAACCCTAACATTTTACCGTTGAACAGCTCTCACACGTGCCAAAGCAACTTGATTTTTTTTTTTTTTTTTAATTCCATTAAAATCCGGCGTGGCTTAAAATTTAATAAAAAAAAATATTTACCCACGTGGACGGTCATTGTGTGCCAAATCATCATTGACTGAGTCAAAATAGAGCAAAAGGACGAAATAAGCAAAGGGGCTAATTCTTAGGGGGGGAAAATTGTGGTTTTGGTACTTAGGGGGCCAAAATTGCAAGATTTTGAAAGATAGGGGGGAAAAGTGCACTTTAGCCTATAAAATAATGTTGTTATACCATTCAAGTTGTTGTTATTAATGATGCTATGTTGTGAAAGATGTTGATATGAAGTTGTAATGGTTATATTGGATGATTATTGTTGATGTTGACTTGCTGCATATTATTTAATGGGGCTACCTTGTTGTCGCGATTAGGATGCTAATGTTGGTCTAAGTTGTTGATGAGATAAAACCGCAAGTGCACAGTCTTACCGAAGTAGTATGAAAATAGTATCGTTCCGACAGGGAGTAGTTTAATTCAATTAACCTTTGAAAATGATTAGAGGAGAAAAGAATTGTAAGTTGGGGTTTTCAAGCGTTTGAAAGATAATAATAAAAGGAGCCTTGGGATCGTTGGTTCATCTAAATGATAAGTCCTTCACAAACCAAACTAAAAGCTTATAACTTTATGTTAGACCTAATTTCTCAAGACAGTTTCTCTTATGTTCCTCTAGAAACCAAGCCTATTTTGCTTACTTGATTACTATTAGATTTTCGTTCCTCTAACAACCAAGCCTATTTCTCTGACTTGATTATTATTTGTTCCCTTGAAGATCGAAACTATATGTCTCAAAGATTGCAAAGACTATTTCGCTGCCTTTGCAATCCTTGTCTAAATTCACTTGTTCGAATATCAAAGCTCCACTTTCGTTTTATGAATTGATATTTGGAATGATAGATAAACAATTATCAAACCCTCCACTTTCATTTCCACAGTTTGATAATGGTTGATCCATGTTAAAGCGGTGAATTTAGATAAGAAATTAGGGTTACATAAGATTAAGGCTTAGAGCTTGGCTTGATTAGGATTATGTCATTTAGACTTATCCAACAATCCCAAGACATGGAGAAGTCTACTCACTCATGTTCATCGTAGACATGGGGGAGAAGAGAGAAAGTATAAAAGTAAATGACAAGAAAATAAAGGAAAAGAAAAGAACTTTAATTAGAAAAGCAATTGTCACTTATTGAATTCCAAGTAAAGATGAATATTTGTGATGGATGGCTACTTTATTTATAGCATACATTTGACTTAAAATCTAAGCAATTACATTCGGGCTAAAAATAGAGTAGCTTAAACTCTAAGCAAAAGCAGCAAAAGTGACTCTGGAGGGTGGCACGGCCGTGCCAAGTTTCTGACTTGAGGGAGACGTATTTTTGTCTCCGAATCTTCGTATTTTTGCACTCAATCAGCTCCAAGTCCCTTTCTTTTGCTCTAAGACTCAATCCATCCAATATTCATTCCTGAAATAAAATAAAATGCAATTTGTAGTAAACTATCCAAAAAAGGAAATAATACTAATATAAAATAAAATAAAATCTAATTAAAACTAAACTAAAAAGCATATAAAAATAAGCAATAAATGACTCATCAGTTGTTTAAGTTGTAAGATGTTGATCCAAATTATTGGCGTCATATGAGATGTCTAAGTTGTTTAAGTTGTAAGATGTTGAGTCCATGCATACTCATTTAAGTTGAGGGTTTGATGCCCTGTAATGTAACGCCCTATCTAATTATTTGATTATTTTTAATGAGTTTAGAATATACTTATATGATTTGTATGATTTATATGATTTATTTTGATGAGCGATATTTTGTTATGATATATGTTGGTATTTATTAGTATAATATAAATGTTATTTGATTTAGAAATATATATATATATATATATATATATTATTTGATTTAGAAATATATATATGTTATTTGGTGTAGAAATATAAATGTTATTTGTTATAGAAATATATATGATTTGTTGCAGAAATAAATGTGATTTGTTATAGAAATAAATGTTATTTGTTGTAGAAGTATATATAATTTTTTGTAGAAATACACATGATTTGTTGTAGAAATATATGTTATTTTGTGTAGAGATATATGTTATTTTGTGTAGAAATATATGTTGTTTGGTGAAGAAATATATATGATTTGTGGTAGAAATATGTATGATTTGTTGCAGAAATATATGTTATATGGTGTAGAAATATATTTCTTCTTTGGTGTAGAAATATATATATGTAATAGAAATATATTTGTTATAGAGATATAATTGTTATTTGTTATATAAATATATAAATATATATATATATATATATATATATATATATATATATATATATATATATATATATATATATTAGAAAAGAATATTGAGATTTTGGTAGGCCATCTAATATATTTCTGTACTGAATAATATATTTTTTTACTTAATATAATATATTTTGGTACTCAATTGACATATTTAATTACTAGATCTAATAGGTGCATTACTTGTTTCCAAAGTTTCTCACTTATTAGTTGTAAACTATCTCTATAAATAGAGAACTCACACTGCATTCTACACACCGAAATTCACAGTTGATGCTTCCTGTGTTTTTCTTCTCTTCTCCCTCTTTTGACTTGTATTGACGAGTCTTTCTTCTTTTCTACTCCTTTCTGTCTCTTCGGAATTAAAAGTGTTCTTAAAACCATAATCCCTCTTCGGTTTAATATCCTTTTAGAGAAAAGAAAGCGGTAGAGTCCTTCGTCGATCAATCCAAGGTAAGGGTGAGACTAACTTTGCAATTCTGTTAAGTATGTGAATCAATGGTTAGGTTTAACATGAAGTAGAATGAGTTTTAGAGAAATTGAAAAGTAGGTTAAAATTCATAGAATTGATGATTAATCGGTGAAAACCTGTTATAATGATGTAGAAATTGTCGCTACACCTTAGATAATGATTATGATGAATTCTGGAATCGAGATTAGGCTTAAAACCATGAGAGTTAATGATTATGTAGAAATTGTCCCTAGACCTCAGATAATGATTATGATGAATTCTGGAATCGAGATTAGGCTTAAAACCATGAGAGTTAATGATTTGTAGGCAAAACAGCACTTCTGCCCGTAGCGACATTCATTGCTCGCCTCCCGAGCTATGATCCTCGCCACGGCGAGTGATGAATTTCATCGCTCGCCTCGGGAGTAAACCTTACCCGCCTCGCGAGTTGAACGTTGCAGCTCGCTATAGCGAGCAGTTGAACGTTGCAGCTCGCTATAGCGAGCAGTTGAACTCGCCTCGCGAGCACTAGTATTACAGAATGCCTTGTTTATGTTAAATACAATCTTTGTCGCACGAGTTGTTATGAGTTGAACCTTGGGATAGTAATGAGGAATATATAAGATATTAATGATGATCTGTGAAGTTGTTATATGATGATTTGATGATATTTATAATGTTATATAATTATATATATATTGCATTAATTATGTTTGATGATTGAGATGTTGATGACGTGCATTTGTAATTGTTATATATGATGATTATCATTATTAAATGATGCTATTTTGTTGTTGTGATAAATATGATTTACTTTGATGACATGATTAATGAGAGAATATTATATACTGGGAATTAATGATTAAATGCATTACTTGAAATATTATGGAATGATCAAGTTGTTGTTTGAAAATGAATTGATATTATGAAGTTATACTGTTGATGTGATATGATTATGCTGCTATTGTTAATTAACTAAGTTGCATGAGTCTGAATAAGATAATTGAAATGATGATGAACTCCAAATTATTGGATGTATAAGAGATTTAATGATTAAGATGTTTTGTTGATAGAGTCCATGCATTAGCATACATTGAGCTTTGTCCTCACCACGATTTGAGCTTTGTCCTCACCACGATCGGAGCTTTGTTCTCCACACGATTAAAGTATATTAATACTATGATGACGATTGGTACCACATGCATATAAGAGGTCTAAGTTGCATTGTCGCATTGTCGAGTCGAATGTTGTTATGTTAATTACGATGATAGAATGAAATGATTGCTTGATATTTTATTATCAATGATGCTATGATGTTTAAGATGATTATGTTTATGTTAAAGATTTATTATGTTGATTATGATATTGATTATGATATTGTTATGTTGTTATGATGTTGTTTATGATACTGATTATTATGTTATGTTATGATTAAGATAATGTTTATGTTGTATTGTATACAATTATTATTATTAAGTTATAATTATGTTGTATTAGATATGATTATTATTATTAAGTGAATATTATGTTATGATGTTATATTTTTATAAGATGATGAATATGTTGTTGTTATATTATTATAAAATGATGAGTATGTTGTTGTTATATTTCTATAAGATGATGAATATGTTGTTGTTATATTATTATAAAATGATGAATATGTTGTTATAAGATGATGTTTATGTTGTGATGTATATAATTATTATTAAGTGAAGATTATGTTGTATTATATATGATTATTATTATTAAGTGATGATTATATTGTGTTGTTTAATTTATTAGTGATGATGATTACATGATGTTATCTATGAGTTGTTAAATGTAATTGATGATGATTATGTTAAGTTGATAAGTTGTCTTTAATTCATGAATTGATAATGAGATGTTTGATAAATAATTATTATTATGAAATGATGATGTTACGTATAGTTGCTAAGTTGTCTTCTATTCATGAGTTGCTAATGAGATGCTTGGTGGAGAAATGTTATTACGAATTAATGATGTTGTTATGTTGTATATGAATTAGGATTAATGATGTTGTTATGTTGTATATGAATTATGATTAAGATGTTGTTATGTTGTATATGAACTATGATTATGATGTGATGATCTATGTTGTTATGATTTGGTTAATATGTGTTATATGATGATGTTTATAATGTGATGAATATGAAGTAAATGATAATTAGAAGTTGGTTGAACTATTAAGAATTATTACATAAAGAATTATTATTACTAATCGATGAAATTAATTATGTTGTTAAATATAATTATTGAATTATATGCTTGATATTATTGTTTTGTGAAATCTCACCCCTTCTACTTGGAAATGTTGCTCTTCGTATCAGTAACTTGCAGGTGATCGAGTTTAAGTTGCTGTTAGATTGCTGTTGTGAGTGGATTAGCTCTCATGTGTGTCTTTAGGTGCTCTGATACGTAACGGGATGAGAATTTTATTGTTGTCTTTCTATTCCTTATGTATTGTTTTAAGAAGAATTATGACTATGGTTTTAGATTGGATTATATGAGAAATTTATGAAGAGACCTTCGTGCCAAAGACTGTTTAGTTATTGAATAAATTCCGCTGCGAAGTGTTAAAGATTTTGTTATTGAATTTTAAAGGATAAATAGTTATTTATTCAGTTTATGATTTTAAGAAAAAGAATGTGACATTCCAT
Source organism: Medicago truncatula (assembly GCF_003473485.1). NCBI lineage: Eukaryota > Viridiplantae > Streptophyta > Magnoliopsida > Fabales > Fabaceae > Medicago > Medicago truncatula. The sequence goes on from NC_053047.1 coordinate 34,885,438, forward strand.
TTATGTGAATACTCTGATTATATTTATGCGAAATTTTTATGTTGGGAAAACGGAGTGTTACATAATGTATATTTATACATATTATGTTGAGGGCTTGATGCCCTGTAAGTTAAGGGCTTGATGCCCTGTGAGCCTATTTACACTCAATACGTTAGGTGTAACGCACACCTTTGTTTAATCGTTTATTTAATCGAGTTTAGGCAATTATATTATAATTATATAGTATATGCATGATTTTGATATGTTTTGATGATTTGTGGTGATTTTAGTGATTTGATTGATGACGTGATAAGTTATGAGTTTTGGAAGATTTGATAAGGATATGAGATTTATTTTATTGTTAAATAGAATAAAGATTTGAAAATAATATAAAATATTTAGTTGAGGGCTGTTTTGATATTTTAGATAGTTTTGGGGGAGAAAGTGAGATAAGATAAGTAATTAATAGGAGATATAAAAGATTAGACCTAGTTTAGAAAAACATAACGTACGTACGACCGTTTTTGGAGAAAAGGGAGAAAAAGCCAAGTCTAGAGAAACCAAGGGGCAGTGCTGCGATTTTCTTCAAACAAGGTAAGGGTGAGACTAATAATTCAATAACGTTGATTGCTGTAATTCTGATGATTAATTGACAAAGTTAGGATTGGTTTAGAAAAGTTTTGGAATTAGGTCAAAACCCTAAAAATTGATGATCAAACGGTAAAACTTGTTTAGATTGATGTAGAAACCGTCCTTTAACCTTAGAACATGTTTAGGATGGATTATGGAATCAAAATTAGGCTTTGAACCATGTTGTTTGATGGATTTTCGAGTAAACCCTTAGTCTGCCCGAGCTTCTGTTCATCGCTCGCCTTGGCGAGGGATGATCCTCGCCTCGCGAGTGATGAACTTCATCGCCACGCGAGCAATTCCCTTCGCCTCGCGAGTTGTGTGACGCAGCTCGCCACTGCGAGCAACCTTACTCACCATCGCGAGCTAAGGCAGAGTGTATGTTAGATTTTGTGTTTCGACCTGTTTAGTTGGACCTTGTATGCCTTTGAGTGCCTGAACATACCTAGTATTGATTAGGAATGAATGTAGGATCAGAGGGAACCCAGAACAAGATTAGTTTGGGAGTTGAGTGGTACTCGCCATGGCGAGTAAGAACTCTCGCCTCGCGAGCACAATCAGAATGTAGTTGCTTGAGTGTTTGTGCGATCTGTGTCGCACGTGTTGACCAAGAGTGAACCCCTAATTGGTATTGAGACCTAATGATGACGTTTAATGCAGTCTGTAGACTTGTTTAAGTTATGTTGATATTAATTGAACATGAACTAATGTATTGTATATTCATGCAAGATATGAAGGTTTGATAATGATGCAATTTGTGTGCTATTGATATAATGATATCATCTTGTTATGTGACTTGTTTATGCTGCTTCCGTTATTTAACTAAGTGCATAAGTATATGATGAAGTTTAGCTCCAAATTATTGGATGCATGTTGATATGCTGATTACGATGTTTTGTTCATAAGTGTCCATGCATAGCATCTCATTGAGCTTAGTCCTCACCACGATTATTAGGAGTTTTGTCCTCCGCACATTTTATAGGAGCTTTGTCCTCCGCACGATTAAAGTATATTAATACTTATGATGACGATTGGTACCACATGCATATAAGGAGTCTAAGAGCATTGTCACATTGTCATGATTAAGATGCCTTGTTGATGATGATTGAATACGTGATTACGTGATAAATGTTTATCAATTATGTTATGTTGTTCATGATAATTGGATATATGATTACGGTATAACTGTTTAGTAAATATGCAATGTTGTTAAAGAAATGATTATGATGTTAATTTATGATTCGCAATTACATTGATTAATGTTATTTTGTTATGAAATCTCACCCCTTCTGCTTGAAAATGTTGCCCTTCGTATGGGTAACTTGCAGGTGATCGTGCTTAGTGTGCAGTTGCCGTCGTGAGTGGCCTTGTCTTCACTGTGTCGTCTAGGTCGCTCTGATACGTAACGGGATGGGGTTTAATGTTATACATGCTTCATTCTTTTACGTGATTAATATGTTATTTTTATCATGTTATGGATTACGAACTATTTTAATGGGGCCTACGTGCCAAACTGATTTATGATTTTCGAATTAGTATTCCGCTGCTATGTTAAGAATATTTTGTGAAGGTTAAATTATTATTTAACTGTTTTTGGATTACGTTTCTATGTGATATCCCGTTTATGGTTTTTACTCTGATAATTGTTTAAGAAATTTGTATATTGGGAAAACGGGGTGTTACATTGGGGGCTTGATGCCCTGGTTGGTACCACATGCATGATTAAGAAGTTGAAGTTGCATTTGTCGAGTTCAAGTTCTTGAAACCGCGTTGTCGTTTTCGTTAATTAAGTTGTAATTTATCAATGAGTTGTTAATGAAGAACTATGCGAAGTATTAATATTTATTAATCGTTGTTGTTTATGTTGTTATATGATGATGTTTATGATGCGAAATATTAATTATTATGTTATTGAATTTTGAAGGATAATTACTTAATTATTCCGTTTATGATTTTAAGAAAAGAAGTGTGACATACCGTTTATGTGGATTATTCTAATTATTTTTATGAAATTTTTATGTTGGGAAAACGGGGTGTTACAATTGGTATCAGAGCAGGTCGGTCCGTCCGGCCAAGTAGTTGAGTCATTTGTGTCGTGTGACAGTTGAATACTGTCGTTGTGTTTTCTAATTAATGGTTATGTTTTTATTTTTATTTTTTATGTGATCATGTCTGACTAACTAACTTTAATGTGATTTTTGTGTATTGATGAAGTTTCCATTTTGTTATATAGTTTAAGATATTTAAGTGATCATTGAATTCATTTTTCTCTTGTGTTTGAATTTCGAGTACGAAATTCTTTTAAGGGGGTAGAGTTGTAACGCCCTCTTTACTTATTTAATTATTTTATAGAGTTTATAGTCCACTTTGATAATTTATGTGATTTTATATGATTATGTGATGTATTGATATTTTATTTAAAGACTTGTTTTATTATTTACTAGAATAAGATTTGAAAATAAAATAAATATTGAGATGTGGGGCTGTTTTGGAATTTAGAAGAGTTTAGTGGAAATAGAGGAAATAAGATAAAGTGGATTGAGGAGAGATATAAGGAGGAAACTAGGTTTAGAATTTTTTTTTACGTGAAACTGCTTTTTGGAGAAAAAGGGAGAAAACAAGAAAAGAAGAGAACCCAGAGGGAGAGAGACCGCCGATCATCAATACTAAGGTAAGAGTGTGACTAACTTTCTCTAATTCTAGGTTGTATAATTCTGAAATTGAGTTTAACATGTTGTAGGTTGTAGTTATGGCAATTTGGGAATTAGGTTTTGAAGTTGTAATTGGTTGTTAATAGAGTAGAAAATCCGTTGAATTTATGTTTAGATCATGGTGGTTATTTTTAGTGCAATGTTTTATATGGTTTTGAGTGCCTTAGCATGTATAGAAATGGTTAGACAAGTTTTTGGATCAAATTTGGGCATAGGGAAGTTAAATTTGGGAATTTCGGGTGAAAAGTGGATTTTTCCCGAGTTGCTCTCTGACAGCATGTCCTGTTCCATGTTCTTGTGTCTTTTTCACACATTTCTGTTTTGAATTGGCCTTTGGTGTAAACATGAAAGTTGTAGATAATTGAGTTAGTTTTCCAGTGGCTTTGGTTTGACATGAAAATGATTTTTGGTTCTTGAGATATGATGAAAATACTCCAAGGAGGTCTTAGTGAAATCTTATGAAATTGAATATGAGGCTGGGTAGGTGGCTTGAATTGCTGAAGGACTATGAATTGAGTAGGAAGACTTTTCATATGTCCGCTATGATGGTAAAGGAGTTCGAGTTGCTTGAATAGTTCAAAGATTTGAGCCTAGTTTGCGAGATGTCATCTAAGAGTTTGAAGCTAGGAATGCTGAAGATTGATAATGAATTTCTGAAAAGTATTAAAGAAGCACATAAAGTTGATGTTAAGTTTGTAGACTTGTTGGTTGCTAGTAATCAGACTGAAGACAGTGATTTTAAAATCGATGATCAAGGTGTGTTGAGGTTTCAAAATAGAATATGTATTCCAGACGATGATGAGATGAAGAAGATGATTCTCGAAGAGAGTCATAGAAGTAGCTTGAGTATTCACCCGGGAGCTGCGAAGATGTAACATGATCTAAAGAAGTTATTTTGGTGGTCTGGGTTGAAACGCAATGTGGCACAATTTGTGTATTCTTGTTTGATTTGTCAGAAGTCGAAGGTTGAGCATCAGAAACCTGCTGGTATGATGGTGTCTTTAGATGTGCCAGAGTAGAAATGGGATAGCATATCCATGGATTTTGTGACAAGCTTGCCAAATACTCCTAAAGGGAATGACGTGATTTGGGTGATTGTTGATAGATTGACGAAGTCGGCTCATTTTCTTCCGATTAATATAAGTTTTCCTGTTTCTCAGTTGACAGAGATTTATATTCGAGATATTGTGAAGTTGCATGGTGTTCTTTCGAGTATTGTATCAGATAGAGATCCAAGATTTACTTCTAGATTTTGGAAAAGTTTGCAAGAGGCTTTGAGTTCTAAGTTGAGGTTGAGTTCGGCGTATCATCCGCAGACAGATGGTCTGTCAGAGAGGACGATTCAGTCGCTAGAGGACTTGTTGAGGGTTTGTGTGCTTGAGCAAGGAGGAACTTGGGATAGTCATCTTCCATTGATAGTGTTCATGTACAATAATAGTTATCATTCTAGTATTGGAATGGCACCTTATGAGGCTTTGTATGGTCGGAGATGCAGAACTCCGTTGTGTTGGTTTGAGTCAGGTGAAAGGGTGGTTTTAGGACCCGAGAATGTTCAACAAACTACTGAGAAAGTTAAAATGATTCAAGAAAAGATGAAAGCGTCGCAGAGTTGACAAAAGAGTTACCATGATAAGCGTAGAAAAGACCTTGAGTTTCAAGAAGGGGATCACGTATTTTTGAGAGTCACTCCTGTGACTGGTGTTGGACGTGCATTGAAGTAAAGGAAGTTGACTCCGAGATTTATTGGTCCATATCAGATATCAGAAAGAGTTGGAACGGTGGCGTACCGAGTGGGTTTACCACCGCATCTTTCGAATTTGCACGATGTGTTTGATGTGTCGCAACTTCGGAAGTATGTTCTGGATCCATCCCATGTGATCCAAAGTGATGATGTGCAAGTTAGAGATAACCTTACGGTTGAGACTTTACCGGTGAAGATTGATGATCGAAAAGTGAAGACGTTGAAAGGCAAGGAGATACCTCTTGTGAGAGTCGTTTGGGAAGGAGCGACTGGTGAAAGCTTAACGTGGGAGCTAGAGAGTAAGATGCTGGAATCTTATCCAGAGTTGTTTGCATGAGGTAAATTTTCGAGGATGAAAATCTTATAAGTATGGGAGAGTTGTAACGCCCTCTTTGAATTATTTAATTATTTAATTGAGTCTAGAAGTTATTAAGATGAGTTTATATTATATTTATATGATATATGTGTGATGAAAAAGATTTATATGATTGAGGCGTTGTGACTTATTTTATTGTTTAATAAAATAAGATTTGAAAATAAAATAATTATTGAGTTTAGGGGTTGTTTTGAGATTTTAGAGAGTTTTGGGGGAGAAAGAGAAATAAAATAAGATAAATGGAGGAGATATAAATAGGAGAGACCTAGTTTAGAAAAAAAAAAATTACGTACGATCAGTTTTTGGAGAAAAGAGAGAAAAAAGCCAAGAGGAGAGCAAGAGATCTAGAGTGCTGCAATTTTTTATTCTAAGGTAAGGGTGAGACTAGCATTCAATTCTATTATCCTATATAATTCATATGGTTGTATTTAGCAAATGTAGGATTGAATTATAGAAGTTTGAAAACTAGGGTTAATGAGAGAAATTGAGGATTAATTGATGTAGAATGGTTAGATTGATGTAGGAACTATTTACAAACTTTAGATAAGTCATAAGATGATTGCAGGAATCAATGTTAGGCTTAAAACCATGTGAAATAGTGAATTTTCGTGAAAACTGCAATTCTTCCCGAGCTATGATCCTCGCCATAGTGAGTGATGAACTTCATCGCTCGCCACGCAAACAAGTTTTCCCCGCCCCGCGAGTTGCACCTTGCAGCTCGCCATATAGTGAGCATATTCAATGGCCTAGCGAGTGTGACCAGAGAGGCATCATGATTTCATAATTTTGACCTTTAAGTTGAACCTTAGATGCTTTTGAGTGGCTGAACATGTATAATGATGATTAGGAAAGATTTTAGAATGAGGTTGAACCTGGAAAGATTTTAGAATGAAGTTTTGTGAGTTGCACCTGAACTCGCCATGGCGAGTAGAGGCTCTCGCCTCGCGAACTGCCCAATTACAGAATGCTTTGTTAGGTTAAATGTGATCCTTGTCGCACGAGTTGATGTGAGTTGATCTTAGAGGTTAGAAACTAAATTGTTTATCTTGATGTTGCTGTTTCAGTAAGCCTGAATTGTATAATCCAATGTTGTTGTTTCGATATTGTTATATCATGATGATTTGCATACTGCCTATGTTGCTGTTTGTTATTTAACTAAGCTGCATGAGTCGGTCTAAGTTGATTAAGATGATGATGTTGCCTTTGCTCACCACATTGGGGGCTTGATGCCCTGGAGCTTTAGCTCAATTATGTTGGGGGCTTGATGCTCTGGAAGTATATTAATACTTATTACGTTGAGGGCTTGATGCCCTGGATTGATACCACATGCATATAAGAGGTCTAAGTTGCATAGTCGCATTCGTCGAGTCAAAGATGTTAAGTTGCCAAGTTGTTGAAGTTGTGATTCTTTATATAAGTTATTAATGAAGTGATATATGATATATTATTATCCATGATGAATATTATGATGTTTTCATGTTGTTAAATATAATTGTTGAATTATATGTTTAATATTATTGTTTTGTGATATCTCACCCCTTCTGCTTGGAAATGTTGCTCTTCGCATGAGTAACTTGCAGGTGATCGAGAGTAGTTGTTGTTGCCTTGCTGTCGTGAGTGGTTATCCCTCACTGAGTCTTTTAGGTGCTTTGATACGTAACGGGATGAGATCTTTTGTGGCTATTTCTTATTCCTTTACGTATTTGTTTTATGAGTTTAAATGATTAAGTTGTTTAACTGATTTAGGAGATGTTTTGATGAGGCCTGCGTGCCAAGACTTATTTTTGTTGATGAATTTAATCCGCTGTAATGTTTTGGAATTGATTTATGTTGAAGGATAATTAGTTAATTATCTCATTTATGATTTTATGAAGTGTAGCATTTCGTTTATGTGTTGAATACTCTGATATATGTTTGAAATTTTTAAGTTGGGAAAACGGGGTGTTACACGGGGAGTGGTCGATCGCCGGTGCACAAGGCACGACAATGAACGACTCCCAACAGCTTATAGAGGAACTGAATCACACCGGAACGAGAGGGTTCCTGAGGTCGTGCAGGTATGGAACTGCATGGTTGAAGGAAAGCTTATAAGAATTGTTTGGTACTACCTATATCAACAAGATGAATCTTCTTTTCGGTAGCTCATTCCATAAGAACTCCGTACGAGTGAGGACAAAACACGCTGAAAAGACTCGTGTTGATTTGTGGGGTCAGTCGACAATCTTAGATGCAATCTGGAATGTTACATCAAGTTTCAGCTACCAAAGTCTACACTTTTACTACTAATGTCAAGTCTGAAACTTCCTTCTTATCTTCCATGTGGACCAATGTGGGACACTTCCTTTGAATTAGTAACGTGTACCGGTCAATGAAGGATGGATAGGTGGATGAAGACTAGTAATACTTATGTAAACCAATGCGTGCCTTTAAAATCAATGTCAATGACTTAAAAATCAAACTGACATTTTCAAATGGGTCCCTAAAAATTAATCAAGAACTGTGATATTTTGTTTAGACCTCAAAAGTTAAAAGTCGTTCTGATATTTATTATGTGTCCAAACAAATACTTAATCTCATCTATTGAACTGACATTTTCAGCTCTTATTATGTGTCTATACATTAACTTGATATTTATATTTGAAATTTGATTCACCTCTTGTAAATTCTTCATAAAGTTTGAAAGATAAATAATTAGTGTTGACATCCAATTTAAAAAGAGAAATGATATTTGTACAACTATTTTGTGACAACTTTTGTATAACTTTCCTTCTCATACTCACATGATGGTCTTATCCTCTCTCTTCCTTTTTTTCTCTCTCTCTCTATTATTTTTGACCAATAAAAAGAGAGAAAAACAAGGTTGTCATTAAAGTTGTCATGAAATGGATGTACAAATATCATTTGCTGATTTAAAAATGAATAAACTAAACAAGAAGCTATCATCTCTCTTTGAGAAACTTCATTTCAACATTTTAACCATTAGAAGAGTGAGGAAAATACAACATGTTAGTAAGCTAGGTGTGTGAAAATGATTTCATTTATAATTTCAGAAACTCAGTTCAAACGACAAGCAGGAAAAAATACTTCAACTTACAAAATGATTGATGTAAAATCATTATTTTTCATTTCTAAATTTTATCTGATTCTAATGTGTTGGTTGATTTAAAATATCATTTTAGTTGTATTAAAATATTTACATGGAAATGTTTAATTTGTAGGTGATTGATAATTTCTAGTTGAAAAAATATATTTTATTTAAGCTACAGAAACGAGCAAGAAAGTAGAGGGGAATGAATACCCTGTATGGTTCCTTATAAAATGAACCCATGAGAATATTGGTCCATGATGGACCAATTTTTTCAATAGTTAGATTAGATGAACCCCAAAATTTTATCATGATCTATAAACACTCAATCTAACCCATCTTCCCTTATCATTTTATAAAAAAATCATTTTTACCCTTTATAATTATTTTAATTTAAAATATTACATATTGTTATGGTAATTTTTTTTTCTTGACAAATTTGTTACAGTAAATTTTTTTGTTGCTGTTTACACTTTTTTTCATGAATTTGTTACGGTAAATGTTGGACAGCTGCATATTATTATTTGATTTTATTTTTACGAAAACTTACAAGTTTTTTTTAAGGAGAATTTTTTTTTTTTTTTTTTACAAATAGGTGAAAGGGTACATGCTATTTTTTTTAATAAGAAAAGGTACGTGTTATTTTTATTTTTTTGAAAGAAAAAAATACATGTTAATGTTACCTGAAAAGTTTAATTTAGTTACCGTTATCAATTATTTATTTTTGCATTGTTTTTTTAGAATAGTCATATTATCCTTTCCAAAAGACTAATAATAGCAGTAACTGTTCATTGCTATCTTTTATAAAACAAACTTTCTCGTTGCTATGTTTAAGTAAATGAAAATAAATTTTTGTGAGTAAATATTAATTTAATATTATAATATAAAAGATATGTTAAATTATTAAATTCTAAATATTGATCGAAAATGATGGGTTTTTATTGAAAACAATTGAAGATTGAATGTTGAAATTACAGAAAGAAAAAGAAGGCAGAAAAATATTTTAAAAAGAGTAAAGAAAATAATCAGACATGTAAAGTGCATTATGTTATTGTGCATACATATAATCCAATGGTTATAAATATTGGTCCATTATGAACCAATACTTACATAGGTCCAAGCTAAAGGGAGCAGATTCCCTCCTGTGAAAACTTTCTCCAGTTTTCTACTGTTTAAATCTAAACCATTAAATACATTATCTCTCTTCATTTTGACATTTAATTCCTATTTAATTCTTCACATGTATTTATCATTTAATGGCTAGGATTCCACAGGACTCTCCAGTCACAGGAGAAGATCCAATCCCCAAGCTAAATGCCACTTTTTGAGACTTTGCCAAAGCTCGACATGGTGTAACCACACGGTTAGAAGAATTCATTTTACTATTTTAGTAACATAAATAAAGCTCTTCACAAATAAGAACTGCTTCTTCCAAAATGTGATTACGTCGAAAAACATTTAAACAAAGTAAGACTGCATTCGTTCCATACAAATTTCATCATATTATTATTCCTCATGGAACTTCCCAACAGGAAATCTAAAGTGAAACCAGTAGGAATTTTTTGGGCTTTTGTCAAAACGTTATGGATGCATTGAACTTGTCAAACATAGAAACTGATAAAACTTCCAAGCTAAGAGGTATTTAATACAAAAAAACAAGCAATGTCAAGAAATACATTTTGCTCCTCTAAGTATCTTTTGTATCTCTTTATTGGGAATCCTGTCATACCCATCTAATGTGTTCTTCCATACTTCTATGTTCTTTCCAAACAAGTTAGAACCCACTATTTCTAAAACTAAGGGAATGCCCGAACCATATGAAACTGCACGGTTTAAAACATCTTCATAACTTGGCGGTACTTTGTTATTCTTAAAAGCCGTCCACCTCAACAATTCAAGAGCTTCCTTCCCATATAGCCCTCTTACTGCATATGTTCTTTCTATCCCATGACAGGTTAGTAAGTGTTTATCTCGGGTGGTGATGATGACTCTGCTTCCAGGACCGAACCAATCAAGTCCTCCAGCCAAAGCCTCTAGCTGATCCAGTTGGTCAACATCATCGAGAATCAAAAGAATCTTCTTCCTACATAGCCTTTCCTTAATGATTGGAATTCCCTCAGAAACATCTCTTAACTTAATGTTCAGTTGAACTGTTTTTGAAAGGAGCTCCTTCTGGAGATGTTTCAAGTTTTTACGAGCTGAATTCTCTCTAACATTATGAAGAAAGCATACTCCTTCAAATTGATCAGCAATGAAATTATAAATTGCTTTTGCAAGTGTTGATTTTCCCAAGCCTCTAGTACCATAAAGTCCTACCATGTTGACCCCTTCATCAGATTCCTCATCAAGAAGCAATTTTACTTGTTGTACTCGGGACTGTAATCCAACAGGGTATTTGGCAACGTGTAGAAAAACACGATTGATCCTATCGGAAATGTGTTCGACTATATTCTCAATAAGCTCGTACTCATATCTATTCATGTCCAATAGATAAGTTAGTAAAATCACATCCATGTATTGACAATATATTATACAATTCTAACTGTTTTGAAACATATACTTGTTTAAAAACATAAATAAAAAACATGCTTCCTTTTTAAGCTTTAAGATGAGATTAATGGGGAAAAGAAATTAAAGAAAAGAAAATATAAAAAGGAAAAATAATATTAAGTAAAGTGGGGTACCCTTGACTAAAATGGTGGCCGGAGAAGTTAGCAGCTTGGGTAAGAGCCATCTTCCATTTCTTCAACCTCTCCATGTTTTCCTTGTTATTTTGGAACTTATCTTCATGCTTAGTAAGATGCTCACCATAACTCCCAGTCTGATGTCGTACGTGAGTAGGATCCGCACCATAGAAAACAGGCAAAACCGAACAACCCCTTGTCTTGTAGCAGTGAATGATGTGGACAAGTTCGTCCAAGCAAAATGAAGAAGATGCATAGTTTGCAGAAAATATGGGAATCAAAATCCTAGACTCTTCAATGGCCTTGACAAGTGATGGTGTGCTTTCATCTCCTCTTTCAAGATCGTTGTCATCAATGAAGGTTTTGATTCCCTTGTCAATAAGAGCCTTGTAGAGATTGCCGGTAAAACCGTAAAGAGTGTCAATGTCCCTAAAACTGAGGAACACATGGTATTTGAACCCAGAGGAAATTGAAGAGGAAGAGGAAAGTGATTGCATAGCCATGAGAATTGAGAGAAATAAGATGAAAAAAAAGTTTGAGAATATGAATGAGTAAGTTTTTGTGGTCTGTGATGTGGAGTCTTTAATATGGATCTATATAACAAGGAGAAAACTTGTGACAAAAATGATTTGTGAAACTTCTTGGCCACTTCCTATAGCCGTGTGGACCAATCACTATATGGACCTACCACCTCTTCTTGCTAATTTCCTCAATATGATTACTGTTCAATTTTTGGACACAACTTAAATAAATAAACAAGTGAAAAGCCAAATAATATTTCACTATTATTTTTTTCTTTGTTTCTGCCTAATGCTACAATATACGGTTTTCAATTTTTTTATTTGGACACATGATTTCCAATATTGTATTTTGACATTGTATACCATTGAGAGTGATGTTGGTTGGAGTGAGCACGACCACCCGAGAAGAGAAAAAAACTATTTAAGACTATGAAACCAATAAGTATAGCGTGTGTCTAGATCTACGTTAAAAAAAATTCTACAAGACATTTTACAAGTTTTATTTTTCAACCGATTTTATTCTTGTGTGTGATTTTATTCTTGTGTGTGATTTTCAGTTTGTAAGTTAATTAATCAGTCCTAAATAACATGAAATAAAAATAAATGCAGCCTATGCTATTCTAACATCTAATAAGACAGTTACAAAATTAAATCTGTTACTTAATTACTCCTTTTTCATTTTTGTTATGTTAACTATTACAAATAGATATATACATATATATGGTTGAAAGTAAGTAACAGAAGAAATTTGATGAAGACTAGTTCTACCTAATAATTTTGCTTATTACAGAGTCAAATTTTTTCTTTAAAAATGGATTTACATGTCATTGGTGATCAACTATGTCTTCAAAATATGACCTGTTTAACTAAATGATTAATTAACCATGCACACACAATTATTAGTGTAGGTTGTTATGTTGAATGCTTAATTAGCCATACAACTGTAACATAGAAAATTTATATATATTTCATTCCAAATATGACAAGGCTTTGGAAAAATGACTTTAAATTTAAATTTTCAATTGAAGATGAGATGGAGAAGCTAATTTTATGTAAAAGATTCTTCTAACTGAATTAACAATCACATTTCAAAGTCAGAAATATGCTACCCTTCCCAAAGGAATATATATATATATATATATATATATTACATATATTCAAAAGTTTTGATAGTATTTCCGTCTTAAACTAACTAGTTAGTTAAAAACAAGATTAGGGTAACATAGATATGAAATATTCTTTCCTTCATTTATTTTCTCAAGTTTTGGCTACCAAGTCAACACTTTTACTACCGCATGTTGAGTCTGAAACTTTCTTCTCATCTTCCATGTGGACAAATGTGGGACACTTCCTTTGAATTTCTACATCTGTACGTGTGGACCATTCAGCAATAGCACCACTCAAAGACCAACCTTCAAAGTCATTATCCTTAACCTGTTTCCATCAATGAAGGATATGGATAGGTGGAAGAATAGTAATACTTGTGTAAACTAATGCGTGCCTTAAAAATTAAACTATGAATTGCGAGCTGTGATATTTTGTTTAGACCTCAAAAGTCAAAAGTCTTTCTGATAGTTATTGTGTGTGTCAAGACAAATACAATCTCATCTATTGAACTGACATTTTCTGCTCTTATTCTAAGTCTATACAAGAACTTGATATTTATATTTGAAATTTGATTCACCTCTTGTAAATTCCTCCTCATAAAATTTTAAAGATAAATAATTAGTGTTGGCACCCAATTTAAAAATGAATAAAACTAAAGAATACAACAAATATAAAAGTATAAACTATTAACGGAGGGGGGACACGGTTCTTTACTCCCAAAGATTGTTTCAACATCATTTAATATAATCAGAGAATCAATTATCCTTTAACAACAAAAGCTAGCAACAACAACTTCATGATATTTTTTTATTATTTCCATTATCCAAGGAAACAAAAGTTTACAAACGCGTCGACATTCAAATACATTATTCAAGGATATGGCCTCCATAGCAATTATGAGCATGGTTGTAAATTTAATCAAATAAAAACACAAATTGCAATTATATTTTATACTGCATAGGTCATGACTCTGGCAAAACGATCTCATGAATGTTGGCTCTCAGATTCAGTTCTTTATCCCATATTACTATAGAAATATAGAAAGAAATTGTATAATGTTGATAATTACAAATTTTGAATAGTAGAAGTAATGCTAGTTATAGCAAAACCCACTAACTATTGGTACAAGATATACTAACACACAGTTTTTATTTATATGACCAAGCCTTTGCATATTTCTTCATATTATCCGATGTGGGACATTATTCTAATTATTATTATTGAAATCCTCCCGCAATTGTATGGTTTGAGAGAGAGATGCAACTTGGACAGTAAGTACTCGAACCTAGGATGAAGCAGGGGTTTGGTTAGAATATCAGCAAGTTGATCATCGATAGAAACAAAGGATACTCGAAACTTGCCATTTCGAACATTTTCTCGGAAAAAATGATAGGCTAAGGCTATATGTTTCATCCGAGAGTGAAATACAGAATTAGCACTAAGGTGGGTACGTAGCACCGAGGTTGTCACAATAGATGACTGGATTGGATGGTGGAGTGTGGCCTGAAGGTGAAAAACACAAGAAGGGGGGGGGGTTGAATTGTGTTTTCTTTTTCTCTTAAAAAAGGATTCTTCTTCTGATAAAACTTCAGAAGCAGTTTGATTGCTTCTGATGAAATGATCAGAGTCAGATTGCAGCGGAAAAGAACAGAGCAGAGAAAAGAAAGACAAAGACACAGGCAGTTATCCTGGTTCCTTCCACAACACGGAAGTAGTCCAGTCCCCCTTGCACTTCCAAGGAGATTTCACTATAATCACAAGATTACAACTGCTCAATACTTTCAAAGTATGAGACTTCACAAAACAATGCTCAAGCACACACGCAAGAGTCTTCCAATGCTCAAGCACTAAGCAAGAGACTTCTAATGCTCAAGCACGCAGGCAAGAGACTTCTAATCAAACAAAAATACAGAGAATTGAGTTTGAATTGAACACTTGATATACAATCAGTGGTGTTCACAATACAATACAGAAAAGACTCTAGACTTTGAATTTCTAAGATGTATCAAATCAGTGCAGAAATTCAGTGTGCTTTGTAGAATCAAATTGACAGAGTTTTGGCGCTTTTGAACTTATGTATCTCTATCTAAAATCTTCAAGTCTTCATTCCTTTATATAGAGGCGTGAAAGAGACGTTGAGATAATCAGCACGTCTAAAGAGTCGTTTGAAATCCTTTGATTATCCACCAGTGATCCTTTGCCTGATTTGGGTGTAGTCCTTTGAAGGATAAACTTCAAATTCATTCCCATCTTGAGTGTACAAATTCTGCAGGCATGGCTGTTGTTTTGTCTTGTAGCGTAGACAGAAAACAGAGTAGTGGAGGTAGTGGTTGTACACTTGTACTTTGTCAACTCTATTAATGAGAGACAAGTGCTCAGTGCTATCCATATATCCGTTGATACCTCCCTTTCAATTCTTCATTCTTCTTTGATAAGACTGAATTGAGAATCAGCAACTTTGAATCTTCAGTTTGACTAAAGGATCAAATGTAGCTTCTGGTGAAAATATTGCTTCTGATGAAAACTTTTGCTTCTGATGACTTTCTGCTTCTGATGACGTCATCTCTTCAGGAGCAGTTTAGCTTCAGGAGCAGTTTTCTTCAGATGCTCAGAATTTCTTTTTCTTTCCATTGTTCTTCCAAGACCTATTGAAATAACTTGAGTAGCCTTTGGTCCTGTACACTTGAACAATTATTAGTAATAACCAATTGACAATTTTTAATACCTTGTTATCATCAAAACTTAATAAGGTTCATTGTGAAACACATTTTGTTCCAACAATCTCCCCTTTTTGATGATGACAAACAATAGTATTTAAAATGTTCAATTGTTGTTGATCTAATTAATAAGTTGACTACTGGGACAGAGGTTTGTAAGCTCCCCCTGAGTCTAATAGTTCTTTAAGGTGAGGTTTGTAAGCTCCCCCTAAGTTCTATTCTTATTAATTAAATTTCAATAAAATACTCATAAAAATCAAATCAGAGGTATTTAAAAGAAGTTTAGAAGTTGTTATAGTAGGGCTCAGTGCCTTAAAAATACTCATAAAAATCAAATCAGAGGTATTTAAAAGAAGTTTAGAAGTTGTTATAGTAGGGCTCAGTGCCTTAAAAATACTATACATTTACTCCCCCTTTTGTCATCAACAAAAAGAATAGAAACAAAAGAAAGAGTATCAGAGCAAGCAGCATTAAACAGTAAATATCATCAGAGTCAAAGCTTGTAAAACATATTGAAGGTGAAAAAGCACAAGATCCAGAAACAATGATAATATATATAAAGAAGATTAAGATACAAGGACACAGCTACGAAGAACAAAAGTAAAAAACAAGCTAGAGTTGGGTGTGCAACTAAGGTTGGGCTTGCTTATACAACTGTTCTAAGAGATACTTGATCTGATCATCCTTCTTCTGAAGTAGCTCATCCTTTTCCCTCATTCTTCTTTTATATCCAGCCTGAATTCTAGCAGCCCTAGTGATGTACTCTTCTTCTGGATAGAAAGGAGTGATGTCCAGCAGAGGCTCAAAATTCAGCTCTTTCTCCTTAGCTGCTTCATGCATATCATCCAAAAGCTTCTTCAGCATAGCAGAGTGAGATGACACACATTTAGTTCTAAGCTGATCCAGCAGCTCATCAAAGCTCTTCTGTAGATCCATCCACTGATCATAATAGTGAATAGGAGGTGCAGGAACTGTTCTGCGAAGAATCAGTGCCTGAATCTCATCACTAAGTCTGATCAGTTGTTCCTCTATATACTCAGACTCCAGGATATGGTCAGGGATGGGTGAAGGTTCAGTTTGAGTTGTATTTGATATGGAAGGTTGGTCAGAGGTTAAGTCTATTATAGTGGGTGAATCTGGTTGTTGTTGTTGTTCTGTTGTTTGGTCAGAAGGTATATGTTGGTCAGAAGTTGTTTGGTCAGGAGCAACTTGTTCAGAGGCAGTTTGCTCCTGAACAGTTTGCTCAGGGATGGTTTGGGTTACTGTTTGGGTTTCCAAGACAGTCTTTTCAGGAACTGTCTTAGAGGCCTTAGTGGGTGTTGGTTGCATTTCACCACCTAGATGTTTTTCTAAGTTGTGAAGGGTTGAGTATTCTTGGTGTTGGGGGGTTTCTGAAGTAGTTGCATCTGAAGCTACTTCAGAGGCTTTTTGTGTGGTTGAGTTATGTGGTGAGTTTGTTGTAGGTTCTGGGTTGGGTTGAGGTTGTTGTACACTAACAGGTTCAGGATTATCTGGATAGAGTGGATGAGTAGGAGGCAAATTGAATTTCTCACAAAGTTTAATTCTATTCTTAGAAAATTCTATTTGAGTTTGCTCCCAGTCAAGTGTTCCTAAATCTGTTAGTTTGGTAGGTTTGGTTTTTAGAAGCTTGTCTATGTGTTGGCTAAGGGGTTGGTCATCTGATTCTGTTGATGATGAAGAGGGTGAAGAGGGTAGAGATGGAATCTGAGTATTAGTTGGAGCGTTAGATGGATTACCTGAAGACTGAGCTTCTGGATGAACTGCTTCTGGAGCTTCTGAAGCTGGTTCTGATGAAGTTGCTCCTGAAGCTTGCTTATTCTTCAAGGCTTGAGAAAGCAGAGTTGCTCCATACTTAACAGTTTCTAACTCCGATGCTAAAGCAGCAATGTCAGGAGTAGGCACATACCCTGCAGCCTTGAGACGTTCATCCCTTTCTTGTTCATACAAAATCTTCATCCTTTTCTTTTCTGCTATCTTGGATGCAGCAACCTCCCTAGTATACTGCTCCATTTCTTCAGTCATTTCGAAACTGGGCATGACTATGGGCTCAGAAGTTGCAGTCCTTTTTGCTTTCTTAGGGCTTGAGTCTTCATCCCAGTTCTCTTCCAGTTCTTCCAACATTTGTGCCCTTCTTCCTTCACTTGTCTTCAGATTTCTTGTTAAATTAGACCTTTTCCTTTTGATGGTCTGAAGAGCAGCTTCTCTTTTATTTTTGGGACTTGGAGGCTTTTCAGAAGCAGCTTGATCAGAAGCAGCTTGTTCTGAACCAGCTTGTTCAGAAGCAGGCTGTTCTGCTGTTTCTTGAGTACTCCTTGTCCTTTTTCTGATAAGAGGGACATCTTCCAAATTCTCCACTTCCTCAAGAATGGTGGACATAGCAGATTTTACCTTTTTAGCTTTCTTATGCTTCTGAGCACCCACCTCAGTAGCATTTTCAGCAAGGTATTCTTCCTTGGTGATCTGCTTCTTCTTAGATTTTCTGCTTTTGGCCACAGGCAGCTCACCACCATACATTTGGTCAGGAACATCCTTCAAGCTGATTTTCTGGTTAAAGGATTTGTAGTGATCCATGATATATGCCCTTTGAACCTCCAAGGGATCTTGTTTACAGATGGGAGGAAAGTCTGGGATAAGATCTGATTTGGCATCAGAAGGTTTCAAGTCAGTAGGACTCTTCTTCACATCTTTTGCTTTAATCAGATGCATAGCCCTTAGAGTCTCACCATTGATAATCTTCCCTCTAACAGTTCCCAACTGTTCATCTGTGAAGATCTGAGCTTCTTTCAGCATCTCAATAATTCCTCCCTGATGGAAAATCTCAGAGAGTAGTCTTCCATAGGGTACCCAAGACCTTTTATTCAGTTGACTCTCTCTGAGTTGATGAACCATATGTCTGAATATGTATCTGGGAATATTTGCCTCTACACCCTTTATGACAAAGTGTAAGAGGATTTTATGTTCCAGAGAGGGCTGATCACCACCACCACCTTTTGGTAGTAGGTTTTCGTTCTGAATCTTCAACATAACCTTTGTCTTGGTGTTCATGTCAGAATAGGCAAAGTCCTTTACCTTGTTGTAGAGAGTTTTGTTAACAATAGCATTCCAGGGGCTGTCCTTTGGCTTTGAAATCCCAGCCTCATGTTCTCCTTCTGCTGGTCTTCTGATGACAAAGGCAATAGTGTCCTCAGTGATCCAGACACGGATTCCCATGATGCTTGATCTTATCTGGGTTTTGGAGAAAGTTTCCAAGCCCATTTCCGCTCTAGACTTCCCTTTGAGTTCAGGATTGAGAAGAACTTTTTCATCTTCTTCAATCTTGGCGGCTTCCCTGTCGTAGATGCTGGCTCTAACCCAGAAATGACGAACCAGTGTTTGATAAGTTGGTCCATTTAGAAGATTGAAGTACCTTCCCAGACCTTGTTTCTCGTAGTACTTGCCAATGTCACAGTCGTGAGCGGCCAAAGAATCAAAATCCACCGGACTTTCTGATTGAATGTTTAATTCCCATTCCTCCAAGGACATAGTTCTTCCTTTGATTTCATAAGCAGGAGTATCTATATCCATATTCGATGAAGAACCACCGGCAGAACTTGAAGATGCCATTGATATGAAGTGGTTTTAGGGTTCTAAAGAGTTTTTGAGAGGATGAGAGAATGTGCTTACTTACACAGAGGGTTGAGAAGAAATTAGAAAGTGTTTGTTGTGAAGTGAGAAGTGTGTGAAATGACTTAGTGTTTTTTATTAAAACGTTTGTAATTCAGAAGGGACAAACAAACACAGCATTAATGACAAATTGGGGGCGCGTGTAAGTATGTTAAAAAGCGAATAAAAACATCATTGCCCTTTTTGTTATACTCCAATACAAATAGACCACGTCAGAGACTCTTCAGAAAACTACCTTTTGGGTAATGGGACAGCTGTTACATAAAGTAACTGCCAGCGTTCCCACTAACCAAGCTATTCAGAAGCAAAGAATAACACTTCTGAAGTTTTAGTGCTGACGTCATCTTCAGAAGCACATTTTCCTCAGAACCTCAGTTTAAGAGCTTCTGATGAACCAAAAATGCTCCTGAATAAACTTCAGAACCAAACTTCTTATTCAGAGGCAAGCCATTTTTCAATCAGACACAAAATGCATGTTCAAATTTTTCTTAATAAAATCAAATCTTTCAACAGACAAAGGTTTTGCAAATATATCAGCCCATTGATGTTCAGTATCAATGAATTGTATATCTAAAATTCCTTTTTGAACATAGTCTCTGATAAAATGGTGTTTGATTTCAATATGCTTGGCTCTTGAATGTAGAATTGGATTCTTTGACAAACAAATAGCAGCAGTATTATCACAATAAATGGGAATACTGTTAGCATTGATCTGATAGTCTTCCAACTGATGTTTCATCCAAAGTAGTTGTGTGCAACAACTTGCAGCTGAAATGTACTCTGCTTCTGCTGTAGACATAGCAATAGTTGCTTGTCTTTTGCTTGCCCAGGATATCAGATTCTCTCCCAGGAATTGACAATTTCCACTGGTTGATTTTCTTTCAATCCTATCACCAGCATAATCAGCATCACAGAATCCAATCAACTTATAATCTAGGGATTTCCTATACAGGAGTCCAAGATTAGTTGTTCCTTTCAGATACCTGAAGATTCTCTTAACTGCAGTTAAATGAGATTCTCTAGGATCTGATTGAAATCTTGCACACAAGCATACACTGAATAAAATATCAGGTCTAGATGCAGTGAGGTATAACAGAGAACCAATCATACCTCTGTATAGCTTCTGGTCTACTACTGTTCCAGTATCTTCTTTGCTTAAGGTGCAGGTTGGATGCATTGGAGTGTTCATCACTTTACAATCTTCTAGCTTGAACTTCTTCAGAAGCTCCTTTGTATATTTTGTTTGATGAACATATACTCCTTCTTTACTTTGGTTGATTTGAATTCCCAGAAAGAATTTCAATTCTCCCATCATACTCATTTCAAATTCATCCTGCATTAACTTAGAAAATTCTTTGCAAAGAGATGCATTAGTAGAACCAAATATTATATCATCAACATATATTTGCACAATCAAAATATCTTTCTTAAGAGTCCTTCTGAAGAGTGTTGTGTCAACTTGTCCTCTTTCAAAATCATTTTTAATTAAGAAATTACTTAGTCTATCATACCAAGCTCTGGGAGCTTGTTTCAAGCCATATAGTGATTTCTTAAGTTTATAAACATGGTCAGGATGCTTAAGATCCTCAAACCCAGGAGGTTGTTTAACATACACTTCTTCTTCAATGACACCATTAAGAAAAGCACTTTTGACATCCATTTGATATAATATTATGCCATGATTAATTGCGTAGGATAGAAGTAACCTGATTGCTTCCAATCTTGCAACTGGAGCAAATGTTTCAGTGTAATCAATGCCTTCTTGTTGACTGTAGCCTTGAGCAACAAGTCTGGCTTTGTTTCTGGTTACTTCTCCTTGTTCATTCAGCTTGTTTCTGAATACCCATTTTGTTCCAATAATGTTCTTCTGAGAAGGTTTGGGTACCAGATCCCACACATCATTCCTTTGGAATTGATTTAGCTCTTCTTGCATAGCTAATATCCATCCGTCATCTGAGAGAGCTTCTTCAACAGTTTTAGGCTCAATTATTGAAAGCAGTCCTATTAGAGACTCTTCTTGTCTAAAATGTGATCTTGTTCTTCTAGGACTATCTTTGCTTCCAATGATTAACTCCTCAGGATGTGAAGATTTGTGCTTGAATTTAGGTTGAATAACCTGCTGAGTGTTATCTTGAAAGTCCTCAGAAGCACTTTCATTCTGTACTTTTGGGCTAGGTTCTGCTTCTGAATTAGACTCAGCTTCTGGAGTGATTTCAGCTTCTGGACAAGATTCAACTTCTGTATACTTTTCAGAATCAGAAGGTTGATCAGATTCTGATGCATCTTCAGAATCAGTTGTACCTGCATTACTTTCACTTTGCTCTGAAGTTTTACTTCCAGGCTCTCTATCATCAAATTTTACATGCATAGATTCTTCAACACATTGTGTTTCTGAATTATACACTCTGTATGCCTTTGACCTTTCAGAGTAACCTAAAAAGATTCCTCTTTGAGCCTTGGCATCAAATTTCTTCAGATAGTCTTTAGTGTTTAAGATGTAACAAGTACATCCAAACTGATGAAAGTAAGAGATATTGGGTCTTCTTCCTTTAAAGAGTTCATATGTTGTTTTCTCCAACATAGGTCTGATATAGATCCTATTTTGAATATAACATGAAGTATTGACTGCTTCTGCCCAAAAATGTTTAGCTAAGTTGTTTTCATGGATCATGGTTCTGGCCATTTCTTGTAAGGTTCTGTTCTTTCTTTCTACAACCCCATTTTGTTGTGGAGTTCTAGGAGAAGAAAACTCATGGAGAATCCCATGTTTTTCACAAAAAAGTTCAAATGGCTCATTTTCAAATTCTCCACCATGATCACTTCTGACTTTCAAAATTTTCAATTCTTTTTCAGATTGTATTTGAGTGCAGAAGCTGCTAAACACTTCACATGCATAGTCTTTACTTTTAATGAATTTTACCCAAGTCCATCTGCTGTAATCATCAACAATGACTAATCCGTATTTACTTCCATATAAAGATGCAGTGTTAACTGGACCAAAAAGATCAATATGGAGTAATTCTAAGGGTCTGGAGGTTGATATAATGTCCTTAGATTTGAAAGAACTTTTCACAATTTTCCCTTTCTGACATGCACCACAAAGTGCATCTGAATGATAATCAATGTTAGGCAATCCTTTGACCAGTTGTAACTTGCTAATTTTAGAAATTAATCTCCAATTAGCATGTCCCAACCTTTTATGCCATACCCATTTTTTATCATTCATTGACAGAAGGCAAACTACCTTCTGATCAGCCAGATCAGAGAAATTTATTTTATAAACATTCTCAACTCTCTTTCCCTTGAATGTAATGGATTTGTCATCCTTGTTGACTAGTGTGCAGTTGGTCTTACTGAACGTTACATCATACCCATTGTCACAAAATTGACTAATGCTCAATAGGTTATGCTTCAGACCATCTACTAGCCACACATTATTAATTGAGATGGAGGAATTACCAATAGTACCTGTACCAATGATCTTTCCAGTTTGGTTGCCACCAAACTTCACTTCTCCTCCATCTTTCATTGTAAGGGTAAGGAACAAAGCTTTCTCTCCAGTCATGTGCCTTGAACATCCGCTGTCTAGGTACCATGACCTTTGTTTCTCTCTTGCCCTTAAGCACACCTGCATTTTTGGCCAATTCAGATTTAGGTACCCATATCTTCATGGGTCCTTTTGGGTTAGTTTTGGAGGTTTTACTTTTCCTCCCTTGCACCTTAGGGTGAATGCTGAGTGGCTTCTGATCATTCAATACTTTGGGTTTGACACCTTTTGGTATTGTTTTCTCAGAAGCAGTAGCTGCTTTGTTCTTCTGATCCTTTTGTTTTGGAATTTTAGATTCTGGTTTAATCAGATTCTGATGAACAGGTTCTGATCTTTTCAGAATTTTAATCTTTTGACTCTTAGGATCAGATTTTGTCATTACCTTGATCTTAAGATTCTCTGGCTTTGATGTGATCTTAGCCTGTGAACCTGAAGCTTCAGGTTTTGACTGAACAGCAGTTATAGCATTTGTACCTTCAGGCACAAAGGTGGATTTCAATCCATCCTTGATACAATCACAGTAGCTCTTGAGACTGTATTCTTTGGATTTCTCCTCAGAATATCCAATCCCTTTGCCTTTGTTCTTGTATGTGCTGTAGATCATAGAAGCAACTTTGCTTCTGTCTATTCCAGCCATAATAAAATCATCCAAGGCAATCTCATGTTTATTGCCTGAACCTTTATCACATTTTTCTTGTAGCTTCTGACAAAGACTCTTGAGTCTATCTTCATATGTTGTTGATATGAGGTTAAACCCTTTGAGTTCTTCTTCAGAAGCTTTCAGTTCCAATAGAGTTGATTTTTGTTGTTTCATCAAATCAACATATTTTTCTTTTAAATCTGTCAACTCATTGGTTCTGTGTTCAAACAGTGATAAAAGTTCTTTTAGAGAATCAACAAGTTCTTGTCTAGGGATTTTGGAATATACCTCATTTTCATCTTCTGAATCTGATTCAGCTTCTGATACTGCTTCTGATGATACTGTTGCCACTAATCCAACGGCTGCCTTAGCATCATCATCAGCTTCTTCTTTATCAGAACCAGATTCACTATCCAAATCTTCCCAGGTCGCCATCAAGCTCTTTTTGATTTGCTTTCTGAATTTACTGGAGTTGAAGCTTGATTTCTTGGATTTGCCTTTAAACTTCTCCTTCTGAAGATCAGGGCAATCAGCAATGAAATGACCAGGCTTCTTACAATTGAAGCATCCCTTCTGATCTTCTTTCTTGAAGTTCTTGTAGCTACCTCTCTTGCTCAAAAATTTCTTCTGCTTCCTTGCCAGATACTCAAGCTTGTTGGACAGCATAGCCATCTTTACAGATTGATCTTCATCAGAATCTCCATCAGGTGATTCTTCTTCAGATTCACTGGCTTTGTAGGCTTTGGAAGACTTTGAGGTCTTTCCTTTAGATGGTAAAGCAATGGATTTACTCTTCTTAGAGGTTTCATGCTCATTTAAACTCATTTCATGCACTTTGAGTGAGCTAACAAGATCTTCAACACTTAAAGTATTTAGATCCTTAGCTTCCTCAATAGCAGTTACTTTGGGTCTCCATCTTGAAGGTAAGCTTCTCAAAATCTTACTAACATGATCAGAAGCAACATAGCTTTTCTTCAGTATCTGCAATCCAGAAACTAAAGTTTGAAATCTTGAGTACATTTCTTCTATACTCTCATCATCCTTCATTCTGAAAAGTTCATACTGATGAACTAGCATCAAAGCTTTAGCCTCTTTCACCTTCTTGCTGCCTTCAAAGTTGGCACATAGTGACGCAAACATAGCCTTCGCAGTAGATTTGTCACTCATCTTCATGTATTCAGTGCGAGGTATAGAAGCCACAATAATCCCTCTGATTTTGTGGTGCTTCTTGTAAAGCTTCTTCTGAGCAGGAGTATGTATTTTTCTATCTATAGCAGCTCCTTCTTCATCTAAATCCAGGTCATCAACTCCATCTTCCAGTATGTCCCATAACTCTTCATCTAATCCCATGATAAAGCTGTACATATTAGTTTTCCACCAAGAAAACTCTTCTGGATCTCCATTAAACCTTGGAGCTTTTCCAGAGTCTGTTTTCTTGTCAGCAGTATCATAGTCATGCTTGACGCTTGTGTATTTTGGAGTAACTGATTCCTCATCTCCAGACATGTTTTTCTAATAGATCTTGAACTGTAACACGGTTAAGTGCTGTGATAACAGAGCAGGCTCTGATACCAATTGAAGGTGAAAAACACAAGAAGGGGGGGTTGAATTGTGTTTTCTTTTTCTCTTAAAAAAGGATTCTTCTTCTGATAAAACTTCAGAAGCAGTTTGATTGCTTCTGATGAAATGATCAGAGTCAGATTGCAGCGGAAAAGAACAGAGCAGAGAAAAGAAAGACAAAGACACAGGCAGTTATCCTGGTTCCTTCCACAACACGGAAGTAGTCCAGTCCCCCTTGCACTTCCAAGGAGATTTCACTATAATCACAAGATTACAACTGCTCAATACTTTCAAAGTATGAGACTTCACAAAACAATGCTCAAGCACACACGCAAGAGTCTTCCAATGCTCAAGCACTAAGCAAGAGACTTCTAATGCTCAAGCACGCAGGCAAGAGACTTCTAATCAAACAAAAATACAGAGAATTGAGTTTGAATTGAACACTTGATATACAATCAGTGGTGTTCACAATACAATACAGAAAAGACTCTAGACTTTGAATTTCTAAGATGTATCAAATCAGTGCAGAAATTCAGTGTGCTTTGTAGAATCAAATTGACAGAGTTTTGGCGCTTTTGAACTTATGTATCTCTATCTAAAATCTTCAAGTCTTCATTCCTTTATATAGAGGCGTGAAAGAGACGTTGAGATAATCAGCACGTCTAAAGAGTCGTTTGAAATCCTTTGATTATCCACCAGTGATCCTTTGCCTGATTTGGGTGTAGTCCTTTGAAGAATAAACTTCAAATTCATTCCCATCTTGAGTGTACAAATTCTGCAGGCATGGCTGTTGTTTTGTCTTGTAGCGTAGACAGAAAACAGAGTAGTGGAGGTAGTGGTTGTACACTTGTACTTTGTCAACTCTATTAATGAGAGACAAGTGCTCAGTGCTATCCATATATCCGTTGATACCTCCCTTTCAATTCTTCATTCTTCTTTGATAAGACTGAATTGAGAATCAGCAACTTTGAATCTTCAGTTTGACTAAAGGATCAAATGTAGCTTCTGGTGAAAATATTGCTTCTGATGAAAACTTTTGCTTCTGATGACTTTCTGCTTCTGATGACGTCATCTCTTCAGGAGCAGTTTAGCTTCAGGAGCAGTTTTCTTCAGATGCTCAGAATTTCTTTTTCTTTCCATTGTTCTTCCAAGACCTATTGAAATAACTTGAGTAGCCTTTGGTCCTGTACACTTGAACAATTATTAGTAATAACCAATTGACAATTTTTAATACCTTGTTATCATCAAAACTTAATAAGGTTCATTGTGAAACACATTTTGTTCCAACATGGCCAAATTTAGTGAATAGGGAAAGGACCCATAACAGCTCACTCGCCGTGTCAGCCAAGGCTTTATATTCTGCTTCTGTAGAAGAGCGAGCAACAGAACATTGTTTTAGAGAGCTCCAAGAGATGGGCGTGCTGCCAAGATATAATAGATAACCAGTGGTCGCCTGCCCAGTCCGCATCTGAGTAGGCATGGAGATTTAATGGGTCGGTCGTCGAAATGAAGACACCTTTGTCACAGGAACCCGCCAAAGTATAGGAGCACTCTTTTGAGTGCAGTCCAATACACCGTTCTGGAGTTTTGCATGAATTGGGCGAGTTTGTTTGTGTTGAAGGCAATGTCTAGGAGAGTAAGGCTCAAGTGTTGGAGGCTTCCAACGAGCGCTCGATACTCGGTTGGGGACGTACGGTAGGAGATCGCCGGAATCCTTGAGTAACTTATTTGTGGCAGACAATGGAGCGAATGTTTGTTTTGTATCTGCCATGCCTGACTTATGCAGTAGATCAGTGATATATTTCCTTTGGGAAAGGAATATGCCCGTAGTAGAGGGAATAACTTCGACCCCCAAGAAATAATTAAGACATCCAAGGTCTTTCAAAGAAAAACGAGCAGCAGGTGTGGCGATGAGTGTTGAGACCTCTGCAGGAGAACTCCCAGTGACAATGATATCATCAACATATACTAATAAGTATGGTGTGTAACGCCCTCTTTAATTATTTGATTATTTTAAATGAGTTTAGAATATACTTATATGATTTGTATGATTTATTTTGATGAGTGATATTTTGTTATGTTATATGTTGGTATTTATTAGTATAATATATATGTTATTTGATTTAGAAATATGTATATGTTATTTGATTTAGAAATATATATATGTTATTTAGAAATATATATGTTATTTGATTTAGAAATATATATATGTGATTTAGAAATATGTATATGTTATTTGATTTAGAAATATATATATATATATGTTATTTAGAAATATATATGTTATTTGATTTAGAAATATATATGTTAATTGATTTAGAAATATACATGATTTGTCATAGAAATATACATGATCTGTTATAGAAATATATATGATTTATGGTAGAAATATATGTCATTTGCTATGGAAATATAAATGATTTGTTATAGAAATATATATAATTTGTTGTAGAAAATATATGTTATTTAGTATGGAAATATATATATGTTATAGAGATACATTTGTTATTTATTATTGTTATAGAAATATTTTATAATATATATATATATATATATTAGAATAGAATATTAAGATTGGGATATAAGAGAAAAATAAGTAGGTTAAGGATTTATATAAATAGGAGAGACCTAGTTTAGAAAAAACATAACGTACGACTGTTTTTGGAGAAAAGGGAGAAAAAGTCAAGAGAAGAGGGAGAAGACCTAGAGGCTGCGATTTTTATTCTTTAAGGTAAGGGTGAGACTAACTTTGCAATTCTATTAAGTATGTGAATCAATTGTTAGGTTTAACATGATGTAGGATGAGTTTTGAGGAATTGAAAAGTAGGTTAAAATTGTAGAATTAATGAATAAACGGTGGAAACTTGTTAAAAAGATGTAGAAACTGTTCTTAGACCTTAGATAATGATTAAGATGAATTCTGGAATTGAGATTAAGCTTAAAACCATGAGAGTTGATGATTTTTAGGCAAAACTGCACTTCTGCTTGTAGCGACATTCATCGCTCGCCTCCCGAGCTATGATCCTCGCCACGGCGAGTGATGAACTTCATCGCTCGCCACGCGAGCAACCTTTCCTCGCCTCGCGAGTTGCACGTTGCAGCTCGCCATAGCGAGCAGTTGAACTCGCCTCGCGAGCTTGACCAGAGAGCATGCAAGATTTCGTGATTTTGACTTTTGAGTTGAACCTTAGATGTCTTTGAGTACCTTTAGGTGTCTACTAGATATTAGAGGATTAATTAGAACAAGATTGAACCTGGAACAACCTTAGTTGGGAATCTGGCTTGTACTCGCCATGGCGAGCGGATGCTCTCGCCTCGCGAGCACTTCCAGAATTGAGTGCATTTGAGGATTTTGAGACCTGAGTTGCTTGGATTGATTAGGAGAGGAACCTTAGGTACTAATGAGACCTATTTAAGATGTTAACTGAGAACTGTGAAGCTATTGTGAAATGTTAAGTGATTATAATGTGATATAATGTTTTATGCATTACCTAAGAATTATTTGAATACTCAAGATGTTGTTGAATTGAAATTGATAATATTATGTCATGCTGTTTGTATGCTGCCTATGTTGCTGTTGTTGGTTATGTGAAATATTTATATGCCTTATGTGGAAAATGTATGATGTTTAAGTTGTTGATGCTTCACATTAATATTGTTATGTTGTGAATTGCTTGTGCTGTTTCTGTTGCTGTTATGAACTGCTAAGTTGTTTGTAATGTGATTTAATGATTAAATGCATTACTCTAAATATTAATGAATGATCAAGATGTTGTTGAAATGAATTGTTATTAAGCTTGATTGATTATGCTGCAATTGTTATTTAACTAAGTTGCATGAGTATGAATATGTTGATGATGAACTCCAAATTATTGGATGTATAAGTGATAAGTTGATTAAGGTGTCTTGTTGATAGAGTCCATGCATTAGCATTCATTGAGCTTTGTCCTCACCATGATTAGGAGCTTTGTCCTCCGCACGATAGGAGTTTTGTCCTCCGCACGATTAAAGTATATTAATACTTATGATGACGATTGGTACCACATGCATATAAGTGTCTAAGTTGCATTGTCGCATCTGTCGAGTCGAAGTCGTTGTTGATGAATTATCATCTATGAGTTGTTAAGTGTACTTGATGATGTTTATGTTAAGTTGATAGGTTGTCTTTTATTCATGAATTGATAATGAGATGTTTGATGAATAAGTATTATTATGAATTGATGATGTTACGTATAATTGCTAAGTTGTCTTCTATTATGAGTTGCTAATGAGATGCTTGGTGGAGAAATGTTATTACGAATTAATGATGTCGTTATGTTGTATATGAATTATGATTATGATGTGATGATCTACGTTGGTTAGGATTTAGTTATTATGTGTTATATGATGATGTTTATAATGTGATGAATATGAAGTAAATGATAATTAGAAGTTGGTTGAGTTATTAAGAATTATTACATGAAAGATTATTATTATTATTAATAGAGGAAGTTATTTGTGTTGTTAAATATAATTATTGAATTATATGCTTGATATTATTGTTTTGTGAAATCTCACCCCTTCTGCTTGAAAATGTTGCTCTTCGTATGAGTAACTTGCAGGTGATCGAGTTTAAGTTGCTGTTAGATTACTGTTGTGAGTGGATTAGCTCTCATGTGTGTCTTTAGATGCTCTGATACGTAACGGGATGGAAATTTTATTGTTGTCTTTCTATTCCTTACGTATTGTTTTTAAGAAGATTTATGACTATGTTTTTAGATTGGATTATATGAGATAATTATGAAGAGGCCTTCGTGCCAAAGACTATTTTAGATGTTGAAATAAATTCCGCTGCGAAGTATTAAAGATTTTGTTATTGAATTTTAAAGGATAAATAGTTATTTATTCAGTTTATGACTTTAAGAAAAGAATGTGACATTCCGTTTTTGTGAATACTCTGATTAATTAAATGAAATTTTTACATTGGGAAAACGGGGTGTTGCATGGTGGAACACCTGGTTTGTGGTGGATGAATAAAGAGGCATCAGCAGTGGAGTTGACGAAGCCAAGGGATAAAAGGAATACTCGAAGCTCCGTATACCAGGCACGAGGTGCTTGCCTTAAGCCGTAAAGTGCATTTTTGAGACGACAAATATGATCAGTGAAGTTTTTCTCGACAAATCCAGGTGGTTGTAACATGAATACTTCCTCCTTGAGTGTACCTTGGAGGAACGCATTGTTAACATCAAGCTGGCGAAGGGACCATCCTTGACGAACTGCAAGTGTAAGGAGAATTCGAATAGTCGCCGGTTTAACAACTGGACTGAATGTTTTTGTGTAGTCACAACCAAGGCGTTGATGAAATCCTATGGCGACTAGTCGTGCCTTGTTACGATCAGTGGAGCCATCCGGATTTCGTTTGATACGAAAAACCAATTTACATCCAACCAAATTCTGAGCAAAGGACCGGCTAACAAGATCCCATGTGTTATTGTTCTGTAAGGCATCAAATTCATCTTGCATAATCGAGCGCCAATCATGGTCACGAAGGGCTTGAGTGATATTGCTTGGTTCGATGGGACATAAGGGGCGAACATGAAGGTTAAGCTTTTTGATGGTTTTAACAATGTTGTTTTGAGAACGGGTGATGATCCCACCGACGTTGGTAGTGTGGTTGTTGTGTGGGCGAGCAGTGGGTGGGGGCGGTGGTGGAGGTGTTGGCGATGTAGTGATGTTGGCCAGTTCATTGGATGTTGGAGATGCGGGCGAGGATATTTGAATGTTTTGGGCGACCTCATTGGAGTTTGGTGAAGAGGGCGAAGATGTTTGAGTGGATTCGGCGAGCTCGCTGGATGTTTTTGAGGACGGCGACTGTTGTTGAGTGGTGTGAGCGAGGTCATTGGGCATTGGTGATGAGGGCGCAGACGGGTGAGTGATATGGGCGAGATCATCTGACATTACACCACTGACATTTGCCGAGGAAGGGTTTGCGATTTCCAGGGCGTTGATTTGATTGTGTGGGGAGCTTGGCAGGGCGCCGTTTGTTGTTGGGTCTTACCTGAGCATTCAAGGCAGTGAATGGGGCAGGGGGTTGTTGCTGAACAGCGGCGATTGATAGTTCCTGGATGAGAAGCTTCTCAAGAAGGTCGTCAAAGGTAATTAAGTTATCCCTTGCATTCACTCCGTCATTGACAGAGCTATAGCCGTCGTCGTGGCCAAGTGTTTAGTTTAAGAAACCCATCCAACCATAGCCATTTTGACCTACATTTACATAAATAAATAAAATGTTAATATTAATAAAAAACTTACAATAGCAACAAAAACTGAACACATTTCATTATGAAAATAGGATAGAACAACTCTTCCCATTCAGCAAAAAAAAAAATAATAATAAATACATTTGTTCCTTCCTTGTAGCTATGAAGCTTTGGGGACAGATAATTTAAAACGCAAGTCCTCACCAAGGGCACGCATGGATAGCACGAAAGGAAATACGTCGAGCTGCAGAAAGCCAGGCGGCCACGGACTATGTGGTTTGAGCCACTGCGAGACACGTCCTATGACAATGCAAAAAGCCAGACAACAATCGATGGATTTCTGGTAATGAACTGTAAAAGAAGAAATGAATGCTTAGGTCATAGTTAGAGAAAAGTTCCAAAAATAACTGACTGGACAGTCTGAAATTCTCATGCACACCATTATGCAGAAAACCAGAAACCTAACTTGCTACAATTGTGAAAAGGAAACGTGCATTCAAAATGAGAAGAAAAAAAAAGAGAGGTTAATTTCATCAGATAAAAGGACTTTCAATCTATGTAGTCATAGAATTTCATTTCTATTTTTGATGTACTAAACTACAATTTTGTTATGAAACACATATAAGATGAAGTTTTGATCTAATTTTACCTGCCGGAAAAAGGTACACATTTACATTAATGGTCTTCATACTACTTCTTTTCATAATACCTAAGAAATGACAAGTTATTGCTATTTGAAAATATATTATTTTCGGATAATGATCAACTTCTTTTTAAAAAGATGTTTCGAAAATATTATGATTATAAGAACTTATGCTTTCAAAGTATAAGGATCTTACTTGTAACAGCATTCATCTATATGATCCACCGCAATTTATTAGACGTCAGTTGAAAAGCTTCCATCACCTTTTAAGAGTTCTGGACTGAAGGGATATAGCTGGAGGACGCGAGAGATGGATTCCCAAACTTTCATCAGACCTGATTGCTTTTGATGCCTCTGAAGCATCCTTATGTACTAGTTGAACAAAAATTCAAGTTGATAGCTATGGCTTCTCCATTCTGCAAGTCACAAGCATTCAAATAGATGTGATAAGTAACACAATATACAGTTATGCTGCAACAGAGAAGATCGATATTGATTACTCGACAAATTTTTGTACTCCCTCTAAACTTGTCATCATTCTTTTTGTCTGATTTTCAATCACAATATCTCCCCACTTCAAACAATATGCATTATTAACTTTCATGAAATTCATTTTACTTGTTGTTTCGTTTTTGACATGCAGGTTTGTGACTAACCCAAGATAATACGTTATCGTAGTAGCTATTTGATTGGTTGACTTAAGGATTTGATATAAACGTCTACCACTCTGCAATGCACTTGCGTTTCATTTTTAACATACAGGTTTAGGACAATCTTAGAAAATACTTCATTCTTCTCTATGTAGGACCGAGACAAATACGTTCATCGGACACGACACTGCCATGCCGACACTACATGTATTAGTGTCCGACACCGAATACGCTTTTGAAGTCAAGTCTTACAAGCTGTTTGTGTCTGAGACCTTAGGGTAGCTCCTAAGGACAACAAACTAATAAAAGTAAAGGAATGGAAAGAGAAATGAATCCCAGATTGTCTTGATTAAGCTTTTATATCCAAACATGTAAATTTGAACCACATACAAACAAATCATTTTCAGGAATTCCTTTTCAAGTGAAGTTGAACTCATATTTTCTTCTAAAGAATTTTCAAATGGTCATTCAGATATATAACAAACCTTCCAATCGGCCATAATATATAAATCCAAACATAAAAAGGTTTCAGAATATATACTAACAACTTAATTTAAAATGAATGACTAATATATATTTATCCAAACTTATAAGGTTTCAATATTTTGCCATTAAAACAACAAACCATATTAATGCTTCTGTTAGAGGAAATTTTGTTGACAGTCTGTAGCTTAAAACTGAAACAATTCAAACTAATTAGCGTTTTGTACTTTGCCGCATAGCTAGACCCTGATTTCTTGTTTTTGCAGCCAAACACATGTTCAACTTACAACTAGACATTAAATTATTGGGAATAATATGGTATGAACTTTAATATATATAATACAGACATTAATCAAATTGTGGATAACAACTAAAGCAAATTTACTGGTTGAAAATGCAGCAAGGACAAACAATACATTGTGACTGTGCCCAAACGATACTCATGTGATCACGAAAAGAACAGTGTTCATCCATTTCCTACTCTTATTTCCTATATGCAATGCAATGGTGTCCATAGAGGAAAAAGAGTGCTATGGATGTCACTCAAATCCAACGCCAGAGACAAGAAGCTGAAAACCCTAAAATTTTCTCTATCAGTTGGTAGCCACAGAGGAGAAAAATCAGCACTCATCACCGCTGGGATAAAATATGATGATGCAGAAACCAGGGATATTGAAGCTGAAGGTCGGGTGTTGTGATGTTTCTGCCATTGTGTCAGTGAGCAGAAAGGTGAACATTTGACCGGGATTGAAAGTTTGAGGGATCGTGTCAAGGAATGTCCATAGGGAATCCTCACAATCGAGCCGGTTAGGAAGCCTATCTTGTAAGAGTCTCCAACCATACACAACTTTTTTTAGCACTGATGTGAGCCATAATCTATGCACTGCCTTCAATAATTCATCGTCGAAATCATTGAAAAACGCAAATTTCACAGCTCTTGATAACATCCTTTCTCTGAGAATCTGCTGTACTCTCCGGCAACAATTTAACAAAATCTGATACAGGTTCCTGCAGCTATAAATTTTCCACCATTCTTTGCTCATTCCCATTCAGACTTCGCCACCAGCACCAGCGCCAAACCTGTATATTTTCCGCCTACATCCGCTTTTGCGACATGGTATTGCATCTGTCTGCAGCCAATATGTACAGTTCAGGAAATAGAAACTGATTGGTTGGTTACACTTCCACAATTCATTGCAAAGTAATGTGGTTTTCACCATTTCCTATCGCACTTCTAAGAAGAGTTGCAAACCAGTTTGGTTCAATGTCAATATCCCTTCCAATTCTATTGAGGGATGCTTTAATTACTTTTATGGTAAAATACACTCGTCAAATATGTGCTAAGGTTTTTGAAGTTGATCATATGAATATTCAATTATATCTTCTAATAATTTCTGTGATTATATATTGTAATTACTTAGAATATGGAAAGTATGGGTAGCATGTGTAAAGCTGGCTGTTATGGGTTTTTTTGGCTCATGAATTTGTTGGTGGTATCTCATTCTGTGTTGGTTTAGAGTTCTCTTCCTTTAGTTTTTGGTCCAATGGGGGGTGAACTCTAGTGATTTCACTAATTAGTTTTTTATCAGCTCCGGTTACTGGTTTTTGGCCTTGTGGGAGGTTCTTAGTTTTTTCTCATTTTAATGGGTTTTGGCTTACTCTCCCATTCTGGATGGTACAATAATTATATTTTAAAAGCTATTATGATATAATATATACAATACCTTTTTTATGAGAATATTCAAAGTCTAGTTGTAATTAAAAATCAAACACTTTTATTTAAGAAATGTTAGTTCACATCATTGAATAGAGATTTGAGATGAACCATCTGTCAGAATCATACATACATTTGTTGTTGCTGCGACACAAGTTCTGTTGCAGAAAAATGATTTGGCAGAAAACTGCTTTTACACAAGAATACCTTATTAATTACAAGAGCCATACAGTGTTGTTTCTGCTACTCAAGTTCTGTCTCAAAAAACTTCTGAGTTCTGATCTTCATCTGCTTTAATCTTTCTATACGGATTCAAGTTTGTGTACTAAGATTGAAATTCTCAAAACCAACGGATTCTATGCTGCGAGCAATCTCTAGACATGTCGCATGACAATGCAAATAGCCAGATGACTACAGATGGTTTCCTGACAATGTACAGACAAAGAACAAGTAAATGCTTAGTTTTCGTTAGAGAAAAGTTGCCTGAGTTTCAAACATAATTTCTTTATGTTTATTTCAACAAGAGAGAATCCACTCTTGAAATTGTCATACAAACCATTATGCAGAAAACAAAAAATTCTGACATGTTACGGTCAAAATGAGAAAATAAAATGAAATTCAGTTTAAAATATTAATAAATCATATGAAGGAAATATGAATTCTTGAGATACATTAAGGAGTAGCAGATCGAAGTAAATTAATTTTTCCTATTGTAAGTACAAAACCAAAACTTAGAATTATAAAAAAGGCTTCTTTATACCATGAAGTACATACATTTAAATATTTCCTGAACAGATTTTTT
Organism: Medicago truncatula; assembly: GCF_003473485.1. Classification (NCBI taxonomy): domain Eukaryota; kingdom Viridiplantae; phylum Streptophyta; class Magnoliopsida; order Fabales; family Fabaceae; genus Medicago; species Medicago truncatula. The sequence continues at coordinate 34,920,948 of NC_053047.1, forward strand.
TAATTTTTTTTTTTTTTGCAATTTTTAATCCCTTAAACTATCTATTTAACTGTGATATAAGATGAAGTTTGTATCTAAATTGACCTGTTGGACAAAAGATACACATTTTTATAACGGTCTTCATACACCCTAAGAAATGACAAGTCATGCATATTTATAAAGATTATAATTAAAAGTATTTATGGTTTCAAAGTATAAGGATCTTACTTGTAACAACATTCACAGAGGATCCGCCGCAATTTATTGGATGTGGTGCAATTTATTAGATGTTTTTGTGGATATGTCCAACTTCCACCACAGCTTTTAAAAGTTCTGGACTGAAGGGATATAGGTGGAGGCCCTGAGAGATGGATTCCCGACCCCGATCCGAAACATTCATCAGACCTGATTGTTTCAGATGCCTCTGATAGCTCTGGATTCAACTTTCCACTGGTCACATGCATTCAAATAGATTTGATAAGTAACATAATATACAGTTATGCTCAACAGATAAGATCCATATTGATTATTTCGACAAAACTAAGCATTTAGCTCACTGTAAACCTCGTGTGTGCTTATAAGCTAGTGGAATTTTTATGAATTATGTATCATGTTTGAATTGCAATCACGTTAAATTTCATTCATAAAAGTTAAAAATCCAAATAGCCTGAAAGCATATAACATTAGTTAGGACTTCTTCAAGTTTATGAAACGTATATGTTTACTAGCTAATAGTAAAGCCACTTTCTTAATCAACTAAATGTAGAGCAATATTAAAAAACATGTGTCGACACTGGTAGAAATTGAAGAAAATAACATATTTGAATGTAGTCAGTGGTGTCGATGTCGAACTTACAGACATGTGTCGGACATGTACACGTCTTCGTGAGAAGTGTATGTGCTACAAAGCATCCTCCACAGTAAGTTGAAGCAATATTTTAGAGTGAACAAACATTAATCAAGGAATGTTGAGATTGAGAGAATAACAACAAAGCGGTTAACTTTATGATGAACCTAGACCAAGGAATGTACCCAACATCTTTGTATTCTCTTCTTTCATCAATTCCTTTTGTTGCACCCACATCTTTCTCTGAAAATCCATAAGGATTGAAAATTTGTTTTGTTTCCTTTTCTTTTCTGATAATGATGCATTGAGATAGTCAGCTAATTTTTTTCATAACGGTCTTCATACACCCTAAGAAATAACAAGTCATGCATATTATGATCAAAAGCATATTTATAAATATATTACTATGAGATGGCAATCAATTTCTTTTTCAAATTATCTTTTATAAATATTATGATCAAAAGCATTTATGATCAAAATCTTCGAAGTATAAGGGTCTTGCTTGTAACAACGTTAATTCATGATCCGTCCCAATTTATAAGACCTTGTGTGAAAGTTTCCAGCTCCACTACACCTATTAAAAGTTCTGGACCAAAGGGATTCCAAACCTCAAAGTTCATACCTCTGAAGCATCCTTATGTAATGGCCATGCAAATATTCAAGTTGATAGCTGTGGATTCTTATTTCTGCAGGTCGCCTGCATTCAAATTTCAAACAGATGTGATAAGTAACACAATATAGAGTTATGCTGCAACATATAAGATCGATATTGATTACTCGACAAGATGAATTTACATAGCATGCCAAAACTAAGCATTTTGTGCACTGTCTGACTCCAGAAACGTCTTTAATGATTTGAAAAACTTGTGCAGGAAGAAACAATTATTTGGTTCATGATAAAGTTAAATATATACCTTGACCATGGAATCTATCTATCAACGGTGTTCCTTTTCTTTTGTTTCAGTAAGCACGAAGTTTGGCATGCCTGACACTAAAGCGTCGAATTGTGATTGCAAAGCATTGCGACATTCATCTAATTTTATCTTTCCATAAGAATTGGTGAATATGGCATTCTCCTCCATGTTGTTTTTCTCCTTGTACATGATTCCCATTTTTACATTTGATGAATAATAGTAGAAGTGCTTCCTTGAGTTTAGGCACAAGTTTCCCACACTACAAAGTGCTTTGTCAAAAAGAGTATATTTATAGCCATTGACAAACAAAGAAGAATAATAATAATTGTTCTAAAAGGGATCTTTTTACGAAACCAGAAAGAAATGGTGTGTCCCTTGCTTCTGTGCCTTGATTTGCATTGAAATCCAGAAAACTTTTCTAGATTCGATGGAATCCCTCGATCTTCCTCAAAACACTTGCATTCATCCAATCTAAGGATCCTAAGAAGGTTAATTTTTAAATTGTCACCTGATATTGTTAAGTGACGAAGTTCACTAAGATTTTGAAAGGAAAATGGAAATTCTCCTATGGAAGTTTCCTTCAACAAGATAGATTTTATATTTGTCATCTTGCATAATAATTCTGGAAAACTCTTGAGACTCTTACAATTAGAGAGTTCCAAATTCTGAAGAGAGGGAGACTGTAAGGGTGGAAAACTCTCGAGCTTCTCGCAACCCTCTGCATTTAAGATTTCTAATCTATTTAGGTATCTAAGTGAATTGTGAATTGTAACTAAATTATGACATCTTGCAAACGAGAACTTTTCTAAATTTGGAAGCCATGAGACATCGGGTGTATAGATTAAATCTTGACAATTGTCGAATATCAACACTTTCATATTCTCAAGCTTCTGCATAAACACACAGAAGAAACAAAAAATAAATAAATAAAAACCAAACACTATACTCTCATAGTGAATTATAAATATATACAATTAGGAAATGGAACTATATATGTACAAAAAAAATGATATTGTTTAACTTGCCTTATTCAAACTACTAGATGATGGAGACCTCAGAATACATCCTTTCATTACCCTCAAACTTCTTGGAAGATACTTGAGACTTTGAATATGATAGCCATTTTCAGTAATAAACGTTTTGAGGTGTGTCATCTTCTTGAAGGCCTTTCCATTCTTGTCTATTACGGATTCCATAGAGTGCAAATTCATATATATCATTTCAATTTTACTGGTTCCCTTTTAACGAAAAAAAAAAAAAAAGATGAATCAACCACAATACAAATAAGATAGAGAAATTTATGTGTAATTAACTGAAAAGAATTAGTAGTATCAGATGCTTGTATACATATCCAAAAAGAGCAAAGTCATGTTAAAAGCTAAATAACAAATTGTTCCTGCATATCAATCTTACTCACAGTGTTTTCTTCTAGAACTTCAAATATATCCTTTTCAAACCATAACCTGCTTCTTTTTCCAGGCTCAAAAGGTGATTCTAGTCGGACGAGTTCTTTACCCATGTTCTCTATCAAGTTATGTAATGACACATGACTATCGTATTCAAAATGGTCAATGAGACATTTTTCAACTAGCACTTCAACATGATGATTTATGCAATGACCATAATGAGCATGAAGTATTTCTTTGACCTTTTCCCATTTACAACCTTTGAAGCAACAAGCAATGTCTAGAAAGACACTTTGCTCCTCTTCCTCCAAAGAATCATAGCTCACTTTAAGTATTCTTTGGATCTCTTTATTGGGAATCTTTTCATACCAATCTAATGTATTCTTGCATTCTTCTATGTTCTTTCCAAACAAGTTAGAACCCACTATTTCTATAACTACCGGAAGGCCAGAAGCATAAGCAACTACACGATTCAAAATCTTTTCATAACTTGAAGGAACTTTGTCATTTTTAAAAGCCATCCACCTCAACAATTCAAGAGCTTCTGTCACATTCAACCCTTTTACTGCATATGTTTTTTCTATCTCATGACAGGCTAGTAAGTGTTTATCTCGGGTGGTGATGATGACTCGGCTTCCAGGACCGAACCAATCAACTCCTCCAGCCAAAGCATTCAGTTGCTTCATATTGTCAACGTCATCGAGAATCAAAAGAATCTTCTTTCTACACAACCTTTCCTTTATGATTGAGATTCCCTCACTGACATCTGCTAACTTAATTTTCAGTTGAAGTGTCTTTGAAAGGAGCATCTCCTGGAAACGTTTCAAGCTATTTGAAGCTGAATTCTCTCTGACTTGTTCAAGAAAACATAAACCTTCAAATTGATCAGCAACAAAATTATAGATTGCTCTTGCAAGTGTTGATTTACCTGAGCCTCCAATCCCATAAATTCCAACCATATGGACCCCATCATCAGGTCCCTCATCAAGAAGCGATTTCACTTGTTGTACTCGAGACTGCAATCCAACAGGGTAAGTGGCAACATGTAAGGACTGTCGACTGATCTTGTTGGAGATGTATTTGACTATCTTTCCAATAAGCTCGTATTCATATCTATTCATGTCCAATAATATAAGTTAGTATGTAACAACATCACACAATCACATCCATGTACTCATAATATATTATACATTTTTAACTATTTTGACATATAAATAACTAACAATTGTTTAAAAACATAAATAAAAAAGGTGTTACACATTTAGGCTTTAAGATGGTATTGAGGAATAGAAATTAAATAAATTAAATGCAAAAAGCAAAACAGGAATTAAGTAAATAGGCGTACCCATGACTATCATCATGGTAGCTGGGCAAGTTAGCAGCCAGACTCAGAGCCACTTTCCATTGCTGCAACCTCTCCATGTTTTTCGTATCATTTTGAAACCTATTTTCATGCTCAGCCAATGCTTTACCATACCTACCTGTATGATGTCGCACATCAGTAGGTTCCACACCAAAGAAAACAGGCAAAACGAGGCAACCCTTGGTTTTGTAGCAGTGAATGATGTGGACAAGTGTGTCCAAACAAGATGAAGAAGATGCATAGTTGGCAGAAAATATGGGAATCAAAATCCTGGATTCTTCAATAATGATTGGTGTGACTTTGTCTCTTCTTTGAAGATCACTGTCATCGTCATCATGGAAGGTACGAATTCCCTTGTCAATAAGAGCCTTCAAGAGATTGCCGGTGAAACCGTACCGAGTGTCGGTGCCCTTACAAATGAGGAACACATCGTAACTGAATGCATAGGAAAATGAAGAGGAATAGAAAGGTAATTGCATGGCCATGAGAATTGAGAGAAATAAGATGAGAAGAGTTTGAGAATGCAGAATATGAATGAGGATGTTTTTGTGGTGTGATGTGAAACTTTAAGACAAGGAGAAAACTTCTGACGAAAAATGGTCTATGAAACTTCCTTGCCATTTCCTATTGCCGTGTGGACCAGTCATTGTCTACCGCCTCTTGTAAAGTAATTTCTTCAATGTGGTTACTGTTCAACTTTTGGGGAAAACTTAAATAAATAATAAATAAATAACCGGTTAACAACCTAAAAGTATAAAAATTAAATTAAATTTTGCATTGAAAATAACACTTTTTCAACATTTAAAAAATAACTAAAAAAGAGAATATTTCATTTTATAACTCTCAACAAGTGTTCTTCCTTATTTATATTGTACTATGTTTATTCATTTTCTCATCTTGCGTGTGGACCGGTGTAGAAAACTTTTTTTTTTTTTTTGAAAGGACCAGTGTAGAGAACTTGTTATGACAAATTTTCTATATCCCTGCGTGTGGACCAATCACCAATAATCTATATCCCTACGTGTTGACCAATACCAACCCTGCCTTGAAAATATTACCACTTGACCCAATTGGTTAGTTAACTAACCATGCATGCACACACAATTATTGCCCTAGGTTTTAGGTTAAATAATCATTTTTAAAATGAGTGTCACTTTAGTCAAAAAAAATTGTTTAAAAATAAATATCTTTATCTTTATCTTTATTATATATATTGCGCTATTTTTTCTTAAAAGTACACGTGTCATCCTAGAATTCTAAGGAACATTTAATGTTGTTCTGATTCAATGCATTTCATGTTTTTTTATTTAAATTGTTTTTGCTATTTAATTTCATTACTAAATTAAGGGCAAAATTGATGCAATTTACTTGCTTCTTTTTTTCTATAAATATTGTTCGTGAGTCTCAACATTTTCACGTCATTCAGAATTCAATTTTGAAATTCTTCTCTGAAATCTCTCTTATATTTTATTGAAACACTTTTCTTCTTAGCATATTTTTTTTCATCACTCTAATTTCAAAAGCTGATTCAATTTATGATATCAATCCACTAAATGTTGTGGATATCCATGTATTTTGTCCAAATTCACATATTCGCCCTATGATAATTTCAAGTTCTAACGGTTTATGGCATGGATGTAACGCCCACTTTCGTTTAATCGTTATTTAATCGAGTTTAGGCAATTATATTATAATTATATAATATATGCATGATTTTGATATGTTTTGATGATTTGATTGATGACGTGATAAGTTATGAGGTTTGGAGGATTTGATTAAGATATGAGATTTATTTTATTGATAAATAGAATAAAGATTTGAAAATAATATAAAATATTTAGTTGAGGGCTGTTTTGATATTTTAGATAGTTTTGGGGGAGAAAGTGAGATAAGATAAGTAATTAGGAAGAGATATAAATAGAGAAGACCTAATTGTTAGAAAAACTGATTGTACGTGAAAACTTTTGGAAAAGGGAGAAAAAGCTTAGAGAGGAGCAAGAGACCAAGAGGGCTGCGATTTTCTTCATAACCAGGTAAGGGTGGGACTAATAACTCAGTAGCATTAACCTCTGTAATTCTGATGATTAGTTGACAAAGTTAGGATTGATTTAGAGAAGTTTTGGAATTAGGTCAAAACCCTAAAATTTGAGAATAAACGGTAAAACTTGTTTAGATTGATGTAAGAATTGTCCTGTAACCTTAGAATATGTTTAGGATGAATTCTGGAATCAAAACCAAGCTTAGAACCATGTGAAACGTCGGATTTTTGTGATTTTAGGAAGCCTGGCCGTAGCGACATTCATCGCTCGCCACGGCGAGCTATGATCCTCGCCTCGCGAGTGATGAAGTTCATCGCTCGCCACGCGAGCCCTTCCTTTTCGCCTCGCGAGTTGTTTGGTTCAACTCGCCATGGCGAGCAACCCCTCCTCGCCTCGCGAGCTTAGGCAGAGTGCATGTCATATTTTGTGTTTCGACCTTTTTAGTTGGACCTTGGATGCCTATGAGTGCCTAAACATACCTAGAGATGATTAGGAATGATTTTAGGACAGGATTGAACCCAGAACAACATTAGTTTGGGAGATTAGTGTTACTCGCCATGGCGAGTAAGTACTCTCGCCTCGCGAGTACAACCAGAATGTAGTTGCTTGAGTGTTTGTGCGATCTGTGTCGCACGAGTTGATCAAGAGTGAACCCCTAATTGGTATTGAGACCTAGTGGTGACGTTTAATGCAGCCTGTAGAGTTGTTTAAGTTATATTGATATTAATTGAGCAAGAACTAATGTATTGTATATTCATGCAAGATATGAAGATTTGATAATAATGCAATTTATGTGCTATTGATATAATGATATCATCTTGATATGTGACTTGTTTATGCTGCTTCCGTTATTTAACTAAGTGCATATGTTTATGATAAGGTTTAGCTCCAAATTATTGGATGCATGTTGATTACGATGATTACGTGTTTTGTTCATAAGTGTCCATGCATAGCATATCATTGAGCTTAGTCCTCACCACGAAAATTAGGAGCTTTGTCCTCCGCACGTTTTATAGGAGCTTTGTCCTCCGCACGATTAAAGTATATTAATACTTATGATGACGATTGGTACCACATGCATATAAGGAGTCTAAGAGCATTGTCACATTGTCATGATTAAGATGCCTTGTTGATGATGATTGGTTATGTGATTACGTGATATGTGTTTATTAATTATGATATGTTATTCCTAATGATTGGATATATGATTACGTGATAACTGTTTAGCAATTATGCAAAGTTAGTAATGGAATGAATATGATGTTAATGTATGATTCTCATTTACATTGATTAATGTTATTGTATTATGAAATCTCACCCCTTCTGCTTGGAAATGTTGCCTTTCGTATGGGTAACTTGCAGGTGATCGTGCTTAGTGTGCAGTTGCCGTCGTGAGTGGCCTTGCCTTCACTGTGTCGTCTAGGTCGCTCTGATACGTAACGGGATGGGGTTATATGCTATAACATGCTTCATTCTCTTACGTGGATAATATGTTATTTTTATTATGTTATGGAATATGAACTATTTTGATGGGGCCTACGTGCCAAACTGATTTATGATTTTTGAATTAAATATTCTGCTGCTATGTTAAAGATATGGTGAAGGTTAAATTATTATTTAACTGTTTTTGGATTACGTTTCTATGTGATATCCCGTTTATGGTTTTTACTCTGATAATTGTTTATGAAATTTGTATATTGGGAAAACGGGGTGTTACAATGGACATCATAGATCTACCCAAAAAAAAGTTAGATAATATAATTTTTTTTTTGTTGTTGTGGAGAATGTCCATTTGTTGGGTTTTTTTCCATCTATAATATATGTTATGTTCGGTTTCATATTCTATTGAAATTTTGCCTTTAGATTGTTGGTTAGTCCTGTATAAATATTTTTGTAAGATTTTGTTTTGTTTGTGTCTGCTTCCCATTTGTACTTATTCCATAAAAGATTTTGATTTATTGTGTTATTTCCTTTTGGTTGCCATTGTAACACTAAGATCAATTATTTTTATATCTATGATCTTTTGTTTAATTTATTCATGTTTTGATGTGTATATACGTTTGTAATCATTTTGTATATAATCAATTCATTTCTTAGACATATAATTCATAGGTACCTAAATTAGAGTGATTTTATTTGTCAATATACAACGAATGTGATTCGGTGGATGCTATCAAAATGAGATTGATTTCGTCAATAATATAATATTAATTTATTTCTCCTAAAAACATTTATTCATTTTACATTTTTATAATTTAATTGGGAATAATTATACTCCAAGCAATAATTATTCTAAAAGATATTTAAACATAAATTGTTACGAATCAAAAAAATAGAAACTTCTTTTTTATACAAAAAAAAAATTAGAAACTATTAACCGTCAATTGCCAAAGTATGTCTGACATATATATTAGCATATATTCCTTGGAGTAAGCATCAATTTTCCTCATAGAACCGCTTGACCAAATATTACAAAACAAAACACGATATAATGATCCATTTTAATATTGGTTTGATCTCTACCAAAAAAAATATATATTGGTTTGATCTTAATTGCTTTAATGGAACTTAAATAAAATATAATGTAATTGATTCATTTTAATATTGTTAAAGTAAACATAAATGATTGCAATTAAAAAAAAAGTAAACAAAAATGTCACACAATTATCCAAGAGCGTTTAGATGAGATGACACGAGTCTCTTCTAGCTTAACCAGGTCCTTGAGCAAGCAACAATTTTAACTTTTGTCACACATTTAGGTCCCACAAGACTCGAAAGATTAGTCTCCACGGTTACGCGCCCGGAGGATATCTGATTTCCACAAAACAAATGTCACATAGTTTCCATTTCTAAAATTGTTACTGTACACATGACATCTTTCTTTGTCAAACCTACCTAAGCAATATTGATATGCCTCTATCTGATCATGAGACATCACCGGAACAGAGAAAAAAAATGATATATTAATAAAACCAACGATTGCATAAACACAAACACATAGCTAGAGACTCTAGAAAAGATCCTTGCAACTCCAAGTAAATAAAAAATATATATGTTGTCGTGAACTTTAAAAACAAGTTTTGTTTAAATTTATTTATTTCATTCAAACCCTACAAAAATGCATCATTTTAGGTAAATTTATTAGAAAAAGTAGGTAAAAGAGAACAAATGTGTTTCATTCTAATTTTGGACCAAAATATCAATTTTCTATAATATACTTTTATTTACGATTACGGTTTGAGAGAGTTTTTTTTTTCATAAGTGTCTCATTATATGTATTGGTCACCTTTACATAATTTTTATCACAAAAAAATTAATAATAAGTATGGGTTCTTTCATATGGCCGTTTTCAAATGTAGTACTCGATGTTATGTTATGTTATGTTATGATTGGTATATTAGTTAATTTCAATTTTTTTAATTTTTTTTATCACTATTACTTCCAAAAGATCAATACTCACTATTACAATTTAGTTTTATGATTTATATCAAAACAATTTTTAAACAACTACCATCTATCTCTAATTATAAGCAAAAATGTTCATTCAAGCAGTTTAGCATGCATTGTTTGTCGGCCTATTAAATTTAGTAGTATTTTCTCCTTTCTTAAGGAGGTTGTAATGAATGATATGATGAATAAAATGCTAGGTGTTAACGTCATTAGTTGTTTCTAGGATGAATATGGTGTCAAATGATCTTAATATAACATTTAAATCATATGGTATGCAATTTCAATTAACATTTTATTTTGCAATAACCATAAATAGAAGTCATATAAATGTCTATGTAGGTATTTATCTTTCGAATCATGTCTTTACACATGGATAACTTTATGTTATTGTCTCTCGCCTTACATCTAAAAATGAATGAAATTTCTAAATTCGATGAAGAAAATAATATTTGCAATGAGACTACGAATGTTTTGTATCACAATGTTTTGCAAAATTTGTAAACATTAATAATGAAATCAAGTTATTTCTTTTATAGGGAAATGCTAACCGGTGCCCCCGGGGCACTGGTTAAGGGTATGAAAAAGGAAATTATATAGTAGTTAATGCATTAAAATTGTGTAATTAATTTATCATAATGTCAAAAATAGTTTCCTTTTATGGTAATAATTCCCTTTTATGGTATGTTTAACCCGTTCCCCGGGGGCACCGGTTAGCAAGACCCTTCTTTATATTATATTATGCTATTGTTATTCTTAAAATTTATTTGTGGTTTATATCAGTAGCAATTAACCTCTCATTATTGTATTTATGGCACTAGAAATGACAATAAATTGGTTTCAATGCAATGATATATATGACAACAACATGTATTGCATTTAAATAAGGATGTAACTTTCTTCCCTTTCAATTCTTCCCTTTCGAATTTGAAATCTTAACCATTATTTCCTTTATTTTCATTCCCGCATATTTCATCTATTAGAGACCAAAATAATTAAATTCAAATGGTTAATACACCTCAATATGACCAATACATGAACCAAATAATTGAATTCAAATGGTTAATAAGCTCTCTAAGGACATATTGTATGAAAACACACACTCCTCATCATCTAAATAAAGCTTGCTTATTGGGTGTACTGCATAGTCACTCATTCATGTTAGCATTTTTTTCCAATAAATTTCAACACATGTTGAATTACATGCATTATACATATTTTTCCTTCAAAAAAATGCATTATACATATTTAAATTTGTCATTTATTTTAATTGATTTATGGTGAAAAATAGCCAAAAAAATTTAACGTGCAAGATGCAAATTAGCCAAGTTTTCTTCTTATTTTTAAACGCTAATAATTGCAATAGTTTTCCTAATAAATGCATTACTAACTATTTAATCATTAATTAACCATTTTTTTTTTGAAGAATCATTAATTAACCATTAAGTTTAGCATATTTCCTCACTTTTTATATTTTACGATCCATAAATCATGCAATTGCTTATGTGATTTTTATTAAGTCATGTAGTTTTTTTTTCTCTAAAAAAAAAGTCATGTGGTTTTTTTAATCTCTATTATAAACATTTCCCTTATTTTATTTTGATAGTATATGTGGCAAGCTTATATTGAAAGGTGCAGTTAATGTCTTTCTATCAACCAATGAGTATGAATCGTGACTCATAATCTTTGAACTAACGAATCAAAATAGATCATGACTCATTTTGTTAAGTGAATGTGGCATCTTCACATGATCTACATCTCATTTAATGTTTTCTTATCATCCAATTAAATTGAATTATGACTCATTTATTTTTTATTAGCCAATCAAGATGGACCATGACTCATTTAGTTTTCACCAACCAATCAAAATTGATTACACAATGATTTTTGTCTCTGTATATAGACAATTTGTTTTTCATTATTTTCATGTGTCTCTTCCCCCCATAAATTTTTTCGTAAAAACAAGTATTTTATGTGTTTTTCTTTTTTATTTGTATCTAATTGTTTATTGTTAATGCTACTTTCTCAGGGTTCCATTGGAGAGCATGTGTCTACGTTCTACGACTTCAAGATGTTCAACATCAACAATATAATTTTTAATCAACAATATATTGCAAAGAAAAAATGATGTATTGTCGAAATTTAAATAATTGAGGTTACTTAAAAAACTATTGAATATTTTATTTTTTTTAAAATAAACTAAAAATAAAAATATTTTAAGTTTTTTATTATTGTTTCACATCTAATTTTTCAAAAGGAATATTTCATGTACTAAAAAAAATCGATAAATTTAAAAAAAAATCATTAAATTTTGAATAATTCAATTTGAATAATTAGTTTTTTTTTTCATGTATAATCATGACAAAATAAATTAAGACTCATTAATGTGACCATTTAAATTAAAATGATTCTATTAAATGTCTCATTTATTGGGTCAGATGATAAAAAAAATATTATTTAAATGATACTATTATATGATATCATGTTTTGATTCACTATTGTTGCTATTAATAGCATTCCTAATTAAGATTGGCTCGGCTAATAACGAGTTAACTCAACCTCAAGAGCTTTGATTTAAACCCCACTATTATCGTGAAGATATCTTTGATAGGGAGTAACTTTGTGAGTGTTCATTGTGTCATGAGACATATCTTGATCTTGATGTGTCCTCAGAGTCTAACTCACCTAAAAAAAATTATAATAAAAAAAAACATTTTTTTTTAAATTGTAAAATGTATAGATTATGATAGTAGTCTTTGAAAAACATCAATTTATTTTATGAAAAGTTAAGGGTGTGTTTGTTTCAAGGCAAGAAATTACATTCCTTGAAACGACATTCCTACCCATTTCTTTGGTAAAAATTTAGATTTCCTGAAATATTTTAGAAATTAATTAATTTAAAAAATAAAAATGGAAATAAACGTTAATGGTAGTTAGAATTTATGGCAAGTTGAGTTTTATTACCATATGAATTTTAGATTTCCATCCTTTAAGCATGAAAATAACAATAGAAGAAAACATGTGTAAATAACATTCCTCATAATATAATATTCATGGGAACAAATTTTCAAAACTTGAAACAAACATGAGAATGTTGCATATTTCTAATCTCACGTTCGTAGGAGTCATATTACAAACCTTGAAATAAACACACCCTAAGGCCTAAAGTCTCTTTAACATATTCTAAAGGAACTTTTTTTTTTTTTTTTAAGAAATAATAATAACAAACACAAATTAAAAGGAGAATTGAATGATATCAAAAATTAAATTTTAGCAATAACTCAGTGATTTTGTAATTTTCAATTTTACGAATTTTCAACGAAACTTTTTATACAATTTATTTAGGGGCCCTCAAAAAAGTGAATATAGATAGGGTGCTTCTATAGCCACCATTCTCTACATGCACCTTATTTATTTGCTCCACAATGGGGGTGTTTATTTATTATGGTGTTAAATAGGTGAAACACTCATCATTGTGGATAGTCTTAGAGATAAAAGAGCACTCACAAATATATTTATGTTTACTTATCTCCAAGGATATTAGCTGAGTTCGAAACTCAAAATCTTGAAATTCAAAGTTTGTCCTTCTGCTACTAGATTAAACCCTTAAGTTGGAAAATCGCATTGAACAACAAAATGAATTTTTATTTCAAATTAATAATGACAAATGAAATATCCCTTATACCCAAACCATCTCTCATCTTAATTTTTTACTAAAAGAGTTTGTTGGTTTAATTGTTCATGCTAATTGGGATTGCTCAGTCAAACATATTTTTCAAAAGTTATTGGTAATTTTGTGGATTTTTTGAAGGAGTTGAAAAAATGACACCACAAAATGAATAAAACCTTAAGTCATCAAGTATATTGGTCATCTAACGTATATGTAAAATCTACTTTAGCATCCAATATAGAACTTTAACTCGCACTTGACACATTGACATCTCTACATTAAGTTTCAGACTCTTTGCGACTGGGATATAGAGATATAATAAAATAAAGTTATACAGATGCACAACATGCTAAAAAAGGTAGGTTAATGGTGACTTTATATAGAGTTTTTATCCCTTTCATTCATGATAAATAAAGAATTAAGCAAGTGTAATCCAAAATAGAAGAAAACAATTTATCTTAATGTTAGGACTTAGCGTAAACTGGGTTGGATAATCAGATTAGACTAAGAGCAACTACTCAAGTGAGATTAACATCACATATTCATCCAAATCCTAAAGACATTAGATTATAGGTCATCTCACTTATATGTTTGTCACTATATTTTCTTGCATTCAATCTGAAACTAATATAAGACATGTTAACATCTCTCCCTTTAGGTGTGAGACTGACATCTGTGATTTGGTAACAAAGCCAAATAAAACTAGATGAAGACATATCATTGTAAAAATGGTCAGTTGGTGGTGATTTAATGGATGGAGGTTTACGTTAATTTCTTTCATGAGATGTTACGAAATAAATTAGATAAGGAAATAAATTAAAATAATAATTTGAACATGAGAGAAATGATAAGAAAAAAAAAGGATTGTGTGCTTTTATGGTTGCGTATAAGGAATAGAGTGAATTATCAATAATTTTACTGGTTCGATTCAGGAGTTGGACATTTTTTAGTAAATATTTAACCAAAATATTAGACTAACTAAAAAAACGCCAAGTTATTTTAAAGTTTCTGATAAGTATTTATTTTGTCAAATCAACCGCAGTTGAGCACGTAAACGAATTCCTTCTATCATTGGTTCCAGGAGACGAAAAGGAATATATCAGTTCTGATACGATTTGCAAATCAGACGAGAATAATGAGGTACAAAGTGTCAAGTTATGGATTTGATAAAGAGAGCGACAAAACTGCTATGTTCAAAATCAATAGGCTAAAGTGCACTTTTCTCCCCTTAACTTTAAAAAAGTTGCAATTTTGGCCCCCTATAAATAAAAACTACAATTTTGACCCCCTAAGATTTAGCTCCTTTGCAACTTTGGTCCTTTTGGCCAATTTTGACCAAATCAACGCTGATTTGGCATGCCATGTGTGTATTTTTTAATTATTAATTTTTTAAAAGCTACATAATCATGTATTAAATTAAATAAATTAAAAAAGAAATTGAAAATTTTTTAAAATCAAAAAATTGTAAAAAAAAATAGTATTATTTATTACATCATTTATGTTATTAACCATTTTTTTTTAAAGGAATGTTATTACCCATTTGATTATCCCTTTTATTTTATTTGTTTAACAACAAATTACAGGTGAGGTCTATGTTACCCTCTCTTGTTTAGAGGGTAATTTATCTTCTCATGATATCAACCAATCAAAATGTAATATACATGGGTACATTAAATGTCAAATAAATGAGTAGATTTTTTCTAAAATAAAAGTGTTAATTTTAAATTTTTTTTAAGGAAAGTTAATCTTAATCATAAGGTAACTTTTAATACTTTTAATTTTTATTTAATTTTTTTTTGTAAAATAACAAATGATTTTTTTTTTTATATTAAGGTGTTCAATCTTAATTAACTTACACTACAAGACTTATAACAAATAAAATTTTACATCAAATTTCTTTCGTTTGGATGTCCTTAAATTCATCATTTACATTCATAAAATTTCTTCCATTCCATTACTCAAAACGTGAGAACAAAAATATCTCCTTCTTTCAAATTTCTTCTTCTTTATTCTTCCATATTGATCAATTTTGTTTCTTTTTCATTATTCTTTCCATTTTGATTGTTCAATTTTGTCGTTCCAAATTGCCGCAATTTCCAATTATCGTGAGAATTGTCGTTGTTTCTAGAACCGCGTCAGGTATCGTGACTTATTTTTTTTAGGTTTAATACATCATTTGGTCCCTTAACTTATTTTTGGATTTCATTTTGGTCCTTTAACTATAAAGTGTCTCAATTTGATCCCATAAATATTCTGCCGTTTACTCTTTTGGTCATCTCCGTTAATTTTTTAAAATATATTATTCTTGATATAATTTTAACCACTTGATTGCAGGTCTATAGTATCTAAGAGTGAACCATCAACACTTGATTTTTTACGGTTTTCTTCATCTTCTCTCTTCTTCATACTATGCAAACTTCAAATATGCAGAACCAAAAAATACATCAAATCCTAAAATCTTAAACACATCAACAACACCTTGTTTAACACTCATAAAAAAAGTCCATAGAAATTTATCAATAGTAATCAACAACAAAATCATCATCTCATATTATCACACCTCCAATTTCTTAAATCCAGAAATCGTCAACAACAATGTCTTTTTCTTCTTAGAATTTGATTATCGGCTACAATAAATAAATCTTTCAAAACCTTTAAAGGTCCACACTTACGGTTTATACCTCCTTTTCCTTTATAAATTCATAGCTTTAATTCCTACAACAACCCAACAGACACATATTATTCTTTGTTTAATTTCTGTCTATCTCTTATATTTCACTTTCTTGTTGCCTTCTCTAAAATAATACAAATATGAACAAAATTGCAGCCTTGTTCTTCATGGCACTTTTACTCTCCTGCATGCTCTTCCACTCTTCACGCCCTGACCCATCTTTTCAAAAGGAATTTTTGGTAGCAACACATAATCCGGATAAAAGCAAAACTCAAAGAAATCATCAAACCCAAAAAAAAAAAAAAAAATATAAAATCTCCAGGTCCAAAGTAATTTACTTATAAACAACCCAGCAAGAACAACTGATTATTGCTAAGATGAAAGGGACCAGATTTGAATCAAACCCAACAATTGAATATGTATATTTGAATTCAAACGAAACATGAGATGAATTGCGTTGTTTCAAGAGATCAGATAAAAGGGGCAGATTGTACGGGAATGAGATGAATTGCGTTGTATGCAAGATGAAGGAATGAGTTTTAGAGATAGGGAGAGATGGGGGTGGTTATGATCGAGAGAAAGAGGTCCATAGAGAGATGGTTAGTTGATAGAGTGGAAATGGATCTTTCTGGTTTTTTTTTTTTTTTTTTTTTAAGATGAAGATGAATAAAGATCTGATGTAGAAGACTACTACGGAAAGAAGATGAAGAAAAAAAATGAGGTGATTGTGGTTTATTATAAGCTACAGAAGATCCCCCTCTATGATCCAACAATTTTCATTTTAAAAAAAGATCAAACGGTTAAAATTAAAAAATTTAATAAAGTTTATGGTAGACCACCTACAAAGTTAATTCACCTTAGACATTTAAAGTTAAAAATTAACGGAGAGGACCAAAATAGTAAACGGAAGAAGATTTATGGGACCAAATTGAGACAATTTAAAGTTAAGGGATCAAAATGAAATTCAAAAATAAGTTAAGGGACCAAATGATGTATTAAGCTTTATAAGCAGCCAACCTAATAAAATCTGTTAACACGCATAGACCTGTCTCATTATCAGCAAACGTCTTTAATTTCAAATAAAAGAACAAAAGCCTCATCACATAACCATTTCAGCAGCAACCAAAAAAATGCTAGCAAACTCCCACAACAACACCTACTAGCAGCCCTCAAAGTACAACGGATGATTTACCCAATTGTTATAATTAACTACCTCACAACCAAGAAAAATCAAATCAAAAAGAAAAATCAAGTCATCATACCTGACGTTGTACTAGAAATAACGACATTTCTCACGATATTTGAAATCATGACGATTCTCACAAAAATTGAAAAATACGGCAGTTGGGAACGACAAAATTGAACAATCAAAATGGAAGGAATAAATTTTATGAATATAACTGATAAATTTAAGGGCATTCAGATGAAAGAATTTTGATGTGAAATTTTAATTGTTCTAATTAAGCCAGTCATGTAGTGTAGATTAATTAAGATTGAACACCTAAATATAATTAAGGCAATATTATATTATGGGTCATTTATCTTATTTATTTGTAACACTTTGGTACTTTGTCTTTATTTTTTTCCCGCTTAGGTCCTTTATCTCTCTTAAAAGCACATATAAATCTTTTTTCGCATTTTTTTAATTAAAAAATACATAATTTTATTTTTAAAAATATATTTTTATTAAACTTGGAAAAAAATCCAAAAATATGATGAAGATGTTCATCATCTTCATCTTCTTCCTATGAATCTTCATCATCTTCTTTAAATAAATAAAAAATTCTACTAAAATATATCTCCAAATATCGTGAATTAATATTATATTCACATCAAATCTTATTTTAAACACAAAAATCAAAACCTTAATTTCACAAATGTTGTAAGGCGAATGGTGGAGGCTTAGTCAGTGGCGGAAGGGTTAGGCTTTACGAAAGTTAATATTGTTCTGGAAACAACAAAATTGATGTGCAAAGCTGCTATCAATTTTGGGGTTATTTTTATGTCGGGCTTGAATATTGAGTTAGAAAATAATAATAATATACAGCGTGACAATTTATATAACTAATTTTTTTTTTTTTTTTGTGATGAAACTAAATCTCTTTCTCTATAGGGGTTTGATTTTTGTGTTTAAAAGAAGATTTGAGGTGAATATAACATTAATTCATGATATTTGGAGATATGTTTGTGTGGAAATGTTTTTGATTCAATGAAGATGATGAACATCTTCGTCATATTTCTGGATTGAAAAATGTTACATGAACACCCTTTAATCATACACCCTATTGTACATCCTATGTATTAAGGATATTTTGGTAAATTCATCTCACAACCATACTTTCTCTTTCATCTCCTCTCCCTTTTCCTTGCCACATGTCAGGATTTTATGTGGGTGTAAGAGGTGTATTGCCACATGGGTGTGTACATGTATCACCACTCTTCTGGATTTGTTTCATTTTAATATAACCCCCCATTGCATTTTTCACATTTATTAAGAAATGTTGTCTGTGCAGTTAATGTGTCTGATTTATGTTACAATTTTACTAAACTACCCTCATTCCACTATTAATGGATTACCTCGGTTGCCTTTATTATACTTACATTAATTGTACTTTTTTAATGAAGAACTACACCACCATATTTATGACAACGCCTCCTTTTTTTTTTCTTTTCCATTTAGTGACCTCGTTCCACTTGCCAACTGCATTGGTACTAAAGTTAACTATTAAAATTCTGAAAATTTCACACTAAATGGCGCCAGTATTTTGTTTTCTTTTTTGTATTCTTTTTCTTCATAGCTGTCATTTTCATACTCATATTCGGGGAACTTCTCAATGTGCACACCTTGGACTTCATTTTCTTCAGTTTGTTTGGATTGGACTTCATCTTCTTCAGCATGTACCATAGCAGCAACTTGTTGGACTACCTCTGATGCAACACTATCATAGGAATCTTCCACTACCTCCATTGTAATGTCAAAATCGTATGAATCTTGGGCTACCTCCATTTGTGCCGTAGTACTAATATGGTTCTGATAGTATCAATAACTTCTCATTTTATACTACTCCTACCAAACTAGAGTAAGGTTATCAAGAGTCACTAGGGAGTAATTGTTACGGATGCATACAACCAAAGAGAGAATTAAACTCTTTTCTCTTCCCGGTGTTGTTTAATAAGATAATGTGAAAAGTCAATTTATTGTAATTTTAGAATTAGTAGTAGTATTAAATAAGGGTATATATGGAAAAAATAATTAATGCGTGTTGTAATTTGAAAAGGGTTTACATTTAGGACAAAAATAAAAACAAAATGTGGTTACATATAGGGATGGAGGGAGTAAACTCTAGCAAAAAAAGTGTGATTGCGATTAATTCTAAAAAGTGCGATTGCGATTAATTGAAAATCGCAGAAGCTCTCACAAACTGACTTACTGCGATTAAACGATTGCGATTGCGGTTAATTGAAAAGTCATGCGATTGAAATTCTTCAAGTTGCGATTGCCTTAAGAATACAAACGTGTTGCGTCTATCACTTCTGTGTTGCTTTAAGTGCTTCTTCTTCCTTCTTCCCAACATGCGATTTGCAGTTGCGACGGGTTCTATTGAAAAGAAATTGAATTAACAAACACAGCTAGTTTTGCGATTGGTTACTCACGATTTGCAATTGCTTCTGCGATTTGTGCGATTCAACTACCTGAGTTTTCATTACTGTAAGTCACTGCTTTACATTCCAACTTCGAGTTGGACTCAGCTACTCTAGTGCAGCGCTATCGTCTCTAGGCCATGGTGATTCAGAATTTTATGCTATTGTTTCTAGTATTATATTTCAGTTATCTTTACATTCCACCAACTTTGAGGTGAAGTTTGTTAGGAGAGAAGCGAACATGGTTGCTCATAGCTTAGCTAGGGCGGTCTGTTCTTGGGCTAGTCACTGTATTTTTGATTCATATCCTTCTTCTATTGATTAATGATAATAGTTAACTTTGCTTTGGTAAAAAAACAAAAAAAACTAAACTCTGCTTAATACATAAAACCAATTTTTGTTATAAAACTAATTTTGCAGGAAATTAGGAACAATGTATAAAACCAACGCATAGTAACATTTTTGTATTATGTACATTTGCTATTGACATCTTTTCTTAATTTATCGTCAATATTCCTATGTGACCTCCAGTATGGAGGATGCAGAAAGCTCAAAGATAAATTTAAGATAGGCTCTGATACCATATCAAAATTTAGGATACGGTCTAACTCAACCTTACAAAATCGGATTGTACGGTGAGGAGTGTTTCCTCTTTATAAACTCTTCTCAAGAATCCTATCTATCTGATGTGGTACTAATCCCACCGAGTGTTGGAACATCAAATACATTAGCCAATGATGCCTCCATATTGGAATGACACCATTTGATATATTTTTATGTCCAATAATAATTTTTCTTTGTCTTATTTTTTAGGCTTAAGTGCAGTTTTTCCCCCTTAAGTTTCAAAAAGTTGCAATTTTGACCTCTTATTTAATAAAATGACAAATTTAATCCCTTATGTTTTAACCCCTTTACAATAGTAGTCCTTTTGTTCAATTTTGACTTTGTCAATGCTTACATGTCATGCCACGTGTGCAATAATTAAATTAAAAGATTAAAAAATACCACATAATTATTTTTTAAATTAAATAAATTAAAAAAGAAAATGAAAAATTAAAAGTATCAAAAAAATTGAAAAAAAAATAGAAAAGGAAAAGAAAAAAGAAGAAAAAAAACGTGAATTCATAGAACAACAACAATTTCAGCAAGGTTCCATTATTCTTCAATTTATTTCCTTCTTCATTATCTAATCTAACTTATTCCTAATCGTAGTTAACACTCCAAACCCTAATTCTACTTTTTTAGGCGCCAAACAATCCTAGCCCTTGGATCTACACCTTTGGGCGCCACTTATTTATCAGCCATAGATCTGATCTTGCTGCTGGCTGGCACAAATCACAATTCAAATTCAAGTTTACGGTGCATTGTAAATTGACAAATAGTTAATGTTATCGGTTTTGAATACAGTGTTGCATATCCATTTCATTGGGAAACAATGGCTCTGACCTAACCCTCCTTTCTCTCCATCTCTCTACGATTCCTCGTCTTCTTCAAAAACACACAAAATCCCTTCTTCTTCTTCTTCTGCCTTCATTTCGACCCTCTAAAGTAAATGCATCATCGTTGACCACCACTGCGTCGGAATATGCTCTTAACCGCGCCGGAGTTGAACCACCGTTGTTAATCACCGCGTCGGATTCGCTCTTTATCGCACCAGTGTCGCTGTTAGAAGCTTCTCCACCGTTCAATTTTTAATTCCGCAACTTCACCCGTAATCGCTGCGATAAAGATTGAGAGCTAAAAAAGAATCCCGCATCAAACAAAGTTAAGGTAATGATTAATGATTCGTTATACTTTGCTTGCTATAGATACATAGATGAATAAATTTGGTGGCTTGCCTTCATTTGATTTTGCTTGCTGTTGAAATTGGGTTTTCAAGGTGTAGTTTTGAACCAATCAATTTGCTCGATTCATCATTTGTTAATTTTTGTTTTTAATTTTTTTTAGCTTCAGTTCAAAATAGTTGAAGAACTTAACGGGGTTGTGAGTTTTTGTTTTATATAATTTCTAATATGCGATTATGTCTTTTTTGCATGTTTGTTCATGATGTTTAACTCTGTATTTCCCTTTTTTGTTACTTATGTAGGTTGTTTTGGTTTTTGTTCTAATCATGGAAAATCATTTGAGTTTAGTGTTACAAAGTGAGCTTGAAAATCTATACAAAGATGCTATGAGAACATTGAGTTCACTTGCTTTTTGAATCTTCTTAGAGTTTGGTGTTCTATGTTAAAAAAAATTAAAACCACTACCATAGGATGAAGCAATAGTTTTAGAATCAAATGTTGATTGACAGGAAGATATATTTATTGTCGAAGATGTCTAACTTGCTGCCCCTGTGTTTGTTGTTATGTTATATTACTTTATTAGATTCTATGATCGATTATTTCCTTCATTCTTTATGGTTAAATCTGCAATTTTTGTTTGAGGATTCCAAAATATCATGTTTGCTCCTATGCACAATAAGAATTCTGCTAATTGAATTTGCTAGATAATTATCAACTAGCTCATGTAGTTCTGCATTTAAAAAGTAATAGGGCATTCTGAAGCAGCAATTAGCCAACATACTGGTGTTTGCATATATTTTTAGTTCATTTGTAAGTGTTATCTTACTATTGCTTCCTTTTCTCTCCAAACAGATTTTGCTCCAACAGAAAATAAAGATGTTATGTCAGTTCTATTAATGATTTTTCCGAAGTAATATTTTGATTTTTGGAAGACTTAAAATGACATCCATCCAAGCTTGAGTGATTCATCAAATGGATGAACAACAAAGCATCATGAACAACTTTCTTGATATATTAACTGATGGTGTTCATTCCTTGAAGCAGGAAAACAACAAAGGCTATGAAAGGTGACTTTTTATGATCTATATGAAATACTGCATGTTTGCTGCTATATTAATTTTGAAGAATTAAAGTGCTGCTATATTAATTTTGACTAAGTCAAATCAACCAAAGTGTTGATATAGTATTATATAGTACAAAGAAGGAATACTCTAAAAAAATATAATTATGCACATGTATGTCACTTTGTGTAGCTAAAACCATTTTCATTATATACGTCGACCATGCTTTGCTGTCAAAGTTTATAAATGAAATCTATATGTGGTCATATTAAGCCTAATGCTAGTATCAATGTCACTTAAGTGAAGGAGGTGTGCACTGCTACCGTAATGCTTATCTTTTCCATCTCATGAATTCTAATGATCAAATTTAGTATATGCAAAGGCTATATTACTCTGCATGATCATATTAGCAAAATGCTTGATAGAAAAGACTGAACCCAATAAGATAAATATTTTGAAATAGTCTTGGTATATGTAGCATAGTGATTGTTTTAATTATGCTTGAAAATTGCAAGACTTAACACTTGGAATAGGCAACCAAGATCCTATCTTCAAGCAATACAGCTTGCCAAAGGGTGAGGTTGGTTACCCCAATGGAATATTTAACCCTTTGCACCAACTTTGGAGGCTAAAGAGAAGGAAATTTCTAACGTTATATTTGCAATGTTGGCATTCTTGGGATTTATCAGTCAGCACAGTGTCACAGGAAAAGGACGATTTGATAACCTCTTGCAGCACCTTTCAGACCCATGGCACAACACCATTGTTCAAACACTGAGTGGCGGCAACTAAAATGTTTGTTGTATCTAATGATATGAAAGCCTATGTTATTCTAATGTAATCATGAATGGATGAATTTTGAAAGATATCTGAGCATGATTGTTAAGATCCTTAATTTATTTCCATGTACAGAGGAACTAAGTGGGTTTTTTAAATAAAAAAAATAGGCGTAGGTGTACCTTAGTGGTTATGGAACTCTTTTGCAAGCCATCCATTTAATATATGACAATTCCCGTTCTTTGAGTGAAATCAGATTCTACATATATTTGAGTTTTATATGCATGTGGTCTTGGTTTAATTTTGATGTCTTGACTTTACTATATACACAATTTATGTGATCTTTTGGATTATACCAATTTGAGTTTTAAATTTATTACTAACAAGATTCATAAATTGACAAAAAAAGTAATTGTTTACCTCTTATAAATAGAACAAAAAATTGTAACAAGAAAGATTAATCGTTAAAAAACAATAGCGCTTCAACTATAATAGACATTTGCGATTGAACGGATGACAATGGAGATTATTTCAACACCACTTTAAATGTAGTGTATAAAGAGATATTTCAAAATGTGTGAATAATTGTTGTATGTCCTAAAATATTGATTATGTTGAATTGTTTTCTTATCTATATAATAGATCATATTGTAATATGTTAGCTTTTCCATTGTTTATGACCCGGGCGGTAGCACGGGTAAAAGTCCGCCCGGATAAAAGTTCTAGTCAATTCCAACCCCAATTGCGGTACAACAACATCGACAACTTTTTTTCTTCTTCTTTACTAAGATTACTAAGATTGTGATTACTAAGATTTATTTGGATAAGGATAGGAAAAGCTTGTTGTGCTGCCGCTGATAAGGAGGGTACCAAGTTTGCTCCTGAAGACATTATGCAAAACGTTGATTAGTTTAATTATATTATTACTTTTGGTTGTATTGTTACTAGAACTTGATTTTCTTGGTGATTTGAATGTTTTGTGATTAAGATCTGAATTATTTTCAGAATTTTGGGAAGTTTATGTTTTGTTAAAAAATAAAAATGAGGGAGATGATTGTTGGGTTTGATGAAGTAACTGGGTTAATAAGATGAAGAAGAAGGAGATTGATGAATATGCACTCTAGAGAGAAAGAAGGTTCGAAAGAATCATGGAAAGAAGAAGATGAATAACGTTTTTTTTTTCCTTTTCTAATTTTTTTTTTCTGATTTTTTTTTAATTTCTCAATTTCTTTTTTAATTTATTTAATTTAAAA
Source organism: Medicago truncatula (assembly GCF_003473485.1). NCBI lineage: Eukaryota > Viridiplantae > Streptophyta > Magnoliopsida > Fabales > Fabaceae > Medicago > Medicago truncatula. The sequence continues at coordinate 34,945,801 of NC_053047.1, forward strand.
ATGATTATATGGTTTTTTAATTTTTTAATTTAATAATTACACACGTGTCACCCATTTAAGCGTTGACCAAGTCAAAATTGGACAAAAAGACCACTATTGCAAAGGGGCTAAAACATAAGGGACTAAATTTGCAATTTTGTTTAATAAAGGGCCAAAATTGTAACTTTTTAAAACTTAAGGGGGGAAAAGTGCACTTTAGCCTATTTTTTATTGTTAACTTTACGGTCATAAAGGTTGGAAAAAGAAAGGATGAGTTGAGCGCAGCATCAAAATGGATGGAGAGACAAGTTGATGATACTCCTCCGTCTCTAAATAATAATCGTTTAAGGTTTTTGCACAATTATTAAGGAAATGATTAATTGTGTTGATTTTGATGATGAAATTAGTATCATTTACTAAAACATCATTATTAATTGTAATTCTTTATCTTCTTATATATTAAAGTTAACATGTAAGCCCTAATTTTAACCTAAACCCTATTGCATAATTTTACTGTTTTAACCCTAATGGTCACACCTAATCTCCTATTTTCATGAACAACCCTAATGCTCGCACCTAATCTTCTTATATATTAAAGTTAACCCGTAAGCCCTAATTTTAACCCTAATCTATATAAACAGGTGGAAGAAACATTTCAACAAACAGTTAAAGGGTATCATTTACGGTAAAGGCCAAATATTTGATAAAAGAAAAATTATTTAAATAAAACATTTTACATCTTCTTATATATTAAAGTTAACATGTAAGCCCTAATTTTAACCTAAACCCTATTGCATGATTTTACTGTTTTAACCCTAATGCTCACACCTAATCTCCTATTTTCATGAACAACCCTAATGCTCACAACTAATCTTCTTATATATTAAAGTTAACATGTAAGCCCTAATTTTAACCTAAACCCTATTGCATAATTTTACTGTTTTAACCCTAATGGTCACACCTAATCTCCTATTTTCATGAACAACCCTAATGCTCACACCTAATCTTCTTATATATTAAAGTTAACCCGTAAGCCCTAATTTTAACCCTAATCTATATAAACAGGTGGAAGAAACATTTCAACAAACAGTTAAAGGGTATCCTTTACGGTAAAGGCCAAATATTTGATAAAAGGAAAATTATTTAAATAAAACATTTTACATCTTCTTATATATTAAAGTTAACATGTAAGCCCTAATTTTAACCTAAACCCTATTGCATGATTTTACTGTTTTAACCCTAATGCTCACACCTAATCTCCTATTTTCATGAACAACCCTAATGCTCACAACTAATCTTCTTATAAATTAAAGTTAACCCGTAAGCCCTAATTTTAACCGTAATCTATATAAACAGGTGGAAGAAACATTTCAACAAAAAGTTAAAGGGTATCCTTTACGGTAAATGCCAAATATTTGATAAAAGGAAAATTATTTAAATAAAACATTTTACATCTTCTTATATATTAAAGTAAACATGTAAGCCATAATTTTAACCTAAACCCTATTGCATAATTTTATTGTTTTAACCCTAATGCTCACACCTAATCTTCTATTTTCATGAACAACCCTAATGCTCACACCTAATCTTCTTATAAATTAAAGTTAACCCGTAAGTCCTAATTTTAACCCCAATCTATATAAACAGGTGGAAGAAACATTTCAACAAACAGTTAAAGGGTATCATTTACGGTAAAGGTCAAATATTCAATAAAAGGAAAATTATTTAAATAAAACATTTTACATGTTGAGGTTAAGAATGAGCTATTTTTAGGTACATAATATAACATTAACATATAATTTTTACAAAAGAATGAAGTAACATTTTGTCAAAAATAAAATAAAAAAAGATGAAGTAACATACCAATAATATAACATATAATTTTAACAAAAGAATGAAGTAACACACGATTAATAAAAATTAATATTTTTAAGGAATGTGATGCCCTTGCGGGGATACAATGACTGCCCCAATTCCTTTGCCATAAGCATTGACAGCACCATCAAAGACTAAACCCCACTTGCTATTGGGATCTGGACCTTCATTAATCAACGGTTCGTCGCAGTCTTTGGATTTCAAATACATGATCTCTTCATCAGGGAAATCGAATTCAATTGGTTGGTAATCATCAAGAGGTTGATAAGCAAGGTGATCGGCAAGAATGCTGCCTTTGATTGCCTTTTGAGTTTTGAACACAATATCATATTCAGACAAAAGCATCTGCCAGCGTGCAATCTTCCCAGTAACGGCCGCTTTCTCAAAGATATACTTTATCGGATCCATTCTGGATATCAACCAAGTTGTATGATTCACCAAATAATGACGCAGGCGTTTGGCAGCCCAAGCTAGAGCACAACAAGTCTTCTCAAGCATTGTATACCGAGTTTCACAGTCGGTGAACTTCTTGCTTAGATAGTAGATAGCATGCTCTTTCTTTCCGGTTTCATCTTGTTGACCAAGCACACATCCCATGGATTCATCAAATACTGCCAAATACATAATCAAAGGCCTTCCTTCCACGGGTGGGACAAGGATAGGTGGTTCCAGCAGGTAATTCTTGATGCTATCAAAAGCTTCCTGGCATTCATCGTTCCATACAATAGGCTGATTCTTGCTCAAGCAATCGAGTGATCTCATATGGTATATCATCATCCTCTTCATCTTCGGCTTCATACACAGGGAATTCAAAATTTGGAGGAACCGTAGGATTACTGTGTTCAACGGGTTTATTATGGTTCAAACTGCATAGAATGGTTGAATGATTTTAGAAAATGTTTTTTTTTTCTTTTATGCAGTTCTTTGAAATTGATAAGAAAAATAAAGATGTTTTGGTTTTTTCTGGTATTACCATTATTTCCAAGAAAAAAAGAAAAAAAAAATCACTAAAAAATAAAAGTCGTGAAAGAAACGACGATTTTTGTTAATAACGGCGATGCCGAAACAAACACGCCCTTCCAGAAATATCACTTTCGCTTCGGGCAGAGCGAGAGGATGGTTATTTTGAAAAACAAAACACTTAAGCAACAAGACACATTATTCGGAAACATGCATGATTGAATGAATGTTGATGGCATCACAATTTCTCGCAATGCCTCCTGGTATAACAAACATAGGCCTAGGACTACATCCAGTCGCCTCTTCAGTAATTGCATTGATAAACTCAGCACTGTTGAAGATTCATGTGGCATTGTACTTGTAAGGAATAGCCTTTGTAGAAGTATAAGGTACTGGTCCGGGCAGCCTTATCACTTAGAGGCTCAACATTCTCTTTTGAAGGCACGCTCTTGACGGGCGGATCATGAAAGACTGGCACAATCACACAGACATCACTGACAGTCAGAAGATTATCATCCATCAGGCTTTGGATGTCGTCTTGAACAGTATAGCAGCCCAAAGGATCACAGAGGCATCCTAGACACTTGGCATGATCATGGCTGAACAGAGAGGCTTTGCATAGCTTGATATGCAGAGGCACCAGAGGAGTGGCAACATTGTGGACATCAAGTCTAGGAGCTTCCTCACACACTTCGATCATATTCACAGCGGCATGATTTGGAAGAGGATTGTCAAGGACATGTGGAACATTATTCTCAAAAGTCAGCTTTCCCTGATCAATGAGCTTCTTCACGATATACTTCAAAGCATAACATCCCTCGACATCATGACCTAAGGCACCTTGATGAAAGTCACATTTGAGATCAGACCTGAACCTTGGAGGCAACGGATCAGGTGGGGGCTTACCCTGTCTAGTTGTACAATGTCCTCTCTGGAGTAGAGTTGGAAGAAGTTCTGCATACAACATCGGTATAGGAGGAAAAGTTGGTCTAGTATACTGCTGCTGTTGTTGTTGTTGTTGTTGTTGTTGTTGTTGAACCGGCAACTGTTGTTTCATCTGTTGGGCAATTGCATTGACGGGCACTTGAGGCTGGCCCGGTGGCAAAGGGTACTGATGATAAAACGGTGGGAAGAACGGATGTTGAGAATACGGCATATATGGGTATGACGGAGGCATTTGAGCTGCATTGATAGGAGCAACGGTAGCCATAGATTGACCGGCTCCAGCTGACACCATCCCCACTTCCGTTTCTTTCTTCTTGTGGTGTCCATTACCATATCTCTTCGATGCACTCGTAGAAGATTCAGCTTTCTCAAACACAATGATCCCATCCCTGACTGCTTCCTCAAGACGGGTTCCCATAGTGACCATCTCCGAAAAGTTGTTCGGGCGGCGATGATCATCCTCTCAACATAATCTTTCTTCAAGGTCTTTAAGAATGTCTGGGTCATTTCTTCTTCATCTAAAGCAGGAGTGATACGGGCAGCTGCCCCTCTCCATCTTTGTGCATATTCCCGGAAACTTTCCTCCTTTTTCTGAGATAGGGACCTGAGGAACTCCCTATTCGGCTTCAAACGAGTGTTAAACCCGTAGTGGCTCCTGAAAGCGGTGGCCAGCTCATCAAAAGTATGGACATCGTCTTTGCTCAGACTAGTATACCACTCTGCAGCATCTTCCATCAGACTGTCTTGGAAGTAATGGATCATAAGGGAATCATTGTCCTTGTAGTTGCCCATCTTCCGGACATATTTGACAATATGATTTTGAGGACAAGTCAGCCCGTTATATTTGTCGAACTCCGGGACTTTGAACTTTTTTGGAACATCTACCTTCGATACTAAGCAGAGATCCTGGGTTTTAATGGAGTCTCCATTTCCCCTATTGGCCTTAATTTCCCGTCGGAGCTCTTTGGCAAGTTCTTCCATTCTCTCTTCCATAGTTTCGGTTGCGGCAATACTCCCGTGGTGTGCATTAGCATGGACAAATAGAGGCACCGCATTCACAATGGGCTCGGTAACAGTTGTTGCAGCTTGAGTCAAGGCGGTACTAATAGGAGTTAAGTTTGCCCCTGGGATTGGGCCATTGTTGGTAGTACCAGAGGTCCCTGCCCCTGTATTAGCAGTATAGTACAGCGGAAGCCCGTAAGGATACCCGGATGGCATGATAGAGCGGGGATCAGTTGTTACGGTAGGAGTCACATTTGCAGCTGTAGAAACTACAGGAACTGGTTGTTCCTGAGCAGCCAACAGAGCAGTCATAGCATCATGAGCTTTGGCCAATTCCTCCCTTAGAGATGCCAATTCGGTACGAAGCTGTGTGTTCTCTTCTTCCATAGCCTTTTTCCTTCTTCTGTACTCTCTGGTTCGATCGATTCTATCAGGTTCGTAGACCTTCTGAGCACGAGCCACTTTTCAAACTGTGGCAGAGGAACCAGGAAGTAGTGAGCAATTGGAAGCCTTTGTGACCGATGTATGATGCATATGATGCATGATATGCAGATGCAAATGCAAAAACGACTCTTTTTAATGTCATCGAAGGACTTTTTAAACAAATTCGAAACATTGTAAACACTGTTAAACAAGCAAAATAAGGTTTTACAATGGTAAACTTATGAATACAAGTTCACACCTGCGGTGTCTTACAATGTTTCGATCTGTCTAAAAAAATCTTCGATGTATGCGTGAAAAAAAACTTATGCATGTATGCATGGTTGTTTTGTTTAGTTACAAAGAACAAGGTGGGTTGAGATTCAAAGTAACAGGGCCACGGATGGACACGGCGTCCGGTGAACTAAGGCTTTGGATAGTAGTAACCAAGGTTCTAACACAGTTCCCAAACTGCAACCTCTCTCACATATATCATGGTAGTACAGGACGACACCCGTTCCATGATTATTTGTGAGAAGGTCTAGTTTGAGTGTAGTATCGCGTGACGACTAAAGTTTGAGACAACACTCAATTTAGCCACCGCACTACGTCCTAAAAAGGCTAGGATGGGTTTGGTAACTACGGTTCATAGCTTCGTCGAACAATTGAAAGTGAAGTGCCTAAGCATGACAACACACGCCGACAATATCACCTTCAAAATGCCTCAGCTATGTGAGATTGATCGCATAATCCAATACACGAGGCAACCCCCGGATCGAATTGTCGATTATATCTCTACCTAAACATAAGTTCACTCAGCCCGGGTATAGGACTTTTGATATTCTCACCCCACACGTCAAATGAAAATAAACAAGTATTCACATATGTAAGCAATAAAACAAAGCGTAAATATAAACTAAGGAAAACTAGGCGCGACCCGCTAAAAAGAATCCCCAGTGAAGTCGCCATTTCTGTTATCATGGTTTTTGGGTGCCAAGCCATTAATTGGACTTGTACCTTTCGACCGTTGATATCTCTCTTTTTCTTGGGAAGGGTAAAAGGAGAAAAACCCTTGAGTTTCCGAATTCGGGGGTCGGTTTTACCACGGGAAGGTGTTAGGCACCCGGAGTAACTATAGTCCTCTATAGGAGCCGTTTTCCTAAGTCTATATTCACGCTTATTTTTACTTACTTTTGAAAATGGGAGGTTTATTTAGTTAAGAATGGGGGGAGAGAAGTTGTAAGACTTTTTATCTTTTAGTTGATTTGAAGAAAATTTTAATGTGTTGCTATTTGATTTTTTAAAGTTTGAAAATGATTTTTTGAAGAAGAGAAAGGAGGCCTTAAAGGCTTGAGAAGTAAAAAATGTGAAGTTTGTCCAATTTTACTTAATAAAATAGTCTAAGTCATTTAAGGTTCATTTAGAATTTTCTTAAGAAAGTAAAAGGAAACACCAAAGGAGTTTTGACTCCAAAGTTCATTTTAAAGAAAAAGAGCTAGAATTATGGAACTTGGTTTGCTTTGCGAAAAAATATTTTCTAAGTACTCGCGTTACCTAATCATACATCTAAACGAATGTCATACACCGTGTGTGAGTGTCGGTGCTCGTGCCGGTGTACATCAATAGAGTCCATAGTCCCTTTTACATTGTCCTAGATACATTCTATGGTCTTTGCATGAAATATAAAAGATAACACCTACCTAAATATTACAATTCCAAATAAAAGTAAAAAAAATGGATGCAAAGAAACTAAACTATGTAAAAGAATGGAAATGGAATGCTAAATGATATGTATGAAGTACCAAAGTAAACTTGTTAGTAAAAAAAAACATAACAAGTACTAAGAAATAAAAGCATGCAAGATGGCACAAAAAGTTATCAAAATGACATTAAACCCTAAAAACTTAGGTATGAAACCTAAAGCATTCTTGGCCTCTAATTCTCATGCTTTAACAAATTTTGAAAGAGTTTTCTTTATCTCAAGTTATAGCATGGAATTATTGGAAACATGCAAACATGGTTTCATGCCATATTTTCTAGAATAAACTTGGCATTTTATATCTTTCAAAATATGCATATATTGTTCATAAAATTAAGAACTTATGAACCAAATCAAAACAGCAAATCAACATGAAATTATAGGCACAAATCTCTCATATTAACACATCAAGTAGCTTTTATTACATATTCTCACATCAAGGACAAATGTGTGAAGAAGAATTCATAACAAATAATTCAAAGAGAATTAAAATGCTATGAATTAATTATACCAAAATTTCATAGATCCTTAATGTGCAAAAATGTCATAAAAACACTAAGAAAATATCAAGAAATATGTATGAATTTTTCTAGGAATTTTATCACAATTTTAATCAAGACATAGGTGCAGGTAGCAAAAAAATAGGGGTGTGAACAGCAAGAAAAAAGCAAGAAATGTGCAGAAAATTAAGCCCAAACCCAAAGCCCAACACCAAAACTCAGATTGCACAGGAACCACACGATTGATCCAGGGTCCTGAAACCCTAGATCAAACGGCCAGGAACCAAGGGGGGTTGGACCGGTCCTGAACCGGTCCGGTTCACTGGCTTTATAAGGGAGGGAAACCGGTTTTTTTTATAATTCTTCTTCTCCTTCTCTCTCTTCTCTCATTCTAGTGAGAGAAGCTCTCACTTCTCTCTTCCTCACCGCGCCGGATTCTGGAAAAACAGGAGATGATCTTCATCTTCTCCGGCGGAGTTTGTTCCTCCGGCGTGGTGGCCGGCCACCCAAGGGTGGCGGCGCCGCCGCCGGAGTTGAGCAAACTCCTCCGATTTTGAAAATTTTTACATTTTTAGATATCCTTTTTCGTGCTATTCATGAATCCAAACTTAGTTTTTTGAGAAAAAGTCCCAATCGGAGTAGATCTAGCTTCAAAGATTCGGAAATTTGAATTTTAAAGAGGAAGAAAGAGGAAGAGGAATTGTCACCTATTTGTGGTGTGTTGTAGAGCAAGGGAGATAGCTTTGCTTTCTTCCGAATCCGGAATATTCCTTCCTTCCTTCTCTTCTCTTTCACGTGTCTCTTTGACCGATTTTGTGCTTGTTGTTTGGTGATGTTCTTGGCGCGGATTTGTGGATTTTTGTGATTCTTGGTACGGATTTGGTTCGGATTCGGTTTTGTGGCTTTTTGGTACGGATTTGTTGCTTTTTGGTACGAATTTGTTGCTGGATTTTGGTACGAATTTGTTGCTGGATTTTGGTACGAATTTGTTGCTTTGTTGATTTTTCTTCTTCCCCTCTCTCTGTGATCGTGCTTGAATTCGCCGCTTCCGGTGGCGGATTCGCACTTGAATTGTGGAGCAGAGGCGATTCGATGATGAAGATTCGCAAAGAATCTCTGAGAATCACCCAAAAAAAGGATGAATTTGATGAATCTGTGATGATTTTCGGTTAGGGTTTATGTGTGTGTTCTTGATGATTTTCTGTTTTGATTTGTAACTGAATAGAGAGAGAGAAGAAAAAATCTGTTTGTGATGTGTCACTGTGTGAATGGAATCCTCCTAAAAAATCTGACACTGTTCCCCTTTTATATGCTGCCATGTGTACCTGAACCAATAAAAAAGTGACATCTGGACTGGACTAAAATTTGTGCGAAAATTTGGACCAAAATGCCCTTTGGGGCGTTTCTGCAGAAAAAAATGATAATAAAAGGACTGAAATGCAATTCTTAGAAACTTTTGGACTGAAATGTAATTTTGGGACCTCAATTGAGGGACCAAAATGCAATAAAAAATAAAATTGAATAAAAAACGCAATTTGATCGAACGTAAAGCGAAACAAAAATAAAATTGACAAAACGGACTTAAAACGAACCAATGGCCTAAATGAGGTACTTCAAAGTAACCTCCCTATGTCAAAATTTCGTGTGAAATGACCAAAATGCCCCTAGGGCTAAAAATGACCTAAACTGACTCAAACAGACTTGACACTGACTCGGACGCAAGTTTGAAATGAATTTAAACAGGGTTTACTGATGAAATGTTAAAAATGAATTTGAAAAGACTCAGAGACAGTCACAAGGATGAAAATGGGTCCCACTGCAGGAAATGACCAAAATACCCTTCTGCATGACTTTTTGCAAATTTTGAAATAAACTGTAGAAAAAGCAATGTAATGATTCAGAGACACCTTTGAATGACTTTCAAGACAAGTAAAGACATTTTGAAAGGTTTTATGCAAAAAAACATAGGTAAAATTGTGATTGAAAAAAAACTGCGAGACAGAGACAATTTGAACTGTGCAGTTGACATTTGATAATTGACAAAGTTTGAAATGAAATTGGGCCCAGTATTTTTAGGTCCAAAAACAGGGTATAACAGCTGCCCCTATTTAAGTTTCTTTGTCTGGAGAGTCAAGAGACGGAGTCTTTGGCTTGACAGGACGAAGATACTTAGATATTAGCATTTGCACTGTGTTTGGACGTAAAAATACGCCTACCCATTTTCAAATAATATGCATGCCATGCATCATTTGGATTATGAATGCAAGACCTCATGGGGATTGGAATTAACAAAATATGTCGTATCCATTGCGGGATTGGTAGACATTGACAAAGATAGTGAATAGCAGAGTAACGGGAAACTAGAAACAAGTTGGACAGGTACAAGCTGTTCTTGGATTCAAACTAGCCACTTGACCGGGAATGAAACAAACAGACAACTGCGAGTTGTTCTTATGGATTCGAACTGGTCACTTCACAGGGGATAGAGGTTACTGGACAAATATGAGTTGTTCTTATGGATTCGAACTGGTAACTCACTTGGGGATATTGGAAAGTGCGAGTTGTTCTTATGGATTCGAACTGGTGACCCGACTGGGAAAAAGAGAAAATTGGCAAGTACGAGTTGTTCTTACGGATTCGAACTGGTAACTCACTTGGGGATATTGGAAAGTGCGAGTTGTTCTTATGGATTCGAACTGGTGACCCGACTGGGAAAAAGAGAAAATTGGCAAGTACGAGTTGTTCTTATGGATTCGAACTGGTGACTCGACTGAAAACATGTAAAATTGGCAGGTACGAGTTGTTCTTAAGGATTCGAACTGGTTACTCGACTGAAAGCAAGGCAAATAGACAGGTGCGAGCTTGTTCTTGGATGCGAACTGGTTACTCCACCGGAGACAAATACAAAATAGACAGGCGCAAGCTGCTCTTGGATCGAGCTAGCCACTTGAGCGAACAGAAACAGATAGACGGGTACAAGCTGTTCTTGGACTTGAACTAGCCACTTGACCCAAAATCATAGACACATAGACAGGTACGAGCTGTTCTTGGATTCGAACTGGTAACTCGACCGGGGTCATGGAAAAGTAGATAGGTACGAGTTGTTCTTGGATTCGAACTGGTCACTCGACCGAAAGCAAAGGCAAATAAACAGGTGTGAGCTTGTTCTTGGATGCGAACTAGGTACTCCACTGGACAGAAACATATAGACAGGTACAAGCTGCTCTTGGATTGAGCTGGGCACTCGACCGATAACATTGAAAAGTAAACGGGTACAAGTCGTTCTTGGATGCGAACTAGTAACTTGACCAAACAGAAACATATTGACAGGTACAAGCTGCTCTTGGATTGAGCTGGACACTCGACCGATAACATAAGCAAATAGGTAGGTTCAAGCTGCTCTTGGATTGAGCTTAGCCACTTGACCAAGTAGAAACAGATTCACTGGGGATTAGTTTTTTTTGACAAAATATAGATTGAGATTGACTTGACGTCGATTTGAATTGAAAGGCAAAAATTGACCGATATTATTGGCTCACAAGGTTTTGACAGAGAACCTGACATGAGTATCGAATTGAGACTGATGTTGACATTGGAAATGCAATATGCACGGATGATATAACAGTTTCATTAAATGCATGGGCACGTAATATGCATGATTATGCATGTATGAATGCTTGTAATGCATGACTGTTGGCATTTTGTAGGCACGACTTCACGGGGAAGACAAGACATCAGAGTATTGGGCACGTAGTGGCTCGTGCTATATTACACATTCTTGGAAATCCTCTATGGAGATGACGTCGTTGGGGGACGTATCGGAGCCAAGGCTGAGGGCAGGTAGGTATGCAACTTGCTGGGGATAGAATCTTGAGAGACCTCACCGGGGAAAACGCCGTTGTGCTGGGCATCTCAGTGCTGGGTACGTTGTAGACATTGCATCTGTGGTCAATGCTTTTTGCATGTTATTTTTCTCAATTTCATCATTTTCATTTTTTTTTTGCATCCCATTTTTGCCTGGATCGCCTTTTCGGGTTTTCGATCCACCGGGGAAATAAATTCTTTTCAATGCCCCATTTTTGCCTGAACTGCCCTTTCGGGTTGTCAATCCAGCGGGGTGCTCATTTTTGCCTAAGCCGCCCTTTCGGGTTTTCAACTTAGCGAGCCTATTCACTTTCATGCATTTTCATTCTGTTTTTTCATTCTTGCCATTGACCACAGACTATCCTGGAGGAGAACCTGCTTGTAACACATATTGAAATAGACATCAACATACTCTCGCTCATGCATGTTTCATTTGAATGTACCCTGTTGCTCAGGTTTGCTTTTCAAAATAGACCAAAGGTTTTCAATTTTCAAAAATGTTTGTTTCAAGCATTGTCATTATCAAAATAGAAAGAAAATGTTTTGTATATAGCTTTGAAAGTAGAAGAAAAATAGAGTTTCAAACAAAAGCAAAGGCTCAACTTGATGTATAAGAGTGGTGGTCAGCCAAAGGCATGACTCCACGGATTCACAAAGCTTGGAAAATGGTAATTTTATTGGTTGGTGGTACATTGAACACGGTAACCACTACAGTTCTTAGAAACTTTGAATTCACAAGTACAGAAGCTTTTGATGAAGATAGGCATTAACAGCTGCAGATGCCCCAAGGGGGACGGTGGTTGGCCAGATATAGTTACTTGCCTTTTGTTTCAATCTCATTTTTGCATGAACCGCCCTTCCGGGTTTTCGGCTCATCGAGACGCTCATTCTTGCCTGAGTTGTGTACAATCTCAGCGAGCTTTTCATATATTTTTTTGTCCCTTATTTTTGCCTGGACCGCCCTTTCGGGTTTTCGATCCACCGGGAAGCGCATTTTTGCCTAGGCCGCCCTTTCGGGTTTTCGACCTACCACGCTGTTCTTTTCATATTTCTAGGCAAAGTATTTCTTGACTATATCGGCATTCACTGGATTTGGAAGTTCTACACCATCCACGTGTGTAAGGATTAAAGCACCACCGGAGAAGGCCTTCTTGACAACATAAGGACCTTCATAGTTAGGCGTCCACTTGCCCCTTGGGTCGGGTTGCTGGCTTATCCTCCTTTTCAATACAAGTTCCCCTACCTTGAATTCTCGAGGATGGACTTTCTTGTCAAAGGCAGTCTTCATTCTTGCTTGATATGACTGTCCACGAGCCATGGCATCCAAACGTTTTTCCTCAATCAAATTCAACTGATCATACCGGCTTTGGCACCATTCAGCCTCGGATAACTTTGCTTCCATGATCACACGGAGAGATGGGATCTCCACTTCCAAAGGAAGAACTGCTTCCATACCATATACAAGAGAGAAAGGGGTTGCCCCGGTTGAACTGCGCACAGTAGTACGGTAACCATGCAGAGCATAGGGTAACATCTCATGCCAGTCCTTGTAAGTGGTTACCATCTTCTGGACAATTCTCTTGATATTCTTGTTGGCGGCCTCAACTGCACCATTCATCTGAGGTCTATAGGGAGAAGAGTTATGATGCTCAATTTTGAATTCTTCACAAAGAGCTTGCACCACATTATTATTCAGGTTGGTACCATTGTCGGTAATAATCTTGCTGGGAACACCATATCGACAGATGATGTTGTTCTTGATGAACTTAGCTACCACTTGCTTGGTCACATTAGTATAAGGTGCTCCTTCAACCCACTTGGTGAAGTAGTCAATTGCCACTAAAATGAAACGATGACCATTTGAAGCCTTCGGTTCAATTCTTCCAATCATGTCGATGCCCCACATTGAGAACGGCCATGGGGATGAAATAACATTGAGGGCGTGCGGAGGCACATGAATCTTATCAGCATAGATTTGACATTTGTGGCACTTTCTGGCGTGCTGGTAGCAATCATGCTCCATGGTCATCCAGTAGTAACCTGCTCGTAACAACTTCCTTGACATAGTATGCCCTGTAGCATGGGTCCCAAAGGTACCGTCATGTACATCATGCATTAACTGCTCTGCTTCGTGTTCATCAACACATCTTAACAATACCATGTCATAGTTTCTCTTGTACAGAATATCTCCATCTAACAGGAATCTACTGGCCAATCTTCTCAGGGTCTTCTTGTCTTGTTTGGAAGCACCCGGCGGATACTCACGGCTTAGCAAGAACTGTTTGATGTCGTAGTACCAGGGTTTATAGTCAACCACATTTTCGCCAGCCTGATCGATCACATCCCCAATAGCAAACACATGCGAAGGTCTTTCAAGGCGTTGCACTTTGATTATTGGCACATCATTCCAATGGTTTACTCGAAACATGGAGGATAGAGTAGCAAGAGCATCAGCCATTTGGTTCTCATCACGAGGAATATGGTGCAGCTCAACCTTTGTAAAATATGTCAGCAAACGTCTCGCATAATCATGATAAGGAATCAACTTAGCATGGTGGGTCTCCCATTCACCCTTTATCTGATTGATGACGAGCGCAGAATCTCCATAGATGTCGAGGTGTTTGATTCTCATGTCAATTGCTTCCTCGATCCCGAAGATACATGCTTCATACTCAGCCATATTGTTGGTGCATTCGAACAAAATTCGGGCGGTAAAAGGAATGTGATGCCCTTGCGGGGATACAATGACTGCCCCAATTCCTTTGCCATAAGCATTGACAGCACCATCAAAGACTAAACCCCACTTGCTATTGGGATCTGGACCTTCATTAATCAACGGTTCGTCGCAGTCTTTGGATTTCAAATACATGATCTCTTCATCAGGGAAATCGAATTCAATTGGTTGGTAATCATCAAGAGGTTGATAAGCAAGGTGATCGGCAAGAATGCTGCCTTTGATTGCCTTTTGAGTTTTGAACACAATATCATATTCAGACAAAAGCATCTGCCAGCGTGCAATCTTCCCAGTAACGGCCGCTTTCTCAAAGATATACTTTATCGGATCCATTCTGGATATCAACCAAGTTGTATGATTCACCAAATAATGACGCAGGCGTTTGGCAGCCCAAGCTAGAGCACAACAAGTCTTCTCAAGCATTGTATACCGAGTTTCACAGTCGGTGAACTTCTTGCTTAGATAGTAGATAGCATGCTCTTTCTTTCCGGTTTCATCTTGTTGACCAAGCACACATCCCATGGATTCATCAAATACTGCCAAATACATAATCAAAGGCCTTCCTTCCACGGGTGGGACAAGGATAGGTGGTTCCAGCAGGTAATTCTTGATGCTATCAAAAGCTTCCTGGCATTCATCGTTCCATACAATAGGCTGATTCTTGCTCAAGCAATCGAGTGATCTCATATGGTATATCATCATCCTCTTCATCTTCGGCTTCATACACAGGGAATTCAAAATTTGGAGGAACCGTAGGATTACTGTGTTCAACGGGTTTATTATGGTTCAAACTGCATAGAATGGTTGAATGATTTTAGAAAATGTTTTTTTTTTCTTTTATGCAGTTCTTTGAAATTGATAAGAAAAATAAAGATGTTTTGGTTTTTTCTGGTATTACCATTATTTCCAAGAAAAAAAGAAAAAAAAAATCACTAAAAAATAAAAGTCGTGAAAGAAACGACGATTTTTGTTAATAACGGCGATGCCGAAACAAACACGCCCTTCCAGAAATATCACTTTCGCTTCGGGCAGAGCGAGAGGATGGTTATTTTGAAAAACAAAACACTTAAGCAACAAGACACATTATTCGGAAACATGCATGATTGAATGAATGTTGATGGCATCACAATTTCTCGCAATGCCTCCTGGTATAACAAACATAGGCCTAGGACTACATCCAGTCGCCTCTTCAGTAATTGCATTGATAAACTCAGCACTGTTGAAGATTCATGTGGCATTGTACTTGTAAGGAATAGCCTTTGTAGAAGTATAAGGTACTGGTCCGGGCAGCCTTATCACTTAGAGGCTCAACATTCTCTTTTGAAGGCACGCTCTTGACGGGCGGATCATGAAAGACTGGCACAATCACACAGACATCACTGACAGTCAGAAGATTATCATCCATCAGGCTTTGGATGTCGTCTTGAACAGTATAGCAGCCCAAAGGATCACAGAGGCATCCTAGACACTTGGCATGATCATGGCTGAACAGAGAGGCTTTGCATAGCTTGATATGCAGAGGCACCAGAGGAGTGGCAACATTGTGGACATCAAGTCTAGGAGCTTCCTCACACACTTCGATCATATTCACAGCGGCATGATTTGGAAGAGGATTGTCAAGGACATGTGGAACATTATTCTCAAAAGTCAGCTTTCCCTGATCAATGAGCTTCTTCACGATATACTTCAAAGCATAACATCCCTCGACATCATGACCTAAGGCACCTTGATGAAAGTCACATTTGAGATCAGACCTGAACCTTGGAGGCAACGGATCAGGTGGGGGCTTACCCTGTCTAGTTGTACAATGTCCTCTCTGGAGTAGAGTTGGAAGAAGTTCTGCATACAACATCGGTATAGGAGGAAAAGTTGGTCTAGTATACTGCTGCTGTTGTTGTTGTTGTTGTTGTTGTTGTTGTTGAACCGGCAACTGTTGTTTCATCTGTTGGGCAATTGCATTGACGGGCACTTGAGGCTGGCCCGGTGGCAAAGGGTACTGATGATAAAACGGTGGGAAGAACGGATGTTGAGAATACGGCATATATGGGTATGACGGAGGCATTTGAGCTGCATTGATAGGAGCAACGGTAGCCATAGATTGACCGGCTCCAGCTGACACCATCCCCACTTCCGTTTCTTTCTTCTTGTGGTGTCCATTACCATATCTCTTCGATGCACTCGTAGAAGATTCAGCTTTCTCAAACACAATGATCCCATCCCTGACTGCTTCCTCAAGACGGGTTCCCATAGTGACCATCTCCGAAAAGTTGTTCGGGGCGGCGATGATCATCCTCTCAACATAATCTTTCTTCAAGGTCTTTAAGAATGTCTGGGTCATTTCTTCTTCATCTAAAGCAGGAGTGATACGGGCAGCTGCCCCTCTCCATCTTTGTGCATATTCCCGGAAACTTTCCTCCTTTTTCTGAGATAGGGACCTGAGGAACTCCCTATTCGGCTTCAAACGAGTGTTAAACCCGTAGTGGCTCCTGAAAGCGGTGGCCAGCTCATCAAAAGTATGGACATCGTCTTTGCTCAGACTAGTATACCACTCTGCAGCATCTTCCATCAGACTGTCTTGGAAGTAATGGATCATAAGGGAATCATTGTCCTTGTAGTTGCCCATCTTCCGGACATATTTGACAATATGATTTTGAGGACAAGTCAGCCCGTTATATTTGTCGAACTCCGGGACTTTGAACTTTTTTGGAACATCTACCTTCGATACTAAGCAGAGATCCTGGGTTTTAATGGAGTCTCCATTTCCCCTATTGGCCTTAATTTCCCGTCGGAGCTCTTTGGCAAGTTCTTCCATTCTCTCTTCCATAGTTTCGGTTGCGGCAATACTCCCGTGGTGTGCATTAGCATGGACAAATAGAGGCACCGCATTCACAATGGGCTCGGTAACAGTTGTTGCAGCTTGAGTCAAGGCGGTACTAATAGGAGTTAAGTTTGCCCCTGGGATTGGGCCATTGTTGGTAGTACCAGAGGTCCCTGCCCCTGTATTAGCAGTATAGTACAGCGGAAGCCCGTAAGGATACCCGGATGGCATGATAGAGCGGGGATCAGTTGTTACGGTAGGAGTCACATTTGCAGCTGTAGAAACTACAGGAACTGGTTGTTCCTGAGCAGCCAACAGAGCAGTCATAGCATCATGAGCTTTGGCCAATTCCTCCCTTAGAGATGCCAATTCGGTACGAAGCTGTGTGTTCTCTTCTTCCATAGCCTTTTTCCTTCTTCTGTACTCTCTGGTTCGATCGATTCTATCAGGTTCGTAGACCTTCTGAGCACGAGCCACTTTTCAAACTGTGGCAGAGGAACCAGGAAGTAGTGAGCAATTGGAAGCCTTTGTGACCGATGTATGATGCATATGATGCATGATATGCAGATGCAAATGCAAAAACGACTCTTTTTAATGTCATCGAAGGACTTTTTAAACAAATTCGAAACATTGTAAACACTGTTAAACAAGCAAAATAAGGTTTTACAATGGTAAACTTATGAATACAAGTTCACACCTGCGGTGTCTTACAATGTTTCGATCTGTCTAAAAAAATCTTCGATGTATGCGTGAAAAAAAACTTATGCATGTATGCATGGTTGTTTTGTTTAGTTACAAAGAACAAGGTGGGTTGAGATTCAAAGTAACAGGGCCACGGATGGACACGGCGTCCGGTGAACTAAGGCTTTGGATAGTAGTAACCAAGGTTCTAACACAGTTCCCAAACTGCAACCTCTCTCACATATATCATGGTAGTACAGGACGACACCCGTTCCATGATTATTTGTGAGAAGGTCTAGTTTGAGTGTAGTATCGCGTGACGACTAAAGTTTGAGACAACACTCAATTTAGCCACCGCACTACGTCCTAAAAAGGCTAGGATGGGTTTGGTAACTACGGTTCATAGCTTCGTCGAACAATTGAAAGTGAAGTGCCTAAGCATGACAACACACGCCGACAATATCACCTTCAAAATGCCTCAGCTATGTGAGATTGATCGCATAATCCAATACACGAGGCAACCCCCGGATCGAATTGTCGATTATATCTCTACCTAAACATAAGTTCACTCAGCCCGGGTATAGGACTTTTGATATTCTCACCCCACACGTCAAATGAAAATAAACAAGTATTCACATATGTAAGCAATAAAACAAAGCGTAAATATAAACTAAGGAAAACTAGGCGCGACCCGCTAAAAAGAATCCCCAGTGAAGTCGCCATTTCTGTTATCATGGTTTTTGGGTGCCAAGCCATTAATTGGACTTGTACCTTTCGACCGTTGATATCTCTCTTTTTTCTTGGGAAGGGTAAAAGGAGAAAAACCCTTGAGTTTCCGAATTCGGGGGTCGGTTTTACCACGGGAAGGTGTTAGGCACCCGGAGTAACTATAGTCCTCTATAGGAGCCGTTTTCCTAAGTCTATATTCACGCTTATTTTTACTTACTTTTGAAAATGGGAGGTTTATTTAGTTAAGAATGGGGGAGAGAAGTTGTAAGACTTTTTATCTTTTAGTTGATTTGAAGAAAATTTTAATGTGTTGCTATTTGATTTTTTAAAGTTTGAAAATGATTTTTTGAAGAAGAGAAAGGAGGCCTTAAAGGCTTGAGAAGTAAAAAATGTGAAGTTTGTCCAATTTTACTTAATAAAATAGTCTAAGTCATTTAAGGTTCATTTAGAATTTTCTTAAGAAAGTAAAAGGAAACACCAAAGGAGTTTTGACTCCAAAGTTCATTTTAAAGAAAAAGAGCTAGAATTATGGAACTTGGTTTGCTTTGCGAAAAAATATTTTCTAAGTACTCGCGTTACCTAATCATACATCTAAACGAATGTCATACACCGTGTGTGAGTGTCGGTGCTCGTGCCGGTGTACATCAATAGAGTCCATAGTCCCTTTTACATTGTCCTAGATACATTCTATGGTCTTTGCATGAAATATAAAAGATAACACCTACCTAAATATTACAATTCCAAATAAAAGTAAAAAAAATGGATGCAAAGAAACTAAACTATGTAAAAGAATGGAAATGGAATGCTAAATGATATGTATGAAGTACCAAAGTAAACTTGTTAGTAAAAAAAAACATAACAAGTACTAAGAAATAAAAGCATGCAAGATGGCACAAAAAGTTATCAAAATGACATTAAACCCTAAAAACTTAGGTATGAAACCTAAAGCATTCTTGGCCTCTAATTCTCATGCTTTAACAAATTTTGAAAGAGTTTTCTTTATCTCAAGTTATAGCATGGAATTATTGGAAACATGCAAACATGGTTTCATGCCATATTTTCTAGAATAAACTTGGCATTTTATATCTTTCAAAATATGCATATATTGTTCATAAAATTAAGAACTTATGAACCAAATCAAAACAGCAAATCAACATGAAATTATAGGCACAAATCTCTCATATTAACACATCAAGTAGCTTTTATTACATATTCTCACATTAAGGACAAATGTGTGAAGAAGAATTCATAACAAATAATTCAAAGAGAATTAAAATGCTATGAATTAATTATACCAAAATTTCATAGATCCTTAATGTGCAAAAATGTCATAAAAACACTAAGAAAATATCAAGAAACATGTATGAATTTTTCTAGGAATTTTATCACAATTTTAATCAAGACATAGGTGCAGGTAGCAAAAAAATAGGGGTGTGAACAGCAAGAAAAAAAGCAAGAAATGTGCAGAAAATTAAGCCCAAACCCAAAGCCCAACACCAAAACTCAGATTGCACAGGAACCACACGATTGATCCAGGGTCCTGAAACCCTAGATCAAACGGCCAGGAACCAAGGGGGGGTTGGACCGGTCCTGAACCGGTCCGGTTCACTGGCTTTATAAGGGAGGGAAACCGGTTTTTTTTATAATTCTTCTTCTCCTTCTCTCTCTTCTCTCATTCTAGTGAGAGAAGCTCTCACTTCTCTCTTCCTCACCGCGCCGGATTCTGGAAAAACAGGAGATGATCTTCATCTTCTCCGGCGGAGTTTGTTCCTCCGGCGTGGTGGCCGGCCACCCAAGGGTGGCGGCGCCGCCGCCGGAGTTGAGCAAACTCCTCCGATTTTGAAAATTTTTACATTTTTAGATATCCTTTTTCGTGCTATTCATGAATCCAAACTTAGTTTTTTGAGAAAAAGTCCCAATCGGAGTAGATCTAGCTTCAAAGATTCGGAAATTTGAATTTTAAAGAGGAAGAAAGAGGAAGAGGAATTGTCACCTATTTGTGGTGTGTTGTAGAGCAAGGGAGAGAGCTTTGCTTTCTTCCGAATCCGGAATATTCCTTCCTTCCTTCTCTTCTCTTTCACGTGTCTCTTTGACCGATTTTGTGCTTGTTGTTTGGTGATGTTCTTGGCGCGGATTTGTGGATTTTTGTGATTCTTGGTACGGATTTGGTTCGGATTCGGTTTTGTGGCTTTTTGGTACGGATTTGTTGCTTTTTGGTACGAATTTGTTGCTGGATTTTGGTACGAATTTGTTGCTGGATTTTGGTACGAATTTGTTGCTTTGTTGATTTTTCTTCTTCCCCTCTCTCTGTGATCGTGCTTGAATTCGCCGCTTCCGGTGGCGGATTCGCACTTGAATTGTGGAGCAGAGGCGATTCGATGATGAAGATTCGCAAAGAATCTCTGAGAATCACCCAAAAAAAGGATGAATTTGATGAATCTGTGATGATTTTCGGTTAGGGTTTATGTGTGTGTTCTTGATGATTTTCTGTTTTGATTTGTAACTGAATAGAGAGAGAAGAAAAAATCTGTTTGTGATGTGTCACTGTGTGAATGGAATCCTCCTAAAAAATCTGACACTGTTCCCCTTTTATATGCTGCCATGTGTACCTGAACCAATAAAAAAGTGACATCTGGACTGGACTAAAATTTGTGCGAAAATTTGGACCAAAATGCCCTTTGGGGCGTTTCTGCAGAAAAAAATGATAATAAAAGGACTGAAATGCAATTCTTAGAAACTTTTGGACTGAAATGTAATTTTGGGACCTCAATTGAGGGACCAAAATGCAATAAAAAATAAAATTGAATAAAAAACGCAATTTGATCGAACGTAAAGCGAAACAAAAATAAAATTGACAAAACGGACTTAAAACGAACCAATGGCCTAAATGAGGTACTTCAAAGTAACCTCCCTATGTCAAAATTTCGTGTGAAATGACCAAAATGCCCCTAGGGCTAAAAATGACCTAAACTGACTCAAACAGACTTGACACTGACTCGGACGCAAGTTTGAAATGAATTTAAACAGGGTTTACTGATGAAATGTTAAAAATGAATTTGAAAAGACTCAGAGACAGTCACAAGGATGAAAATGGGTCCCACTGCAGGAAATGACCAAAATACCCTTCTGCATGACTTTTTGCAAATTTTGAAATAAACTGTAGAAAAAGCAATGTAATGATTCAGAGACACCTTTGAATGACTTTCAAGACAAGTAAAGACATTTTGAAAGGTTTTATGCAAAAAAACATAGGTAAAATTGTGATTGAAAAAAAACTGCGAGACAGAGACAATTTGAACTGTGCAGTTGACATTTGATAATTGACAAAGTTTGAAATGAAATTGGGCCCAGTATTTTTAGGTCCAAAAACAGGGTATAACACTAATTGTTCATAACATGTGCCAAAATTTATGAAGAAAAACATGGCAAGAAATTCACAAAATTAGGCCAAAAAGAACCAATTAATCAAGAAAATAACACCTACATTTTTATCATCTTTAAACAGGTAGCAATATCACACAAAATGTCAAAAGATACAACAAAAAACATATAGAATTTTTAGGAAATTTTTAGAACAAATAGAGGCGTATATAGCAGGAAAATAAGGTGCAAATAGCAAAGAAAAGGCAAAAAAACAAAAGAAACTGTAAGATAAAGCCCAAGCCCGAAACCTAAAGGCCTGGAAGCACAGGGATGCCATGCTTAATTTCTGAGTCAATAACCGAGTGGAACAAAAGTGACTTATATGTATATGCATCATACAAGTAATAAAGCATATCCAGGAAATTGGGAGAGTGAAAGAGGAATATCATAAGCTTAACTTCGAAGTTAATGTCAAGGTGTAACAAAATTGGTTTCTCTATGATTAGCATTTTTACTTAGAGAAAAAAAGACAGGGGATGTCAACCATTCATGAGGAAAGTAATGGTAGACATTACGCAAAACCAAATTTTATCACATTTTACAAAGTAAAATAATAGGGATTGTTATGCCAAATTTTTGCGTGGAAATAATATTCACAGCATGCCATGTACTCCCTTTCATTGATGACCGTGTTCTTTTTAGTTGATTTTTGTTTAAAAGTGACTTGAACAAAGTGTGGCTGGCCATTTATAAATGGATTATTGCTAGTCATTGTGTTTAAATAGATGACTAGCAGGAGTTGGCTACAGAAGTTGCAGCCACATTTAAATTTATTAGAAGGCAACTAAGAAACAAGAAGATTAGAGATATTGGGAGACCTCAAGATTTTAGACTACATGCAAAATAAGTACCTGTTTCCAATGTCATGCATCAAAAGGTTTCTCTAAGCATTGCATTGAAAATTATCAAATCAAGAAGCTTAAAGAACCAAGAGAAAGAGTTATATGGTCCATCCTTATAGATAAAAAAATGTAGATATTTAGAGTTTTGTTAATATGGAAAAAAGGCCAAATTTAGAAATGTTATTTATTTTGGTATATCCTTGGTCTCTCTTTCCTCTTTATGCTATCAATTAGTTCATGTAATTTTTTTGGTTCAATTCATTGATGTGATCTAAATAGCTCAATATAGCTTTTTATAAAATGTCCACTCACGAAGCATAGCTTACAATAAAATGTTCAAGTAGTATACACAAAGAAACAAATAAAAATATATACACGAGTTAGCGCAGTAGAAAAAGCGTGCCCGTCTGGACGCTAGTAATAATGAAAAATAATAATAAATGATGCATTGGTATTCTAAAGTGACAATTATTTTGAGAAAAAGAAAAATGAGTAAAAAGAAAATTATTGTGAGACGGATGGAGTATTTAGAAATTTAAACCTCAAAATTCGAACAGCTTAATAGCTAATGCTACAAAAACTCGAATAAATACTCCCTCCGTCTCACAATATTAGTTCGCTTTTGTGCACGATTATTAAAGAAATGATTAATTGTGTTGATTTTAGTTGTAAAATTAATTGCATTTACTAAAACACCCTTACTAAAACACCCTTATTAATTGTGAAATTCAATAAATAAGGGTATAATAGTGGAAAAAAAACTAATAAATGTTACATTGGTATTGTAAAGTGACAATTATTCTGAGGAAAAAGAAAAATTGTCAAAGAGATAATAATTGTGAGACGGATGGAGTATATGTTAACCTAGTGAGTTAACTAGAGCAATAAAAGAGCTTAATATTATCTGTCACTTTTTTCTCAAATTCTCATTCAATTATTAGTAGGACCCTGCGCTTTATTTGGCTTTGCACTTTTACCAGCCAGTTCCTATCTTCTGGAAACCAACGTGAATGCCTTGAAAATCAAAAGTATTTTCTGATATTTTAATCTCATCTACCAATTTGACATTTTTCCAGCTGTCATTCATAGTCAAAATTGGAATCTAATAAATGTTGTAGTCTATACAGAGTAACTTGATACCTATATTTGGAGTTTGATTTACCTTTTGTAGATTCTTCATTAAGTTTTAATGATAAATAATTAGTGTTAGGACCAAAATTAAAACCGGATAAAACTAAACAATACAAAAAATATAAACCATTAAAGAGGGGGATACGGTTCTTTGCTCCCTATTAAATATCGTTGAAACAATATTTAATAAAATCAGAGAATCAATAATCATTGAACAAGAAAATTCAGGTTGATAGCTATGGCTACTCCTTTCTGCAAGACACAAGCATTCAAATAGATATGATAAGTAACACAATATACAGTTACGCTCCAACAGAGAAGATTGCTATTGATTACTCGACAAAATGATTGTGTATCATGCCAAAACTAAGCATTAACCTCACCGTAAACCTCGTACGTCCTTATCATTTATACAGCATGCTTCAATTGCAATCACGTTAAACCTCATTCGTAAAAGTTAAAAATGTATACAAGCATTAAATTATCCATACGTTTATAGGTTAGACAGAAAGCATGTGACGTAAGTCAAGAGAGATATAGCATTTAATACTTCAATGCCCTCATCACATCCAGAAGTTGGATCTATACCCATTTCGAGCTGATTACCTCATGGTGGAAGTTGAAACTTCCAGCCAGTAGATCTCTAGTTAGTGAGTTGCGACAATTTGTTATATTCATTAATCATCTACTACACGTAATTAACCATATATTTTGTTGTGTCAAAATAATACAAGGAAGACAGACCCAAGCAATTAACATGCATATCTGTCAAATATGGAAAGGAAAAAAAATTTAATACTAAGAACCAGCAGTGACATCAGACTCTTAACTCTGGAACAGGACAAATCTGTAATGAGTCAAAGAGTTGAAAGAGGTATTACAGGAAATATGAATGTGGACTCTTATAAATACGAGAAAGCCAAGAGAAAAAGGCATGGAATATGTGTGATGTCAACATTCTTCTTCTAACCACTTCTCTCATTTTACTATCCTTATTTTCTTGCAATTTTATTTCCTGCAATTGTACTCATTGTGTGTTCACAGTGAAACGTTATCCTTTATATCAATTTTAGTACCAATACATTGGTGCTATGGCATGGGCTGAATCAGTATGAGCTCATTGGAAAAACATAGAAGCCGAGTATAATCGATTGGAAGAGTTGCAAAGGATCTTTGATTCATCTTTCCAGTATGTTAATCATATCATTGAATTTTAATGCTGAACCACTGCTATTGAAACCTCCATATCCATTTGTTTTTACTCTGACTCCACCACCACCTCAGCCGAAACCTCCTGATCGAAGCTTTGCGCAGATTCCCGTGGAGTTTCAAGTGATACGGAACTTCACCATACATCCACTGCCTCCAGAGCCTCTAGACACCGATCACACAGCAGTGAATACCATAGTTTTGCCTTCTTGTGTGGAAATAGCAGTTTTCCCACCATCTGTTTGTGTGAATGATTGTGTCATCATCCAGCTATTGTTGTTCATGTTGTTTCGGTGTTTACCATTGGTTCGACATCTCAGCGAAAAGGACCATGAACAGGTAATCCTTGTTGTTTATCTTAGTGTTGGTTCGTATGCTCCTATTTCTCTAGACTATGGCTATACAATGAATGTCTTTGAGAAGAGTGAGGTTTATGGTTATGGTGTAGTGTTGTTGATTGTCTTGACTTGTAAGTATATTGATGAGAAATGGAAACAAGAACCACATTTCCACATGGTGACATATGAGAATAGATAATTCAGGAACTTAGTTTTTGACAAGGTTCAAATTCATCAACAGCCACCCAAAACATTTATGAGTTTGGTAGGATTATCTTGCCACATAACCAGGATGATACAATACTTTCAAGAGATGTTGAATCCCAATAAAAAGAATGGCACTCCTGTTGTTTTGATTTGGTTTGAAAATCTCCAGCAACGACATCAATTGTCGCTTGAACCATACCATGCTCACTTTTGGAGTTGCATGAATGCTATCTCTCATAATGATGTTATGGCTATTGTTCAATTATTTTCCTTTGTTGTCAAATTGGTTGTTTCTATTCCTGAAGATGTATCTCAAGCTATGGGATTGAGCCTTGCATTTTTCAGGACAAAAATTAAGCATGATAAGGCTCATTATTCAATTATTTTCCTTTCTTCTCATTATTCAATGTAAAACGATACAAAACAACCTTCAGTATGTGAAAGAGGCTGCCATTGTGTTTGTTTTGTTTCTACAACCAATCCAAATCAAGGACAAGAGTTATCATATAATAACTACTTGGATGTTATTACTACTTTCAACTTTGTGCGTGCATTTCAAATTCCATGTGGGGTAGCTTCAAGTGATGTTGTTTTGAAATCTTGTAGAATGAACACTACAGCTTGTAGCTTCTCAAGATTAGAGTATAGCAACTTAGGGACTTCGCAATTGGGTTGGAAAACGAAATTTGATGGGGAATGGTGCATAGAAGATCTTTTGGTTTTGAGAATTGACATGGTTCAAAGAGTCATACCAAAGATGAAGTGTTATGGGCATTGTCCACAAGGTATTGTAGTTTCTCTTTTGCATTGGTCCGGGCTGAAATTGGCGAGGAAACTCAACTTGTGGAAACCATCTAGCCTGACTGCAGACGTAAAAAGAAGAGTAGTGATGGAAATGACCACTTTTATGTTCATAGAAACATGTATGCTTCTCTTATTTAGTAAGGCTCCTAACATCAAATATCATATTAATGTTAATCCTACCTCATTGCTTGTCTATGTTGGTAGTGATATACAAGATCTTCTAGCAGTTTTGGAGGAATTTTCTTGGGTGTTTTATCCTAATAAAGTTACTCTTGCTAGGATGCGTCTTGAAGCTAATATGAATTCTGCATTGTATTTGAGCAGATACAATGTCAAGGTTTTCCTTCTCAAGTGCCATACGATGGCAGGGAGAGTGATATCAATAAATGGAGTGTCCTTCAAAGACTGAGAAATATTATATACAAGACGAAGTTCTTGCTGAACAATTGCAGGATCAGGTGAAGAAGCATCATCGGCTTGATGGGTGTAAATTTAAAGAAGACTTGGGGCTAAAAGAACCAAGAGACATGAACGATCTTCTGGTTCAGGCACATCCTTACATCAATTACGAAACAGCTGAAGCCGTCAAGAAGAAACAACCTTAGAAAGAGTACAAGCTACAGGACGACAGTCAAAAAACACGAGGGAACAATTCTCGGTTCTCGGAATACAGTCAGTTTAACGCTTCATGAGAACAAGTTTTCAAGCAATGGAAAACACAGAATTCAAAGATGCCGGCATCAAAGCCCCAGCGCCGTTGAAGGAAATACCACGCAGAGACAAGTCCAAGTACTGTAGGTTCCACATAAGTAGCGGCCACAATACAGAAAAAAAATTCCAGCTGAAGGATGCAATTGAAGATCAAATCAAAAAAGGGAAGTTGAAACGCTACATCAAAGATGATTACCACAAAGGTGGTAAGAAGAAATACAAAGACTCCAATCACAAATCTTCTCTCAGTAGTGAGTCCACAAAGAGAAAGCGCTCTCCTTCCTAGGAAGACACTCCACCCACAAAGAAACGATTGACGTCGCTGACAGAGGCAATAAGGAAAGGAAAATGATGACCACCATTAGAAGAACGGTAAAACGTGTCTTCCTGGACGCCATCATGGGGAATCTCCGAGAACGGGTCCAAAGGTACATGAAGAGGAAGGTAGCTCAAATGCTCGCAATCAATGTCACCATACCATCTTCTGAAGCTGAGTATAGGACATTAGCACAAGCAACCTTTGAAGGACAATGGTTGTTGTATCTTCTGCATGATTTCTTAGTTCCTCATTCTTCATCTATTATCATCATATATTGTGATAATCAATCAGCAAAGCATATGGCTGCTAACCCTATTTTTCAAGAGAGGACAAAGCATATCAAAATTTATTGTCATGTTGTCAGGGATAGATTCACACAGGAATGCTTCATCCACTACCAGTGTCTTCCAAGGAAAAAGTAGCAGATATATTGACCAAGTCACTTCACCCTGGGTCATTGAACATTCTTCGGCACAAGCTTGGAATGATTGACATCTATTCCAGCTTGGGGGGATGTTGAAGCTAGTATAGATACAGTCAGTTAGTTAATTAACTTGCACTGACCTTAACTCCTTGCTACCATTCTCTAACTATGATTAGCTATAGAAGTAACTACAGTTAGGAGGATATAAGTGATATATATACTCTTGCTAGTTCCACTTTGAAGGTGAGAAAAACACAAGAAGGGGGGGTTGAATTGTGTTTTCTTTTTCTCTCTTAAAAAATCTTCTTCTGATAAACCTTCAGAAGCAGTTTGTGAGTGCTTCTGATGAACTGATCAGAATTGGATATGCAGCGGAAAAGAACAGAGCAGAGAAAAGAAAGACAAAGACACAAGTAGTTATCCTGGTTCCTTCCACAACACGGAAGTAGTCCAGTCCCCCTTGTACTTCCAAGGAGATTTCACTATAATCACAAAGATTACAACTGCTCAATACTATCTAAGTGTGAGACTTCACAAAGATGCTCAAGCACACACGCAAGAGTCTTCCAATGCTCAAGCACTAAGCAAGAGACTTCTAATGCTCAAGCACGCAGGCAAGAGACTTCTGATCAAACAAAAATACAGAGAATTGAGTTTGACTTGAACACTTGATATACAATCAGTGGTGTTCTCAATACAATACAGTAAAGACTCTAGACTTTGAATTTCTAAGATGTATCAAATCAGTGCAGAAATTCAGTGTGCTTTGTAGAATCAATTTGACAGAGTTTTGGCGCTTTTGAACTTGTATATCTCTATCTTCTATCTTCAAGTCTTCACTCCTTTATATAGAGGCGTGAAAGAGACGTTGAGATAATCAGCACGTCTAAAGAGTCGTTTGAAATCCTTTGATCATCCACCAGTAATCCTTTGCCTGATTTGGGTGTAGTCCTTTGAAGAATAAGCTTCAAATTCATTCCCATCTTGAAGGCACAAATTCTGCAGGCATGGCTGTTGTCTTGTCTTGTAGTGTAGACAAAAAAACAGAGTAGTGGAGGTAGTGGTTGTACACTTGTACTTTGTCAACTCTACTAACGAGAGACAAGTGCTCAGTGCTATCCATATATCTGTTGATACCTCCCTTTCAATTCTTCGTTCTTCTTAGATAAGATTGAATTGAGAATCAGCTACTTTGGATCTTCAGTTTGATTAAAGGATCAAATATAGCTTCTGGTGAAGATATTGCTTCTGATGACCTTCTGCTTCTGATGACGTCATCTCTTCAGAAGCAGTTTTCTTCAGATGCTTGGAATTCTTTTGCTTTTCATTGTTCTTCCAAGACCTATTGAAATTACTTGACTAGCTTTTGATCCTGTACACTTGAACAATCATTAGTATAAACCAATTGACAATTTTTAATACCTTGTTATCATCAAAACTCAATAAGGTTCATTGTGAAACACATTTTGTTCCAACAATCTCCCCCTTTTTGATGATGACAAACAATAGTATTTAAAATGTTCAATTGTTGTTGATCTAATTAATAAGTTGACCACTGGGATTGAGGTTTGTAAGCTCCCCCTGAGTCTAATAGATCTTTAAGGTGAGGTTTGTAAGCTCCCCTTGAGTTCTAATCTTATTAATTAAATTTCAATAAAATACTTATTAAAAATAAATAATATCAGAAGTATTTAAAAAGTTTTGAAATGGTTATAATGGGGCTCAGTGCATTAAAATACTATACATTTACTCCCTCTTTTGTCATCAACAAAAAGAATAAAAACAAAAGAAAGAGTAGCAGAGCATATAAACATATAAGCCTTAAAATACAATGTATCAGAGCAGACATCATTAAACACAGCAAATATTATCAGAGTTAAAGCTGTAAAACATATAATTCAGAAAAACAAAGATAATATTTATAAGTTAAGATACAAAGGCAAAACTACTAACAACTTAGAACAAAAATTAAAACAAGCAAAGAGTGTTGGGTGTGCAACTAAGGTTGGGCTTGCTTATACATCTGTTCCAAAAGGTACTTAATTTGATCATCCTTCTTCTGAAGTAGCTCATCCTTTTCTCTCATTCTTCTTTTATACCCAGCATGAATTCTTGCAGCCCTTGTGATATACTCTTCTTCTAGATAGAAAGGAGTGATGTCCAGCAGAGGCACATAATTCAGCTCTTTCACCTTAGCTGCTTCATGCATATCATTCAACATCTTCTTCAGCATGGCAGAGTGAGATGAGACACACTTAGTTCTAAGCTGATTCATCAGTTCATCAAAGCTCTTCTGCAGATCCATCCACTGATCATGATAGTGAATAGGAGGTACATGAACTGTTCTGCGAAGAATCAGTGTCTGAATCTCATCACTAAGCCTGATTAGCTGTTCCTCTATATACTCAGACTCTAGGATATTGTCAGGGATGGGTGAGGGTCCAGTTTGAGTTGTATTTGATGTGGAGGGTTGGTCAGAGGTTAAGTCTATAATAGAAGGTGATGCTGGTTGTTGTATTTCTGTTGTTTGTTGGTCAGAGTCATGATGTTCATGAACAGACTGTTCAGAAGCACCAAGATCTTGGTCAGTAGCAACTTGTTCAGAAACAGTTTGTTCCAGAACAGTTTGCTCAGGGATGGTTTGGGTTTCTGATTGTTGGTTTTCCAAAACAGTCTTTTTAGGGACTGTCTTAGAGGCCTTTGTGGGTGTTGGTTGCATTTCACCACATAGATGTTTTTCTAGGTTGTGAAGGGTTGAGGATTCTTGTTGTTGGGGGGTTTCTGATGTAGTTGCTTCTGAAACTACTTCAGAGGCTCTTTGTGGAGTTTGGTCATTTTGTTGATTTGTTTGGGTAGGTTCTTGGTTGGGTTGAGGTTGTTGTATGCTAACAACTTCTGGAATGACTGGATACAAAGGATGAGAAGCAGGCAAATTGAATTTCTCACAGAGTTTAATTATGTTCTTAGAAAATTCAATTTGTGTTTGCTCATAGTCAAAAGTTCCAAACTCTGTTAGTTTTGTGGGTTTGATGTTAAGGAGATTGGTTCATCTGATTCTGTGGATGATGATGAGGGTGAAGAGGGTGGAGTAGGTAGGGTGTGAATCTGAGTATTAGATGGAGCTTGAGATGAAATACCTGAAGAATGAGCTTCTGAAGGAGGTGCTTCTGGAGCTTTTGTAGAAGGATCTGATGATGATGCTCCTGAAGCTTGCTTATTCTTCAAGGCTTGTGAAAGCAGAGTTGCTCCACGCTGAATAGTTTCCATCTCAGAATCTATAGCAGCAATTTCAGGATCAGGCTCATACCCTGCAGCCTTGAGTTTATCTTCCCTTTCCTTTTCATACAATTCCTTCATCCTCTTCTTCTCTTGAATTTTAGTTCTTGCATACTCATTTTCTTCGCTCAGTTGAGTCTCAGACGCTTCAAATCTGGGCAAGACTTCAAGCTCAGTGTTGGTAGTCCTCTTTACTTTCTTAGGACTTGAGTCTTCATCCCAGTTCTCTTCAAGCTCTTCCAGCATCTGCGCCTTGCGTCCTTCAGCTGTCTTCAGATTTCTTGTTATATAAGATCTCTTCCTTTTGATGGTCTGAAGAGTAGCTTCTCTTTTCTTCTTAGGACTTAGAGGTTTTTCAGAAGCAGCTTGTTCAGAAGCAACTTGTTCAGAAGCAAGCTGTTCTGCTGTTTCTTAAGCACTCCTTGTCCTTTTTCTGATAAGAGGGACTTCATCCAAGTCCTCCACTTCCTCTTGAATAGTGGACATTGCAGATTTTTCCTTCTTAACTTTCTGATGCTTCTGAGCACCCTTCTCAGTAGCATCATCAGCAAGATATTCTTCCTTGGTGATCTGCTTCTTCTTGGACTTTCTGCCTTTAGCCACAGGCAGAGCACCACCATACATCTCCTCAGGGACATCCTTCAGGTCAATCTTCTTGTTGTAGGTTTTGTAGAAGTCCATGATGTAAGCCCTTTGTACATCCAGGGGATCTTTCTTGCAGATAGGGATGAGATGAGTGACCAGATCAGATATGGCATCAGATTCATGCATATCAGTATCTAGTTTCTTGAATGTTGGAATCAGTCTCATCTTTAGAAGAGTTGCTCCATTAATTATTTTCCCAGTGACTGCTCCCAGCTTCTGATTATCATAAATGCCAACGTCCTTCAAGGCACTTAGGATTCCTCCTTCTTGAAAAATTACAGAGAGCAGCCTTCCATAAGGAACATACTTCCTGTTTTCCATCTGACTCTTCTTTAGTTCCTTGATCATGTACTTGAACATGTACTTAGGAACATTCATCGTGGTCTCTTGAGTGATGGTGTGATGCAGGAAAACTTTGTGACCAAGTGAAGGTTGATCACTTCCTCCACCTTTGGGAAAGATGTTCTCATTTTGGATCTTCAGCAGCAACTTCTTTTGCATGCTCAAAGTGCTGTAAGGTTTAGCATCCTTTGATCCATAAATGGTGTTATTTACAATTTCCTTCCAGGAGCTGGTTTTGGGATTAGGAATCTCTTCTCCAAAGTACTTGCCAGAGGTATCCCTTCTCATGGCTTGAGCAATAATCTGCTCATTTATGGTTACGGGAATACCCATGACATTTGATCTAATCTCTGTACCAGTGAAGGCGAGTAGACCCATTTCTTCTCTGGTTTTTCCCTCCAGAGTAGGATCAACCAGAATCATCTGAGCTTCTTCCTGTCTAGCAGCATCAATGTCAAATATTGAAGCCCTTACCCAGAATTGTCTGACCAGAACTTCATACGTTGGACCATTGAGAAGACCAAAATACCCCATGAGTTGCTGTTTCTCGTAGAACTTTACCAAGTCGCATCCATGGCGAGTTAAAGAGGCGAAATCCACTGGATTTTCTGCTTGAATAACTAACTCTCATTCTTCAATAGACATGGTTCTTCCTTTAATCTCATAAGCCGGAGTATCTATTTCCATGTTTGAAGATGAACCACGAGCAAAACTTGAACTTTCCATTGATTCGAAGGAGTTTTAGGGTTCTAAGGTGTTTTGAGAGGGAGAGTGAATGCGCTTACTTCGCAGAGGGTTGAGAAGAAAATAGAAAGTGTTTGTTGTGAAGTGAGTAGTGTGTGTTTGTTTTAAGTGTTTTTTATTAAAACGTTTGCAATTCAGAAGAGACAAACAAACATAACATTAATGACAAATTGGGGGCGCGTGATAGTACATTTAAAAGCAAGTAAAACATCATTGCCCTTTTTGTTATACTCCAATACAAATAGACCACGTCAGAGACTTATCAGAAAACTAACCTTTGGGTAATGGGACAGCTGTTACAAAAAGTAACTGCCAACGTTCCCACTAGCCTTGCTATTCAGAAGCAAATAATACCGTTTCTGAAGTCTTAGTGCTGACGTCATCTTCAGAAGCACATTTTCCTCAGAACCTCAGTTAAGAGCTTCTGATGGACCAGATGCTTCTGAATAGACTTCAGAACCAAAAACTTCTTATTCAGAGGCAAGCAATTTTTCAATCAGACACAAAGTGCATGTTCAAATTTTTCTTAATAAAATCAAATCTTTCAACCGATAAAGGTTTTGTAAATATATCAGCCCATTGATGTTCAGTATCAATGAATTGTATATCTAAAATCCCTTTTTGAACATAGTCTCTGATAAAATGGTGTTTGATCTCAATATGCTTGGCTCTTGAATGTAGAATTGGATTCTTTGACAGACAAATAGCAGCAGTATTATCACAAAAAATGGGAATACTGTTAGCATTAATCTGATAGTCTTCCAACTGATGTTTCATCCAAAGTAGTTGTGTACAACAACTTGCAGCTGAAATGTATTCTGCTTCTGCTGTAGACATAGCAATAGTTGCTTGTCTTTTGCTTGCCCAGGATATCAGATTCTCTCCCAGGAATTGACAATTTCCACTGGTTGATTTTCTTTCAATCCTGTCACCAGCATAATCAGCATCACAGAATCCAATCAACTTATAATCTAGGGATTTCCTATACAGGAGTCCAAGATTAGTTGTTCCTTTCAGATACCTGAAGATTCTCTTAACTGCAGTTAAATGAGATTCTCTAGGATCTGATTGAAATCTTGCACACAAGCATACACTGAATAAAATATCAGGTCTAGATGCAGTGAGGTATAACAGAGAACCAATCATACCTCTGTATAGCTTCTGGTCTACTACTGTTCCAGTATCTTCTTTGCTTAAGGTGCAGGTTGGATGCATTGGAGTGTTCATCACTTTACAATCTTCTAGCTTGAACTTCTTCAGAAGCTCCTTTGTATATTTTGTTTGATGAACATATACTCCTTCTTTACTTTGGTTGATTTGAATTCCAAGAAAGAACTTCAATTCTCCCACATACTCATTTCAAATTCATCCTGCATTAACTTAGAAAATTCTTTGCAAAGAGATGCATTAGTAGAACCAAATATTATATCATCAACATATATTTGCACAATCAAAATGTCTTTCTTAAGAGTCCTTCTGAAGAGTGTTGTGTCAACTTGTCCTCTTTCAAAATCATTTTTAATTAAGAAATTACTTAGTCTATCATACCAAGCTCTGGGAGCTTGTTTCAAGCCATATAGTGATTTCTTAAGTTTATAAACATGGTCAGGATGCTTAAGATCCTCAAACCCAGGAGGTTGTTTGACATAAACTTCTTCTTCAATGACACCATTAATAAAACCACTTTTGACATCCATTTGATACAATATTATGCCATGATTAATTGCATAGGATAGAAGTAACCTGATTGCTTCCAATCTTGCAACTGGAGCAAATGTTTCAGTGTAATCAATGCCTTCTTGTTGACTGTAACCTTGAGCAACAAGTCTGGCTTTGTTTCTGGTTACCTCTCCTTGTTCATTCAACTTGTTTCTGAATACCCATTTTGTTCCAATAATGTTCTTCTGAAAAGGTTTGGGTACCAGATCCCACACATCATTCCTCTGAAACTGATTTAGTTCTTCTTGCATAGCTAGTATCCAACCATCATCTGAGAGAGCTTCTTCAACAGTTTTAGGCTCAATTATTGAAAGCAATCCTATTAATGACTCTTCTTGTCTGAAATGTGATCTTGTTCTTCTAGGACTATCTTTGCTTCCAATGATTAGCTCCTTAAGTGTGAAGATTTGTGTTTGAATTTAGGTTGAATAGCCTGCTGAGAGTTATCTTGAATATCCTCAGAAGCATTCTCATTCTGTATTTCTGGACTAGGTTCTGCTTCTGAATTTGACTCAGCTTCTGGAGTGATTTCAGCTTCTGGACTAGATTCAACTTCTGAATGCTTTTCAGAATCAGAAAGTTGATCAGATTCTGATGCATCTTCAGAATCAATTGTACCTGCATTACTTTCACTTTGCTCTGGAGTTTTACTTCCAGGCTCTCTATCATCAAATTTAACATGCATAGATTCTTCAACACAATGTGTTTCTGAATTATACACTCTGTACGCCTTTGACCTTTCAGAGTAACCTAAAAAGATTCCTCTTTGAGCCTTGGCATCAAATTTCTTCAGATAGTCTTTAGTGTTTAGAATGTAACAAGTACATCCAAACTGATGAAAGTAAGAGATATTGGGTCTTGTTCCTTTAAAGAGTTCATATGCAGTTTTCTCCAACATAGGTCTGATATAGATCCTATTTTGAATATAACATGAAGTATTAATTGCTTCTGCCCAGAAATGTTTAGCTAAATTGTTTTCATGGATCATGGTTCTGGCCATTTCTTGTAAGGTTCTGTTCTTTCTCTCTACAACCCCATTTTGTTGTGGAGTTCTAGGAGAAGAAAATTCATGAAGAATCCCATGTTTTTCACAAAAAGATTCAAATGTCTCATTTTCAAATTCACCACCATGATCACTTCTGACTTTCAAAATTTTCAATTCTTTTTCAGATTGTATTTGAGTGCAGAAGCTGCTAAACACTTCACAAGCATAATCTTTACTTTTAATGAATTTTACCCAAGTCCATCTGCTGTAATCATCAACAATGACTAATCCATATTTACTTCCATATAAGGATGTAGTGTTAACTTGTCCAAAAAGATCAATATGGAGTAATTCCAAGGGTCTAGAGGTTGATACAATGTCTTTAGATTTGAAAGAACTTTTCACAATCTTCCCTTTCTGACATGCACCACTGAAGGGATTTTAAGAGGGGTTTTTCAAAAATTTAATCCTCTTTGCGGAAGAAATCCCATTGAAACGGATCTTGATTAAATCATTAATCACAAATCAAATAGAAACTTAAACACTTTAAGATTCATGTGTTTACCTCTTGAAGAGCAGAACCTTTGTAGAAGAAATATTTCTGATCACGAGCAAAGCAAAGCAGCGATGCCTCTACTCAGTCCACACGAACAGAACTTCTCTGATGACCGGTGCTAGCCAATTCCAACGGAGATTCAGAGAGAACAAGGTTTAGAGAGCGGCGGCTAGGGTTTCACAACTTTTGTGAATTAGGTTAAGCACTCACCAAAGGTTAATAATGTTTCAACACAAGGGTTCTATTTATAGAATCACTTGTGTGGACAACAAGACAACACTTAAATACACCGTACTTTACGGTGGACCGCGTTTCTCTATTTTTCGTAAATTAAATAATAAAGTCATATTTAATTTTTTAATTAATAATAAGTCTCACTTATTATTTTATAAATAAGTCTCACTTATTATTTTATAAATAAGTCTTACTTATTTATTTCTCTCATCTATCTGTCCTTTGTGTGTGACCCTATAGGTTCCCGTAACGTTGGCAATAATATTAAATCACATATTTAATATTATAAACAGTGAGCGGTATCTAGCAACACATCACTGCTACCCAAGTGACGAGAATGTCATGTGATCTGACGAAACCTTTCTGTGATAATGATCATGTGTATAATTACCCTTTTGCCCTCATGTCTATATTGAACACAAGGCATAGACCGTGTCATCCTTGTCTAGTTCAATATTGGGCCCGTAGACATTTCTCCTGTTATGTAGGAGGGGCAAATTCCATCTAGGTCACTCATGTCCCTCAGCATGATTCATGGAGTACCCATCAACCAACTTTATAGTCATCCTGTTACGGACAACGTTTGAATGGTGACAAAGCACTCGACTCCAACATCTAGGGTACATAGTGGTTTCAGGTCGAAGGGTGGAATACACCACTATCACTATGAGAATATCTTATGACACTTTTCATAACTTTTACTATGTAGTATTCTCATGGCGGATCAATCCAATATAAATATTACTCCTAATATTTATATCTATGTGAAGACTTGATAACTCTTTATCCATGATCTGTGAGATGTGATCATCAGTCTACCTACATAATAGTCTCTATGCTTTAATGATATCCCACTTCTCAACAAAGCTTGACTATGGATACTTTGAGAATAGTTTCCATATGTTTAATGGGGTCTCACAATTAAGTTATACTTAATGTTCCATTAAACGGACTAACTATTCTAGGGACTTTATTATTTTGAAACAAAACAAAATCAATAAAGAAATGCCTTGTTATTATATATTCACAATATATATTTATATCAATATCATGAAACAAAGCCAAACCCAATCAATATAGATTGGCTATTAGGGCTTATTCCAACAATCTCCCACTAGCACTAAAAGCCAATCAAATATTAACTCAATATCTATTGGTCAAGTGTTAGCATCAAGCACACTCTTGACAAGATACTATACTAGCAAATAAGGAACTCTTTTCTATGTTGGTAGGTTATACTTCTTTCAATTTCCACTTTCGATCTTCTATCGAAAAGAAATTGAAGTGTCAAAGTATACATTTGGATCATTGGTGAGATCAAGTTTTCATTGCTCACAAGATTTAAAGCAATTTTACCTCATACGAGATCAATGGAATCCGCAACGCAAGAAACACATGTTTTCACTCAGTTATGAGCTAAACAATCCAAATCATATATATTTGACATCTGTAATAGAAACAACAACTATTTGAAGCTTGTACTTTTATAAATTTCATAGTTGATATCCTAGCATAACATTTATTCCAAATTACGATCTGGATATATTGTACACTGATATGAAAGTCAACATCATTGTAACTCATTTACAATGTTTCTTTCATCTGTGTTCAAGAAACAATCTATTGTCCTTTAAGACATCCAAGGATATTCTTGAAGGTATTATAGTGTCGAACACTATAATCAATTTTGGTACATATTGAAAATAATTTTCTAACCATGTCTTACATGTGTAGATAAATTATTTTGGTGACTAGTATGTCATCTACATACTCCACCAAAATAATTTCAATGCTCCCACTAATCTCCTTATGTGCACAAGATTTCTTTATTGATCAAAGTTTTCATAAAACTTTGTTAATAAAATAAACAATTTAACTTCGAGAAGATTTCTCTAATAAATAAATTTTGTAATACATTTACCTTTCTAGTATCCTTTGGATTAACGAAACCCTACATATATGTCAAATACATATATAAGGTCATTCTAATTAAAGAATGCAATCTCTTTGCCATTGTTCTTGTATGTGCTGTAGATCATAGAAGCAACTTTGATTCTGTCTATTCTAGCCATAATAAAATCATCCAAGGCAATCTCATGTTTAGTGCCTGAACCTTTATCACATTTTTCTTGTAGCTTCTGACAAAGAATTTTGAGTCTCTCTTCATATGTTGTTGATATGAGGTTAAACCCTTTTAGTTCTTCTTCAGAAGCTTTCAGTTCCAATAGAGTTGACTTTTGTTCTTTCATTAAATCAACATATTTTTCTTTTAAATCTGTCAACTCATTGGTTCTGTGCTCAAACAGTGATAAAAGTTCTTTTAGAGAATCCACAAGTTCTTGTCTAAGAATTTTGGAGTATACCTCATTTTCATCTTCTGAATCTGATTCAGCTTCTGAAACTGCTTCTGATGATACTGTTGCCACTAACCCCATGGCTGTCTTTGCATCATCATCTGCTTCTTCTTTATCAGAACCAGATTCACTGTCCAAATCTTCCCAGGTTGCCATCAAGCTCTTTTTGATTTGCTTTCTAAATTTACTGGAGCTGAAGCTTGATTTCTTGGATTTGCTTTTAGATTTCTCCTTCTGAAGATCAGGGCAATCAACAATAAAATGACCAGGCTTTTTGCAGTTGAAGCACCCCTTCTGATCTTCTTTCTTTGAGTTCTTGTAGCCACCTCTCTTGCTCAAAAATTTCTTTTGCTTCCTTGCCAGATACTCAAGTTTGTTGGACAACATGGCCATCTTTACAGATTGATCTTCATCAGAATCTCCATCAGGTGATTCTTCTTCAGATTCACTAGCTTTGTAGGCTTTTGAGGATTTTGAAGTCTTTCCTTTAGATGGTAAAGCAATGGATTTACTCTTCTTAGAGGATTCATGCTCATTTAGACTCATTTCATGCACTTTGAGTGAGCTAACAAGATCTTCAACACTTAAAGTGTTTAGATCCCTAGCTTCCTCAATAGCAGTTACTTTGGGTCTCCATCTTGAAGGTAAGCTTCTCAAAATCTTACTGACATGATCAGAAGCAACATAGCTTTTCTTCAGTATTTGCAATCCAGAAACCAAAGTTTGAAATCTTGAGTACATTTCTTCAATACTCTCATCATCCTTCATTCTGAATAGTTCATACTGATGAACAAGCATCAAAGCTTTAGCCTCTTTCAACTTCTTGCTGCCTTCAAAGTTGGCACATAGTGACGCAAACATAGCCTTTGCAGTAGATTTTTCACCCATCTTCATATATTCGGTGCGAGGTATAGAAGCCACAATAATCCCTCTGATTTTGTGGTGCTTCTTGTAAAGATTTTTCTGAGCAGGAGTATGTATTCTTTGAAGGTGAGAAAAACACAAGAAGGGGGGGGGGTTGAATTGTGTTTTCTTTTTCTCTTAAAAAATACTTCTTCTGATAAAACTTCAGAAGCACTTTGATTGCTCCTGATGAAGTGATCAGAGTCAGATTGCAGCGGAAGAGAACAGAGCAGAGAAAAGAAAGACAAAGACACAAGCAGTTATCCTGGTTCCTTCCACAACACGGAAGTAGTCCAGTCCCCCTTGCACTTCCAAGGAGATTTTCACTATAATCAACAAGATTACAACTGCTCAATACTTTCTAAGTATGAGACTTCACAAAGATGCTCAAGCACACACGCAAGAGACTTCCAATGCTCAAGCACTAAGCAAGAGACTTCTAATGCTCAAGCACTAAGCAAGAGACTTCTAATCAAACAAAAGTACAGACAATTGAGTTTGATTTGAACACTTGATATACAATCAGTGATGTTCTCAATACAATACAGTAAAGACTCTAGACTTTGAATTTCTAAGATTTATCAAATCAGTGCAGAAATTCTGTGTGCTTTGTAGAATCAATTTGACAGAGTTTTGGCGCTTTTGAACTTGTATATCTCTATCTACAATCTTCAAGTCTTCACTCCTTTATATAGAGGTGTGAAAGAGATGTTGAGATTATCAGCACGTCTAAAGAGTCGTTTGAAATCCTTTAATCATCCACCAGTGATCCTTTGCCTGATATGGGTGTAGTCCTTTGAAGAGTTAGCTTCAAAATCATTCCCATCTTGAAGGCGCACATTCTGCAGGCAAGGCTGTTGTTTTGTCTTGTAGCGAAGACAAAAACAGAGTAATGGAGGTAGTGGTTGTACACTTGTACTTTGTCAACTCTAGTAAAGAGAGACAAGTGCTCAGTGCTATCCATATATCCGTTGGAACCTCCCTTTCAATTCTTTGTTCTTCTTGGATAAGACTGAATTGAGAGCCAGCTACTTTGAATCTTCAGTTTGATTGAGGGATCAAATGCAGCTTCTGGTGAAGATATTTTCCTTCTGATGAAAACCTTGCTTCTGATGATCCTCTGCTTCTGATGACGTCATCACTTCAGAAGCACTCTGAACTTCAGGAGCGATTTTCTTCAGATGCTTGGAATTCTTTTTCTTTCCATTGTTCTTCCAGGACCTGTTGAAATTACTTGACTAGACTTTGGTCCTGTACACTTGAACAATTATTAGTAATAACCAATTGACAATTTTTAATACCTTGTTATCATCAAAACTCAATAAGGTTCATTGTGAAACCCATTTTGTTCCAACAATCTCCCCCTTTTTGATGATGACAAACACTAGTATTTAAAATGTTCAATTGTTGTTGATCTAATTAATAAGTTGACTTCTGGATAGAGGTTTGTAAGCTCCCCCTGAGTCTAATAGATCTTTAAGGTGAGGTTTGTAAGCTCCCCCTGAGTTCTATTCTTATTAATTAAATTTCAATAAAGTATATATAAAAACAATAGCAAAAGTATTTAAGAAGGTGGTTATAGTGGGGCTCAGTGTCTTAAAAATACTATACATTTACTCCCCCTTTTGTCATCAACAAAAAGAATAAGAACAAAAGACAGAGTAGCAGAGCATATAACCAAATAAAAACAGAAGAAGAATCAGAGCAAGAAGTATCAGAGCATATGACATTAAAATCAATAAATATCATTAGAGTTTAAAAGAAAAGAGCATAATATTTCAGAAACATTGATAATATTTATAAAGAAAGGTTAAGGTACAAGGATAAAACTACACAGAACAAAAGTAAAAACAAGCTAGAGTTGGGTGTGCAACTAAGGTTGGGCTTGCTTCTTCAACTGTTCTAAGAGAAGTCTAATCTGTTCATCCTTCTTCTGAAGTAGCTCATCCTTCTTCTGAAGTAGTTCTTCCTTCTCTCTTAACTTCCTCTTATGCCCAGCATGAATTCTTGCAGCTCTTGTGATGTATTCTGCCTCTGGATAGAAAGGAGTGATGTCCAGTAGAGGCACAAAGTTCAGCTCTTTCTCCTTAGCTGCTTCATGCATATCATCCAAAAGCTTTTGAAGCATTACAGAGTGGGATGATACACACTTGGTTCTTAGCTGACTTAGTAGATCATTGAAGCTCTTTTGTAGATCCATCCACTGATCATAATAGTGAATAGGAGGTACAGGAACTGTTCTGCGAAGAATCAGTGCCTGAATCTCATCACTAAGACTAATCAGTTGTTCCTCTATATACTCAGACTCCAGGATATGGTCAGGAATGGGTGATGGTTGCATTGGAGTTGTATTTGATGAGGAAGGTTGGTCAGAGGTTAAGTCTATGAAAGTGGGTGAATCTGGTTGTTGTTGTGGTTCTGTTGTTTGGTCAGAAGATATTTGTTGGTCAGGAGCAACTTGTTGGTCAGGAGCAACTTGTTCAGGAACAACTTGTTCAGAAACAGTTTGCTCAGGAATGGTTTGGGTTTCTGTTTGGGTTTCCAAAACAGTCTTTTCAGGGACTGTCTTAGAGGCCTTTTTGGGTGTTGGTTGCATTTCACCACCTAGATGTTTTTCTAAGTTGTGAATGGTTGAGGATTCTTGGTGTTGGGGGGTTTCTGAAGTAGTTGCTTCTGAAGCTACTTCAGAGGCTTTTTGTGGAGTTTGGTTATTTGGAGAGTTTGTTTGGTTAGGTTCTTGGTTAGGTTCAGGATGTTGTATACTGACAGGTTCTGGAATATCTGGATAAAGAGGATGAGAGGTAGGCAAATTGAATTTCTCACATAGTTTAATCCTATTTTTGGAAAATTCTATTTGAGTTCTCTCATAGTCAAATGTTCCATATTCTGTCAGTTTGGTAGGTTTGGTTTTTAGAAGCTTGTCTATATGTTGGCTAAGGGGTTGGTCATCTGATTCTGTTGATGATGAAGAGGGTGAAGAGGGTAGAGAAGGAGACTGAGTATTAGTTGGAGCTTTAGATGGAT
Organism: Medicago truncatula; assembly: GCF_003473485.1. Taxonomy (NCBI): domain Eukaryota; kingdom Viridiplantae; phylum Streptophyta; class Magnoliopsida; order Fabales; family Fabaceae; genus Medicago; species Medicago truncatula. The sequence continues at coordinate 34,988,257 of NC_053047.1, forward strand.
TACCTGAAGAAAGAGATTCTGACTGAGATGCTTCTGGAGCTTTGGTAGGAGGATCTGATGATGTGGCTCCTGAAGCTTGCTTATTCTTCAAGGCTTGAGAAAGCAGAGTTACTCCATGCTGAATAGTTTCTTTCTCTAACTCAGAGATCAAAGTAGAAACTTCAGGTTCAGGCGTATACCCAGCAGCTTTGAGTTGTTCTTCTCTTTTCTTCTTCTGTCTTTCCTGTTTCATCTTTGCCTTCCCAGAAGCGATAAGATTATCAGCGTATTGCAATTGTTCTTGTGAAGGAACAAACATTGGCATTTTACTAGGCTGACTATCCTCAGCTTTCTTGACTTTCTTGGGACTAGGTTCCACATCCCAGTTCTCTTTAAGTTTTTGTAGAATCTGCTCTTTTCGTCCCTCAGCTGTCTTCAGATTTCTGGTTAAATTAGACCTTTTCCTTTTGATGGTCTGAAGAGCAGCTTCTCTTCTCTTTTTGGGACTTGGAGGCTGTTCAGAAGCAGCTTGTTCAGAACCAGTTTGTTCAGAAGCAGGCTGTTCTTCTGTTTCTTGAGCACTCCTTGTCCTCTTCCTGATAAGAGGGATTTCATCCAATTCCTCCACTTCTTCTTGAATGGTGAATGTTATACCCTGTTTTTGGACCTAAAAATACTGGGCCCAATTTCATTTTCAAACTTTGTCAATTATCAAATTTCAACTGCACAGTTCAAATTGTCTCTGCCTCGCAGTATTTTCAATCACAATTTTACCTATGTTTTTCTTGCATAAAACCTTTTGAAATGTCTTTACTTGTCTTGTAAGTCATTTAAAAGTGTCTCTGAATCATTACATTGCTTTTTCTACAGTGTATTTCAAAATTTGCAAAAAGTCGTACAGAAGGGTATTTTGGTCATTTCCTGCAGTGGGACCCATTTTCATCCTTGTGACTGTCTCTGAGTCTTTTCAAATTCATTTTTAACTTTCCATCAGTAAACCTTGCTAATTTCATTTCAAACTTGCATCTGAGTCAGTGTCGAGTCAATTTGGCTCTGTTTAGGTCATTTTTAGCCCTAGGGGCATTTTGGTCATTTCACATAAAATTTTGGCATGGGGAGGTTACTTTGAAGTACCTCATTTAGGCCATTGGTTCGTTTTAGTCCGTTTTGTCAATTTTATTTTTTTGTTTCGCTTTACGTTTGGTCAAATTACGTTTTTTATTCAATTTTATTTTTTTAATTGCATTTTGGTCCCTCAAGTGAGGTCCCAAAATTGCATTTCAGTCCAGTTTCTTTTCCAATTTTCATTTTAGTCCTTTTTTGGTCAATTGCAGTTTAGTCCTTAAGTTTTGTTTTTTGCAAGAAGGTCCAAATTTCATTTTTTTTGTCCAAGGCCGTGTCATTCTTTTTTTTTCAGGTCCAGGTGTCACTTTCTCATTTGTTCAGAGGCACACATGTCATGCTATAAAAGGTGCACAGTGCCACTCAAGGCCATGAATCACACGCCAACTCATAAACACAAAATAAATTTTCTCTTTCTCAGCAATTAGATCAAAAACAGAAAATTCTCAGAATTTCTCAAGAACACCAAGAACACAAAACCCTAACCGTTTTCCAGAAAGCAAGAATCATCAAAATTCGTTGGATTTTCCATTGATTCTCAGAGATTCCTTAGGAATCATCATCATTGAATCATCTCCTTCGCAATTCAAGGCACGGATTCACTGCAGAAGCAGCAAATTCCAGTACCGATCACGAAGAAGGTTCAGCGAGAAGAAGGGGGAAAGAAACAAGGTTCTAAACCGGCGAAGAAGATGAAGAAACAGAACCGGTGAATCACCGATTTATTTTCGGTCCAAAGAACAAGCAGAAGCATCAAAAATCAGCAAGAACAGAATCAAGTTTTCTGAAGAATCTCACAAAATCTCCAATCAAAAATTTCAGGTAAAACTCAGAATCTTTTTAAAAAATATAATATCACAGTTGAACCTGTAAAAACATGCAAGCAATACAGATCTAAGATTTCCAGAATTCAAAAGCGAAGCCGTAACCGTAAACACAAAACCTAGATCCATAAGGATCTAAGTTTTGAAAGCAAGAACGAATACCAGAAAAGTAATCAAGCGACGAAACGATGTAGATCTTTAAAGATCTAAATGCTTTTGTTCAAAAATCAAAGAAAACATTTCAAGACCGTATGAAATTTTCTAGATCTGCGTCGTTTCAAGCTGTTTTTGAAAAGATAATTGCCAGATTCTTGATTAGGGTTTAAAAACGAATGGATTGGTGAAGAAATTTTGGCATTCTGGAAATTTTAGGTCACCGGAGTTCATGAACTCGCCGGAGAAGATGAAGCTTCCGGCGGACCTTCAAGGTCTCCGCCGTGGCTTCATCCTCACCGGCGGTGAGGGTTAGAGAGAGGCGAGAGAAGAGGGAAGCTTAGAGAGAGAAAGAGATGGAAGAAATGGACTGGACCGGCGTCTACGTCCTTATATAGACGTTTGAACCGGTCCGGTTTATTTTGCTTCCATTTTGAACCGTAGGATCTAGGGTTTCTTTTGTTGAATGGCTGTGATGCGTTGTTACTGTATGCTTGATTTACGTTACCATGCGCTGCGTGTTTTGAACCGTTAGATCTGGATCCGGATCAATCCAACGCCTCTGAGGCCTTTGGATGATCCAGGTCCAGTCTGTTTTGGGTTTTGGTTTGGGCCTCAGTTTTCTTTCACGTTTTTTTGCTTTTTTTTGCTATTTGCACTGTTTTTCTTTGCTATTTGAACCAATGTCTTGATTAAAAATTTTGATAAATTTCCTAGAAAATCCATGCTTACTTCTTGACATTTTCTCGATGTTTTATGGTGTTTTTGCACGCTGGAATTAGCAAAATTCTTGTATGATTAATCCATGGCATTTTAATTTTTTCTTGGATTATTTCTTATGATTATTTTGTCAATTCTATCATTGATTTGCGAATATGTGATAAATGCCATTTGACATGTTAATGTGAGGTGCTCATGCCTACAATCCTATGTTTACTTTGCTGTTTTAGATTGATTCATGAAACCTTGATTGTATGAGCAATGTATCCATATTCTAAAAAAAATAATAATAAAATGATAATTCTATCTCAAAATTGGTATGAAGCTAAGCTTGTTTGTTTCTAATGATCCTATGTTTATAGCTTGAGATAAAAGAAACTATTTCAAACTTGCTATAGCATGAGAATTAGAAGCTACAAATGCCTTAGGTTTCATATCAAAATTTTAGGTTTTATTACCATTTTATTACTATCCTTATGGCATTTTATGCGTTTTTGCCTCTTGCTACTCTTTATGCTTTATTTCACTAACAAGTTTATTTCCATGTTTCATGCATCTCATTTAGCATCCCCTCCACTTTCTTTAGCCTAGCATTTATTTTTTGCAAGTTTTAATTCATTTGGTAATGTAATTTGTTATCATTGATTTGTAGCTTGGCAAAGGGGCCATAGAATGTATTTAGGCAATTTTTGTAATATGGACTATGGACACTATGACGCACCGACACGCACACACTCACCTTAGATGTATGCATAGGATTGTATGGTTAAATAAGCGTTTAGGTTTTAAACACTTAGAGAAAATCCATCTTTTTTCAAAAAAACAATTGAACTTCACTTCAAAAATTTTCATAATAAATATGAAGTCAACACTTCATTTTTTTTCCTTTCTTTTTTCTTAAGAAAAATTCAATTCACCTTAATCATTTAGACTTTTTTTTTCAATCACTAATCAAACCTCACTTTTTTGCTAAATCTCATGCTCATGAAGCCTCCCAATCTCCTTCTTCAAAACCATTTTCAAAACTAAAAATCAAACAATTAAAACGAAAAAACAAGTCTTTTTAGCAAGAACTACGCCGGTTTTGATCCCGTAAAACGGTACGTAGGCAATGAGTCAAAACTCATCCAAGCCGAAATAAAACCCAATTCTACTTCTTCTCACCCCCCATTCTTCACTAATCATACTTTTTTTTTACAAATAAGCAATAAAACTAAAGCGTAGAAATAAATTTAGGAAAGCGGTTCTTATGGAATACCATAATCGCTCCGGGTGCCTAACACCTTCCCGTAGCGAAAACGACCCCCGAACTTAGAATCTAAGGGTTTTTTCTCAATTTTACCCTTCCCGAGAAAAAAGAGAGATATCAACGGTCAAAAGGTTCAAGTCCAATTAATGGCTTGGCACCCAAAAACCATGATAACAGAAATGGCGACTTCACTGGGGAATTTTTTTAGCGGGTCGCGCCTAGTTTTCCTTAGTTTATATTTACGCTTTATTTTATTGCTTACATATGTGAATATTTGTTTATTTTCATTTGACGTGTGGGGTGAGAATATCAAAAGTCCTATACCCGGGCTGAGTGAACTTATGTTTAGGTAGAGATATAATCGACAATTCGATCCGGGGGGTGCCTCGTGTATTGGATTATGCGATCAATCTCACATAGCTGAGGCATTTTGAAGGTGATATTGTCGGCGTGTGTTGTCATGCTTAGGCACTTCACTTTCAATTGTTCGACGAAGCTATGAACCGTAGTTACCAAACCCATCCTAGCCTTTTTTAAGACGTAGTGCGGTGGCTAAATTGAGTGTTGTCTCAAACTTTAGTCGTCACGCGATACTACACTCAAACTAGACCTTCTCACAAATAATCATGGAACGGGTGTCGTCCTGTACTACCATGATATATGTGAGAGAGGTTGCAGTTTGGGAACTGTGTTAGAACCTTGGTTACTACTATACAAAACCTTAGTTCACCGGACGCCGTGTCCATCCGTAGCCCTGTTACTTTGAATCTCAACCCACCTTGTTCTTTAACAAACACAATCATGCATACATGCATCCATGCATAAACATTTTTTCATGCATTCATCGAAGGGTTTAAACAAATGGAAATTTTTGTAAATAATCACAGGTATGAAGAAGACTAAGTGCTACAAGTTCAAGGAAGTGGATTTGGTTAGTTTGAGAGAGTTGGCACTCAAGGTCAAGAGTCAAACAGGGTTCCGACTCCGGTATGGGGGATTGCTTACTTTGCTCCGAACCGATGTGGACGAGAAGCTAGTGCACACTCTAGTGCAATTTTATGATCCAAGCTTCCGTTGCTTCACTTTTCCGGACTTCCAGTTGGTTCCTACTCTCGAGGCTTACTCCAATCTAGTGGGTTTACCTATAGCCGAGAAGACGCCTTTCACCGGTCCCGGGACTTCTCTTACTCCTCTGGTTATTGCTAAGGATCTCTACCTCAAGACTTCCGACGTCTCCAACCATCTTATTACCAAGTCTCACATCCGGGGGTTCACTTCAAAGTATCTTCTTGATCAGGCTAATCTCAGTACTACTCGTCAGGATACACTCGAGGCTATTCTTGCTTTGCTTATCTACGGGCTCATTCTCTTTCCGAACCTCGACAACTTCGTGGACATGAATGCTATCGAGATCTTTCATTCCAAGAACCCGGTTCCTACTTTGCTAGCAGATACCTACCACGCCATTCATGACAGGACTCTCAAGGGCCGTGGGTATATTCTTTGCTGCACACCTCTTTTGTATAGGTGGTTTATTTCACACCTTCCGAGTTCCTTCCATGATAACTCGGAAAATTGGTCCTACTCTCAGCGGATTATGGCTCTCACTCCTAATGAGGTGGTCTGGATCACTCCCGCCGCTCAAGCCAAGGAAATTATCATGGGTTGTGGAGACTTTCTCAATGTACCTCTTCTTGGTACTCGTGGAGGAATTAACTACAACCCCGAGCTTGCTATGAGACAGTTTGGTTTTCCTATGAAGTCGAAGCCCATCAATCTTGCTACATCTCCAGAGTTCTTCTTCTATGCGAATGCTCCTACCGGACAAAGGAAAGCTTTCATGGATGTTTGGTCCAAGGTTCGAAGGAAGAATGTGAAGCATCTAGGTGTGAGATCCGGTGTTGCTCATGAGGCCTATACTCAGTGGGTGATAGATCGAGCTGAGGAGATTGGTATGCCTTATCCAGCTATGAGATACGTGTCTTCGTCTACTCCATCTATGCCTCTACCTCTACTCCCCGCGACTCAGGATATGTATCAGGAGCATCTAGCTATGGAGAGTCGTGAGAAGCAAGTGTGGAAAGCTCGGTACAATCAAGCCGAGAATCTAATCATGACTTTGGATGGTAGAGATGAGCAGAAGACTCATGAGAATCTAATGTTGAAGAAAGAACTAGCTAAGGCCCGGAAGGAATTGGAAGAGAAAGACGAGCTGCTTATGAGGGATTCCAAGAGAGCCAGAGGACGACGAGACTTCTTTGCCAGATACTGTGATTCAGATTCCGAGTCCGATGATCTTCCGACTACTTCCTATGCTTGAGGGCTTCATGTGTTTATTTCAAAGTCTTTCTTTTGAGAATACTATGTAGTTTTGATTATTTGCAAGATTTCTAATTTGTTTAAAAATCCTTCGATGAAAAAAAATAAGTCTTTTGCATTTGCATTTGCACATCATGCATCATATGCATCATGCATTGGTCACAAAGGCTTCCAAGTGCTCACTATCTCCTGGTTCCTCTGCCGCAGTGTGAAAAGTGGCTCGTGCTCAGAGAGTTTACGAACCTGATAGAACCGATCGAACCAGAGAATACAGAAGAAAGAAAAGGGCTATGGAAGAAGAGAACACACAGCTTCGTACCGAATTGGCATCTCTAAGGGAGGAATTGGCCAAAGCTCATGATGCTATGACTGCTCTGTTGGCTGCTCAGGAACAACCAGTTCCTGTGGTTTCTACAGCTGCAAATGTGACTCCTACTGTAACAACTGATCCCCGCTCTATCATGCCATCCGGGTATCCTTACGGGCTTCCGCTGTACTATACTGCTAATACAGGGGCAGGGACCTCTGGTACTACCAACAATGGCCCAATCCCAGGGGCAAACTTAACTCCTGTTAGTACCGCCTTGACTCAAGCTGCAACAACTGTTACCGAGCCCATTGTGAATGCGGTGCCTCTATTTGTCCATGCTAATGCGCACCACGGGAGTATTGCCACAACCGGAACTATGGAAGAGAGAATGGCAGAACTTGCCAAAGAGCTCCGACGGGAAATTAAGGCCAACAGGGGAAGCGGGGACTCCATTAAAACCCAGGACCTCTGCTTAGTATCGAAGGTAGATGTTCCAAAAAAGTTCAAGGTCCCGGAGTTCGACAAGTATAACGGGCTGACTTGTCCTCAAAATCATATTGTCAAATACGTCCGGAAGATGGGCAACTACAAGGACAATGATTCCCTTATGATCCATTACTTCCAAGACAGTCTGATGGAAGATGCTGCGGAGTGGTATACTAGTCTGAGCAAAGACGATGTCCATACTTTTGATGAGTTGGCCACTGCTTTCAAGAGCCACTACGGGTTTAACACTCGTTTGAAGCCGAATAGGGAGTTCCTCAGGTCCCTATCTCAGAAAAAGGAGGAAAGTTTCCGTGAATATGCGCAAAGGTGGAGAGGGGCAGCTGCCCGTATGACTCCTGCTTTAGATGAAGAAGAAATGACCCAGACATTCTTAAAGACCTTGAAGAAAGATTATGTTGAGAGGATGATCATCGCCGCCCCGAACAACTTTTCGGAGATGGTCACTATGGGAACCCGTCTTGAGGAAGCCGTCAGGGATGGAATCATTGTGTTTGAGAAAGCTGAATCCTCTGTGAGTGCATCGAAGAGATACGGTAATGGACACCACAAGAAGAAAGAAACGGAAGTGGGGATGGTGTCAGCTGGAGCCGGTCAATCAATGGCTACCGTTGCTCCTATCAATGCAGCTCAAATGCCTCCGTCATACCCATATATGCCGTATTCTCAGCATCCGTTCTTCCCACCGTTTTATCATCAGTACCCTTTGCCGCCGGGCCAGCCTCAAGTGCCCGTCAATGCAATTGCCCAGCAGATGAAACAACAGTTGCCGGTTCAACAACAACAACAACAACAACAACAGCAGCAGTATACTAGACCAACTTTTCCTCCTATACCAATGTTGTATGCAGAACTTCTTCCAACTTTACTCCAGAGAGGACATTGTACAACTAGACAGGGCAAGCCACCACCTGATCCGTTGCCTCCAAGGTTCAGGTCTGATCTCAAATGTGACTTTCATCAAGGTGCCTTAGGACATGATGTCGAGGGGTGTTATGCTTTGAAGTATATCGTGAAGAAACTCATTGATCAAGGGAAGCTGACTTTTGAGAATAATGTTCCACATGTCCTTGACAATCCGCTACCAAATCATGCCGCTGTGAATATGATCGAAGTGTGTGAGGAAGCTCCTAGGCTTGATGTCCGCAACGTCGCAACTCCTCTGGTGCCTCTACACATCAAGCTGTGCAAAGCTTCTCTGTTCAGCCATGATCATGCCAAGTGTCTAGGATGCCTCCGTGATCCTTTGGGTTGCCATGCTGTTCAAGACGACATCCAAAGCTTGATGAATGATAATCTTCTGACTGTTAGTGATGTTTGCGTGATTGTGCCAGTTTTTCACGATCCGCCTGTCAAGAGTGTACCTTTGAAGAAAAATGCTGAGCCTTTGGTGATAAGGTTGCCAGGACCAATTCCTTATGTTTCGGACAAGGCTGTTCCATACAAATACAATGCTACTATGATAGAAAATGGAGTAGAGGTGCCTCTAGCCTCCTTTGCCACAGTAAGCAATATTGCCGAAGGGACTTCTGCAGCACTAAGAAGCGGGAAGGTTCGTCCGCCATTATTTCAGCAGAAGGTAGCTACACCGACCATCCCACCAGTTGAAGAAGCAACTCCAACCGTTGTTTCACCCATTGCTACAGATGTGAATCAGCCAGGCAAATCTATAGAGGATTCGAATTTAGATGAGATTCTGAGAATAATAAAGAGGAGCGACTACAAGATCGTTGATCAGTTGCTGCAGACTCCTTCGAAGATATCTGTCTTGTCGTTACTCTTAAGCTCTGAGGCTCACAGGAATACCTTGTTGAAAGTGCTGGAGCAGGCTTATGTTGACCACGAAGTTACGGTAGATCGTTTCAGTGGCATAGTGGGAAATATTACTGCTTGTAACAACCTCTGGTTTAGTGAAGAAGAGTTGCCGGAAGTGGGAAAGGGTCACAATCTGGCTTTGCACATCTCGGTGAATTGTAAATCAGACATGATATCAAATGTGTTGGTGGATACCGGTTCCTCTCTCAATGTAATGCCCAAGACAACTCTAGATCAGTTGAGCTACCGAGGGACCCCTTTGAGAAGAAGTACTTTCTTGGTCAAAGCTTTTGATGGATCTCGAAAGAATGTGCTGGGAGAGATAGACTTGCCGATAACTATTGGCCCTGAGAATTTCTTGGTTACCTTCCAAGTGATGGACATTAATGCATCCTACAGTTGCCTACTGGGAAGACCGTGGATACACGATGCAGGTGCGGTTACTTCCACCTTACATCAGAAGTTGAAATTTGTGAAGAATGGAAAACTCGTTACAATCCATGGTGAAGAAGCATACTTAGTCAGCCAGTTGTCTTCTTTTTCTTGTGTTGAAGCAGGATCTGCCGAAGGGACTGCTTTCCAAGGTTTGACCATTGAAGGTGCAGAGCCTAAGGAAGCTGGGGCTGCTATGGCTTCATTGAAAGATGCTCAGAGAGCCATCCAAGAAGGTCAGACTGCCGGCTGGGGCAAGGTGATACAGGTCTGTGAGAACAAGCGTAAAAAAGGTCTCGGGTTCTCCCCGTCATCAAGGGTTTCCTCGGGAGTCTTCCACAGTGCAGGGTTTGTTAATGCTATCTCTGAAGAAGCCACTGGATCTGGTCTCAGGCCTGTATTTGTTACACCAGGAGGCATTGCGACAGATTGGGATGCCATTGACATTCCTTCAATCATGCATGTTTCTGAGTAATGTGTCTTGTTGCTTTAGTGCTTTGTTTTCAAAATAACAATCCTCTCGCTCTGCCCAAAGCGAGAGTGATATTTTCTGTAAGGGCATGTTTGTTTCGGCATTGCCGTTGATTAATAAAATTGTGTCGTTTCTTCCACGACTACTTTTTTTTTTAGTGCTTTTTTCCCTTGGAAACAATGGTAATGCCAGAAAAAACCAAAACGTCTGTATTTTCTTATTAATTTCAAAAATCTGCATGAAAAAAAAAAACTCTTTCTAAAATCATCCAATCATTATATGCAGGTTGAACCATAATAAACCCGTTGAACACAGTAATCCTACGATTCCTCCAAGTTATGATTTCCCTGTGTATGAAGCCGAAGATGAGGAAGGTGATGACATACCGTATGAGATCACTCGGTTACTTGAGCAAGAAAAGAAAGCCATTCAGCCTCACCAAGAAGAGATTGAGCTTATCAACATAGGTACCGAGGAAAACAAGCGAGAAATCAAGATTGGTGCTACTCTAGAGGAAAGGGTTAAACAGAAGATCATCCAACTCCTCCGGGAATATCCGGATATTTTTGCATGGTCCTATGAAGATATGCCAGGTCTAGATCCTATGATTGTGGAGCATCGGATCCCCACCAAGCCTGAATGTCCTCCCGTCAGGCAGAAATTGAGAAGGACTCATCCTGATATGGCTCTCAAGATTAAGAGTGAAGTTCAAAAGCAGATTGATGCGGGTTTCCTCATGACAGTTGAGTATCCCGAATGGGTTGCCAATATTGTGCCTGTGCCAAAGAAGGATGGTAAAGTCCGGATGTGTGTTGACTTCAGAGACCTGAACAGGGCCAGTCCAAAAGACAACTTTCCATTACCTCATATTGATGTGCTTGTTGATAATACTGCTCAATCTAAGGTGTTCTCCTTCATGGACGGTTTCTCCGGTTATAATCAGATCAAAATGTCTCCTGAAGATAGAGAAAAGACATCTTTCATCACTCCATGGGGTACTTTCTGCTACAAGGTGATGCCGTTCGGTCTAATCAATGCTGGTGCTACCTACCAAAGGGGAATGACCACTCTGTTTCATGACATGATTCACAAAGAAGTTGAGGTATATGTGGATGACATGATTGTGAAGTCAGCAGATGAGGAGCAGCATGTTGAATATTTAACAAGGATGTTTGAAAGGTTGAGAAAATACAAGCTGCGATTGAATCCCAACAAATGTACATTCGGTGTCAGGTCCGGAAAGTTATTAGGCTTCATTGTCAGCCAAAAGGGCATTGAAGTCGATCCTGATAAAGTCCGGGCCATCCGAGAAATGCCAGCTCCACAGACAGAGAAGCAAGTCAGAGGTTTCTTGGGACGTTTGAATTACATCTCCCGATTCATATCTCATATGACTGCAACCTGCGGGCCGATCTTCAAGCTACTTAGAAAGAACCAGCCTGTTGTATGGAATGATGAATGCCAAGAAGCTTTTGATAGCATCAAGAATTACCTGCTGGAACCACCTATCCTTGTCCCACCCGTGGAAGGAAGGCCTTTGATTATGTATTTGGCAGTATTTGATGAATCCATGGGATGTGTACTTGGTCAACAAGATGAAACTGGAAAGAAAGAGCATGCTATCTACTATCTAAGCAAGAAGTTCACCGATTGTGAAACTCGGTATACAATGCTTGAGAAGACTTGTTGTGCTCTGGCCTGGGCCGCTAAACGCCTGCGTCATTATTTGGTGAATCATACAACCTGGTTGATATCCAGAATGGATCCGATAAAGTATATCTTTGAGAAAGCTGTTGTTACTGGGAAGATTGCACGCTGGCAGATGCTTTTGTCTGAATATGATATTGTGTTCAAAACTCAAAAGGCAATCAAAGGCAGCATTCTTGCCGATCACCTTGCTTATCAACCTCTTGATGATTACCAACCAATTGAATTCGATTTCCCTGATGAAGAGATCATGTATTTGAAATCCAAAGACTGCGACGAACCGTTGATTAATGAAGGTCCAGATCCCAATAGCAAGTGGGGTTTAGTCTTTGATGGTGCTGTCAATGCTTATGGCAAAGGAATTGGGGCAGTCATTGTATCCCCGCAAGGGCATCACATTCCCTTTACCGCCCGAATTCTGTTCGAATGTACCAACAACATGGCTGAGTATGAAGCATGTATCTTCGGGATCGAGGAAGCAATTGACATGAGAATCAAACACCTCGACATCTATGGAGATTCTGCGCTCGTCATCAATCAGATAAAGGGTGAATGGGAGACCCACCATGCTAAGTTGATTCCTTATCGTGATTATGCGAGACGTCTTCTGACATATTTTACAAAGGTTGAGCTGCACCATATTCCTCGTGATGAGAACCAAATGGCTGATGCTCTTGCTACTCTATCTTCCATGTTTCGAGTAAACCATTGGAATGATGTGCCATTAATCAAAGTGCAACGCCTTGAAAGGCCTTCGCATGTGTTTGCTATTGGGGATGCGATCGATCAGGCTGGTGAAAATGTGGTTGACTATAGACCTTGGTACTACGACATCAAACAGTTCTTGCTGAGCCGTGAGTATCCGCCGGGTGCTTCCAAACAAGACAAGAAGACTTTGAGAAGATTGGCCGGTAGATTCCTGTTAGATGGAGATATTTTGTACAAGAGGAACTATGACATGGTATTGTTAAGATGTGTTGATGAACATGAAGCAGAGCAGTTAATGCATGATGTACATGACGGTACCTTCGGGACCCATGCTACAGGGCATACTATGTCAAGGAAGTTGTTACGAGCAGGTTACTACTGGATGGCCATGGAGCATGATTGCTACCAGTACGCCAGGAAATGCCACAAATGTCAAATCTATGCTGATAAGATTCATGTGCCTCCACACGCTCTCAATGTTATGTCATCCCCATGGCCGTTCTCAATGTGGGGCATCGACATGATTGGAAAAATTGAACCAAAGGCTTCAAATGGTCATCGTTTTATCTTAGTGGCAATTGACTACTTCACCAAATGGGTTGAAGCAGCATCTTATACCAATGTGACCAAGCAAGTGGTAGCTAAGTTCATCAAGAACAACATCATCTGTCGATATGGTGTTCCTAGCAAGATTATTACCGACAATGGTACCAACCTGAACAACAATGTGGTGCAAGCTCTTTGTGAAGAATTCAAAATTGAGCATCATAACTCTTCTCCTTATAGACCTCAGATGAATGGTGCAGTTGAGGCCGCCAACAAGAATATCAAGAGAATTGTCCAGAAGATGGTAACCACGTACAAGGACTGGCATGAGATGTTACCCTATGCTCTGCATGGCTACCGTACTACTGTGCGCAGTTCAACCGGGGCAACCCCTTTCTCTCTTGTATATGGTATGGAAGCAGTTCTTCCTTTGGAAGTGGAGATCCCATCTCTCCGTGTGATCATGGAAGCAAAGTTATCCGAGGCTGAATGGTGCCAAAGCCGGTATGATCAGTTGAATTTGATTGAGGAAAAACGTATGGATGCCATGGCTCGTGGACAGTCATATCAAGCAAGAATGAAGACTGCTTTTGACAAGAAAGTCCATCCTCGAGAATTCAAGGTAGGGGAACTTGTATTGAAAAGGAGGATAAGCCAGCAACCCGACCCAAGGGGCAAGTGGACGCCTAACTATGAAGGTCCTTATGTTGTCAAGAAGGCCTTCTCCGGTGGTGCTTTAATCCTTACACACATGGATGGTGTGGAACTTCCAAATCCAGTGAATGCCGATATAGTCAAGAAATACTTTGCCTAGAAATATGAAAAGAACAGCGTGGTAGGTCGAAAACCCGAAAGGGCGGCCTAGGCAAAAATGCGCTTCCCGGTGGATCGAAAACCCGAAAGGGCGGTCCAGGTAAAAATAAGGGACAAAAAAAATATATATGAAAAGCTCGCTGAGATTGTACGCAACTCAGGCAAGAATGAGCGTCTCGATGAGCCGAAAACCCGGAAGGGCGGTTCATGCAAAAATGAGATTGAAACAGAAGGCAAGTAACTATATCTGGCCAACCACCGTCCCCCTTGGGGCATCTGCAGCTGTTAATGACCATCTTCATCAAAAGCTCCTATACTTGTGAATTCAAAGTTTCTAAGAACTGTAGTGGTTACCGTGTTCAATGTACCACCAACCAATAAAATTACCATTTTCCAAGCTTTGTGAATCCGTGGAGTCATGCCTTCGGCTGACCACCACTCTTATACATCAATTTGAGCTTGTGCTTTTGTTTGAAACTCTATTTTTCTTCTACTTTCAAAGCTGTATACAAAACATTTTCTTTCTATTTTGATAATGACAATGCTTGAAACAAACATTTTTGAAAATTGAAAACCTTTGGTCTATTTTGAAAAGCAAACCTGAGCAACAGGGTACATTCAAATGAAACATGCATGAGCGAGAGTATGTTGATGTCTATTTCAATATATGTTACAAGCAAGTTCTCCTCCAGGATAGTCTGTGGTCAATGGCAAGAATGAAAAAACAGAATAAAATGCATGAAAATAAATAAGCTCGCTAAGTTGAAAACCCGAAAGGGCGGCTTAGGCAAAAATGAGCACCCCGCTGGATTGATAACCCGAAAGGGCAATTCAGGCAAAAATGGGGCATTGAAAAGAATCTATTTCCCCGGTGGATCGAAAACCCGAAAGGGCGATCCAGGCAAAAATGGGATGCAAAAAATGATGAATGAGAATTGAGAATATAACATGCAAAAAGCATTGACCACAGATGCGATGTCTACAACATGCCCAGCACAACGGCGTTTTCCCCGGTGAGGTCTCTCAAGATTCTATCCCCAAGCAAGTTGTTTACCTACCTGCCCTCAGCCATGGTCCCGAAACGTCTCCCAACGACGTCATCTCCAAAGAGGATTTCCAAGAAGGTGTAATATAGCACGAGCTACTACGTGCCCAATACTCTGATGTCTTGTCTTCCCCGTGAAGTCGTGCCTACAAAATGCCAACAGTCATGCATTACAAGCATTCATACATGCATAATCATGCATATTACGTGCCCATGCATTTAATGAAACTGTTATATCATCCATGCATATTGCATTTCCAATGTCAACATCAGTCTCAATTCAAAACTCATGTCAGGTTCTCTGTCAAAACCTTGTGAGCCAATAATATCGGTCAATTTCTACCTTTCAATTCAAATCGACGTCAAGTCAATCTCAATCTATATTTTGTCAACAAACCAATCCCCAGTGAATATGTTTCTGTTCGGTCAAGTTACTAGTTCGCATCCAAGAACGACTTGCACCCGTTTACTTTTCAATGTTATCGGTCGAGTGCCCAGCTCAATCCAAGAGCAGCTTGTACCTATCCATTTGTTTCTGTCCAGTCGAGTAACCAGTTCGAATCCATAAGAACCACTCGTACCTGCCAATTTTACATGTTTTCAGTCGAGTCACCAGTTCGAATCCGTAAGAACAACTCGTACTTGTCAATTTTCTCTTTTTCCCAGTCGAGTCACCAGTTCGAATCCATAAGAACAACTCGCACTTTCCAATATCCCCAAGTGAGTTACCAGTTCGAATCCATAAGAACAACTCATGTTTGTCCAGTAACCTCTATCCCCGGTGAAGTGACCAGTTCGAATCCATAAGAACAACTCGCAGTTGTCTGTTTGTTTCATCCCCGGTCAAGTGGCTAGTTTGAATCCAAGAACAGCTTGTACCTGTCCAACTTGTTTCTAGTTTCCCGTTACTCTGCTATTCACTATCTTTGTCAATGTCTACCAATCCCGCAATGGATACGACATATTTTGTTAATTCCAATCCCCATGAGGTCTTGCATTCATAATCCAAATGATGCATGGCATGCATATTATTTGAAAATGGGTAGGCGTATTTTTACGTCCAAACACAGTGCAAATGCTAATATTTAAGTATCTTCGTCCTGTCAAGCCAAAGACTCCGTCTCTTGACTCTCCAGACAAAGAAACTTAAATAGGGGCAGCTGTTATACCCTGTTTTTGGACCTAAAAATACTGGGCCCAATTTCATTTTCAAACTTTGTCAATTATCAAATTTCAACTGCACAGTTCAAATTGTCTCTGCCTCGCAGTATTTTCAATCACAATTTTACCTATGTTTTTCTTGCATAAAACCTTTTGAAATGTCTTTACTTGTCTTGTAAGTCATTTAAAAGTGTCTCTGAATCATTACATTGCTTTTTCTACAGTGTATTTCAAAATTTGCAAAAAGTCGTACAGAAGGGTATTTTGGTCATTTCCTGCAGTGGGACCCATTTTCATCCTTGTGACTGTCTCTGAGTCTTTTCAAATTCATTTTTAACTTTCCATCAGTAAACCTTGCTAATTTCATTTCAAACTTGCATCTGAGTCAGTGTCGAGTCAATTTGGCTCTGTTTAGGTCATTTTTAGCCCTAGGGGCATTTTGGTCATTTCACATAAAATTTTGGCATGGGGAGGTTACTTTGAAGTACCTCATTTAGGCCATTGGTTCGTTTTAGTCCGTTTTGTCAATTTTATTTTTTTGTTTCGCTTTACGTTTGGTCAAATTACGTTTTTTATTCAATTTTATTTTTTTAATTGCATTTTGGTCCCTCAAGTGAGGTCCCAAAATTGCATTTCAGTCCAGTTTCTTTTCCAATTTTCATTTTAGTCCTTTTTTGGTCAATTGCAGTTTAGTCCTTAAGTTTTGTTTTTTGCAAGAAGGTCCAAATTTCATTTTTTTGTCCAAGGCCGGGTCATTCTTTTTTTTCAGGTCCAGGTGTCACTTTCTCATTTGTTCAGAGGCACACATGTCATGCTATAAAAGGTGCACAGTGCCACTCAAGGCCATGAATCACACGCCAACTCATAAACACAAAATAAATTTTCTCTTTCTCAGCAATTAGATCAAAAACAGAAAATTCTCAGAATTTCTCAAGAACACCAAGAACACAAAACCCTAACCGTTTTCCAGAAAGCAAGAATCATCAAAATTCGTTGGATTTTCCATTGATTCTCAGAGATTCCTTAGGAATCATCATCATTGAATCATCTCCTTCGCAATTCAAGGCACGGATTCACTGCAGAAGCAGCAAATTCCAGTACCGATCACGAAGAAGGTTCAGCGAGAAGAAGGGGGAAAGAAACAAGGTTCTAAACCGGCGAAGAAGATGAAGAAACAGAACCGGTGAATCACCGATTTATTTTCGGTCCAAAGAACAAGCAGAAGCATCAAAAATCAGCAAGAACAGAATCAAGTTTTCTGAAGAATCTCACAAAATCTCCAATCAAAAATTTCAGGTAAAACTCAGAATCTTTTTAAAAAATATAATATCACAGTTGAACCTGTAAAAACATGCAAGCAATACAGATCTAAGATTTCCAGAATTCAAAAGCGAAGCCGTAACCGTAAACACAAAACCTAGATCCATAAGGATCTAAGTTTTGAAAGCAAGAACGAATACCAGAAAAGTAATCAAGCGACGAAACGATGTAGATCTTTAAAGATCTAAATGCTTTTGTTCAAAAATCAAAGAAAACATTTCAAGACCGTATGAAATTTTCTAGATCTGCGTCGTTTCAAGCTGTTTTTGAAAAGATAATTGCCAGATTCTTGATTAGGGTTTAAAAACGAATGGATTGGTGAAGAAATTTTGGCATTCTGGAAATTTTAGGTCACCGGAGTTCATGAACTCGCCGGAGAAGATGAAGCTTCCGGCGGACCTTCAAGGTCTCCGCCGTGGCTTCATCCTCACCGGCGGTGAGGGTTAGAGAGAGGCGAGAGAAGAGGGAAGCTTAGAGAGAGAAAGAGATGGAAGAAATGGACTGGACCGGCGTCTACGTCCTTATATAGACGTTTGAACCGGTCCGGTTTATTTTGCTTCCATTTTGAACCGTAGGATCTAGGGTTTCTTTTGTTGAATGGCTGTGATGCGTTGTTACTGTATGCTTGATTTACGTTACCATGCGCTGCGTGTTTTGAACCGTTAGATCTGGATCCGGATCAATCCAACGCCTCTGAGGCCTTTGGATGATCCAGGTCCAGTCTGTTTTGGGTTTTGGTTTGGGCCTCAGTTTTCTTTCACGTTTTTTTGCTTTTTTTTGCTATTTGCACTGTTTTTCTTTGCTATTTGAACCAATGTCTTGATTAAAAATTTTGATAAATTTCCTAGAAAATCCATGCTTACTTCTTGACATTTTCTCGATGTTTTATGGTGTTTTTGCACGCTGGAATTAGCAAAATTCTTGTATGATTAATCCATGGCATTTTAATTTTTTCTTGGATTATTTCTTATGATTATTTTGTCAATTCTATCATTGATTTGCGAATATGTGATAAATGCCATTTGACATGTTAATGTGAGGTGCTCATGCCTACAATCCTATGTTTACTTTGCTGTTTTAGATTGATTCATGAAACCTTGATTGTATGAGCAATGTATGCATATTCTAAAAAAAATAATAATAAAATGATAATTCTATCTCAAAATTGGTATGAAGCTAAGCTTGTTTGTTTCTAATGATCCTATGTTTATAGCTTGAGATAAAAGAAACTATTTCAAACTTGCTATAGCATGAGAATTAGAAGCTACAAATGCCTTAGGTTTCATATCAAAATTTTAGGTTTTATTACCATTTTATTACTATCCTTATGGCATTTTATGCGTTTTTGCCTCTTGCTACTCTTTATGCTTTATTTCACTAACAAGTTTATTTCCATGTTTCATGCATCTCATTTAGCATCCCCTCCACTTTCTTTAGCCTAGCATTTATTTTTTGCAAGTTTTAATTCATTTGGTAATGTAATTTGTTATCATTGATTTGTAGCTTGGCAAAGGGGCCATAGAATGTATTTAGGCAATTTTTGTAATATGGACTATGGACACTATGACGCACCGACACGCACACACTCACCTTAGATGTATGCATAGGATTGTATGGTTAAATAAGCGTTTAGGTTTTAAACACTTAGAGAAAATCCATCTTTTTTCAAAAAAACAATTGAACTTCACTTCAAAAATTTTCATAATAAATATGAAGTCAACACTTCATTTTTTTTCCTTTCTTTTTTCTTAAGAAAAATTCAATTCACCTTAATCATTTAGACTTTTTTTTTCAATCACTAATCAAACCTCACTTTTTTGCTAAATCTCATGCTCATGAAGCCTCCCAATCTCCTTCTTCAAAACCATTTTCAAAACTAAAAATCAAACAATTAAAACGAAAAAACAAGTCTTTTTAGCAAGAACTACGCCGGTTTTGATCCCGTAAAACGGTACGTAGGCAATGAGTCAAAACTCATCCAAGCCGAAATAAAACCCAATTCTACTTCTTCTCACCCCCCATTCTTCACTAATCATACTTTTTTTTTACAAATAAGCAATAAAACTAAAGCGTAGAAATAAATTTAGGAAAGCGGTTCTTATGGAATACCATAATCGCTCCGGGTGCCTAACACCTTCCCGTAGCGAAAACGACCCCCGAACTTAGAATCTAAGGGTTTTTTCTCAATTTTACCCTTCCCGAGAAAAAAGAGAGATATCAACGGTCAAAAGGTTCAAGTCCAATTAATGGCTTGGCACCCAAAAACCATGATAACAGTGAACATAGTAGATTTATCCTTCCTGGCCTTTTGATGCTTCTGAGCACCCTTCTCAGTAGCATCATCATCAAGATATTCTTCCTTGGTGATCTGCTTCTTCTTGGACTTTCTGCTTTTAGCCACAGGCAGAGCACCACCA
Organism: Medicago truncatula; assembly: GCF_003473485.1. Lineage (NCBI taxonomy): Eukaryota > Viridiplantae > Streptophyta > Magnoliopsida > Fabales > Fabaceae > Medicago > Medicago truncatula. Next base: position 35,007,873 of record NC_053047.1, read on the forward strand.
TACATTTCTTCAGGGACATCTTTCAAACTAATTTTCTTGTTGTAGGTTGTGTAGAAGTCCAGAATGTATGCCTTTTGAACATCCAGGGGATCCTTCTTGCATATGTGTATCTCATTAGAGACTAGATCAGATATGACATCAGATTCATGCATATCTGAAGCTAGTTTCTTGCAAGTTGAGACCAGCCTCATATTGACCATGGTTGCCCCATTAATTATCTTTCCTGTGACTGCTCCCAGCTTCTGATTGTCATAAATGCCCACATCCTTTAGGACACTTAAGATTCCTCCTTCCTGGAAAATTATGGAGAGCAGCCTTCCATAAGGAACGAACTTTCTGTTCTCCAACTGACTCTTCTTGAGTTCCTTGATCATGTACTTAAACATGTACTTGGGAACATTCATGGTTGTTTCCTGATTGATGGTGTGATGCAGAAAGACCTTATGACCAAGAGAGGGTTGATCACTTCCTCCACCTTTGGGAAAGATATTCTCATTCTGGATCTTCAGTAGCATTTTCTTTTCCATACTTAAGGTGCTGTAGGGCTTAGCATCCTTTGATCCGTAGATAGTGTTGTTTACTATCTCCTTCCATGGGCTTGTTCTGGGGTTAGGAATCTCTTCTCCATCATAAGTCCCAGAAGCATCCCTTCTCATGGCTTGAGCAATCACGTGCTCATTGATTGTTACAGGAATGCCCATGACAGATGATCTAATCTCAGTCCCAGTGAAGGCGAGTAGACCCATTTCTTGTCTGGTTTTTCCCTCCAAGGAAGGATTAATCAGGATCATCTGAGCTTCTTCCAGTTTAGCAGCAGCTTTATCATACACAGAAGCTCTAACCCAGAATTGTCTTACCAGCACTTCATAGGTTGGTCCGTTGAGAAGACTGAAATAACTCATCAATTTTTGCTTCTTGTAAAATCTTACCAAGTCGCATCCATGGTGAGTTAGAGAAGCGAAGTCCACTGGATTTTCCGCTTGAATGATTAACTCCCATTCTTCGATAGACATGGTTCTTCCTTTGATTTCATAAGCAGGAGTATCTGTATTTGACGACGAACCACCAGCAGAACTTGAAGAAGCCATTGAAATGGAGTGGTTTTAGGGTTCTAAAGTTTTTGAGAGGATGAGAGAATGCGCTTACTTTCGCAGAGAGTTTAGAAGAAAATAGAAAGTGTTTGTTGTGAAGTGAGTAGTGTGTGTTTGTTTTAAGTGTTTTTGTTAAAACGTTTGCAATTCAGAACAGACAAACAAACATAGCATTAATGACAAATTGGGGGCGCGTGTTAGTATGTTTAATTGCAGATAAAACATCATTGCCCTTTTTGTTATACTCCAATACAAATAGACCACGTCAGAGACTTTTCAGAAAACTAACCTTTGGGTAATGGGACAGCTGTTACAAAAAGTAACTGCCAACGTTCCCACTAACCTTGCTATTCAGAAGCAAAAGATACCTTTTCTGAAGTATTAGTGCTGACGTCATCTTCAGAAGCAAATTTTCCTCAGAACCTCAGTCAAGAGTTTCTGATGGACCAGCTGCTTCTGAATAAACTTCAGAACCAAAACTTCTTATTCAGAAGCCAGCAATTTTTCAATCAGACACAAAGTGCAAGTTCAAATTTTTCTTAATAAAATCAAATCTTTCAACAGATAAGGGTTTTGTAAATATATCAGCCCATTGATGTTCAGTATCAATGAATTGTATATCTAAAATCCCTTTTTGAACATAGTCTCTGATAAAATGGTGTTTGATCTCAATATGCTTGGCTCTTGAATGTAGAATTGGATTCTTTGACAAACAGATAGCAGCAGTATTATCACAAAAAATGGGAATACTGTTAGCATTAATCTGATAGTCTTCCAACTGATGTTTCATCCAAAGTAGTTGTGTACAACAACTTGCAGCTGAAATGTATTCTGCTTCTGCTGTAGACATAGCAATTGTTGTTTGTCTTTTGCTTGCCCAGGATATCAGATTTTCTCCCAGGAATTGACAATTTCCACTGGTTGATTTTCTTTCAATCCTGTCACCAGCATAATCAGCATCACAGAATCCAATCAACTTGTAATCTAGGGATTTCCTATAAAGGAGTCCAAGATTAGTTGTTCCTTTCAAATACCTGAAGATTCTCTTAACAGCAGTTAAATGAGATTCTCTAGGATCTGATTGAAATCTTGCACACAAGCATACACTGAATAAGATATCAGGTCTAGATGCAGTGAGGTATAACAGAGAACCAATCATACCTCTGTATAACTTCTGGTCTACTACTGTTCCAGTATCTTCTTTGCTTAAGGTGCAGGTTGGATGCATTGGAGTGTTCATCACTTTACAATCTTCTAGCTTGAACTTCTTCAGAAGCTCCTTTGTATATTTTGTTTGATGAACATATACTCCTTCTTTACTTTGGTTGATTTGAATTCCAAGAAAGAACTTCAATTCTCCCATCATACTCATTTCAAATTCATCCTGCATCAACTTAGAGAATTCTTTGCAAAGAGATGCATTAGTAGAACCAAATATTATATCATCAACATATATTTGCACAATCAAAATGTCCTTCTTAAGTGTCTTTCTGAAGAGTGTTGTGTCAACTTGTCCTCTTTCAAAATCATTTTTAATTAAGAAATTACTTAGTCTATCATACCAAGCTCTGGGAGCTTGTTTCAAGCCATATAGTGATTTCTTAAGTTTATAAACATGGTCAGGATGCTTAAGATCCTCAAACCCAGGAGGTTGTTTGACATATACTTCTTCTTCAATGACACCATTAAGAAAAGCACTTTTGACATCCATTTGATACAATATTATGCCATGGTTAATTGCATAGGATAGAAGTAACCTGATTGCTTCCAATCTTGCAACTGGAGCAAATGTTTCAGTGTAATCAATGCCTTCTTGTTGACTGTAACCTTGAGCAACAAGTCTGGCTTTGTTTCTGGTTACTTCTCCTTTTTCATTCAGCTTGTTTCTGAATACCCATTTTGTTCCAATAATGTTCTTCTGAAAAGGTTTGGGTATCAGATCCCACACATCATTTCTCTGAAACTGATTTAGTTCTTCTTGCATGGCTAATATCCAACCATCATCTGAGAGAGCTTCTTCAACAGTTTTAGGCTCAATTATTGAAAGCAATCCTATTAAAGACTCTTCTTGTCTGAAATGTGATCTTGTTCTTCTAGGACTATCTTTGCTTCCAATGATTAACTCCTCAGGATGTGAAGATTTGTGTTTGAATTTTGGCTGAATAACCTGCTGAGTGTTATCTTGAACATCCTCAGAAGCATTTTCATTCTGTTCTACTGGACTAGTTTCTGCTTCTGAATTAGACTCAGCTTCTGGAGTGATTTCAGCTTCTGGACGAGATTCAACTTCTGAATGCTTTTCAGAATCAGAAGGTTGATCAGATTCTGATGCATCTTCAGAATCAGTTGTACCTGCATTACTTTCACTTTGCTCTGGAGTTTTATTTCCAGGCTCTCTATCATCAAATTTTACATGGATAGATTCTTCAACACAATGTGTTTCTGAATTATACACTCTGTATGCCTTTGACCTTTCAGAGTAACCTAAAAAGATTCCTCTTTGAGCCTTGGCATCAAATTTCTTCAGATAGTCTTTAGTGTTCAAGATGTAACAAGTACATCCAAACTGATGAAAGTAAGAGATATTGGGTCTTCTTCCTTTAAAGAGTTCATATGCAGTTTTCTCCAACATAGGTCTGATATAGATCCTATTTTGAATGTAACATGAAGTATTAACTGCTTCTGCCCAAAAATGTTTAGCTAGATTGTTTTCATGGATCATGGTTCTGGCCATTTCTTGTAAGGTTCTGTTCTTTCTCTCTACAACCCCATTTTGTTGTGGAGTTCTAGGAGAAGAGAATTCATGGAGAATCCCATGTTTTTCACAAAAAAGTTCAAATGGCTCATTTTCAAATTCTCCACCATGATCACTTCTGACTTTCAAAATTTTCAATTCTTTTTCAGATTGTATTTGAGTGCAGAAGCTGCTAAACACTTCACAAGCATAATCTTTACTTTTAATGAATTTTACCCAAGTCCATCTGCTGTAATCATCAACAATGACTAATCCATATTTACTTCCATATAAAGATGCAGTGTTAACTGGACCAAACAGATCAATATGGAGTAATTCTAAGGGTCTAGAGGTTGATACAATGTCTTTAGATTTGAAAGTGCTTTTCACAATTTTCCCTTTCTGACATGCACCACAAAGTGCATCTGAATGATAATCAATGTTAGGCAATCCTTTGACCAGTTGTAACTTGCTAATTTTAGAAATTAATCTCCAATTAGCATGTCCCAGCCTTTTGTGCCATACCCATTTTTTATCATTCATTGACAGAAGGCAAACTACCTTCTGATCAGCCAGATCAGAGAAATTTATTTTATAAACATTTTCAACTCTCTTTCCCTTGAATGTAATGGATTTGTCATTCTTGTTGACTAGAGTGCAGTTGGTCTTACTGAACATTACATCATACCCATTGTCACAAAATTGACTAATGCTCAATAGGTTATGCTTTAGACCATCTACTAGCCACACATTATTAATTGAGATGGAGGAATTACCAATAGTACCTGTACCAATGATTTTTCCAGTTTGGTTGCCACCAAACTTCACTTCTCCTCCATCTTTCATTGTAAGGGTAAGGAACAAAGCTTTCTCTCCAGTCATGTGCCTTGAACATCCGCTGTCTAGGTACCATGACCTTTGTTTCTCTCTTGCCCTTATGCACACCTGCATTTTTAGCCAATTCAGATTTAGGTACCCATATCTTCATGGGTCCTTTTGGGTTAGTTCTGGAGGCTTTACTTTTCCTCCCTTGTACCTTAGGGTGAATGCTAAGAGGCTTCTGATCATTCAATACTTCAGGTTTAACACCTTTTGGTATTGTTTTATCAGAAGCAGTGGCTGCCTTGTTCTTCTGATCCTTTTGTTTTGGGATTTTAGATTCTGGTCTAATCAGATTCTGATGAACAGGTTCTGATCTTTTCAGAATTTTAATCTTTTGACTCTTAGGATCAGATTTTGTCATCACCTTGATCTTAAGATTCTCTGGCTTTGATGTGATCTTAGCCTGTGAACCAGAAGTTTCAGGTTTTGACTGAACAGCAGTTACAGCATTTGTACCTTCAGGCACAAAGGTGGATTTCAATCCATCCTTGATACAATCACAGTAGCTTTTGAGACTGTATTCTTTGGATTTCTCCTCAGAATATCCAATCCCTTTGCCATTGTTCTTGTATGTGCTGTAGATCATAGAGGCAACTTTGCTTCTGTCTATTCCAGCCATAATGAAATCATCCAAGGCAATCTCATGTTTATTGCCTGAACCTTTATCACATTTTTCTTGTAGCTTCTGACAAAGAATTTTGAGCCTATCTTCATATGTTGTTGATATGAGATTAAACCCTTTTAGTTCTTCTTCAGAAGCTTTTAGCTCCAATAGAGTTGACTTCTGTTGTTTCATTAAATCAACATATTTTTCTTTTAAATCTGTCAACTCATTGGTTCTGTGTTCAAACAGTGATAAAAGTTCTTTTAGAGAATCCACAAGTTCTTGTCTAGGAATTTTGGAATATACCTCATTTTCATCTTCTGAATCTGATTCAGCTTCTGATACTGCTTCTGATGATACTGTTGCCACTAACCCCATGGCTGCTTTTGTATCATCTTCTGCTTCTTCTTTATCAGAACCAGATTCACTATCCAAATCTTCCCAGGTTGCCATCAAGCTCTTTTTGATTTGCTTTCTAAACTTACTGGAGCTGAAGCTTGATTTCTTGGATTTACTTTTAGATTTCTCCTTCTGAAGATCAGGGCAATCAGCAATAAAATGACCAGGCTTCTTGCAGTTAAAGCACCCCTTCTGATCTTCTTTCTTTGAGTTCTTGTAGCCACCTCTCTTGCTCAAAAATTTCTTTTGCTTCCTTGCCAGATATTCAAGTTTGTTGGACAGCATAGCCATCTTCACCGACTGATCTTCATCAGAATCTCGATCAGGTGATTCTTCTTCAGATTCACTGGCTTTGTAGGCCTTTGAAGATTTTGAAGTCTTTCCTTTAGATGGTAGAGCAATGGATTTACTCTTCTTAGAGGATTCATGCTCATTTAAACTCATTTCATGCACTTTGAGTGAGCTAACAAGATCTTCAACACTTAAAGTGTTTAGATCCTTAGCTTCCTCAATAGCAGTTACTTTGGGTCTCCATCTTGAAGGTAAGCTTCTCAAAATCTTACTGACATGATCAGAAGCAACATAGCTTTTCTTCAGAATTTGCAATCCAGAAACTAAAGTTTGAAATCTTGAGTACATTTCTTCAATACTCTCATCATCCTTCATTCTGAATAATTCATACTGATGAACAAGCATCAAAGCTTTAGCCTCTTTCACCTTCTTACTGCCTTCAAAGTTGGCACATAGTGATGCAAACATAGCCTTTGCAGTAGATTTGTCACTCATCTTCATATATTCGGTGCGAGGTATAGAAGCCACAATAATTCCTCTGATTTTGTGGTGCTTCTTGTAAAGCTTTTTCTGAGCAGGAGTATGTATTCTTCTGTCTATGGCAGCTCCTTCTTCATCTAAATCCAGATCATCAACTCCATCTTCCAATATGTCCCATAGCTCTTCATCCAAACCCATGATGAAGCTATACATATTTGTTTTCCACCATGAAAACTCTTCTGGATCTCCATTAAACTTAGGAGCTTTACCAGAGTCTGTTTTCTTGTCAGCCGTATCATAGTCATGCTTGACACTTGTGTATTTTACGGTTGTAGTTGATTCCTCTCCTCCAGACATGTTTTTCTATAGGATCTTGATCTGTAACACTGTTAAGTGCTATGATAACAGAGCAGGCTCTGATACCAATTGAAGGTGAGAAAAACACAAGAAGGGGGGGGGGTTGAATTGTGTTTTCTTTTTCTCTTAAAAAATACTTCTTCTGATAAAACTTCAGAAGCAGTTTGATTGCTCCTGATGAAGTGATCAGAGTCAGATTGCAGCGGAAGAGAACAGAGCAGAGAAAAGAAAGACAAAGACACAAGCAGTTATCCTGGTTCCTTCCACAACACGGAAGTAGTCCAGTCCCCCTTGCACTTCCAAGGAGATTTTCACTATAATCAACAAGATTACAACTGCTCAATACTTTCTAAGTATGAGACTTCACAAAGATGCTCAAGCACACACGCAAGAGACTTCCAATGCTCAAGCACTAAGCAAGAGACTTCTAATGCTCAAGCACTAAGCAAGAGACTTCTAATGCTCAAGCACGCAGGCAAGAGACTTCTGATCAAACAAAAATACAGACAATTGAGTTTGATTTGAACACTTGATATACAATCAGTGGTGTTCTCAATACAATACAGTAAAGACTCTAGACTTTGAATTTCTAAGATTTATCAAATCAGTGCAGAAATTCTGTGTGCTTTGTAGAATCAATTTGACAGAGTTTTGGCGCTTTTGAACTTGTATATCTCTATCTACAATCTTCAAGTCTTCACTCCTTTATATAGAGGTGTGAAAGAGACGTTGAGATTATCAGCACGTCTAAAGAGTCGTTTGAAATCCTTTAATCATCCACCAGTGATCCTTTGCCTGATATGGGTGTAGTCCTTTGAAGAGTTAGCTTCAAAATCATTCCCATCTTGAAGGCGCACATTCTGCAGGCAAGGCTGTTGTTTTGTCTTGTAGCGAAGACAAAAACAGAGTAATGGAGGTAGTGGTTGTACACTTGTACTTTGTCAACTCTAGTAAAGAGAGACAAGTGCTCAGTGCTATCCATATATCCGTTGGAACCTCCCTTTCAATTCTTTGTTCTTCTTGGATAAGACTGAATTGAGAGCCAGCTACTTTGAATCTTCAGTTTGATTGAGGGATCAAATGCAGCTTCTGGTGAAAATATTTTGCTTCTGATGAAAACCTTGCTTCTGATGATCCTCTGCTTCTGATGACGTCATCACTTCAGAAGCACTCTGAACTTCAGGAGCGATTTTCTTCAGATGCTTGGAATTCTTTTTCTTTCCATTGTTCTTCCAGGACCTGTTGAAATTACTTGACTAGACTTTGGTCCTGTACACTTGAACAATTATTAGTAATAACCAATTGACAATTTTTAATACCTTGTTATCATCAAAACTCAATAAGGTTCATTGTGAAACACATTTTGTTCCAACATTCTTCGGTCTACAACAGCTCCTTCTTCATCTAAATCCAGGTCATCAACTCCATCTTCCAATATGTACCATAGCTCTTCATCCAAACCCCATGATAAAGCTATACATATTTGTTTTCCACCATGAAAACTCTTCTGGATCTCCATTAAACTTTGGAGCTTTACCAGAGTCTGTTTTCTTGTCAGCAGTATCATAGTCATGTTTGACACTTGTGTATTTTAAGGTTGTAGTTGATTCCTCTCCTCCAGACATGTTTTTCTATAGGATCTTGATCTGTAACACTGTTAAGCGCTATGATAACAGAGCAAGCTCTGATACCAATTGAAGGTGAGAAAAACACAAGAAGGGGGGGTTGAATTGTGTTTTCTTTTTCTCTCTTAAAAAATCTTCTTCTGATAAACCTTCAGAAGCAGTTTGTGAGTGCTTCTGATGAACTGATCAGAATTGGATATGCAGCGGAAAAGAACAGAGCAGAGAAAAGAAAGACAAAGACACAAGCAGTTATCCTGGTTCCTTCCACAACACGGAAGTAGTCCAGTCCCCCTTGTACTTCCAAGGAGATTTCACTATAATCACAAAGATTACAACTGCTCAATACTATCTAAGTGTGAGACTTCACAAAGATGCTCAAGCACACACGCAAGAGTCTTCCAATGCTCAAGCACTAAGCAAGAGACTTCTAATGCTCAAGCACGCAGGCAAGAGACTTCTGATCAAACAAAAATACAGAGAATTGAGTTTGACTTGAACACTTGATATACAATCAGTGGTGTTCTCAATACAATACAGTAAAGACTCTAGACTTTGAATTTCTAAGATGTATCAAATCAGTGCAGAAATTCAGTGTGCTTTGTAGAATCAATTTGACAGAGTTTTGGCGCTTTTGAACTTGTATATCTCTATCTTCTATCTTCAAGTCTTCACTCCTTTATATAGAGGCGTGAAAGAGACGTTGAGATAATCAGCACGTCTAAAGAGTCGTTTGAAATCCTTTGATCATCCACCAGTAATCCTTTGCCTGATTTGGGTGTAGTCCTTTGAAGAATAAGCTTCAAATTCATTCCCATCTTGAAGGCACAAATTCTGCAGGCATGGCTGTTGTCTTGTCTTGTAGCGTAGACAAAAAAACAGAGTAGTGGAGGTAGTGGTTGTACACTTGTACTTTGTCAACTCTACTAACGAGAGACAAGTGCTCAGTGCTATCCATATATCCGTTGATACCTCCCTTTCAATTCTTCGTTCTTCTTAGATAAGATTGAATTGAGAATCAGCTACTTTGGATCTTCAGTTTGATTAAAGGATCAAATATAGCTTCTGGTGAAGATATTGCTTCTGATGACCTTCTGCTTCTGATGACGTCATCTCTTCAGAAGCAGTTTTCTTCAGATGCTTGGAATTCTTTTGCTTTTCATTGTTCTTCCAAGACCTATTGAAATTACTTGACTAGCTTTTGGTCATGTACACTTGAACAATCATTAGTAATAACCAATTGACAATTTTTAATACCTTGTTATCATCAAAACTCAATAAGGTTCATTGTGAAACACATTTTGTTCCAACACACTTGTATTTCAGTTTTGTCTAAAATAATACAATGAGAATAAATTTTAGTTCTCCTTCAAGCTTTCTTCCTCCATTGATGGAGTTTATGCTATAATTTTCCAGTTATAGCATTCATTTCTCTCTTGGTGTATTAATTCTGAAAAAAAAAGTCCTTCTTTCTATTAAGTTATAGCGATTCATTTCTCTTCTTGATGTATAATCGACTCATTATAACCTTAACCTAATGTTTGGAAGTACAAAACCAAAACTTTGAGCTATGAAACGATATTCGTCACTTCCATTTGCTTGATCAAAACAAGGGCATCTATTGAACTATGATATAAGATGAAGTTTCTATCTAATTTCACTTGTTGGACAAAAGCTATCCATTTACATTAATTGTCTTCATACTACTTAACAAATTACAAGTCATGCATATTTATAAATATATTGCTATGGAATAACAATCAATTTCTTATTCAAAAGATCCTTCATAAAGATTATGATTAAAAGCACTTATGATTTCGAAGGGCCTTCCTTGTAACAACGTTCATTCATGATCCTGCCAAGCTGCACTACACCTTTTAAAAGTTCTGGACCAAAGGGATTCCAAACCTCAAAGTTGATACCTCTGAAGCATCTTATGTTAATGGCTACACAAACATTGAAGTTGATAGCTATGGATTCTTATTTCTGCAGGTCACATGCATTCAAATAGATGTGATAAGTAACACAATATACAGTTATGCTGCAACATATAAGATTGATATTGATTACTCGACAAGATGAATTTACATAGCATGCCAAAACTAAGCATTTTGTGCACTGTCTAACTCCATAAGTCTTTAATGATTTGAAAAACTTGTGCAGGTAGAAACAATTATTTTGTTTATGATAAATATGTACCTACCTGGACAAAGGAATCTATCTATCAGTGGAATTGTGATTGTAAAGCATTGAGATATTCATGAAGGTAAGTCGACATATACAGAATAAGCAGCGGATTAAAATTTCGATTTACTTTCCTTGGATCATTACGAATTGGAACTTGAACCAGTGATTCGATTGTTACCTTAGAACGATTGGTCTGAAAACGATCGGTGGAATCTGCGAACCGGAATCACGATCACAGCCAAGCAAATAGCAGAGCCTCTATCAAGTCCACACGAACAGTGCTCCTCCAAAAGCTCGGTGCTAGCCAAGAAGACGGAAGTCAGATAACTAGGGTTTCTGCAAAAGAACGTAACCGCAAACTATTGCACTAGGGTTCTATTTATAGAACTCTTTATGTGCTTTGCAAGTCAAACTCGTTTTTGACTTCACTAAGCCCAATACGAGTTTAGTAAACTTTGCTAAATAATTAGCATTATTTACTAAGCGCACCCTTTATATAAGTCGTACTTATACATATCTCTTTTGACTGTTCTTTTTGTGTGACCCTTTAGGTTCTAGTCACGTTGGCAATAATATTAAATCTAATATTTAATATTATAAACAATTAGCGGTATCTAGCAACACATCATTGCTACCCAAGTGACAAGAATGTCAAGTGATCCGACGAAACCTTTCATGATAATACATATGTGTATAATTACTCCTTTGTCTCAATATCTTCATTGATCCCAAGGCATAGATAGTGTCACCCTTGTATAGATCAATGTTCATTTATCTTGATTCCGAAATATACTATTTAACGAATAAGTCCAATATCTTATATTGACTTAGTTCGGCATGGCCATGCATATTTATAGTCATATTTCATCAAGAGGCCTAAAGATATATCTCCTGTTTATGAGGAGGGACAAATCCCATCTAGGATACTCATGCCCCTCAGCATGATTCATCAAGTACCCATCAACCAACGTTATTTTTATCCTTTTACAGACAACGTTAGAATGGCAACAAAGCACTTGAATCCACATCTAGAGATCATAGTGGTTTCAGGTCTAAGAGCGATATACATTATTATCATTGTGAGAATATCTTATGACATTTTCATAACTTACTATGTAGTATTCTCACAGTGGGTCAATCCAATACAAATATTACTCCTAATATTTATATCTATGTATAGACTTGATATCTCATATCTATGACCCATGAGATGCGGTCATCAGTCTACATACATAACAGTCTCGACGCTTTATTATTATCCTTTATACATATTAAAGCTTTGACTACGGATACATTTAAGAATAGCGTTCTATAATATAATGTAATCTCATGATTAAGTCACACTTAATATATTATTACACGAACTATCTATTCTAAGGACTTTATTAACATTATCTAAATATAATAAAGAGTGTCATATATTATTACAATAATAAAAGTCATGATACATAAAATAGGTTTAACATAAACTATTGGCCTCTAGGGCTTACACCAACAATCTCCCACTAGCACTAGAGCCAATTAGGCATAAACCTAATACCCATAGATCTAGTATGACCATCATGCTTCTGCTGGGCAAGAGCTTTAGTAAGTGGATCAGCGACATTGTCCAATGTTGGTAATTTGCATATTTTAACATCTCCTCTTTCGATAATCTCTCGAATAAGATGATAACGCCTTTGTATGTGTTTGGATTTCTTGTGAGATCTAGGTTCTTTGGCTTGTGCGATTGCACCATTGTTATCACAAAGTAATTCAATGGGATCCACAATACTCGGAACAATTCCAAGATCAGAAATAAATTTCTTAATCCAAACAGCTTCTTTTGCGGCATTGGATGCAGCAATATACTCGGCTTCAGTTGTAGAATCAGCGACTGTTTCTTGCTTCGAACTTTTCCAGCTCACAGCACCGCCATTTAAGCAAAACACATATCCAGATTGCGATCTAAAGTCATCATGATCGGTGTCATACCCCAAATTTTGACCTAAGGTCCCACTGACACTCGTCTCCGAACTCGGATCAGACTCACATTTCAGTGAAAAATTCGGCAAGGAGGTATTTTGAAATACCTCATAAAGTTCCGAATCGGGCCCTCTTCTCTCAGTCTTTAATTATTTATTTCCATCTTTTATTCTTTTTTAAATCGTTTAATTTTTATTTTGTTTAGTTAATTATTTAATTTTTGTTTAGATAAGTCCAAGAAGTCCAAAGTCTGTATAATCATTTTTATTTTGCATTCTTTATTATTATTATTTGTTAAAATCCAAAAAGTGGTCCTCATCCAAAGAAAACTGTCACGCGCATCATCCCATCCCAATCCTCATCCGCAGCCAAGGAACGACGGATACACATTTTCCTCCCAAAGCCACCATATTTTCTGCACTCTTCAACAAACCCTAATCTCCAAATCCCACACTATAAAAGCAACTTGCAGAACACAAACCAAGGGGGGATACACAAAGAAACAAACAATTTCACGGCCGAAATTCCCAATCAAAACCTGCATTAAAACAACCGATAACACGCACAAAAAAACGTCCAATCCATCATCGATCCCAAGCTGCCAAAATCGTGACCCTTTTCAAACTAGCACAATCTCCAGCAATCCGAATCCAGCAACCGTCATCAAACCTACACCACGTACAGCCATAAACCGGTCGCACGATCAACTGACGTCGAGCCCAGCACCAGGTAACGAACGAGCTGCAGCGGATCGCCGGAACCACTGAATCGGGTTCATACACCAACAGAAGCAAACGGACGTGTCGGAACCGAGTCGGAACGTACCGAAGCACAAGGTAGCGACCGGAGTTCACACCACCGCAGACAAAACCGTCGCAAATCAACCGCCGCAAACAAAAGGTAGTCTCTTTTCTAACTTCTTAGATCTAGTTTCAATTTAGCTGTTGTGGAATTTTTGAGGTAAGATTTGAGAAGAGGGTGAAATTTAGGTTAGAAATCCAAAAAAAAAAGACCCTTTTGTCTCCAGCGCGGCGGCGCAGCCGCGTTGGCTCGTCGGCCACCGCGCCGGAACTCCCTCCACCACCCATTCTCCAACCGGAGAAGAAAGAAGAAACAAGAGAGAGAGATGAGAGCATTTTTCTGTGAAGAGAGAGAAAGGGATGTAGGAAATGAGTGAAAAAAACCGTTACACCCTTTATATAGCCCCCTGAACCGGTTTGGTTCTCCTGAACCGATTCAGGCTTGAACCAAACCGGTTTAAGCCCACTAAGCGCGCCCCAGCCTGTCCTCTAAGCCCAATTCTTTTTTATTGCTTTCTGCACACCCCTGTTTATTACTGCACCCCACCTTGTGTTTGGACCATTTTTTTACCTTTTATTCTTTTTTCGTATTTATTTATTTATTTTTAGCATTTTTATTTTATTGCAGACCTTAGAATGTAAATAGGTTTTTTATGTAATAGTCATAGATTTTATATTTCTAACTTGGGGTAGCCGCGCTTTTTATTTTTATGCTCCGTTAGTTTAATTTTTAGTCCAATTATTCAAAAAAACAACAAAAACATCAAATACCAAAAAATTACAAAAAATATTTTTCATAAACAAACCTTGATCCTAAATCAAGTGATCGTCTCTTTTTATTTTTATTTTCTTAATCAAATATCCAAACAATTTAATCATACTTTGAGTCATCTTTCTTTTAATAAAAAACACAAATCAATTCTTATTTTGCCACTTGGCTTTTCCTTTTAAAACCTTTTTTCAAAACTAATAAAAAACACAAAACCAATCAAACGTTGTTTTCTACCCCGAACTACGAGGTTTTGATCCTTCACGGGTACGTAGGCAGAGGACACTCGTCCTTTCAAACAATAAAAAATGTAGATAAATTAGGTCTCATTTTATTTTCTTTTTCATCACATTAATTCCTTCTTTTCAAAATAAGCAAGCAAGTTATAGCACATTGAATTAAATAAAACCAAGAGGTTCCCGTAGAGTACTACGGACATAAAGGGTGCTAATACCTTCCCTTTATGTAACTAACCCCCGAACCCTAAATCTTTTCAAAATGGGGTAGTTTGAACTTTTTTTTTGCCCCCTTTTCTTAAAAATTAAATGTTCAGTCGTGAAATAAATTAGTGAGTCAAAAGCTAATCAAATAGCCTTGATCTCCGAAAAATGACGCGACAGAAATGGCGACTTCACTGGGGACGCCCCCTAAAGAGGGTTGAGCCTAACTTGGCCTTATTTAATTCTCTATGCTATAACTTGCTTAAAACAAAAAAACAAAAAAACAAAAAGATGGAAATAGTTGTACATATCTTCTCTTTTCTTTCTCCTCTTTTCTCTTAACATGAGTGGTGAGATAAGTCCTACACCCGGGCTTGAGTTAAATATAAGATAGGACGGGGTACAACCATAGTGCCATACCAGGAGCGGTCCTGTGCTATGTGTGCATGTGGTATAACCCCACTCAACGGAGGTCTCAAAGTAATATGATGTCACCATGAGCAGTCGTGATTGGCGCTATTATTTTTGAATGACCGTCGAAGTTGAGAAACCTTAGTAACCCTTAACCCATCTTGGCCTTTTTAGGACGTAGTGCGGTGGCTAAACCAAGAGCAGTCTTGACTTTGGTCGACACGCGATACTACACTCAAACTAGACTTACTTCTGGATGTTATTGGACTAGGAGCGGTCCTATACACCGATATGTTCATAAGGGAAGTTGTAATTTGGGAATTTAGTAGAACCCGTGATGCAGGTACATTTGAAACCATAGTCCTTACCAAATGGCGTCGATATCCTTGGCTCCAACATTGTGGACTTAACCTCACCATGCATGATCATACATGCATTCATCCATAAAAAACTTTTTTTTTCATCAAAATATCGAAGGACTTAGATAAGTTTTCGTAAACATCAAAGATATGGTCCTTGTAAGAAGGAACACCAAGAAATACAACTTCAAAAATCTTAACTAAGCTTTAGCTTTTGTTAAGAACCTTTCCTTGGTTTCGTTCTTACTTTTGAAAGGGAACCAATTGCAACACCTTTACAATTTTTAAATAAAACAATGTTCCTTATCAAGTCTACAATTACTTTGACAAGTCCTTCAAAAAAACGTGTCTATTTTTTGCATAAGCATATCATACATCATTTTGCATTCAAGTTTGAGTCTTACACTGTGTCTTTTCTGCTAAAGGTCAATCCGTCTCAAAAGAGTCATGGCATCGTCGTCTGGAACCCACTCGCATTTACAACACTCGAGCAATCATGAGGAAAAGATGGAGTTTCTTGAACAAGAAAATCAACTGCTTCGTGAGGAAGCGGCAGTCATGCGAACTAAGATGGATGAAATGACTGAATTGATGAAAGCATTGACGGCTGCACATAATCAACCACCACCTCCTCCTCCTATCAGCACTCAGGCCGAAGCAACTGTCTCTATTGCCCCTGAATGGGCGATACCTGTCAGTATTCCACCAAATTCTATGCCAGAAGGTCGTCCTTGGGGTGTCCCTATTTGTCTCAGTGAAGTATTTCGTCCTATTGCTTGTGAAGCTCAGATGCCTACTCACCTGCACACGGCTCAAGTACCCCTACCTACCATGAGGGTCACTCCAGCCACCATGACCTACTCAGCACCTATGATGCATACAATTCCGCAAACTGAAGAGCCTATCTTTCATTCAAGGAATGCAGAGGCTTACGAGGGAGTAAGCGATCTACGAGAAAAGTATGATGAACTACGCCGAGACATGAAAGCTCTCCATGAAAAAGGGAAATTTGGGAAGACTGCGTACGATCTCTGTTTGGTACCAAGTGTGCAGATACCTCACAAATTCAAGATCCCAGATTTCGAGAAATACAAAGGGAGTTCTTGTCCTGAAGAGCATCTAAAAATGTATGTGAGAAGGATGCCTGCGTATGCCCAAGATGATCAGATTCTTATCTACTACTTCCAAGAAAGCTTGATTGGCCCTGCTTCAAAGTGGTACACAAACCTAGACAAAACAAAGGTTCAAACTTTCCGTGACCTTTGTGAAGCTTTTGTGGAACAATACAGTTATAATGTGGATATGGCTCCAGACCGAAGCGATCTTCAGGCAATGACTCAAGAGAGCAAGGAAACATTCAAGGAGTATGCCCAGCGATGGAGGGATACCGCTGCTCAAGTCATCCCGCGTGTAGAAGAGAAAGAGATGACCAAGCTCTTCTTAAAAACTCTTAATCAGTTCTACTACGAGAAGATGGTCGGAAGTACACCCAAGAACTTTGCTGAGATGGTTGGTATGGGCGTACAGTTGGAAGAAGGAGTCCGAGAAGGACGATTGGTCAATGAAAGTGTCCCCGCATGCAGTTCAAAAAAGAAAGACCAGGAAGTGAATATGGTGAAAGGTCATCCTCGACGACAGGCTCATCCGCAATTCAATCCACATCATCAGGCTCAGAAAACACCGCAGTATGATCTGATTCCTATGAAATATGCGGAGCTGCTTCCTTCTTTGCTTGAAAGAAACCTTGTCCAGACCAGACCACCTCCGCCGATACCTAAGAAATTGCCGGCTAGGTGGAGACCTGACCTCTTTTGTGCCTTCCATCAAGGGGCACAAGGTCATGACGTTGAGCATTGTTTCTCCTTGAAGATTGAAGTCCAGAAACTGATTGACAATGATGTATTGCCTTTCAAGAATTTGAATCCGAGTGTGTAGCCACAATTGGGTCGATGTTTATGTCTTCTTCTGCTACTCAACTTGTTTCTAGTGATATGTTTGTTTGTTTACTATCTTTTCAAAAAAAAAAAAACATCCCTTCGTCCCGCCCGAGATGAAAGTGAACTGGTGTAGGGCTTTTTGCTTTAAGAAATTGTCCTCATTAATAAAAAGGTCGTTTTGATCCCGACTTTGCTTTTATTTTGTGCTTTTTCTTGGAAAATGGTAATACAAAAAACCAAAAAATCTTTCTTTAATCATTCTCAAATATCTGCATAATCATAACTTATACTTACTTGTCAAAATCAATAATCAAATCATGCATTAATAAACCCGTTGAACACAATAACCATGTACCCTCTACCAACTTTGAGTTCCTTGTATCCGAAGTTGAAAGAGACATGAATGAAGAGACTCATGACAAGATCTCTCGCATACTGGGGCATCATAAGCCGCCAAAGCTACAAAAAATCATGAAGATAGTTCAGAGGATGGTAATCGCTTACAAAGACTAGCTCGAGGTGCTATCATTTTCTTCGCTCAGATATCCTGCTTCAGTACACATTTCAACAGGGGCATCCCCCCTCCTTCCCTCAAGTATACAACATGAAGGTGATGCTTCCGGCACGATCAAAGTCCCAACAATAGGAGTCATGTCAAAGTCCAAGCTTGAACAAACTTAAAATGCATGACGACCTTGTACAATCATGTCAAAAAAGTTTGAAAACAAACTTCCAACAAGAAGGTTCGTCCCCGTGAAATTCAAGAATGAGACTTTGTGCTCAAAAAGATACTATATTTCCAATCAGACTCCAGGGGCAAGTGGACGCCTAACTATTAAGGATCGCGTGCAATAACTTTTACAACTATGGATGATGACAAACTTGCACTTCCTATGAATGTCGGCGCAGTCAAGAAATACTCTGTCAAACATAAAAGCTCGATAAGTCGCAAACCTGAAAAAAGGCGGCTTAGGCAAAAATGAGCGTCTCGGTGGACTAAAAACCCGAAAGGGCGGTCCAGGCAAAATTAGAGACATGAACAAAAAAATATTCCTGATAGATTGAAAACCCGAAAGGGCGATCTATGCAAAAGTTAAGGATCAAAAAGACAAAGTAACTGCATCCGGTCAAGCACAATCCACTTGAGGCATCCAACTATCAAAAGACCTCCGACTCGAAGCATCTGCAGATCAAAGACTCGGAACAGGGGCACTCAAAGTTGTTAGGGAGAATAGCGGTTTTTTTTGTGTTCAATGTACCGTTCCCATTACATTTACCATTTTTCCAAAATTTTCAAAAATCCGTGGAGCCATGCCCTTGGCAGGTCACCACTCAATTCATCAAACTTGAGCCTGTGCCCATTGATTTGGAACTCTCATTTATTCTATTTGCATAATTTCTTCTTAAAGCAAAAAATTTCAAAATACAAAACTTTTTTTTTACATCTCTTGAAAAGTGTGAACAACAAACACATTCTCTTTGAACTCGTGAGTAGGTGAAGCGTACATCAACATTTGCTTCGAGAACGGTTACACTCCGGAAGAGAAACATGGCTAAGCACTATGGAAAGGACCTCTACTTTGAGCAAGATGCAGTCATAATCCAAAATACAAAAAAAGAAATACAAAAAATCAAAGCTCGCTAAGTTGAAAACCTGAAAAGGCGGCTTAGGCAAAAATGAGCGTCCCGGTGGACTGAAAACCCGAAAGGGCGGTCCAGGCAAAAATTAGGGGCAGAAGAAAAAGAATATATTCCCGGTGGACTGAAAACCCGAAAGGGCGGTCCAGGCAAAAATTAGGGGCAGAAGAAAAAGAATATATTCCCGGTGGACTGAAAACCCGAAAGGGCGGTCCAGGCAAAAATTAGGGATTTTTCAATAAAACAAAAGGCATGACTGCTGAAGCATACCAATGGAAGGACACTCTGTGCCGGTTTACAAATGGCGACTTCTTCCAGACTTCTTTCATCAACAATGGGCTCACCCCCCAGGAGGCATCGGTGGCTACCTAGTGCCAGGTTCTTACACCATCAACGGCTCGATTTGCTCACAATAATATTATCTCCAAGGAAGGTTGCCGAGTGTTTGTAATGCAATGCTGGTCCGACTCCCATCTTACCTGTCTTGTCTCGGCTCATCGAGTCACCTGTCATATACAGTTTATACGGTCATGCAGTCACACATTCATACATTCACACATCCATACATTCATACAATCATGCATTCATCAATATTTTTCACATATTTCATACATTTATGCATAAATAGCATATGCATAACATTAATTCGCACATAATTGCATCAATCATCCGGAATCTCGTTTTGGTCGTATCTCTTCAGTTCGGTCTTAACTTATCGTTTTGTCAACCCGAAAAGTTTCTAACAAATGAACGTCTTGTTTTACTTTCTTTGTCAAAAGTGTCATCCCCGGCAAAAAAGCCGTGCTAGTTATGTCACTAATCAATGTCAATTTCAATTTCAAATTCAAAAGTGTCATCCCCGGCGAAAAAGCCGTGCTAGTTATGTCACTAATCAATGTCAATTTCAATTTCAAATTCAAAAGTGTCATCCCCGGCGAAAAAGCCGTGCTAGTTATGTCACTAATCAATGTCTTGTTTCGTCTTACCTTCATACGACTACCATACGGGTAGTAGGTAATCTATGTCATTTGTCTTCCTACGACTATCTTACGGATAGTAGACAATGTCTTGTTTCGTCTTACCTTCATACGACTACCATACGGGTAGTAGGTAATCTATAACATTTGTCTTCCTACGACTATTTTACGGATAGTAGACAATGTCTTGTTTCGTCTTACCTTCATACGACTATCTTACGGGTGGTAGGTAATCTCATTTATTTGTCTTTATACGGCTATCTTACATATAGTGGACAATGTTTCCTGTGTCTTACCTTCATACAACTATCATACGGGTAGTAAGGTAATACAACTCTTGTCTTCTTACATCTACCATACAGATAATAGACAACTTTTTTCCCCCAGTAAAACTACAATATTCCCCAGTAAAGTCGGATCCCTTTCTTCGAAGAACTTGGGTATCCCAGCGTCTTTTCATTCCAGTCAAGCCGTCATTGTCATCATGCATTCATAATTAAATCATGAGCATTCATAAACATCTTAGGTCAAAATTGGTGTACTTTTGTATTTAAGTCTCTTCGGCCCATCGAATCTCTGGACGAAGAAACTTAAATAGGGGCATCTGTCATACCCCAAATTTTGACCTAAGGTCCCACTGACACTCGTCTCCAAACTCGGATCAGACTCACATTTCAGTGAAAAATTCGGCAAGGAGGTATTTTGAAATACCTCATAAAGTTCCGAATCGGGCCCTCTTCTCTCAGTCTTTAATTATTTATTTCCATCTTTTATTCTTTTTTAAATCGTTTAATTTTTATTTTGTTTAGTTAATTATTTAATTTTTGTTTAGATAAGTCCAAGAAGTCCAAAGTCTGTATAATCATTTTTATTTTGCATTCTTTATTATTATTATTTGTTAAAATCCAAAAAGTGGTCCTCATCCAAACAAAACTGTCACGCGCATCATCCCATCCCAATCCTCATCCGCAGCCAAGGAACGACGGATACACATTTTCCTCCCAAAGCCACCATATTTTCTGCACTCTTCAACAAACCCTAATCTCCAAATCCCACACTATAAAAGCAACTTGCAGAACACAAACCAAGGGGGGGATACACAAAGAAACAAACAATTTCACGGCCGAAATTCCCAATCAAAACCTGCATCAAAACAACCGATAACACGCACAAAAAAACGTCCAATCCATCATCGATCCAAACCCCAAGCTGCCAAAATCGTGACCCTTTTCAAACTAGCACAATCTCCAGCAATCCGAATCCAGCAACCGTCATCAAACCTACACCACGTACAGCCATAAACCGGTCGCACGATCAACTGACGTCGAGCCCAGCACCAGGTAACGAACGAGCTGCAGCGGATCGCCGGAACCACTGAATCGGGTTCATACACCAACAGAAGCAAACGGACGTGTCGGAACCGAGTCGGAACGTACCGAAGCACAAGGTAGCGACCGGAGTTCACACCACCGCAGACAAAACCGTCGCAAATCAACCGCCGCAAACAAAAGGTAGTCTCTTTTCTAACTTCTTAGATCTAGTTTCAATTTAGCTGTTGTGGAATTTTTGAGGTAAGATTTGAGAAGAGGGTGAAATTTAGGTTAGAAATCCAAAAAAAAAAGACCCTTTTGTCTCCAGCGCGGCGGCGCAGCCGCGTTGGCTCGTCGGCCACCGCGCCGGAACTCCCTCCACCACCCATTCTCCAACCGGAGAAGAAAGAAGAAACAAGAGAGAGAGATGAGAGCATTTTTCTGTGAAGAGAGAGAAAGGGATGTAGGAAATGAGTGAAAAAAACCGTTACACCCTTTATATAGCCCCCTGAACCGGTTTGGTTCTCCTGAACCGATTCAGGCTTGAACCAAACCGGTTTAAGCCCACTAAGCGCGCCCCAGCCTGTCCTCTAAGCCCAATTCTTTTTTATTGCTTTCTGCACACCCCTGTTTATTACTGCACCCCCACCTTGTGTTTGGACCATTTTTTTACCTTTTATTCTTTTTTCGTATTTATTTATTTATTTTTAGCATTTTTATTTTATTGCAGACCTTAGAATGTAAATAGGTTTTTTATGTAATAGTCATAGATTTTATATTTCTAACTTGGGGTAGCCGCGCTTTTTATTTTTATGCTCCGTTAGTTTAATTTTTAGTCCAATTATTCAAAAAAACAACAAAAACATCAAATACCAAAAAATTACAAAAAATATTTTTCATAAACAAACCTTGATCCTAAATCAAGTGATCGTCTCTTTTTATTTTTATTTTCTTAATCAAATATCCAAACAATTTAATCATACTTTGAGTCATCTTTCTTTTAATAAAAAACACAAATCAATTCTTATTTTGCCACTTGGCTTTTCCTTTTAAAACCTTTTTTCAAAACTAATAAAAAACACAAAACCAATCAAACGTTGTTTTCTACCCCGAACTACGAGGTTTTGATCCTTCACGGGTACGTAGGCAGAGGACACTCGTCCTTTCAAACAATAAAAAATGTAGATAAATTAGGTCTCATTTTATTTTCTTTTTCATCACATTAATTCCTTCTTTTCAAAATAAGCAAGCAAGTTATAGCACATTGAATTAAATAAAACCAAGAGGTTCCCGTAGAGTACTACGGACATAAAGGGTGCTAATACCTTCCCTTTATGTAACTAACCCCCGAACCCTAAATCTTTTCAAAATGGGGTAGTTTGAACTTTTTTTTTGCCCCCTTTTCTTAAAAATTAAATGTTCAGTCGTGAAATAAATTAGTGAGTCAAAAGCTAATCAAATAGCCTTGATCTCCGAAAAATGACGCGACAATCGGTCTGAAAACTAGCATCAATGTAACCAATTACAGAGAGCTCTTCTTAACCTCCATAGATCAAGAAGGTATCCTTAGTTCTTCTCAAGTACTTAAGGATATTCTTGACAGCGATCCAATATTCGTTGCCAGGATTAGACTGGTATCTGCTCGTAGCACTTAAAGCATACGAGACATCTGGTCGAGTACATATCATAGCATACATGATAGAACCAATTGCTGAAGCATATGGAATATCACGCATTCGATCCCTTTCGTCATCAGTCGAAGGGGATTGAGTCTTTGATAGATTTAATCCTGACGACATAGGAATGAATCCTTTCTTGGATTCATGCATATTAAAACGTCTCAGGACTTTGTCTATATATCTACCCTGACTTAAGCCAAGCAATCTTTGTGATCTATCTCTATAGATCCTGATTCCTAATATATAGGAGGCTTCACCTAAGTCTTTCATAGAAAAGCATTTCCGTAACCAAGTTTTGATTTCTTGTAATGTAGGGATGTCATTTCCGATTAATAATATGTCATCCACATATAAAATCAGAAATGAAACTATGCTCCCACTAACCTTCTTGTAAACACAAGGCTCATCTTCATTTTTAATGAATCCATACTGTTGTACAGTTTCATCAAAGCGAAGATTCCAACTTCTGGAAGCTTGCTTCAATCCATAGATTGATCGCTGCAATTTGCATACCTTTTTGGTTGCTTTAGGATCGCCAAAACCTTCAGGTTGTGTCATGTACACATCCTCAAGAAGATTTCCATTAAGGAAAGCAGTTTTGACATCCATTTGCCAGATTTCATAATCGTGGTATGCAGCGATGGCAAGTAAGATCCGAATGGATTTAATCATTGCAACTGGTGAAAACGTTTCATCATAGTCTACACCATGAATTTGTTTGAAGCCTTTAGCAACCAGTCGCGCTTTGTAGGTACTAACCTTTCCATCCATGTCAATTTTCTTTTTGAAAACCCACTTGCATCCTATAGGATTAATTCCTTCAGGTGCATCAATCAAGTTCCAAACTTGATTTGTGTACATGGAATCCATTTCAGATTTCATGGCTTCAAGCCACTTCTCAAATTCGGGGCCAGTTATGGCCTCCGTGTAAGTCACAGGCTCATCTTGGTCCATGAGCAATACATCACCCTCTTGTGATATGAGATACCCATATCTTTCGGGTTCTTGACGTATCCTGCTAGACCTACGTGGTTCTTGTGTTACTGGGGCAGGATTTTCTGTCATAACAGTTTGGGTATCCTGTCCTTGTTCCTCTACCGGTATTTCAGTACTCTGTGGGTCTTGAATTTCTTTAAGATCTACTTTGCTCCCACTGATTCTCCTAGAGACAAAATCCTTCTCAAGGAAGACTCCAGTTTTGGCAACAACAATTGTGCCTTCAGGTGGTTTGTAAAAGTAGTATCCTCTAGTTTCTTTAGGATATCCCACAAAGAAACATTTTTCAGATTTTTGTTCAAGCTTAGTAGACATAAGTCGTTTTATATAAGCTTCACAACCCCAAATCTTAAAATGTCCCACATTGGGTTTTCGACCATTCCATATCTCATATGGTGTCTTTTCTACCGCTTTAGATGGAACTCGGTTAAGTGTGTAAGCTGCAGTTAATAAGGCGTACCCCCATAAGAAGTTTGGAAGTTCAGCATGACTCATCATAGATCGGACCATGTCTAACAAGGTTCGATTTCTCCTTTCAGATACACCGTTCCATTGCGGTGTTCCAGGAGGTGTGAGTTGGGACAGTATTCCACATTCTTTAAGATGATTGTCAAACTCTAAGCTCAAATATTCTCCACCTCGATCAGATCGAAGCATTTTGATTTTCTTGCCTAGTTGGTTTTCTACTTCATTTTGAAATTCTTTGAAGAAAGTAAATGATTCAGATTTATGTTTCATTAGATACACATATCCAAATCTACTAAAGTCATCGGTGAGTGTAATGAAGTAGTGAAAGCCTCCTCTAGCAGTTATGTTTAGGGGTCCACACACATCAGTATGTATGAGACCTAAAAGATCACTAGCCCTTTCACCTTGACCGGTAAATGGAGCTTTTGTCATTTTTCCCAATAAACAAGATCGACATGTTTCATATGATTCAAAATCAAAAGAATCCAAAAATCCATCTTTATGGAGTTTGGAAATGCGATTCTCATTTATATGTCCTAAACGACAATGCCAAAGGTAAGTTGGATTCAACTCATTAGGTTTCAACCTTTTCGCATTAATGTTATAGATAGGCATATCGAGATCTAAGACATAAAGTCCATTACTCAAATTTGCGTTAGCATAAAGAATATTATCCAAATAAACGGAACAACATTTGTTCTTTATTGTAAATTCAAAACCAGCCTTGTCCAAACAAGAAATTGAAATAATATTCCTGCTAATGGCAGGTACATAATAGCAGTTTTCTAAATTAAGTAAAAGACCACTAGGTAAGGTCAATACATAAGTTCCAACAGCTAAAGCAGCAACCTTTGCTCCATTGCCAACTCTAAGATCGACCTCGCCTTTTGCCAATGCTCTACTCTTTCTCAGACCCTGCACATCAGTACAAATATGAGAACCACATCCAGTATCTAATACCCATGATGTAGAAGTAGACATATTAATTTCTATAACAAAAATACCTGCAGAAGTAGTAGGAACATTTCCATTCTTCTTATCTTCCAGATACTTTGGATAGTTTCACTTCCAATGCCCAGCGTTGTTGCAATAGAAGCACTTATCATCCTTAGCCACGCCTCCAGTAGGCTTCAAAGCTTTGGTTGATGGCTTGGCAACAATTTTGCCTTTGCCATTTCCCTTAGACTTATTAGGCTTCTTATGGTGCTTTTTGAACTTGCCATTATTAACCATTAAAATGGCAGCAACCTTTCCTTTTCCCTTCATGTTTTTCTCAGCAGTTCTCAACATAGCTGCAAGCTGTGGAAGTGTCTTGTCCATATCATTCATTAGAAAGTTATGGACAAAACCGTTCAGGCTTTCAGGCAACGATTGCAGCACAAGATCAACGACTAGCTCTTGTTCAAGGACAAATCCCAAACGAGCTAGATTTTCAGAGTACCCAATCATTTTGAGCACATGAGGTCCTACAGGACCTCCCTCTGACAGCTTGGTGGAAAACAGGGCTTTAGAGACATCAAACCTCTCATGCCTGGCTTGCTCTTCATAAAGAGTCTTTAGATGTTCGATCATATCGAACGCTGTCATCCCTTCATGCTGTTTTTGCAGCTCGGGAGTCATTGAAGCCAGCATGATGCATGAAACTTCTACGGAATCATTGAGATGCTTGGCATGAGCATTTCTTAGAGCCGCAGAAGCTCCAGCAGGAGGTGTCTCAGGAATGGGTCCATCCAGCACATACAGCTTTTTTTCGTGGGTGAGGACAATCCTCATGTTACGGGACCAGTCTATAAAATTTGTTTCAGTCAATTTTTCCTTTTCGATGAGGGATCGCAAAATCTTTGTGGAAGCGTTATTGGCCATCTACAATTTAAAATGTGCAAAATAAGTATCATGAAAAATATTTAATTTGGTCTTTAATTAAATACGCTCCCACTATTTTACTCAAATCAAATGACCTTCAAACATTTGACTCGGAAAATCCCGTTGGAAGATTTTCTAGTGGATTGAAATCCTTATTTCACCTTGTTTTAAGCCAACGGGGGCTGTACTTAAAACTTAGCTATTTAGGTAGGAACATTTCCAGTTGTATCTTATACAACTTTCAAATCAATTGGCGGAATAACTCTTTATTCAATTTCTATCATATAGAAGTCGTCCAATTATAGCTTCTAAATTTATTCTAATCTTATTAAAATTAATTTAGTTAAGTTTGACCCAAAAGAATAACACTTGGATAAATTGGATTACCGCACCGCAACTTACTAGTATAGAATATGCGCTTTACGGAGGCAAAACTCACATATTCGATATTAGTCTTGAAGGGTGTTAAACTTTTGGAAAGCTTTAAACTTAATATTTAAATTGAAGGATTTTTATTAAATTTGATCTCACCTCACCACGGCTTATATATCATATATATATTCGCACTCCAATCAAAACATGCATAACATTTATACATATTAAAAGTGACATGATTATGGCCATCCTAACGCTATGACTCTCTCAAGCCAATGAGAGAATCTGAACTAATCCTAGAAACGACCTTGCTTCTCCAAGCTTGACGTCCAGGACCATCCTTACGTCTTGAGTTCTATTACCTCCTTTGTATTCTATTTACATTACATATGATGAAAACTCGTTTTACATACGAGGGAGTGGATGAGAAGAGAATGTACAATAGAGATATAAGAGAAAGGCACGGCACGCAGGCCGTATTTTAATATCCAAAAGAAATAAAATAAAAGGACTATGGCCATAATCATTCACATGATAATAATAACAAACACACTTTTATTATTATTAATTATTCCTTATAATTAAATAAATTAAATTAAAATTCGACATATGATCACCTACGCAGATTATTCCTTATTGAACGATTCACTTTGAATTAACACCGTATTTCGCATCAACACTTGACACGTTTCTGATTACCCTAATCATTTCGGCAAACCCTAATTCTGTTACAACAATCTGATCTTTATTAAACAAGTACTCTGATTTCATTCACGTATCATGACCGAGTCTAGGATGCTTCACCAGAGTTCACAGAATCGGTTACGAAGCTCCATACATCAGATCAATCAACATGAAAATATCATCTGACTTATTTAAACTATGATCAGATCCAGTATATCATATATACCGTTGTTATACAAAATTTACCAATCATGCTTCTGTCAATATGTATGATCGAAAGGTTTGATGTTTCACCAGAAACGGTTTCTGAAACATCAAAACGGTTCGAAAAGCCATGCACATTCACGTGATTGATATTATTATTTACTGCGTTTTATGATCGATCAATCATGTTTCTGTCGATATGTATAATCGAAACGTCGATGTTTCAACAGAAACGGTTTCTGAAACATTGAATCAAGTCGAAAACACATGCACAGAAAACATAATATGATGCGATGCCAATTTTAATCTTTCTTTATTATTTAAGTTCGTTCAATATGTTTAATCAAATTAAAACATAAAGCAGTAACAAAACAATCCGATTCAAGGTTTCGTAATTGGCTCTGATACCACTGAAGGTAAATCGACATATACAGAATAAGCAGCGGATTAAAATTTCGATTTACTTTCCTTGGATCATTACGAATTGGAACTTGAACAAGTGATTCGATTGTTACCTTAGAACGATTGGTCTGAAAACGATCGGTGGAATCTGCGCACCGGAATCACGATCACAGCCAAGCAAATAGCAGAGCCTCTATCAAGTCCACAGGAACAGTGCTCCTCCAAAAGCTCGGTGCTAGCCAAGAAGACGGAAGTCAGAGAACTAGGGTTTCTGCAAAAGAACGTAACCGCAAACTATTGCACTAGGGTTCTATTTATAGAACTCTTTATGTGCTTTGCAAGTCAAACTCGTTTTTGACTTCACTAAGCCCAATACGAGTTTAGTAAACTTTGCTAAATAATTAGCATTATTTACTAAGCGCACCCTTTATATAAGTCGTACTTATACATATCTCTTTTGACTGTTCTTTTTGTGTGACCCTTTAGGTTCTAGTCACGTTGGCAATAATATTAAATCTAATATTTAATATTATAAACAATTAGCGGTATCTAGCAACACATCATTGCTACCCAAGTGACAAGAATGTCAAGTGATCTGACGAAACCTTTCATGATAATACATATGTGTATAATTACTCCTTTGTCTCAATATCTTCATTGATCCCAAGGCATAGATAGTGTCACCTTTATATAGATCAATGTTCATTTATCTTGATTCCGAAATATACTATTTAACGAATAAGTCCAATATCTTATATTGACTTAGTTCGGCATGGCCATTCATATTTATAGTCATATTTCATCAAGAGGTCTAAAGATATATCTCCTGTTTATGAGGAGGGACAAATCCCATCTAGGACACTCATGCCCCTCAGCATGATTCATCAAGTACCCTGTAACGCACCGTTTCACTAATGTAAAAAAAAAATAATAATAATAGTAATTAAATGAAATAGATGTACACAAAACATGGAAGCTACTAGATTTTTCCCACACACCCTTTTCTCATTCTCTTTCCCGTATTCCTCTTTCCTCTTTGTTCTTTCATGTCACCGCTTCTTCCTCTTCCAAATTTTCTACTTTTTCCTTCAAATCATCAATTTTCTTCCTCAAATCGAACACCCAAAATAAATATTATGCATCTAAGCAAGCTATTTCATAGTACAAGCTCTATTTGGTAGAATTTTGGGATTTGAGTTTGTGCCTTGGGAAAGAAGAGGAATACCCATATAGTGAAAGTTGTTCATTGAGACTTCTTGGAGGTATATTTATCAACTTACAACTCAATTAGTGCATATTTAGACATGATTAGTTGTTAGAAATTAATTTTTTGAGATTAGAGTAGATTGTTTGGGGAATTTGTGGTTAACTATAGTTAGAGAAGTAGTAGAATGAGTTTCTAATTCATGAGAGAATATTATTGATGTTCAGATATGACGCCAGACGCTTCACATGCTTCTTCAGGAGTGGTTAGAGCGCAAACATAGTTGATTTGTCGTAACTGTGAGTTGATGACGATCATTATCACTTATTTTAATTATCGCTATTATTGATATTTTGGTAATTTTATAAGTTAAAGTATTTCTCAAAACGGGAAGCACACCTTTTAAACATTTTTTTTTTATCGTTGAAATTGATGTTTAAGGTCATGAATATTATTATGGTCTCTGTTTTGAACTTGTCTATGATTTATTGAGCAAATGTTTTGCAATCGAGATTTAGTTACATCTACTATGATGTGAGTTTTGAGATATGGAGAAATACGGTTTTGAGAAATATGTTATTGGTTTGAAAATTATTTTGGTACTATTATACACTCTGGATTTGAGTTTTTGATTGACCTATGTCTTATGATTTATGAAGTGGTGGATTTAAGAATTGAAATTTATTTCAGGTATCTTGGCACTAGTTTTCAATGTTGTAAAGCATGGTTTAAAGTATGCGCGTTTGAAAGGAATTGAAATTAATATGTACGCGATTTGGATTTGGATTTGGATTTACTTATGATGATAAGTAGTAGATTTTCGATTGAGTTTGATGAACGTATATTGACATGAGTTTCGTTATGTTCCGAAATATGGTTTTAGACATGTGTTTTAAGAATGGTGTTTTGAAAATTACGGTTATAATGACGACGACCTAGATGCACCTAGTATGTGATTTCAATTAGGTAGAATTACCCCGTTAGATGGAGCCGCCCCTATGGAAAGGCCGCCATTAGGAGGAGAGGGCTATCAATGAGAGGTAAACTCCCTAATTGAAAATGTTTTACACTTTGTTTTGAGTCGAGAGAAAAGAGCTATCCGTTAGATGGAGCCGCCCCATGGAAAGGCCACCATTAGGAGGAGAGGGCTATCAACGAGATGAAGCTAGTTCTCGATTCACCCCATTTGATTATTTTCACCAAAGTTTGATTTCTATACTTTATTTAAAGTTGATTATTTTGGTATTATGAAATTGAATATGATTTTATATTTTCTTTGAAGTGATTATTTTGATTCCATTTCATTAAGCCCGATTTTTATATTCTATTTGGATTTGATTATCTCGATTCCTTTTCATTATAATCGATTTATATATTTTCTTTAAAGTTGTGGATTTGGTTTCACCTCTTGACGACATTGAAATTTTGATATAGTCTTATTTGGTTTGATAAAATTAGAAAGTTTTATGAATTTTCATGGTACACTTGATTGTGAATTTATTATATTTTTATACAGTTACTAGCCTTGTAAGTTAAAAATTAGATTTGAGAAAAGAAAAAAAAAAAAAATTCGTGCCCTTGTGTGTTTCCCTTCTAGTTGGTGGTGGTTGTTGTCTCCTCACTAAGTCTTTGTGACTTACCCCTTCTTCTTACATTTTTTCAGATTCAAAGTCAAGTGCGTAGAAAGCTTGTAGCAGAGTTAAAGATATATCAATGTCATTCTTTTGGTAGGTTTCCTATGTGTATGAACTGAATGGTCGATGTATCTGCAACTATTGATAGTCTAGAAATGTTTTGTTTTAAATTGTATAAACATCTAGTTATGTCACTTTGAGATTCTGCTGATAATACAAGTATATAGAAAGAATTCATATCTTGGATAGTATTAAAAATTCAAAGGACACTTTGTCGAAATTTCATTGGATATCATTTTAAGTGAAAGTCAATTTGAAAATTATTTAAATTATAGTTTGTCAAGTGTTGTCATTAGGCTTGCCGGACTAGGATGTTCTAGTTCGTGCGTCGGTCACGATTGTGAATTTTTGGGTCGTGACATACCCATCAACCAACGTTATTTTTATCCTTTTACAGACAACGTTAGAATGGCAACAAAGCACTTGAATCCACATCTAGAGATCATAGTGGTTTCAGGTCTAAGAGCGATATACATTATTATCATTGTGAGAATATCTTATGACATTTTCATAACTTACTATGTAGTATTCTCACAGTGGGTCAATCCAATACAAATATTACTCCTAATATTTATATCTATGTATAGACTTGATATCTCATATCTATGACCCATGAGATGCGGTCATCAGTCTACATACATAACAGTCTCGACGCTTTATTATTATCCTTTATTCATATTAAAGCTTTGACTACGGATACATTTAAGAATAGCGTTCTATAATATAATGTAATTTCATGATTAAGTCACACTTAATATATTATTACACGAACTATCTATTCTAAGGACTTTATTAACATTATCTAAATATAATAAAGAGTGTCATATATTATTACAATAATAAAAGTCATGATACATAAGATAGGTTTAACATAAACTATTGGCCTTTAGGGCTTACACCAACAATTCATCCACTTTTCTCTCTCCATATGAATTGGTGAATATGGCATTCTCCTCCATGTTTTTTTTTCTCCTTGTACAGTTGATTCCCATTTGTGCATTTGAAGAATAATAGTAGGAGTGCTTCCTCAAGTTTAGGCACGAGTTTCCCACACTGCAAAGTGCTTTGTCAAAAAGAGTATATTTATACCCATTGACAAACAAAGAAGAAGAATAATTGCTCTAGAAGGGATCTTTTTACGAAACCAGAAAGAAATTGTGTGTCCCTTGCTTTTGTGCCCTAGTTTGCATTGAAATCCAGAAAGCTTTTCTGGATTCAGTGTAATAGCTCGATTTTCCTCAAAACACTTGCATTCATCCAATCTAAGGATCTTAAGGAGGTTAATTTTTAAATTGGCACTTGATATTGTTAAATGACTAAGTTCACTAAGATTTTGAAAGGAAGATTGAAATTTTTCTATGGAAGTTTCCTTCAACAAGATAGATTTTATATTTGTCATCTTGCATAATAATTCTGGAAAACTCTTGAGACTCTTACAATTAGAGAGTTCCAGATTCTGAAGAGAGGGAGACTGTAAGGGTGGAAAACTCTCGAGCTTCTCGCAACCCTCTGCATTTAAGATTTCTAATCTATTTAGGTATCTAAGTGAATTGTGAATTGTAACTAAATTATGACATCTTACAAACGAGAACTTTTCTAAATTTGGAAGCCCTGAGACATCCGGTATATGGGTTAAATATTCACAATTGTTCAATATCAAGACTTTCATATCTTCAAACTTCTGCATAAACACGAAGAAGAAACAAAGAAATACTCAATAAAAATCAAACACTATACTCTCAGTGAATTTTTAAATATACACAACTAGAAAATGAAAACATATATGTACAAAAAAAAAAGAAATTATTTAACCTGCCTTGTTCGAACTACTAGATGATGGAGACTTCGGAATACATCCTTTCATTACCCTCAAACTACTTGGAAGATACTCGAGACTTTTAGAATGATGGCCATTTTCAGTAATAAATGTTTTGAGGTTTGTCATCTTCTCGAAGGCATTTCCATTCCAATCAATATCAGATTCCATGGAGGGGAATTTCATATTTATCATTTTGATTTTCCTTGTTCCCTTTTAACAACAAAAAAAAAAAAACACATGAATCAACCACAATATATACAAATAAGATGTACATAAATTTATGTGTAATTAAGTGAAAAGAATTAGTCGTATCGATCAGATGCTTGTATACAAATTCAAAAAGAGCAATGTCATGTTAAAAGCTAAATTTAACAAATTGTTCCTAGATATCAATCTTACTCACAGTGTTTTTTTTTAAAACATGAACTATATCACGCTCAAACCACAACCTACTGCGTTCTCCAGGCTCATCGGGTGATTCTTGTCGGACGACTTCTTTACCCATGTCCTCTATCAAGTCATGTAATGTCACATAACTATCATATTTCAAATGGTCCATGAGAGATTTTTCAGCCAAAACTGCAACATGATGTACTATGCAATGACCATAATGAGCATGAAGTATTTCTTTGACCTCTGGCCATTTACACCCTTTGAAGCAACAAGCAATGTCTAGAAAGACACTTTGCTCTTCTTTCTCCAAAGAATCATAGCTCACTTTAAGTATTCTTTGGATCTCTTTATTGGGAATTTCTTCATACCCATCTAATGTACTCATTGAATCTTGTACGCTCCTTCCAACCAAATTGGACCCTATTATTACAATAGCTAATGGAAGGCCAGAAGCATAAGTAAGTGCACGGTTTAAAATGTCTTCATGACTTGAAGGAACATTTTCTTTGAAAGCCATCCACCTCAACAATTCGAGAGCTTCTGTCGCATTCAACCCTTCTACTGCATGTGTACTTTCTATCCCATGAATCTTTAGTAAGTGTTTGTTTCGAGTAGTAATGATGACTCTACTCCCAGGACCGAACCAATCAAGTCCTCCAGCCAAGGCCTCTAGCTGATCCAGTTTGTCAACATCATCAAGAATCAAAAGAATCTTCTTTCTACATAGCCTTTGCTTAATGATTGGAATTCCCTGACTAACACCTCCTAACTTAATGTCCAATCTAACTGTTTTTAAAAGGAGTTTCTCTTGGAGATGTTTCAAGTTATCTGAAGTCGAATTCACTCTCACATTTTCTAGAAAACATAAAACTTCAAATTGATCAGCAATGAAATTATAAATTGCTTTTGCAAGTGTTGATTTACCTATGCCTCCAGTACCATAAAGTCCTACCATGTGGACCTCATCATCAGATTTTTCATCAAGATGCCCTTTCACATGTTGTACTCGGGACTGTAATCCAACAGGATATTTGGCAACATCTAAGGGCTCACGACTAATCCTGTTGGAAATGTCTTCGACTATCTTTCCAATAAACTCGTATTCATATCTATTCATGTCCAATAAGATAAGTTAGTATAAAAGGGAATTAAAAACGTAAATAAAAATGGTATTTCTAATTTGGGAATTGAAATTAAAGAAAGAAAATATAAAAGGGAAAAATAGGATTTAAGTAAAGTGGGCTACCCATGTTTATAATGCTGGCCAGACAAGTTAGCCGCTTGGCTCAGAGCTTCTTTCCATTGCTGCAACCTCTCAGTGTTATCCTTATCATTTTGAAACTTTTTTTTATGCACAGCTAATGCTTCACCATATCTACCTGTGTGATGTCGCACATCAGTAGGATCCACACCAATAAAAACAGGCAAAACAAGACAACCCTTTGTATCGTAGCAATGAGTGATGTGAACAAGTTCGTCCAAACAAAATGAAGAAGATGCATAGTTTTCAGAAAATACGGGAATAAAAATCCTAGATTTTTCAATGGCATTTTTTAGTGATGGTGTGATTTCATCTCCTCTTTGAAGATCATTGTCATCAATGAAGGTATAGATTCCCTTGTCAGTAAGAGCCTTGTAGAGATTTCCGGTAAAACCGTGGCGAGTGTCCGCGCCCCTAAAACTGAGGAACACTTGGTAAGTGAATGAGGAAGGTGATTGCGTAGCCATGAGAACTGAGAGAAACTTATGACAAGGAGTTTGAGAATGCAGAATGTGAATGAGTAATTTTCAGTTATTTTTTGTGGTCTGTGATGTGCTGTCTTCAATATGTAAATATAAAACTTACGACAAAAATGATATGTGAAACTTCCTGGCAACTTCCTATAGCCGTGTGGACCAATCATACATTAAATAACATTGTACTACAACCTCTTCTTCTTGGTTATAGCATATTTATAGTAAAGAAAATACTCTACAAGACTTTTTACAAGTTTTAGTTTTCAACTGCTTTTATATATTCTTCTGCTGAATGTAAATTTTCACTTTGTTACTTAATTAATCAATGTTAAATAACATGAGCTTAAAATAAATGCAAACTATTTCATTCAAACAACTAATCAAAGAAAGCAATGCATACATCAAAAAAATTAGAAAATCTTGGGTTTTTTTTTAGCATAATATGAATTTTTTTTTAGAAAATCTTGGGGTTTTTTTTCGAAATTTAAAAAATTAGAAAAAAAATTCGGATTTTAATTTAAATTAAGAAGATATTTAAAATTTATGAAATTTAATTATCAAAATAAAAAAAAGAAAAAAATCTGAATGTTTTTAAATAATCTGGGGGTTTTAAAACAATAGAAAAAATTCGAAATTAAAAAAAGTTAAGATATTTTGGGTTTATAAAAAAGATTTTTTGTATTTTTATTATTTCTCTGTTTTTTTTTTAAATCATGCTAGGTGGAAATTTAAAAAAAAAAAATATCATGTCAGCACGCCACGTCATCTAATTTATCTAGTTGGTTGTAGGGTGTAAACCAAAGAATCTTTATTTTACAGTAACAAAAAAAAAATTCATAAGGGGTAAACAAAAAGACCCTCAAATAGCAGGGGCTAAAAGCTTATTCACCCTTCCATTTATTTTCTAAAGTTTTGGCTCTACATTTTACCATCAAGTCTGAAACTTCCTTCTCATCTTCCGTGTTGATTTGCAAGTCATTGGGAACCAAATGGTAACTTCCTCCCCATTTCTTATTTCTGTA
Source organism: Medicago truncatula (assembly GCF_003473485.1). Lineage (NCBI taxonomy): Eukaryota > Viridiplantae > Streptophyta > Magnoliopsida > Fabales > Fabaceae > Medicago > Medicago truncatula. The sequence goes on from NC_053047.1 coordinate 35,043,666, forward strand.
AAGTAACCATAACATCCTTCTTCCATGTAATTTCTTTAAAGCAACGTGAATGTCTTAAACAAGAAAGAAGAAGAAAAAAAAAGGTAAAAATGTATGTCTCCTTAAATTGGGTAGAATGCTATAACCTATAAGTAGCCCATCTAGTTGAATGCTAAAACTAAAGCATCATTTTTAACACATTTTTGTATTATTTGGAGTTTGACGCACCTCCTGGAGATTCTTCATTAAGTTTTAATGATAAATAATTAGTGTTATAGAACCCAATTTTAAAAAATGGACAAAACTAAACAATAAAAAAAAGTACATACTACTGGGTTCATCCACAAATCTCTACTTGTGTGAATTCTCAAGTTGATATTGTCAATTTGTTTATCTAAAAATAAAAAATAAAAATTATGGTTGACTAATAAATACACATTTGCTGAGGTCCTGATTTTGGCACCTCCTGTAGGTTCTTTGCTCCCTATTTTACCGTGGTCATTTCATGGCAGTAGGCATGTCACAAATTTTGGCATCTTTTTCATAACAATAAAAAGAAGCTCCATTACACCATCAGGATACATTTTGGTTACTTCTAACCAAAGAAAAACAAAATGGAAAATTTGCATTTCAAATATCATCAATAGACATGTTAATTGAGTCTCACATTTGATTTAACTTGTGCTTCCAACAGTAGTAGTATCAACGGGACCCGGATTCCGTGCATTAATAAAAGTCCATAGTTTCAACTTTCATGCAGTTGTTAATCTCGGCCCTTTGTTATCGGATGGTTCAGATTACAGATACACTAATTCGGTTTTCAACCATCTCAACCGTAGATTTAAATCAGACAGACTAGATTGGGAATCCATTTCCATATCAACTCCATGAAAAACACTAATAAATAGACTAAAAGAATTATCCCACATCATGTACAACCAAAGATTCCAAGTACTTCCCTTTCCATCACAAACCAAAACAAAGAAACCAAAAGGCTAACATTACATCATATATTGTTGTTCTAAATTACATCCTTGACCATGGTTAACAATTTGGCGAGGGAAGGGAAAAGACAAGAATGACCCACAAAATAAAAACTTCTCAATTCATTATGCAGGAATGTGAAAGTGCACAACTCTTTCCATATCATCTTTAAAATTTTGATAATGAAAAGCATCATGGATGCAAAGGTAGTGCCTTTCCCTTTCAATGATTAACCTAATCAACTTAGGGTAATATTGACATCATCACCAAGTGTGAAAAAATCGAAGAATACTTCAAGACGATATCGGTTCGTAAGGGTATGATAACCAGGGGTGCTTTAGAGCTTCAGATGCAGAAGGTCGCTTCTTCGGGTTAACCTCGAGCAAATGATCAACAAAGTCAATGAAGCCTTGGTCCCCCATCGGTAATCTATGCCTCAGATGTCTTCTTTGGAATCAGGTATTGTAACCTGTTGCTTTCCTGCATATCAATTCACAGTACCTCACTGAATAATTTTTCCATGATAATTAAACGTATGATAACATAGGCATGTTTCGATTCGGTTATTTGTGGTTATCAATTATCATACACACAATTGTATCATAATATGGGCCCTTATGAGACCGTTCAAAAGAGTTTATGGAAACAACTTATGCCTTTACTAGAGCTTTGTTATTTTATACGAAAAGTATGGACAAAAAATTAGAAGAAGTGCTCTAACAAAAATAAGAAGAAAAAATGATATTCTGTTTTTATTTGTAAATAAATAATCCACTATGTTGATGAGAGTTGGTAGGCATGGCAATGGGGCGGGGTGGGGACGGGTTTTACCTTCCCCGTCCCCATACCCGATTCTCATATACTTAACCGTTACCCTACCCATACCCAACGGGGATGAGAAATTGAATCACATCCCCGTCCCCGACGGGTTCGGGTATCCCCGTCCTCGCATTGAATAATTTTTTTAATAAAAAATATAAGTTTTTTTGCATCCCCAAGAGCAACGTTGTAATACATTATCCAACAATAAGTTCACTTTCACATTTGTTAGACAAAATTATTTAGTTGATTCTTTAAATATCAATGATAGTTTTTATTAACATGACAATTATCAAACAAAATAACATAACATATCAACATAAAGTAGTTTTTTACATTTGGGACGGGTTTGGGTATGGATTCGGGGTGGGTACCTATATACCCGTTACCCGTCCCATACCCGTGTTTCGAGATCGGGGAAAACTCATACCCATACCCAAACCCAATCAAAACGGGGAAAACCCGTCAAATTGAGTTTGGTTCGGACGGTTAACCACGGGTATGGGTTTTGTTGCCATGCCTAAGAGTTGGGCAGGTTGGAGGAAGAAGAGAGTATTGAGGACATATGAACCTCAAATGAAAAGTATACCCTATCAAATTCGTTTGGGAAGGGTTAAAATTGATATCTTTTAATGATTTGTAGGGGTAAGGATATAATTGTTAGGGTATAGAGTAAAAAATTTCCACCCCAAATCCATGGAAAATTAAGCTGAAATGAAGATCCTCTCATACTAAAAAAAATAAAAAAATAAATTAAAGAAGCCAAAAGGATATCTTAGAAGTTGAACCATTGACCCATGACATGCCAAAGCGTGCCTGAACCACACATTATCCACAATATTTACATGCATATATAAAAAATAAAAATAAAAATTGCAACTAATTCCTCCATCTTATTTTTTATTTGTTTTCTGTTAATTACACGTATAAAATGTTAGAAAGTACTCACTTGTGTTAAAATATAAACCACTTTTATTTTTTCACACAACTTAAATGATAGCGCAGAAAACCAGAAGCGGAAGCTTGTTCAGAAGCTCTGTTCAGAAGCTAGTTCATAAGTAGTTTTAGAAGCAGTTTCTAATTCTAAGGTGTCATACCCTAAATTTTGACCAAGGATCCCACGGACGCGTGTCGTTTGACTCTAGCCGATCTCATGATTCAGTGAAAATTTCGGCAGGGAGGTATTTTAAAATACCTCATTTTTTGCTCCGATTGCAGGCACTTTCCTCTCGTTTTATTTCATTATCTAATTTCCATCTTTTATTTTTAATTTTAAAGTTAGTTACTTTTTTTTTAATAGTTAATAAATGTTTATTTTCCAGTTTTTGTCCAATAAAGTTAATAAGTCCAAAAATTCCAACAAGGGTCCTTTTTTTTCTTTTTTCATTTCTCCTCCGTACGCCTCGTGTTCAGCCAATTTCACAGGGTCAATTTTTTGTTTCCAAATCTGGGAAGGCGGTAGTAACTTCTGCAAGTTATTTCCTTACTCAATCCAACCCTAATGCTATAAAAGCAAACCTGCAAAATACAGAAAAGACAGAAAACTTTCCACGGCCGCAAACAAAAAACCCTAGCCGCAAGCAGAAAAAGCAGAGACTTTTCAACCGCAGTCACCTTATGAACAATTCATGAATGTTTATCCACAAATTTCCTATAAGCCACAAATTCACCAGAAACTCACAAACCACAAAATCGTATAACATCCAAATATTACCAGGAACCATGAATAATAGGAAGAGCATCTAATTTCAAACTCGAAAATCGTTCATCGCTAACAACAACGAATTCGAATCTGTCACCAACGTTCGATTTCGATTTGTTTTTTGTTTCAGGCTCATAAACAACACAACAGGTTCGTGGGATATTCGGAAGAGAGAAAGAGTCTTCCGACTCTGGCATAGCAAGCAGCAGATCAAAGTTTTCTCGTTTAAATTCGCTCTTTCTCCGATCCAATCAGAGGTAAAACTTTCACTAACTTATATAGCATGCAGATTTGTTTCGATTCCGGATGTTTGATGGCCGTTTTTGTTTGTTCTTTTGGTCGGTTCTAAAAACTGTAGATCTAGAGGTTTAAGGTTCGATTTTGTAGGATTTAAGGCTAGAAACGAGTGTAGGAATAGGAGTAGAAGAGAAAGAGCTAAAAAAAAAACGAAAAAGGCTAATTTTAAAGTCCGGTGCGGCGGCGCAGCCACCCTTGGCCGGCGGCCACCGCGCCGGAAAACTCAAAGAAGAACAGAAAAGAAGAAGAAAGAAGAGAGAGACGTAAGAACAGAGAAAGGAAGGAGAGAGAAATGAATGGGGAAAGTGAAAGAAATGGGTCATACACCCTATTTATATAACTTCGAACCGGGCGGGTCTAACCGACCCGCCCACGACCCGTTTCTGCTTAAAGCCCTTTTTTTTTTTTATTCACTACAGTTTTACTAATTGCACCTCTGTTTTTGCTTTCTGCACCCCTTTGCTAAAAGAAAATTATCTAAAAAACTTACAAAAATATTGTGTTTGTTTTAATTTTTTTATTTACTGTTTTTATTTTATAATTGCCATTTTTTATTTATTTAGAATCATCTCATGCATATTTTAATTTCTTGTCATTTTATTGTCATTAATTTTTTTTTTAGTGTGTATAATTAGGAAATTGATGTAATTTATTTTGCGCATTTTTTTTTTATTTCTTATTATATTTCTCTTGAGACCATAGAATGTATCTAGGAGGGTATGTAATAGTGTAGTAACACACGCACCGACACTATGCCGCTTTATTTACCGCTTATTTTATTTTTGCTCCGTTACGTTAGTTTTTAAGGTTAGTCTAAAAAAAAATCAAATATGCAAAACTCCCAAAATATTTTCTTAATAAACCTTGGTTTGTAACCCAAGTGTTTTCCTTTTTATTTTCTTAATCAAATGCTTAATTGAATTAACATTCATAATAGACTTGACTTCTTTGTAATTAAAATTTGACCAACCTCACCTTATTTTATCTCATGCCTTGAGGCCTCTTATCTCTTCTTAAAACTATTTTCAAAAATTAAAATCAACCTAACCCACCAAAGAAATTCTTTAGGTGAACTACATTGGTTTTGATCCCTTTTCTTTAAGGGTATGTAGGCATAGGATTTTTATCCTTCCAAATCAAATAAAAATAACCAAAAACATACTTCTTCTTCCTCCATTCTTTCACTTAGATTTTTAGATAATAATTTTCAAATAAGCAAATCAATTTAGCACAAGATAAATTAGGTAAGAGGTTCCTACGGAATACCGTAGATGCTTAGGGTGCTAGCACCTTCCCTTCGCATAACCAACCCCCGAATCCAAAGTCTCGATAAGGGTTTTTACTCATTTTTTCCCTTCCCACGAATAAAATCGAGAGTTCAAAGATTGACGATTCAAATCAATTAATGGTTTGATATCCGAAAATCACGAGCACAGAAATGGCGACTTCACTGGGGACTTAAATTCTACGCGGGTTAAACCCACCTTATTTTTATTTTATTTTGTGTTGTACTATTTGTTTATGCTTTGTGCATATTTGCTTGCATACCTTGTTACGTGAGTGGTGAGATAAGTCCTACACCCGGGCTTGAGTGAAGCATAAGATAGGACGGAGTACGATCATAGTGCCATACCAGGAGCGGTCCTGCGATATGTGTACACGTGATGTAACTCCACTCAACATAGGTCTTTCAAAAGTAATAATATGTCGTCATGAGCAGTCGTGATTGGCGTTATTATTTTTGAAGTCCGCTAAACGTTGAGGACCTTTAGATCACCCTTTAACCCATCTTGGCTTTTTTTTTTTTAGGACGTAGTGCGGTGGCTAAACCAAGAGCAGTCTTGACTTTGGTCGACACGCGATACTACACTCAAACTAGACTTACTTATGGATGTTATTGGACTAGGAGCGGTCCTATACACCGATATGTTCATAAGGGAAGTTGTAATTTGGGAACTTGGTAGAACCCGTGATACAGGTACAATTTGAAACCATAGTCCTTACCAAATGGCGTTGTCACCTTTTGACTCCAACATTGTGGACTTAACCTCATTATGTATTCTATGTACTTCAGCATAAGCATGCATCCATGCATTCATTCATAAATGTATTTTTTTCATCCATTAAATTGTCGAAGGACTTAGACAAGCATTTTTTGTAAATATTGTAGATGGATTCTAAGACGAGGAGTATTAAGAAGTACACTTTCAAGAAACCGGATTTGACAAGGCTAAGGGAGTTAGCATCTCATGTGACTAATCCAAGAGATTTTCGAGAACGTCATGGGAGATTACTTGACCTCCTCAAAGTGAAGGTCGAAGATGGAATTTTAGAGACTTTGGTGCAGTTTTACGACCCAATTTGTCACTGCTTCACGTTTCCCGACTACCAGTTGGTCCCCACTCTTGAAGAATATTCCTTTTGGGTTGGCTTACCAGTATCCGAGGGAGAACCTTTCAACGGCCTTGAACCCAGCCCCAAAAATGCAACTATTGCAGAAGCCCTTCATCTCAAACCTTCTGACTTGGTTCATCCTCACTTCACCATTAAAAACAACCTCCAAGGCTTAACCGCCAAGTTCCTCTACCAAAAAGCCTCCGACTTTGTGAAAGCCAAAAAGACCAATGCCTTTGAATCTATTTTCACCTTACTCATATACGGCCTTTTCTTGTTTCCCAACATGGACAACTTTGTCGACCTCAACGCAATTAAGATTTTTCTAGCCAAGAACCCAGTTCCCACTTTACTTGCAAACACTTACCATTCTATTCACCACAGAAATATCCGAGAGGGTGGACTGATTGTTTGTTGTGCACCCCTGCTATACAGATGGTATGCTTCACATTTAACTAAGTCTGTCTTCTCCAAAGAGAACTCCGGGAAAGCTTCTTGGTCTGAGAGGATCATGCCTCTCACTCCAGCTGACATTGTGTGGGTCCATGCGGGTACTAACACCGCAGGAATTATTGGCAGTTGTGGAGAGTTTGAAAATGTGCCCCTTATCGGTACGTGTGGAGGAATTACTTACAACCCTACTCTTGCTATGCGTCAGTACGGATACCCTATGAAGGGGAGACCTGACAGTCTTTCTCTGTCCAATGAGTTTTATCTTAACAAAAATGATCATACAAATTTGAGGATGCGGTTTGTGCAAGCTTGGCACTCTATTCGTAAGTTTGATGGAATCCAATTGGGAAGAAAACAGAGCTTTGCACATGAATCGTATACACAGTGGGTGATTGATAGAGCTACAGCTTTTGGTATGCCTTATACCTTGCCAAGATTCTTATCTTCGACCGTTCCAGAAATACCTTTACCTCTACTCCCACAAACCAAGGAAGAGTACCAAGAGCGTTTAGCCGAAGCGGAACGTGAGATACATATGTGGAAAAGGGAGTGTCAGAAGAAGGATAAGGATTATGAGACTGTAATGGGCTTGCTGGAGCAAGAAGCCTATGATAGCCGACAGAAAGATGTGATAATCGCCAAGCTGAATGAAAGAATCAAGGAGAAGGATGCCGCCCTTGATCGAATTCCCGGGCGAAAGAAGAAGCGTATGGATCTCTTTGATGGTCCACATTCTGATTTTGAGGATTAGTCCGCTTCAGGAGCTTGAGAGTCTCAGTTTGTTTTTCATGTCTTTTTCTTAGTTTTTCTTTATGTATTTTGGAGTCTATCCCTTGACTCAGTTTGTTAAAAGGGAATTATTTGTGTTTTACTTTAAAGTCTATCTCTTGGCTTTGTTGTTAGAAAGGGAATTATCTTGTGATCAACTTTGTTTTTTAGTGAATTGTTTAGGTTGATATGTTTACAAAATTGCTTCTATAGGTCCTTCGATAAAAAAATATATATATAAAAATTGCATATTCTGGCATATAGCATATCATGCATCATATTGCATTCATAAAAAGTGTCAAAGCCAAGTCTCATACTTTCCTCATTTCTGCCTCAGGAAAAAAAGCCAAGGTGGCCCGGCGTATTCAGTACAAACCTACCCGTGTTCATCATACCCGAGCATACATCAAGAAGAAAATGGCAGCTGCTGAACAAACGAACAATGATCTTAGGGAGGAGGTTAGTAGCCTCAAAGAAGGTATGGAAAAGATAACTGCAATGATGATGGACATGATGGCCGCACAGGCACAAGCCTCTCAAGCAAAAATTGTTCAGACTGTTCAGGCAGATGTTGAAGTCTCTCAGCCTGCTGGTTCTACTGCAACTATTAGTGCTCCACAGCCCTTGGTGAATCAGTTCTCCTCTGGTGATATGACAAATATGTATAATTCAGGGTTTCGTCCTGCTGGCTCTCTCGGTTCTTCTATTCCTCCTCAGTATCATATGCCGCCAGGCTATCCGTGGGGCATGCCACTCGCAAATAATGAAGGTGGTCGTCATAATGCACCAGAAATGCAGCTTCCTTTTGGACATCAACAAACACCGTTTTATCAGTCCGGCCAGCCTTTTCCTCAGGCTACTATGACCTATGCTGGACCCCTTGTTCATGCTGCTCATCAAGAAGAAGAACAGGTTTATCACTCCAATAGTGTGGCTGGTGATGATAGGGTGGGAAACTTGGAAGAAAGGTTTGAGGCGGTGCACAAAGAGTTAAAGACTATCCGCGGTAAAGAAATGTTCAGTCAGAATGTGAATGACCTCTGCTTGGTTCCAGATGTGGTGATACCTCATAAGTTTAAAATGCCGATCTTTGAAAAGTACACAGGGGATACTTGCCCTGAGATGCATTTAGTCACATATGTCAGGAAGATGGTAGCTCACAAGAATAATGAGCCTCTGCTTATTCACTGTTTCCAGGACAGTTTGACTGGTCCCGCACACACATGGTATATGAATTTGAAGGGCATCACAACCTTTGAGGAATTGGCCAATGCTTTCATCCAACAGTACAAGTATAACTCTTATCTGGCACCTAACCGGAAAGAACTGCAATCTATGACTCAGGGTGATAAGGAATCTTTCAAGGAATACGCTCAGCGCTTCATTCAAAAGTCTGCTCAGATCCGTCCGCCTCTAGATGAAAGAGAAGTGTCTGATCTATTCTATGAGACTCTGAGCCCTTTCTACTCAGAGAAGATGCTTGGTTGTGCTTCACAAAAGTTTACTGATATGGTAGATATGGGTGTGCGCATTGAAGATTGGGTCCGTAGGGGACGTGTGAGTAAAGATGGTACTTCTTCAGGTGGTTCATCTAATGGTAACAGGAAGTTCGGAAATGGGTACTCAAAGAAGAACGCTCAAGAGGTTGGCATGGTGGCCCATGGCGGATCCCAGCCTATATACCCTAGCTACCCCTATGTTGCTAACATTCCATCACCTACCCCAACTCCACAAAATCCAAACTATCAACTACAAAGGCCTCAAACACCCCATCCATATTATCCACCACTATATCAACCACAACCTTATCAACCCCAACCGTTTTATCAACAACCATACTATCCCCCACCACCTCAACAACAACAGCCTCGCCCTCGAGCTCAACAACAACAGCCTCGCCCTCAAAGAAACCAATTTCCCCCTATCCCCATGACATATGAAGCCTTGTTACCTTCTTTGCTTGCCAGAGGTCTTGTTCAGACCCGACCACCTCCTCGTGTGCAGAACCCTTTACCCCCATGGTTCCGTGCTGATAGAAATTGTGCCTTCCATCAAGGGGCACCAGGACACGACATTGAACACTGTTACCCCCTTAAAGAGGCAGTTCAAAAGTTGATTCACAGCAAAGATTTATCCTTCACTGACCCGAACCCTACTGCTCCAGACCATCCTCTGCCACCCCATGGGCCTACTGTTAACATGGTTGAAGATTATCAAGAAGGGGGTCTTGTCACTCGCTCTCAGGATATCAAAACTCCGTTGGTTCCATTACATGTGAAGATGTGTGAGGCAGCTATGTTTAGCCACAATCATAATATTTGTGAAGTATGTTCTGTGGATCCCCGCGGTTGCGCGCAGGTTCAAGATGATGTGCAAGGGCTAATGGATCGGGGAGAGCTGGTAGTCACGAGGGAGGACAAGAGTGTATGTGTTGTAATCCCTGTGTTCAAGGATAGTGCGAAACCAATTGATGGTGTTACTCCAGTGTTCAAGGACAATTCCAAGCCAGCTGTCACTCCTCTTGTGATTTGTGTGCCGAGACCCGAGCCGTTTTTCTCTCCAAACGCCATGCCGTATAACTATGAACCTACAAGCATAGAGAATGGTAAAGAGATATCCTGGAGCCCTTCAACTTCCGTGAGTAACATTGCGGAGAGTAGTCAAATTCTGAGAAGTGGACGTATCCTTCCGGTTGTTGTGCAAGCAAAGAAGAAAGCTCCGGTGATAGAGTCAGTGCCAATACAAGATCCTAGCAAGGGTAAGAGTGTGGTTCAACCTGGTGAAACTGATAATGATGAGATCTTGAAGCTGATCAAGAAAAGTGATTATAAGATAGTGGATCAGTTATTGCAGACTCCATCAAAGATTTCTATCATGTCATTATTGACAAGCTCTGATGCTCATAGGGATGCGTTGATGAAAGTGTTGAATCAAGCTTACGTAGACCACGATGTGACTTTGGGTCAATTTGGGAGCATTGTTGGAAATGTGACGGCATGCAACAATCTGAGTTTCAGTGATGAAGACCTCCCAGTGGAAGGGAAGAACCATAATATGGCCTTGCATATCTCTGTTATGTGCAAAACAGATTCTTTGTCCAATGTCTTGATAGACACCGGTTCTTCTCTCAATGTGATGGCGAAGACGACCTTTGATAGATTGACATATTCAGATGGATTTATTAGGCCTAGTTGCGTATCAGTAAGGGCGTTTGATGGATCCAGGAAGTCGGTATGGGGAGAAGTAGATTTACCTATCACTGTTGGGCCCCAAGAGTTTAAAGTTACATTCCAGATAATGGATATTCAAGCTTCCTATAGCTGTTTACTTGGTAGACCATGGATTCATGAAGCCGGGGCAGTAACATCCACCCTTCATCAAAAGTTAAAGTTTGTGAGTCGTGGAAAACTTGTTACAGTAAGTGGCGAATCAGCTCTTTTGGTTAGCCATTTGTCGTCTTTTTCCTTCATTGGTGGTGAAAGTTCGGATGGAACGTCATTCCAAGGACTTTCGGTCGAAAGCGGTACTACAAGAGGTGAAACATGCATGGCCTCTCTAAAGGATGCTCAGAGAGTAATTCAAGAAGGAAAAGCAGAAGGTTGGGGGAAGTTAGTACAGTTGCCTGAGAACAAGCGCAAAGAAGGTCTGGGTTTCTCCGGCAATAAGCAAGTGATGTTCGACCCAACTAGAGGTACTTTTCACAGTGCTGGATTCATTAATGCGCCACCTGAGACTAATGCAATCTTGGAAGATCAATCAGAAGAGGTGGCCCCTGACTTTGTAACTCCGGGTGGAAACTGCTGCAATTGGATTGCTGTTGACATCCCTTCTGCGATACCTCTTTCTAAGTAATGTGTTTGTCTTTTTTGTTGCTTTTTTTAGAAAACTCCTTTCGTCCTACCCAGACGAAAGTGAAATCTTGTCGGGTTTGTTTTTGCTTTGAGTTTGTTTTCAGTATTAATGAAAATTGTCGTTTCTGTCACGGCCGTTATTTTATTTTAGTGCTTTTTCTGGAAAAATGGTAATACAAAAAACCAAAAAAAACTTGTTCTCTTTTTCTTTTAAATAATATACATCAATTTCAAAGGTCTGCATTCACTCTTTTACTAAAAAAATCAATCATGAATCATATGCAGACTGAACATACATGAGCCCGTTGAACATGATGACCCTATGTTACCTCCCAACTTTGAGTTCCCAGTTTACGAGGCTTGGGTAGAAGAGGATGAAGAGATTCCCGATGAACTCCGATGGATGTTAGAGCAAGAAAGAAAAGCTATTCAGCCTTACAAGGAAGAAATAGAGTTGATCAACCTGGGCACTGAGGATGATAAAAAAGAAATTAAGATTGGAGCGTCGTTGGAGGCGTCTGTCAAGAAAAAGATAATTGAGCTTCTCAGAGAGTATGATGATATATTTGCATGGTCCTACAAAGACATGCCGGGGTTAGACCATGATGTTGTGGAACACCGTTTGCCTTTAAAGCCCGAGTGTCCTCCAGTCAAGCAGAAGTTAAGAAGATCTCATCCAGATATGGCTCTCAAGATCAAAGAGGAAGTGCGAAAGCAAATTGATGCAGGTTTCTTGATTACCTCTGAATATCCTCAATGGTTGGCCAACATAGTGCCCGTTCCAAAGAAAGATGGTAAGGTCAGAATGTGTGTTGACTATCGGGATTTGAACAAAGCTAGTCCGAAGGATGATTTCCCTTTACCTCACATTGATGTATTGGTTGATAGTACTGCTAGATGCAAGGTATTCTCCTTCATGGATGGATTCTCCGGGTATAACCAGATCAAGATGGCTCCAGAAGATAGAGAAAAGACGTCGTTCATCACGCCTTGGGGCGCGTTCTGCTACTTAGTAATGCCGTTTGGGTTGATAAATGCTGGTGCCACTTACCAGAGAGGCATGACTAAAATATTCCACGATATGATACATAAAGAGATTGAAGTGTATGTGGATGACATGATTGTCAAATCAGGTACTGAAGAAGAACATGTTGAGTATTTGTTGAAGATGTTCCACCGGTTGAGAAAGTACAAACTCCGTTTGAATCCTAACAAGTGTACCTTCGGTGTTAGATCCGGCAAGCTCTTGGGTTTTATCGTCAGCCAGAAGGGTATTGAAGTAGATCCTGACAAAGTCAAAGCTATCAGGGAAATGCCTGCTCCAAGGACAGAGAAACAAGTTAGAGGTTTTCTAGGAAGACTGAACTACATCTCCAGATTCATCTCTCATATGACTGCCACATGTGGGCCGATATTCAAGTTACTCCGTAAAGATCAAGGGATTGTTTGGACGGAAGATTGCCAGAAAGCTTTTGACAGCATCAAAGGGTATTTGTTAGAACCTCCGATTCTTGTCCCTCCGGTCGAAGGGAGGCCTTTGATCATGTATTTGACTGTGTTAGAAGATTCTATGGGCTGTGTGTTGGGTCAACAAGACGAGACTGGAAAGAAAGAGCACGCCATTTACTACTTGAGTAAGAAGTTTACCGATTGTGAGTCCCGATATTCTATGCTTGAGAAAACCTGTTGCGCTTTGGCATGGGCTGCTAAGCGTCTTCGTCACTATATGGTTAATCACACTACTTGGTTGATATCCAAAATGGATCCGATCAAGTACATTTTTGAGAAGCCGGCTTTAACAGGAAGAATTGCTCGTTGGCAGATGTTATTGTCCGAGTATGATATTGTCTACCGCACTCAGAAAGCCATCAAAGGTAGTATTCTGGCTGACCATTTAGCTCATCAACCAATTGAAGATTATCAGCCTATCAAGTTTGATTTTCCAGATGAAGAGATCATGTATTTAAAGATGAAAGATTGTGACGAACCGTTGTTTGGTGAAGGTCCTGATCCAGACTCCAAGTGGGGTTTGATATTTGATGGGGCGGTTAATGTCTATGGTAATGGAATAGGGGCAGTTATCCTTACTCCAAAGGGTACTCACATTCCTTTCACTGCAAGACTCCGGTTTGATTGTACGAACAACATTGCAGAATATGAAGCTTGCATCATGGGTATTGAAGAAGCCATTGACTTGAGGATTAAAAATATTGACATATACGGAGATTCTGCTCTTGTGATTAACCAGATCAAAGGAAAATGGGAGACTCATCATGATGGTTTGGTACCGTACAGAGACTATGCAAGACGTCTTTTGACTTTCTTCAACAAGGTGGAACTGTACCACATTCCTCGGGATGAGAATCAAATGGCGGATGCCCTAGCTACTTTATCTTCAATGATCAAAGTGAATCATGGCAATGACGTGCCGCTGATCAGTGTCAAATTCCTTGATAGGCCTGCTTATGTGTTTGCAGCCGAAGCAGTTTTCGATGATAAGCCGTGGTTTCATGATATTAAGGTGTTTCTTCAAACTCAAGAGTACCCTCCTGGGGCATCCCGTAAAGATAAGAGAACTTTAAGAAGATTGTCTGGTAACTTCTTTCTAAGTGGAGATGTTTTGTACAAAAGGAACTTTGATTCAGTTTTGCTCCGATGTGTGGACCGACGAGAAGCAGATTTGTTAATGCATGAGATACATGAAGGATCATTTGGGACCCATTCTAGTGGATATTCAATGGCTAAGAAAGCATTGAGAGCAGGCTACTACTGGATAACGATGCATGCTGACTGCCATCACTATGCTAAGAAATGTCACAAATGCCAGATTTATGCGGACAAGATTCATGTGCCGCCGTCTATGCTCAATGTTATCTCATCTCCGTGGCCGTTCTCTATGTGGGGCATTGATATGATTGGTCGGATCGAACCAAAAGCTTCCAATGGACATCGATTCATACTAGTGGCCATTGACTACTTCACCAAGTGGGTTGAAGCGGCTTCTTATGCCAATGTGACCAAGCAAGTGGTGGTCCGGTTTATCAAGAACAATATCATATGTCGCTATGGCGTCCCTAACAAGATTATCACGGATAATGGTACGAATCTGAACAATAAAATGATGAAGGAATTGTGTGATGATTTCAAGATTGAGCATCATAACTCTTCTCCTTATAGACCCCAGATGAATGGTGCAGTCGAAGCTGCAAACAAGAATATCAAGAAAATTGTGCAGAAGATGGTGGTCACCTATAAGGACTGGCATGAGATGTTACCCTATGCTTTGTATGGTTACCGTACTTCAGTGCGTACTTCAACAGGGGCAACCCCTTTCTCCTTGGTGTATGGTACGGAAGCGATACTTCCTGTAGAAGTTGAAATCCCGTCTTTGAGAGTCTTGATGGAAGCTGAGTTGTCAGAGGCTGAATGGTGTCAGAATAGGTACGATCAGTTGAATTTGATTGAGGAGAAGCGCATGGCTGCTTTGTGTCACGGACAACTATATCAGACAAGGATGAAACAAGCATTTGATAAGAAGGTTCGTCCCCGTGAATTTAAAGAAGGAGACCTAGTAGTCAAGAGTATCAAGTCTTTTCAACCAGACCCTAGGGGCAAGTGGACACCTAATTATGAAGGTCCCTATGTAGTGAAGAGAGCTTTCTCTGGTGGTGCTTTAATTCTTACAACCATGGATGGAGAGGATTTACCTCGTCCTGTGAATTCTGATGCAGTCAAGAAATACTTTGTCTAAATGTTTATAAAAGAACAGCTCGGTAGGTTGAAAACCCGAAAGGGCGGCCTAAACCAAAAATGAGCGTCTCGGTGGACTGAAAACCCGAAAGGGCGGTCCAGGCAAAAATTAGAGACAAAAAAAAAAAAAAAAAAAAAATATATATCCTGATAGATTGAAAACCCGCAAGGGCGATCTATGCAAAATTTAAGGATTATGACAAGTAACTGCATCAGATGAAGCATCATTCACTTGGGGCACCTAAGCCGTCAAAAGATCTTCGATATTGAAGCAATCGAAATAGTGGAATCCAAAGTTGGTAGGAAGTATGATGGTTATTGTGTTCAATGTACCTTCCCCATATTAATTACCATGTTCCAAACTTTGTGATCTGTGGTGCCATACCTTTGGTTGGTTACCATTTATTTTAAATCAATTTGAGCCCGTGCCTTTTATTTGAAGTTCCTATTTATTCTATGTGCAAGTTCTCTTCCATTTTTACTGTTAATACTTGAGGTAAAAACTTTGAAAATTCCTTTTAAAAAAAAAAAAAAAAAAAAAAATCTTTATGTTTTCTTTTGGAAAAAGCAAAATTGACAAACATTTTATCTTTAATTCACGTATCGTAGAAACATGTGTCAATGTTCGATCAAAAGCACGGGTATGGTCATTGCTAAAAAAATATAAAAGAAAAAAAAGAAAAAATGAACTCGCTAAGTTGAAAACCCGAAAGGGCGGCTTAGGCAAAAAAGAGCATCCCGGTGGATTGAAAACCCGAAAGGGCAGTCCAGGCAAAAGTTAGGGATTTCAAAGTATACCAAAGGAAAAGCAATGACTATTTGAAGCATGAGCTTGTGAAAGTACTCCAGTTCAATCCAGAAATGGCGACTTCGGCTAGTGGTCTGACTATTGGTTCATTGCCCCATCAGTGTTTTGCTTAAAGGGTTGTGCCCTGATGAAGATTACCGGGTTGTTTGTACTATGGTACCGGGCCATTTCCGTTCTGGACCTGCCCAATCACCCCTCAAAAATCTTGCCATTGTATTGTCATATGTGTCTCATACATATTCATTCATTCATGCATAGATAGCACGCATACAAATATCATTCATGTATGGTTGCATTATTACCAGGTGTCTTATTTCAGTGTGTCCCGTAAAAAGTATCTTCCCCAATGTGTTTAATTCAAGGTTGTCACCAGTTAAAGCTTATTTCAAGTGGCAGGTCCCTCCGAGCAATCTTTGTGTCAATTCAGTTTAGCTCCCCAGTAACTTTTGTAAGCTATCCTCGTACTGGTAGCAGTTGACTTTTATTATGTTGGTCGTTACCCGAGTTGAGGTAACTGACGGTATTTCCTTTTCATAAGTTGGTCGTTATCCGAATTGAGGTAACTGACGGTATTTCCTTTTCTTATCGTATGTTGGTCGTTACCCGAGTTGGGGTAACTGACGGTATTCATTTTTCGTATTTCGGTCGTTACCCGTGTTGAGGTAACTGACGGTATTTCCTTTTCATAAGTTGGTCGTTATCTGAGTTGAGGTAACTGACGGTATTTATTTTTCGTATTTCGGTCGTTACCCGTGTTGAGGTAACCGACGGTATTTCCTTTTTGTAAGTTGGTCGTTACCCGTGTTGAGGTAACTGACGGTATTTCCTTTTCATAAGTTGGTCGTTATCTGAGTTGAGGTAACTGACGGTATTTATTTTTCGTATTTCGGTCGTTACCCGTGTTGAGGTAACCGACGGTATTTCCTTTTTGTAAGTTGGTCGTTACCCGTGTTGAGGTAATCGACAGTATTTTCTTCCGTATGTCGGTCTTTACCTTAGTAAGGGTAATAGACAATTTTTCTCTCCGCATAATGGTAAATGGTTTTCCTCCCCAATAATATTTATCTGTATGTCCCCCAGTCAGTAGGTGTTCACTATCCTTGCATTCGTAAGTGCATCGTAAGTATTCATATTATTACAGTCATGAGCATGGCATTCTTAGCATTTCAATTGGTCAAAATTAGCGTACTTAATATTTAAGTCTCTCCCACCCATGGATTCTAAAGTTGATATTTGTAAATCCCTGTGACGGAGAAACTTAAATAGGGGCATCTGTCATACCCTAAATTTTGACCAAGGATCCCACGGACGCGTGTCGTTTGACTCTAGCCGATCTCATGATTCAGTGAAAATTTCGGCAGGGAGGTATTTTAAAATACCTCATTTTTTGCTCCGATTGCAGGCACTTTCCTCTCGTTTTATTTCATTATCTAATTTCCATCTTTTATTTTTAATTTTAAAGTTAGTTACTTTTTTTTAATAGTTAATAAATGTTTATTTTCCAGTTTTTGTCCAATAAAGTTAATAAGTCCAAAAATTCCAACAAGGGTCCTTTTTTTCTTTTTTCATTTCTCCTCCGTACGCCTCGTGTTCAGCCAATTTCACAGGGTCAATTTTTTGTTTCCAAATCTGGGAAGGCGGTAGTAACTTCTGCAAGTTATTTCCTTACTCAATCCAACCCTAATGCTATAAAAGCAAACCTGCAAAATACAGAAAAGACAGAAAACTTTCCACGGCCGCAAACAAAAAACCCTAGCCGCAAGCAGAAAAAGCAGAGACTTTTCAACCGCAGTCACCTTATGAACAATTCATGAATGTTTATCCACAAATTTCCTATAAGCCACAAATTCACCAGAAACTCACAAACCACAAAATCGTATAACATCCAAATATTACCAGGAACCATGAATAATAGGAAGAGCATCTAATTTCAAACTCGAAAATCGTTCATCGCTAACAACAACGAATTCGAATCTGTCACCAACGTTCGATTTCGATTTGTTTTTTGTTTCAGGCTCATAAACAACACAACAGGTTCGTGGGATATTCGGAAGAGAGAAAGAGTCTTCCGACTCTGGCATAGCAAGCAGCAGATCAAAGTTTTCTCGTTTAAATTCGCTCTTTCTCCGATCCAATCAGAGGTAAAACTTTCACTAACTTATATAGCATGCAGATTTGTTTCGATTCCGGATGTTTGATGGCCGTTTTTGTTTGTTCTTTTGGTCGGTTCTAAAAACTGTAGATCTAGAGGTTTAAGGTTCGATTTTGTAGGATTTAAGGCTAGAAACGAGTGTAGGAATAGGAGTAGAAGAGAAAGAGCTAAAAAAAAAACGAAAAAGGCTAATTTTAAAGTCCGGTGCGGCGGCGCAGCCACCCTTGGCCGGCGGCCACCGCGCCGGAAAACTCAAAGAAGAACAGAAAAGAAGAAGAAAGAAGAGAGAGACGTAAGAACAGAGAAAGGAAGGAGAGAGAAATGAATGGGGAAAGTGAAAGAAATGGGTCATACACCCTATTTATATAACTTCGAACCGGGCGGGTCTAACCGACCCGCCCACGACCCGTTTCTGCTTAAAGCCCTTTTTTTTTTTTATTCACTACAGTTTTACTAATTGCACCTCTGTTTTTGCTTTCTGCACCCCTTTGCTAAAAGAAAATTATCTAAAAAACTTACAAAAATATTGTGTTTGTTTTAATTTTTTTATTTACTGTTTTTATTTTATAATTGCCATTTTTTATTTATTTAGAATCATCTCATGCATATTTTAATTTCTTGTCATTTTATTGTCATTAATTTTTTTTTTTAGTGTGTATAATTAGGAAATTGATGTAATTTATTTTGCGCATTTTTTTTTTATTTCTTATTATATTTCTCTTGAGACCATAGAATGTATCTAGGAGGGTATGTAATAGTGTAGTAACACACGCACCGACACTATGCCGCTTTATTTACCGCTTATTTTATTTTTGCTCCGTTACGTTAGTTTTTAAGGTTAGTCTAAAAAAAAATCAAATATGCAAAACTCCCAAAATATTTTCTTAATAAACCTTGGTTTGTAACCCAAGTGTTTTCCTTTTTATTTTCTTAATCAAATGCTTAATTGAATTAACATTCATAATAGACTTGACTTCTTTGTAATTAAAATTTGACCAACCTCACCTTATTTTATCTCATGCCTTGAGGCCTCTTATCTCTTCTTAAAACTATTTTCAAAAATTAAAATCAACCTAACCCACCAAAGAAATTCTTTAGGTGAACTACATTGGTTTTGATCCCTTTTCTTTAAGGGTATGTAGGCATAGGATTTTTATCCTTCCAAATCAAATAAAAATAACCAAAAACATACTTCTTCTTCCTCCATTCTTTCACTTAGATTTTTAGATAATAATTTTCAAATAAGCAAATCAATTTAGCACAAGATAAATTAGGTAAGAGGTTCCTACGGAATACCGTAGATGCTTAGGGTGCTAGCACCTTCCCTTCGCATAACCAACCCCCGAATCCAAAGTCTCGATAAGGGTTTTTACTCATTTTTTCCCTTCCCACGAATAAAAATCGAGAGTTCAAAGATTGACGATTCAAATCAATTAATGGTTTGATATCCGAAAATCACGAGCACATAAGGTTTTGTGAATTATAGAGAGAATTGAGAGAGAAGAAAAGTTATGATGAAATTGTAATTGATTCTTATTGATTCTCCATACGAAAAATGTACAAAGGAGGTAGCTTATATACAATATCTAGCTAAGTTGCTTGAAGCACAAGCAATGTAACAAACTCTAGATCTTATCTGCTAACGTTTAACAAACCTGTAACAAACTTCATAACAAACTAAAACAAAATGTGATTAACCACTGATTGTGATTATCACTAAACTAAACTTGAATTAAAACAAACTAACATCCTCCCTTAATTCAAGTTTCCACTTCCTTCATTCCAATCAAGCTTCTGAGCTTGATGAATATGTCAACCTTCAATGCCTTAGTGAATATGTCTGCAAGCTGCAGCTCAGTAGAGCAATGAACAATCTGCAGTGCTCCCTTGTTTACTTGCTCCCTTAGAAAATGAAACTTGGCTTCTATATGCTTTCTGTAACGCCCACTTTCGTTTAATTAATTATTTAATCGAGTTTAGACGAATTATATTATATTTATATAATATATGTGTGAACTTTGTTGATTTATGACGATTTAGATGATTTTGAGATGAGTTATGAGATTTGATGATTTTTGTTGAGATATGAGACTTATTTTATTGTTAAATAAAATAAGATTTGAAAATAAAATAAAATATTTAGTTGAGGGTTGTTTTGAGATTTTAGAGAGTTTTGGGGGAGAAAGTGAGATAAGATAAGAAATTGGGAAGAGATATAAAAAGGAAAGACCTAGGTTTAGAATACGTTTTGTACGTACGACTGTTTTGGAGAAAAAGCCATATAAGGGAGTAGACCAAGAGGGAGAGCTGCGATTCTGCAAAATAAGGTAAGGGTGAGACTAATGATTCAGTAATGTTAATTCGTATAATTCTGATGATTAATTAGCAAGAATTAGGATTGAATTGGAGAAACCGAAAACTAGGTCAACTCCCTAAAATTGATGATCAAACAGTAAAAATTGATGAGATGGATGTAGAAACTGTCCCTTGACCTTAGAATATGTTTAGGAAGAATTATGGAATCGAAATTAGGCTTTAAACCATGAGTTTAGATGAATTTTTGAAGAAAACTACATTCTGCCCGAGCCAACATTCATCGCTCGCCCTGGCGAACGATGGTCCTCGCCTTGGGAGAGATGAAGTTCATCGCTCGCCACGCGAGTTACAAGTCGTCGCTCGCCACAACGAGCAACCCTACTCGCCATAGCGAGAATGACCAGAGAGCATGTTGATTTTCGTATTTCGGACTTTTGAGTTGAACCTTGGATGTTTTTGAGTACCTTTAGATGTTTACTAAAGATTAGAGGATGATTTAGAACAAGATTGAACCTGGAACAACCTTAGTTGGAAATCTGGCAAGTACACACCATGGCGAGCAGATGCTCTCGCCTCGCGAGCACTTCCAGAACTGAGTGCTTTTGATAATGTCGTGACCTGAGTTGAATGAATTGATTAGGAATGGAACATTAGGTAGTAATGAAACCTATTTAAGATGTCAGCCAGAATCTGTGAAGTTGTTTGTAATGTGATTTAACGATTAAATGCATTACTTGATTTATTCTTGAATAAACTAGATGTTGTTGAAATTACAATGTTGTTGTGATCTGATTATGCTGCTGTTGTTCTTTAACTAAGTTGCATGAGTCTATACATGATGAATAAGATGTTGTTGAGCTCCAAATTATTGGATGCATATTGAGATGTTGATTAAGATTGTTTTAGATTGATTGAGTCCATGCATTAGCATACTTTTGTTGGGGGCTCATGCCCTGGAGCTTTGTCCTCACCACGAATTGAGCTTTGTTCTCACCACGATGCCTTAATAGTATATTAATACTATGATGTTGGGGGCTCATGCCTTGATTGGTACCACATGCATAAAGAGGTTTAGATTTGCATTGTCGCATTTGTCGAGTCAAAAGATGTTATGTTATTGATGATGATTGAATGATGTGGATACTTATTAATTGTTTATCAAAGATGCAATGATATTTAAGATTGTTTATGTTGTTAATTATGATTTTGAATTATATTGATTAATATTATTGTTTTGTGAAATCTCACCCCTTCTGCTTGGAAATATTGCTCTTTGTATGAGTAACTTGCAGGTGATCGAGCTTAGTTGTTGTTGTGCTGTCGTGAGCGGCCTTTCCTCACTGAGTCGTCTAGGTCGCTCTGATACGTAACCGGATGTGGTTTTATGATATGCATGCTTCATTCTCTTACGTGAAGAATTATGATATTTAATGAAGTTGATTAATTGTTGAGATATTTTGATGGGGCCTACGTGCCAAAACGATTTATGGATTTTTGAATTAACTCCGCTGCAATGTTTAAGATATTTTCTTGAAAGTTAAATTGTTATTTAACTGTTTTGCGATTATGTTTGAAGGTGATATCCCGTTTGTGATGTTCACTCTGATAATTGTTTAGAAAATTTTATATTGGAAAAACGGGGTGTTACAATTGGTATCAGAGCAAGTCGGTCCGTCCGGCCAATTAGAAGAGTCTTGTCGAGTCTTAGTAATATTTGTATTACTATCTTATGTTGTTGTTGCTACTTGTTGTAGAATATCAGAAATGGCTGGAGGAAACGATGTTGCGTTAGCTGCTGCTCTACAAGTTGTTGCCCAAGCTGTGGGACAACAACCTAACGCGAACGCTGGTGTGAATGCTGAGACTAAGATGTTGGAGACTTTCATGAGGAATCATGTAACACCCCGTTTTCCCAACGTAAAAATTTCATAAAAATAATCAGAGTTTTCCATGTAAACGAAATGTCACATTCTTTTCATAAAATCATAAACTGAATAAATAACTATTTATCTTTAAAATTCAAAAAAATCTTTAATACTTCGCAGCGGAATTTATTCAATAACTAAAACAGTATTTGGCACAAAGGCTTCTTCATAGATGTCTCATAAAAATCCAATCTAAAAACATAGTCATAAATCTTCAAAAACAATACATAAGGAATAGAAAAGCAATAACAAGTTCTCATCTCGTTACGTATCAGAGCACATAAGACACACGAGAGAGAAACTTCACACGACATCAACTATTCTTGGTTACCTGCAAGTTACTCATACGAATAGCAACATTTTCAAGCAGAAGGGGTGAGATTTCACAAAACAATAATATCAAGCATATAATTCATTAATTATATTTAACAACATAAATAACTTCCTCTATTAGTAATAATAATCCTTCATGTAATAATTCTTAATAACTCAACTAATTTCTAATTATCATTTACTTCATATTCATTACATTATAAACATCATCATATAACACATAATAACCAAATCATAATCAACATAGATCATCACATCATAGTTCATATACAACATAACAACATCTTAATTCTAATTCATATACAACATAACAACATCATTAATTCGTAATAACATTTCTCCACCAAGTATCACATTAGCAACTCATAATAGAAGACAACTTAACAACTATACGTAACATCATCAATTCATAATAATACTTATTCATCAAACATCTCATTATCAATTCATGAATAAAAGACAACTATCAACTTAACATAAACATCATCAAGTACACTTAACAACTCATAGATATCATCATGTAATCATCATCACTAATAACTTTAAAACAACTCAATGTAATCAACATCTCACTATAATAATAATCATATACGACACAACATAATCATCGCTTAATAATAATAATCATATACAATACAACATAAATCATCATCTTATAATGATATGAACAACACATATTAATCATCTTATAATAATATAATAACAACATATACATCATCTTGTCATAATATAATAATATAACAACAACATATTCATCACTTAATGATAACAATTATATACATCACAACATATAGCATCATAATAACATCGTATAATCAACATCGTAAACAACATCATAACATTATAATCAGTATCATATACAACATCATAACAACATAACAATATCATAATCAATATCTTAAACAACATAGCAACATAACAATATCATAATCAATATCTTAAACAACATAGCAACATCTTAGTCAACATCAAACATCGTATAATCTTCATAGGTACTTCTTTAACAACACATGGGTAGAAAACAACTCGACAACTCATAGATGATAATTCATCATCAACTTAACAAATTCATCAACAACGACTTTGACTCGACAAATGCGACAATGCAACTTAGACACTTATATGCATGTGGTACCAATCGTCATCATAAGTATTAATATACTTTAATCGTGCGGAGGACAAAGCTCCTAATCATGTGGAGGACAAAGCTCCTAATCATGGTGAGGACAAAGCTCAATGAATGCTAATGCATGAACTCTATCAACAAGACACCTTAATCAATTTATCACTTATACATCCAATAATTTGGAGTTCATCATCAACTTATTCATACTCATGCAACTTAGTTAAATAACAATTGCAGCATAATCAAATCACATCAAGCTTAATAACAATTCATTTCAACAACATCTTGATCATTCAATAATATTTCGAGTAATGCATTTAATCATTAAATCACATTACAAACAACTTAGCAGTTCATAACAGCAACAGAAACAGCACAAGCAATTCACAACATAACAATATTAATGTGAAGCATCAACAACTTAAACATCATACATCTTCCACATAAGGCATATAAATATTTCACATAACCAACAACAGCAACATAGGCGACACGTAAACATCTCAATATATAACAACATCAAATGATGATCAACAACAACTTAAACATCATATATAATTCACATAATGCATATACAAATATATTACATTACTATCAACACTAAATCATATTATAATAGCTTCACAGATCATCAGTAATATTATATTCAACCCACATTCCTACCCCAACACTAAATCATATTATTATACTCTTAAACACCTTAATTGAACTCATAGAACTTCTAATTTTGAGGGTTGGTATTATCCCATAAGTTTTGGATTAACTTAGAAATGGTTATGCTGAATTTTCATAAGATTTCACTATGACCTACGTGCAGTAATTTGACCATAACTCAAGTTCTATAAATTGTTTTAACGTCAGACCAATGGCATTAGAAAGCTAACATCCATACCTACAACTTTCATGTTTACACCTAAGACCAATTATGTACCAATCAATAGCAGTTTTCATTTCAAATTCGGACAAAGTTGTGCTGAAATTCATAAAAATTCACTAAGACATCCTTGGAGTATTTTCATCATATCTCAAACACCAAAAATCATTTTCATGTCAAACTAAATCCACCGGAAAGCTAACACAATTATCTACAACTTTCATGTTTACACCAAAGGCCAATTCAAAACAGAAACGTGTGAAAAAGACGCAAGAACGCGAAACAGGGAATGCTGTCAAAGTGCAGCTCGCGAGGCGATTAAGTGTACTCGCTGTGGCGAGTTGCGACGGACAAATCTACGGGAACAGACCAATTTTCACTCCAAAAGCCCCAATTTCATCGACTCAAATCCCAAATTTGATAGAAAACTCAACCTATGTTTATTCTACAACCTGAACTTCAATTATTAACACAATTTCGTTGGTTTCTACACTTTTCAATTCAAAAATCAATAATCAAAACATAATCCCAATTATCCAACCTAAGAACAACAACATGTTAAATCACAAATTCAGAATCATAGGCTTAAGAAGATTGAATGTTAGTCTCACCCTTAGCTTAAAGAATGAAAATCGCAGCCTCTAGGTCTTCTCCCTCTTCTCTTGGCTTTTTCCTCCTTTTTCCAAAAACAATGTACTAGCAATTGTTTTTCTAAAACTAGGTTTTCTCTCCTTTTTATAAAAATCTTAACGTACTTATTTTTCTCTTAAATCCCAATCTTAATATTCTATCCCAATATATATATATATATATATATATTTCCATAACAAATCATTTATACTTCTACAACAAATCATATATATTTCTATAACAAATGACATATATTTCTATAACAAATCATATATATTTCTATTACAAATCATATATATTTCTACAACAAATAACATTTATATTTCTAAATCAAATAACATATATATATATATATATATATATATATATCTAAATCAAATAGTATATATATTATACTAATAAATACCAACATATAACATATCAAAATATCACTCATCAAAATAAATCATATAAATCACACAAATCATATAAGTATATTCTAAACTCATTAAAATAATCAAATAATTAGAGAGGGCGTTACAAATCATCCTCCAACCTTCAAAGGAAGATATGACCTTGATGGAGCCCAGACGTGGCTTAAGGAGATTGAGAGGATTTTCCGTGTGATGTAGTGCACTGAGGTTCAGAAAGTGCGATTCGGTACGCATCAGCTAGCTGAGGAAGCTGATGATTGGTGGGTTAGCCTTCAACCTAACCTAGAGCAAGACGGTGCTACTGTGACTTGGGCTGTGTTTAGGAGAGAGTTCCTGAGAAGAACCTTTCCGGAAGATGTTCGCGGGAAGAAAGAGATCGAGTTCCTTGAGCTAAAGCAAGGAAACATGTATGTGACCGAGTATGCTGCCAGGTTCGTGGAGTTGGCAAAGTTCTATCCACATTATACTGTGTTCAGGAGAGAGTTCCTGAGAAGATACTTTCCGGAAGATGTTCGCGGGAAGAAAGAGATCGAGTTCCTTGAGCTAAAGCAAGGAAACATGTCTGTGACCGAGTATGCTGCCAAGTTCGTGGAGTTGGCAAAGTTCTACCCACATTATACTGCTGAGACTGCTGAGTTCTCGAAATGCATCAAGTTTGAGAATGGTTTGAGGCCTGACATTAAGAGGGCGATCGGATACCAACAAATCCGAGTTTTTCCAGATTTGGAGAATAGCTGCAGAATTTATGAGGAGGACACCAGAGCTCATTACAAGGTTGTTAATGAGCGGAAGACTAAGGGCCAGCAGAGTCGCCCTAAGCCCTATAGTGCCCCTGCTGATAAGGGCAAACAGAGGATGGTCGAGGAAAGACGGCCTAAGAAAAAGCATGTTCCTGCTGAGATTACTTGTTTCAATTGTGGTGAGAAAGGCCACAAGAGTACTGTTTGTCCTGAGGAGGTGAAGAAGTGTTTCCGGTGTGGCAAGAAGGGTCACACATTAGCTGACTGCAAGCATGCTGACATCGTGTGCTTTAATTGCAAAGAGGAGGGTCATATTGGTTCCCAATGCAAGCAGCCTAAGAGGGCGCCTACTACGGGTTGAGTTTTTGCTCTAGCTGGTACTCAGACAGAGAATGAGGATGGTTTGATCAGAGGTACTTGTTATATTAATAATACTCCATTTGTTGCTATTATTGATAATGGTGCTACGCATTGTTTTATTGCTTTCGATTGTGTTTCTGCTTTGGGTCTTGATTTGTCTGATATGAATGGAGAGATGGTTGTCGAAACTCCAGCTAAGGGTTCGGTGACTACTTCTCTCGTATGTTTGAGATGTCCTTTGTCTATGTTTGGTCGTGATTTTGAAATGGATTTAGTTTGTCTACTTTTGAGCGGTATGGATGTGATTCTGGGTATGAATTGGTTAGAGTACAACCATGTTCATATCAATTGTTTTAGCAAGTCAGTGTATTTCTCTTCCGTCGAAGAGGAAAGTGGTGCAAAGTTCTTATCTACTAAGCAGGTGAAGCAACTGGAACGCGATGGTATTTTGATGTTTTCGTTGATGACCTCTTTGTCTATTGTGAAGCAACTGGAACGCAACTGGAACGCGATGGTATACATAGTGTTGTGAAGCTACATGGAGTTCCTTCGAGTATTGTGTCGGATAGGGATCCGAGGTTCACTTCTAGGTTCTGGAAGAGTTTACAGGACGCTTTGGGTTCGAAGTTGAGGCTGAGTTCGGCTTATCATCCTCAGACAGATGGTCAGTCGGAGAGAACGATCCAATCATTGGAAGACTTGTTGAGAGTGTGTGTGCTTGAACAGGGTGGAGCTTGGGATAGTCACCTACCGTTGATAGAGTTCACCTACAACAACAGTTATCATTCGAGTATAGGAATGGCACCATTCGAAGCTTTGTATGGTCGAAGGTGCAGGACTCCATTGTGTTGGTTTGAATCAGGAGAAAGTGTTGTGTTGGGACCGGATTTAGTTCAGGAGACTACAGAAAAAGTCAAGATGATCAGGGAGAAGATGAAAGCGTCGCAGAGTCGACAGAAGAGTTACCATGACAAGCGGAGAAAGGCCCTTGAGTTTCAAGAGGGTGATCATGTATTTCTAAGAGTTACTCCGATGACGGGTGTAGGACGTGCTTTGAAATCGAGGAAGTTGACTCCGAAGTTCATTGGTCCGTATCAGATTTCAGAGAGGATTGGAACGGTGGCATATAGAGTTGGCTTGCCACCACATCTATCGAACTTGCATGATGTGTTCCACGTGTCACAGTTGCGGAAGTATGTAGCAGACCCTTCGCATGTCATTCCGAGAGATGATGTGCAGGTTAGGGACAATCTCACAGTTGAGACCTTGCCGTTGAGGATCGATGATCGGAAAGTAAAAGCTTTGAGGGGCAAGGAAATACCCTTAGTGAGAGTAGTTTGGGGTGGAGCAACTGGTGAAAGTCTGACTTGGGAACTGGAAAGTAAGATGAGGGACTCTTATCCTGAGTTGTTTGTTTGAGGTAAGATTTCGAGGACGAAATTCTGTAATTTGGGGAGAGTTGTAACACTCTAATATTTATTTAATTATTTTTAATTGTGTGGTGTCATTTATGTGATTTTTTTTGGTGATTTATGTAGTGTGTATATATTTACTATATGATTATTTTATTAAATAATTAAAATAGGAGTAAAATATGATTAATTAGAATTATTTAGGAGGATAAGGATTAATTGGAATTAATAGTGATTAGGAGGGGTTTAATGAAAAATAGGAGTTACACTTTGAAGGGATTAAGGAAAGAAAAAGAGAGAAAAACAGTTTAACGTACAAAACATACAAGTTTGGGAGAAAACCAAGAACAAGGGAGAAGAGCCTAGGAATCATTTGCTGCTGCATTTTTTTCTGCAAATCTAAGGTAAGGGTGAGGTTTACCGCAATTCTATAGATTCTGAATGTTGATTTGTTCTAACAGGTTCATGTGAGAAATTGGGGAAAACTAGGTTTGTGGTTGATTAAGGGGTTTTTAGTGTAGGAATTGTAGAATCGAGGTTAGAAATGGGTTCTGAGTGCATAAAACCTTTCATTGCATATCTGTAAACTAATTTGGGGAGTGAATTGAGGGAAAATGGGATTTTTGGGAAAAACCTGCATTCTGCCCGTACAGAAGTTCATCGCTCGCCTCGCGAGTAGCCATTACTCGCCATAGCGAGTGAACAACTTCATCGCTCGCCTCGCGAGTGATACAGCTCGCCATGGCGAGTAGCCTTGTAAAAATCTGAATTTTTGAAATGTTGTTATAAGCCGTATTTTGGGTAGTTTCGTGTACCTAGATGATTTTAGTGATGAATGGTGGAAGTTTTAGGTTAAAAGGATGAATAGAGAACTTAGGATTGGAGTTTGAGTGAGAAAAATGTCATTTTTCCCGAGAGCACCCTTTTTCTGTTCGCCTCGAGTTCGCATCCAACTCGCCATGGCGAGTAACTGTCTTTCCTGAGCTCGCCATAGCGAGCAGATGAGCTCGCGAGGCGAGCTGCCCAGTATCTGGCTGATTATTTTCTGTTGTTGTTTGAATGGTATATTTTGTTGAATTATTGCATGGCTTGTATGATGATAAGTATCTCCTTGGATGTTTTGGTTGGTTTTGATGAATGGATGCTGACTGAATGAATGTTGTGTTTAATTAAAATTCCTTAACGTTGTAAGTTGGTTGGTGAATCATATATATGTATATGTCTAGGTTGGGTAGTATGTAGATATACTCAATGGGGATTAGTTGCATTAACATAACAGCGGGAGAGCTTCGGCTCTGGAATGCTTAGTCGTTCAAAGTGGTGGAGTACTAGTTACTCAAAGTGGTGTAGTGGTGAGGACTTATGTCCTGTTGAGAATGCTTTAACCATTCGACAGCGGTGTGGGTCACGGCCCTGATTCTTGGTACCACATGCATGGGTGTTAGAGGAGTTTTAGTGGAGTGGTGATAAGTTGCATTTGTTATTGAGAGGTTTATGAATTATTATTGTTGATATGATGTGAAATGATGTTATGTAAATAATAATGTGGATGATTTATATGATAGGGTGTTAGATTCAATTGATGTATTCTTTATCTATATTTTGTTGTGAATCTCACCCCTTCTGCTTGAAAATGTTGCCCTTCCTATGGGTAACTTGCAGGTGATCCTGAGTAGTTGGTGGTGGCTCATTGTGTCTAGGACTCTGATGCGTGGGATGGGATTTATAGTTTTAAATTACTACCATGTATCAATTTTTGGAACAATTTAATGTAGTCCATGTTTAATGTTGAATTTGATGTTGAGGCTTAATGCCAAGATTTTATTTTGGATAATGGAGTTTAAATTAAAGATTATTCCGCTGCAGTTAAATGAAGGATGTTGTTAAATAGTTTTAATCTATTTAAAAATTTATATTTTGTAGTGTGACATACCGTTTGATGTTGAAACTCTGATTTTATATTATAATTAAATTGATTTTGGGAAACGGGGTGTTACAATTGGTATCAGAGCAGGTTGGTCCGTCCGGCCAAGTAGTAGAGTCGTGTTGAGCCACCTAGGATAGAGTGTCAACTCTAACATTGTTGTGTTTTTGTTGTTGTTGTTCTGAACTGTTGTTCATTATGTAGAATCTTAAGATGGCTGGTAGGAATGACGCTGCTATTGCTGCTGCACTTGAGGCCGTAGCTCAAGCTGTTCAACAGCAACCGCAAGCTGGTAACGGAGAAGTGAGGATGCTGGAGACCTTTTTGAGAAATCATCCCCCAGCATTCAAAGGAAGGTATGATCCAGATGGCGCCCAGTCATGGTTGAAGGAAGTGGAAAGGATTTTCAGAGTCATGCAGTGCTCTGAAGTGCAGAAGGTGCGGTTCGGGACGCACATGCTGGCTGAGGAGGCAGACGACTGGTGGGTAAGTTTGCTACCGGTGTTGGAACAGAATGAAGCTGTGGTGAACTGGGCAGTGTTTAGAAGAGAATTCCTGAATAGGTACTTCCCGGAAGATGTCCGAGGTAGGAAGGAAATTGAGTTCCTGGAATTGAAGCAGGGTGATATGTCGGTTGTTGAGTATGCTGCAAAATTTGTGGAGCTTGCAAAGTTCTACCCCCATTATGTTCCGGAGACAGCTGAATTCTCCAAGTGCATAAAGTTTGAGATGGCTTGAGAGCTGATATCAAGAGAGCCATAGGATACCAACAGATTAGAATTTTCTCTAATCTGGTGAGTCGTTGTAGGATCTATGAGGAAGACACCAAGGCTCATTATAAGGTGATGAGTGAGCGAAGAGGTAAGGGACATCAGAACCGCCCTAAACCGTATAGTGCCCCGGCTGACAAGGGTAAACAAAGACTTAATGATGAGAGGAGGCCGAGTAAGAGGGATGCTTCTGCTGAGATTGTATGTTTTAAGTGTGGCGAGAAAGGTCACAAGAGTAACGTTTGTACTAAGGATGAGAAGAAGTGTTTCAGATGTGGACAGAAGGGTCATATGCTAGCCGATTGCAAGCGCGGTGATGTTGTATGCTACAATTGTAATGAAGAGGGCCACATCAGTACTCAGTGCAAACAGCCGAAGAAGGTTAGAGTTGGTGGAAAAGTTTTTGCTTTGACTGGCACACAGACTACTAATGAGGATCGCCTCATCAGAGGTACTTGTTTCTTTAATAGTATTCCTTTAATTGCTATTATAGACACTGGTGCTACTCATTGTTTCATTGCTTTAGAATGTGCTTATAAACTGGGTTTGATTGTGTCTGATATGAAAGGAGAAATGGTTGTTGAAACTCCAGCTAAGGGTTCAGTGACTACTTCTCTTGTTTGCTTGAGGTGTCCAATTTCTATGTTTGGTAGAGATTTTGAGGTAGACTTAGTTTGTTTGCCGCTGACGGGAATGGATGTTATTTTTGGGATGAATTGGTTAGAGTATAACCGAGTTCATATCAATTGCTTTAACAAGACTGTGCATTTTTCTTCTGCTGAAGAAGAGAGTGGAGTTGAAATTTTATCTACAAAGCAAATGAAGCAGTTAGAACGTGATGGAATTCTGATGTTTTCTCTAATGGCATATCTGTCGTTAGAAAACCAAGCTGTGATTGACAAGCTCGCAGTGGTGAATGAGTTTCCGGAGGTGTTCCCTGATGAGATTCCCGATGTGCCGCCAGAGAGGGAGGTGGAGTTTTCAATTGATCTTGTTCCCGGAACAAAGCCGGTGTCGATGGCACCGTACCGTATGTCAGCTTCTGAGTTAGCTGAATTGAAGAAGCAGTTGGAAGATTTACTTGATAAGAAGTTTGTAAGACCCAGTGTTTCACCGTGGGGAGCACCTGTGTTGTTGGTGAAGAAAAAGGATGGTAGCATGAGGTTGTGCATTGACTATCGTCAATTGAACAAAGTTACAATTAAGAATAGATATCCGCTTCCGAGGATTGATGACTTGATGGACCAGCTGGTGGGTGCAAAGGTGTTTAGTAAGATTGACTTGAGGTCAGGTTACCATCAGATTAAGGTGAAAGATGAAGATATGCAGAAGACGGCCTTTAGGACACGATACGGTCATTACGAATACAAAGTGATGCCTTTCGGTGTTACTAACGCGCCCGGTGTGTTCATGGAGTATATGAATCGAATTTTTCATGCTTTTCTGGATAAATTCGTAGTGGTATTTATTGATGACATTCTGATTTATTCGAAGACTGAAGAAGAGCATGCAGAACATCTGAGAATTGTGTTGCAAGTCTTGAAAGAAAGGAAGTTGTATGCCAAACTGTCGAAATGTGAGTTTTGGCTAAGTGAGGTGAGTTTCCTTGGTCATATTATTTCTGGTGATGGTATAGCGGTTGATCCATCAAAAGTTGATGCAGTATCACAATGGGAGACTCCGAAGTCGGTGACTGAAATCAGAAGTTTCTTGGGCTTGGCTGGTTACTATCGCAGATTCATCGAAGGATTTTCAAAGATTGCATTGCCGTTGACTCAGTTAACTTGTAAGGGTAAGTCCTTTGTGTGGAATGCTCAGTGTGAGAGTAGTTTCAATGAATTAAAGAAAAGATTGACAACTGCTCCTATTTTGATCTTACCTAAGTCGGAAGAGCCATTCGTTGTTTATTGTGATGCGTCTAAGCTGGGTTTAGGAGGTGTTTTGATGCAAGATGGCAAGGTGGTAGCATATGCTTCTAGGCAACTGAGGATACATGAAAAGAATTATCCCACTCACGATTTGGAGTTAGCTGCAGTGGTTTTTGTTTTGAAAATTTGGAGACACTACTTGTATGGTTCCAGATTTGAAGTGTTCAGTGACCACAAGAGCTTGAAATACTTGTTTGATCAGAAGGAATTGAATATGAGGCAGAGGAGATGGCTTGAGTTATTAAAAGATTATGATTTTGGATTGAATTACCATCCGGGCAAAGCTAATGTAGTAGCGGATGCATTGAGTAGGAAGACACTGCATATGTCTGCTATGATGATGAAAGAATTTGATTTACTGGAACAGTTTAGAGACATGAGTTTGGTGTGTGAGTTGTCGCCTCAAAGCATACAGTTGGGAATGTTAAAGATTAACAGTG
Organism: Medicago truncatula; assembly: GCF_003473485.1. Classification (NCBI taxonomy): domain Eukaryota; kingdom Viridiplantae; phylum Streptophyta; class Magnoliopsida; order Fabales; family Fabaceae; genus Medicago; species Medicago truncatula. The sequence continues at coordinate 35,076,814 of NC_053047.1, forward strand.
ATTTCCTGAATAGTATTCGAGAAGCACAGCAAGTGGATGTCAAGTTGGTTGATCTAATGGTTGCTAGTAATGGTATTGAAGATGGTGACTTCAAGGTTGATGATCAGGGTGTGCTAAGATTCAGAGGTAGAATTTGTATTCCTGATAATGAAGAAATGAAAAAGTTAATTCTAGAAGAAAGTCATAAGAGTAGCTTGAGCATCCATCCGGGAGCTACGAAGATGTATCATGATTTGAAAAAGCTGTTTTGGTGGTCTGGGTTGAAGAGAGATGTTGCTCATTTTGTGTATGCATGTTTAACTTGTCAGAAGTCTAAGGTTGAACATCAGAAGCCTGCAGGATTGTTGACGCCATTGGATGTACCGGAGTGGAAATGGGATAGCATTTCTATGGATTTTGTGACAAGTTTACCAAACACTCCGAGGGGACATGATTCGATTTGGGTGGTGGTTGATAGGTTGACGAAGTCGGCACATTTTATTCCTATCAACATCAGTTATCCGGTAGCTCAGTTGGCTGAGATTTATATACATAGTGTTGTGAAGCTACATGGAGTTCCTTCGAGTATTGTGTCGGATAGGGATCCGAGGTTCACTTCTAGGTTCTGGAAGAGTTTACAGGACGCTTTGGGTTCGAAGTTGAGGCTGAGTTCGGCTTATCATCCTCAGACAGATGGTCAGTCGGAGAGAACGATCCAATCATTGGAAGACTTGTTGAGAGTGTGTGTGCTTGAACAGGGTGGAGCTTGGGATAGTCACCTACCGTTGATAGAGTTCACCTACAACAACAGTTATCATTCGAGTATAGGAATGGCACCATTCGAAGCTTTGTATGGTCGAAGGTGCAGGACTCCATTGTGTTGGTTTGAATCAGGAGAAAGTGTTGTGTTGGGACCGGATTTAGTTCAGGAGACTACAGAAAAAGTCAAGATGATCAGGGAGAAGATGAAAGCGTCGCAGAGTCGACAGAAGAGTTACCATGACAAGCGGAGAAAGGCCCTTGAGTTTCAAGAGGGTGATCATGTATTTCTAAGAGTTACTCCGATGACGGGTGTAGGACGTGCTTTGAAATCGAGGAAGTTGACTCCGAAGTTCATTGGTCCGTATCAGATTTCAGAGAGGATTGGAACGGTGGCATATAGAGTTGGCTTGCCACCACATCTATCGAACTTGCATGATGTGTTCCACGTGTCACAGTTGCGGAAGTATGTAGCAGACCCTTCGCATGTCATTCCGAGAGATGATGTGCAGGTTAGGGACAATCTCACAGTTGAGACCTTGCCGTTGAGGATCGATGATCGGAAAGTAAAAGCTTTGAGGGGCAAGGAAATACCCTTAGTGAGAGTAGTTTGGGGTGGAGCAACTGGTGAAAGTCTGACTTGGGAACTGGAAAGTAAGATGAGGGACTCTTATCCTGAGTTGTTTGTTTGAGGTAAGATTTCGAGGACGAAATTCTGTAATTTGGGGAGAGTTGTAACACTCTAATATTTATTTAATTATTTTTAATTGTGTGGTGTCATTTATGTGATTTTTTTTGGTGATTTATGTAGTGTGTATATATTTACTATATGATTATTTTATTAAATAATTAAAATAGGAGTAAAATATGATTAATTAGAATTATTTAGGAGGATAAGGATTAATTGGAATTAATAGTGATTAGGAGGGGTTTAATGAAAAATAGGAGTTACACTTTGAAGGGATTAAGGAAAGAAAAAGAGAGAAAAACAGTTTAACGTACAAAACATACAAGTTTGGGAGAAAACCAAGAACAAGGGAGAAGAGCCTAGGAATCATTTGCTGCTGCATTTTTTTCTGCAAATCTAAGGTAAGGGTGAGGTTTACCGCAATTCTATAGATTCTGAATGTTGATTTGTTCTAACAGGTTCATGTGAGAAATTGGGGAAAACTAGGTTTGTGGTTGATTAAGGGGTTTTTAGTGTAGGAATTGTAGAATCGAGGTTAGAAATGGGTTCTGAGTGCATAAAACCTTTCATTGCATATCTGTAAACTAATTTGGGGAGTGAATTGAGGGAAAATGGGATTTTTGGGAAAAACCTGCATTCTGCCCGTACAGAAGTTCATCGCTCGCCTCGCGAGTAGCCATTACTCGCCATAGCGAGTGAACAACTTCATCGCTCGCCTCGCGAGTGATACAGCTCGCCATGGCGAGTAGCCTTGTAAAAATCTGAATTTTTGAAATGTTGTTATAAGCCGTATTTTGGGTAGTTTCGTGTACCTAGATGATTTTAGTGATGAATGGTGGAAGTTTTAGGTTAAAAGGATGAATAGAGAACTTAGGATTGGAGTTTGAGTGAGAAAAATGTCATTTTTCCCGAGAGCACCCTTTTTCTGTTCGCCTCGAGTTCGCATCCAACTCGCCATGGCGAGTAACTGTCTTTCCTGAGCTCGCCATAGCGAGCAGATGAGCTCGCGAGGCGAGCTGCCCAGTATCTGGCTGATTATTTTCTGTTTTTGTTTGAATGGTATATTTTGTTGAATTATTGCATGGCTTGTATGATGATAAGTATCTCCTTGGATGTTTTGGTTGGTTTTGATGAATGGATGCTGACTGAATGAATGTTGTGTTTAATTAAAATTCCTTAACGTTGTAAGTTGGTTGGTGAATCATATATATGTATATGTCTAGGTTGGGTAGTATGTAGATATACTCAATGGGGATTAGTTGCATTAACATAACAGCGGGAGAGCTTCGGCTCTGGAATGCTTAGTCGTTCAAAGTGGTGGAGTACTAGTTACTCAAAGTGGTGTAGTGGTGAGGACTTATGTCCTGTTGAGAATGCTTTAACCATTCGACAGCGGTGTGGGTCACGGCCCTGATTCTTGGTACCACATGCATGGGTGTTAGAGGAGTTTTAGTGGAGTGGTGATAAGTTGCATTTGTTATTGAGAGGTTTATGAATTATTATTGTTGATATGATGTGAAATGATGTTATGTAAATAATAATGTGGATGATTTATATGATAGGGTGTTAGATTCAATTGATGTATTCTTTATCTATATTTTGTTGTGAATCTCACCCCTTCTGCTTGAAAATGTTGCCCTTCCTATGGGTAACTTGCAGGTGATCCTGAGTAGTTGGTGGTGGCTCATTGTGTCTAGGACTCTGATGCGTGGGATGGGATTTATAGTTTTAAATTACTACCATGTATCAATTTTTGGAACAATTTAATGTAGTCCATGTTTAATGTTGAATTTGATGTTGAGGCTTAATGCCAAGATTTTATTTTGGATAATGGAGTTTAAATTAAAGATTATTCCGCTGCAGTTAAATGAAGGATGTTGTTAAATAGTTTTAATCTATTTAAAAATTTATATTTTGTAGTGTGACATACCGTTTGATGTTGAAACTCTGATTTTATATTATAATTAAATTGATTTTGGGAAACGGGGTGTTACATGTAGTTGCTTCTGTGAGTGGCCTTGCCTCACTGTGTCGTCTAGGTCGCTCTGATACGTAACGGGATGGGGTTAATGCTATAACATGCTTCATTCTTTTACGTGAACTGCCATGATAATTTATGCTTTGATAAACTCTTTTTAGATACTTGTTGGGCTTGCGTGCCAAAACGTTTATGATTTATGTTTATGATTTTCCGCTGCGAATGTTTAAGATATTGGTTAAATTATTATTTAACTGTTGGATTACGTTATATGTGATATCCCGTTGCTTGATGCTTACTCTGATAAATGTTATGCTTTTAAAGAAATTTTAAATATTGGGAAAACGGGGTGTTACATATGCGACTTTCCTGAAGTTTTTCCAGACGAAATTCCAGATGTGCCTCCAGAGAGGGAAGTCGAGTTTTCTATTGATCTTGTTCCTGGAATGAAGCCGGTGTCGATGGCACCTTATCGTATGTCTGCTTCCGAGTTAGCTGAGTTGAAGAAATAGTTAGAAGAATTGCTTGAGAAGAAATTTGTTAGACCAAGTGTTTCACCTTGGGGAGCGCCAGTTTTGCTAGTGAAGAAGAAAGATGGTAGCAGGAGATTGTGTATTGACTATCGTCAGTTGAACAAAGTTACTATCAAGAATAGGTATCCACTTCCGAGAATTGATGATTTGATGGATCAGTTAGTGGGTGCACGTGTTTTCAGCAAGATTGATTTAAGATCAGGTTATCACCAAATTAAAGTAAAAGATGAAGATATGCAGAAGGCAGCTTTCAGAACGCGTTATGGTCACTATGAATATAAAGTTATGCCTTTCGGTGTGACCATTGCACCTAAAGTGTTTATGGAGTATATGAATCGCATCTTCCATGCATTTTTAGATCGGTTCGTGGTTGTGTTCATCGATGAAATTTTGATTTACTCCAAGACTGAAGAAGAACATGCTGAGCATCTGAAGATTGTCTTGCAAGTGTTGAAAGAGAAGAAACTTTATGCTAAATTATCTAAGTGTGAATTCTGGTTGAAAGAAGTAAGTTTTCTTGGCCATGTTATTTCTGGTGATGGTATTGCAGTGGATCCGTCTAGCTGAAGCGGTATCGCAATGGGAGACTCCTAAGTCAGTTACTGAGATTAGAAGCTTCTTGGGTTTAGCTGGTTATTATAGAAGATTTATTGAAGGATTTTCTAAGTTAGCACTTTCGCTAACGCAGTTGACTTGTAAAGGTAAAGCCTTTGTGTGGGATGTTCAATGCGAGAACAGTTTCAGTGAATTGAAGAAACGTTTGACGACAGCTCCGGTTTTGATTTTGCCGATGTCCGATAAGCCTTTTGTGGTGTATTGTGATGCGTCCAAGTTGGGTTTAGGTGGTGTACTTATGCAAGATGGTAAAGTGGTAGCTTATGCTTCAAGAAAGTTGAGAAGAATTACCCGACGCACGATTTAGAGTTGGCAGTTGTGGTCTTTGTATTGAAAATATGGAGACATTACTTGTATGGTTCGAGGTTTGAGGTGTTTAGCGATCACAAGAGCTTAAAGTATTTGTTCGATCAGAAGGAATTGAATATGAGGCAGCGAAGATGGCTAGAATTGCTGAAAGATTATGACTTTGGTTTGAATTATCATCCAGGTAAAGCTAATGTTGTTGCAGATGCCTTGAGCAGGAAGACATTGCATATGTCCGCTTTGATGGTTAGAAAGTTCGAATTACTTGAACAGTTTAGAGATATGAGCTTGGTTTGTGAATAGTCACCTCAGAGTGTGAAACTGGGAATGCTGAAGATTGATAGTGAATTTCTGAAGGGTATTAAAGAGGCACAGAAAGTTGATGTCAAGTTTGTAGACTTGTTGGTTGCTAGTAATCAAACTGAAGATGGTGACTTTAAAGTCGATGACTGATGGGATAAAACCGCAAGTGCACGGTCTTATCGAAGTAGTAAAATAAGAGTATCGTTCCGACAGGGAGTTATGAATTCAATTATCTTTTAACAATGATTAGAATTAAAGTATAGGAAGTAGAAAGTTGTATTTTTATATATTTAAAAGAAAATAATAATAAAAGATATAAGCCTTGGGATTATTGGTTCATCCTAACGACAAGTCCTTCTCAAACCAAACTATTAAACTTATAACTTTATGTTAGACCTAATTTCTCAAGACAGTTTCTCTTTTGTTCCTCTAGCAACCAAGCCTATTTCGCTGACTTGATTACTATTAGATTTTGGTTCCTCTAACAACCAAACCTATTTCGCTGACTTGATTGTTATTAGTTCCCTTTGCAATCCTTGTCTAAATTCACTTGTTCGAATATCAAAGCTCCACTTTCGTTTTATGAATTGATATTTGAGATGATGGATAAACAATTATCAAACCCTCCACTTTCGTTTCCACAGTTTGATAATGGTTTATCCATGTTAAAGCGGTGAATTTAGATAAGGAATTAGGGTTACATAAGATTAAGGTTTAAAGCTTGGTTTGATTAGGATTATGTCATTAGAATTATCCAACAATCCCAAGACAAGAGAAGTCTAGTCACTGACGTTCATCGTAGACAAGGGGAAGAAGAGAGAAAGCATAAAAGTAAATAACAATAAAGTAAAATGAACTTTTATTAGAAAGACAATTGTCACATATTGTATTCCAAGAAAAGATGAATATTTGTGATGGCTAGCTACTCTATTTATAGTACACAATTGACTTAAAATCTAAGCAAGTATATTCCAAGAATATTCCTCGGTAGATTGTGCGCCAAAATAGAATAGCTTGGCGTCCAAGCAAAAGCAGCAAAAGGTGTTCTGGAGAATATTCCAAGTATATTCCACGAGACATATTTTTGTCTCCGAATCTTCATATTTTTGTACCGAATCAGCTCCAAATCCCTTTCTTTTGCTCCAAGACTCAATCCATCCAATATTCGTTCCTGAAATATAATAAAATGCAATTGTAGTAAAATAGTTCAAGAAAGGAAATAATATTAATATAAAATAAACTTAAATCTAAATAAAACTAAACTAAATAACATATTAAAATAGATAATAAATGACTCATCAATGACCATGGTGTGTTGAGATTCCGAGGTCGGATTTGCATTCCTGACGATGCAGAGATGAAGAAAATGATTCTTGAAGAGAGTCATAAAAGTAGCTTGAGTATTCATCCGGGAGCTACAAAGATGTATCATGATTTAAAGAAGATTTTCTGGTGGTCTGGATTGAAACGTGATGTGGCACAATTTGTGTATTCCTGTTTAGTTTGTCAGAAGTCGAAGATTGAACATCAGAAACCTGCTGGTATGATGGTATCTTTAGATGTGCCAGAATGGAAGTGGGATAGTATATCCATGGATTTTGTGACGAGTTTGCAGAATACTCCTATAGGGAACGATGCAATTTGGGTAATCTTTGATAGATTAACGAAGTCAGCTCATTTTCTACCGATTAATATTAGTTGAGGGCTGTTTTGAGATTTTAGAGAGTTTTGGGGGAGAAAGTGAGATAAGATAAGAAATTGGGAAGAGATATAAAAAGGAAAGACCTAGGTTTAGAAAACATTTTGTACGTACGACTGTTTTGGAGAAAAAGCCATAGAATGGAGTAGACCAAGAGGGAGAGCTGCGATTCTGCAAAATAAGGTATGGGTGAGACTAATGATTCAGTAATGTTAATTCGTATAATTCTGATGATTAATTAGCAAGAATTAGGATTGAATTGGAGCAACCGAAAACTAGGTCAAATCCCTAAAATTGATGATCAAACGGTAAAAATTGATTAGATGGATGTAGAACAGTCCCTTGACCTTAGAATATGTTTAGGATGACTTCTGGAATCGAAATTAGGCTTTAAACCATGAGTTTAGATGAATTTTTGAAGAAAACTGCATTCTGCCCGAGCCAACATTCATCGCTCGCCATGTGAGCCAATACCCCTTGCCTCACGAGTTACAAGTCGTAGCTCGCCACAGCGAGCATGACCAAAGAACATGTTGATTTTTGTATTTTGGACGTTTGAGTTGAACCTTATATGCTTTTGAGTACCTTTAGATGTTTACTAAAGATTAGAGGATGATTTAGAACAAGATTGAACCTGGAACAACCTTAGTTGGAAATCTGGCAAGTACTCGCCATGGCGAGCAGATGCTCTCGCCTCGCGAGCACTTCCAGAACTGAGTGTTTTTTATAATGTCGTGACCTGAGTTGAATGAATTGCTTAGGAATGGAACATTAGGTAGTACTGAAACCTATTTAAGATGTCAGCCGAAATCTGTGAAGTTGTTAAGAACTGTTAAGTTGTTTGTAATGTGATTTAACGATTAAATGCATTACTTGATTTATGCTTGAATAAACTAGATGTTGTTGAAATGAATTGTTGTTATGAAATTACGATGTTTTTGTGATCTGATTATGCTGCTGCTGTTATTTAACTAAGTTGTATGAGTCTATACATGATGAATAACATGTTGTTGAGCTCCAAGTTATTGGATGCATATTGAGATGTTGATTAAGATTGTTTTAGATTGATTGAGTCCATGCATTAGCATACTTTTGTTGGGGGCTCATGCCCTGGAGCTTTGTCCTCACCACGAATTGAGCTTTGTCCTCACCACGATGCCTTAATAGTATATTAATACTATGATGTTGGGGAGCTCATGCCCTGATTGGTACCACATGCATAAAGAGGTTTAGATTTGCATTGTCGCATTTGTCGAGTCGAAAGATGTTATGTTATTGATGATGATTGAATGATGTGAATACTTGTTAATTGTTTATCAAAGATGCAATTATGTTTAAGATTGTTTATGTTGTTAATTATGATTTTGAATTATATTGATTAATATTATTGTTTTGTGAAATCTCACCCCTTCTGCTTGGAAATGTTGCTCTTCGTATGAGTAACTTGCAGGTGATCGAGCTTAGTTGCTGTTGTGCTGTCGTGAGTGGCCTTGCCTCACTGAGTCGTCTAGGTCGCTCTGATACGTAACTGGATGTGGTTTTATGATATGCATGCTTCATTCTCTTACGTGAACAATTATGATATTTTATGAAGTTGATTAACTGTTGAGATATTTTGATGGGGCCTACGTGTCAAAACGATTTATGGATTTTTGAATTAACTCTGCTGCAATGTTTAAGATATTTTCTTGAAACTTAAATTGTTATTTAACTGTTTTGCGATTATGTTTGAAGGTGATATCCCGTTTGTGATGTTTACTCTGATAATTGTTTAGAAAATTTTATATTGGGAAAACGGGGTGTTACACTTGCTTCTTCCATGCAGAACTGGATTTCTTGCTAAGCTTATAGCAGATTTGTTGTCTATGAGCAATTCTATAGGTCTGCTAACCTCTATCTCCATCTCCTTGAGTATATTTTCAAGCCATATTGCCTGACATGCTGCCATACACCCTGCAATATACTCAGATTCACAGGTTGACAATGCTACAATTGGTTGCTTCTTAGCACACCATGAAATTGGAGCATTCATAAACTTGAATAGGTACCCTGAAGTGCTCTTTCTATCTTGTTTGTCTCCACACCAATCAGCATCATAATATGCTATCAGCTCAATAGAATTTTCATTTAAGCACTTAGGAAATAAAATGTCATACTGTAGTGTTCCTTTGATGTATCTCATCACTCTTTTGGCTGCTAGCAGGTGAGATACTCTTGGTTCACTCATGAATCTACTGATTATGCCAACTGCATATGCAATATCAGGTCTACTATTGCATAGATACCTCAGTGAACCAACTATTTGCTTGAACAATGTAGGATTCACACGTTCTTCATCTTCATTCATCACCAGTTTTACATTTGTCTCAGTTGGTGATGATGATGGATTGCAGCTCATCATATTGAACCTCTTCAATATGTCAGATGCATACTTCTTTTGGTGCATCACCAATCCCTCTGCAACTTCAGTAAACTCCATGCCTAGAAAGTATGTCAATTTTCCTAAATCTGACATTTCAAGCTCACTCATCATCTGTGATTTAAATGCTTCTATCTCATTCATATCACTACCAGACACTATCAAATCATCAACATAAAGACAGCTGAGTAGTTGATTATCTTCACTTCCTTTCTTCACATATACACCATACTCAGACTTGCATTTAACAAATTCTTGCTGCACAAGAAAGCTGTCAATTCTCTTGTTCCAAGCTCTTCGTGCCTGTTTCAATCCATAGAGAGCTTTGTGTAATCTATACACCATATCTTCTTTCCCTTTGATTTTGAAACCTGGTGGTTGTGTCACATACACTTCTTCATCTAAAGGACCATTCAGAAAAGCAGATTTTACATCCAAATGATGCATTGGCCAGTTTCTTCCACAAGCTATAGCAACTATCAATCTCACAGTTTCCAATCTAGCAACTGGAGCATATACTTCAAAGTAATCTATACCGGCCTTCTGCATGAATCCCCTAGCCACTAATCTTGCTTTGTGCTTGGCTACTTCACCATTTGGCTTCAGTTTCAATTTGAAAACCCACTTTACATCTATTGTGGGAATTGTGTGACTGGAACTCTTCTCTTTCTTGGTCCAATCCCATGCTTCATTTTCACAGATTTTTACATCTCTACTAATCACTATAGAGTGATTTAGAGGATGATACCATTTGTATGCACCTATTTCATGATAGCCAACCAGTATCATAGGCTCACTCTTGTCCCCCAACTTTCTTCTCTTAGATGTATGCTGCAGTTCTTACTGCTTCTCCCCAAAATGTATTAGGCATCTTCTTCATCTTTTGCATACTTCTGGTCATGTCAAGCAGGCTTCTATTCCTTCTTTCTGCCAAACCATTGTGTTGTAGAGTATAAGGAGCAGTGACTTCATGCACGATGCCATTGTCTTCACAAAACTTCTCAAACACCTTTGAGGTATACTCACCACCACCATTAGTTCTTAAAAACTTAATGGATTTACCACTTTGTTTTTCAACTAAGATTTTAAACTTCTGGAACATATCAAATGCTTCACTTTTGGCCTTAATCAAATATAGCCAGAGTTTTCTGCTAAACTCATCAACAAAACTGATGAAATATTTATTTCCTCCTAATGAAGGAACCTCTAAAGGACCACACACATCTGAATATACAACATTAAGCAGCTCCTTTGATCTACTTGCTGAACTTGAACTGAATGCACTTCTAGGTTGCTTCCCCAACAAGCAAGTATCACAAACTGTGTTAGGTATCTCCATTTTTAGGCACTCCCAAAATCATTTCTTTATCAACCAATTTATTAAGACCTCTAAAATTGAGATGACCAAATCTATAGTGCCATAACCAACAACCTTCATCTTTTACCATAGCAGATAAACAGTTCAAATCTACAGCTTTCATATTGGTCTGAAAGGTTCTATTCTTTGCAAGAAGAGTTTTCAATACTAACCTTTGATGATGATCAAACAACTTAAAGGTGTTGTCCTTCATAGTAACTGAGTATCCTTTCTGAATGAATTGACCTACACTCAGCAAGTTGCACTGCATTCTAGGAACATAGAGAACTTCTTCAATTATTGCCACTTTCCCATTCTTTCCTTCAATAGCAATATTCCCCATTCCTTCTGCAACTAAGACTCTATTATCTGCAAGTTTCACCTTTGTGTTTCTTCCAGAATCCACTTCTCTTAACCATGTCTTGGTTCCAGTCATATGATTAGAACAACCAGTATCTAAGAACCAACTTTTTGAATTGCAGCTCTCATTACTAGTTGTTGTAACCATCATGAATAATGACTCAGAATCTGAATCATCTTGAGCAATTTTGGCTTCCTCTTCATCATTCTTTGATTGCTTTCCTTTACCAGACCAACATTCAGATGCATAATGTCCAAATTTCTCACATTTGAAACACTGAATCTTCTTCTTATCAACTTTCTTCTTTTGATTAGAATTTCCTTCCTTTGAAGATTCACCTTTATCAGATCCATTGTTCTTGCCTGTAGACCAGTTTCCTCCCTTAGAGTTTTTCTTCCCTTTCTTGAAGTTCTTCCTATCATAATCATCCTTCTTGATAGTTTGAACTTGCAGGGCTTGTTGAATTGATCTTTCATTGCTTCTTTCTGAAACCATCAATTCATGAGCTTCTAATGAACTCTGCAACTCCTCAATCTTCAATGTCTTAACATCTTTTGATTCCTGAATTGCCACCACAATGAAATCAAATCTTGAAGATAGGGTCCTCATAATCTTTTCAACTATCTGTTGATCAGTGATTGCTTCACTACAAGCCTTCATCTGATTCACAAGATTGATGAGTTTAGAGATGTATTCAGAAATCTTCTATTCATCTTCCATTTGCATCAGTTCAAACTTCCTTCTCAGTGATTGAAGCTTAATCAATTTCACTTTATCATCACCTTCATGATACTTTGAAAGAATGTCTCATGCTTCCTTTGAACTCAATGATTTTGAGATTCTTTCAAAGTTTCCTTCATCAAGACTTTGTTGAATCAAGAATAGAGCCTTGCAATCTTTCTTCTTCAATTCCTTGTGTGCGTTCCTTTTCACTTCAGTGACATTCGCTGTAACGCCCTCTTTGAATTATTTGTTTTATTAAGAAGAGTTTAGAATATATTATATGATTATATGATTTATTAAGTGGCTTATTATATTATTTAATAGAATAAGGTTTGAAAATAAAATAATATTGAGTTTAAGGGTTGTTATGAGATTTTAGAAAGTTTGGGGGGAGAAAGAGAAATAAGATAAGATAGATGGTGGAGTTATAAGTAGGAAAAACCTAGTTTAGAAAGAAAAGAAAAGAAAAAACAACCAATTTTAGAGAAAAGGGAGAAAAAGCTAAGAGAAGGGAGAAACACCTAGAGAGCTGCGATTTTCATTGTTAAGGTAAGGGTGAGACTAACTTTCTCTAATTCTAAGTCGTATAATTCTGAAATTGAATTTAACATGGTTGTAGGTTAAAGTTTTAGAATTTGAGAATTAGGGTTAAAAGTATTTTTTGTTTGTTATAATGAATATGTTAAATTCGTGCTATAATTTATCGGTGTGATTTTGGTATGCTCTTATCTTTAAATTTATGACTTTGATGTGCTATATTCGGTGAATTCTATATTCGATCAGTATAAGAGATGTTCTGTATGTTGTCCTATTGTATGATTATTTTACAAATCGTAGAAGGTAAAACCGCTGCACAGTTACCTGACTCATTGGCTTGTTTTCATTATATAATAATTTGAATTAGCTAGTTATTTTGCACTTGTTAATTGTTCATGACATCGTACTTCTTGTTAATAGGCTACAATTTGTGTTTACATGTTTCCTGTTAGTTATAATTGACAATCGATTTACTTTGATTTCATATACTAGTCCTTATTTTACGTGAACCAATTATAGGACCTTCCTTTTGTTAGTTATAATTTTACTGATGTTTACTATGTGCAGAATTTTATGTAACAAATTTTGACTGTTTAAAATAGAGTAACTTGCCTTTGTTTATCGTGATTTTTAAATGCTTATCATATCTAATAGGTGGTCCTTCAACAAAACAAGTAAAAATAAGTCCCCAAATTGGTTATGATTCTAGTTCACAATCGGATTTAGATTGCAAATCAGGATATTTGATTTGATTTTAATTTACAATGATTTGAATATTTAGTTTAATTAAAATGTTTGATAATATGTAATGATGAATTATTTGATGATGTGTTATTTGAAGATGTGTTGATATAAAGATGTGCTATTTGAAGATGTGTGTTTTAAAGATGTGTTATATAAGCTGCAAATGTCAGTCTAAGTTGTGAAGTTGTAAGATGTTGATCCAAAGTATTGGAGTCTTAAATTATTGACGTTGTCTAAGTTGTGAGTTGTCGTTCCAAAGTATTGGAGTCTTAAGTTATTGACGTTGTCTAAGTTGTGAGCTGTCGTTCCAAAGTATTTGAGTCTTAAGTTGTTGATGTTGTCTAAGTTGTAAGTTTTCGTTCCAAAGTATTGGAGTCTTAAGATGTCGATGTTGTCCAAGATGTAAGTTGTTGAGTCCATGCATACTCATTTAAGTTGAGGGCTTGATGCCCTGGAGCCTTTGCTCAAATAAGTTGAGGGCTTGATGCCCTAGAAGTCTATTTACGCTCAAAGAAGTTGAGGGTTTGATGCCCTAGGAGCCTATTTACGCTCAATACGTTGGGGGCTTGATGCCCTGGTTGGTACCACGATTAAGAGGTCGTAGTTGCATTTTGTCTAGATGGTTCAAGATGTGTAAGATGTCTAAGTTTCATTGTCGAGTTGAAGTCGTGTCGTTGTTGTTAAGTTGTTAATTACCCATGTGTCGTTAATGAAGTGCTTATGATGTGATTATGTTGTTATATGATGTGAAGTATATGATGTTATAAAATGATGTTTATGTTTGTTTTTTTTTTGACAATATAAAATGATATTTATGTTGTTATATGACGTTGTGTATAATGTGATGAATATGAAGTTAATGATGATTAGAAGTTGATTGAATTATTAATGAAGTCTTATAAGAAGACTAATGTTCTTAATTATTGAAGTATAAGTAATTAAATGCTTTTGATGAATTATATGCTTATTATTATTGAATGTGAAATCTCACCCCTTCTGCTTGGAAATGTTGCTCTTCGTATGAGTAACTTGCAGGTGATCGAGAATAAGTAGCTGTTGATTGTTGTCGTGAGTGGCTATCTCTCACCGTGTCTTTAGGTGCTCTGATACGTAACGGGATGAGAACTTCATGGCTATTTTCTATTCCTTACGTATTACTTTATGAAGATTATGACTATGTTTTTAGATTGGATTTTTACGAGATATTTTATGATGAGACCTTCGTGCCAAAGACTATTTAGATGTTGAAATAAATTCCGCTGCAAAGTATTGAATATTTTTTTATTGAATTTTGATGGATAATTAGTTAATTATTCCGTTTATGATTTTTAAGAAGTGTAGCATTCCGTTTACGTGGAAAACTCTGATTATGTAAATGAAATTTTATATTGGGAAAACGGGGTGTTAAATTCGCAGCTAATTCACCTACACCATTATGCACAATTTCAAGCAAATCTTGTGCTCCAAACAGATTCTTCATCACTGCACTCCATCTTTTCCAATTGCGTGCTTCAAGAATTGGAAGATGTGTGTTGAAACTGCTGCTACCATTCATGGTGTTTCCTTCAGCGTTTCTTCCTACAAATTGCATGATTATTGAAGATCTTGATAACCCCTTAGAACGAAACCAAAGGCTCTTGATGCCAATTTGATAGCGCAGAAAACCAAAAGCGGAAGCTTGTTCAGAAGCGGAAGCTTGTTCCTAAGCTCTGTTCAGAAGCTAGTTCAGAAGCAGTTTGAGAAGCAGTTTCTGATTCTAAGGTTTTGTGAATTATAGAGAGAATTGAGAGAGAGAAAAATTATGGTGAAATTGTAATTGATTCTTATTGATTTTCCATACGAAAAATGTTCAAAGGAGGTAGCTTATATACAATATCTAGCTAAGTTGCTTGAAGCACAAGCAATGTAACAAACTTTAGATCTTATCTGCTAACCTCTAACAAACTTCATAACAAACTAAAACAAAATGTGATTAACCACTGATTGTGATTATCACTAAACTAAACTTGAATTAAAACAAACTAACATTAAAAGCTTTAGTTAATCTTGTATAGGAAAAGAAAAATTAAAAAAAAAATTATTAGATAGTAAAACCACAAGGATATTAATATTTGATTAGTATTATAAAACAAAATAAAAATTAGACAAAATTTTTAAACTATAATTTACTCATATTGCTGGACCTATGCTTTTATTTCACAAGAGACTTTCACCAAGTGGGAAACTTCCTTCTTATTTTCTGCCTCAATTGAGATGGGTGATTTTAGGTCAAAAATTGATTCTATATCATCCCTCTTTGATGGATGAAAGAGAATAAACTAGAATTTTGATGACGGATCACAAAAAAGAAAAGGAAGAGAAAACCAAACTCATTGAGATGTGAGCTTGCAGGCTTTTTCTGAGTTCTACAAATAGAACGGTGAGCTGTGAGCATGTGCATTTTCTTTTAAGTGTTTTTCTGTTCTATTTTTAAAATGGCGAGCATGCCATTGACTTTTTTTTAAAATATTAAAGCCCTCAACTGGCACCCTTCTTGGACTTGCTCAATGAAGAACATATGATGAATTAAAAGACAAGTAACCCAATCAAAACTCCACCGTCATATGATCACGTCTTGTGTTAACCAATCAAATCAACAAATTTGCATATTGAAAGATTAAAAGGATGGATAATCACGCCTTGAGCATGCCACTGGACGAAAAGAAAAAAATAACAAAGAAGGACGAAAAAAATTCTCCATTTTAAATTGTGATATGAATAAATAAAACCACAGGTTGTGGTATGAAATATAAGGCATAAAGCGAAAGATCGTATCAAGCATTTATAGAAAAAAGGGATGAGAATTTCACCAATAGTTAGTCGTACAAAAAGTTTTGCAACACATCCAGAATCGAAAATAATAATAAAATTCAACACATTTCATATTATTTATCATTTATTTCCTTTTTCATCATGTATAATATATATACCACATTGTCTCTTTGTTGTGGTGAACGGAGATAGACCACATTTTCTCTTCGTTGTGGCGAACATATATATATATATATATACCACATTTCTCTTCGTTGTGGCGAACGGTATTCATTTCATAATATTATGAGCACTTGATTCATAGGCTGCATTTTCTCTTCGTGGCAGCCAACGGTAATCATAATTACTATGAGCTTGTAACTCATAGGCTGCATTATCTCTTCGTGACAGCAAACGGTTATCATAATTATACTATGACTCTACTACCAGGACCGAGCCAACCAAGCTCTCCAACCAAAGTTCGCAACTGCTTTAGTTTGTCAACATCATCGAGAATCAACAAAACTTTCTTTGTATGTAGCCTTTGTTTTATGATTGGAATTCCTTCAGTTATATGTCCTAACTTATATGTCGAGTAAGTGTCGTTTTACCCAATCCTCCACTAATACATGGAGGATCAATATAACAATCAAATTATATATTCCTCGAATAAGAAATTGTCATCATTGTAACTAATACATGGAGGATCAATATAGTAATCAATAAAATTAACATACAATTTTAATCAAATATCTTTATAAACCTTCTATGTTGTTATTATCTGAGGCAAAAAAAATAAAGTTTATAATGTTTTTTTAGAGATTGATTATAATGTTCTTTACTAGAGCTTTGTTATTTTATACGAAAAGTATGGACAAAAAATTAGAAGAAATGCTCTAACAAAAATAAGAAGAAAAAATGATATTCTGTTTAATAAATAATCCACTATGTTGATGAGAGTTGGGCAGGTTGGAGGAAGAAGAGAGTATTGAGGACATATGAACCTCAAATGAAAATTATACCCTATCAAATTCGTTTGTGAAGGGTTAAAATTGATATCTTTTATGATTTGTAGGGGTAAGGATATAATTGTTAGGTTATAGAGTAAAAAATTTCCACCCCAAATCCATGGAAAATTAAGATGAAATGAAGATCCTCTCATACTAAAAAAAATAAATTAAAGAAGCCAAAAGGATATCTTAGAAGTTGAACCATTGACCCATGACATGCCAAAGCGTGCATGAACCACTGCACATTATCCACAATATTTACATGCATATATTAAAAAAAAAAAAAAAATTGCAACTAATTCCTCCATCTTATTTTTTATTTGTTTTCTGTTAATTACACGTATAAAATGTTAGAAAGTATTCACTTGTGTTAAAATATAAACCACTTTTATAATTTCACACAACTTGAAAAGCTTTAGTTAATCTTGTTTAGGAAAAGAAAAATAAAAAAAAAATGTATTAGATAGTAAAACCACAAGGATATTAATATTTGATTAGTATTATAAAACAAAATAAAATTTAGACAAATTTTTAAACTATAATTTACTCATATTGCGGGACCTGTGCTTTTATTTCACTAGAGACTTTTATATCACTTTTTATCATTTTTCAATATAATATTTTCATTCTAAATTGTTTAACAAAGAGTTTATATTACCCCAAAGCATCTCAGTGGGGACATATGGTTCTTTGCTCCCTATTTTATCCTTTCATCATTTCATGGTAGCCACCCACCACTCTTCCCCCTATCAATTATCGTTCAACATTTTCTTTAGTAAATCATTAAAGAACCATTATTTTTGTTGCCCTCGTACCACGTCATTAATTGTCCTAAAAACGTTACTATATCTGTCTTTAATTATGAAATTCTTTTGAAAAAATAATTAACCATTTTTCATAAGATCCTCTAGTATTTCCAAATACATTAATTATTTTAAAGGTTGGAAAAAGAAATGATGATATTTAGAAATTTAGACTTTTTAGTCATAAAGGTGGTTGGGAAAAGAAATGATGGTATTTAGAAATTTAGACTTTTTAGTCATAAAGGTTGGAAAAAGAAATGATGATATTTAAAAATTTACACTTACAAATCAAATAGCTTAATAAGTAATGCTGCGAATTATGGAACCTAACTCATCTTTATAAAATCAACTTGTAAAACGAGAAGTTTCCTCCTCAATATAAACTCTTCTCAAGAATCTTATCTATCCGTTGTGGGACTAAATCCACTGTGTTGGCTGCTAACATTCCTATCTTCTGTAAAACAATGTGGTGGCCCTAAAAATCAAACTGATACTCCCTCCATTCCTTTTTACCAACTCTTTCTTTTTTCTCTTGTCTATTTCCGCGTGGGTTGTGGTCCCAAAAAGACTACCTTATAAATTTAAAATTCAACCCTTTAGATGTTAGTGTTCTTCTTTCTCCCTAACTTTAAAATTAACAATTCCTTTACTTTTCTGATATCTTTTTTTTAATATTGCAATGACGTTCTCCATAATTTTTTCTATTTATCTAAAGAGACGTTATGGTTTTTTATTTGGTTAAAGACTATCACCTAGTGGGTAACTTCCTTCCCATTTCATATCTTCGGTAAAGTAAAAAAGTATCATTTTTCCTACATCATTCTTCCATGTAATTTTTTAGTCTCAGCAAGAATAGATTTGATGTGATCTTATAATAAGCAAGAACCAAGAAGTCACATAAGTGATAACTCTAAATTTCTAGACTTTAAATAGATAACTCTAAATCAAAATACTCATTAAATTATGGTTTCTAGTTCAAATTTGCTGAATGGTCTCTAGTTTTAAATTTGGAAGCCCCTCTATATGTGAGGAAATTTATTTGGGTGTATATTAATTGTTTTTTTTTTACGAACTATAATAAAGCTTGTAAAAAAACTACTTTACCTTCAAAATTGTGTTCAATGTGGGGATTATGGTGAAAATACTTGACATATTTTTGTTACTTTTCTAATTGCTACAGAGACTTGAAGAGGTTTAGGTGTATGGATTTGATTGAACCATATATTATGACAGTTGATGGTATTGTTAATTGATTTTTTACTATTGCAAACAAATTGCATATGGTAAAAAACGTATAGTATGTGGTGTCAACAATTTTATTATTTTTCAAAAAATAAAATGTTGAGTCATCAAATTACAACTTTGTTTTATGTTATATTATAGTTTTTAATTGGCTCAACAAATTATAAAAACTAAATTTCTTCAATGTTCATACAACATTCTCCGGAGAGGATGAAGTTATTCTGTAAAATTCATGGTTATTCTGTCCGTAAAATTGAAGAAAATGAAGTGGACTCATGTTTCTCTCTCCTCTAATTAACACACTACCGTTAGATTAATCAAATGGTTGAGAACCGCGCAGGAGTGGATCCATTTCAAAAAAAAAAATTTGAGGCCCATATATCCTTGAGGGAGGCCCAGCTCGTTTGAGCTGGTTGCACCCCCTTAGGGACGCCCCTGCTCATATGCTGCATTATCTCTTCGTGGCAGCTAACGGTAATCATAATTACTATGAGCTTGAAACTCATAGGCTGCATTATCTCTTCGTGGCAGGAAACGGTTATCATAATTACTATGAGCATTTAACTCATTGGCTGCATTATCTTTTCGTTGCAGCAAACAAATATCAATTTTTAAGTATGACCAATTAGTCCATAGGTTGCATTCTCTCTTCGTTGCAATAAACAGATGTTAATTTTGAAATATTATGAACAATTAGTCCATAAACTGCATTATCTCTTCGTTGTAGAGAACGGCTTCTATCATAACGCTCAAAAAATCAAATCAACTGCACTTCTCATAAGTATATGATAAAGATAAACAAGTTATTTTAGCACTTCTCATATAGACATGCATCGAAAGAAACACACATGCATCAACAACAAAAGAAAAATTAACACTTTTCATCTCAAATCCTTATTTATTAATTTTGTTCGGTCTGCAACAATTTAACCTAATTTTTTCCCACTCATTTGCTTTATTAGGTTTGCAATTATTTAACCTAACAAATTCAATCTAAAAAAATGCATCACACCAATTTCATTTATATCTTGCCTTTTTTTTTTTTTAAGGAAAAATATTTTCTACACTTATTTGATTTGATGTTGCACGTTTGTTCTAGAAACTTTAATGATGCACTTATTATTTCTCGGGGATCATTTTGTGCAAAGACTATTGAGAAGTTGTCTTTCGTAATTTATTAGATAAATTTTGGCATTTTTGCTAGCTGAGTTGTGATTTATGGGCATACAAAACAAATTGAAAAACATATATTATGATTTATGCTCTTCATGTTTATCTCATTGTACTTTGCTGCTAAAAAGTTTATCCAAATTTTACAGCTATGATAGACAGGTTACGCCTTGATAAGACTTATTTTGGAATTATTTTATTAATGTATCATGCTCTATAAAGATTAAAATCATAATGATATATTTTGGGTTGAATGAAAATATGAGTATACATATAAATTGGGATCTATAACATGTTTGATCTATCAAAGGTTATAGTAATTAGGTATTAGGAATACCAACCGGTACTTCTAGGTCTTTAGTACTCTTCAGATGGGGACAAAAGAATGCATGCTTATATACGGTATGTTGGGGACAAGAGCCTTGTATAGGACGATGGATAATTAGAGTTTTCCATTATTCTGTATATTTATAACATCTTTTTAGACTCCAAATAAATTATTACTCCTCTTATTATGATGCTTTATCATTTTAAAAATTCAAAAATTAGAAAATTCATAACATTAGTTTTAACTTCCGAAAGTTTTGTCTAAATAACTTAATAACTTTTATATATAATTTTTTTTAGGGTTAACAATGGCGATGTAAACTCATCAGTACAAGATGTACCTAAGAGTACACCCCAACCAAATAAGAGTCATACAAGTTATATGCATGAGAATACAACATAGGATCCGACCACCATCTGTGAGTGCCATACACAAACGTAGTGTTTTTAGCTTTTAGCCACCACAAAGAATGAAATTTTACTTTATTTAAAAGCTGTAAAATAGGCGTTTCTACGCTGTTAAAAATCCTATTATTGCGTTCTCCCCATATCAGCCAGACACAAAGAAGCCAAAGTAATTGAAGGAACGCTCAGCGAGCCTTTGATGAACCTGTATACTGAGTAAATTGGAAGAAGTGATCAATTATATTGAGAGGGTCTACACCAGACACACCAATCCAAGACCGGAGGATATGCTGCCATAACGACCTGAAAACATCACAATGGAGAAACATATGGGACGCTGACTCCGCATGACCGCACCCTGACACACAAATATCTCCCTCGATCGTTTCAAATACCCTTAAATCATTATTTAACAAAATTAAAAAATTAATTACAAACAACAAAATTTTAACTAAAAAAAAACTAATATATAATTTTTCATCATATTTCAATACAATGTTTTCATTTTAATTTCTTTAACAAGAGTCTCAAACACATTCCTTTGCATTTCCGATTTTATATTACCCCAAAGCATCTCAATGGGGGACATATGTTTCTTTGCTCACTATTTTATCCTTTTCATCATTTCATGGTACCCCCACCCACCACTTTCCCCCTATCAATTACGTTTCAACTTTTTCTTTAGTGAAAATCATTGAAGAACCATTATTTTTGTTGCCCTCGTGCCACGTCATTAATTGTCCCAAAAAATTAGAAAACTTGAAAGGGAGTAACTGTTATATACTACCTCCGTCCCCAATTATAAGACCCTTTTGAGAATTTTTTTTTTCTTTTTTATAAGATCTCTTTGGTATTTCCAAGTACATTAATTATTTCTTTACCAACATATCTTTATTTATTTTGCATCTTTTTCTTCAATCAACAATAAATATTTTGTTGAAAACATAAATTAACTCTCTCTCTTAAGGATAAAATTGTAAAAACAACAGTAATTATATACAAATTTAATACTACAACCAACTTCTTAATCTCCGTAATTTTTATAAAAGACTCCTATATATAGGGACTGACAGTTCCAATTCTCCTTTTTCTATAGCCGTCGTGTGGACCAGTCACAATAATCATACCACCCACATGTAAGAAACTTCCTTCCTATTTCCTATCTTCTATACAATAACCATCACTTTTTCTACCTCCTCTTTCCATGTAATGTCTGTAAAGCAATGTGAATGTCTTAAAAGAAGAAGAAAAAAAAGGTACAGTTTGTGGGAAGCATAATGTGATTAGACCTCAAAAATCATATAGCATAAAAACAATAAATAATAATTCTCTTTTTTAAAGTAACTTATGTCCTACTTTTCATTGGTAATTTTTTAATCATAAAGGTTGGAAAAAGAAATAATGATATTTAGAAATTTAGACATACAAATCAAACAGTTTAATAAGTAATGCTGTGAATTATGGAACCTAACTCATCTTTATAAAATCAATTTATAAAACGAGGAGTTTCCTTCTTTATATAAACTCTTCTCAAGAATTTTATCTATCCGTTGTGGGACTAAATCCACTGTGTTTTGGCTGCTAACATTCCTATCTTTTGTAAAACAATGTGGGGGGCCTAAAAATCCTAAAAATCAAACTGGTGCTCCCTCCGTTCCTTTTTACCAACTTTTTTTTTTCTCTTGTCTATTTCCGCGTGGGTTGTGGTCCCAGAAAGACTACCTTATAAATTTAAAATTCAACCCTTTAGATGTTAGTGTTCTTCTTTCTCCCTAACTTTAAAATTAACAATTCCTTTACTTTTCTGATATCTTTTTTGTTATATTGCAATCACGTTCTCCATAATTTTTTCTATTTATCTAAAGAGACATTATGGTTTTTTATTTAGTTAAAGACTATCACCTAGTACGACTTCCTTCCCATTTCATATCTTCGGTAAAGTAAAAAAGTATCATTTTTCCTACATCATTCTTCCATGTAATTTTTTAGTCTCAGCAAGAATAGATTTGATGTGATCTTATAATAAGCAAGAACTAAGAAGTCACATAAGTGATAACTCTAAATTTCTAGACTTTAAATAGATAACTCTAAATCAAAATACTCATTAAATTATGGTTTCTAGTTCAAATTTGCTGAATGGTCTCTAGTTTTAAATTTGGAAGCCCCTCTATATGTGAGGAAATTTATTTGGGTGTATATTAATTGTTTTTTTTACGAACTATAATAAAGCTTGTAAAAAAAAATACTTTACCTTCAAAATTGTGTTCAATGTGGGGATTATGGTGAAAATACTTGACATATTTTTGTTACTTTTCTAATTGCTACAGAGACTTGAAGAGGTTTAAGTGTATGGATTTGATTGAACCATATATTATGACAGTTGATGGTATTGTTAATTGATTTTTTTACTGTTGCAAACAAATTGCATATGGTAAAAAGCATATAGTATGTGGTGTCAACAATTTGATTATTTTTCAAAAAATAAAATGTTGAGTCATCATCATAATCTTGTGTTTGAGTCTCCAAAATACCGGGTCAATATCACATACTTATGAGACTTGAGAGGTCAAAAGTACAATTAAACCTAAATCATATTGCTCAGTCTTTTGTGTTTGAGTCTCCATTATTTCTGATGTGTTGGAAAAAGAAAGGTTGACTTGAAGTCAACATCAGAATGAAGTAAGTAACCATCACTTTTCCTACATCCTCCTGCCATGTAATTTCCATAAAGCAATGTAAATGTCTTAAAGAAAAAGAATGGAAAAAAGGTATAAGTTTGAGGGAAACATCAATATGAAAAGGACCTAAAAAATCATAAAGCTTAAAAACAGTACCTAAAGGGATCAAAACGTTGATTCTTAATCCCATTGTAAACTAGTTTGTCAACAACACTCCTATAAGCATGGTTGTAAACTTTTTTTTTTACTGGAGCATGGTCGTAAACTTAAGCAAGTATAAACAGCAAATTCCAAAAATATTTTAGAATGCATCATATCTAACACTAGATCACATTATATCTGAACAATAGCAGTTCATTAAGTCGGATTCTAGAGAACAAAGGTCACGACTCTTGCAAAAGGATGTCATAAATGTCGGTTCTTTATCACACATTACTTCTTCTAGATCAAAGCGATCTTTCCTAGTAAGGACAGAGTAGTTTGAGAAATCCATCCAACCATAACCTTTTTGACCTGGTACACTACATAAAATGATGTCAAATCATTTTCATATAAGTTAAGTTGCATTCAAATAAGCTATAAGTCGATTTAAAACAAGTCTCACAAGTGCTTCTATCAGTTTATAAGCTCAAATAAGTCAATAGAAACAAACCCTAAATAGTTAATTAAGATTCAAAATTCCATTAAATGCATGATTAGGCCTGACAGCACCAAATTGACTACAGAAACAGCAATAACTAAAATCATAACCAAAACCATTAACTAAAAAAACAAGAACATAAACTGAGATAAAATGAATTTCACTTAAGAGTTATTTATGAGTGTCCATTGAGAAGAAACAGGAGCAAGAAGTGTGAAACTTCCTTATGTATATCCGTGTGAACCAATAACACAATAAAATAATTTTACCAACTCTTTCTTTTTTCTCTTGTCTATTTCCGCGTGGGTTGTGGTCCCAATTAAAATCAACCCTTTAGGTGTTAGTTTTCTGTCTCCTTGACTTTAATATTAATAATTCCTTATCTTTTTTCTCTTGTTTTGGATTTTTTTTTTTTTGGGAAATGTTAACCAGACCAGTGCCCCGGAGAACCGGTTAACATGATCCAATTTTTTTATATTTCAATGACTTTGTCCATAATTTTTCTGTTTATCTAAAGAGACATTAAGGTTTCACTGTTATAGAAAAAATGAATGAGACAATTATTTTGGATTAAAATGATATATTGTGTGGCTCTCTGCTTTTATTTAGTTAAGTAAGTAAGCATCACTTTTCCTACATCATTCTTCCTTCCATGCCATTTCTTAATCCCATTGTAAACTATTTTGTCAACAAGAATAGCACACTCCTATCAGATTTTGGCATCCTTTTCCATACCCTCTCTATTCCTTCTACCGTTCCATACAACCCAAATATTAATTAATTTACATAATTATTACAATATTATGTAGTGCAATCAATCAAAATTTTATTGATATCAAAGCTAAAGATTAATTGAAGATTGTTGTATCGTCATTTAACATAATCATGCAATCAACAATCATTGAACAACAAAAGTTAGCTACATCAATTTCCTGATATTTGCTTTTCCATTTCACTTCAATATATATTTAAGAGCGTGTAGACATTTAAATGCATTATCCTACAAGTACTTCTACAATGGTATTGATTTTACAAGCTATAAGCATGGTTTTAAATTTTTGTAAATCAGGTTAAATACCATTTATCGATGTTAAAATTTCGTGTGTGATTTACTTCTCAATATGTTAATAGGTCAGACTTCAGACATCAAGAGTCAATAGATGTCTCTTCTTAGCAGCAATCCCCATGGAAATTTTGTCAAACAATTAAGGAAGTTTTTGACGAAAGTTACAATTTCTGAAGGTAATTGACTATTTGCTCAAATAAGAAGTTGAAGGTTCATTTAAAAGACTATTTTAATAAAAAAAATCTTTAAGATTTTAAAAGACTGTGTGAGATTTTATTGATTCTGTGAGATTTTAAAAGACTTTCTATATAAAAGACTTATTTTTGATCCAACTGTACTAATATAACAATGACTTATTTTTTATGCTATTTTACATTATACTAACTATTTTAGATTATTCACTGTTAATTTTACAATTATAAATGTTGGAAAAAGAAAGATTGAGTTGAGGGGAACATCTGAATGGATTGAAAGATTAGGTAATGATATTTAGGAATTAAACAGCATAATATCCTTGTTAAACTTGCCAGCTATTTTTCACTTTTTTTTTTTTGGTTCAACACTTGTAGCAAGTGGGAAACTTCCTTCCCATTTCATATGTCTGTAAAGTAACACTATCACTTTCCCTACATCTTTCTTCTATGTAATTTCTTAAAAGCAATGTGAATGTCTTAAAAAAAGGTTTTAATGATAAATAATTAGTGTTATAGAACCCAACTTAAAAAATCATTTCATGGCACCCACCCACCACTCTGCCCCCTGTCATATGCACATGGCAGTAGTCATGTCACAAATTTTGGCATCTTTTTCCTAACTGCTCCGGGTTTAACGTAATTGACATGGTTAACTTAGCGATACTACTTTTTCAAGGTTCACAGCTCCAGATAATTTCGTCCAAAGCTTTCAAGCTTAATTTCCCTGGAGGCCGACTATGGCCTCTATTAGAGAAAACCGGACAGACCGCAATGTTAGTGTCCATTGTATGCTAGTTGTAGATAAAATGAAAACTAACATCAGAATGTGAGCAGAAATCCACAAACTATAACAAATTTATGAAGTAAACTTCCCCTCCTGATTCACTGTTAAATTTATGAAACTCATGTATAAGTTGGCTTTGAGTTGTTCACTCACTATTAACAAATGTTCCTTCCTGCAGTGCAACAAAGGAATGAAAAGTGATAAGTAAGATGATTACTTGAATCGATATATCTAAAACTTATGACCTAAATGGTATGTGAAACTTCCTGGCCACTTTGAATAGCCGTGTGGACCAATCACATACTAAATATAACTGTACTACCGCCTCTTCTTGCTAATTTCTTCGATCAATGTGATTACCGTTCAACTTATGGTTTCCCAAATTTACAAGTACTTCTACAATACTGTTGATTTTACAAGTGATAAGCACGGTTGTAAACTTAAGTAAATAAAAACAGAAAACTCCAGAGAACAAAACTCACCACTCTTGCAAAAGGATCTCATAAATGTTGGTTCTTAGATTTAGTTTTTATCATGAATTACTTCCTCTAAATCAGAAAGCTTCCAGTAAGGACAGACTTTAGACTGAGAAATCCATCCAACCATATCAGTTTTGATCTTGTACGCAAAAAGCAAATATGTGGAGCTGCATAAGGATCATGTGCAATGTTCATTTCATATCCAATGTAGCAATGCCACAGTACAACTGAATTGCAAAGCATATCATTACTCACTGCCATTTCAAACAAGCCACAGATTCTGTGGTTTGAGCCACCTATAGACATCTCGTATGACAATGCAAAAAGCTAGACAACTATAGATGGTTTCTGTCAATGTACACTAAAAGAAGAAATGAATGGTTAGTCAATAGTTAGAGAAAAGTTGCTAACATTACTGACAGGACAGTCTGAAATTGCCATAAACACCATTATACAGAAAACCAAAAACCTAGCTTGCTACAATTGTAAAAAGAAAATGTTCATTCAAAATGAGAAAAAATAAGATTCATTTCATCAGATAATAGTAAATTAATTTTTCAGCAAAAAGACTTTGAATCTATTAAGTTATGGAATTTCATTTCTCTTTTTGATGTACAAAACTAAAACATTATGAGACACGATATAAGATGAAGTTTCAATCTGATAAGGGTGTTATGTGGGTTGTTCGTGAGTTGCAAAATTTTATTATATTCATTAAATGTAATTAACCATATATTTGAATTGCATAAAGTAATCCAAATTGATGTTGAAATTGTTGTTAGATTTTGTGTCAATAACACAGCTCTAACACAATCAAATACGTATACGCCAGAAGCCACCACGACATACCAACTAAAAATGGTGTTATCTAGCAATTAACAAGCATCTCTGTCAAATATGGAAGGTAAAGAAATCTAATACTTTGAACCAGCACTGACTCAGACTCTTAACTCGGAACAAGAATAATCCTAGCTTCTGAATTTACAAGTGAGACATCTTCTCACCATAGAAGAAGTTAATGAATTGGGACACCAAATATATCCTGGTTAAGCTTCATGAAGCGAACAGGGCTTCATTAGCATGGGCATACATCTTTGTAACCACTGAATATATGTGGTTTGTGCCGGGCAATACAATTCTGTAAGGAATTTATAATAAAAATCATCATCACATATTACTAACAACAAAAATAATTACCCAGAAAAACATGTACTTCTACAAGCAAGTAAAACATAGAAATTTATTATCCAAGGTTGCCATCCAGAATTTACATGTACTTCTACATGTATTGATTCTACAAGCTAATCCTTGCTTGTAAACATACAGTAATGAAAGCATCAAATTCAAACAATATCTGCAGCACAAACATCCTCCACAAAACCTTACATCAGGTCTCACTATATCAATACCAGAGCACCGTAGTTTGATTCTTAAGAACGGAAGTCGTGACTCATGCAAAAGGATCTTATAAATGTCGGTTGTCAGATTCAGTTCTTTATCCCACATTACTTCCTGTACATCAGAAAGCTCATTACCATAGTTGCTTCAACCTGGTATGCACATTTTACATAAATCAAATAATAATAATAGTAATTACTCACAATATAGCAGCAAAAACTTTAGTGTAGAAACACTCTTCACATTCAGCAGAAAACATATCCATTTCTCCGTTATAGCTTAGAAACAGTGGAGAGATATCTCCATAGTCCTTTTAAGTTCTACTAAATATCTATGTCGAAAGTCAAAACACCTAGTAAACAGTGATTTTTTTTTTGCACATTTTTGGGGAGAGGGAACAATATTTTAGCATTAGAGAAGTAATCTAAAACACAAATGAAGATACGTCGAGATGCAGAAGGATCATGTCAATGTTCCATTCACAATACCCAATGTAAAACTGAGATGTTAAGCATATCATTACCCAATACCCTTTCGTACAAGCCATAGATTCTGTGGTGTGAACCATCTCTACACATCTCGAATGACAACGCCGAAAGCCAGACAACTACAGATGGTTTCCTGACAATATACAGTCAAAGAAGAATGAATACTTGGTTTATAAATAGAGAAAATATGACCTGAAAAGAAAATATGTCATAGAAACAGGGAGTGTTCAGTCAAAATGAGATAATAAGGGAAATATTAAAGCATGAGAAATGTAAGAAAAAGGTTAAGGAGCAGCAGATACAAGTAAATCAATGTAATGCTTGAAAGTACAAAACTAAAACTTAGTTATAAAGTTCATAAAACAAAATTTTTATTTTAATTCATCCATTTGCTAGATCAAAAACAAAATTTAATGTTGTTTTCTTATACTATAAATTTTCCACCACAGATGCCATGTTTTTGCAATTTTGAACTTGATATAAACGATGATATAAGATGAAGTTTAACTTGACCTGTTGGACAAAAGCTACATATATAGATTAACAGTATTCATACTCCCTAAGAAATGACAAGTTATGCATATTCAGAAATATATTACTTTGGGATAATAACCAATTTCTTTTTCAAAAGATCTTTCACAAAGATTATGATTAAAAGCATTTATGCTTTCAAAGTATTAGGATCTTAATCTTACTTGTAACAACATTCTTTTAGGATCTGTTGCAATTTATTAGACATTGTGTGAAAGTTGCCAAACTCCACTACACCTTTTAAAAATTCTGGACCAAAGGGATTCAGCTGAAGGCTGTGAGAGATGGATTCCAAGCATCCTTATGTGACAGCTACGTATTCTCCTTTCTGCAGGTCACAAGCATTCAAATAGATGTGATAAGTAACACAATATACAGTTATGCTGCAATAGAAAAGACTCACGTTGATTACCCGACAAAATGTTTTATATTCAAGCATTTAGCTCAATGTAAACCTCATGTGTTATTAAGTAATGTTTCAATTGTAATCACGTTATACTTCACATCAAAGTTACAATATGACAGTCTATTAATTGAACTACAGCACTTGCAAACTATGTTTAAAAATTCAGTGGTTTCAAAATTCGACATTATGAACCATATGAAAAACCATCCTCCCTATGAAGCATGACACCGGACTCGACACTTACATGTAATCGCATGTGTCGAACACAAACACTTGTTGGGCACCAGACATGCTTCAATGAGAATTGTTTGTGCTACAAAACATCCTGCACATTAAATTCAAACAATATTTTAGACTGCAACAATGCAAAAGTTTAAACAGAAAACCACAAACCTGTGATTAATTGAGAGAATCTAGGTCCGGTGCTCCTTTTGTTTTCTGAATCTAGCCCTGAATTTAGGATGCACCCAAATCTTTTTCTGAAGATTTATACGGATTGAAAATTTATTTCGTTTCCGTTTCTTTTGTGATAATGAAGCATTGAGATATTCATTTGATTTTGTCTTTCTAATATAAGGATTGATAAATACCACATTCTCCTCCTCCGTGTTGCTTTTCTCTTTCCACACGTGGATTCCCATTTGTGCATTTCTGAATATTATATTGTCACGATCCTTCAACTTAAATTCCACATGGATCCATTCATTTTTCAAAAGTCCTTTGTCCATTATATACTCAAATTGTCTTTTACTGAGTTCATTCAATTTCGGGGTATGAAACAAATTTGTATGCTTAAGGTACACATAGCTAAAGCGGTGACAATAATCTATCTTCATATTCATTCACAAAACAATTGACTCTTGTGACAGCCGACCAATTATTGCCTTCTGTAGGAATACAAATATAAGTCATAGAAGGGATTTCTTTACGAAACCAGAAAGAAATTGTGTCTCCCCTGCTTTGGTGCTCAAACCAATCTGGTATCCCCTCTGTTCCGTTTGGGAAATAAAAATAAGTGCATCGAGCCTCATGTAGTTCCTGTTAGTGTATATGAAATACAAATATATATTACACATTATCAAATATAAATATATATGAAATACTATAGTGCAATAAAAAACAACAACAAACCTGATTCATTAACATTCTTCTACTTGATGAACTCAATGATTCACATCCATAAGCATCAACCACTTCAAGATTTGGTGGAATCCCTCTAATTTCCTCAAGAGATTTGCAATCATACAAATTAATATGACTAAGATGGTGACACTATAGAATACATTCTATCATTATGTTTTGGGAACCTCAGCATTCCAAATTCCCGTACTGATAACTCATCAAGTTCACTGAGATTTTGAAATGAAGATGGCAATTCTCGTATGGAAGTATACCAAAACCAAATCTTGTCTATATTTGTCATCTTGCATAATAATTTTGGAAAACTTTTGAGACTATAACAACAAGAAAGCTTCAATTCTTTAAGAGATGCCAACCCTAAAGGTGGAAAACGTTTGAGCGTCCTGCAACCAAATGCACTTAACCTTTCAAGTTTATTTAGGTGTCCAATCGAATTGTGAATTGTAATTAAATTCTTACAATATTCAAATGATAACTTTTCTAAATTTGAAAGCCCTGAGACATCGGGTATATGTGTTAAATATTCACAATGGTCCAATATCAAGATTGTCATATCCTGGAACTTCTGCATAAACACAAAGGAAGAAACTATAAATAAATTAAAAAGCAAACACTATACTTTCATAGTGATTTCTTTTCTGTTGCTGAAAAAGAAATCATTGTACATTATAAATATATACAGTTAGAAAATGATTTTAT
Organism: Medicago truncatula; assembly: GCF_003473485.1. Taxonomy (NCBI): domain Eukaryota; kingdom Viridiplantae; phylum Streptophyta; class Magnoliopsida; order Fabales; family Fabaceae; genus Medicago; species Medicago truncatula. The sequence goes on from NC_053047.1 coordinate 35,108,065, forward strand.
TTCACTTGCCTTGCTTAAAATACTAGACGATAGAGACTTTGATAAACATCCTTCCCATTTCAATGCTTTCAAACTGCTTCGAAGATACTTGAGACCTTTAGAACAATGGCCATTTTCAATAATAAGTGTTTTCAATCTTGTCATCTTTTTGAAGGCCTTTCCTTTCTTGTCTATTACAGATTCCATAGAGTGCAAATTCATACATATCATTTCAGTTTTACCAGTTCCCTGTTAACAAAAATAAAAATAAAAAATGCATCAACCACAATAAAAATCTGTTACAGAGAAATTTACATGTAATTAAGTGGAAAAATATACTAGTATGAGATGGTCATATTTAGTCCAAAATGAGCAAAGTTGTATTAAAACTAAATAACAAATTGAACATAGATATCAATCTTACGCACAGTGTTTTCTTTTAAAACATGAACTATATCATCTTGAGACCATAACCTGCTTCTTTCTCCAGGCTCTTTAGGTGATTCTTGTCGGACGACTTCTTTACCCATGACCTCTATCAATTCATGTAATGTCACTTTGATACCACTGAAACAGCACCAACTAATATTTATGAGAGACTTATCAACCAACACTCCAATGTGGCTTTCTATGGAATAACCATAATGAGCATGAAGTATCTGTTTGACTTTCTCCAATCTACATCCTTTGATGCAACAAGCAATATCCAAAAAGACACTCTGCTCCTCTTCTTCCAAAGCATCATAGCTGAGTCTAAGTATCTTTTGGATATCTTTATGTGGAATTCTTCCATACTTATCTAATGTAGACTCACATTCTGCAATACTCTTTCCAAACAAGTTAGAACCCACTACTTCTATCGCTAATGGAAGGCCAGAAGCATATACAACTGCACGCTTTAAAATGTCTTCATAACTTGAAGGAACTTTCTCATTTTTAAAAGCCTTCCACCTCAACAATTCAAGAGCTTCTGTCCCATTCAACTCTTCTACTGCATATGTTTTTTCTATCCCATGACAGTCTAGTAAGTGTTTATCTCGGGTGGTGATGATGACTCTGCTTCCAGGACCGAACCAATCAAGTCCTCCAGCCAAAGCATCTAGCTGATCCAGTTTGTCAACATCATCAAGAATCAAAAGAATCTTCTTTCCATGTAGCCTTTCCTTTATTTTAGGAATTCCTTCGCTAACACTTCCTAACTTAATTTCAAGTTGAAGTGTTTTTAAAAGGAGCTCCTGCTGGAGATTTTTCAAGTTATTTGAAGCTGAACTCTCTTTCACATTTTCAAGAAAACATGAGCATTCAAATTGATCAGCAATAAAGTTATAAATTGCTTTCGCAAGTGTTGATTTTCCCAAGCCTCCAATCCCATAAATTCCAACCATATGGACCCCATGATCAGATCCTTCATCAAGAAGCGATTTCACTTGTTGTACTCGAGACTGCAATCCAACAGGGTAAGTGGCAACATTTAAGGGCTGTCGACTGATCTTGTTGGAGATGTATTTGACTATCTTTCCAATAAGCTTGTATTCATATCTATTCATGTGCAATAAGATAAGTTAGTGTCTAACAACATCACAATCACATCCATGTACTAAGAATGTATTATACATTTCTAACTATTTCGACATATAAATAACTAATAGTACTTGTTTAAAACTGTATATAAAAAAGGTATTTCCCTTTTAACCTTTAAGATGAGATTATTGTAAAATTGAAGTTGAAGAAATAAAATAGAAAAGGGAAAAATAGGATTTAAGTAAAGTTGGGTACCCAGGAGGACTATCATGGTAGCCGGACAAGTTAGCAGCCTGGCTCAGAGCGTCTTTCCATCCCTGCAACCTCTCCATGTTTTTCGGATCATTTTGAAACCTCTTTTCATGCTCAGCCAATGCTTCACCATAACTACCTTTATGATGTCGCACATGAGAAGGATCCACACCAAAGAAAACAGGCAAAACAGGGCGACCCTTTGTCTTGTAGCAATGAATGATGTGGTCAAGTTCGTCCAAACAAAACGAAGAAGAGGCATAGTTGATAGAAAACACAGGAATAAAAATCCTAGACTCTTCAATGGCCTTGAGAAGTGATGGTGTGATTTCATTTCCTCTTTGAAGACCATTGTCATCAATGAAGGTGTTGATTCCCTTGTCAGTAAGAGCCTTGTAGAGATTGCCGGTGAAACCGTACCGAGTGTCACTTCCTCTGAAACTGAGGAATACTTGGTATTTGTAATCATAGGAAATTGAAGTGGAAGAGGAAGGTGATTGCATAGCCATGAGAATATGAATGAGAAGTTTTTGTGGTCTGTGAAGTCTTTGATAAGTAACTTTATAACTTATGAGAAAAGTTATGACAGAAATGGTATGTGAAACTTCCTATAGTCGTGTGGACCAATCATTGTACTACCACCTCTTCTTCTTGCTAATTTCTTCCATGTCATTACTGTTCATCTTTTGGACAAATCTTATTCTTCTGCTGCATGTAATTTTTCACTTTGTTACTTAATTAATCAGTGTCTTAAATTACATGAGCTTAAAATAAATACAAGCTATGCCATTCAAACATACAATTAAAGACAGTTAGTAATGAAAATATCAGAAAGTTTTGATCATAGTATAGATATGAAATATTATAGTTTCTATTTATTTTGAAAATATTACCACTTGAACCAAATGGTTAATTAACCATGCACACACAATTATTATTGTACATGTTTACGTTAAATGTTTAATTAGCTATCCAACAGAACTAATATAACAATGTCCTATTTTTCATGTTAATCTTACATTGTACTAACAGTTATAAATGTTGGAAAAATAATGACTGAGTTGACGGCAAAATCAGAATGGATAGAAATCAAACTTGGAAGCTATTTTTCACTGTTTTTTGGTTCTACACTTTTACCAAATGGGAACTGGGAAGCTTCCTTCCCTTTTCCTTCTTCCATGTAATTTCTTTAAAGCAATGTGAATGTCTTAAAAGAAGAAAAAGGTAAAAAATTATGTCTCCTTGTAATTGGGTAGAATGCTGTAACCTATAAGTAGCCAATCTAGTTGAATGCTGAAACTATAGCATCATTTTTAATGATAAATAATAAGTGTTATAGAACCCAACTTAAAAAAATGGATAAAACTAAACAATGAAAAAGTATATACTAGCAAAGTTTCATCCACAAATTTCTACTTGTGTAAACTTTCAGGTAACTATTGTCACTTTGTTTATCTAAAAAAAAAAAAAAATAGATAAAAATTGATTAATAAATAACTCATTAAGCTTGATCCCAAAAAAATAAACACCCACCCACCACTCTGCCCCCTGTCACATATGCACATGGCAGTAGGCATGTCACAAATTTTGGCATCTTTTTCATATGCTACAATATAAAGGTCATCAAAACTTCTAACCATATCCATATAAAAATAAACAAAATGAAGCTCCATTACACCATCAAGATACATTTTGGTTACTTCTAACCAAAGAAAAATAAGGAAAATTTGCATTTCAAATATCATCAAATGACATGTTAATTGAGTCTCACATTTGCTTTAACTTTGCTTCCAACAGTAGTAGTATCAACAGGACCCGGATTCCGTGCATTAATAATTGTTAATCTTGGCCCTTTGTGATCGGATGGTTCAGATTACAGATACATTAATTCGGTTGTCAACCATCTCAACCGTAGATTTAAATCAGACAGACTAGATTGGGAATCCATTTCCATATCAACTACATGAAAAACACTAATAAATAGACTAAAAGAATTATCCCACATCATGTACAACCAAAGATTCCAAGTACTTCCCTTAATTTCCATCACAAACCAAAACAAAGAAACCAAAAGCCTAACATTACATCATATATTGTTGTTCTAAATTACATCCTTGACCATGGTTAACAATTTGGCGAGGGAAGGGAAAAGACAAGAATGACACAAAATAAAAACTTCTCAATTCATTATGCAGGAATGTGAAAGTGCACAACTCTATCCATATCATCTTTAAAATTTTGATAATCAAAAGCATCATGGATGCAAAGGTAGTGCCTTTCCCTTTCAATGATTAACCTAATCAACTTAGGGTAATATTGACATCATCACCAAGTGTGAAAAAACCGAAGAATACTTCAAGATGATATCGGTTCGTAAGGGTATGATAACCAGGGGTGCTTTAGAGCTTCAGATGCAGAAGGTCGCTTCTTCGGGTTAACCTCCAGCAAATGATCAACAAAGTCAATGAAGCCTTGGTCCCTTATCGGTAATCTATGCCTCAAAGATGTCTTCTTTGGAATCAGGTATTCTAACATGTTGCTTTCCTGCATATCAATACACAATACCTCACTGAATAATTTTTCCATGATAATTAAACATACAATGCATGTTTAATATGAGCATGTTTAGATTGGGTTATTTGAGCTTATTATCAACTTGCATAAGCACTTATGAGACTGTTTGGGAGAATTTATGGAAACAACTTATGACATGTTCATAAGCTATTTTCAAGTAATTTCCGTAAACTCTCTAGGATTGCAAATGAAATTAACTTACAGCTTATATGAAAATAATTTGACTTTATTTTATCTTTTATTATAGAAAATAACATATATAAGCACTTACATGGGAAGTGTCTATACTGCAAGCTTAATTAAGTTGTTTATCCAAACATGGCAATTACAAGCGAACGAAAATAGTCAATTTTAGAAATTTTAGGGAGCTATCTCTTGTTTTGCTTTTTGAAGACGGTGCAAATGAAAAGATATCGCAAACTTTAAGATTGTTCGCTGATGCATTTCATATGCAAAGACATTTTAGAAATGAATTTCTTACCTGATTCCTCTCATAAAGCATATGAATTTTTGTGAAGTACTTAGTATCCCGTCCTTTTGCTAGCATGCTTTGACCAATTGGACAGATGATCCCAATTACCCTAGCTAGCAGTGTTGCCGGGGAATCGTTTTGGAATTATACCTACAATTAAGAATCAAGATTTATGTGTGTATTCACTAAAGCAAATACAGATTTGACATCCGCTTTCACCCAAAAATGTAAAAACCCTACAACTGCAAGAACACATTAGCGTCTAAAGATACATAGGGGGACTTGTTCTGTTCTATTCTCTATATAGTTCCACTAAGACAACAGAAACTCACTAGCCACTATTTAACAACACCCAAATCATTTTCAAATTTAAAATATACTTAATCAGTTAATTTCAGGTAGTGTTTAGAACACGAATGGAATTAAATGGGACAGCTTATTTTTGCTTCAACAACTTTTCTGTTCTATTTTTTATTTGCTTTGAAATTGTAGAATATAAATTATTCTATCCTATTCTAACCTGACTACCAAAAACTTCCTTAAGACTAAGAGTGATACAATCCAACTAGAGTGGGCATGGTTCGGTAAACCCAAAAAACCAAACCGAACCGAACCGTTTCATGTTGGCAGCTAACCGAACTGAACCAAAATTATGGTTTGGTTAACCATTTGCTTACCTATTAACCATACCGAACCGAACCAAAACAAATATTTTTTATCCAATGAATAAAATCACTTTTATTATAAAAAATAACAAATTAAAATTAAAAGTTAGAATAGTTTATTTCTTCAAAAACAACTTATCTTATACAAAACAGTTTATTTTAAAAAACAGCTTATTCAAAAAAAATTATTTTATGAAAAACAATTTATTACGATCTCTTTTTAAAAATAGCTTATTCGAAACCGCTTATTTTATGCAAAACACCTTATTTTAAAAAATAGCTTATTCAAACAGCTTATTTTATGAAAACAACTTATTTTATTCAAAACATGTTTTGAATAAGTTGTTTTTTTTAAAATAAGCTGTTTTGAAAATAAGGTGTTTTTCATAAAATAAGTTGTTTTTCAAATAAGCTATTTTGCATAAAATTAGCTGTTTTGAATAAGCTGTTTTTTTAAAATAATTTGTTTTCATAAAATAAGCTGTTTTGAATAAGTTGTTTTTTAAAATAAGGTGTTTTGCATAAAATAAGCTGCTTTGAATAAGTTTTTTTTTTTAAAATAAACTATTTTGCATAAAATAAGGTGTTTTTCAAATAAGCTGTTTTTTTAAAATAAGTTGTTTTCATAAAATAAGCTGTTTTAAAAATGAGGTGTTTTGCATAAAATAAGCTATTTTAAATAAGTTGTTTTTTTGGAAAGATCCAACAAAAAGTTCAAGTGGTTTCCTTAAAAAAAAAAAAAAAAAACAGTTCAAGTGGTTTGGCTCGGTTCAAACGGTTCGGTTCGGGATGGTTCAAGAACTGTTAATAAATTAACGGTTCGGTTCGTGAACCATTATAATGGTTCGGTTATTTTTGGTTCAGTTCGGTTCGCGCGGTTCGGTTCGGTTCATGGTTCTTTCTGCCCACCCCTAAATACAACATAACAGAGCAAATATGTCTTACACAAATTGGCATCTAAACAATGCCATCACCGAGGGAAAAACACGAATCAAGGATCAAGCAGTAAATTTTGGGGTAAATTAGACCTAGTGTGTATTAAAGAGCAAAACTAGAACATCTTCATGTACCTCTAAAACAACTACTTCCAAGATCAATGACCTTCACCTCACATCGGCTGTAGCTTTTAACCAAAATATTCTCCGGCTTCAAGTCACAATGTATTAGTCCAAGGTTATGTAAATACTGAAGTGCTTCCTAATATTGAATGGTAATTGACTGCAATAACTTATGAAACTCGTATAAGTTGGCTTTGAGTAGTTCACTCACTATTAACAAATGTTCCTGCAGTTCAACAATGGAAACGAATCAAAAGTGGTAAAGTCAGATGATTAAGTTGATAGATATTTCTCAAACCACTTTGAATATAGCTTTGAAGAATAGTCCTTATAATGGAATTCAGTTCTTTCTGAAATATGACAAGTGTGAATAGTTATATTTTATAACAAATTCTGGAATGTATCAAAAAAATGTGATAGTCAAAAACACATTAAGTGGTTGTAGTTAAAATTATCAAAACTATAACAAATGTACTATTGTTGCAGCTGCAGCACATATTAGTATAGGGCCAAGTCTATGGTGCGGGGACTTAAGTCTTGCACCATGCACAACGTGGTTTTTACCATTGGATCAATAAGGCTCAGTATTAAATTAAATGAAATATGGTGAGATTTATTGATCCAATGGTGGCAAATAAGCTTGTGCACGAAGCAATACTATTTTGCTTTTGCACATTAGACAAGTCTTGATATAGAAGTAGTAACAAGATGAGTAGCAGATCGAAAATCACTTACTCTGTAATAAAAATAATCATATAATCGCAAAATGTGATACTTGTCTCCAGGATCATGCTTATTGACATACTTGAGAAGTTTGATTTCATCAAGGCATTGATCAAGGAAATCCTTGTTGTTCTTTATAATTTTAACACAAACATGATAGCGGCTAGATACTTGGTCATGAGCTTGTATAGCTTTACTATAAATGCAGCAAAATCCAGATACTTGGTGACATGATAGCGGCCAGCTATTACCGAATTTAAAACAACATGGAAATTCTTGTCCTCCTCAAAGCCAGTTCTGAACAACAAAACATAGTTTTAGATAGCATGTCAAAGCCAAAAGGAGAAACACCATGGAATAATTTCAAGAATAGCTATTGTGCAACATAACAAAAGTATCTACATAGACGAGCTCATTGAGCCTTCTGACATGGCATAAAGTTAAACAGATAAATATTCGGAAAAGCTTAGTAAGCATCAGCATATGACTTCCCCAATTTCAACAATGTTTTCGATCGAATTATCATGACAACACATGTATGTTATACAGTCTCGCGTACGGTAACTTCTCAATTTCTTGTAAGAACAAAATTAAGGAATAGAAAATCTTCAGGAGTTTACAGCAATTGTCAAGTCATGCAGAGCACAGGACTGCTTGAATTATTACTTTATGCAGTCATTTTGATTGTGCTGATTTCATGACTACTACACGAGGGCACAAGTACAAGTGCACGATATTTCTAAAGAAAAATAATGAATTTTATTCATCATAAATCATTAATATTTTCAGATCATAAAGTCTTAGTTTCATCTTATTTTCCATTATTAACACAACCAAATATTTCACAAAATGTTGTTTGTGCTTGCTAGTGTGGACATCCAAAAGTCTGAAGATTAACTCAATGCGCTGTAATGAACGGAATAATAATTAATGCATTATAAGGCTTTTAAATATCAGATATGCACATGCCACTAAAAGTAGCACAATGTCAGAAGTTTTAGAATCTTTTCCCTATCGTCTCTATTCTCTATCCTTCCGTTCACCCTTGCAATAGTCAAATCTTAAATTTACACAATCAGATAGGACAGCCAATAAATCTTGTATTGATTTCAAAAGCTATAGATTTATCAAAGATTGTTGCAACATCATTAATATAATCAGAAAACCAACAATCATTGAACAACAAAAGGCCGGCCTCCAGTTTTTACATGTACTTCTACAATGGTATTAATTCCACAACCTATTGCATTCTTGTAAACCTACAGTAATGAAAGCATCAAATTCTATCTGCAGCACAAGCATCCTCCCTAAAAACTTACATCAGGTATCACCATATCAAGACAACAGTGTTGCATTAATTACTATACCAATAACATTCACAACAACTGGATTATGGAGATCAAAAGTCGCAACTCTTCCAAAAGGATCTGATAAATGTCGGTTTTTGATTCAGTTCTCCGGCTTTACTTTTTGTAGAGGAGAAAGCTCTTTTGCAGTAAGGACAGTTAAGTTTGATAAACCCGTCCAACCATAGTCGTTTCGACCTGTATGCAAATTTACATAAATAAATCAAATAATAATAACTTACAATATATCAACAAAAAAGTAGACACATTTGATTATGAAAATTTTAGTGTAGAACAACTCCTTCCTTTCATAAAAAATAAATACATATTTGTCCCCCCATATAGCTTAGAAACCATGGAGAGAAAAGATCGACATTGATTACCTGACAAATTTTTTGTATATGACCTTCCAAATCCAATCCATTTAGCTCACTGTAAACCTCTTGCATGCTTATAAGATAGTAAAAAAAAATTCAGTAATGTTTCAATTGCAATCATGCTATAATTCACATCAAAGGTTAAAAACATGTGTGCTAATAATTTTCCATGTGTGAAATCATATGACATTGGGAGAGATTTATGAAACCAGGATACGTAATATGGGTGTAATACGGATACGATCGAGGATGCGTTAAATTTTTAAAATTTAGTATGCGATATGGCTAAAATATGTTAACATGATTTAATTCATAAAGATACAATAGACTTCACATCCAAGCAGAAACCCTTGTAAAAAGTGACTTAATAAAAACGTGTATAGTTACTAATAGTAAGGACACTTAAATTCATCAACCAAATGTAGACCCATATTCAAAACATCTACATAAACATGGACATCGTATTCAACAATGACAACACCAATAGTAATTTGCAGAAATAAGCTATCTGAATGCAATATGATATATTGGCCATTTGAACATATTTGAGAAACAATAATTGGTTTATAATAATGATAATGATGTACCTAGTCATGTTGTTTTCCTTTTCTTTTTTGTCTGTAAGCACCATGTTCTGCATGCCTGATGACAATAAAGCTAGATCTTGCTGCTGCAAACTTTCTGTCTCTGAAACTTCGAACCTTTTTACTCCATCTGATTTTGTTTCTTCCAAGCTCCACCTATGCGCAGTTTCTGTCTCTGAAACTCCCACTTCCACAAATCTATGCTTTTCTTTTGTTTCAGTAAGCACCAAGTTCCGCATGCCGGACACTACAGCTAGATACTGCTGCTGCAAACTTTCTGTCTCCGAAACTTCCAAGCTTTTAACTCCATCTGATTTTGTTTCTTCCAAGCTCCGCCTCTGCAAACTTTCTGTCTTTGAAACTTCCACAAACCTTTGTTTTTTAAGTGTAGGACGAAATTTCCTTATCTTTCTAGGAGGATTGGGGAATAAGGCTTGGGAATAATAAGGCTTGGTTGTTGTAGTTGTTCTATTAGGATTGGTGAATATCACATCCTCAGTGTTGCTTTTCTCGTGGATTCCGATTTGTGCGCTGCTTAATTTTTTAATCTCATCAGGCACGAATATCTCATCCTCACTTAAATCATGATCCTTTATGTTGCTTTTCTCCTTCACCACATGGATTCCCATTTGTGCACTACGGTAGAAATCATCCTCCTCCGTGTCGATTTGCTCCGTGTTGCTTTTCTCCTGGTAGTGGATTACCATTTGTGAACTGCTTTCAGTGAATATCTCATCATCACTAAAATCATCCTCCTCCGTGTCGATTTCCTCCTCTGTGTCGGTTTCCTCCGTCCACGACACGTGGATTCCCATTTGTAATCTCCTTAATTTTTTAATCTCATCCTCACTGAGATGTAAATCATCTTTCTCCCAATCAATCTCCACATGATTCAATTCATTTTTTTTAATTGTTCGTATCATTTCAGGCATATGGTTAAAATTGTCGTAAATACGTGATTTTAATCCCAGATCAAACAAAAATGTATGTTTCGACGGCAGAAGTACATTTTCATAGTTTAATTCCCAATGAAGAGGACATTCATCACCATTTAGAAACAAATTGACTTGTGGAATCTCCACAGATTCTGGATTAAGAATAATACAAGTTATACAAGGGATCTTTCCATGAAAAGAGAAAGAAATTGGTTCGTTAACCTTGATTTGATACTCGAACCAATTTGGAATCCCCTCACTTCCAGTTGGAAAATAAAAATCCGTGTGTCCAGCCTTGTGTAGTTGCTGTTAGTTAAGAATAAGATGTATTACATTATCGATTATATATCAATATCAAATACTATCTATCAAATACTACTGCACAATAAAACAACAAACAAACCTGACTCAATAACATTCTTCTACTTGAGGAACTCAATGATTCACAGTCCTTTGCATGAAATATTTTAAGATTTGGTGGAAACCCTCTAATTTCCTCAAGAAACTTGCAGCCATCCACATAAATGTTTTTAAGAAGGTGACATTCACTAAGGCACTCAGGAAGAATTTTGAAATTGCTCTCAGATAAGACTAGATTTTCCACATTAACACACCACATTAGAAGTATTCGGAGAAATTCATCTGAGAGGTTGCTCTTTTCAATTCTAAGATGGTTCACATTTGAAAATACTATAGAATTCATTTTATCATTTTGTTTTGGGAACCTGAGCATTCCACATTGATATATTTGTAAGCGATCAAGTTCACTGAGATTTTGAATTGAAAATGGAAATTCCATGCAAGTTTCATTCAACCAAATATCTTTTAAATTTGTCATCTTGCATAATAATTCTGGAAAACTCTTGAGACTCTTACACATGGCGAGTTCCAATCTCTTAAGACAGGGCAGTTGTAAAGGTGGAACACTCTGGAGCTTGATGCAATATTTTGCATCTAAGATTTCAAGTCTGTTTAGGAATCCAACTGAATTGTGAATTGTAATTAAATTCTCACAAAATTGAAACGATAACTTTTCTAAATTTGGAAGTCCTGAGACATCGGGTATTTGGGTTAAATATTGACAACTGTTCAATTTCAATACTTTCATATAGTTGAACTTCTGCATAAAAAATACAAATAATTAAGCTAAAATTAAAATTATAATCTAATAGTGAATTATAAATATACACAATTGAAAAATGAATTTATTTCACTTGCCTTGTTCAAAATACAAGATGATAGAGACTTCGAAGGACAACCATTCCATTTGCAAAATCTCAAACTACTTGGAAGATAGTCAGGACCTCTAGAAAACTGACCATTTTCAATGATAAGTGTTTTGAGATTTGTCATCTTCTTCATGGCCTTTCCATTCCACTCTATTACGTTTTCCATTGAGGGACAATTCAAATGTATCATTTCAATGTTCCTAGTTCCCTTTTAAGAAAAATAAAACAACAGAATAAACCACAATATAAATAATATACATGTAATTAAGTGGAAAAAAATAATAGTATGAGATGATCATATTTAGTCCAAAAAGACCAAAAGTCATATTAAAACTAAATAACAAATTGATATTATATATCAATCTTACTCACAGTGTTTTCTGTTAGAACATGAACTATATCGTCTTGACACCATAACCTACTTCTTTCTCCAGGCTCTTTAGGTGATTCTTGTCGGACGACTTCTTTACCCATGTCCTCTATCAAGTTATGCAGTGTCACTTTATAAATAGATCCAGAATGGTAAGTACAAATCTGAACAAGAGATTTTTCAGCCAACACTCCTAGATGATGTGTTATGCAATGGCCATAATGAGCACGAAGTATATCTTCAACCACTTCCAATCCACATCCTTTGAAGCAACAAGCAATGTCTAGAAAGACACTCTGCTGCTCTTCCTCCAAAGCATCATAGCTTACTTTAAGAATCTCGTGGATCTTTTTATTGGGAATCTTCTCATATCCTTCTAACGTACCCTTCCATTCTTCTATCCTCTTTCCAAACAAGTTGGAACCCACTACTTCCAAAACTAAGGGAAGTCCTGAAGCATATGAAACTGCACGGTTTAAAACGTCTTCATAAACTGAAGGTACTTTGTTATTCTTAAAAGCCATCCACCTCAACAATTCAAGAGCTTCTGTCCTACACAACCCTTCTAATGCATACTTTCTTTCTATATCATGACTGGTTAGTAAGTGTCTGTCTCGAGTGGTAATGATGACCCTGCTTCCAAGCCCAAACCAATCAGGTTCTCCTGCCAAAGCCTGTAGTTGCCCCATATCGTCAACATCATCGAGAATCAAAAGAATCTTCATTGAATGCAGCCTTTCCTTTATATGAGAAATTCCCTCACTAACACCTCCTAACTTAATTTCAAGTTGAAGTGTTTTTAAAAGGAGCTCCTCCTGGAGATGTTTCAATTTATTTGAAGCTGAATTCTCTCTCACATTTTCAAGAAAACATGAGCATTCAAATTGATCAGCAATAAAATTATAAATTGCTTTTGCAAGTGTTGATTTACCCAATCCTCCAGTACCATAAAGTCCTACCATGTGGACTCCATCATCAGATCTTTCATCAAGAAGAGATTTCACTTGTTGTACTCGAGACTGCAATCCAATAGGATAATTGGCAACATGTAAGGGCTGACGACTGATCTTGTTGGAGATTTCTTTCACTATCTTTCCAATAAGCTCGTATTCATATCTATTCATGTCCAATAAGATAAGTTAGTATGTAACAACATCATAATCACATCCATGTACACTCAGAATATATTATACATTTCTAACTATTTTGACATATAAATAACTAATACTTGTTTAAAAACGTAAATAAAAAAGGTATTTGATCTCATTTAACCTTGAATATGAGATTATTGGGTAATTGAAATTGAATAAAGAAAATACAAAAGGGAAAAATAGGATTTATGTAGTGTTGAGTACCCAGGAGGACTATCATGGTAGCCGGAAAAGTTAGCAGCCTGGCTCAGAGCCACTTTCCATCGCTGCAACCTCTTTATGTTATCCTCATCATTTTGAAACCTTTTTTTATGCTCAGCCAATGCTTGACCGTAACTACCTTTATGATGTCGCACATGAGAAGGTTCCACACCAAAGAAAACAGGCAAAACGACGCGACCCTTTGTCGTGTAGCAATGAATGATGTGAACAAGTTCATCCAAACAAAAGGAAGAAGAGGCATATTTGATAGAAAACACAGGAATAAAAATCCTGGATTCATCAATGGCCTTGAGAAGTGCTGGTGTGATTTCATCTCCTCTTCGAAGATCATTTTCATCAATGAAGGTATGAATTCCCTTGTCAGTAAGAGCCTTGTAGAGATTGCCGGTAAAACCGTATCGAGTGTCAGTGCCCCTAAAACTAAGGAACACTTGGTAAGTGAATGCATAGGAAAATGAAGAGGATGAGGATGAGGAAGGTAATTGCATAGCCATGAGAATTGAGAGAAATTGGATGAAAAAAGAGTTTGAGAATGCAGAATATGAATGAGTAAGTTTTTGTGGTCTGTGATTTGGAGTCTTTAATATAACAAGGAGAAATTGTTCTTAATAAATAGTTATTTTGGTCATAAGTTTTTGCGGTCTGTGTTGACAAAAATGGTTTGTGAAACTTCCTGGTCACTTCCTATCTATAGCCGTGTGGACCAATCACATACTAAATATCACTGTACTACACTTCTTCTTGCTAAATTCTTCAATGCGATTAATGTTCAACTTTTGGAGAAAACTTAAATAAATAAATAAACAAGTGAAAACTTATGACAAAAACAAACATGATTTCCGATATATATACTACCTCCGTTCCTTTTTAATTGTCACATTTACTACCATATCATGTCTGAAACTTCCTTCTCATCTTCTATGTGGTCCAATGTGGGACACTTCCTTTGAATTTTCTACATCTGTACGTGTGGACCATGCACCAATAGCAGTATAGCACCATTCAAAGAAAAACCTTGTAACCATGAATGAAGGATGGATAGGTGGATGAAGACTAGTAATACTTCTGTAAATCAATGTGTGCCTTAAAAGTCAATGTTAATGCCTTAAAAGTCAAACTGAAATTTTCAAGTGGGATGCTAAAAATGAATTGAGAGCTGTGATATTTTGTTTAGACCTTAAAAGTCAAAAGTCATTATGATATTTATTGTGTTTGCGGCCGAACAAATACTTAATCTCATCTTTGGAACTGACATTTCCAACTATTATTCTAATTCTATACAGTAACTTGATATTTATATTTGAAATTTGATTTACCTCTTATAAATTCTTCATAAAGTTTTAAAAATAAATAATTAGTGTTGGAACCCAATTTAAAAATGAATAAAACTAAACAATACAAAAAATATAGAAGTATAAACTATTAAAGGAGGGGGACACAGTTCTTTGCTCCCAATTAAAGATTGTTGCATCATAATTTAATATAATCAGAGACTCAATAATCCTTGAACAAGAAAAGTTTGCAACATCAACTTCATGGTATTTTCTTTTTCTTTCAATTATCCAAGGAAAGAATAGTTTACAAACGCGTCGACATTCGAATACATTATCCAAGGATGGCCTCCTGAAATTTATTCAAATAAAAACACAAATTGCATTATTATTTTATACTGCATAGGTCATGACTCTGGCAAAAGTATTTCATGAATGTTGGCTCACAGATTCAGTTCTTTATCCCATATGAGTTCCTTTAGATCAGAATGCTTTTTTCCTGCAAGGATAGTACGTTTAGTTTAAGAAACCCATCCAACCATAGCCGTTTTGAATAAAATATTAATAAAAGTACTTACAATAGCAACAAATACAAAACATGTTTCATTATGAAAATTTAAGGTTAGAACAAACTCTGCCCATTCAGCAAAAAAAGAAACACATTTGTTCCTCCCTATAAAGCTTTTGGGAGAGGTAATTCGAAATACAAGTCCTCACCAGGGCAGGCATGGATAACACGAAAGGAAATATGTCGAGTTTGCAGAAGGATCATGTGCAATGTTCAATTCATACTCAAAACATTTCGTATGACAATGCAAAAAGCCAGACAACTACAGATGAATTTCTGTTATTGACCTGTAAAAGAAGAAATGAATGCTTAGTTCACAGTTAAAGAAAGTTGCAAAATTACTGATAGGACAGTGTGAAATTCTTATACTCATGCTCATGCTAGGATAGGGAAATTGAAGGTAGATATTAGAAGCATCTCATACTCATGCTTATTTCAACATGAGAGGATCCACTATTAATCCACTAGATACATTAAAGAGAAATGTCGAACCAATTTGTAAGAACTTAAAAATAAATAGAAGAAAAAAGATAACAAGTAGGAGATAAAAGTATATTAATTTTTGAGAAAAATGACTTTCTTTCTAATAAGTTATAGCATTTCATTTCTCTTCTTGATGTATAATCCACTCATTACAACCATAACGTAATGATTGGAAATAAAAAACCAAAACTTTGAAAGCATTCATTCTGAAAGATCTTTCATAAAGATTATATATGATTGAAAGCATTCATGCTTACTTGTAAACAGAAATGACAAGTTGATAGCTGTAGCCTCTCCTTTCTGCAGGTGACACACAGTCAACAGATAAGATCGATATTGATCACTCGACGAAACGACTTTACATAACATGCCAAATCTAAGTATTGAGCCCACTGTAAATCTCGCTTGTGCTTATAAGCTATTGGAGTTTTTATCAATTATGAATCATGTTTCAATTGCAACCACATTGAATTTCATTCTTTAAGTTACTAATAATGCTATGGATGTTCCATATGTTTATTGGTCAAAATGAAAGCACATAAAATTAGTTAGGAGAGATACAAGTTCCAATTTGAATCGTAATTACTCAGATCATGAAGACTTCAACATCGAATGTCAACTTTATAGGCTTAAAGTGGCTATATTTACAGTGAGACAGTCAAACTCTGAGAGAACCTTCATTTTGACATTTTAACCATATGAACAAGGAGAAAATAAAAAAGTTGATAATAATGATAATGATGTACCTGGAGCAAGGAATCAATCTAGCCATGGTGTTCCAATTCTTTTGTTTCATTAAGAACCAAGTTCCGCATGGCTGACACTAAAGCTAGATGTTGTTGCTTTTTCACTAACCTTTGCTTTTTCAGCGGTGGGTGAAATTGTAATAACGAAGCATTGCGATGTTCATCTGATTTTCTCTTTCTAATATAAGGATCAGTGAATACCACATTCTTCTCCTCTGTGTTGCTTTTCTCATTCCACACGTGGATTCCCATTTGACCACTCCTTAATCTTTTATTCTTCTCTTCCTCACTAAGTATTTTAAAATCCCAATCATCCAACTTAAACTCCACATGGATCCATTCATTTTTCAAAAGTTCTTTCTCGCATTGTCTTTTACTGAATCTATTCAATTTCGAGGTATGAAACAAAGTTGTATGGTCAGTCAGCAAACTATTGTGGCAATATTCTGTCTCAATATAACCATTCACAAAAACATAGACCCTATTGGTATCAAGAAAGCCTTCCGGAAGAATAAATATACAAGTTATTGAAGGGATTTCTTTACGAAACCAGAAAGAAAGTGTGAGTCCCCTGCTTTGGTGCTCAAACCAATCTGGTATCCCCTGCTCTGTTCCGTTTGGGAATTCAAAATAGGTGCATCCAGCCTCATGTAGTTTCTGTTTGTTTATACAAAATAATAATAATAATAATTACACTATGAATTACAAATTAAATATTATATATAAAATACTGTGCTATATATATAAAACAACAACTAACCTGACTCATTAACTTTCTTTTACTTGAGGAACTCAATGATTTGCATTCGCTTGCAGAAAGCCATTTAAGATTTGGTGGAATCCCTCTAATTTCCTCAAGGGACTCGCAGTCCCTCACAGTAATTAGAACAAGATGGTGACATTCACTAAGGCACTCAGGAAGAATTTTGAAATTGCTATATGATAAGTCTAGACATGTCACATTAACAAACCACTTGAGAAGTATTGGGAGACATTCATCTGAGAGGTTGCAATCCATGAGAGTAAGCTCTGTCATATTTGAAAACACTATTGAATACATCTTATCATTCTGTTTTGGGAACCTCAGCGTTCCATTTGCCACTGATAACTCTTGAAGTTCACTGAGATTTTGAAATGAAAATGGCAGTTCTCTTATGGAAGTACTAATCAACAAAATATTGTCTATCTTTGTCATCTTGCATAATAATTCTGGAAAACTATCGAGACTCTCACAACCACTGAGATTCAATTTCTTAAGAGATGCCAAACCTAAAGGTGGAAAACGTTCGAGCTTTCTGCAACCATATGCACTTAACCATTCAAGTTTATTTAGGTGTCCAATAGAATTGTGAATTGTAATTAAATTATCACAACATGTAAACGATAACTTTTCTAAATTTGAAAGGCCTGAGACATCGGGTATATGTGTTAAATATTCACAATAGTTCAATGTCAAGACTTTCATATTCTGAAACTTCTGCATACACACAAGGAAGAAACAAATCAATAAATTAAAACTCAAAGACAATAATACTTTCATACTGATTTCTTTTGTTGACTGAAACAAAATCATTGTGAAGTTATTTCACTTGCCTTGTTTAAAATATTAGATGACAGACACTTCGATAAACATCCTTTCCATTTCAATACACGCAAACTGCTTGGAAGATACTTCAGACCTCCAGAAAAATGGCCATTTTCAATGATAAGTGTTTTCAGTTTTGTCATCTTCTTGAAGGCCTTTCCTTTCTTGTCTATCACGGATTCCATGGAGTGGAGATTCATATATATCATTTCAATTTTACTAGTTCCCTTTTAACAAAGATAAAAACATGAATCAACCACAATAAAAATAAGACATAGATATATTAACATGTAATTGAGTGAAAAGAAATGCTAGTATCAGATGATCATATTTAGTGCAAAAAGAGCAAAGTCGTATTAAAACTAAATAACAAAATGATCATAGATATCAATCTTACTCACAGTGTTTTCTCTTAAAACACGAACTATATCATCCTGACAGCATAACCTACTTCTTTCTCCAGGCTCTTTAATTGATTCTTGTCGGACGACTTCTTTACCCATGTCCTCTATCAAGTCATGTAACATCACATAATCGCGATATTCCCAATATTGGTCTATGAGAGATTTTTCAGCCAACACTCCTAGATGATGTGTTATGGAATGGCCATAATGAGAATGAAGTGTATACTTTGCATCTTCCCAATTATATCCTTTGAAGCAACAAGCAATGTCCAGAAAGACACTTTGCTCCTCTTCTTCCAAAGAATCATAGCTCACTTTAAGTATCTTTTGGATCTCTTTATTGGGAATCCTGTCATACCCATCTAATGTATACTTCCATTCCTCTATGTTCTTTCCAAACAAGTTAGAACCCACTATTTCTATAACTAACGGAAGGCCAGAAGCATATGCAACAGCACGGTTTAAAATCTCTTCGTAACCTGAAGGAACATTGTCACTTTTAAAAGCCATCCACCTCAACAATTCAAGAGCTTCTGTCCCATACAGCCCTTCCACTTTATGCATACTTTTTATCCCATGACAGGTTAGCAAGTGTTTGTCTCGAGTGGCAATGATGACTTTGCTTCCACGGCCGAACCAATCAGGTCCTCCAGCCAAAGCATGTAGTTGCTTCATATTGTCAACATCATCAAGAATCAAAAGAACCTTCTTTCTATGTAGCCTTTCCTTTATATAAGGAATTCCCTCACTAACACCTCCAAACTTAATTTCAAGTTGAAGTGTTTTTAAAAGGAGCTCCTCCTGAAGATGTTTCAATTTATTTGAAGTTGAATTCTCTCTCACATTTTCAAGAAAACATGAGCATTCAAATTGATCAGCAATAAAATTATAAATTGCTTTTGCAAGTGTTGATTTACCCAATCCTCCAGTACCATAAAGTCCTACCATGTGGACTCCATCATCAGATCTTTCATCAAGAAGCGATTTCACTTCTTGTACTTGAGACTGCAATCCAACAGGGTAATTGGCAACATGTAAGGGTTGACGACTGATCTTGTTGGAGATGTATTTGACTATCTCTCCAGTAAACTCGTATTCATATCTATTCATGCCCAATAAGATAAGTTAGTATGTGACAACATCACAATCACATCCATGTTATTCTTTAAGATGAGATTATTGTGAAATTTAAATTAAAGAGAGAAAATATAAAAAAAGGTACCCAGGAGGACTATCATGGTAGCCGGAAAAGTTTGCAGCCTGGCTCAGAGCCACTTTCCATCCCTGCAACCTCTCCATGTTATTCTTATCATTTTGAAACCTCTTTTCATGCTCAGCCAATGCTTCACCATAACTACCTTTCTGATGTCGCACTTTAGTAGGTTCCACGCCGAAGAAAACAGGCAAAACGAGGCGACCCTTTGTCTTGTAGCAGTGAATTATGTGGACAAGTTCGTCCAAACAAAACGAAGAAGAGGCATAGTTGATAGAAAACACAGGAATAAAAATCCTAGATTCATCAATGGCCTTGAGGAGTGATGGTGTGATTTCATCTCCTCTTGGAAGATCATTGTCATCAATGAAGGTATGGATTCCCTTGTCAGTAAGAGCCTTGTAGAGATTTCCGGTAAAACCGTGGCGAGTGTCAGTGCCCCTAAAACTGAGGAACACTTGGTAAGTGAATCCATAGGAAAATGAAGAAGAAGAGGAAGCTAATTGCATAGCCATGAAAATTGAGAGAAATTGGATGAAAAAAGAGTTTGAGAATGCAGAATATGAATGACTGGTCCGTGATGTGGAGTCTTTAGTATGTAACTATAAAAGGAGAAAACTTACGACAAAAGTAGTATGTGAAACTTCCTAGCCACTCCTATAGCCGCGTGTACTAACTATATTTTAAAATTATAAATGTCGGAAAAAGAAAGGCAGCATCAAACAGCTTAATAAACTAATGCATCAAAAGAGCTTAATATTATCTCTTACTTTTATGAGACTTCTTTCTCATTTCCTATCTTCTGTAAAACAATGTGAATGCCTTAAAAATCAAACTTACATTTTCAGGTGGGACCCTAAAAATGAATTATGAGCTTAAGTGATACTTTGTTTGGAGTTTGGACCTCAATTGACATTTCCAGCTGTAATTCCAATACATGTTGATATTTCATTACTTTGTAAACTAGTCTCTTAACAAGAATAACACACTGATAGACTATAGATATGATACTATGCAAAAAGTAAACTAACTCCATTCTGTTTTGCTAACTAACTCTGCTTAATAAATAAAACCAATTTTTGCAGGAAATTAGCAACAATGCAAATTGGGTAGAGTAACTTTTTAACAGACTTTTGAATGCTAAAACCAAAGCATCATTTTAAACAGACTTTTTTTTAACACACTTTTGTGTGTATTAGTAACACTTTTGTATTATATTTGAACACAGAACAGATTTAGTAAAAACTAAGCAAGGTGATAAATATGGAGTAATATAGTTTGCAAAAAGCAACAAATGCATTCATGAAAAGGCACTATCAATCTCTAAAGCTTGGTGCCAATTCATCTATAAAACTAACATTTCCAGCTGTTATTCTAAGTCAAAACTTGTTTTTTTAATAACAAAGGTTAATTAAACTTTTTTTAATAACAAAGGTTAATTATTAGTATTTTCTTTTGTTAGGACTTTAACCCCTGAACTTTTAACTCCTCAACTTCTTTAATCTCTTAGCTCAAAATTGATTTCAATTCATGTTGTACTTTAATTGAGTAACTTGATGTCTATATTTGAAATTAGACTCACCTCTTCTAAGTTTTTATTAAGTTCTAATGATAAATAATTCGTTTTACAACCCAAAAAAAAAAAATGAATAAAATTAAACATATAAAGTATATACTAGCAAAGGTTCATCCACAAATTATAATTCAATTTATAAAAATATCAAAATTGTTAAATCGGACATCATGATCGAGTTCAAACCACGACTCTTTTTTATCAAAAAAATTAAAATAAAAAAGGTTGACTAATAAAGTAACTCATTAAGCTTGTTCCAAAAAAAATATACACATTTGCTCCGGTCTAAATTTTGGCATATTTACTGCAATATTCTCTTTGCTTCTTATTTTACCCTGTAATTGTTTCATGGCACCCACCCATCACTCTGCCCCATGTCATATATGCTCATGGGCAGTAGGCATGTCACAAATTTTGGATCTTTTCCCTAACTGCACCGGGTTTAACATAATTCGCATAGTTTTCAAGAAATGATATTTGAACAATTATTTTATAATAATTTTATGACAATTTTCTCTCTCATATTCACATTATATTTTTATTATCTTTTTCTATTACTTTGATTTTCGTGTCAATACATATTTTTCTTTGTAAACATATGGTTGTCCATTTGATTGTCAAACAAATAGATGTTCAAATAACACTGCTGATATTAAATTAACCATGCTACAATATAAAGGTAATCAGAACTTTACTTTTCTTTTTCAAAAAAGGTCAACCATTTTTTTATGACTAGAAATCTAGATAAGCGTTCAAAGAGCCTTTCACGACTGATATCTCTCTCGAGCATAAAAACGTAACTCATTAAATAAGTAAATTTGTTCCTTTCCTGTCGAGCTCATGGAACTTGGGAAGAAAATAGTTGATCAATAGGGTTGAGAATAGGCCAGGTCAAGCTTTGATAGGCCTGAGCCTGACCTACGAAAAAATTTGCAGGCCTGAGCCTGGCCTATGGCCTTTCATAGGCCTATTTTTTTGGCTTGGCCTTGCCTATTTAAAAGTCTGGCCTGGCCTGAAAGCCTATTTACAGGCCTACTTACTATTAAAGTCACTAAACATTCCATTTTATCTACTTTTAAATAGGCTTAATAGACCTCAAAGCCTATTTGAGTGTAAGACTTGTCTATCACTATAAGGCCTTAAAAGCTTATTTTACTATAATGATTTAAAGCCTATTTAAAAAGTCCACTATGAAGCCTAACATGCATAAACAGGCCGGCCTATTAGGCTTCATAGGCTTTTTTGATAGCCTAAGTCTGGCCTATTTACTTAAATAGGCTTTTTAAAAAGCCTAAGCCTAACCTTTTTAATAAACAGGCCAGGCCAGGCCAGGCCATAGGCCCCTGTAGGCCGGCCTGACCTATTCCCAACCCTATTGATCAAGTTACATTTTAATGATTTTGGATAAAAATAGAAATGAAAGAGAATATGGATAAAAACATAATTGCATAAATTAATAGATATAATCAAATTTTACATAGGAGAAATTACAATCAAAATGAAAGAAAGTGAACTCTTTGCATTGTTGACTCAAAATACTCATATTGCTCCAAAACTCTAAAATACATTTGAGATGGGTGAAGGTTCATAGTGTAAAAATACATTTGAGAATAAACAAAATGAAGCTTCATTACACCATCAAGATACATTTTGGTTACTTCTAACCAAAGAAAAACAAAAGGCAAATTTACATTTCAAATATCATCAAATGACATGTTAATTGAGTCTCACATTTGCTTTAACTTGTGCTTCCAACACTAGTAGTATCCGCAGGACCCGGATTCCGTGCATTAATAAAAGTCCATAGTTCCATGCAGTTGTTAATCTCAGGCATTTGTGATCGGAAGGTTCAAATTACATATACACTAATTTGGTTTACAACCATCTCAGTTGTAGATTTAAATAAAACAGACTAGACTGGTGCAATTACTAGTGGGAATCCATTTCCATATCAACTAAATGAAAAACACTAATAAATAGACTAAAAGAATTATCCCACATCGATGATATCATGTACAACCACAGTTGTCAAAATTAGGAATTTACTTCAGGTCGAAAGGGAATAGTAAAATCGGGACTCGTAAAATCACAATCAAAATCGAAGGATTTTACTCAATGACTTGAGTAGAAACAATATAGGAAATTGTAAAATCAAAATCGATAAATTTTTCCAAAATAATAATAATATGTTATAAATGGTATATAGTCATAAATGAATTATAGTTTATAAGAAATCGTAAAAGACAACAATGTTACAACCAATTTTTGAAGACTTCCCTTTCCATCAGAAACCAAAAGCCTAACATTAAATCATATATTATTGTTATAAATCACATCCTGTTAACAATTTGGAGAGGGAAGGGAAAAAGACAAGAATAACCCACAAAATAAAACTTCTCAATTCATTATGCAGGAATGTGAAAGTGCACAACTCTTTCCATATCATCTTTAAAATTTTGATAATGAAAAGCATCATGGATGCAAAGGTAGTGCCTTTCCCTTTCAATGATTAACCTAATCAACTTAGGGTAATATTGACATCATCACCAAGTGTGAAAAAACCGAAGAATACTTCAAGATGATATCGGTTCATAAGGGTATGAAAACCAGGGGTGCTTTAGAGCTTCAGATGCAGAAGGTGCTTCTTCGGGTTAACCTCGAGCAAATGAGAAACGAAGTCAGTGAAGCCTTGGTCCCCCATTGGTAATCTATGCCTCAAAGATGTCTTCTTTGGAATCAGGTATTCTAGTCTGCTGCTTTCCTGCATATCAATACACAATACCTCACTGAATAATTTTCCTATGATAATTGAACATACAATGATAAGTGTCTTGTGAGACTGAGAATTTATGGAAACAACTTATGACATGTTCATAAGCTATTTTCAAGTAATTTCCATAAATTCTCTAGATTTGCAAATGATATCAGCTTACAGCTTATATGAAAAGAATTTGACTTTATTTTATCTATTATTATAGAAAATAACATATAAAAGCACTTACATGATAAGTGTCTATGATATAAGCTTAATTAATTTGTTTATCCAAACATGGAAAATACAAGCGAACGAAAATAGTCAATTTTAGAAAGCTATCTCATGTTTTAATTTTTAAAGACGATGCAAATGAAAAGATATTGAAAATTTTAAGATTGTTCGCTGATGCATTTCATATGCAAAGACACTTTAGAAATGAATTTCTTACCTGATTCCTCTCATAAAGCATATGATTTTTTGTGAAGTACTTATAAGTATCCCGTTCTTTTGCTAGCATACTTTGACCAATTGAACCGATGATCCCAATTACCCTAGCTAGTAATGTTGCCGGGGAATCGTTTTGGAATAAGACCTACAATAAGCATAGTTGAGTTCATTAAGAATCAAGATTTATGAGTGTATTCACTAAAACAGATACAGATTTGACATCCGCTTTCACACAAAAATGTAAAAACCCTACAACTGCAAGAACATATAACTTAAAAGAAATTCACAGTACCAAATATGTCAAATCATTTTCACTTCTAAGGATACTTCGTCAATTTATTTAAGGCAGCTTTTGATGCACAGATAAAATGAAACAGGGCGACTCGTTCTCTTCTATTCTCTATAGAGTTCCACTAAAACAACAAAGAAACTCCAAGCGTTGTCAATCGCAGATCGCAGAAAATAGTGGTTTGTTCCGATTCTGCTACACAGGAGTTCAATAGTGCCACTAGAGGAACTATTTGACAATATTTTGTACTATAATGCGTGATAAAGAACAAAAACGATTTTTTCAAATTCCGCTACGTTATAGCCGCTATTTAACAACACCCAAATCATTTTCAAATTTAAAATATACTTTATTAGTTTATTTCAGGTAGTGTTCGGAACACGAATGGAATTAAATGGGACAACTTATTTTTGCTTCAACAATTTTTCTGTTCTATTTTTTATTTGCTTCGAAAATGTAGAATATAAATTATTCTATGCTATTTTAACCTGGCTACCAAAAACTTCCTTAAGACTAAGAGTGATACAATACAATACAATCATACCCCAATTTTTGACCTAAGAGAGCACTAACACGGGTCATTTAGCTCCGACTGGTCTCAGCCTTTCGAGCAAAAAAATTCGGCAGAAAGGTATTTTAAAATACCTCATATTTGATTCCGAGTCGGGTCCTCTTCTCTCAATTTTCATTTAATTTTAATTTCCATCTTTTATTAACTTTAAATTCATTTTTTTAACCTTTATTTTATGAGAATTGCTGTTCCCACATATAGTATGGCTGTGCCACACGAGTAAAATACCAAAATGCCCTTCGGCAGTTTGCTACCGAAGTTTTAAGGAAACCGGCGGCAGTTAACTGCCGAAGAAAACCTCGGTAGTTAACTGCCGAGGAAATCTGAACATAACCAGAACGCAGAAACTCAGTTTTCTTCATTCTTCAAACTTCTTCCAAACCATCCAACTTCTCCAACTTCTCCAAATTCGTTTTTTCAGCAAAATCAAGTGCATCATCTTCATTTAAACACAAGTAAGTATGTTGACTCATTTTTAATCATAATGTTAGTTTGGGTAGGTTTTTTTTTTAAAAAAAATGGTAGTTTTCATGTGGTTAGGGTTGATGTAGGAATTGAATTTTTTATGAGTGCATGTAGTTTATAATTGAATGTAGTTGGTTTAATTGATGATTGAATGGTGTTAGGGTATAATATGGTTTTGAATGGTGGCAAAAGAATACATTTTGAGTATGTTTGATACTTTGCACACAAAGTGTTTGATAAAATGTGTCAATGACAAATTTATTGATTATTTAGTTAGTTTAGGTATTGGATACGATCTTGATTGTAATTTGAAAAAATGTATGTTGAATTAAGTTGAATGCATATTGAAAAACTGTATATTGAATTAGGTTGAATGTGTATATTGAATTATGTTTAGTTTAGGTTGAATGTGTATGATAATGCATTTGATTTTTTACGTTTGAATGTTAATGATAATGTGTATGATAATGTTTAGGTTTAATCAATGTCTTTATTTTGGTAAAGTGGTTTAATGTGAAAGCGGTTAAGTTTAGGTTATGTTTAGGTTGAATGTGAAAGTCTAGGTTTTGTTTAGGTTTAGTGTTTGTTGATAAAGTGGTTGAATGATATTAATTTTTTATTTTTATTTTTTGTAGATATGGCCGATCAGGACCCCATTGATCCATCGAAGATGATTGGTGGTAGGCGTGCCATGACTCAGAGCCACCGTAGGGAGAGGCAGGGCGGCCACATCCCAAAGAGGGGTAGAGGTCGAAGAGGAGATGGCTCAGGAAGCTCTCAGGCTACACAGCCTGAGGAGTCACAGGTTGTTGACCCGCCACAGCCTGTTGACCAGACTGGGGTGGAGTACCTGAACTATCAGAATCAGGTACAGCATGATGTGACGGATGGTGGATATGACCAGGATCATATACCACAGCAGCAGGATGCAGGAGACGAGGATGACATTGCAGCAGCTGCTGCACCGGAGGTGTTACCTACGGACCCTCCATTTCCTGGTGGACCGGAGGACCTGTCATTGCTCCACTCTTATGCCGATCATGTGGCTTTGCCACTCTGGTATAATTCAAATAATGTAAGTGTATTTATTTTAAATGTTTTTTCTTTATGTTAAAATATTTTCTTTAATTTAAATGTGTGTTTGTTTAATTATTGTTATCATGGTTTTTGGGTGCCAAGCCATTAATTGGACTTGAACCTTTTGACCGTTGATATCTCTCTTTTTTCTTGGGAAGGGTAAAAGGAGAAAAACCCTTGAGTTTCCGAATTCGGGGGTCGTTTTCGCTACGGGAAGGTGTTAGGCACCCGGAGCGATTATGGTATTCCATAAGAACCGCTTTCCTAAGTTTATTTCTATGCTTTAGTTTTATTGCTTATTTGTAAAAAAAGAAGGTGTGATTAGTTAAGAACGGGGGTGAGAAGGAGTAGAATTTGATTTTTATTTCGGCTTGGATGAGTTTTGACTCATTGCCTACGTACCGTTTTACGGGATCAAAACCGATCGTAGTTCGTTCTCAAAAATGGTTTTTGTTTTTGTTGATTGATTTTAAGTTTGAAAAGAGATTTTGAAGAATAGAGATGAGAGGCCTCAAGGGCATAAGATTTGGAAAATGTGAGGTGGAATTAGTTACTTTGCAAAATGACGTCTAAGTATGATTAAAATTTATTAGAAATTTTACTTAAGAAAATAAAAGGGAAATAAGGAGTTTTGACTCCTATTTTATTTTCAAAAAGGTTTTCAAGTGAGGTTATTTGCATGTTTTGGAAAAAGTTGGATTTTCTCTAAGTGTTCAAAACTAAACGTTCATCTAATCATGCAATCCTAGCCATACATCTATGCATACAATCCTAAGCATACATCTAGGGTGAGTGTGTGCGTGTCGGTGTGTCATAGTGTCCATAGTCCATATTACAAAAATTCCCTAAATACATTCTATGGCCCCTTTGCCAAGCTACAAACCAATGGTAAAATATTACATCACCGAATGAATTACAATTTGCAAAAAAAGAAAACTAAACTAAAGGAGACAATAGTGAAGATGGTGAAGTGCTATGAAGTGATCAATATGAAAGGAAATGTTAGTAGAAAATGGTAAAAAAAGAAAGAATGTGGCATGAAGCGATGGAAGAAAGTATGGCATAAAACAGTAAAGTGACGATGAAAATAAGCCGGAAACATGTAACGAATAATGCACATGATGCAAGAACAAAACTCAACACATCAGAACAGTGGCGTATGCATAGCAAACAGTAGCAAAATTCATATGGAATAGTATGCAAATCAAACATGACGAACACGATCATCATGCACATGAAGTAACGGGTAAAAATGCGAGAAAAGTGACTAAAAAAATAGTAAAAACCCTTGACAAAACAACACTAAAATTTTTACCAACTTTTCCAAGCAAAATACCACTGAAAATTACCAAGAAAAATAGTAAAATGACATGGTAAATTTCTTGGAATTTATTGATAAAAATTAACATGAATAAAGGGTGCAAACAGCAGGCAAGTATGGTGCAAATAGCAAAAAATAAACAAAAACGTGAAAAGAAATCTAAGCCCAACCCAAAGCCCAATGCAGACTGGACCTGGATCATCCAAAGGCCTCAGAGGCGTTAGATTGATCCAGACCTAGATCTGACGGTTCAAAATAAGCAGCGCATGGTAACACAGATCAAGCACATGGAAACAACGCATCATAACCATTCAAATGAAAAAACCCTAGATCCTACGGTTCAAGATGAAAACAAAATAAACCGGACCGGTTCAAACGTCTATATAAGGACGTGGACACCGGTCCAGTCCATTTCTTTCATCTCTTTCTCTCTCTAAGCTTCCCTCTCCTCTCGCCTCTCTCCAGAACCTCACCGCCGGTGAGGATGAAGCTACGGCGGAGACCTTGAAGGTCCGCCGGAAACTTCATCTTCTCCGGCGAGACTATGAACTTCCGGTGACCTAAAAATTCCAGAACTTAAAGATTTTTGCATATTTCGATTCGTCCTTTAACCCTAAACACGAATCCAGCAATTATTTTTTCAAATACGGCCTGAAACGACGTAGATCTAAAACTTTTCATACGGTTTTGAAAATGATTTTGATCTTTTTGAAATAAAACGTTTAGATCTTTAAAGATCTACATCGTTTCGTTGTTTGATTCCGTTTCTGGTACTCGTTCTTGCTTTCAAAATTTAGATCCTTATGGATCTAGATTTCGTGCTTACGGTTACGGTTTTCTCTTTGAATTCTGGAAATTTTTAGATCTGTTTCTCGCGTGATTTTGCAGGTTTAAATTATGATTATTTTCTGAGAAAAGATTCTGAGTTTTACCTAAGGTTTTGGTTGAAACCTTTAATGGAGGAAATCTTTGGGAGAACTTGAATCTGTTGTTTTCTGATGATTCTTGATTCTTCCGCTTGCTTCACCGGTCCAGATTCTGCAGATTCTGCTTCTTTCCTTCTTCTTTCTCTTCACTGCTTCCTCGTGATCAGTGCTTGAGCTCGTCGCGTTTCAGTGATGAACTCGCACTTTGAATTGCGAGGAAATTGGTTCTGTGATGATGATTCCGTATTGAATCTCTGAGAATCAATGAGTAATCAAAGAAACTTTGTTGAATTCTGTTGAATTTGGTGTTTTTGTGTTGATTCGGTGGAAATCAATGGTGGATTGAGGTGGTTATGGTTTCTGCCATTGATGAATCTTTGAAGCTTTTTTTGTTGATTCTGTTTTGGTGAGTTGGCACTTGGTGAATGAAAAACGTCTGAAATTCATTGCCACTGTGTTGCTTTTATAGCTGACAAGTGTACTGTCTGGCCAATGGAAAACTGACACATGTCCTGGACTTGTGATTTGGGCGCTGCCTTGTAATTTAGGACTTTGAGGACCTCCCTGCAATTTTGTAAAATATGGAACTGGACTGCAATTTTAAACAGAACTAAAAAGTATAAAAATTGGACAATTTGGACTTAAATGCAATTTTAACAAAATTAAGGGACTAATAATGCAAAAATAAAAATAAAATGAATTAAAATTTGTAATTTTGACCAAACGTAAAGCGAAACAAAAATAAAATTGACAAAACGGACTAAAACGAACCAATGGCCTAAATGAGGTACTTCAAAGTAACCTCTCTATGCTAAAATTTTATGTGAAATGACCAAAATGCCCCTAGGGCTAAAAATGACCTAAACAGACTCAAATTGACTTGACACTGACTCAGATGCAAGTTTGAAATGATTTTAGCAAGGTTTACTGATGAAATGTAAAAAAGAATCAATTTGAAAAGACTCAGAGACAGTCACAAGGATGAAAATGGGTCCCACTGCGGGAAATGACCAAAATACCCTTCTGTACAATTTTTGCAAATTTTGAAATAAACTGTAGAAAAAGCAGTGTAATGATTCAGAGACACTTTTGAATGACTTACAAGACAAGTAAAGACATTCCGAAAGGTTTTATGCAAGAAAAACATAGGTAAAATTGTGATTGAAAATACTGCGAGGCAGAGACAATTTGAACTGTGCAGTTGAAATTTGATAATTGACAAAGTTTGAAATGAAATTGGGCCCAGTATTTTTAGGTCCAAAAACAGGGTATAACAGCTGCCCCTATTTAAGTTTCTTCGTCTGGAGAGTCAAGAGACGGAGTCTTTGGCTTGACAGGACGAAGATACTTAAATATTAGCATTTGCACTGTGTTTGGACGTAAAAATACGCCTACCCATTTTCAAATAATATGCATGCCATGCATCATTTGGATTATGAATGCAAGACCTCATGGGGATTGGAATTAACAAAGTATGTCGTATCCATTGCGGGATTGGTAGACATTGACAAGATAACATATAACAGGGTAGACAGCAGACTAGAAGCAAATTGACGGGTACAAGCTGCTCTTGGATTGAGCTGGGCACTTGACCAAACAGAAACATGTTGACAGGTACAAGCTGCTCTTGGAGTGAGCTGGGCACTTGACCGATAATGTTGAAAAGTAAACAGATACAAGCTGTTCTTGAATTGAACTGGCCACTTGATTGAAAAACAAAGACACAAAGATAGGTACAAGCTGTTCTTGGATCGAACCTGCCACTTGACCACACAGAAACAAAGGCACGAGCTGTTCTTGGATCGAACCTGCCACTCGACCAAATAGAAACAAATTGATGGGTACAAGCTGTTCTTTGGATCGAACTTGCCACTTGACCAGACAGAAACAAAGGTACGAGCTGTCCTTGGATCGAACTTGCCACTCGACCAAACAGAAACAAATTGATGGGTACAAGCTGTTCTTTGGATCGAACTTGCCACTTGACCAGAAAGAAAGAAATTGACGGGTACAAGCTGTTCTTTGGATCGAACTTGCCACTTGACCAAACAGAAACAAAGGTACGAGCTGTTCTTTGGATCGAACTTGCCACTCGACCAGACAGAAACAAAGGTACGAGCTGTCCTTGGATCGAACTTGCCACTCGACCAAACAGAAACAAATTGATGGGTACAAGCTGTTCTTTGGATCGAACTTGCCACTTGACCAGAAAGAAAGAAATTGACGGGTACAAGCTGTTCTTTGGATCGAACTTGCCACTTGACCAGAAAGAAAGAAATTGACGAGGGGATTGGTTTGTTTTGACAAAATATATATTGAAAGTGACTTGACGTCGATTTAATTTGAAAAGTAGAAATTGACCAATATTATTGGCTCACAAGATAACAGGGGTGTTGGTTATTGACTTGAAATTGGCATTGCTATTTGAATTGAAATTGACATTGATACTTGAATTGAAATTGACGTTGACATTGAATTTGAAATTTGACATTGAATTGAAATTGACATTGATATTGACATTGAATTGAGATTGACATTGACATTTGAATTGAGATTGACATTGATATTGAATTGAAATTGACATTGATATTGAATTTGACATTTGTATTGGAAATTGAATGTGACAATTGACATTTGAACTGAAATTTGACACTGACATTGATATTGGAAATGCAACATGTATGGATGGTATAACAATTTTTATCAGATGTATAGACATGTAATATGCATGATCATGCATGTATGAATGATTGAAATGCATGATGGTTGACAGTTTGTAGACACGACTTCACGGGGAAGACAAGACATTAGAGTATTGGGCACGTAGTGGCTCGTGCTACATCATAGAAATCCTCTTTGGAGATAACGCCGTTGGGAGACGTACCAGAACCATGGCTGAGGGTAGATAGCTAATCAACTTGCTGGGGATAGAATCTTGGAAGACCCGACTGGGGATAACGCCGTTATGCTGGGCATTTCAGTGCTGGGTATGTTGTAGATATCGCATCTGTGGTCAATGCTTTTTGCATGTTATATTCTCATTTTTCACATCCTATTTTTGCCTGGATCGCCCTTTCGGGTTTTCGATCCACCGGGAAAATAGATTCTTTTCTTGCCCCATTTTTGCCTGAACTGCCCTTTTGGGGTTGTCAATCCAGCGGGGTGCTCATTTTTGCCTAAGTCGCCCTTTCGGGTTTTCAACTTAGCGAGCTCATTTATTTTCATGCATTTTCATTCTGTTTTTTCATTCTTGCCATTGACCACAGACTATCCTGGGGAAGAGCCTGCTTGTAACACATATTGAAATAGACATCAACATATACTCGCTCATGCATGTTTCATTTGAATGTACCCTGTTGCTCAGGTTTGCTTTTCAAAATAGACAAAAAGTTTTCAATTTTTAAAATGTTTGTTTCAAGCATTGTCATTATCAAAATAGAAAGAAAAATGTTTTGTATATAGCTTTGAAAGTAGAAGAAAAAATAGAGTTTTCAAACAAAAGCAAAGGCTCAAATTGATGTATAAGAGTGGTGGTCAGCCAAAGGCATGACTCCACGGATTCACAAAGCTTGGAAAATGGTAATTTTATTGGTTGGTGGTACATTGAACACAGTAACCACTACAGTTCTTAGAAACTTTGAATTCACAAGTACAGAAGCTTCTGATGGAGACGGTCATTAACAGCTGCAGATGCCCCAAGGGGATTGTGATTTGCCAGATATAGTTACTTGCCTTTTGTTTCAATCTCATTTTTGCATGAACCGCCCTTTCGGGTTTTCGGCTCATCGAGACGCTCATTCTTGCCTGAGTTGCGTACAATCTCAGCGAGCTTTTTCATATTTGTTTTTTTTGTCCCTTATTTTTGCCTGGATCGCCCTTTCGGGTTTTCGATCCACCGGGAAGCGCATTTTTGCCTAGGCCGCCCTTTCGGGTTTTCGACCTACCACGCTGTTCTTTTCATATATCTAGGCGAAGTATTTCTTGACTATATCAGCATTCACAGGATTTGGAAGTTCAACACCATCCATGTGAGTAAGAATCAAAGCACCACCGGAGAAGGCCTTCTTGACAACATAAGGACCTTCATAGTTAGGCGTCCACTTGCCCCTTGGGTCGGGTTGCTGGCTTATCCTCCTTTTCAATACAAGTTCACCTTCCTTGAATTCTCGAGGACGGACTTTCTTGTCAAAAGCATCTTTCATTCTTGCTTGATATGACTGTCCACGAGCCATGGCATCCATACGTTTTTCCTCAACCAAATTCAACTGATCATACCGGCTTTGGCACCATTCAGCCTCGGATAACTTTGCTTCCATGATCACACGGAGAGACGGAATCTCCACTTCCAAAGGAAGAACTGCTTCCATACCATATACAAGAGAGAAAGGGGTTGCCCCGGTTGAACTGCGCACTGTAGTACGGTAGCCATGCAAAGCATAGGGCAACATCTCATGCCAATCTTTGTAAGTGGTTACCATCTTCTGGACAATCTTCTTGATATTCTTATTGGCTGCCTCAACTGCGCCATTCATCTGAGGCCTATAAGGAGAAGAGTTGTGATGCTCAATTTTGAATTCTTCACAAAGAGCTTGCACTACATTGTTGTTCAAGTTGGTACCATTGTCGGTAATGATCTTGCTGGGAACACCATATCGACAGATGATGTTGTTCCTGATGAACTTGGCTACCACTTGCTTGGTTA
This sequence comes from Medicago truncatula, assembly GCF_003473485.1. Taxonomy (NCBI): domain Eukaryota; kingdom Viridiplantae; phylum Streptophyta; class Magnoliopsida; order Fabales; family Fabaceae; genus Medicago; species Medicago truncatula. The sequence continues at coordinate 35,141,919 of NC_053047.1, forward strand.
CATTGGTATAAGATGCAGCTTCGACCCATTTGGTGAAGTAGTCAATTGCCACTAAGATGAAACGATGACCGTTTGAAGCCTTCGGTTCAATTCTTCCAATCATGTCTATGCCCCACATTGAAAACGGCCATGGGGATGTCATAACATTGAGAGCGTGCGGAGGCACATGGATCTTGTCAGCATAAATTTGACATTTGTGGCATTTTCTGGCGTGCTGGTAGCAATCATGCTCCATGGTCATCCAGTAGTAACCTGCCCGTAACAACTTTCTTGACATAGTATGCCCTGTAGCATGGGTCCCGAAGGTACCGTCATGTACATCATGCATTAACTGCTCTGCTTCATGTTCATCAACACATCTTAACAATACCATGTCATAGTTTCTTTTGTACAGAATATCTCCATCCAACAGGAATCTACTGGCCAATCTTCTCAGGGTCTTCTTGTCTTGTTTGGAAGCACCTGGCGGATACTCACGGCTTAGCAAGAACTGTTTGATGTCGTAATACCAGGGTTTATAGTCAACCACATTTTCACCAGCCTGATCGATCACATCCCCAATAGCAAACACATGTGAAGGTCTTTCAAGGCGTTGCACTCTGATTATTGGCACATCATTCCAATGGTTCACTCGAAACATGGAAGATAGAGTAGCCAGAGCATCAGCCATTTGGTTCTCATCACGAGGGATATGGTGCAACTCAACCTTTGTAAAATATGTCAGCAAACGTCTCGCATAATCACGGTAAGGAATCAACTTGTCATGATGGGTCACCCATTCACCCTTTATCTGGTTGATGACAAGTGCAGAATCTCCATAGATGTCGAGGTGTTTGATTCTCATGTCAATTGCTTCCTCGATCCCGAAGATACATGCTTCGTATTCAGCCATATTGTTTGTACATTCGAATAGAATCCGGGCGGTAAAAGGAATGTGATGCCCCTGCGGGGATACAATGACTGCTCCGATTCCTTTACCATAAGCATTGACAGCACCATCAAAGACTAAACCCCACTTGCTATTGGGATCTGGACCTTCATTAATCAACGGTTCTTCGCAGTCTTTTGATTTCAAATACATGATCTCTTCATCGGGGAAATCGAACTCAATTGGTTGGTAATCATCAAGAGGTTGGTAGGCAAGATGATCGGCAAGAATGCTACCTTTGATTGCCTTTTGAGTTTTGAACACAATATCATATTCAGACAAAAGCATCTGCCATCGTGCAATCTTCCCAGTAACAGCAGCTTTCTCAAAGATATACTTGATTGGATCCATTCTAGATATCAACCAAGTTGTATGATTCACCAAATAATGACGCAGGCGTTTGGCAGCCCAAGCTAGAGCACAACAAGTCTTCTCAAGCATTGTATACCGAGTTTCACGGTCGGTGAACTTCTTGCTTAGATAGTAGATGGCATGTTCTTTCTTTCCAGTCTCATCTTGTTGACCAAGTACGCATCCCATGGATTCATCAAATACTGCCAAGTACATAATCAAAGGCCTTCCTTCCACGGGTGGGACAAGGATAGGTGGTTTCAGCAGGTAATTCTTGATGCTATCAAAAGCTTCTTGGCATTCATCATTCCACACAATAGGCTGATTCTTTCTGAGTAGCTTGAAGATCGGCCCGCAGGTTGCAGTCATATGAGATATGAATCGGGAGATGTAATTCAAACGTCCGAGGAAACCTCTGACTTGCTTCTCGGTCCGTGGAGCTGGCATTTCTCGGATGGCCCGGACTTTATCAGGATCGACTTCAATGCCTTTTTGGCTGACAATGAAGCCTAATAACTTTCCGGATCTGACGCCGAATGTACATTTGTTAGGATTCAATCGAAGCTTGTACTTTCTCAACCTTTCGAACATCTTTGTCAAATATTCAACATGCTGCTCCTCATCTGTTGACTTTACAATCATGTCGTCCACATATACTTCGACTTCTTTGTGAATCATATCATGAAACAGAGTAGTCATTCCCCTTTGATAGGTAGCACCAGCGTTAATTAGGCCGAATGGCATCACCTTGTAGCAGAAAGTCCCCCATGGGGTGATAAAAGATGTCTTTTCTCTATCTTCAGGAGACATTTTGATCTGATTGTAACCGGAGAAACCGTCCATGAAGGAGAACACCTTAGACTGAGCAGTATTATCAACAAGCACATCAATATGAGGTAATGGGAAGCTGTCTTTTGGACTGGCTTTGTTCAAGTCTCTGAAGTCAACACACATCCGGACTTTACCATCCTTCTTTGGCACAGGTACAATATTGGCAACCCATTCAGGGTATTCAACTGTCATGAGGAAACCCGCATCAATCTGTTTTTGAACCTCACTCTTAATCTTAAGAGCCATATCTGGATGAGTCCTTCTCAATTTCTGCCTGCCGGGAGGACATTCAGGCTTTGTGGGGATCCGATGCTCCACAATTTTAGGATCTAGACCTGGCATATCCTCATACGACCATGCAAAGATGTCCGGATATTCCCGGAGGAGCTGGATGATCTTCTTTTTAACCCCTTCCTCTAGAGCAGCACCGATCTTGATTTCTCGCTTGTTTTCCTCGGTACCTATGTTGATAAGCTCAATCTCTTCTTGGTGAGGCTGAATAGCTTTCTTTTCTTGCTCAAGTAACCGAGTGATCTCATATGGTATGTCACTTTCTTCATCTTCAGCTTCGTATACCGGGAATTCAAAGTTTGGAAGAGGCATAGGATTACTATGTTCAATGGGTTTATTATGGTTCAACCTGCATATAATGATTGGATGATTTTAGAAAGAGTTTTTTTTCATGCGGGTTTTTGAAATTAATAAGAAAATACAGATGTTTTGGTTTTTTCTGGTATTACCATTATTTCCAAGGAAAAAAGCACTTAAAAAAAAAGCAGTCGTGAAAGAAACGACAATTTTTATTCATCAACGGCAATGCCGAAACAAACGCGCCCTTACAGAAAATATCACTTTCGCTTTGGGCAGAGCGAGAGGATTGTTATTTTGAAAACAAAGTACTAAAGCAACAAGACGCATTACTCGGAAACATGCATGATTGAAGGAATGTCAATGGCATCCCAATCTCTAGCAATGCCTCCTGGTATGACAAAAATGGGCCTGAGACCAGATCCAGTTGCTTCTTCAGTGATAGCATTAACAAACCCAGCACTGTGGAAGACTCCCGAGGAAACCCTTGATGACGGGGAGAACCCGAGACCTTCTTTACGCTTGTTCTCATGAAGCTGTATCACCTTGCCCCAGCCGGCAGTCTGACCTTCTTGAATAACCCTCTGAGCATCTTTCAATGAAGCCATAGCAGCCCCAGCTTTCTTAGGCTCCGCGCCTTCAATGGTCAAACCTTGGAAAGCAGTCCCTTCAGCAGACCCTGCTTCAATACAAGAGAAGGAAGACAGCTGGCTGACTAAATATGCTTCTTCACCATGGACTGTAACGAGTTTTCCATTCTTCACAAACTTTAACTTCTGATGCAAGGTGGAGGTTACCGCGCCCGCGTCATGTATCCAAGGCCTTCCCAAGAGGCAGCTGTATGAAGCATTAATATCCATGACTTGGAACGTGATTAAGAAGTTCTCAGGGCCAACAGTTATTGGCAAATCTATCTCCCCGAGGACATTCTTGCGGGACCCATCAAATGCTTTCACTAGGAAAGTGCTTCTTCTTAGCGGAGTCTCACGGTAGCTCAACTGGTCCAGCGTTGACTTGGGCATTACATTCAAAGACGATCCTGTGTCCACCAGCACATTAGACAACATATCAGATTTACAATTCACCGAAATATGCAAAGCCAAATTGTGGCACTTTCCCACTTCAGGTAACTCGTCTTCACCAAACCACAGATTGTTACAAGCTGTAATATTCCCCACTATATCACCAAACCGATCCTCGGTAACCTCATGGTCGACATACGCTTGCTCCAACACCTTCAACAAAGTCTTTCTGTGAGCCTCAGAACTCAGAAGCAAAGATAGGACAGATATCTTCGACGGCGTTTGTAATAACTGATCCACGATCTTATAATCGCTCCTTTTGATTATCCTCAGGATCTCGTCCAGGTTGGAGTCCTCTAGAGACTGACTGGACTGTCCCACACCTTGAACAACGGGAGATACATCAGTCGGGATTGACTTATCAGCAGGTGATGCAGCAGGTATCTTTTGCTGGAACAAAGGAGGACGAACTCTTCCACTCCTTAACACCGCTGTGGTCCCTTCAACATTGTTATTCATCACAACTGAGGACGCCAAAGGTGCCTCCTTTCCATCTTCAACAACGGTAGCATTATACTTATAAGGGACGGCCTTGTCTGAGGTATAAGGTACCGGCCCAGGCAACCTTATCACTAGTGGCACCACGTTCTCTCTCATGGGTGAACTCCTTGCAGGCACATCATGGAATACCGGCACAATTACACAAACATCACTAACAGTCAGATGATTATCATTCATCAAGCTCTGGATATCCTCTTGCACAACGCGGCAACCCAAGGGATTAAGGGCGCACTCGGAGCAACTGTCATGATCATGTTTAAACAAAGAAGCCTGGCAAAGTTTAACATGCAGGGGCACCAAAGGAGTCGCAACATTACGGACATCTAGTTTGGGCGCTTCTTCATACGCTTCAATCATGTTTACTGCAGCATGGTCTGGAAGAGGGTTATCAAGGACATGAGGAGTACTGTTCTCAAAAGTCAGCTTTCCTTGGTCAATAAGCCTCTGGACAATATACTTTAAAGCATAACACCTCTCAACGTCGTGACCCAAGGCCCCCTGATGAAAGTCACACTTGAGATCAGTACGAAACCTTGGTGGTAATGGATCTGGCGGAGGCCTACCCTGCCTAGTCGTACAATGACCTCTCTGAAGTAATGTTGGAAGTAAATCAGCATACAACATCGGGATTGGAGGAAAAGTAGGCCTAGCAAAATGCTGCTGTTGTTGCTGTTGTTGTTGCTGAACTGGTGGTTGTTGTGGCTTCTGTTGCACAATAGCATTCACGGGTACCTGAGGTGGTCCTGATGGCAAAGGATATTGATGGTAAAACGGTGGGAAGAATGGATGCTGAGAATATGGTGTACAGGGGTATGGTGGAGGTAGCTGAGCAACATTAACAGGGGCGACAGTAGCCGTAGACTGACCTGCTCCCGAGGATACCATTCCAACCTCTGTTTCCTTCTTCTTGTGGTGGCCATTGCCATACCTCTTCGACCCACTTGTAGAAGACTCACCCTTCTCAAATACAATGATACCCTCTCTGACGGCCTCCTCTAGACGAGTCCCCATAGTTACCATTTCAGAAAAGTTGCTAGGGGCAGCAATAATCATCCTTTCAATGTAGTCTTTCTTCAAGGTTTTCAAGAAAGTTTGGGTCATCTCCTCTTCTTCTAGAGCGGGAGTAATACGGGCAGCAGCTCTCCTCCATCTTTGGGCATATTCACGGAAACTTTCGTCCTTCTTCTGAGAGAGGGACCTGAGAGATTCCCTATTTGGCTTTAATCTGGTATTGAACCCGTAATGACTCTTGAAGGCAGCAGATAACTCGTCAAAAGTATGGATGTCATCCTTGCTCAAACCAGTATACCACTCTGCAGCATCTTCCATCAGACTATCCTGGAAGCAGTGGATCATAAGTGAGTCATTGTCTTTGTAATTTCCCATCTTGCGGACATATTTGATGATATGATTTTGAGGACAAGTCAGCCCGTTGTACTTGTCGAACTCCGGGAGCTTGAATTTCTTCGGAATGTCTACTTTGGATACCAAACATAGGTCGCGAGCTTTGGCGGAGTCACCGCTCCTTTGACTAGCCTTGATTTCCTGTCTGAGCTCTCTAGCAAGTTGTTCCATCATCTCCTCCATAGTTCCAGTTACTGGAGTATTCCTGCGGAGTACCTCAGCATGTGTACCTTGGGAAGTTGTGGCCATGATGGGCTCAGCCATAGTCGAAGTTGCTTGAGTTGATGTAGTGTTGATAGAAGTCATATTAATCCCAGGAATTGGGCCATTGTTAGCTGTGCCAGAGGTTCCTGCTGTAGTACTTGGAGTGAAGAACGGTGGAAGCCCATATGGAAACCCCACTGGCATAGTAAAGCGAGTGTCTGCAGAAGTGGTTGGGAGCACGCTTGTAGTCACCGGTGCAGTTGTGGCTGTAGGGATAGCTGTAGCTGATTGCTCTTGAGCGGCTAGCAGAGCAGTCATGACATCATTAGCTTTAGCCAATTCCTCCCTTAGAGTGGCTAACTCGGTGCGGAGCTGAGCGTTCTCTTCTTCCATAGCCCTTTTCTTTCTTCTGTATTCTCTGGTTCGATCAATTCTATCAGGTTCGTAGACCCTCTGAGTACGAGCCACTTTTCACACTGCGGCAGAGGAACCAGGAGATAGTGAGCATTTGGGAGCCTTTGTGACCAATGCATGATGCATATGATGCATGATATGCAAATGCAAATGCGAAAGACTTATTTTTTCATCGAAGGATTTTTAAACAAATTAGAAATCTTGCAAATAATCAAAACTACATAGTGTTTTCAAAAAGGAAGACTTTGAAATTTCAACAAGATAAACAAATGAAGCCCTCAAGCATAGGAAGTAGTCGGAGCATCATCGGACTCGGAATCTGAATCACCGTATCTGGCAAAGAAGTCTCGTCGTCCTCTAGCTCTCTTGGAATCCCTCATAAGCAGCTCGTCTTTCTCTTCCAATTCTCTCCGGACCTTAGCTAATTCCTTCTTCAACATCAGGTTATCATGAGTCTTCTGCTCATCTCTACCATCCAAAGTCATGATTAGATTCTCAGCTTGATTGTACCGAGCTTTCCACACTTGCTTCTCACGACTCTCCATAGCTAGATGCTCCTGATACATATCCTGAGTCGTGGGGAGTAGAGGTAGAGGCATAGATGGAGTAGATGAAGACACGTATCTCATAGCTGGATAAGGCATGCCAATCTCCTCAGCTCGATCTATCACCCACTGAGTATAGGCCTCGTGAGCAATACCGGATCTCACACCTAGATGCTTCACACTCTTCCTTCGAACCTTGGACCAA